>NC_136059.1:1461607131-1462857131 GCF_964261635.1 Lissotriton helveticus
CACACAAAAAAGTTAAAGAGACAGAACACAGCCTATCTATTTCAGCACTACAATACAGTGCAGAAACCTGAGTCATTTTCAAAATACATTTCCAATTTGCAGCATTACTTTTTTGCCAGCATTACATCTAAACATGAGACACAATATCAGAAGAAAGAAGACAGTATAAGCAGAGAGAGGTAGACTGTGAGGAGACACAGGGGAGATTATAGAAAAAGGTGCAAATATAGTTCTTTATTTACACAGGCACTCAGTGTGATCCTGGACAAAACTTTTAAAACCATACATTTTACCAAAACACATTTACCACACTAAAACGTTTAAGAGACTACATTACAGTGCAGAAACCTGAGTAATTTTCAAAATACATTTCCAATTTACAGCATTACTTTTTTGCCAGCATTACATCCAAACATGATACTCACACTGTGACCTTAGACACATAACATAAATCCTTCAATTCAGTCAAATGATTACTACAGTGAAAGGGGGGAGGAGGGGGTCTTGCTAGTAGTGTTGTATAAAGAGAACAAGGGTGAGGGAGAGAGAAAGAGAGAGACAATGAGAGGGAAGGAATACACAAAAGGAAGTCAGTCACATGGAGAGAGGGAGTTAGAAAACAGGAGTAAAGGAAAGGGACAGTGAGGAAAAAGATATGAGAGTAAGGAAAGGAGAGTGATGAAAAAAAGCATATTAAGAATAAGGAAAAAGGAGTAAGTGAAACAGAAGGATTTATAGGAAAAGAGAGGAAGGAAAAAGAACAGTGGTGGAGAGAAAGGAAGACAGTGAGAGAGAATGAAAGACAGGGAAAGTGAGTAACTTCCCACAGTACAACACATTTTAATTATTAACTTACAGTGCACAACATATATCCCCATACAAATTAATAACTCACCTTTAAAAATGCTTTTGAAGATTTAGAACAGTGTCAATCACACACCAGATTTTCTTAAGCAGAATCTCTGAAATGTACCTCACACACTGCAACCACAAATGGCACTGATTCCCTCTCATTTTTCACACACATTCCAGTACATAACCAATGAAATTTCTTCCCGCACAAATTCAAAACCAAACTAACATTTTAATTGGTTGTACATTTCAACACTATCAACCTTCCCCCACTGCTCTCTCTGCCTGTTACCATGGTAACTCTCCATAGAACACCTAACTAAACTCAAAAAGTGAAACATTCATCTCTCAATGTTGCAAACCAAAGCAGCAAGTGTGTTTGACTTCTCAATATTCCAGCTTATCCTGTGCAATTTTCTTTTCAATGACTTTTTCTAAATCAATAGTATTATTCATTTTAAAAAACAGTAGTATGCACCCTAGTTTTCAATGTTAAATTATCAGAAACCACCACTCATTTCTTGTTTTTCAAGTGCACTGAATCTCAACCACATTTTCTTCTAAACTCCTATTTTTCAAACTGCCATTTCATCTCCAGAGCCCATCTGAGTACAACCAGATCTGCCTTCAAGATGGATTGTAGGACATAGCTATATTTTCTGGAGTGAAAGGTATGCAGCAAATAGATGCTTTCCCAACCTTGATTTACCAAATGTGGATATTATGTGGAAGGGCCAGAGAGGATTGAGATGTCACCAATTGATGCCATTGGTAAAATCCTTTTTGCATCTCCCACACCCTGACCTCATAATTGTGCACTGTGGTGGAAATGACCTGTGCACTGTGACTGGGGTAGGTCTGGAAATGCTTTTAAAGGACACCTTTGGACAATCGATGACACTTTTTCCACAAACTGCCTTGGTATATTCTAATATATGCCAAAGGCAAAATGGAACTGGTCCAACCAATATTGTCCACAGATTGAGAAAGCAAGAAAACATGTGAATAAAACTGTTTCTGCTTTCCTCAGAGACTATGGTATGGGTTCTATATATCACAACAACTTGCGTTACAACATGCAAGGCTTCTATAGGAGAGATGGTGTACATTTCACAGATGAGGGGAATAGAGTCTTCCTTTTAAACTTTAGACTCTGCATCGGTACTTACTTATAGGTACAAAAAACACTCAATGAACACAACGGCTCTTTTTAGAGCCAACCAACATCTAAACACTCTGACTTGTCATTTAACTGTATTTTTTTTTAGTTTTCTTTCTGACGTGCGTGCACTGTTCGCGCACCTCGCGTTTTTTTTAAAAAAGAATTTTTTTTTTGCCCATCGGGGTTCTTCAGGGACCCCCTCAGTAGGCCTAGGGGGACAGGGATACTCTACCCTTCATTTTGGATAAATGGTCCTCCTAGTGGATCCTGACTCAACGAAGCAGAACTTTGACTGTCTTGAGAACTGTCTCTAGCAATCTCTGCTGCAATTGTAGCTTCTTGCTGTATTTCCTCGTTCAACATTTGGAGATAATTAGTAAAAACAGGACATTCTATAGTATTTTTGATTGCGTTCAATGAATCTTCATAACTGAGAAAATCTCCAAGTAGTTCTTCTTCTGTATGCCATGGCTTAAAGAGTTGCAAAAGAGCTAAATAGTAAAATTCCCTTTTGGCAGGTGTTTCGCAACTCAGTTTTGATGATTATTCAAATGTCCTCTTCTTTGTTTCAACAGACATCCTTCAGATCCAATCACAGCATATACTCCTTTATTGATATCTTCTGTAATGTTCTTCTTCAAAGTATAGCTTTGCAGTACTTCATAGAGACAAACATTCTCAAGATGATTACTTCTATTTGGATAGTATGTATCCAACATATTTGACTTCAAAATATCTGTACTGTTTGGTTCTCTCTCTGATAAATACTCAATTTCTTGTACAAATTTCAAAACTCGGTTTCGTGTTCTTGCAAGACCTAAACTCACCCAAATGATTGTTCTAGATTTGGCTTATAGACTTGCAGATGATAAGCAATCTGAACATTCATATGCTCTGATTTCTCGAAGAGAAAACATCTTCAAACTGTAGCTGTACAATTTCTTGTTTAGGCTCTTTTCATGAGAAATTTCTTCCCACATTTCCTTTAGTTCTGTCAGATTTCGTAATGAAAGCAGTTACATATCGAGCCACAGCAATGGAGTTGTCTGCAACATATTGAATATCCATGTTTGCATTCCACATGGACAAAATGACTGGGTTATAGTCATTTATATACTTTGACTCTTCATTTGTTCTTAAGTTATAGGTATTTTTCGGGGATTTTCGTGTCACAATATGTCGCAAAGATGACATAAAATTGTTCACTCTTCCTTTTGATGTTACTGGTCGTGGGAATCCAAAACGACATTTTGTGTAGAACTTGTCCTTTGATTTGTACTTTTGATGACAGTATTTTCCACAACGATGGGTTTGAAACCGCAAGACTTGATGTTTTAAATTCTTTTGATCTGTGTTTTTAGGAACAGCACATGTAGAATACTGTTCAATAAAACTCATCACTTTGTCATCTGAATCTGTTCCAAATTTGGGGGCATCTTTGATCCATAGCAGCATATGTATGTGAGGAGCACCTCTTGCTTAATACTCCTTTCTCCAAAAGAAATCCAGAACCTCTCTAAGAGGAGGATTTTTTTTGTTTGTGATAAAAGACATCATAGCTTCAAATATATGATTAAAATACCTGCATACATTAACTGGATCCAAAGAGCACAATTCTCCAGGTGCCTTGTATTCTATATTTTCTATGTTTGCATTTGCCTCTCGAAGAAATTGAAGTAAATCTTCCCAAGCATACTCAGCACAGCTTAGAGTAAGGAACCATGTAGGAGTTCCTAAGTTTCTTAGCATACATTTCAATTCCCCATGACGATGGTACCAATACTCGTTAGTACCATGCTGACATGCCATGAGATTAATTAGCTGAGATTCCAAAACAGTGTCTTTCTGTTGGACTTTATTCATAAAGTCCCTTGCCGAAACATTCTGCAGATGTACTCCACTTTGTAGTATGTGGTTCACTGCATAAGAAAGTCCAGACAAGTCACTCTCAAACAGAAGGTGAAACAAATATGGAATACATTGACGAAACCTTGGATCTTCTGCATATAATCTTGATGTCCGGTATTCAGATGCTGGTATCTGCACAGGTCGGTTATCATATCGTCCACCTTGACCTGTTGGAAATAACTGAGGAAAACAACGAGCTTCCAAGCTTTCGTCCCATACACTAATGGGACTTCCTTTTGCTTCTTTCATTTGGAATAACTCAATAGCATTCCCCATTACTTCTTTGGAATGCAGTGCATGAACACTAAAATGTTCATAAATGTGGTCACTTCTGGACATATCCACTTTTTCAATTTGTCCAGCTGACAAATTACTGTCTTCTTCTACAGTTGTTTCCTCTTCTCCTACATGTACATTTTTGTAGTATTGATTGTTTTTTACCAAATACAACGTTGCCTTTTTGACTTTCCTAACATCCACTAATTCTTGCCAGATTTTCTTACTCTTTGTAGGAATGCCATTAACTAGAATAACTAGAGGTTCCTCTTCCACATTTTCAACACCAATTGTTTCAATATTTTGCTTTAAATCTAGAGGCAAATATACAACTCTTCCCTTTAATCCTCTCTCTAAATGAGAAGGAGTCAATTTCCCTGTCTTAGGCTCCATACGAACAATAGCCTGAAATGGATGCACACATTGAATCAGAATAGACTCATAAGTATTTAAATCCATCAGTTCAGAAGGAATATTTACCAACTCAAGATTATTATGTACAGCTCTAGCTGGCATTTTGTTTTCATTTAATTTATTATAACAATATTTACAAATACGTTGATCAGAACCCAAATCCAAACAATCCTCTACCAACAAATACATTGCAAATTCCTTTCACTCATTATTGTTCTCCTTTTCACTTTTTAAATATAGATCAACCTTCCTGGTCTGGTTTTTATAATGAATTAGTCTACAACAAATACAAGAAAAGTTTGGCCTTTCACCTGAAATGACCTTAAACTTTGTAATTTCTTGGTCAAAATTTTCTGTACTAAAAATCTGTACAATTTCATCCACATTTCCTTCTATTACTGTAGCAGTTTATTCACTGTCTTCTTTTTCACAAAAGTAACTAACCTCAATTTCTTCACAAATGTTCTTTACATCTAATACAGATCCATGCAAAAGAGCACTGTTTAACTGTTTTAGCTTAAGTGCAGGACTTTTTGCATAATACAACCTTCTCACTAATTTCCTCACTTCAGTATGATGCACTGCTAACATCCTAAATTGGTGAAAAACACTCTGGCATACTATTTTAGAAAGACAAGCCAGAGAATGCCCTTGCAAACCCGTTTTTTCTCTCAGTCTGCAAGGATCTAATTCTTGCAACATCTTAATCTTTTGTTTAAGACTTTTCTTAGTATACTTACGTAAGAAATTGCAAAAAAAATCAATTGAATCCTGTTGTACACTATAAATACTACTACAATTCCAAGTGTACACTGGAGTCTTAGGACATCTCCCTAAAACTTCATCAGCTAACACCTCTTCTGCACTTCTTGGAACAATTTTCTCTTTTTGAACCGGACAACCATCCTTTAGCTCATATTCTTGATCACTGGTGTCAACTGCATGCAACAAATCATTAGTCTGAAAGTAAGTCTCTTCATTAAAAAATGGCTCAGAACTTGAACAATGCTTCCATTCTCCAGAAAAAAACATTGCAAAAATTAGTTCTATTAATTAGTCTTTTCCACTTACTTTTCGCTTTCAAAAGATTAATTGCCTTGTCTAGTGTACGAATTCTATTGATTACTAAAATAAATAACTTCTTTTTAATTTCAAAAGCATGATCAACAATACTTTCTATTTTTTTTTTGCTTATAAAAAGCTGTTTTCCTTTTAGAAGTCTTTACATTTTTTAATAAATTTAATACAACTCTGTTATAAAACATTCTCTTCCGAATTTGAAGAAACTGATTTTTGCGTCTATTACTATAGACATTTTCATTGTCACACACTTTTCCAACATTCTTCTTTTTTAACTGCTGTTTCTTTGTTCTTACAGATACTTTTTTTTAACTTTTCCACATTGTCTACACTTTTTTTTCTTTCAGTTAATTTCCTTATAAAATCCTTTGTTGTCTAACCAGAAGCATTCTTTTTTTTCTCTGTGCAATGTTGTTTAGAGAAATCTTGTAATTGTGTTTTCTTGGAAATGTAAGCCTGTTTATATGTTCTTCTTTTGGCATCCTTTGTAGGCATGTTGGATTTTCTTTCTGTAGATAACAATCTATTGTAAAGAAAAAAAACATGTTATAGACCACGATTAACATACTGCATAGCAATTATAACAACTATATGATGTAAACACTGGTTCACTTCATAAATAAGTTTAAGGTATAGCAACAGCAACAGGAAATCATGCAGTGAGTGTTGTTTCTGACTTTATGGTAGTGCAGTGGTATAGCAACATTATAGGGAAATTTGCTGAGAATGGTATTTCAGGGTTTAGAACAGTGCAGTGGTGTTTAGGCAGTGTAGGGGGTCATGGTGGGATTCATATTTCTGACTTTACAGTAATACAGTTGTGTGTACGCAGTGTATGGTGTCAAGCAAGGTCTACGAGTAAAAAGCACTGCATGTCCTAAAGTCTAATTCACTCCATGAGTACATGTATTCCCATGCCTTAAAACACATACACTGAGCAAGTGATTCTGACACAGTATTTAAAAAAACACACTCACTTGCATTCTAAATGAAAAAAATAGAAATATACCTTGAAATTCAATTAATTGATTACTACATGTTACAGAAAGAGTCCAAACTTTCATCAAAGAAAACTCAATTTTCTTCATTAATATCCTCTCCAAAATGTTCATTTAAGTCTTCTATTACTTCATATGAGATGTCAAATTTTGCAGCAACGTTCTCCTGATCCAGATCTATTTGAGCAATATGATAATTTTGCTGCACCTTGCAAAAAATATAAACACTTAAATATATAATTTTCAATAATAGATAATAAAAAACTACCTTTATCAATTTCATAAGTACATGTATTCCCTATGTAAATTATTCTGCCACATTCCTCTGAAATGAAAACTGAATCACACTGTGATCTTAGACACATAACACTATCCCTTCCTATTCAGTAAAATGATTACTACAATGAAAGTGAGTCTTGCTGGGAATATTCTTCCAGGGTTTACAACACTGCAGTTATGTTGCAAGAGTTTAGAATATTTTTCTAGGAATGGAGTTTCAGGGTTTAGGACAATGACGTGAACTTAAAGCAGTGTAGTGAGTCAAGGTGGGACTTAGAATGTACAAATGAAATTCACTGAAATGATTACTACCTGCTACAGACACAGTTGCTTTTGCATTTCAACAGCACACCAAGCATCTAAATTGCACAGCATAAACACAATTTGAAAATTAAGAGGCCCGAAACACATACTGCATAGGACTTTCTACAACTACATCACCTCTGTGTCTATGCTTGAACTATTTCACCCTCTCTCTGCACCATCTTTTCTCTGACTGCACCATCTCTCTCTCTGCCTACAGCCCTCCACCATCTATCCTCTGTATGTACCATGTCTGTGTCTGCTTGCACTATCTGTGTCTCTGCTTGAACCATCTCACCATCTCTCTGCACCATTGTTTCTGTGACTGCACCATCTGCCCCCTGCCTGCAGCCCTATACCATCTATCCTCTGATTGTACCATGTCTGTGTCTGCTTGCACTATCTGTGTCTCTGCTTGAACCTTCTCACCCCCTCTCTGCACCATCTTTTCTGTGACTGCAACATCTGTCCCTCTGACTGCAGCCCTACACCATCTATCCTCTGTGTGTACCATGTCTGTGTCTGCTTGCACTATCTGTCCCTCTGCCTACAGCCCTCCACCATCTATCCTCTGTGTGTACCATGTCTGTGTCTGCTTGCACTATCTGTACCTCTGCCTACAGCCCTCCACCATCTACCCTCTGTGTGTACCATGTCTGTGTCTGCTTACACTATCTGTGTCTCTGCTTGAACCATCTCACCCTCTCTCTGTACCATCTTTTCTTTGACTGCACCATCTGTCCCTCTGCCTGCAGCCCTACACCATCTATCCTCTGTGTGTACCATGTCTGTGTCTGCTTGCACTATCTGTGTCTCTGCTTGAACCATTTCACCCTCTCTCTGCACCATCTTTTCCAATTTACAGCACTATTTCTATACCAGCATTTAATCAAAACATGAGACACAATATCAAAATAAAGAGTACCCTATAAGCAGAGATATTCAAACTGTAAGGAGACACTCATGACATTATAGAAAAATGTGCAAATATATTTCTTTAATTTACACAGACACTCAGTGTGATCCTAGTCAAAACATTTTAAAACCATACATTTCACCAAAACACATATACCACAGTAAATCGTTTAAGACACGGAACACAACCCATGTAAATTATCACTACATTACAATGCAGAAACCTAACTCATTTCCAAAATACATTTCCAATATGCACCATTAGTTTTTTGCCCGCATTACATCCAAACATGAGACACAATACAGGAAGAAAGAGGCCCAATATGCCTGTAAATCTGCCCACAGTGTATACAGCACTCTATCTATATTAAATGGGTCATTGGCAACAGGAGGTCTAATAAAGCAGAGAATGTTATTAAGAAAGCAGAGGAGGGTGTATAAAATGAAAGTGGAACATTAGGAGACAGTAAAAACAACCACAACAGAGGGAACACAAGAAACTATTTTTAAAAAATAACAATCTCAAAAAAGACAAGAAAATATAAGGAAAGAGTGGAAATTTCAGAAAACAAAGGACAGTATAAGCAGAGAGAGGTAGACTGTGAGGAGAGACAGGGGAGATTATAGAAAAAGGTGCAAATTTCATTCTTTAATATACACAGACACTCAGTGTGATCCTGGACAAAAAGTTTAAAACCAAACTTTTCACCAAAACACATTTACCACACGAAAAAGTTTAAGAGACAGAACACAACCTATCTATTTCAGAACTACAATACAGTGCGGAAACCGGAGTCATTTTCAAAATACATTTCAAATTTGCAGAATTACTTTTTTGCCAGCATTACATCCAAACATGAGACGCAATATCAGAAGAAAGAACACAGTTTAAGCAGAGAGAGGCACACTGTGAAGAGAGACCGGGCAGATTATAGAAAAAGTGCAAATATAATTCTATAATTTACACAGACACTCAGTGTGATCTTGGACAAAAAGTTTAAAACCATACATTTTACCAAAACACATTTACCACACAAAAAAGTTAAAGAGACAGAACACAGCCTATCTATTTCAGCACTACAATACAGTGCAGAAACCTGAGTCATTTTCAAAATACATTTCCAATTTGCAGCATTACTTTTTTGCCAGCATTACATCTAAACATGAGACACAATATCAGAAGAAAGAAGACAGTATAAGCAGAGAGAGGTAGACTGTGAGGAGACACAGGGGAGATTATAGAAAAAGGTGCAAATATAGTTCTTTATTTACACAGGCACTCAGTGTGATCCTGGACAAAACTTTTAAAACCATACATTTTACCAAAACACATTTACCACACTAAAACGTTTAAGAGACTACATTACAGTGCAGAAACCTGAGTAATTTTCAAAATACATTTCCAATTTACAGCATTACTTTTTTGCCAGCATTACATCCAAACATGATACTCACACTGTGACCTTAGACACATAACATAAATCCTTCAATTCAGTCAAATGATTACTACAGTGAAAGGGGGGAGGAGGGGGTCTTGCTAGTAGTGTTGTATAAAGAGAACAAGGGTGAGGGAGAGAGAAAGAGAGAGACAATGAGAGGGAAGGAATACACAAAAGGAAGTCAGTCACATGGAGAAGGAGTTAGAAAACAGGAGTAAAGGAAAGGGACAGTGAGGAAAAAGATATGAGAGTAAGGAAAGGAGAGTGATGAAAAAAAGCATATTAAGAATAAGGAAAAAGGAGTAAGTGAAACAGAAGGATTTATAGGAAAAGAGAGGAAGGAAAAAGAACAGTGGTGGAGAGAAAGGAAGACAGTGAGAGAGAATGAAAGACAGGGAAAGTGAGTAACTTCCCACAGTACAACACATTTTAATTATTAACTTACAGTGCACAACATATATCCCCATACAAATTAATAACTCACCTTTAAAAATGCTTTTGAAGATTTAGAACAGTGTCAATCACACACCAGATTTTCTTAAGCAGAATCTCTGAAATGTACCTCACACACTGCAACCACAAATGGCACTGATTCCCTCTCATTTTTCACACACATTCCAGTACATAACCAATGAAATTTCTTCCCGCACAAATTCAAAACCAAACTAACATTTTAATTGGTTGTACATTTCAACACTATCAACCTTCCCCCACTGCTCTCTCTGCCTGTTACCATGGTAACTCTCCATAGAACACCTAACTAAACTCAAAAAGTGAAACATTCATCTCTCAATGTTGCAAACCAAAGCAGCAAGTGTGTTTGACTTCTCAATATTCCAGCTTATCCTGTGCAATTTTCTTTTCAATGACTTTTTCTAAATCAATAGTATTATTCATTTTAAAAAACAGTAGTATGCACCCTAGTTTTCAATGTTAAATTATCAGAAACCACCACTCATTTCTTGTTTTTCAAGTGCACTGAATCTCAACCACATTTTCTTCTAAACTCCTATTTTTCAAACTGCCATTTCATCTCCAGAGCCCATCTGAGTACAACCAGATCTGCCTTCAAGATGGATTGTAGGACATAGCTATATTTTCTGGAGTGAAAGGTATGCAGCAAATAGATGCTTTCCCAACCTTGATTTACCAAATGTGGATATTATGTGGAAGGGCCAGAGAGGATTGAGATGTCACCAATTGATGCCATTGGTAAAATCCTTTTTGCATCTCCCACACCCTGACCTCATAATTGTGCACTGTGGTGGAAATGACCTGTGCACTGTGACTGGGGTAGGTCTGGAAATGCTTTTAAAGGACACCTTTGGACAATCAATGACACTTTTTCCACAAACTGCCTTGGTATATTCTAATATATGCCAAAGGCAAAATGGAACTGGTCCAACCAATATTGTCCACAGATTGAGAAAGCAAGAAAACATGTGAATAAAACTGTTTCTGCTTTCCTCAGAGACTATGGTATGGGTTCTATATATCACAACAACTTGCGTTACAACATGCAAGGCTTCTATAGGAGAGATGGTGTACATTTCACAGATGAGGGGAATAGAGTCTTCCTTTTAAACTTTAGACTCTGCATCGGTACTTACTTATAGGTACAAAAAACACTCAATGAACACAACGGCTCTTTTTAGAGCCAACCAACATCTAAACACTCTGACTTGTCATTTAACTGTATTTTTTTTTAGTTTTCTTTCTGACGTGCGTGCACCGTTCGCGCACCTCGCGTTTTTTTTTAAAAAGAATTTTTTTTTTGCCCATCGGGGTTCTTCAGGGACCCCCTCAGTAGGCTTAGGGGGACAGGGATACTCTACCCTGCCCCCTTTTCACGTACTCCACTTTTATTTGTCACTCTCTTTTAAAACTACACAAAATGGCGGCTATAGGGTGCGCGCCACGTGCACGCACCTCGCGACTTTAAAAAAAGAAACACTCTGACTTGTCATTTAACTGTATTTTTTTTTTGTTTTCTTTCTGACGTGCGTGCACCGTTCGCGCACCTCGCGTTTTTTTTTAAAAAAGAATTTTTTTTTTTGCCCTTCGGGGTCCTTCAGGAACCCCCTGAGAAGGCCTAGGGGGTCAGGGAGACTCTACCCTGCCCCCTTTTCACGCTTTCCACTTTTATCCTCTGCCTCGGACAAAAAATGGCGGCCAACACTTCCTGATTTCGTCCGAATGGAATGTTGACAGACGTCTAACAGCAAATCAGAATTCTGCTCGGTGCACGTTTATAGATATATACATTTTTTCAAACCCAATTTTCTCAACAACCACTGGAGGGATTTACACCATTTAAACAAAAGGGTGCTCTGCGAATCAGACTGTACCTTTTTGCCAAATTTCTTGGAATTCGGTTCAGCCGTTCGTGCTGTAGCCGTGTCTAAAGGTCCTATGGAAAATTGCATAGGGAAAACACATTTTGGGACCCCCCTTTTTCCTCAGCCCCCACTTGACGAATCCCCCCAAAACTTTCAGGGAAGGAGCAGAGCGGAGCGGGCCATCTTCTTTGACAAATTCGCGAAGATTCATCAACCGGCGCCAAAGTTATTCCCAATAAAATGTTGCGGATATCCTATGGAAAATAGGTCCTAACTATATATACCTACTGGCGACCGCCAGTAGGTGATATATATATATATATATATATATATATATATATATATAACAAACGAAGAAGCACCAGACTTGGAGAGCCCTACGCCAAGTGTTAATGTTCATTTCATGCCAGGCAGTCCCGCTGTCACTCACTTCAAGTTCAGAGATTAATTAGCCAGCATTTCCTTAAAGCGTCCATGCGCCCTTGTTCACAGGTGTTGGCCGATGGGTGTGAGCAGCAATACGCCTTCAAACATCCCTAAATAGTCCCGCCCAGCTGGGCGTGTCAGCATAGTGCATACTGGGATATGAAGTCTATTGACAAGGTGTGTACCTGTGGCCGCCGTCACTCCATCAAATTCAATACCACAGTGGGTTTCTGTACCTGTTACGAGTGGCTGCAGGGCTGTGATTATCCCTTCGGCAGGAAAACACAAGGCTCCATCTGCGTCTGTAATCACCACGCTGGACCCGCTAGTCAGCGGTGGGGCACCTCCGCGACCCCGGCAGGCCGCAATTATATAACAAACGAAGAAGCACCAGACTTGGAGAGCCCTACGCCAAGTGTTAATGTTCATTTCATGCCAGGCAGTCCCGCTGTCACTTACTTCAAGTTCAGAGATTAATTAGCCAGCATTTCATGCGGCCTGCCAGGGTCGCGGGAGGCCCCCCCGTGCACACAGCGGTGTCCAGCGCCTCACCTTACAGCGCAGCATGGAGCTTGGCTGGATCCCTCTTGCCTCCGGGATTACGAACATTGCCACAACTGCAGAATTAACAAATACCTACCAAGGTGAATATACTGTTTTACTGTGGAGCAAGCAGCCGTTTTTATGCAAGTACTATACTACCAGTAGAACTCCAACTACCAGCATGCAAACTGCAGCCACGCCCCCGGGCGGGGTAGAAAATGTATTAGCTGGAGGAACGGCATTCTGCCCTCCACTTTGCCAGAGTCCTGTGATCAAGGGCGCAGGGACGCCCGAAACGCGTAAGGAGAAACTCACCGGCATGATAAACATTTGTGCTTTTACAGTGTTCGAGCTTTGTTGCCTTATTGGAGTAAAGAGCCCTACCAAGTGCGTGGCCTCCCAAGTCTGGTCTCTTCTTTGTCATATTGAATGCGGCCTGCCAGGGTCGCGGGAGGCCCCCCCGCGCACACAGCGGTGTCCAGCGCCTCACCTTACAGCGCAGCATGGAGCTTGGCTGGATCCCTCTTGCCTCCGGGATTACGAACATTGCCACAACTGCAGAATTAACAAATACCTACCAAGGTGAATATACTGTTTTACTGTGGAGCAAGCAGCCGTTTTTATGCAAGTACTATACTACCAGTAGAACTCCAACTACCAGCATGCAAACTGCAGCCACGCCCCCGGGCGGGGTAGAAAATTTATTAGCTGGAGGAACGGCATTCTGCCCTCCACTTTGCCAGAGTCCTGTGATCAAGGGCGCAGGGACGCCCGAAACGCGTAAGGAGAAACTCACCGGCATGATAAACATTTGTGCTTTTACAGTGTTCGAGCTTTGTTGCCTTATTGGAGTAAAGAGCCCTACCAAGTGCGTGGCCTCCCAAGTCTGGTCTCTTCTTTGTCATATATATATATATATATATATATATATATATATATATATATCTTTAAGCAATCCTGACCGCTATCGAAGCGGTAACGCAGCAGGCGCAGACCTCTTCTCCTTCACACAGATTAAGCTTTAAAGTAAAGCGCCATCAAACCATCAATTGTGTTCGCAGTGGAAGTTTATTACAGCAAGTGCAGAGCAAATGCTCTCCTTGGCGCGTTTCGCTCCGCAGGCGGAGCTTGGTCACATGACGCGCCCAAAGTAGGTGTAACAATATATAGTGATTAAAAGGCTCTATCACCCGTAGAAAAAGTGATGAAAAAGCACATAAAAACAGATTGGCATAAAATTAACTCATGAGTATATAAGTCACAATGTGTGTGTGTTCAATACAACACACAAACACAACAAAACAAATGCAAGCATAGTGCTCAAATCATTATGAAATTAAAACAATCATTACATTAAAAAATATACTATGTACACAAGGCAAAGTCATGATGACCATCATAGCATAGTGCTCATATTCAAACATGCAAGGTATGATTAAATGAACTATAATTCATCATGGTAATTTCATAAATAATGAGAGTAGTAAAGCAACTTTACCAATTTCTAATGTTGAATATCGGGTTCTCAATAGGAGCTTGATTCTATGTAGAATAAATTCTCAATAAATTACATACAGTATGTTTCAAACCCCATACATTTTACTAAAGGTTGCCACTAACTTCCCTGACAACCCAACCACAATGTTCAAAAAAGCTTTTCTCTTTGTAACAAAAGTACCAAAGTGAAATAGAACATGAAATACAATATGCCAACTAGACCAAAAGTGCTCGTGTATACTGGGTGAAAAAACAATTTATAAAAAATATGTAATCATGAACGAAAACAGCTGAAGCACAAATTATGAAAATCCTACTGATTCATTTAGCATACTTAAATGTATACATATCAAAATAGGTTCAAAAGTGTCCAAGATAAAAGTATCTTTGCGCTCTCAGGCAAAAAGACAAAGGGGGTCCAAATATCGATCAAGTAGTTTAATTACACAACGCGTTTCAGCAAGAAGCCTTGTTCACGTGTTTGTTTGATTTGTAGCACGAGTGAAAAAACTTTATTTAAATTTGGTGTTCACCTTGTGACTTTACACGTGAACAAGGCTTCTTGCTGAAACGCGTTGTGTAATTAAACTACTTGATCGATATTTGGACCCCCTTTGTCTTTTTGCCTGAGAGCGCAAAGATACTTTTATCTTGGACACTTTTGAACATGTGAATACAGCCGGACTGCTTCGCCGGTAACTTGCGCCAACTTCCGCTGGGTTCCAGCACTCCGGAAGAAGCGTTTTTTTGTGCTTTCATATCAAAATAGGTGCATAATCAGATTGCTCAAAACTAATCTATCTTTGGACAAAATTCCACAGAAACAGCAAAATTGGGTTCAAAGTTTCGATTATAAAAAATTATGAAGTTCATCAATTGCGTTTAAACCATTTGGTGCCTTGGAATCGAGTAATAAAATAAAATATGTCTCTCTTTGTCTTAGGAGTTTCTCTCTATTTCCCCCCCGTCCGGGGTTGGGAACCCACCCTAAAAGTGTGTACTGGAGATCTTTCAATTTGTTGCCATGGACAGCTTTAAAGTGGCGAGCCACCGGGTAATTACTGTCCGGATTCACAATTGCCCGTATATGCTGTAAAATACGTTGATTGGCTGGCAGTTTAGTGCTGCCAATATATGACAAGTTGCATGTGCAAGTTAGTTGATAGATGACAAAATCACTACGGCATGTCAGATATTCTGTAATGGCGATCGGTTTATCACTAAATGCAGATTGATAGTGAGTGACGTTCTTCGCAAAAGTACAAGCGCGGCAGGACGTGCATTTGAAAAAACCTGTTTTGCACAGCCAAGTTCGTTTGGGTGTTAATTCAGGTTGGGTCTTGTCCAATACATCTTTCATGGAGGGAGCCCTCCTGAAAAGTAATCGCCAGTAAATTAGGTAAGATGGGACCCAAAATGACATCCGTTAAAACAATAGGCCATTCTGAATTAATGATCCGTCTCAATTTGCGTTCTTGTGAGCAATAGGTGGTAATGAGACGAACAGAACCAACGGAACTGTCATCAGAAATGGTCAAAGTTTTGGGGGTCAGTAATTCATCCCTCGAAAGTAGAGACGCTTTCGAGAGTGCGCGGTTCAACAGTTCAGGTTTGTAACCGCGCTCAAGAAACCTCTGAGTTGATTCAACTAGGCATTGATCCGATGCAATTGGATCACTACAGATTCTTTTGATGCGAACAAATTCGCCAAATGGAATGCTGTTAATTGTGTGGGATGGATGAGCACTATTGGCATGCAGAATGGCATTCCCTGCCGTTGTTTTCCTGTGTAGCTTGGTGTGGAGCCCACCCTGCTCAATGTAAATCTGTTCATCAAGAAACTCAGCTGGAAAGGCAGCTCCCTTTGTGAAGGAGCAATCTGCTTCATCTCTTTCCCTTCCTGGCAGCACTTTGACAGCTCTTGTCTGCTGGAACGGGGTATGTTCGCATTGGCTTGGTGGAAACTGTGAGCTTGTGTCAAGCTAAAGCAAACAGCAAACATCTATGTTGCGGGAGTGGCCTCCCAGGGTCAGAGCTGACCCTCGGAGGTGGTGGTCCCCAGGACCATAAATGGTTCTAGGAGGGGAGCCGTGCAGCCCACCTCCTTTGATCTGCATGTGCCAGCCCCAAGACGGAGGTGGTTCCCAGGGCCGTATATGGTGAGGGAGGGAGGTCGTGCACCCCCTCCCAGTTTTAATTATATTATAGGCTCCAGGGTGGTGGTGGTCCCTGGGGCACAGGGAGGTCTGCGCGTCCTCCCAATACTTTTAACTTAGGCCTGGGGAGGTGGTGGATGGGGGTCTGAGCAGCCCCTTCCATTATATTATAAAAGCCCCTTGGAGGTGGTTGTCCCCAGGGCTTAAACGAGCATCCGGAGAGGTCCCCATGTGCCCCCCTCCTTTATTTAATACTGCATGTTCCCATGACCTGCCCCACCAGGGGGCTAAACAGTACAGTAGTATGGAAGCCTGCAACCCTTTTTTTGTAATTTTTGGAGGGAGCCCATGAATGGGGGTCTGAGCAGCCCCTCCTCCATTATATTATAAAAGCCCCGTGGAGCTGGTGGTCCCCAGAGATTAAAGAGCATCAGGAGGGGGGCCCCACGGGCCCCCTCCTTTATTTAATACTGCATGTCCCCATGACCATATATTACCTACTAGCAGTAATCAGTAGGAAGTTATAGTTAAGTCTGCTTTTCCATAGAAAGAGAGCTTTCTGGTTTGATAATAACTTTGACCCTGTTTGTCGAATCTCCCAAAAACGTTCCCAAAAAAAGTTCAATCACCTGTCCTGGAAAGTTTTGGGGTGATCCTTCGAGCAGGGGCTGAGAAAAAATGGGGGTCCCAAAACACAAAATCTCCATACATTTTCCTGCTGAATGGAATTGCACCAAATTTGGCAGGTAGCTAGATCTTTGTTCTCAGATTGTGCTTTTTGTGATTTGGTTTAAATACATTCAGTAGATTTTGAGATATTAAGGGTAAAAAAATGTGTATATTGTTGCAGTTAAGCTCATGAGAGGCATGTGAGCCTCTCGGGAGAGTGCAAAATTAAAAATGAAGCCTGTGATTGGTCAGGAAGCCTGTTTTTCCTTTGAACCTTAATGTTCCCTTGGGTGTGAGAGGCTCCAGCGAGTCCCACAAAAGCGAGTGCTTTGATTGGCTGGCTGTTGGAATATTAGAATTGAAATGGCCTCCATTTGAATACACTCTAGCACTTGTTACTGAGTGAAGGAGTCTTACTAGAGATGGTGTATGTCAGAGTCTACTGTTTGCACCCAATGGCTTTGTAAGCATTGTGAGTAGAGTATAGACTCTTCCTACACCCTAAAATGAACACCTAATATCAGAGAGAGGGGTGTTAGCAGGCACAACAGTCCCTGGACAGAACAAACTATGCACAAATATAAGCCAAAAGTGAGATCTCAGCGGAGAGGACAGTATCTCTCCAGACTGTCAACTACGCACATCTGCATCCGAGACAGAGGCCTGACAGAAGAGGCCAGTCCATGTACACACCCAAATATGCACACCCGCCATCTGAGAGAGAGGACTTAGTGGAGAGGCAAGTCTCTCTCCATACACCCTGCTACCCAAACTCGTCATCTGAAAGATAGGTCCGGAAGGAGAGGGCAGTTCATGTACACACCTTGCTATGCACTTCTGTTATCTGAGTAAGAGGTGTGGAAAGAGAGAGCAGTCCATGAAGAAACCCTACTAAGCATAACTCTCATGTCTGAGTGAAGAAGCTAGTCTCTCCTCACAACCTACTACAAACACCCATCATCTAAGAGATGTCATTTACTCTTTATACTCTACTAAGCACACTCATCATCCAAGAGAGGTCTCTATGAAGAGTTCACTCCTACCACATACTCTAGAACACACACCCATCATGCATGACAGAGGTTTGACTCTAGAGGCCAGGCCCTACCTACACTCTACTACACACACCTGTGATCTATGACTGAGGTCTAAGTGAAGAGACCAATCTCTGCCCACACTTGTAATACAAGAGAGAGCTGTCAGTGGAGGGACCAGTCTCTCCCCAATCTCTAGTATGTACACTTGTTATTGAAGAGAGAGGTCTCAGCAGAGGGCCAGTCAATCCAGACATCCTACTACAGAAACCTGTCATCCAAGAAAGGGATCTCAGTGGAGAGGCATGTCCCTCCACACACATTACTACAGACACCTGTCATATGAGACAGAGGTCTGTGTGGAGAGGCCAGTCTCTTCCCACACCCAACTACACACACCTGTCATGTAAGAGATAGGTGGCTCAGTGGAGAGGATGCTCTATCCCACATACTACTATTTCCTTAAGATTTAGTTGCGATGCCATGAGAAACTTGCGAGAGTAGCTCACAAGCTTCAAGGAGTGAAGCTTGCCGACTGGATACGTACGATCTCGAGTGAGGCTCGCGACACCTGAATGAAAATTACTAAGCCCGCCACAAGTGTTTTACGATCCAGCAAGAGTCTTGCGAGATTCTAATGGGTAGAAGTAGAAAAATGGGCCAAGGATCAACCAATAGTTACCATTCTTATTAAATTGTTGACAAAATGCTATGCTGTGATTGTGTGCAGAACCAGTGATAGTTCACATTGCCCTTGGTGATTTGGTGGAGAAGGACGTCTGTTGGAGTTGTGCTGCACATAAGTGACTGAATTTGGAACTGAGACAGACTGGTTCTTCAACTGCATATAAGGTATTTAAAAATATACTTTAGGAACTTCCTTGAGAATTGTTAGTAAGTGCTCCACTTTTCTGAACCTTTTTCAGTGATGTCACTCACCATGTCATGAATGATGTAATATGTGACATCATCAGCAGTGGATTGCGGGCACGCGAGTTATAGTGAGTCCAACTAACTATAACGTGGGAATTTCAATGGTTTTGTATGAGTAAAATGTTCAGCTAACTATAACTGGTGTGAAACCTATGGTCTTTTTCAGTGAATTTCAAAGGTTTTTTAAATGCTAATTCCTAACTATAACTATAACGAGTGTGAAACCTATGGTTTTTTCAGTGAATTTCAAAGGTTTTTTAAATGCTAATTCCTAACTATAACGAGTGTGAAACCTAATGTTTTTTCAGTGAATTTCAAAGGTTTTTTAAATGCTAATTCCTAACTATAACGATTGTGAAACCTACGGTTTTTAGTGAATTTCAAAGGTTTTTTAAATGCCAATTCCTAACTATAACGTTTGTGAAACCTTTGGTTTTTTCAGTGAATTTCATAGTTTTTTTAAAAGCTAATTCCTGTGTATATCGACTTTGTAACCTACGATTTTTTTTATTTTTTATTAGCTGTTTTTATACCGCCCCCCCAAGTCAGTGATTAAGAGGCTCTATTGGGACTGGGTCCAGGAGGAGGCAATATGCAGAGGTATAGGGGGTCCCCTCTCTGAGCGGTTTCTCGAGTTCAAATGGACAAACTTGAACCCTTTCTAGACCTTATAGGGAAACCTTTGGATAGATCACTTTATTTGAAACTCAGGCACGGGACCCTCCCGGTGAACGATTTCACCTCCGGGCGGAATAACCTTGGTGGTCTATCGAAAGCCTGCCCTGGCTGTGCAGCCCCTAACGAGTCTGTGGCGCATTTTTTCTTTGCCTGCCCGGCATATAGGGTTGCCAGGAAGATATGGCTAAAACCATTATGTAAGGGGTTGGGCCTCAGATGTCACAAAATGGCCCTACGGGTCCTCTGCACCACATCTTCCACTGCCATGGTGTGTGGGATAGCTAAATACCTGGGTAGCGCATGGCAGATATGTATGAGGAAAGTTAAGCCCACCCCCCACACAATGTAACTGCCAGATGGCCCCCCGGCAGGAAGTTTTCATGGCCTTTTTGCACTTGTTTTTAATGTATATTTTATTGATTTTAGATTTGGGTAGTATGGAAAGATGTATGTATTCTAGGATTGTTGGGTTCTTGTTTCTTATTCTTTTAATTGCAATTGTATTGTATAAATTGCATACTTTTATGATGAAACTTTTTATCGAACAAAGTATATCCAATACTGATACTGAAAAATAACTATTAATTATAATTAATTTAAAAGAAAAAAATTATTTGTTCAATGTATTCTTTTTTTTAATAATTTTTTCCTGGTGCGCTCAGGGTGCGCGCACCGGTAAGCTTACCCGTACCATTTTGTCTTGGCGCGCTCAGGGTGTGCGCACCGGTAAGCTCTCCCGAGAGCGCAGCGAGAGCGCTATTTCTGCGTTCGTAAAAAATAAAATGTATGACAACTAAATAATAATGCAAGACATTCAGTACCATACTTATAAAAGTAGTATTTTTGATTTTCAGAATGGAAATGATTTTGCATTTCTGTAAAGCTAGCAAAACGTCATTTAGGCGCGCCGCGTAAGCGCCCATGGAAGCGCCCACGTTCGTGCTGCGTAAGCGCCCCCGGAAGCGCTCCGGTGCGCGCAGCGTAAGCGCATCAAGTCATGTGACCTTAAAATAACAATTTTCATTGGTTGCTAACAGTTTTTTTTACAAAGAATGAAAACCCCACCCATTTCCTTCACTTCTTCTTTCACTTTTGTGACTGAAAGACCTTTTTTTTGCTGCTCACCCTTTTTGGAATTATCATGGCTGCTAGACCCACCAGTAGCAGTGAGGACTCAGATGGGTTCATTGAAGAAGAGGCTCCTCAGCCTAGTGTAAAGGAGCACTTCATATGGAAATTTTTCTCAATATCTGCTGATAAAAAGAAAGTAAATGCTCCAAAGGTGGAGTGCAAGATCTGCCATACTGTACTTTCCCGAGGAGATCCCACAAGGAAGTACAGTTTCGGAAATTCAACTATGATTCGCCACGTTCAACACAGGCATCCTCAGAACTATGCCCGTGAGAGTGTCAGGGCTCTGGCACGAGAGGCTCCAAGAGATGGTGCCTCTACTTCAACTGGAGGAGCAACTGTATCGGTGAGGGGGGCATCAGAAGAGCTGATTCCAAATATTCAGCCTGTTTTTTATGGCATCACAAACAACTGTAAAGATTGTGGTGCACTACTTTATTATGGTGAACAAAGTATTATGAACATTGTCCGAGCAAGAGAGAACCACCGCTGCCGTCCCCATCCCTAATTTTGATTCTTTTTTTTTGCTCCTGTTGAGCAGTTTGACATTCCCTCTTTTTGTTTTTGTTGAGAAAAAAATGAAAAAAGAAGAAAAAAAAGTTCTTTTTGGAACTACCTCCAATTCTCAAAAAAGAGCTGTATTCTTAAAAAAATGGAGTGCAGTGAGAGAGGAGAGGAAAATGAGTGAGAAAGTAAAGAAAGGGACGAGAGGGGAAGGGAAGTGAAGTAGGGGGACTGAAAGAAGGTGAGTGTGGGAGGTGAGTGAGGAGAAGGAGAGTGAACATGGGGAATGAGGATAAGTGAAGAAAATGTAGTAAAGGAACGGGGGTGTGGAAGGGTAAGAAAAGAGCAGTGATGTTTAGGAAAGAGTGGAGATACAGACTGGATAAAGGCAAGTGAGTGTGAGACAAGGTGAGTAAGGGAGTGAAGAGACAGAGAAAGTGAAAGAAAAAGTGAGAGTAGAAGACTGAGGAGGCCATGCGTCACTTTTACACCGCCGTTGCGTCACTTTTTGTGACGCACCAGAGGTGTAAAAAATGCGCCTTGTTGAGTCATATTTACAAAGTGACGCATCTAGGTAGATGCGTCACTTTGTAAACCCCTACGCCACATTATACCTGCGCCAGGTATAATGTATGCAAAGGGAGCGTATTGACGCAAGGAAGGGTCATAGAAGTGACGCAGTGAAATCTATGAGATTTCACTGCGTCACTTTTAGGACGCCGTTGCGACAAAATCTTGTGCCTGCCTCACAGCAGGCGCAAGACTGACGCAGGCCCTTTCACATGGGTATTGCCCCATGTGAAAGGATGCATTGCTGGAGTTGCGTCACTTTGGTGACACACTCCAGCAATGCGTCACTTTTGCGCTTACATATACGTCAGAAATACTGACGTATCTGTAACTCCTTGCGACATGATGCGTCATACATTAAATATGACGCATCAGGAATGTTGCAAGGAGAGCGCACTGAGAAGTGACGCATCGCTGCTTTCACGCAGCGATGCGTCATTTCTCATAAATGAGGCCCTGAGTGAGGGAGGAAAGAAACATAAGTGAGGGAGTGTGGCTGTGTGTTATAGGGAGTGAGCGTGATAGAAGAGGAGTGACAGACTAAGGGGTCAAAGAGAATGAGGCTAACAGAGAGAGAAAGAGGGAAGGGGAGTGTAGAACTAAGAGGACCGAGGGAGTAAGAGAAGGAGTTAGTGAAGTGGAGTAAGGAGAGTAAGGGAAGAGAAAAGAGTGAAGGAGCAAAAGAAGGAAAAAGACAGGAAGGAAAGTAAAGGTTAAGGTCTGAAAGAAGGTGAGTGTGGGAGTATGGCTGAGGTTTAGGGAGTGAGCGTGACAGAAGAGGAGTGAGAGACTAAAGGGACGGAACGAATGAGGCTAACAGAGAGAGAATGAGGGAAGGGGAGTGTAGAAGTAAGAGTACAGACGGAGTAAGAGAAGGAATTAGTGAAATGGAGTAAGGAGAGTAAGGGAAGGGAAAACAGTGAAGGTGTAAAGAAAGAGAAGTGAGAGGAAAGAAAGTGAAGGAGAAGGTCTGAAAGAAGGTGAGTGTGGGAGTATGTCTCAATTATAGGGAGTGAGCGTGATAGAAAAGGAGTGAGAGACTAAGAGGACGGAGAGAATGTGGGTAACAGAGAGAGAGTGAGAAAACGGGAGTGAGTAAGTTAGAGGACAGAGGGATTGACAGAAGGAGTTACTGAAGTGGAGTAAGGGGAGTAAGAGAAGGGAAAAGAGTGAAGGAGCAAAGGATGGGAAGAGAGAGGAAGGGAAGTAAAGGAGAAGGTTTCAAAGAAGGTGAGTGTGGGAGTATGGCTGAGTTATAGGGAGTGAGCGTGACAGAAGAGGAGTGAGAGACTAAAGGGACGGAGAGAATGAGGCTAACAGAGAGAGAATGAGGGAAGGGTAGTGTAGAAGTAAGAGGACAGAGAGAGTAAGAGAAGGAATTAGTGAAGTGGAGTAAGGAGAGTAAGGAAAGGGAAAACAGTGAAGGAATTAAGGAAGGGAAGTGAGAGGAAGGAAAGTAAAGGAGAAGGTCTGAAAGAAGGTGAGTGTGGGAGTGTGACTGAGTTATAGGGTGTGAGCGTGACAGAAGAGGAGTGCGAGAAGGGGAGTGTAGAAGTAGGAGTACACAGGGAGTAAGAGAAGGAATTAGTGAAGTGGAGTAAGGAGAGAAAGGGAAGGGAAAACAGTGAAGGAGTGAAGGAAGAGAAGAGAGAGGATGGAAAGTAAAGGAGAAAGTCTCAAAGAAGGTGAGTGTGGGAGTGTGGCTGAGTTATACGGTATGAGCATGACAGAAGACGAATGAGAGACTAATGGGACAGAGAGAATGAGGCTAACAAAAAGAGATTGAGGGAAGGGGAGTGTAGAACTAAGAGGACAGAGGGAGAAAGAGAAGGAGTTAGTGAAGTGGAGTAAGGAGAGTAAGGGAAGGGAAAAGAGTAAAGCAATGAAGTAAGAGAAGAGAGAGGAAAGAAAGTAAAGGAGAAGGTCTGAAAGAAGGTGAGTGTAAGAGAGGAGTGTTGAAAAGGGGAGTAAACGTGGGAATTCAAAATAAGTGAGGCAAACGCAATAAGGGAACAGAGGTGTGGGAGCATCAGAGAAGAGTTGTGAGGTTAAGGAAAAGAGTATAGGGAAAGTAAATTGTGTACATCAAACTTACCTTATAAGTAATGTAAACTTAGTTTCATGTTTAGTTTTTGGGCCCTTCAGGGTCCTTATAAGCCTCCCTCAAAAAACCTAGGGGGTGTCTACCCTGCCCCCTTTTAATCATTTCCCCCTTTTTTTTACCTCAGGTGTCTCGATTTTCCCGAGACACAAAATGGTGGACTTTCCAGACTGTTAAGAATGTTGACAGACATCATACAGCCAATCAGCTTTCCGCTCGTGCACTCCCGTAGCGCGCCGGGTGCGCTCCCCTGTACGCGTACCGGTAAGCACTCGGAGCGCGCCTATTGATATATATGTTTTTTTGAAGTTGCCTTTCATAAAAACCACAGGGGCAATTTCAAAGAAATATAGAAAAGGCCCTACTACATACCAGTACCTATCCTTTTGCCAACTTTGGTGTAAATCCATTCATCCATTCAGGCTGTAGCCGTGTCTAAATGTCCTATGGAAAATTGCATGGGGAAAACACATTTCAAAGTATTGAAATTTACAACCAATCAAAATATTACTTTAGTTTGGAATTTGTGTGTGATGAAGTTTGATTGGTTATGTTTATATCTTAAATGAGAGGAAAACACAGCCATTTTGTGATACCCGAGTCTGAGGTACTTTTGAGAGAAAATGTGGGTGCTCAATTGCTGGACTTAGAATAACACACTACTAACTTTTCTATTTTCAAAAAGGTGAGTAGTTAATTTTTAAGGTGAACTATGCTGGTATAGAGATAGTGTAATAGTTTCATTGGCATATTTACAAGCCGCTTGCGCAATGTTTGACATTAATGCTGATACAGAGATAGTCTAATGGTTTCATTGGCATATTTACAAGACCCTTGTGCAATGTTTGACAATAATGCTGGTATACAGATAGTGTAATGGTTTCATTAGCATATTTACAAGACCCTTGTGCAATGTTTGACATTAATGCTGGTATACAGATAGTGTAATGGTTTCATTAGCATATTTACAAGACCCTTGTGCAATGTTTGACATTAATGCTGGTATACATATAGTGTAATGGTTTCATTAGCATGTTTACAAGACCCTTGTGCAATGTTTGACATTAATGCTGGTATACAGATAGTGTAATGGTTTCATTGGCATATTTACAAGCCCCTTGTGCAATGTTTGACATTAATGCTGGTATAGAGATAGTATAATGGTTTCATTGGCATATTTACAAGCCCCTTGTACAATGTACCTATCATTTTGTGTTTTCCATTAGTTATTTACAGTCCTTCGGTTGTAATTATTGTTTAAGATTGGTTTCATCACATGCAGTGGTTTATATTTCTAGTTCCTGTCTGACACTATACACTGCCCAATTAATTTTAAAGAACTAAATACTTGATTAAGCTATTGTTATGTTATGTATTACTAAAAACGATAATTGAACGTGATTACTTTTTTTCTGCAATTTACAGTAAGAAATTTGAAATTAAAATGGAGAACAGCAAAGAAATTTCTTTTGAAATTACAACAACACATCTTGAAAATGAAAATGACATGGATATTGAAAAAAACATTTCATCACAAACAGAAGATGATTTAAATCATTTTTTGGATCAATCTCTAGATGAAGAACTAATTGAATGTTTGGATAAAATAGAATGCCAACAAACATCAATGAACAATTTTCATGAGGAGATTAAATATATGAATGAAGATGAAATACCAGATGAGAACATACTACAAGTTCTGTTAAATTATGAGAAATCTGAACAATAAATTATTATTTACAAATTCAAAATTAGTTGACGTATTTTTCATTTTTATTTCTAATTTATGAGGTAAAAGCGAAGTGATTGTAGTATAATGAAATACTTATAGTATAGAGTGCACAATTTTTAGGTTACATAGTAAGTTTACTCATATTTCCTGCCCTTCTCCCACTGTATTTTTACCAATGTATATTTGATATCTCTTCTTCATCTCCTGCCTCCTTTCTCTCACTATCTATCTCTGATACACCCTATTGCCATCATTTTGTGTAGTTTCAGAAAAGAGTGAAATGTAATGTCAAAACTTGAAAAGAGAGCAGGGTAAAGTGCCCCTCACCCCAATTCTTTTTTTAAACTATTTTCTTTCACTGTTTTCCCATTGGTGCGCTCAGGGTGCGCGTACCGGAGAGGGCACCTGGGAACGCACCCAGCCCTTACCCCGCGAAAATTTAAAAAAAAAAGTTTTTTTTCCCTTCAGGGTCCTTCTAGGCCCCCCTCAGATAACCTAGGGGGTCAGGGGGTGTCTACTCTGCCCCCTTTTAATTATTTCCCCCTTTCTTTTTCACCTCTTGTGTCTCGATTCTGCCGAGACACAAGATGGCGGACTCTCCGGACTGTTTAGAATGTTGACAGACACCCGACAGCCAATCAGCTTTCCGCTCGCGCACTCTCGTAGCGCGCCGGGTGCGCTCCCCGGTACGCGCACCTGTGAGCGCTCGGAGAGCGCTTATAGATATATATGTGTTTTTGAAGTTAATTTAAAAAAAAAAACACTAGAGCAATTTTCACCAAATATAGCAAAGGCACATCTGCGTACCAGTCCCTACAATTTTGCCAAGTTTGGCGTAATTCCGTTCAGCAGTTCGGGCTGTAGACTTGTCAGACCGTCCTATGGAAATGAACATGGGGAAAACACGTTTTGGGACCCCCCTTTTTTCTCAGCCCCCACTTCACGAATCCCCCCGAAACTTCCAGGGAAGGAGCGGAGCGGAGCTGGCCAAAATTTTGGAAAATTACACACAAATTCCTCAACCGGCGCCAGAGTTATTCCCAATAGAATGTTGCGGATGTCCTATGGTAGCCAATCCTAACTATAACTACCTACTGGCGACCGCCGTGGCTAGTCAAGTTCCTTGTCAGCCACGGTAATGTCATTAATCTTTGCTTCACTTCCTCATGGATATTCACATACACAAAATGTTACAATTTTAGCACTTTTTAACAAAGGGTGTTTTATATCATTTTTAAACATGATAATAATATTTTTTTAAACCTGTATGAAATGTTTTAATATTGCTTTTTAGATTGACAAAATTTTGATTTTATCCTAATTGTCAGATCAAGCATTCATGCATTTTTTCACAGGTCACCTTATTATGCACTTTGCACATTTATATACCTCTCTCCCTTTAGCACGTGTGATTTCGCTTTGCGCATAGTTAGACACTGATCCAGTAGCACTGTTATTTGCACTTTATATCTTGCTTACCTCCTAATATCTGATCGCCTTTATTAAAAATACCTTGAGATATAGTGACTCTAGGATTTATCCTGTGATTTTTTAATAAGTTAGTACTAAGATATGTTTTTACATTTTTAAATCATGAAATTATTACTATCTTGCTAACTTCTTAGAATGAGTTTGTTAATCAGCGTATTTGCACATGTAATATTTCAATGAGACTTGGTATGTTTTCTATGTCTATTGTCATGTGAGTAAATTGAAGGCGGGGACTAAGCAAGTCACCAAACATTATAAAATCATCAGCATCATCAACATCATCAGCAGTGGATTGCGGGTGCGCGATATATAGTTAGTGCAACTAACTATATATGGAATTTCAATGGTTTTGTGTGAGTAAAATAAGGTTTTTTAAATGCTAATCCCTAACTATATATGGTCTATAACCTATGGTTTTTTCAGTGAATTTTCAAGGTTTTTTAAATGCTAATTCCTAACTATATATGGTCTCTAACCTATGGTTTTTTCAGTGAATTTCAATGGTTTTTTAATAGCAAATATCATAAGCTGTCGAATGTCAAGTACGTGGTAAGTAAAAACATTTTCGTGTTTATGCACACTGATCTGCTTTGAATGCTGCCCCCCCTCCCCCTCATTTCTATTAGGAGTACTCTCTCTTTGCAGATAGTGAAGGGTAGTTAACGCAGGCCTTTGCCCCCGTTGTAATCCGTCGTGCCTGCTTCTCTCTCCATTTGATTGATTGTTATCCAAGCATTTACTGTTTTAGAATTGGTTCTCTTTGGTTCATTCTCTATTTACAAACAAGCACAGAGTCGCAATACTCTGTTTAGTCTTTGCAGATAGCGAAAAATCGTGTAAAAAAACAAAAGGAATCGAGCAAAATCAGTAGGCCACTAATGGGATTTCTTTTTGACCTCGCTAAAATAGAAACATTAGGAACAACCCCTCATGACAAACACGAAACTATTGAGATGAACTGAACTCCACACCATGATGGCTGCAATACAGCTCGGCTCCGCCACCCACCCCGCCCAAAATAACGATAAACTCTATGCAAATATTACAAATATATACAACACACCAGCAAAGTAACAGGGTAAAACATTTTATTAAACAACTATTTACATAACTATTTTATACTTTTTGTTGCCCGATCCGGCTAGCTCAATTGATCGAGCATGAAACTCATGCACTCTGATGGTTCAAAGTTTTGAGGAGTGCTTGTAACACTGTCTGAAGCCTATTTGCACTTGCTTCAGCTTCACTATTCTCAAAGTAAAGTGGGGGCTGTTTGAGGACGTGACTGCATTTGTGAACAATGTAATGCGGTGCCACCCTGAACCGCTTGACGGAGGCCCCCGAGGGACGGTGTGATGGCGCGGACTCGGAGGGGGCGCTTGGCTCCGGCTCCCTCCCCAAGTCGTGTTCTCCTGGTGTGGCCTGAGATCGCCCCCGACATAGGTGGCCGGCTCCCGGGATCAAGCGGAACTTTTTGCCTTTTGGTAACTCTTCCATTCTTGACCTTGACCCACAATCCGTTTCACCTAAAGACACGCTGTAGTGGGGCGCCCCTTTACCATTTCAGTTGCCATTCCGCCCGCTTTTGCTACACTGTGCCTCTTCCGCTATTCAGCTGTTTACCGCCCGCTCTTTCGACTACAGCGTCTCGCTCACCATGTAGTTGAGTTGCTCCCGCTCTTGCGGTGCAGCGATAGCCGGCTGCCACAGTACTCTCAAAATGGCGGCCGGCTCTTCAGATTTGGGCGTGGTCCACTAAAATTGCCCTGCGACACCTTGGAACTCGGACGCTTGTCTGCTAGAGATTGGGCTCCATTCTCGAAAGCGTCCCCTCAGCCTTGAAGATTCTACAAAAGTCTTGGGGGCCCCCGACTCCCGCAGGCTTCTGGTGGGGAGCGGCTAGCATTATTGCTCGTGGAATGGCCACGACGGAGCTACGAAATGGTGGTGCTCTCATGCTAACGCCAGCTTCAGTCTGAAACATCCAGAAACACTGTAGACTACCAATTCGATCAGTTCCGGTAGCTCCCCAACGTGACCCGGTAGAGAAGAACTAGCCCTCCCCTCTTTGACTGATGGTTCTTGTTGCCTGTCCCTTCTGTTGTCATTTAACAGAACTATTTAGCCTGCTGAAAGGGGTTGTGTTCCGACCGCTGGTTGGTGGAGACATTTTGACTATATTCTGGACCTGCGTTGTCGCGTAATGCGTCATATGACGCGCCGCGTTAGCGCATCCGGAAGTGATCGGGGGCGCGACGCGCAGCGCGTAACGTAAGCATAACAGGTCATGTGACTTGTTAATAAAACTTTTCATTGGTTCATTTTACTTTTCTTATTCTAATGATGAAAGGCTTGGTCATATGACCTAAAAATTACGCTTTTTATTACTTTCGAACATTATTTTTTCTTAAATATATGTTATAATGTTCCAGGCTAATGTACTTTCCCGGAAAATTTACAACTGTCCTGCAAGTAAAATATATTCCTTTTTCGAAAAATAGGGCGTTTCTTCGTCCCATGACGGAGCCGTTGAGCAAAAGAGGGTCGGCCTGCTGTCTTAGTCGCCGATACGCCTGAATATGAGATTCTTATCGATCACTTTATGTTGCAGGAGTAGAAAACACAACAGCCCTTGACCATTTATCTTTACTGCGTTCCTGCGTATTATACCTTTTACCCTTCATGTAATTGGTCTGCTTTATTTCACTTGCCTTTTACTGATTCTAAAACAGTGACTATTATTAAAAACTTTACCAATGTATATACTACTATCATGTTTTCTTTTAAAAACCTTTATTGTGAAAATGTCATTATACAAATACGGGCCTATAACCACGTGGGCCGGCCACGGAGCAAACTATAATCGTGTATGATGAGTAGACATTTACACTGTAGAGGAACGTAACGGGCGGGCCATTAGGTTGCAAGAACTAAAGTGTCTAACAGTTGCGGAATCGGTGGACGTACATTTTATAATTAAAATACGACAGGGCCAGTTACAATAAAATTATCTAGATATACATTTGCGGGCAAGTACCATGGGTGACGTTAATTCGAACTTTCAATAGTACAGTAATCAATAACACATCAGAACTTAATATCAATAGGGATATCGAAATATTCAATCTATTCTCGTCCCCGCCCGCCATGTGCTTCAAAACTGCATACGTATCTCGTGATATCAAGGTTGTGCAACCAGTACACAACAAGGAGTTACGAGTCCCATTTATTCCGGCGCCATTTTGTGCGAGGACGGGCAGGTCCAGGATATAGTCAAAATGTCTCTACCAACCATCGACTATGATGATGTTCATATGCTGTATTTATTAGAGTAACACTCATCTGTCCACATGAAATTAATTTGCCACAATCTAAACATGTCATTTTAATCTTTCCAAAGTTCTTCTAAATATTTGGGACCGTTTCCCTTGCCTCTGATGCTGTCAGTGCCACTTCTTTGATGAATGTACTGGCAGGTCGGGGGTTCTCCTCCAAATCTCTCTTTTTTGCAGCACTATAATTAATCGGTGCCACCTCTCCATATGACGATGCATGGTATAGTTACCATAACTATATTTTTTTTCGGTTCCTCTGGAGAGTGCATCGTGGCAGATGAAGCGTGTAACGTACCGGGTATTTACCTTTTTTTGCATGTAGAGGAAAGGAAAAAAAATTCGAGCGACCGAGTTCTAAGGTGTCCCAGGGCCATTTTAGTGGACCAGGCCCAAATCCAAAGAACAGGCCGCCATTTTGAGAGTCCTGTTGCAGCCGCCTGTCGCTGTAGCATCAAGAGCGGCCGAAACTCAGCTGAATGGCAACTGAAACGGTAAAGGGGCGCCCCACTACAGCAGACGAGCCTCCACCTAGGAAGGCCCGTTCACGCCGCCTCCCCCCCCCCCTTTGGGCACCCCACGCCGTTATTCGGAGCAGGATTGTAGGATGGCCACACCAGTACGGCAACTTGCTAGACACCACCTCGGTGCCTACCGAATCTCACCGCCTTGTGGTGTCTTCTATTCAGAAAACATTGTTGTGCTGCCTTCGACCTATTCGCCGCAAGTGCGCACGCAACTCAGCTGCATAGCTTGCTAGACACCACCTCGGTGCTAACCGAATCTCAGCGCCTTGTGGTGTCTTCTATTCCGAAAATATTGTTGCGCTGCCTTTGGCTCCATTCGCACATCGGTCCGCTACTGACGCCATCTCACAGGCCAACGGGGCGCCCCACGCCGACTTTCAGCATTGTAGGATGGCCACACCAGTGCGGCAACTTGCTAGACACCACCTCGGTGCCATCCGGATCTTGGCATCTCAGCGCCTTGTGGTGTCTTCTATTCAGAAAATATTGTTGCGCTGCCTTTGGCCCCATTCGCACATCAGTCCGCTACTGCCGCCATCTCACAGGCCAACGGGGCGCCCCACGCCGACTTTCAGCATTGTAGGATGGCCACACCAGTGCGACAACTTGCTAGACACCACCTCGGTGCCATCCGGATCTTGGCATCTCAGCGCCTTGTGGTGTCTTCTATTCAGAAAATATTGTTGCGCTGCCTTTGGCCCCATTCGCACATCGGTCCGCTACTGCCGCCATCTCACAGGCCAACGGGGCACCCCACGCCGACTTTCAGCATTGTAGATTGCCCACACCAGTGCGACAACTTGCTGGACACCACCTCGGTGCCATCCGGATCTTGGCGCGTTGTGCTGCCTTCGGCCTATTCGCACATCGGTCCGCTACTGACGCCGCCTCACGTGCCAACGGATTTTCTACGCTTTTTATACCCTATGCCGCATAACAGGTCATGTGACTTGTTTATAAAACTTTTCATTGGTTCATTTTACTTTTGGTTTCCTAATGATGGAAGGCTTGATCATATGACCTAAAAATAACACTTTTCATTGGATGAAAACTTTTTTTTTCCCAAACGATGAAAGCCCCACCTTGTTTCTGGATGTTTCAGACTGAAGCTGGCATCAGCATGAAAGCACCACCATCTCGTGGCTCCGTCGTGGTCATTCCGCGAGCAATCATGGCAGCCGCTCCCCACCGGAAGCCTGCAGGAGTCGGGGGCCCCCAAGACTTTTGTAGAATCCTCAAGGCGGAGGGGACGCTTTCGAGAATGGGGTCCAAGACCTAGCAGACAAGCGTCCGATTTCCAAGGTGTCCCAGGGCCATTTCAGTGGACCAGGCCCAAAAAGGAAAGAGCCTGCCGCCATTTTGAGAGTCCTGTGACAGCTGCCTATCGCTGCACCGCAAGAGTGGGCGCAACTCAGCTGAATGGCGGATTTTGGCACAGTGTACCAAAAGCGGGCGGAATGGCAACTGAAACGGTAAAGGGGCGCCCCACTACAGCAGACGAGCCTCCACCTGGGGAGGCCCGTTCACGCTGCCTCACCCCCCCCCCCCCGGGGCGCCCCACGCCGTGCCCAAAAAGGAAAGAGCCTGCCGCCATTTTGAGAGTCCTGTGACAGCCGCCTATCGCTGCACCGCAAGAGTGGGCACAACTCAGCTGAATTGCGGATTTTGACACAGTGGACCAAAAGCGGACGGAATGGCAACTGAAACGATAAAGGGGCGCCCCACTACAGCAGACGAGGCTCCACCTGGGGAGGCCCGTTCACGCTGCCTCCCCCCCCCCGGGGCGCCCCACGCCGTTATTCGGAGGGCGGCAACTTACTGGACATCACCTTGGTGCCATCCACATTTCAGCGCGTTCTGCTGCCTTGGAACTATTCGCACAACAGACCGCTACTGACGACCCACCCCCCGGGACGCCCCATGCCGGATACCCAAATCAGTGCGGCACCCAGGCAACATCACCTGGGTGCCGTCCAGAAATCTGGACGTTGTGCTGCCTTGGGACTATTCGCACAACCGACCGCTACTGACCATTGTTCCTTCTTTTTCCCTAAAAATGTTTAAATGTTTTTACTGTTTTTGTTTTGTTGTATATATTTATAAGTTATTAAAGTTTTATAATCCTACTACTTTGTTGGAGTGCTATATATTTTTAATGTGACACATAATTGTAAAAACTTTGATGTACAAAGAGTCATCCCTGGAATCTTCCGCTTCAGGCTCGGTCCCCTCCCCAATCACAATACAGGATGGTTTTCAGATAGTAGGAACGCGTGTGGTGTGACGGATCTCATCGGGTGTGGGCCTTGATCTACTATAACTCCTTTGAAGAGGGGTGATTCTTTACAGCTGGGGCCATAAACTACATCTGCAAGGCTAGCTGATAGCCTGGGACCGGCCTGGACAATCGGACACAGAGGAAGAGGAGTGTCAGAGGGTGCGGTAGTGAATAGGGCGAAAGGGAGGTGTCGGGCGGGCACAGGGTGTGATTCTCAGGGAAGAGCAGCGCAGATGGGGGGAGGTTTATTGCCCATGCATAAGACAGAGAGCGGGGGTGATCAGTGCCTGGGGGAGATGCTTGCGAGGGTGGGGAGCCATGCTAAGGATCGACAGCGTGCAGAGAATGGGTCTGGTCAAGTCATCTAAAATGGCTGCCGTGCACGACAAAAGTGTGGCATTTGAAAAAAGGCAAGATGGCGCAGACAATGTTTTTCAACACTTCCTGATTTCCTTCGAATCGAACGTTAATAGACGTTGGGGCATATTACCAAAGTTAAGCGATATTTATCCCTAACGATGCTTAGCAACGAATTTTTTACCGCTAAGCATCGTCAGAAATTATCGCAGATAAACCTTGCTATTATCAAGGTTTATCGCAAATGCGATAAAAAACGGCCGCAATGCATTAATATCGCTGAAAAGTCAGCGATATTCATGCATTACCGAGCTAATGCTCTTAGCCATGTTATCCACCTCCCATTGGATAACATGGCTAAGAACTGCTCAGGGCAGGTGTTACTTTTTGGAGATATTCGCGCTTAGCGTGAATATCTCCAAAAGTTGGTAATAGGAGATAGCGATGTTAGCGACTGTTTCCAGTCGCTAACATCTTGGCATGCCCACTTTGCATGTCATTAGTGATAAATATCACTGACATGCAAAGTGGGGCCCAAGATGGTCGCTATCTCCTACTAGCGGTCGCTAACTGGTGTTAGCGACAGCTAGGTAATACGGAGATAATTTTATCTCCGCTTTCTTGGCTTTTAAAGCCAAAAAAGCGGAGATAAACCCCCTTGATAATATGCCCCGTTATCTCTCCCACACTACCGGTCCCCCTGGGCTTAAACGCCGAGATGGTAGGGACTGCATCCCGTGAAGATAGGCCGAGACGTCACTCAGCAGATAAAAAAGTAAAAAAAAAGTCTATAAACATACAATAAGTTAAAAGTCAATCATTCTTCATTCCTTGTAGTACGCTCCCCAGTCCGCTTCCCGTTACGCTAACCGGGCGCACCCCACCAAAAAAACGTTTTGTTTTTTTTTGCCCCGTGGAGCCCTTTTAAAACCTCCACATCAAACCTAGGGGGTCAGGGAGGATCTACTATGCCCCCTTATGGTCATTTTCCCCTTCGCTTTGGCCTCCTCTTGTCTCTCGATCCTACCGAGAGACAAGATGGCGGCCGCTACGGACTGTTTGGAATGTTTACAGACGCCGGAGAACCAATCAGCTTCGCTTCACAAAGCTCCGTAACGCGAAAAGTACGCGCACTGGACCGCTGCCCGGTCCGCTGTTACAGATATATATCTTTTTTTGAACGTTAATTTCTCAAAATCCACTGGAGCACATATATTGAGACCTAGCAAAGGCACATCGGGCTACCAGTCCCTACAATTTTGCCAAGTTTCGTGCAAATCCATTCAGCCGTTCGGGCTAAAAGTGAGGCCAACCGCCCTATGGAAAACTCAATGTTAAAAACACGTTTTAGGACCCCCCTTTTTTCTCGGCCCCCCCTTGACGAAACCCCCCCAAATTTCCAGGGGCTACTCAGAAACAAAATGTTCCATTTTCCAGAAAATTTCAGCCAATTCCGTCTACAAACGCCAAAGTTATTAGACATAGAATTTTCAAAAATCCCATAGAGAAAAAATCCTAACTATATATACCTACTGGCGAGCGCCAGTAGGTAATATATATATATATATATATATATATATATATATATGTATATATATATATATATATATATATATATATACCAGCTTTTTTGAGCAAGAAAGGGCTTCTACATTAGGGTAGCCTTGAAATTTTTGAATCTCTCAATTAAAGTCCCTTTAAACTGTTTTAGCCCAAAAACACAATTAAGACTTGGACTTTCTGAAAATCATTGGTTTGTTTGTGCTTTATTTAGTATTTATTAACACTCAAAGTCAGTTTTACTGGAGAATATGTTCACTATGAATTAGCTCACATTTTTGTTTGCAATTTTATGTAGATCGAACTGGATTTGTAGGTCCTAAAGCTCAGTTGCATTACACAAGGACACATTTATTTTTGGTAGGCACAGGGAGATTAAGGGCCTCATCTACTATATTTTGACACAAAACAGTGCAGCAAGCCTTTCTACTGTGCTGCCATGCGTCAAAATTAAGACGCAGGAATGCGCCTTATCTCCCTGTCCTTCTCCCCTGCACCGGCGCGGAAACAGCAGCTGTGCAACAATGCAGACACCCTTGCCCCATGGGGCAAGGCTGCCTGCTTTGCAGGCAGTGAGTAATTAGAAGCAGCTTGCACCAGACCATTTCTCCTGTTAGTGCCCCCTAACACAGAACAATGAATCTGGTGAGATGGCGAGAGCGGGGCAGGAAGATTAGGTGAGTTTCCGAAAATCACACAATGTTGAGCGGAGGTCAGGAATTTAACCTAATAGTTCCCTATATTGCTAATGAATCCGCAGCTCTCACCACTATGTCACATTCTCACTACTTAATAGTAATCTTTGTTACCCTTGTGTTTCCGGGCCTCACTCGCTATCTGTGCCTTCAACAAGCGCTTAGCAGTAATTTGGGGTTGCTGGGAATGTCAGCCATTTCAGGGTGCCCAGATGAGGGTGGTCAGCATTTTCATGAAGGTTCCTGTTTCCGGAGGGAGGAATCACCACATGAAGCAATGCCTGGGACGATGAGAACTATGAATATTGGGCTGGAACAGATCACTAAAAAAAGTATGTCATACAAATATTTTAAGTCTCATTTAAGGGGCCCTAATTTGTTACAAAAAGTCATGATTTTCAGGTGAACATGGCAAAATGAAAAAAAAAATGTTTAACTTTTGTAAACGTTGCACAAAAAAAAGGTTGCACATACCAATTCATTGAAAAATACATAAAAATGAAATCACAAGAGATTGTGCAGAAACCAAAAGAATGCAGGCACAAGGAGGTGAATGCTCTGGAATAAGTCTGGTTGGTCTAGGGAGACTGAGGCACTTCACGTCCCAATTCCCCTGCATAGAAACTCCTCACAGACCTGATAGGTAGTCCAGTTGTGTCCCTCTGCCAAGATCCTGCCAGCAAGTCACTGATTGGCTCTTTGATGACTGCGCAGGCCCGCGAGCCACGGTAACTCACCCTCTAGGAGCTGCATGTACACGCATTGCTGATGGAGACAATTCTATTTACCATATGTCGGCCATCGCCCAGCAGGCGCGCATTCCACGTTTGCAGCAAAGTGCCGGGATTGATGATGAAGTACCAGTGCTCAGCACTGGAAACCACCAGCTCAAATTAGACACTGGTTGCAGGAATGATTGTTGTAGAGCAGGAAGGGACATCTTATTGCACAAAAACAATCATCAATGGCGTTTTGCTCTTTCTAAGTGTGCTACAGAAGGTCCATAGAAGGACCAAAACATTAGGAGAAATCTACGTTGCGCCATTACTACGCCTAGGCTAGGACTCTGATCTTCATTCATAACAAGGAGCTTAGTGTATTTTAAAACTAAAATGTTGAGCATGATAGGCCCAGACTGCATTTTATATATGCCATCTCTATTTGTGCAGGTTACAAAAGAAACTTTTTTTTTTGTTTACATCAGGGTCGTCGTCGGTTGGGATCACGGAAACAAGAATTTGATGAACGCCTAGCCCTAAGTGTGACAGGGTATGTACCAAACTAGGATTTATGCAGCATTTATTGTTTCCATGCATTCGAATATTATATGTTGTTGAATTTTCGATTTTTTTTCTATATAATGCCTTTTACTAATCGTTTAAAGTTAATCAGTTTTTATTTGATTTTTAATTCGTCAACAAATAGAGATATTTTTTTTTAATCTATCACAAGTTGTCTCTGACAGCGTTACACAATGTTGAGTTTTACAGATATCACCATCACTATATGTTGAGTTTGCTCATGGTCACCTGCTGCTATTTTATCATGAAAATATTGCTTGCATGTCAATTAATTTCACAGACATACATGTCTGTTTGTAAAGATTTCCAAATGATGGTCTCAAATTTCCAATTACAAGTAGTGGTTGTGAGAAATCGGCCTTTTTGACAATGACTAGCAGGCCCAAAAAGACTATTCCACAGCACAGAAGTTTAAGTAATGGTACATTTTACTCACCTTTAGTATTTAGGCCTGAGAGGCTATGTACTCTTAAAAGTAAGTATATGGTGGTTTTGAACATAGCATGCTACCAAATCATTTCTGAAATTAAGCACTTACGGTGGCCTTACTGGGTTTAAGTAACATGTTAATTTAGTGTGAAAAATAAAACAAAAATCTAAAAAAAACTGATAAAGAGTTCTGAAGTTACGACAACATCTAAATTTTGTCTCTTCGAATCTAGGGAAGAAAAACATCACACTGAAACCAGGGGAAAGTAGTAATTAGATAGATAAACATCCTTGCCCTTTATGCTTGAAAATCTTTAAAAATAAAGCAAGCGTGCAAATGCCATTGTAACTCGAGTGTTCTCAGTGAATGAATTCTAACCCATTACAGTGGAAGTTAGAGGTGTTCGCCCCCTCTTTCCACGATAAAGGGGACGGAGAAATTGGTTGACCCCTACAAGACTCTGGAAGCGATACCAATGTGGGAAACAGGGTCGGACTCAGGGTACAAATTGGGGATACACGCAGATACACAACGTCCACCCACTCTTTTCACAGGTGGACGCCGCCCCCCCCCCCCGCCAAGAAGTTGGGCCCCACAGAAATATGCTGAACATGTCCCGGTGTAAGACACATTCAGCAGCACCTGTTCATGTCTGCTTTAAATTCCCAGCAGCAATGTGCAGACAGACAGAGAGCTTTTTTTTCACCTCCAGCTGGGCTGAAGTTAAGGGACCATGAGGCCTCCCTTTGTTTAAATATCCTGACTGGAGGCGGCCTGGACCCTCACACTTAACTGTAAACGCCACGGAGGGGAAACAAAGGCACATAGCTTGTTATCTCTTCACAGGTACTTAAGAGAGACATACTTTTGCATTTGTTCAGACCCTGCATATAAGAGATGCATGTGCTGTAAGAATGTCAGGTGTGTTTGTCTGTCTCAGTAAAGAACAAAAGAGTCGTCCCTGGCTGGCCTAGGGATTAGGCAGAGAAGGAGTGTTTCCTTGGTTTAAGGAATAACAAGGTGGGGAGTGGTGGGGGGAAAGTAGACAGGCGATTAGCCTATAGGTGCCATAACCACATGAAAAATAAATCACAATTATTGAGGGAAAATTTCAAAACAAAATGCGTAACACAAGATTTAGAAAATTGTACAATTTTTAATTCACAGTATACAAAAATTAACATATAGTGCCAGTTAAAAACAATATAAAAATGTACTTAGAAATGTACATGGGTACAAAGAAATAAATTAAAAACACATGAACACAAGTTGTCGACGCAGCGTTTCGGTATCTAAGATGTAACCTTCATCAGGACAGGGTTCTTAAAACGGAGAAGTATGGATCCTCTCAATTTAATTCTACGTTACTGTTGTAACGTCACACCAGGTGGTGGCACATTCCTTTGGATGAACAGAGAGAGGCGAGGTAGCAGGGAGGCCGCAGCACACTTGCAAGCCTGGTGATGTAACTTACCCAGTGTGGAGACAAAAGAGTGCGTCGCATCAATTTGACTTTGCGATGAGCCAGTATAGAATGGACTAACATATCAAGAAATATATCCTAGCCCATACGTCTTGATATTATCAGTAAGCAATGAATCAACGGTGGCTACCCGCACTCTTCTTCTCTGCTTCTTAAATAATGAGGACGCACTAGCACCAACCTAGAGAATTACCAATTGATGAAGGTAACTCCTTAAAGATTTAACTGAACCATCTCAGCGGTGTAAATAATTTAATTACACACCAAGAGCACCATTTTTAAGAATCATCCTATCATCCAAAGGAATGTGCCACCACCTGGTGTGACGTTACAACAGTAACGTAGAATTAAATTGAGAGGATCCATACTTCTCCGTTTTAAGAACCCTGTCCTGATGAAGGTTACATCTTAGATACCGAAACGCTGCGTCGACAACTTGTGTTCATGTGTTTTTAATTTATTTCTTTGTACCCATGTACATTTCTAAGTACATTTTTATATTGTTTTTAACTGGCACTATATGTTAATTTTTGTATACTGTGAATTAAAAATTGTACAATTTTCTAAATCTTGTGTTACGCATTTTGTTTTGAAATTTTCCCTCAATAATTGTGATTTATTTTTCATGTGGTTATGGCACCTATAGGCTAATCGCCTGTCTACTTTCCCCCCACCACTCCCCACCTTGTTATTCCTTAAACCAAGGAAACACTCCTTCTCTGCCTAATCCCTAGGCCAGCCAGGGACTACTCTTTTGTTCTTTACTGTTGTCTTTCTCCTCGTCCCCGATCGGATTTGAGAGGAGACCTCCCTTCTACTTATTTGTCTGTCTCAGTACTTACACAAATAAAAATTTCAATAGCACTATTTTTTTCTTTTATAGCGCAATGCGACCCAATGCAGGGTGTCAGAGCTCTTTATGTAATATACATATTATACATTGACAATAAATCATGTACATGTGTAAATTATTGTTCAAGATGAGTTATATGAGACAGTGAGGGTTACAAGGTGTAGGAGTCACATGTCCTTAATGCCTCTTTGTGGTCCTTTAGAAGGATTGAAATTCATGAACTGCAGGTAACAAAAGGATCTCTGTGTTAAAAGCAGTAACCCACATTACTATGTACAAAAAAGTAAAATGTGTCATCTGCATGTTACGTGATGTGCTTTGCAGGAAACACATTTACCTTCTCTACTACTTTGATTCAAATCTGGGACTTCACAAAACACAGATCTCCCCAGCAAGTGTATTAACCATCAGAGTTATCTCACCATTATTACTGTTCCCTTAGATTTACTGGGCACCTTCCCAGCAGATGCCTTAACCCAATCAAATATTTTAAAATGTAGAATTTGTAACCAATTAAGCATAACAAAATCTACTACCATGCTTCTCTCTCTTTGTGGCCAATTTCTTTGTGGAAGGGTTTACAAAAATAAATGTATTCATTTTGGCCTAGATTTTGCATCAGGATTGTGCCACTTTTTTGGAACTCAACCCCAAATCTCATTTGTTAAATCTCATAATGCGCTTAAATGTACTCTTGATATACCTGATAAACATATGTGTGAGGTCTTGATATCTAATGTCACTTCTTTTGATGTCACATCCAATAAGATCACTTCCTGTGATGTAATGCACAATGTCACATGCTGCGACATCAAGCGCTATGGATTAACTGAAACTCCGAATCATTTTTATCAAAATGGGAGTAATCCTTTTTCTACTGGCTATCAACCTCCAGCACCCGGGATTAGTTCCACTAGTAATGGCCACGAGGTTACTATATTTTATACCTCTCTATGCGGCCTTGTGCTTTTCGATAACTTTTGGAGTATTTTTTCAGCCTTCCGCATTTAATAAAGCGCAATAATTCCGAATAGTTGCTCTTACTCTGTAACTATAATAAGCACCCGGGAATTTTCACTTGTTAGTTTGTACGTATCTTTATGGGACCCCGTAGTATTTTCTCCAATTTTGCCATTTTTTCTATTTCAAAATGTTCACTAGAGCATTACACGCTCTAGTCTTTTCACAACTATCATGGATATAAAAGGCATTTCCGCTTCCGGTCACGTGTCCGTACCTTGGAACACGGCGACCGGGAAATAACGGAGGGGGAATTTCAACCTTTAGGTAAGCTAACTCCCTTTGTTTCCCCTTTGTAGTGTACCCGGCAAAGGTCTCTTAAACCTAAGGATGCGTGAGGCCAATAAATAGAAATACGTTAGATATTTGTGCGTTTTAAATTTAACGTGGGCGAGATTGGCAAGCCCGTGATTGAGTCTATTTTTTGTTTGTTTATCTTGCGGCAACAGGCACAGTTGGTTTGAGTTTTGGATACAGCGCACACGCCGTTTCCATTACTCGTTCTCCTTCCGGTAAAGACTTACTAACAAGAGTAAGAAGGTACGATTTTGTTTTCTTTTGTTTTGTGTGGATGTGTTTTCATTTGGATTACTATGAGATTCTTTAAAGTCCATATTCATGGGAAATCGTCCCTATTGACATGGGTTCTACGCTTTTCTTCTTTGTTGTAGATTCTCTTATGCCTTGATTGCGACTTGCAAAGCTCCTAACTACACGAACCCGGCTGGGTCGTGTCCTATCATTATCATTATTTGATACCTTTCAGCAACGAGGGTGAGTTCATATTTAGGTGCATTTTGGATTTCGTAGGTTATTTTACCTACGTCGGAGCAATGAGTGATTTTAATTCCATTTCTTCACGCCCTCGATCGAGGGTGATATGGGATTTAGATACGTACTAAATCCACCCTTCCTGTTTTTGTCTTTCTACGTTTTCTCTTACCCAAAATATACAGGCACAAGACCTCACAGTGCCACTAACCGGATGTTATGCAAGTTATTTGGTATGATCGATAGACAATAGACCTACAAACGATTGAAAGTTAGATACTCATCCTAGAACAAGGTATATACTTTAAAACCTTGGCGACACTGCAACACTCGAGGGTTGTAAGGTGGTATAAACTGCTGCACATGAACGGCACTGATCCATTAGCAATGAGCCAAAGATACTTTGCATTTTCGAGTATGCACGATAATGAGGTACCACCCTTCACCACCTATAAACCTTTTCCTTCTTCTCATGAGCACTCTTTATAAGCACTATGGAATCACAAAACATATTGGACAATTGATTCTTGTCCATTCAGTCACCTTTTTCTTAACCGGTTAGTCTTGGTTCGTTTTTCTTGCATGGATGGGGATTTTTCTTTTCCTCATTCATGCCATAGAACTTATTAATCGTGAGTGGCATGCCCTTCTCACCATATTAAAGGTAGCACAATGTCACACCTTTGATGTATATAATTAGTTTATTTAAACACAACGTTCCATGTATACACTTTGTTTTTACATTCAGCCCTGAAGATTCGCAGTGTGTGTGTTCCCTGCGATGAAACACGTGTCGGCTGATATTTGGAACAAATAAACAGAAGTGCGACTTCAAGAAAAGACTTTCCTAATTGTCGCACAGTCGACAGAATGATCTGTGATTTTCTCAAAGAGTTTCTTAACCTGTTTAAAGAATGATGCATACATTATTTGTCTTATAGTAAATTTACACTGCTGTTACATAGCTCTCTTTAACTTGTTGTAGTGCAGAGGCAACAGAGTTTGTTTTTGTCCAGTAGACTACCTTGCTAGTCCACGCTGAGCGGTTCAGAGGTATTTTCCGCTCGCCTCATTGCCCAACTGATTACTATCATTTGTTACTACTCATGCGGATTACAGGATAGTGCGCCCAGTAATTTTGGAACAATCTAAAAAACCTCATAGTCGTATATCTGCTGCGACATCAAGCGCTATGATGTAATGCGTCATGATTTCACCTGCATACTGCCTAACCTGGTTAGTCCCCCACTTCTATTTGTAGGACTTGTGCCTTGGTTAACCTGGTCTATAGGGCAACCAGTCAGTGCCCAATGGGCAGATCAGTGTTTAAGCCACTTTTTACGAGCTTGTCAACATGTTTCATGGTCTGCTAAACACGTTTTTACTGTTGACTGTAGGAAGGTGGATACCTGACTATGGTTACCCCAGATTTTTTGCCTTGTGTTTAGCTGGTTTTCGACTTAGTTGGCCTGGGATCCTGCTAACCAGGGTCCCAGGCTATCTGCTCTCTCTTTAAAATGGACTCCATGTACCCTAGGTGCATAACTAAATTGGATTGGGTCACCTTATCAGCCCCTGTACAGTGCACTATAGGTGCCCAGGGCACAGGTGCATCCAAGGCCTACCAGGGGCTGCAGCATATCTTTCGCCACCCCTGGCTGGCCACCCAAATCGACACAACTGGCTGATCACTCAGCTGGGGCAAGGTGGTGTAATCACCCCTTGCTTAGATATAGTATACCTATGTCTAAACCTATATCTGGACACATATGCACCTATAAGTCACTCCTATGGCAGGCCTTAACAATCCTGGAGGCAGAGTGCTTGGTTGAATGTGAGATGGTGCTCTAGCATGAGCTGAGCCTGTCTGCAGTGTTCGGAACCATTTCCTTAATGCTGTTCCAGTGATACTGCCATACCATATACTCTTAAGTGCATTATAATCCTCCCGGTTAATGCTAACTTTGGTTTGGCTTTATCACAACATGTCGTGTTTGGTGTCATACACTTTGGAATACTACCCCCTCGCCAGTTCTGGCGACGGGGGTAGCATTCCACCCTTCTAGAGGGAGAAGACATGTTACTTTACTTAAAACGCGGTTAATCCTAACCAGAGCCTCAGCATCACAAAATGGATGCTGCTGCCCCGACACAAGTCTGACCTCCTGCTGCTGACCGAAACTTGGCAGGGGAGGCGTGGAAAAAGGGTTTCCTGTCACAGGGAGGTGCTACACCACCCTAGACAGGAGATAGTGGATTGGAGCAGGGAGGGTTGAAAGAAACTAGACACTGCCTGGGGCACACAAGGTGTCCCATGCAAAATCCAGTCAAACCGGTTCTGGGGCACTCCAGCCCCAGCTCTGGCGCGAAACTGGACAAAGGGAAAGGGGTGTAACCACCCCCTTCCTGTGTCCCACCCATAGGAGGGACCTAGCAGGTAATCCAGCCCCCAGATTTGGAATAAAGGTGGGAGCAGTGCCAATGTACATCAGATTATCCTGACTGAAACTTATGAAACGAAACTCTGGACCCTTCGACATCCTACTCGACGTAAAAGACTGAAGAATCTCCCTTGTGGTCAAGGAGTGACCACCCTCTGCAAACAGGCACCATCCAGCACATCACCGTTTGCTTTGTTGCAGTTCCCGCCAGAACTCGAGCAAAGAGATCAACAAGACCCAGTATTCCTGCCTTCCAACAGCCCGATCCACAGTCCCTGCAGAGCTGAGACCCATGGAGGCGACCTGAAGTGTGGGGCCGGCCATCTTGTAAAAACTACAAAGTGCTGTCCGTGCAGCATCCAAGGCTCCCTCGAAGCTGTGCATTGGATTTTGAGACGCTCCAGCCCCGAGTAGCTTTTGCACCGAAGCTCACCCCTCCTCACTCATCGAGTGCTGCGTGGGGCCCTTTTGCATTTTCCTGCATTGGTCCGGTCGCTTGCCCGTTGGCTAGCGGCCCCAGTACCGACGAACCTTTGAATTTGCTCTGCTAGTCTAGTTGCTCCAGACTGGTCCTCGCTCCCCTGACAAGGAGCACCCGCTCTGACCTTGCTGGTCCGAGTAAGAAGCAATCTTTGAAACCTGCATGGGTTGCCCTTGCCAAGGCTTGTTAACTCCGATCCAGAAGCCGACACCGCAGACAGCGAGAACCTTTGTGGGATTGTTCGTGATCCACTCCTGGATATCCTCGGTGCCCCAGAGTCCACGTGGCAGCGGAGACAAGCTTTGCAACAAGCACCTGATTGCGCCCGACATCGCCTGGTTCCTTCCTGGTCACTGGCTAGTGACCCAGACTCTGTCCCCTCTGCTTTCAGGTACTCTACATCTTCGATCCACCCTTGTATCACACCGGACACTTCTCTTCAGGCCGCCTGCAACATCTTCATCTCCAGGCTCCATCAATCTACACGACGAGACCCGACACGCTTTTGCACCTGTGCACCCGCTTCATGTGGGTGAGGTAACTCTTGATCACCAGTGCTCCTGTAGTGGTTTACACCTCTAGTGTCTAAGTCTAAAGTTTTGTCCTTCTAGTCCAGTCGGAAGACTCTTAAAACTGTAACTCGATAACTTTTACGCACCATTGACTTTGCATTGGTGCATGCGTGTGCTTTTAGCGCTGCACCCGAATCCCGCGGGCTACTCCCGTCTTAACTGCTGTTAGTCCAGTGTAGTCCCAGCAATTCCCAAGGCCCTAGGCCTTACCACTGATCGAATAGTGATACTTATACCACTTTTTTTATATACGGTTTGAGTGGCCACCGGCCTCATCCATAAACGTGCAACTTTCATATGTTATATTGTGCTTTTGTTTAAACGCTTGTGCTTCTATACTTATAAAGAGTACAGGGGATTATTCTGAGAATAAATACATATATTTTTATAATATATAACTTGTGTGGTGTCCTTTCATTTGATATTACAGGATTGCATATGGTAAAACAGCTGGCTTCACATGTCCTCTTGAGTTAAGCCTTTAGGCTGCTTAGTCCATGCTACCTCTAGGATAGCTTGTCTTTAAGGTTTACTTACAACCATCACCATAAGGGATTGTTTGGACTGATATAAGGTGCCCCCAGAATTGGAGACATCATACATCAGGCCATCTTCTCACATTGACTTTAACTGATATTACCACAAACTGCCTGCAGCAAACACAAATTATACAGTTTCCCATATCTAGCCTAATACTGACAAATCATTATAAATTCATAACTTGCCAAGTATGAAAATGTGGGCCCCTTTTTTTTTAGTTACATGGTTTGTTTACCAGGCCACCTTTATTTTAGTGCCCGGGCCTATTTTGTGCACCAGTCCGACTCTGGTAGGAAATGTATCCTAGGCCTGGAGTATCATATGGTTCAGTCATGTGGTGGACAGGATGGATGGTCAAGTAAAGTGCTTCAGGGCCAAAATGAAAGAAGAGCAATGAAAAACCTAACAGAGGGGCCCCCTGTCATACACACCCTTCCAGTAGACCCAGTGTGCTTTTGCGAAACAGATCCACCTTACATCTATAGGTGGTATGAGGGTTCGGACATGTGGTAGACTAGAAGGTGTACAAGAAAGGTAGGGCAATGGTACTTTAGAGGGGGGAAGGCTGGTTTGGATGCCTCCATATAATTAAGCCCACAAAATATCCTAAAATATATTGCACTCCATCCAGGCAGTGCACCAGGCAACAAATGATTTCCCTTTCTGACTGGCTGTGTAGTGAGGAAGGAAACAACAGCAAAGCAGACCTGGTAGCTCCCTTGGGGAGTGATAAAGCAAAGGGGGGAAGGCTGGTTTAGATGCCTCCATCTAATTAGGCCCACAAAACATCCTAGTATATATTGCACTCCATCCAGGCAGCGCACCAAGCAACAAATGATTTCCCCCTCTGACTGGCCGTGTAGTGAGGAAGGAAGCAACAGCGAAGCAGACCTGGCAGCTCCCTTGGGGAGTGATAAAGCAAAGGGACAAGAAGCTCTCTGTCGATGAATCAAGAAGTGTGTCCTTCCTGGGAACCATGGAGCCTTGCAGCTGTGAGGACTGTATGTGTCAAACAAGCATTGGTAAATGCAATTGGTTTCGCCTACCTGAGTGAAAATATATAAATTGTTTAAGTTTTAGGTTGGTGAGCAGTTAAGCAATATACGTTTAAGAAACTCTGTAAAAGGAACCGGGTGGCTGTAAATGAAAAGATGCTTTCAAGAAAGTGAGGCAGGGTAAAAGTGACTGAAGGAAAAGTACCTTAAACGCTACATTGGTGAACAGACGTGATATTATTATCAAGTAAGTCAAGGCCCTCCAAATACTCCTTTTAGTGGTGAAAATGCCACCGGGACTTAATTCCACGTATAATTCTGTCATTCTGCAATCCGTTGAGAACGCAGCCCGTTAATGGCTGCAAGTGTGAAAATCACAATAACACATTTATAACGGCCATTTGCCCGCAGGCCAAGAGCCAACATTGGGACCACAAACCGAACTGGAAAAGGTAATTAGATGTATTGTCAGATACTATTCACTCTACGATTTTAACATCTAAAGGACTGTAAAGAATCTCAGATTTGAGCCCATCCTCCCCTCCAGGGATTTAAGTGGGCTGCAAAAGCTGTGTGCAGCCCAACTTGTATTTAGCTATTTCTGTCATTTGATCCAGATGTATGATACAATAAATAACATCCTACCTACACGTCAGGATTATTGGTAATGGATGTTAGTTGCATTAGATCAATCATGGCTTGTATATATTATTGAACACGATTCCACTTAACCACTTCTATGCTCATGATGGAATGGTTCCGTCATGAGCACATGTTCTAGTGTGCCCATGACGGAACCATTACGTCATTGCATATGCTCAGGAAATCCCACTGTTGCAGATAGCAGAGGGATTTTGCATTTTTATTTTGCCTGGGGAGATGGGGAAGTCTCTCCAGGCCTATTTTTGATCTTCATTGCAATGACGATCACGCGCATGGCGTGCTATCATCATTGCAACAAAAACGAATCTTAGTTTCAGTTTCGGTGCTTGTGGGGCTATCTCAAACCCGAGCACCGAAAAAGATGAGAGAGGTATAGTTGGAAAGGGGAGAATCCCCCTTTTCCAATGGTACCCTTCCCTGGTGGATCCCTGCTTGGGGATCACTCCAAGAGGGCAATCCCCAGGCAGGGATCCACCCACTAGCACCAGGGAGGAGGGAGCGGCCCCTTGGGCAAGTCCCTTTGCTCTTCGATATTTGTTTGTTGGCAACAGTCTTTCTGCCCTCCCTCGGGGCATATGGGGGCAGTAGGGGGTGGCAAGCACACTAGGAAACCAGTGATTTTTGTTATTGATGTTGGGGTAGGGGCTGCCCATAAAGGGAAAGGCAATGCCCCCTGCCATTCCCCCTCCCCTGAGAAATGCCCCCAATCTGCCCCCCCGGAGGTGCGGAAAGCCCACTAGAAACCAATGATTCTTTTTTATTGACGGGGTGGGGGTTGCCCAAAAAGAGTGGCAATGCCCCCCCCAGAGAAATGCCCACTTGGAACCAGGGACTTTTTTTGTACGTTGGCCAGGGATTATATTTTTTATTGACGTTGGGGTGGAGGCTAACCAAAAAGGGCATGGCAATGCCCCCAAGAGAAATAGAAGTCTTTTTGCCCCCGGGGGCAGAAAGCCCACTAGAAACTAGGGATTTTTTTTGTATCAATGTAGGGGCTACCCTAAATGGGCATGACAATACCCCCACGCCCCGAGAAATTATTCCAGTCTTTCTGCCTCCCGGGGGGCAGATAGGGAAGTGGCCCCTGATTGGCCCCCAGGGGGCAGAAAGCCCACTAAGCACTAGTAATTACGCTGGTTTTTTATGCATGGGGGATGGGGGCTGTCCAGAATGGGCATACCAATGCTCCTAACCCCCCAAAAAATGGCCACAGTCTTTCTGCCCCCCTTGGGGCAATATCGGGGCAAACGTCCCCACCCCTCCCCCCGATTCCTCCCCAGGGCGGTAGAAAGCCCACAAGGCACAGACTTATTTTTAGCAATGTGCCTTCCTGTGGATTTCGGGTCCTAGCGCACCTGGCACATAGGGAAGCTTGGCAAACCTGTACATTTTTGAAAACTTAACACCATGGGGAATCCAGGATTGGGTGACTTTTGTGCCTTTCGCCAGGTACTGTTATCCAGAATCCCTTGCAAACCTCAAACTTTGTAAAACAAAAACACATTTTCCTCACGATTCTGTTGTGGGAAAGTACTGTAATCTGCGTGGATCGACAAATTTCCTTCTACACATCAATCCCCTAGGTCTCCTGAAAATTGATACCTCACTCATGTGGGTGGTTCAAGTACCCGCGACAGGCAAGGGCCCAAAACCTAGTGAGGCGACCTTACCTATCACAAACCAACCTTGTTTTCAAGGGGGGTCCCATGAGTTTTTGGCCCCGGGCTCACCGGGCTGACACAAATTTCGTACCACTCAGCGTTCCCACAGGTCTCCCGATAAAAATAGTGCCTCACTCGTGTGGACCGTTACCTGTGGCAGGCACTAGGCTTACCCACACAAGTGAGGTACCATTTTTATCAAGAGACTTAGGTCAATACAGAATTGTAGAGCAACTGTTATTACCTATTGACTTGTTATGCATTTCTGCCTTCCAAATGAAAGACAATGTGTAAAAAATTATCTATAAGTCTAATTCTAGTATGGGTACTTACAATTTTGGAAATGTGCAAATATCTGTTTCTTAACTATACATTTTGTTCTAATTTCAGAAATACATAGGTGTCTTTCATACCGATTGTTCCATGTATATATTTTCCCAAATTAATTTGCCATATACCCATAGTGAAAAACCATTGTAAGACGCTGCTCAGTTATTAACTCTGGGTTCGTCTAGTTCTTGGCGAACCTACAAGTCCTATATATCCCCACAACCAGAAAGATTTAGTGGATGTAACAATATATTGCCTTCAATTATTTTTCACAATTAGAAGAAGTTACAGGTAAAAACGTTGGCACAAATGGCTGTTTTGTTCAACTAATTTTCAAATTTTCCTATATTTAACTATTAGTTTCTATGAAGAAACCTTGAAGGATCTACACAAATGACCCCTTGCTGAATTCAGAATTGTCTCTACTTTTCTAGAATGTATAGTTTTTCAGGATCCATTATTGCTTTTATAGCTATTTTTACCATTAACTGGAAGGAGGTTTAAAGCACAATAAAATAGCAAAAATAGCCTATGTCCCAGAAAAATGCCAAAACTGTCTAAATATTTTTGGTTTTTTGACAAAAGTATGCTTTTCCCTGAAAGCTGGGGAAATACTGATTTCAGCACCGCAACCCCTTTGTTTATACCATTTGCAGGGAAAAAACAGACGCTTTCATCTGTAGCCTCTTTTCCCATATTCCCTAAAAAAAACAAAATGTGCCTTTATTTTGGCAAATTTCACAAACCCTGGTTACCCTTGGAATCCCCATGATGTTAGAAAAAAAGGATGCAAATTTGGCATCGATACCTTATGTAGTCAAAAGGTTACAGGGGCCTAAGTGCGAACTACCTCAAATAGCCAAAAAAAGCCTTAGCACGGGGGGGAAAGGCCTAGCAGCGAAGGGGTTAAAGCCACAACACGACACAACACGACACCACAACAAAGTTGCTGCTCTTGAGTTTCAAAAAGAGCAGTGAAATCCAGAGAGAAAATGGCTCATTTTAAAGGATTTCCCTTCCCATTAGAACGCACACCTCGCATGACGTCTTGATGTACCTTCTCCACCAGTGAGGAGTGAGCAGTGTGAGCACGCACACATGTGCCTGCTGTCACTGAGGTCCTGAAAAAAATGGACCACCTGTGCCAGGGCACACTACAGAGCCTGCTGGAGACCCATTTCGAGGCCCCTCTAAAAAATGCTTGTGCTCAGCACCGGTGAGAACTGGCCCACATAAAGCCTTGCACCCCTCCACATTGGATTAATCTCATTGCACAAGGTCACTTAAAAGAGCCTAGTCTTACATTGGGGAAATCGTATCCTTGAACTGAAACAGCTCGCTATAGAAAGAATAAAATAGAATCAACCATCATTCAGCCTCATGTTTGGTAACAGTAAATAGTGGAGCAGTGCCACCACGTAGCCAATACGCCTAAAGGCACCGGTACAGAGGTTTATGCAAAAAAAAGAAACAGCTTTTATGGATGATGCATAGTGCTGAGAAACAAACTTTCATCGAGCAGCACTGCACAAATTAACCAGTGCTCTCATATGGTCCGGGATGCCCGCCACCCCTTCCACCACCAATCCCAATGGTAGGAGACAGACAAAGTTTGACTTTTTGGAAGGCAGGGGGGCCTCACGACCCCCCCGGCCGTATTTATTAAAATATGAAACAAAATGTAAAACTTTAAATTAAAAACGTTTCATTTATCATGTACAAAATTCAACTTTCATTACATTTGATGAAGCCAGGTATCCAGGCTAACCTTAACAAATCTCTAATACAAAGATTTTCCTAACCGAGTCTAACATCATGACATCATGCATTGTATACGAATTTTGTACATCCTGTCGTTAAGGGCCAACGGCAAGGTCTTAACTGGTGTCAGATCCCTATCACCAAATTTCCGCCCTCTCGTGAGAGTGGCGCATGCGCAGAGGACTTTACCCTCGTAGCCAACCGTAACTTCCCTTGCCATGGGGGCCCCCTTCCACTCGGCGCCATCTTAAGGTTGTCCGAGTTCCCGTGCGGGGTAACCGTAAGAAGGACAGCGTGGACTCCCCCACCTTTCCCCGCACTCTCTTCCGCCGCAGCGGATATCCGGCCTATGGCCGTCTCCCCCTGGGTGATCCCATCCGTAATGGGTGCCGCCCCCCCGTGGGAGGTGCCAATGGCCGCCTCCCCCCAGGCGCTCCCATCCATAATGGGTGGCGCCCCCACTAGGGACCTTGAAATCACTGCTCATCGATCATGACCTTACTGCCACAGGCCAGATTGTTGACCGACTATCTGGCCCCCCCACAACTCCTATAGGTCATGCCTCCTCAATCCCACTAGCCAAGCTATAATGTTTCCTATCAATATGTTATTCCCCACCCTGGACAGGTGTACCCCATCGTCTGAATAACAACGGTCCCCCCAGATGCACCCGTGAGGTATACTTTGGAGGTGGTTAGATCGAAACAATTTCTCCATTTTATTGTTGACCCTCTTTACCGAATGGTTCAACGCTGTCGTGGACCACCCCCCCCCCATACCCTCCATGGAATCATGTGTGACCAAGCTATTGTGCACCCCGGGAGTGTCTTTGCTAACCAACTGACTGCCAAAAGTATGTTTTCGATTAAAGCCCGTCTTCCCAATCTCCCCAATGTGCACTATGACTACTGATGGCGGTGACCTTTGCCGCCCTAACAATTCTTCTTTAAAACCGTGTAGTTGGTCAATACACAAACCGCCCTTCCCATGGAAGGACACCCTGAAACCATATTCCTCAGATGTGTGAATCGCATCACCTGCCCTGAATATGTCCGCGGCCCGTCTCACGTATGAGTGGCCCACGACCCAGACCACTCGTTGTCCATTCTTCGCTCCTGACGTGGTGGTTAGCTGATACTGGGCCGGTCCCAATTTCCGCCCTGCGTCACAGGCTCGTGAAACTGTAATCCAAACAAAAGACAACAAGCGTGAGTGCACATCTTCACCAAGTCACAACATGTGCAACCGCACATAACGTTTGAAACAGTTTGAAGACCATCGCCCCAACTGTTTAACATTGTCTGCCTGCAGACTTCCGGCTGTCGCTTCTGTAGCGGCCCCTATCCTGAATGAATGAGTTCCAAAATCTCCCGGGTTCAAGCCCGCAGCTGCAAACGCGATTGCCAGCACCCTTTGGAACAGAAACTTTGTTAACGGGGTGCCGTCAGCATGCCGTAGCAAGCCCCCCCCCACGTCGACCCCCTCTGTCGTAGGTAGGCCTCAACGTGCATCACTGGACAACAGGGACTACCCGGAGCACGTTGCAACACAATGCTACTCCCCTGGGCCTCCTGGTCCATCTTTGACCTAGCAATCGTGATGAGCAGGGAATCCCCCCTCACTTGCGTGTGCTCCCTACGCAGACCCCCTTCGGTATCCCTCTTGTTGGCAGCCACTAGTTCGCCTACCCGCAGGGCCCCACTGCTGCTTGTTCCCTAGAGGGCTCACGAGCGACGAGTGGTGCAGCCTTCAGAGCACGGGTACAAGAGGACGCCTGCCTGGGCCCCCGCGCCTTTTAACTTGCAACGGGGAGGCGGGGCGGCATCCCCCTCCCGCCCAAAAGTGCACGGACTTCCGGGCGGGGGTTAGGACAACCCTTTCAGGCGGCGGGGGCGTGCTCCAACCACGCCACTTCGGGCATACCAGCCGGGAACACGCCCCCGCCTGCCAAGGTTTCCCGGGCGGTCGGGGCACCCGGCCATACGTTCGGGGTGACCGAGAGGTCCCCTCCTTTCCAAAAAGCTTCCGGCTCAGTTTGGGTCTCTCATGACTGCCACCTGAGCCACGCGCTCATATACACCCGGTCCCTTGCCAAAACAGTGTGAGATAAATAAGGTTCACACATTGGTATCCTTCCGCCCTCCTGTTTCGAAACTTGCCTTATACAGCCAGTCCCGTGTATGGTGGAAGAGCGTGGCAATGTTGCATCAACTGCATGAACGCTGCAAGCAACTAAAATACTGAGTGCTGTTTGAAATGAGGGTGAAAGATGTCTTTCTCATGCAAAAAGATTAAAACACTGAAGAGCTTCTCGTCCCCCTGCTGCACTGCCTCGGTCTGGCACAAGAAAAGGAACGATGCTGCGTAGGTGAAGACGAACACATGCAGGAAAACATAAAAAAGTTACACAAAAGCGCATTTATCGTTTGTGCTTGCCGTGCTGAGAACAAACTGCGCGTGCCTGATTGTTATGCTACCAGACCAGTATTGTAAACGTATCTAGGACCATATTTTAATATTCCCGATTTATGCCCTTATATGGTTATAACAAATCATATCCTTATAAAGGCATAAGAATCATATCCATATTAAGTCATAGCCAATGCAGTCCAAATACAGCACGGCTACTCCCATAGACTCCTAGAAAGCACAACGCGTTCTTAAACAAACGAAGCCTCCAGCAGCCCGGGAATTCCCCCTGCTTCTGTATTGATTTTCATAGAACTCCTGGTGTCCTAAAAGTACTGCGAGTTCTTAGTGACGTCTTATGTCCAACCTTACGTCAAACTCTGCACCTTCCAGGTATAAATATACCAGCATCTGCCCTAGCAAAACACACGGTGGTTTGGAGCAGATCAGCTATCTACTTGCCCGACGCCCTGCTGTGGCAAGTGCCGAAGGAAGCCGACCCTCTCATTGACGCACTGAGAGAGACGCTGTCTTTTCTCCTGACGAGAAATCCAGCTCCAGTGTTTTCCGGTCACCCTTGCGGGTTGCTGGGAGATCGAGTCCTGAGAGAGAGATACAAGACCTCCTTCATTCTATAAACAAGGTACGGAGCTGATTAGACACTTAGAGAATTCTTGATTCAGATTCTTGGCAAAAACTATCTTAACTTAAACTGCAGCTCACTTACTCCTTCAGATGTACTAGGCTTAGGTTAGGTACACCGGGGTAGGCGTATCTTAGAAGCACCAGTTGAGTACGTTTAGTCATGGTTTTATCTATGTATATATTTTATCTATTTTAAACACCGTATGGCTTAGAAACCATACCATGCTTTTACAGTATTATTTCATAATACTCCTTTTACTGTACGCACTTTACTTTATAACAAGTATTGCAATTGTGGCAACTCACTTCTCTAGCATGAGAAAGAAGACTGTTCAATAAATAACCTCTTTTATTGAAAGCGCCTGTCTCTCTATTTCTCTGCGCTTCTGGTGAAACTAAGCATGCACGATTGACTGAGTGAAATAGTTATCTATTGTTTCCACGACTCTGGAGATATACTCCTTATTCTGGAGGGAGCAAAGTTGTCATGTTTATGCGGTTGTCAGAAACGAATCCCTTCTTGTCTATTCAGGAAAGTTAACACCTTCCTATTTACTCGAGAACGTTTCTAGTGACCTCTGAGCTAGCTGGCATTCATAATTAAGTCTGACATATTCAATAGTCGACCTAAATCCTACGTCTAAACTATCGTTTATGTTATTCCAATGCGCAGAGCCTATTGGGAATATAGGAACTACACTACACCAGGACCAGGTTAATATATTAAATAATGATTTCTTCCTTCTTCCTCTTTCTCATACATTCCTCCTGTCATCATGATGAGTTACCTTCCAACCTCACAGACATTGTTTCCCTAGCCCAATCTTAAATATATTCCCAATAAGGCACACAAGTACCCATAGATTTCTAAAAATGGAACTTACCATGCATGACCTGTTCCTATTTTTTTCCTTTTTCATAAATGGACTACTAATTTACTCACCCAAGGTAAGAAAGCTTGGTTAATGGAGGATTTAATGTTTCCTATGCTTGCCGTGTTTCTTACGAGTACATATTTATAAAAAGGAACACATTCTATTTCACATCGCCATGCCTGACTTAAACATGGCGGACTCATGCAATCATCTCACAAGCGGCAATATTTACCTGCCTTAGTTACTAGCAGGAAGGTTCTCCTGGTTGCTTGTTATCAGCACTGGAGGAGGCATGCAATTCCAGAAGTGGGGAGGGTGCTGGTCCATCACTCTTTGTACCCTCTTTGGATGCTATGCAGCACACAATTGAAGCTACAGTGAGAGAAGCCTTGAGGGCAAGAAAAGCACATATTCCACCAGAAGCGCCTGGGGTGGGCCCAAATGACGAAACTAGGAACCTTGTGAAGGAGGATATCAGAGGTAGTCTTGCCCAAAATTCTGACAAAGATTATGCAGCATTTGAGCGACAATCTAATGGCCGACTTGTCATCGCAAGGCACAGTACCAACTGAGGATGCACTGTCCTCTGATCCGGTGGATAAGAACACAGAGCGTGTCATTCAAAGATCCTCTGCTATGCAGTAAATATTATCATCCAAGCTAATGGCTATGCAACTTACACAGTGCAATTAATCATAAGAAATGATCAAATACTGGTGTATCAGATCAAGAAAGGATGGATTATAATACACACTGTCAATGATGGAAAAGCAGGTGCTATTTTTGACCTACACATCTTTTGACACTTTGTGTGCATCTGCTGCAACCCCTGTATCTTTGATTGCAACCCACAGGCTCATTTGGATTCATTCTTGGAAAACTGATAAGTCTCATAAGGCCATTCTACTGAAGTTGTTGTTTGGAGAATCAAAAAAATTTGGCCATCAGCACAAGGGTTTAGTAAAACAAAATCAGTAAGGAAGAAGAAGCTGATAAGTCAGTTTAGCTCCTTTATCAGAGGTCATGGTTATGGAGGCAGAGAGCTTTTGGACCTGGAACAGCAAAGGGCACATAATCAGCCTTTAGTGGCATGGCTGTGGCTGGTTGGCCCCTCTTGTTGACAAATCCTGGTTCCATTTACTATCCTTCTCCACAGCCCCTCTTCCAACCCCAAAAACATTATTATGCCACAACAGCTTCGATTATGAGATGTCTTCTCCTGTTCAAAGATACCTGGCAGGCTTCTATAACAGATGCCTGGGCCTTGGAAGCTATATAAATGGGATACCAATGATTCTTTCAAAGGATATCTTTCTCATAATTTTCATCAGGCTCATCTCCTCCAATGTACCATCTGACATCATGGTCATGTATACGGATTCAGCTATTATTCGACAAGGATGCATTGATTCCAGTGCCTCAAGCAGAGAAACCTGAGGAACTTTATTCAATCGTCTTTCTCATCGAGCAGTCTTCAAGGGACATTTGTTCAGTCCTAGACGTCAAAGGTGTAAACAAGTGTGTTCCTCACCAATCATTCATTGATTTGCATCTGATTCAATAGTTAGGGGTCAGACCGCAAATGAACAGTTAGGGGTCAGACCGAATATATCAGCTTCCAAGGGGTCATGAAGGCACCATTGCTGGCTTTGCATTCGAGAAAGGATTGCCTATGGGTAGAGGCTAATCTGCTGTCTCTTTCCAGGGAAGGAGAATGGGCCTGCAGACCTCCTGAGTTACCAGTTTTCATCTTCAGTGTCCCTATGCATCTGCTCCTTTTTTTTTTCTAAGATCACAGAGACATTTGGTCTCCCATGACTGGATCTCTCTGCGAAGGAAGGTCCTTCTTCCCTATGTTTGCATCCTTATACCATCACAGACAGATTGGACGATAGATGTCCTAACAATTGATTGGACTTCAGGACTCCAGTACTGTTTTCTTCCCCTCCAACAAATTCTTAAAACGGTGAAAAAGATTTGCAAACATCATGCAGAGTTTTGTTTTGCTGTTCCAGGGTGTTCCAGGACTTATTGTTCAAATTTCTGATGCAAATGTCAGTAGTGTCTCACTGGCATTTCTGATCCATCTTCCTCTGAGACTGCTTCTCCTTTCCTTTTCAACCCCTCTATTAGGTATCTAAATCGAGGGTTTTGGCACTGGGGAGGATAGTTCATTGCCCAGGACTGTTCAGAGGCAGTGGCTGAGAATATTCAATAGTCTATGAGACCATCTACCTTGAAATCATACAGAAAATAATTGTGGTAGTCCAAATGCTTTACAAATAAGCTCAGGGATAAGAAACAAATCCTAAACTAAAACATTCAAAATTACTGAAGTGACTTCTGGTGTAGGCAATCAAGCACCTGCTAGATAATCATACAAAGAATTATGCAAAGGAGGCTTGGTTGCAAAAAAATAAATATGTAGAAAGGGAATGAGAAGCAATTATTCATATATGTAAACACAAAAAGGTCACAAGAAGGTTCTGGAGGTATTTAAAATGATTATCTAACACTAGCCCAAAGAATGCTAGAAGTATTATACACACCCTGGAGTTGAAAACACATAACACATTCATATATTTTGTAGAGAACACAAAAATGGAAGGTATTCTGAGGAGCAAAAAAAAAAGGACTGCCAACTGAGGAACAACGTGTTACAGCAGATGAAATGCTAATATAAAATATAGACTGAATGCCACCCCTAGCCCAAATGGTATCCCAGCAAGTATTCGCAGGGAAGACATGGAGTTCTGGAGGACAAAATTCACCAAATTATTCATTATATCAAACCTAAAATTTAGGGTACCAGATAGTCGCTGCAAAAATAAAGCTGTTATAATGCCAGGCAGTTTCAGATTCATTTCCCTTTCAGAGATGGAGGCTAAATGATACGTAGGTCTGCTACTAGAGCAATTGGAAGATTGTTCATTGGAAGGTAATTTAATCCCACAATATCAAACTGATTTTTGCCCAGATCATATATTGCTCTTAGCCACTCTAGACCATGATCAAGTGACAGTAAGGAGACGCCAGCTAAAAGCAAGCTGTGAAATTACTTTAGAAAGGGTGAATGGAGGGGGGGGCATGGCTTATGAGCCGCCAGAGTTGGCCACTGGATTGAGGAGCTCTGTGATGCTGTAACGCGACGGGCATCTTCCCGGCTTTTTCGTTTCAACTGTGGACCCAGTTTTGAAAGGTAGACGCGTCGGAAGCCCTCCTGCCTCACATGGGACCTTCGTGAGTGACTGGGCTGAGCCCAAGCTATGTTTCTCTGAATTTTTTGCCGCCCATGGCTATTTGCATAGGTGCTGCCGCCATTTTGAATTTCGTCCGTTTCCCCCCGCGTGCCGCCTAAAGACCTGAGGCGCCTTTTTTCCTCAGAATATGTGCACAACCTATTTTTTTGATCTTGCCTCCTTCAAAAATGTGATGCTTTCTCCCTAATGGCATTTACCTGATGCACTGAAGTTCAGGAATTTTACCCACTTGTTTTTCCCCTCAGAGACATACTTTCAGAGCACTAAAAGCCTTTATAAGGGTCTGATTTTTCCTATTCTACTCAACATTTTTCTTCTCTGGGAAATCTTTTTGCTCTCTGCTCTTTTTGTAAAACCTTGTCATTGCAATGGGGCTCCTTCTATGGGCTACACTCCGGTAGAGGAATATAATCACGTCAGTGTCCTTCAAGACAACGCAAATGATTCACTCTCTGGGACTGCACTAACTAGTTGCGTATTTTCTAATACTACTCGTTCTACTACTAAATTAGGATCCAAAATACCCTATGTGTCCAGCCCTGAACAGGCAAATGGGTTAAAAAGGATCCACCTTCTCCTACGTCTCCTTCCTCTTCCATCTCTATGGAGCTGCTCCTTGAAGAATTACGTGCCCTTAAGCCCTATATGGAGGAGACCAATATCCGCCTCGAGAGCATCGAAGATAATTGGGCAAATACAGAGCAAAAAGTTGAAGATTTGGTGAGAAGAGTTGATGTTACTCAATTAACCTCTGACCAAGTTCCTCCCATGAATAAAGAGATACGTATCTTAAACAGCAGGTGGAAAACTTGGAAAATCGCAACAGACGCAACAACCTACAAATTTATGGCATAGCTGAAGGTCTTGAAGGCTCTGACCCTCTCTCCTTTTTCAAATCCTTCTTATCTGCCTGGTTCAGGGCCCTCGTTCTCCTTCTTCCTCGACAAAACCCAGAGGTGTCATTTTGTATTTTCTACAATATACTGATCTACTTAAACTCCTCCTTGCCGCCAAACAAAAAGGGAATATTTCTTGGAATGGCTCTAATCTCTCTTTTGCCCAGGATTATGCCAGAGTGACAGCGGATCAACGTAAACAGTTCCTGGATATGAGACCAGCACTTCGCAACTTGAATGCTCTTTATGGATTGTTCCATCCCTGCATTTTCAATGTGACTTATAACAATATAACAACACATTATGAAGATACTGCACTCCTTCAACGCTTTCTGGACACTTGCAGAAATGCATCAATTTTTTTTTAATATTTATTTTATCCTCATTGTGCAGCATTTATAGTATGGAGTTATCAGGGTCTCCCCTTTTCCCCATCTGACTATGTATTGTACCAGACCCAGCGTGTAGAAACCTTCCGGGGACAACAGGGGACCCTTTACCTCCAGTTACTATTTGAGAAGGTTACTTTCTGGAGTGGGTTGAGCTAGCCATTCTGGCTACTCACTTTGGTCTTCGTCCATAATATTTGTTGCTTTCACTTAATCATAGGACATAATTACCAAAAGAAAGGAGAAAGGAATACCAGATACATGTCAAAACAATCCCGCATTATAAACCCAGATGATGGTTTTCCCATAGCTCCCAGAACCTATATTTTTTAGACAGTAGCATCTTCTTTTTATCTAGATTGTAAATTCTGAGCACCGAAGAGAGCCACTCCTCAGGTAATGAGCTATTGGTTTAATCCATTTTACACATATCTCTCTTCTAGCTAATAAAATCAAGATAAACACCAGATTTTCTTCCCGTTTTGTCAACTTGTCTGCTGTTGAAGACCCCGTCACCCCAAAAAAGACTAAATCCATACTCACGGTTAGCTGTTTTCCCAAAACCTCTTCTACGATCTTACCCACCGCCTTCCAGAAACCGTCGAGAGGGGGGCACTGCCAGAACATATGCAGGTCATTGGCCTCCGGTAGTCCACATTTCGGGCAGCACTTCACCGAGGACCCGCTGAATTTTGATAATTTTTCCGGCGTCCAATAGGCTCTATGGGTGGTATATAAATGATTTCTTTTTAATGCCGCAGATGTTACTATTGACCAGCATTTGCTCATTGATACTTGCCATAGGAGGTTTGTATCCAGCGTTGGCAGGTCTTTCCCCCAAATTCTCTCCGGTATCCGAAATTCCTCCTCCCCTGATGTTATGAGGGCCCAGTACCAGAATGATACCTCTTTCTTGAAAGGTTTCTCCAGCATTTTACCTTCCAGGGCTACATTGCCTGTTTTAACTTCCTTGATTGACTTTGTCCAGCTTAAAAGTTGATAATATTTGAACTTGGCTAGAGAAAAGTTTGTGATTTCATTTAGTATTTCCCAATCCAAGATTTTACTCTGATATAATAGTTGCCCCCATACTGCTATTCCCGCTGATTTTAAGGGGATCGTCAAAGAGCCTTTAAGGCAGTCAGGAGTACCAGGCGAATCCCAGATTGGCGCTTTATCACTGTAAAGAGGAATATTCACAGTAGACCTAATGCAGTACCACACTTTAGCGGCTGCCCTTAGAGTCTTCAACTTGACTTTTTTGAAAAATTTCGGGTGACCGAATTTGTAAAGTGACTGGTGTTTTTTGTCATTTTTTGTAAGTACAATGGGTAATCTTTATATGTGCCTAACATGATTCTATTATTTTTAAACTGAAATGCTCTGCAATATTCTAAAATATCTGGGGTAGCTAGTCCACCCTGGTTTTTCCTTCTCCTTATTTTGCTCCAAGCAATTCTAGGTTTTTTCGATGACCATATAAAACTTGATAACTCTCCCTGGATTTTTTTTAAAGACTCCCTATTAAACTCTAGAGATATAGCACCAAAAATAAACGTAAATTTCGGCAGAACTGACATTTTAAGGATATTTGATTTACCCAAGATAGACAGCGGTAAGCCACTCCATACTTTCAACAATCTTTTAACTTCCCCCTGAATTCTATGGAGATTAACCTGGGGAACCTTATCAAGATCTTTAATTAGGTCAATGCCCAGGTATCTAATTTTTTCCTTATTATAGTGACTCAAGGAGACCTCATTCCAAGTCATGGTCTCTGTTTTAGATTTGTTTATTAGGTAACCAGAGATTCTCCCAAAATTAGTTAATGTATCCTCGGTTGTTTCAAGGGCCTCTTTAAGTTGACAGGTAAAAATCATGAGGTCGTCCGCATATAGAGCTATTTTTTTATGCCAGCCATTATATGAAAAAGGGATAAGAGAAGGATGGTTCCTAAGACATTCAGCTGCTGGTTCAATATAAAAATTAAATAACAGCGGGGATAAAGGACATCCCTGGCGAGTACCTCTCTTTTTCCGAATATGATCTGTTAGCTCCCCATTGATTAAAATTCTGGCCTTTAGAGCATTATAGATATTTTCTACCATCTTTAATATGTTAGTTCCTAAATCAAACTTTTTTAGAACCTCATTCAGATAGGGCCAATTAACTCTATCAAAAGCTTTTGCTGCATCGATAGTAATAATAGATAGAGGCAGCTTCTCACAAATGGCAATATCTATTGCGCCGATAAGCTCATGGGTTAAATCTTGTAGATTTCTTCCCGCCACGAAGCCTTTTTGATTAGAGTTAATTAGGGAACCGACTATTCGGCCAAGTCTTTTCGCCATTATTTGGGTGAAGATTTTATAATCGCAATTTAAAATGGATATAGGACGGTAAGATTCACATTTCTTGGGGTCTTTTCCTGGTTTTAGGAGGATAGAGATAGTTGCCTCATTCCAGGAATCTGGAAGACAGCAGTTTTCAAGAATAATTCTATTAAATAGAGTGGTGAGTGGGATCACAAGGATATCTTTTAGTTTGGTATAAAACTCATTTGGGATGACGTCCGGACCTGCCGCCTTACCTCTTTTTAAATTTTTTATGATTCCCTCTACTTCTTCAATAGTGATTTCTGCATTGAGCTTGCCTTTCTCCTCTTGGGACAATTTTGGGATATATTAAGCATTAAAAAAATTGTTAATTTCATCTATAGATGGATTACAATCCTCAGAGTAGAGATCCCCAAAAAAGGCCATAAATTCTTGCTTTATAACATCCTCTTCCGCTCCGTTATGAAATTGGTTACGAGGGTCTATAAAGGCAATTTTATTTCTAGACCTGTCTGTTCTTGTCTTCCAGGCCAATAGTTTTCCACAACCCTCCCCATATTAATAATGGGGCATTTATTTATTTATTTATTTATGCAACTTTTATAGCGCAACAAATACCCTAAGGTGTCTCGGCGCTGTGGAGCTACTGAATCAGCCGTCCTATTACTGGTTGAACAACCACGTTTTTAAGAGCCTGCGGAAGCTCATCAGGTTCGGAGCGGATTTGATGGCAGGTGGCAAAAGGTTCCACAACTTTGGCGTAGCCACAAGAAAACGCCTGTCTCCCCAAGTGGCCGTTCTTGTGCGGGGCACAGAGAGGAGACAGGTGTTGGCCGATCGTAATTGCCTTCTAGGGACATAAAGCTGAAAAGCTTCAGTCAGGAACCTAGGTCCTGTGCCATGTACTGCCTTATAGGCAATACAGAGGGCCTTAAATTTTATACGGCTCTCCACTCTCAGCCAGTGAAGCTGACGGATGCCAAAGGTGGTGGATTTACGTCGGGGGATATTTAGGAGGATCCTGGCAGCCGCATTCTGGATGGATTGCAGCTTAGTTATGACACGCTTCTGGGTGTGGAGAAAGAGAGCGTTCCCATAATCTATTTTTGAGAAGACTAAGGTAGAAACCAGAGTCTTCCCAGCTGAAGGAGGGAGATAGGGCAATAATTTCTTTATTTTTTTCAAGATAAAGAACGAGGATGAAACAACCTTGTTGGTGTGAAGGTCAAAAGCCAACTTGCTGTCAAATATGACTCCCAGATTTCTGGCTTTTTCCACTGGGACAGGCGGAAGGCCGAGTTTTTCCGGCCACCAAGTAGGGGACCAGTCAGGGGAGAGTTTTCCGAAGGTCATAATCTCGGTCTTGTCCGAGTTGAGTCTAAGACAATTCGAGGTCATCCAGGTACTGACCTCCAGCATAACTCTCTGGAAGTTGGCGGCCACAGCAGGACCATCCCTATGGATACCCAGAACCAGCTGGGTATCATCTGCGTAAGATGTAAGCCGTACCCCATGGGCTTTTATTACCCTCGCCAAGTCCGCTACATAGATATTAAATAGCAGCGGGCTTAGCGAGGAGCCCTGTGGGACTCCACAAGGGAGAGCAGAGATGGGTGAGTAGAATTCTCCCAGCTTCACCGTCTGGGTACGGTTTGCAAGGAAGGATGAAATAAGATCCCTTGCCAAACCGTTTATCCCCATGGCTGTGACACGGTCGACTAGAGTGACATGGTCGACCGTGTCAAAGGCCGCTGATAGGTCCAGAAGAATCAAGACGGCCGCTCCTCCCTGATCCATGATCACCCTGATCTCGTCAGAGGCCTTTATCAAAGCGGTCTCTGTTCCATGCCCTTTCCTAAAGCCAAATTGCGTTTCGTCGAGAAGTTGGTGAGTCTCGACGAATTCCGAGAGCTGTCGATTCATCAGGGATTCGCATACTTTGGCAGGAAAGGGCAGACACGCAATGGGCCTATAGCTAGCAACAGCTGTGGGATCTAGGGAAGGCTTTTTTAAGAGAGGTTGTATAACAGCCTTCTTCCATATACTAGGAAATTGGCCTGTCTGGAATGCGGAGTTGCAGATCTCCATAAGGGGACGTGAGATCACTTCCGTGAGTTTTAACATCACGGAAGGAGGACACGGATCCAATGGGGAACCCGATTTGGTGTAATAAATGAGTTTAGTGACATCGTCATGTGAGGCAGGTAAAAAACATGAAAAGAAATCCTGGTTATGATGGTAAAAACCTTCTTCCACGGTACCACCTCTGTGTTCTGTATCAATATCCCCTTCAAATGATGCATATATATCTGCCACCTTTGAAGTGAAAAAAGTGGATAATTCGTTGCAAAAAATCTGTGACGGTTCCACTCCAGGGCCAGAAGGGGGTGTGGACAGCGTAGTGACAACAGAAAACAACTCTCTGGCAGAGTTGGCGGCGGTCTCAATTTGCGCCGAAAAAAAAGCCGTTTTTTGAGCCAAAACCGCCTTTTTATAGATTGCAATAGCATCTTTATAAGTTTGCCTAGCTATGGGGCAATAAACTTTCCTCCATCGCCTTTCTAGGTTCCTACAATGTTGGCGATGAAGTCTGAGATCTTCATTATACCATGCAGCCGATGGAGATACTCTGTTTGGTCTCATAAATTTTTCTGGGGCCACTAAATCGGCAGCCGTGCCAATCCAATCCTGGAAATCTACAGCTGATCGTACAGAAGTGCTTCCTTCCTGAGAACAGGAGGAGGCTAACGAATCTAGCATCTGAGAAATGTCTGCATTTTTCCAGGCGCGAGTCCTGAGCCTATTTCGGGGCCTGGACCGTAAAGGGTGTACAGACCTTATATCCAGCTGGAATACAATAGCCCTGTGGTCTGACCAAGTGATGGGAATAATGTCCAACACAGAAATGTCAGGGTCATTAGTGAACAGACCATCGAGGGTATGTCCAGCTTGATGAGTACTGCCCTTAACTAATTGATGCAGTCCTAAATTAGAGAGGTCAGAGATGAGTTGAATAGTGTCAGAGTTGTCCTCCTCCTCCAAATAAAAGTTAAAATCTCCCAGTATCGTGTATTTGTCTGAACCTATAACGTTATCGTTTAGGTCCGAAAAAGTGGAGAGAAAAAGATTACGAGGGCCAGGGGGGCGGTATAAAATTATACCCTTTAGAGCTTGCTTAGGGCTGATGCTGATAGCAAAAGCAGCAGATTCGCAATTGGCAGAATTTATAGGGTCAAGTGTGGTGCGATATGAATCCTTGTGAATAATTGCAAGGCCTCCACCTCTTCCCATAGGCCTGTCATGTCTGACGACGCTATAACCATCCGGGATAGCATCGCAAAAATCCGGCCCTGATCCTGCATCTGCCCAGGTCTCAGTGGCAAACAATAAATCCAGATCATGAGCGAGGATAAACTCGTGAACCTGGAGACTATGACAGGGAAGTGAGCGCGTATTAATGAGTGCAGCTCGACAGCCGTGCAGACCAATAGCATCGGGGACATGTTGTGAGCCGTAGTTAAGATCTAAGTGGGCTGGCAGGTGAGAAGGGGGCAACTGATAGCTGCAGCCTGGGCAAGGGGGGGGGAGAAGTACTCATCACAGTGGCAAGAGAAACAGTAGTACAATCCAAATGTGTCTTACCGGGATTTAGATCGTTTAGATAGTGGGCCGAGTACTGTAATCGGGGGACAGGGGTTGTGGCCCTGGGCCGTGTCCGGCCGCGGACGGGCGCAGACGGGCTTGGCTTTGGCGCGGCTTCGGCGCGCGCCCGCTGCGCCAGCCCGCTGCGCCGTCTGGTCATGGTGTTCATTTATGGGCCGTGAGGAGGGTGGGAGGGCAGCGCGACTAGAGCGCAGCCCCAGCCCACACCCAAGATGGCGCCCGCCGCCGCCTTCAATCGACAAAAGCGGCAAGGAGAGGCGAAAAATGAGGATTGATAGAGTGAGTAGATGTCAGTGTGCCTCACATAAATTCCCTTTACACTAAAAGATAAAATCGTACCCCCAGCTCAAATTTTCTCAATTTTCAGCACAAGGTATAAAATCGTTTTTTAAAATCAGGTTCAACAGTTTCCAATGCAGCAATGAATTTAAACTAATTTCGAGTAGCTCGCAGCCCTAGTGCTCACCTAGGGAGAGCTTCAGAGGCAGCGAGCGTCGCGAGTTTAACAGGCTAAATAGTCTGGGAGGGCGGGAGGGCAGCGCGACTAGAGCGCAGCCCCAGCCCACACCCAAGATGGCGCCCGCCGCCGCCTTCAATCGACAAAAGCGGCAAGGAGAGGCGAAAAATGAGGATTGATAGAGTGAGTAGATGTCAGTGTGCCTCACATAAATTCCCTTTACACTAAAAGATAAAATCGTACCCCCAGCTCAAATTTTCTCAATTTTCAGCACAAGGTATAAAATCGTTTTTTAAAATCAGGTTCAACAGGCATCTTACTGCATTCCCACCTCTCCTTAATTCTGTCTTCCAATAAATTCGGAGAGCTTATTTTTCGCTCTAACCTCACTACCTCAAGGTCTGACCCTCCTAACCCTCCTGGATCTGGAGAATTTGTTCGTCTTTCAATGAGATGCTGTCTTCTATTCTTTGAATTTCCCTTTTAAGTCCTCTAGATTTATGAGATGCTAAACTAAGGATCTTACCCCTAATTACCGCTTTATATGTGTCCCAAACTATATAGGTTGGGGCTCCCTCATTGTTAATTTCAAAGAAATTTTCGGTCTCTTGTATCAGTTGATTAACAATCTCGGGATTCAAAAAAATCGTACGATCCATTGTCCACCTCGGAGGTTTCGTTATATCTTTTAGAAGAATTATCATTTGTACAGCAATTTTATTTCTAGACCTGTCTGTTCTTGTCTTCCAGGCCAATAGTTTTCCACAACCCTGCCCATATTCATAATGGGCCATCTTACTGCATTCCCACCTCTCCTTAATTCTGTCTTCCAATAAATTCGGAGAGCTTATTCTTTTGCTCTAACCTCACTACCTCAAGGGCTGACCCTCCTAACCCTCCTGGATCTGAGAGAATTTGTTCGTCTTTCAATGAGATGCTGTCTTCTAATCTTTGAATTTCCCTTTTAAGTCCTCTAGATTTATGAGATGCTAAACTAAGGATCTTACCCCTAATTACCGCTTTATATGTGTCCCAAACTATATCGGTTGGGGCTCCCTCATTGTTAATTTCAAATAAATTTTCGGTCTCTTGTATCAGTTGATTAACAATCTCGGGATTCAAAAGAATCGTACGATCCATTGTCCACCTCGGAGGTTTCGTTATATCTTTTAGAAGAATTGTCATTTGTACCGCTGAGTGATCTGAAAGATGAGCAGGGAGGTGGACCACTTTTAGAGTCTCTTCCAATAATCCTTGATCTATTAAGAAGAAATCTATTCTGGACTGTATCCCTAGTTTCTTGTTCTTAAACAAAAACTTCTCTTGATTATCCCCCCTTTTTTTCCAAATGTCTATTAGATTCAGATATTTTTTATAGATTCTCAACCATTCTCTCATTTTTGGGAGATTAACTTGTTTCCCCCTCAGGTATCGATCCATTTTGGGGTCTGGTATTATATTAAAGTCTCCTCCTATAATGAGGGGATCTGGTATTGAGATCAAATGAGTATATAAGGATTGAAGGGGGGACAGATCGTCCAAGTTTGGACCGTAGTAGCCCACTACAGAAAGGGTTTGGTTGAGTAGTCTAATGTTAGCTATTGCCCACCTTCCTTTGTGATCTACTTCTGATGATTCTATCTTTACTTTCAAAGATTTCTTAAATAATATTGCAACCCCTTTTATGACGCATTCTTGGTTGGTACATATGTACGAGTCCACCCAACTCAAATTTCTCACTATTTCCTCCCACTCTTTCTTCAATAAATGAGTTTCTTGTAATATTATTATTTCACTATCAATTATTTTTAAATATTCAAGAATCCTCCTCTGCCTACTCTTGGTACGTAGCCTATTTACATTCCAGGTAGTTATCTTTATATGTTTCATTTTCTGGGTCATTTCTTTCTCCTGTTTCGCCAGCCCCTGCATTTTCCCTTCTCATTATATTTGATGGATTGAAGAGGACATTTTTTAATATTTTGTTCCCTATCTTGCTCCCATCCCCGTGCATTTTCACCGCTTTTTTTTCCCTTCTTTCCTTTTTTTTAAAAACATTAGAACAAAATTAATGATGATGAAAAGAAACAAAACCAAAGTGAGAAGACACACCCACCCTCCCTGGGGAAGCCTCCCTAAGTTTCCCTTGGGCTCTATTACTGGCCCTCTTTGAGCTCCCTGCCTCTATTCAATTCTACTTGAATGTGCTACAACTCATCATTTTTTTTTCATTTATTATTATTATTTTTTTTTTCCATACAAGTAAATTGTGTGTTTATGCATTAGGTCATTGACTGAATTTTTATCTGGTCTCACATTTGATCCATAAATGTTTCCACTTCTTTGGGGTCTCTGATATTATACATTTTGTTCCTCCACATTATTCTGAGGGAAGCTGGAAATTTCATCTGGACAGTTGCACCTAATGTTTTTAATTCCGGCATCAGCTGACCTAGCTCCCACTGCCTGTCCTCGGTTGCTTTAGCGATGTCTGATCGGATTTTAAAGGACCAATCATCCTTGCTGAGTTCCCCCACTTTCAAAGCCTCATTCAATATTCTTTCTTTAAGCGTGTAGGTCTTAAAATTTATTACGATTTTTCTTGGTTTCTTTCTTTCTTTTGATTTTCCAAAGGGGTCCCGATGCACCCGTTGGATATCATCTCCAAGACCCTGAGTTTTACTCCATGGGAAATACTCCTCCAGTAGGGAGACCACAAAGTTTTTTACTTCCGAGCCCTCTCGGCCTTCAGGCACATTAAGCAGTCTGAGATTACACCTTCGAGATTGATTCTCTAACGCTTCCAACTTCTCTTCAATGTTTTTATCTTTGACTTTCAAAGATCTGATTTCCTTCTGAGATGTTTCAACTTTTTTATTTAGGTCTTCCACCACATCTTCGACTGTTTTGACTCTCTCCCCTGGAGCATTTAGCTTAATGTCCAGCATCTCGAATCTCTCTTGTATCTTATTTTGATTACTTTCCGTGAACAACAAAAAAAGGAAACAGCTTTCCGTATCGGAGGGGAAGATGGCGGCCGGACGTTAAGCCAGTCGGGAGCTCCTTGCCTCGCTGCCTAAACAATGCATGAAAACGCTACAGGGTAAAGGCATTATGACCGAATATGTAATGCGCTGACAGCATTTGAAAACAGTCATTATTATACTCCGAGAAAAAGTTTGGTCGAGCCCGAGCTGGACTCCGACCCGGGGAATTTCCTGCACACTGCGCCCCTGAGGCGGCCTCCGTAGAAAAAAAAAAAAGCCGTGATCTGAATCGTACCTGCAAGTTGCTCCGCGAAATGGTGTTTGAGGCTGGGAGTCGGTTTCAAGTCGTAGCAGCAGTCCCCGCAAGCCTCCCACGCTCGGTCGAAAAAACGAGTCGAGAGAGCCGAGGTTCCTGTGGCTGCAGCAGCAGTTCAACGTTCCGTTTACAATCCTGCCGGTGGGAGGCGGCTTCTGAGACCCAGCGAAGTTGTAGAAGGGCGGTGAGTCGAGTTTCGTTTTCTCTTCGGGGGAAGGCTGGAGAGACAACGTGGAACAGTCCTGTTTTAGGTTTGGGTGGAATCAGAGGCAAAAACGGAGTGTCTGAAGCTCTCTGGTACTCTGGACCGTTTGAACTGCTGGGTCTTTTCACCAGAACTCCTCCAGCTATACCCAGTATAGAACTTAGCTTAGAGCAGGACAAGGACTTAAATTATTTACTAAGAGCCTTCCCAGGTAGGAAGTTTACCCTTGCACTCTCGCGCTTAGATTTGCTGGCAGCGCAGGACCCTCTGGTTTTTTTGGAACAAGGGGAGAACTTTACAGAGAGGTTTCTATTAGCAAAGGTGGAGGGGTCAAGCCCAATATCTGATAAAGCAGTATATTCACCAATATTTCCTTGTGTGGACGACCTGGGGTCTGCAGGGGATGCGTCTTTAAATCAAAAGAACGCCCAGGAAGAAGTACAACGAGGCGCTATCGGAGAATTACACACAAACAAGAGAGACTCACTTTTGGGTATTCCTGATAATAAAGGGAGGTCCTCCTACTGCCTTAGGAATAGGCAACTCCTTAAAACAAGTCTTCCAGCCACTACAAAACAGCCAGTTGTCCCCAGAATTACCAGAAGAATCACTTGTAAAGCTATAAAACCACTAGCAAGTAAAGGGGGTAATAAAAAGGCTCAATTTAGAGACAATACAGAGGTTAGGGTAAGGTCATAGAAATCACCCCCTCACTAAGGTCATACTTTAAGGTACAGAGTCGGGGTTGTAATAGGGAAAAGAGCATGGATCAAGAAGAGGCAATACCATCCAGTAGCAATATGGCTGAAAACCCGGATACCGATAAAATTGTCGCTACAGTTGACGCAGCAGAAGGTGTTGAGGGGGAAGCAACTGATGTTGAGGTCGATCTTAGGCAGACCCCAGCTATCCTTCAAAGTCAATCCCCGTCCCTGCCCTTGTAGCTTAGTCCAATTCGAAGCCTAGCATCTGGGACAGAAAAGTCCTCACTTCATAGCTTGGTACAGAGTTCAACTGGAAATGTGTTAAAAAATCTCCCTAAAGCCGTTTCAATTAGCCAAGCTGGTGTCTTGGAACCCCACCAAGATAACCCCCAGAGCTCCACAGACATTCTGTTAGAAAAGATGATGAAAGAGATCAGGTCAAGGTTTAAAATTTCAGAAATGCATCAATGGACATTCCTCAGTCATAATGACTTAACTGATGTATTGATGTCTCCTTCATTTTGTTTTTCTCTCCCCATTTATTATGTAATTTTGGTTGTATTGTCATGCTTTTGTAAGTAATCCATTTTTCTCTTCCTTCCTTCCATATCAGGTGCAGTCTGTGCGGTCCCCCGATTTGTGTCCCCTTGTGTTCCGTCAGGAGGATATTTCCCCCTTGACGTCTTTGTCCTGGAGTCTTCGGTTCAACGTTCTGTCTCCTTCATGTGGCTTCACCATCCCCACCTTTATTGTCTTTTTGTGGTTTGTTTTTTTGTTCAATATCAAATGTTTGTCTTTTGTTGTCTTATTGTTCCTTGTTCTGGCCTTTCTTTCTTTTTTCTAAGTTTCTTCTTTACTTTCCTCCTTCTCACTCCTCATGATCTCTGGCCTATCCTACTTTCCCTCCTTTCCTTCACCCTGCAATGACATTCTTATCTTCACTTCTTCATACTTTTTTCTTCTTTTAATAATGAATCTGATGGTTTTACTGTTTGCATAGTTATTGCTTATTTTAAAATGTACCTGTCTTATTTAGAGTTATTACATGGAATGTTAAGGGAATAAGTAACCCTATGAAAAGACAGTGGGTACTAACCCATTTAGCTAACTTAAAAACAGATATTGCTTTAATTCAAGAAACACATATATCTGAATTAGAAGCTTCTAAACTTAAGAGAGGTTGGGTAGGTAATGTATTTTCCTCCTCCGCTTTCGGTAAGAAAAATTGAGTTTCAATCCTTTGTCATAAAAAGTTTCAGATATCAATTGTACATCAAGAATCGGGCTCAGGGGGCAAGATGGCGATCGTACTGGTCGTGTGAGCTAGCTGCTCTGCCGGACCTCCCGGACTTTGGCGTCCTCGGTCGAACTGCGGGCGGAGAAAAGGCCTTGGGAAACCGAGGGATGAGCTCTGCATAAGCATTAATTTTTTCATTGCTGGGAGTTGTGCTCGTGTACCGGAGGAAGTGGGATTGCGAGGTACGGGGCGTGAGGTGGGTCTGCAGCGCTAGGGAGGCTACGGAGGCTGAGTCAGCAAGGCGGCAAGACGGCACACCTGTGATCCTCGCAGCGCGGGAGCTGGAAGGCAGCAGAGCGGAGCCGCGAGCCGCGATCAAATAATAACAGAGACACGGCTATATTTTTAATGGATTACCATTGCTATTGACCGAACCTTGAATCTGAACACTTCAACTGATATTGATAGCTGCCTCGAGCCTCGAGCCTCGCATTTACACCTACCTATCGTTATCAGCAGCTGTGCCCGTGTTCCCTAGGAGGAAAGACGCCGGCTCTGCTTGTGTGTGGTTTGGTAGTAGGAAAACGCAAGACTGCGGGGCGGCAAACGGCATACCTGTGTTCACTGCAGCTTGGGAGACAGAAGTTTGCAGACCGGAGTTGTGAAGTGCTGCGGTCTCAAGAAGCGATAAGCACCTGTGAGAAATGGCGCCTAAGGGCAGAAGAGGCCGTGGACAGCCCGCTGCTGGAACCAGAACCGAGACTGAGACCGAGACACAGGACGAGAGTCAAAATGCGAGAGCAGATAACGTGGTTTCAACACCAACGCAGAAAACTCCGACTAGAGGCAACAGTTGCGTGGAGACACTGGCCAAGGAAACTGGAAAGTCTGCTAGAGGTAATTCGCGATTTCCTGGTAATGAGCTGGAGAGTGCGGTGCAGGGAGCATGTAATAACTCTAAGACTGTTAAAGCTACCACTAAAAGTATTCCTGAGCTTTTTAACACTTTAAAAAACAAGGAGACTCTTAGGGGCACAAAGAACAAATCAAACCAGGTTACAGATAATAGTAGTGAGAGCATCCCGGTTGAGTCTGTTGAAGCTTTGATACAGCGCGTTGAAATTAGCCAGTTGGCGCAGGGAGGCTGTGTAAATGCTCTTACTGAAGAGGCTCAGTTATATCTTGATGGAGGAGAAGGATTGTGCGAAGAGAATGAGAAGCAGCCGGCTGAAACCGCTATAGTACAAGAATCTATGGATAATACTGGGAACACTGGTAATAACGGCCCCCCTGAGGGTAACATTCCTGGTAAATACATTGAGAGCATAGATTCTGCAGAATTCTACTCATTATCAGAGCACTCAGAGCCCTCTAATTCATCTACGGAAGATCTTGCCCAACAGTATGCTGAGCAAATGAGTATGGCTGAAGGGAGTTTGGATGGTAGTTATGAGACTGAAGGGGCAAACTCTGAGCAACCTGAGGGCCAATATGGGCAAACTGTACGCCGACTGCGGATGACTTAGCTTGAGGATTTTGATCATACCAGCGCTGCCTCACAGATCGAAGAGGAGCAGGGTGATGAGATATCGCTTGAACTTATTTACAAGACTATGATGAGACATAGTGAGGAGCACAAACAAGATAGCCTAAGAGTCCAAAATTCATGCAAGAAACTACAAAGCTCTGTTAGATGACTGGTTAAATCTCATGCAGAATTCTTGGGAAGAGTTACCGAGGCGGAGACGCGCATAGCGACTTTGGAGGATGAGGTAGTTCAACAGAAGAGGATCATAGCTGAACAACTTACGCACAAAGAAGAGATTAATTGGAAAGTTATTGATCTAGAAAATCGCTCGAGGAGAAATAATTTGCGATTCCTACAAATAAAGGAAGGAAAGGAAGGGACAGATCCTCGTGGTTTTATAGTTGAGCTTCTTAAAAAATAATTCCCCGACTCAATTCGATGGGACTGGGATCGGGAAGTTGAAAGAGCGCATCGGTTCCCATTTAACATACGAGTCAATAACTTGGAACAGCGAGATCAAAGACCAAGGGCTCTATTAGTGGCATTCAACAGTTTTTTAGCGCGAGAGGAAGTGTATAAGAAAGCTAGACCGGATAAAAAAGTCAGCGCATTGGGTTGCGAATATTTTGTCCGCCCAGATTTATGTAAACAGACGGTGGATCTGAGATGGCAAATGCGACAGCTCATTCCCCTCTTTCAAGCCAAAGGAGCTCAGGTCTACCTTATATTTCCTGCCAAAATGAAAATTGTTCATAAGGAGCGCACTCACTATTTAATAACATCATTGGCAGCTAAGACCTTTCTGGACTCATTGTAACCTGACTGATTTAATGTGTAAGCCTATATAGTGAAAAGTTTACATAATGATTATACCATGACTTCAGAGGCTTATCTAAAGGTGGCTAATTATGTATACTGTTTCGCCTACAGCCCAACTCGAAAACGCATTTGAGTATACTATGTCTTATTTCTAAAAATCAGCATTCAGTCCGGGGGCGAAGGCAGGGAAAAGGGGCAAGCTCACAATCAAGAGGACCATAAGTCCTAACGCCTCAATAAAGGGTAGGGGATGGGGGGGGCACTTTAGTTTGGGGTGGTGCTGAGGGTGGCACAGTGGGGTGCTATGGGGAGGAAAAGTGGGGAAAAACTGTTCTTGGGCACAGCGAACTACAAAGTGAGAAGTCTACTTTTGATTTAATTTTGGCATGTTATATTACGCTTTTTTATTCAAATGAGTGTATAGAAATGATTTGGATGATGAATATGAATCGAAATATTAGAATAAAGGTAATTTTACTTCAAATCTTTCAATGGCAACGAAACGCCTAAGAATATGTTCTTTAAATGTATCAGGACTTAACAATGTGAACAAAAGGCATAGAGTGGCTGCTGAACTAAAGTATATAGGACCACATATAGTATGCATTCAGGAGACTCATATACCTTGGTCCAAGAGATCGGTCTTAACTGAATTGGGATACACACTTGTAGTCGCTACGGGTCAAACTAGCATGATTAGGGGTGTAGCCATTATGGTTAAAGGGGACGTTGCTGTAATAGGTAAAACTTTGGCGGATAAAAAAGGTAGATGGGCAATAGTGGAAATAAGTGTTGACGGTAAGAATTTAACTCTTTGCAATATTTATGGATCAAATTTAGATGACCCAGAGGTAATAGCGGAATTGAACACTGAGCTAACTACATGGGCTCAACCCATAATTATTTGTGGGGACATGAACATAAATTTGACTAATACTGCTATAAAGGAAGGGCGGGCCATGTATAAGGGCCGTAAACCAAAAGTATTTAAGGCATTGGTTAGCCTGATACAAGATCATGGGCTAGTGGATGTTTGGGGACAACTCAGATCACAAGATAATGGCTACACGTTTTACTCTTACCCGCATAAAAAATTAGTTAGGCTTGATTATTTCTTCTCCCCTACTTCAATTACGTCAGGTGCAAGTATTTCAATATATCCTAGAATAACATCTGATCACTCCCCGTTATTATTAGAGATTGACATGGGTTTAAGTAAACCCAGACAAACTAGTTTTACATTTGATAGGAAGCTAATTTTTAACGAGGAGTTTCAAGAACATATAAGAAAATGGATAAAGTTATATTTTGAAGAGAATGAGGGATCCAGCTCACAAGCCATAATATGGGATACCTTTAAAGCTGGATTTCGGGGAGAATGTATACGTTTTTCATCCAGGGCTCGGAAAAAAGCCAAGTCAGAGTTAGATAGCTTATATGATCAATTAGCTTTGTCGGAAACATTATTAATGCAGGAGATGATTAACAAAGGGCCAAGTCTAATTGAATTGGAGGATAAAGTTGCCAGGGATAAAGCGAAAATAACTGGTATCTGGTCTCAGGAAAATGCTAGGAAGTATCTCTCTTTAAAGATGGATGCCCATGAATATGGTGAAACAATTGGGCGAAGGCTGGCGACACAATTACGCATTAAAGAGTCGGCCAGAAATATTGCTCAAATGAGAGACTCTGAAGGTACGATACAATCGGCACCACAAGAGATACTTAAAATTTTCCAACGATTTTACTCTGAGCTATATGAGGGACCACTTTGTTCAGGATCAAATTGGAATACATTATTTGCAAAGGGCCTAAAAAAGGGGGACCCCACCGCCTCTTTGGGCCTAGAGGATATAATTACAGAGGAGGAGCTGGATAGAGCTGTTAATAGTTTAGCAAAGGGTAAAGCCGCTGGTCCCGACAGACTACCAAGTGAAATATACTTACAATTTTACCAGGACGTCAAAAAAGAACTTCTAAAAACAGTGAGGGAAGCTTAGGTGGGGAATCCCCCAAGAACATGGGCGGAAGCTACTATTGCCGTTTTTTGTAAAAAAGGGAAACCAGCAGATTTTGTAGGGTCATATAGACCGATTTCGTTGTTAAATTTAGACAATAAAATATACTCTAAAATTTTAGCTAATCGGCTGTCAGATTGTATTACCCCTTTAGTTTCACAACATCAACATGGATTTATCCCCAGAAGGGGGACGACAGTACATGTAAATACAGTTTTATCTCTTTTTGATACGGCTTCAGTATATAAGAATGATTTAGCGCTGATTCTTGGAAAAAGCGTTTGATCGTGTGCAATGGGAGTATCTTTGGCAAATAATGAGTAAAATGGGATTTGGGGGAGGATTCATTGGAGCAATACAATCTTTGTATTTAAATCCAGTAGCAAAGATTTCAGTTATGGGCCAACTTTCCGATAACGTCATTATAACACGAGGCACACGACAAGGCTGCCCATGCTCCCCTCTTTTATTTGCTCTCTACATAAACCCTTTTATTGAGTTATTAGACCAGAATATTTTGATCACCCCTTATAAAGTCCAGAATCTTTATTTTTCGGTGTTAGCATATGCCGATGACATAGCAGTGGTAACAACTAATCCTGTAACAGCATTTAAAGAAATTGAACGATTAGCACAGATATTTGGACTGATAACTGGTTATAAATTGAACGAGACCAAAACTCAAATTCTTTGTTCTGATACAATTGTTTGGGCTGATAGTAGGGTGGTTAAAGAGGCGACCTATTTGGGAATTCTAATCAGGGCAAATATGGCGGAAATTGTGCAAGTTAATTGGAATACTTTAATGCTAAAAATCACGGCATCCCTGGATAGATGGGAAAGGCTCTATTTAACTATCATTGGAAGATCAAATGTGATAAAAATGAATATACTGCCAAAGGTACTGTATTTGTTTAGATCAATATCTTTAGAAATTACTAAGGATAAGATACAGAACCTGCAATCTAAATGCGCAAAATTTATATGGAGCCCGGGGAGACCTAGAAGGGCAATGAAATATATGACGTTGCCAATTTTAAGGGGAGGAATGGGGGTACCTGATTTTTTCCTTTATTATGCTACTTGTTTTTTATTGAAAATGAAAAATTTAATAACAGGAATTAATGAAATGGATGATGTCAACATGCCAAATATTTTTGATATGCAGTTGGGGCCTAATGTAAAACTTATTTTTGTAAAAGAAATTGATGGGAGTTATTTCAAGCGAACAAGGTTCAAGGTAACCATGGGGGCTTTCAAGGTTTGGAAATGGTATATGAAAAATATGGAATTACCAAGAGTTTCATATTACACTCCGTTTAATGCACATAGGATTTTACGAGGTATTTTTTCTGATGTAATGGCTAATAAGTGGCAGCAAAAAGGTATTAAGACGTTAGGACACATGGTTAATATAAATGGGAAGTGTAAATCTTTTGAAGAGATCAAGGATGAATATTTATTGCCTAGATGGTATTTTTTTAAATACCTCCAAATACGGGATTATTTAACTCGAAGGGGTGGGAGTTTAAATCAACATCAAGCTATTGAAGAAATACGTAGATCAGCTAAAATTGGAGTAATTTATCAATCCTTGATCTCTGCTAAAAAAGATGACATAGATAGAGTGCAGTTGAAATGGAGAGAGTTGTTAGGTGATTCCGAGATTAATATAGAGGATCTGTTAATATTATCTAAGGAAGGGCTCATGTCGGCAAATTTGAAAGCTCAGTTTTTTAAGTCACTATGGGCCAGATGTAGGTAAAACTTATTTACCGATTCTTAATTACCGAATTTTACCGATTCGGTAATTAAGAATCGGTAAATAAGAAGTGGGGGTATGTAGGAACATCCAGATGTTCCATTTACCGAATCGTTAAGAATCGGTATTTACCGATTCGGTAAATACCGACCGGTAATGCTCCATTCATTCCTATGGGCTTTGAAGCCCATAGGAATGAATGGGGCATTACTGGTCGGTATTTACCGATCGGTAAATACCGATTTTTGGCAAGGGTGCAGGGGGTGTCACTTTGACACCCTCTAGCACCCCCAAAAAAGGTTCGGGGGCCATATGGCAGGCATACCTGCCCTAAGGGCAGGTCTGCCTGTCATATGGCACAGGTGTGCATGCACACATGTGCATGCACACCTGAATCGGTATTTCACCATCAAATTGAATTTGATGGTAAAATACCGATTTCTTAGGCCTTGTGGGACTCAGAAGAGTCCCACCTACATATCAATTTTACCGATTCTGTAAAAATACCGGTCAGTAAATTTACCGACCGGTATATTTACAGATTCGGTAAAATTACCGATTTGCCCAGTTTACCTGCCCCTACATCTCGGTAGCCAAATACCGGTCGGTAACGGCCGAATTTGGCCGTTACCGACCGGTATTTGGCTACCTACATCTGGCCCTATATGATTTATATTATACGCCCAAGAGAATGGCGAATTGGATTTTGGGAAGTCAGGGTAAATGCTTCCGTTGTGGTGAGGAGGATGCTGGAGCGATACATGTTTTTAATGACTGCCTTAAGTTAAAGGGATTTATTGAGCACCTGGAAAAGTGTATTTCTTCTGTGATTAAAACAACAATAGCTATTTCTCCAGCAATGATGCTGTTAGGAAAAATACAGAAAGACAACAACTTGGATATACTTTTTCCACACCGGCATTTTATTTTTTTTGCAATGACAGTGGCACGCCTCTGTATCGCCAGGGAATGGCTACAGGAAAAACCACCGGACTTTTTGCAATGGCGTGCTAAAATGCTGAGCTTATATAATTTGGAGTGGAGCTTATTCTCAATTAAAGGATCAAGGAAAAAAAGACTGGGCATTAAAATTTGGGGCTCCTTCCGAGACTATTATGAGTCATGAATTTGTCTCTCTGGAAAGCTAAAACATAAACAACTTGGACTTTATTTTGGACTTTACTTTTTATTTTGGACTTTATTATTGCATGATGTATAGGCTGATAGTCAACTCGAGATGTGTTTGTTAGGTTGCTGTGCTGAGAACAATAAAAAATATATAAAAAAAAAAAAGAATCGGGCTCAGAAGGTCGATGGATAATAGTTAGAATTCTTATTAATCAAATACCATTAGTTCTTTTTAACGTTTATGGTCCAGTTAATGTTGATAAAGTCTTTTGGAGCCAAATTTCCGATAAGCTTCTTTTATTTTATGCTGATTATATTGTTTTTTTTGGTGAATGTAATCAAGTTTTAGATCCCATATTAAATTGACATTCATCTGTCAAGTTTGTTAATACTCAAATGCACTCACAATTCTCCTTTGCCATACGTCGTAAATCTTTAGTGGATATTTGGAGACTCTGTAATCCGCACCACTGAGAATATAGTTTCTACTCCCCCCCACACCAATCACAATCTTTTTAAGTAAATCCCTATCTCAACAGGTTCTTCATTCTGAAATTGGTTCTATTTTAATATCTGCCTATGCCCCAGTATATGTTGACTTTGACTTAATACCCTTTATCCCTCATGCTGGTAGATGGCGTTTTAACAACTCTCTATTAACTGATCCTAATTTCTCCAACCGATTCAGTTCTTTTATTTCAGATTTTTTCTCTCTCAATTCAACTTATGACTCTTCTTTTGTCTGATCTGGGACTCTTTTAAGGCCGCAGCCCGAGGTTTTATGATGAATTTTGTCTCACAAAAAAAGGAATCCTTTGATACAAGGAATGCCCAATTACTCTCAGAGATTAAGCAACTGGAAAATATTTATTATCACTCAAACACTGAATCCTCTTTAAAAAATCTTATTGATGCAAAATTTAGTTTCAACAAATTATCCACTGAAGCTGCATCCTCCTATCTTTTAAAATGTAATTCTCGTTATTATGGAGGCCAAAATAAAATGGGGAAGTTGTTGGCTAACTATCTGAAAATAAGGCACGAGCGGACTAAAATAGAATCCCTACGGAATTCTGACGTTATCTCATTATTGAAAGACAACGATATTTTACATGAATTTGTCTCCTTTTACAAAAATCTATATATCCCTGAAAAACAGCCATCTTTGTTAGATCTTTCCTCTCACTTTCAATCAGTAGATCCCCCCAAATCATCACGTTGATCTTGTCCCTCCAGACGACAATATCACTTTAACAGAAATTACTCATGCAGTCTCGGTGTTAAGAAGAGGGAAAGCCCCTGAGCCTGACGGCTTTACTCTTGAATTCTATGCATATTTTGCTAAACTTCTTCTCCCTCATCTCTTATCTTTATTTAACTCTTCTATTACATCTGGTTCTTCTTGTGGAATGTTTCAAGAAGCCATGATATGTTTAATTCCTAAGGACATCCTTATAGCAAAAACTATAGGCCTATTTCTTTAGTAAACACTGACTATAAAATATTTGCAAAAAATCTTGCTCTCCGTATAGATCCTATATTACCTAAACTCATTGGCCCTGAACAATCAGGATTTGTAAAGGATCTACTGTCATCAGATAATTCCAGAGTTTTCTTAAACATCCTCAATAAAGCTTCCTCTCTTGAATGTCCCATTGCAGCCATAGCTTTAGATGCAGAAACCGCTTTCGACAGGATTGGATGGGACCTTATGTTTCAAGACTTAAAATTCCTCCAAGTTAATACCCTTTATTTCAATATTATAATCAGGTCCCAAAGACTCTATTTTCGTTAATAGTTAGATCTCAGATTTCTTTCCTCTCTATAGAGGAGTCAGACAGGGTTGCCCTTTATCGCCGTTATTATTTGTAATAGCCTTAGACCCTTTCTTAACCAAAATCCAAAAAGACCCTCAGATTACGGGGTTTCAACTTGACTCCAGTCAGGGTAAAATGTCTGTTTATACAGACAATATTCTTTTATATGGTTCTAACCCTATAACAACTATACCCTCATTTTTAAGCAGGTTGGTATTTTTTCCCAACTCTCTGGATATCGCCTTAATCGAGATAAATGTGAGGTTTTACCTCTTAACGTGACTTGTCTCAAACATTATTTTGATGATACTGGTTCTCTTGGCAACTCTCTAAACTTAAATATTTAGGTCTATGGTTCTCTTCAAATATTTCAGATACACTGAAAATACATTTTGATCATATCACTAAAACTCTAGAAGACACTATCGAACGCTGGCATCCGCTTTTCCTGTCTTGGTGGGGACAGTTAGACTCCATCAAAATGATGCTCTCTCCTTTGATTCTATATTCGTTATCAATGATTCCTGGACATATTGCTGGGTTTTATTTTTTTTAAATTGACTCTCTCCTAACAAAATTTATCTGGAAAGATAACCCCCCTCGAATAGCTTTGTCCTCATTAAAGGCGGACAAATCCAATGGTGGTCTTAAATTTCCTGATTTTAAATCATATCATTATGCCTTTTCTTTAAAACAGTCATCATGCTGGCTTTCTCTTGAATACGATACTTTTCCCCCTAATTGAGTCTCCCTTTGTATCTCCCTTTGATTTTAAAGAAACTCTTGGCTTTACTAATAATATCTCATCTTTTCGTTCTCCTGTTATTTCTCATACTCGTAAAATTCTCACTCCTCTTTTACCATCCTCTTTTCCTTCTTCCTCTTCTTTGGCTTGAGGTACTGGGTTTTTCAGAACCGGTACCGAACCGGTAACCCAGCTGTGTCAGGGTACACCCTAAGACCTCAAGTACTTTCCTGATTCAGACACAGAAACTCAGAGACTTCTAGGTGAAGTCAAAGATCGAATTTATTGGCTGCAACCAAGTAACAGGCGTCCTAGAAGTACAACAACACGGTGTGTATATTCTCAGGAGACTGCTCAATCTTACAAAACCAGGCTTCTCTTTTTATACGAAATATTGTGCTTTAGGCAAACATTCTTCACATTTTAGTATACCATTGACATGTTTTCACTACAAAGGAAAAGCAGAGTCATGATGACAAGCCCACATTACAGTTCGTCCAGCCCACAACAAATCACCCGGCAAGGCCCAACATTTTCATCAGATATCGGTGGACCCCCAATAAAAACGAGCACCTCCTCCTCGTAAAGGAAGTAAGAGAGAAAAGAGCAGGGACAGGTGTGAGCAAGATTAGGCAGGGTGTGTGTGCGATGAAAAGGGTTTATGGCATGTTGTGCCTTGATGCTATCTCGTTCGGCCACTGGGAGAGGAACTGACCAAACAGGTTCGGCCTGGGGCAATGGTTTCAGCTTGCCCAGGTCAGAGAGAAGTCAATTAAGGTGTACATGTCCTTTGGAATCGAATTTAGCTGTATTATAAGCCTATGTGAGGGCAACTCACAAAATGGCTGCCGTACACAAAATGGAAGCCAAGGGTTCAGGACGAAAATGACAATTTCGAGGTGAAATCGTCACTCGAATATGACGAAAATGCTGGTACATAGTGTACTAGCCATTTTCGGTCTTTTGATATAAAAATTGTCATGCTACGACGAAGTTTTATTCACAAGTACAGAATTTTCAGAACTACAGGCACAACAACCCATTTGGCATAATAATTTATTACGCATAAAAAATCGTACTATTTATTGGAAATCCTGGAGAGACAGAGGTTTGATTAGGATTTCGGAATTATTGGCCAATGACTTCACTCTATCTTTCGCCGGCCTCCAAACAAAAATTTTATTGACGTCATCTTGCAATTCTCAATATAATCTCTTACTCCTGGCTCTTACTCAATATCTTTTCTCTCTAACACCTGACCCTACACCACCCATGAGAAGCTCAACTCATTTTCCGTTATTAACTTCCTCCCCTTCTGCTTCTTCTTTATACAAACTCTTATTTTTTTTTCTGATAGAAACAAATCAAAAACTGAATTGGCGTGGAAAAAGGACTTGTCTCACTGCTGGTCGACCCTCATTTGCAATAGGATATGGTTCAAACTCAATAAAACCTCTAGAGCTGCTAACACATCTCAAACCCTTTATTTTATATATCAACATCTGTTATTCACTCCAGCAAAATTAGCATCCTTCTCTGAAAATACTTCCTCTACTTGTTGGTCCTGCCCCTATGCTCCTGCTGACTTAAAACATAGGCTTTTTGATTGCCCCGTTATTTCACAATGTTGGCATTCATTCTGGACCCACATCAATAGAATATTCAAAACTAATGTTCCCTTTTCCCTACTTAATATTTTCTTAGGTTGCTTATCACCTCAATGGCCCCAATCCCCTTCTAACTTTAAATTAATAGATTTACTATTAGCAGTAGCCTTCCATTTGATAACTTTAAATTGGAAACAAACTGACAAGATTACTTTTAGAGCCTGGTGGAACGCTGCGTGTTTTCATCACAGACTAAACACAAATTATATTACCCCCATTTCTTTATCTATTGAAAAAGAGATCTTTTATGGCTCCCTCTAAGTACCTTTTTATCTTGTGTTGCATCATCTATTGTTCCACCTGTCACCACATCAGATGAATTTCGGAAACCACCATACTTTATTACGTTGTCTTTTCTTCTTTTGACTTAACATATCAATATCATCCCTTACTTCATTTTCTTTATCATAGTATAATCGTTTTATTATAACTTGATATATGCTTTCAGTTTATATTTCTCATATGTTATGTTCCCATTTTCTTTGATATAAGAATGATACATGCTTTCCCCCATGTTTTCTACCCTTTTCCCCCTCTCTTCCCCTCCCTTCTCTCCCTTTATTTCATATTATTAAGTAACATGTATTGTGATAATAATTGTATTTGAATATTATTTTCCTATCTTCTTATATCATATGTATATGTTATGAAGTATATGATTTTTTGTACTTGCTGTTCTACAATTGTTTTATTACTTCGCTGTTCAATAAATTCAAACTTAAAAAAGAAAGGCTGAATAGATGATTATTGAGGCAGAAGTTAAAAAATGGAGAACATTTTTAAACTCATTTGTCAATATTGAACATTCCAGCACATGGGTCCATATAAAACCTGGAGATTGAGAATATCTTTCCGAAAAATTAGTATCAGCATGGGTCTAAAATATGGATGCATCTTTGCACTGTTTGTTTGCAACCTACATATATCTGAATTGCTTCATTCCTTGATGAAAACTAAGGGGCTAATGTACTAATTACAGGTTGGAAACATCTGGTTGCAATTTGTGACGACGAAAGAAGTTAACAAATTGACCTATGTAATAGTAGTATGTTTTGCTAAATTTTTATTCAGCATGAGTCTCAATGAAACCTAACTGATGAATAATAAAAAGGTAGATTTCAAATTGCAACTCACTTCGGGTGATGTCAATCACAGAGATTGTAGCCTGCTAGTCTCAGCAAAATAACATGTCTCTGTTTGCTGTTCAGTAAGCTTCTTTTTAAATGTATCTCAATTTTTGTTGGTTTGAGAGTTGGTTGTGGTCCCCTGGAGCACTGCCCAGTCCCCATCAAACTTGTTTTTAAATTAAAAAAGCTAGAATGAGGTCCAAAGAGAGACTTTCCCTTTTGCGAGTTGTTAGACTTGACAGCTGTAGGGTGGTCTTCCCCCGCAACTTTTTGCCTTCCTCCTCCACTTTTCTGACCACGCTTTTGCTATTATTAGGACTGTACACTTTACCATTGCTAACCAGTGTTAAAGTGCCTGTGCTCTCACACCTAAACAAGGCAATATTGGTTCATCTCCAATTGGCATCTCACATTTACTTTTAAGGCTCCAGTAAAGTGGCACTCCATGTACCAAGGGCATGTAAATCAAATACTACTAGTGGATTTGCACTACTGATTGTGCTACCCACTTAAGTAGCCCTTTAACCATGTCTCAGACCTGCCATTGCAGAGCCTGCTTGTGCAGTTTACACTGCTATGTGGACCTGACAAAGTAAACCTTTTCCCAGGCCCAAACCTTCCTTTTTTTATACATAAAAGTCACCCCTAAGGTAGGCCTTGGACAACCCAGAGAGCACTGTGCAATGCCTTTAAAAGGCAGGACACATACTGTTATGTTTTACATGTGTTGGTAGTGAAAAACTGTCAAAATCGTTTTTCACTCCTGCAAGGACTATCATTCCAGTAGGATAAACTTTGTGATTACCTTATTACAGTTTATACGTATAATTCCCAATTAGGAAGAGATAAAACCTTGAAATCGGGTGCTTCTGGAATCACAATTTAAAATCCAAACTAATGGTGAAGTCAAATTTTTAAAAGGAAATTCTGAAAATGCCACTTTTAGGAAGTTTGCATTTTCTTTCAATTTGGTGCCTGCTGCCTATCACTGATCACTTGTTTAGGGTGGGTGACAGCTGGTCTTTGTGTATTCCCCCTAGACAGCCACACCCAATCGGAGCTTAGGTTTGACTTTAAAGGCCTCCCTGACAGAATGGGAGGAAGGAGCTTTACCCAAACTCACCTACACCTGAATAGGTTGAGTCCTGCCCTCACACAACAGGCTGCATAACCCCATGTAGTGTGTCTGGGGCCAGGCCAGGAAGGGAGGACTTCTGTGCACTTCAGTGGCATGTCTTTGAAGTCTTCCTCACTTCAAAGGCATCACTAGGTATAAGTACTGGACCTCAGATACCACCACTTCACTATACCTCTGGACCTGTTAAAATGCTTCCAAGAACAAGGAGTACTCTGCTGCTGAAAGGACTGGTACTCTGCTGGACTGCTGTTTTTGCTGAAATCTTGCCTTGCTCTGCTGCCCTGCTGCCTTCTTACTTGGGTGAGGAGGACTAGACCTGTATCGCGCGAACCCAGAGTCAATCCAAGGGATAGCTGGCTGGCCTCCTGCTCTGATATCTCGTGGACATAAAAGACTTCGTACCAAACTGTTTCTGCACATGGTCTCTGCTATCGTGAGTCCACCCTGCCAAGTGATGCCACCCCGGTCCTGGACTCTTGGAAGAGGGCCTACGGTGCTCTTGCAGTGAAACTCTCACATCATCTGCTGAATGATGCTACCCTGAGCGGAACTAATGCTTCTACTCAGCTGAGCAGCGCATCTTCAAGTTGAACCACTGCATTGCCACTTTTGTGTCGATTGGACCAGTTGCACACACTTGCATCACCGCTGCATCCCACATCTTGGGATCAATGCATCATCTTCGGGACTACCATTGCGATATGGTTTCTCGGTGCAATCTTCTTGCATCCCTCATTGATGGCAGCCTTGATGATGAGGCCAAACCTGTACATTAGTTGCACGGATCCTCGCAATGTTCTGCAACCAGGATTTGAGGTACTTTTTTCAGCCAGCCTAACTGGGTCTCTGTAGCTGGCATTCGCTCCATTGTGGTCAGCCTTAAGTAGTGCTTCCAATGACGTCACTTCCGGCGCTACCGGATGTGCGTAGGCTTGTGCAAGTCCACCTGTGAGTTAGGTTCCTGCATAAAGATATGCTTTTGTCAAGTATAATGCTGAGCCAGGCGTCTGTGCTCACGTCAATAGAATTCCTGGGAGCCTGCCGAGTTTGCTGTTTGGCTTTTCTGAAGGGATTTCGGATTTCGGAGAAGGATTACTGCAGTCCACTGTGGGGGCTCACGGACACGGACAGGGGCTCACGGAGACGATAACGGAGCCTCTCTCTTATTGCGAGGTGAGCGGAAACCACATCAGCTGCCAGGACACTTGGGCGGGTGATTTTCGGACCCCCTACCTGCTTCGTGGGGAGTTTCTACAGCCTGTTGGTGCCTGCCCTCCGTTCCCCTCCCGCCGCCGCAGAACTCCAGCTTGCGGCCGCAGTGGGGAGGGGGACTACATCCCCCAGACTCCTTTGCCGGCAGCACCGTGCCCGGAGGCGCTTCATAAGGGAGGGCAGCCCTCGCGTCGCGGGCTGAGAGAGAGGCCAGAAAGGCCAGGACAGGGCACGATTCTTGGATTACCGAAGAACCAGGGTAGGATCTTCACAGTGTATTGCCCAGAGCCTACCAAGCCTATCCCCGGACATAAAAAGGAAGTAGTTTAATAAACTGTCTGTTCACTGGCATGGGTGAGTGAATTTAGCTGCCCCATGACGACTAAAGTACTCTACAATCAAACTCCTGCTCAGGGTGGATCCTTGAAAGGGACACTGGACCTGTATCTAACCAGGGTGACATCGGCCATTGCTACTATCGAACACAGCCTTCCCAAAGATGTCACATGCTGTGAAGGACCCCCCTCAACTCCACTTGATTCGCCTAACACTGTATTGTTGAAAGAGCTAAATGGGATTTGTAACACTAAGTATAACATTATATCGCAGGAGGATGAACAGACTGGTCCCTATTCACGCCCTTTGGGTTCTGGAAGTCCTAAGCCCAGAAAACCGCGGCAAGTCAGTAACAGTTCCCCGGTAAACCCGGATGTTGCTTTAGTAGAAATTCCCACCGTCCAATCGATAGATTGTCCACAGGTTCCTGTCCAAGGTATTAAACATAAAAGTGTAGCTTACAATGGGAGACCCTCGAAACACCCAAAAATCACCTTAAAACCACTTATGGTTACAGTTGCCACCTCCCCTGAGAGCCCCAATCAATTACTGGAAAAACCTGTATCCCTCCTTCCAGCCACCCTGCTAGCTAGCCTAGAAGAACTGCTTAAAAACCTGCTTGTCCCGATAATCGACAGGATAGAGAGAATTGGGGTAAAGCTCGCAGAACTAGAGGTAAACAACCTGACAAACAACCAATCTCAGAGCATAGCTGCTTTAAATACCTATGACACCGTTGTCAATCATAAAAGCCCCTTGGGTCAACCATCGGACCCTGAATCCCGAGCACCTAAAAGTAAGGAGCCTTTTAATAAATGCATTACAGCCAACTGCTCTATCTCTAGAGCACGGCCGACCCAACTAGGTAAGCTTCCAGAGGGTCCAGTAAAAACCAACAACTGCATACATTTACCACCAGAGGCAGGACCCTATGTGTGCGTCCTATCGGGAGTGCCGGAGCTCACTGTTGGGAAAACTGAAGGCCATAAGGGCCTTAAAAACAAAGTTCAGTATTGGCTGACGAAAAACAGACCCCTCCCAACTAGTATCAATGGTAGAATTTTGAGTGTGAGAAGGGTGGGGTGGATAGGGCCTCGGCCTAAGAACATGGTAGGTGATTTGGTAATTGTCAATTTTAAGGATAGGCAGGTCGTTCCATATTTGCGTAGCTAAGAGCCACAAAGAGGAGATGGGCAAATAAAAACACGAGAATTGTATCACTTCTACCCCCATACCGCATATACGTTGAACTCTGTTTAACATCATTAACTAAGGACAGAATGCTATAGCCATGATGCAGTCCATCTGCCCCACTTCTCCCGTTTATAACTGGTTAATGTACTTTTGTTCTTGTTTTTCAATTGTAAAAACCTTTTTTAATGTAATATCTTTTGCGCAATCTTGTGTATATTTTAATGAAATGAATTTTGTATTCTGTATGCTTTTATGGTTATTTGATTGTAACCGAATAAAGTACTTTTGACTTGACTTGACTTGACTTGTAAGTAGTGGCTTTATCCTGGTCCAGTCCTGTGCAACCAGATATCCTTAATAGCGTTCTGTGCTTTTTGGTGCTATTTTCCACTATGAATTTTAAATATCTCTAGTTCTTCTAATAGTATTTTAGTAGTTATTTTTCTTGTTTTATTGGAATCACTCTGTGTTTTCATTGTTTTACTATTTGAAGTGTTGCACAAATACTTTGCACACAGCCTCTAAAGTTAAGTCTGACTGCTCTGTGCCAAGCTACCAGAAGGTGAGCCCAGGTCAATTTAGAGTCTGCCTTTATTTTATCCTGACTAGGAATATGGTTGCTGCTTGACCAGGGCTCACACCTCAGCCAACCAGTAACCCCATTTCTAACACCAGTGCATTACCACCCTATCTCAGATACTGGTTTATTATTCAGTGCTTTCTGACCGGATTTTGAGCGCAAACCATTGAAATTGACATTGCATTCCAATATCCAATTTGGAAAGTGTGCCTGCAACACATATCTTCTAACCACTAAATTGGTACAGGGTTGTAATCCCATTTTTGGAATTGACAAAATGTTACTGGTACCGAAAATGAGATGAATTCATTTAAAATGCATTTATAGCATCACAAACTCCAAATTGGCGTGTTTGAAACCATAAAAAAAGTTTGTACATAGGGGCTTAGGTCCTTTCACTCAAAGCTTAGGGGTCTATTAGTATATCGGGCAGATCGCCACCGCCCGTATGGCGGTGGCAATCCTCCTACCATTTCCCACCTCCCATTTCCCCCCACCACATTATGATGGCAGGGGGGGACCTCAGCGGATGGAAAGACCGCCTGCCAGTTTTCGGCCCATCAAAGAGTTGGCCGGGTGAGAAAGGGGCTGAATATGGTGGGGGTGTCTGCAAGACACGGCCATACACATTATTATGCAGGTGGAGATGTGCCGTTGCATGGCGGTGTTGCTGCCATGGAAAGCCATGCGGTGTCTGCATGTGGGGGCCCATTGTGTGCCCCCATTGTTTTGGGGGGGTGAGGTTGCACATGGGGGGGTACCTATAGTAGCCCCCTGCAATTGCATGCACAACATGGCAGGCACCGTGTGATGCCTGCCACATTGTGCATGCAAATGCGTGCGGCGGGTGCTGATGAAAGCACTGCCCGCCTCAATGTAAAAAATGCGGAATGCTCCCGCCAGTGTGGCGGGCTCATCCTAATCTACATCATGGGACTGCTGCACATATGGTGGGCAGTCCCTTTTGCAAAGTCTGCCCGCCATCGTAGTAGACCCCTTAGTGTCCACCACTTGAGATTTTTGCAGTGCATGGATAATAAGTTCCATGTGAACACTTCAGATATTTGAAATGCTTAATTTGTAACGTAGTAAATGTCAGGGCTGAAAATCTTCGTCACAAGTCCCGGCCAGTGCTATCAAAGTTGTTGTACAAATACACAGGCTGCATAGTCTTGATTCCATCGCTCTAATTCACCACCAGACACCCTGTGCTTCTTTATGTCACTTTCGCAGGTTCCTTTTCATTCCTTCTTTCTCACGTTGTCACTGTTTTTCTCTTCTTTCTTCGTTCAGTCATTTGTGTTTTTCTCTCTTTTACACTTTAGGTTTAATGCTTGATGGGTTAAAATAAGTCCAGGTCCCCAAAAATGAGTGATGTGGGACTCACATGCAACCACTAGCTGAAATTAAGCACTGAATATTGGTTTGCAGAGATCTATGATTGGAAGCATTTAACGCATAATAAACTAGTGGTTAATGTGAATAAAACAAATATGGGGATATTTGTTAATCTTCACTGGGAATTAATTCCACCCATTGCTCACCATTGGCTTTGTCTTTTATAACTCACATTTGCTTGTTTTCTAGTTGCTGGCTTTATTTGTATTAGGCTGTCCAGCTTAAGCCCATGCCTTCTGTGGCCCACATTCTTCTGTGGCCCACACCCTGTTTATGTTATCCTTCCACCAGTGATCGATTTCTGTAAACAAGCCTTTAAACCATGTTCTTATCTTCTCACATTTGCTCTGCATTCAAACACAGAGGGCAGATGTCAGGCTCTGTCTTCAGAGGGAGCTTGGTGTTTTCTTTTTTTTCTCTTACTTCAAAGTGAGAGGATTTCTGTGACAATCATGCTGACTACTGGGGGTGTGCTGGACAGAAAGCTGTATGATGTTAGTTTTTTTTTATAGGACACAACAGAATTTAAATGTGTGTAAAGAACTGTGGAGATATTTCAAAATATGTTAGAACTGGGGTAGTACAAATGAAGCACACTTTTTGGTAATTAAGGGCGAAAACCATTATTTTAATATGATTAAAAAATCAATACACTAGGTGATGGCATTTCCACTTATTATTTTTTGTATGCTGTATAATTTTATCAGTAAAACTGTATATCTGTGCAAATGTAATGGTCATGTCAATTGAAGATGTGTTGTCTGTAATAGCAGTTCACTACCCCACCATACAGACTCCACTTTACCCCACTCAACTCTACTCTACACTAGTCCACACCACTGCACTCTACTCTGCACCACTCCACACTATGCCACTCCACTCTGTGCTACTCCACACTGCCTCATTGAACTTTTCCTCTGCACCACTTCACTCTACACCTCTTTTTTCTATTCTGCATCATTGTATTCTATGCCAATGCACTCTACCCCACTCTACTCCACTTTGCACCACTGCACTCTTGTCACAACCCTCTAATTCACTCCAGTGTAGTTCACTCCACTCTACTCTGTTCCAACATTGCACTCTTTGCCAAAGCAGTCTACGCCAATTTACTCTACACTGTACATCTCCACTACTTCTAGTGCATTCTATGCAAATCCACTCTATGCCACTCTAATCTACATTGTACCACTGCACTCAACACCACTGTAGTCTATGCCACTGCATTCTGCACTGCACCACTTCACTCTACCGCACACCACACCACTTTGTTCTATTTGGAAGCATTCTACTATTTGCCCCACCACTCTACACCACTGTAATCTATGCTGTACCACTCAACTCTGCGCCACTCTACTCTGCACCGCCTGTCTCTACTTTGCACCACTATACTCTATGTCTCTCCTCTTTACTCTAGCCCCTGCACTCTATACCACTGCACTCCACGTCAATGCACTCTACACCACTTTGCTCAAGACCAGCACACTCTTTGCCAAATTACTCTGTCCCACTGCACTCTGCGGGCCTGTACTTTACTCTGCACCTAATGCCACTGCATTCTACGCCCCTCTCCTCCATTGTACTCTAAGTCACTGCATTCTTTGCCCCTGTATTCTACCTGCAACTCTGTACTCTACGCCACTGCATTCTAAACCACACAACTGAAACTCTACTACACTCTACTCTGTAACACAGCACTCTCCGCAATAGAACTCGTCACCCCTTTACTGTGGACCACTGCACTCTTTGTCCACTACTATACTTCACTCTATGATACTAAACTCAATGCCATCACACTCTATGCCTCTCTACTCTGCACCACCACACTCTATGCTAATGCACTTAACGCCACTCTACCCAACTGTGCACAACTGCACTCTTTACCACTGAACTCTACACCACTCCGGTCTAGGCCCCTAGACTCTCCTCTACAGCACTCCACTGTATGACACTTCGCTGTGCCACAGTTCACTCTATGCTTATGTACTCTGCTCTGTACCCCTACTCGCCAATGTAGTCTATAACACTGCACTGTGCCCTTCACCACTCCACTTTACCCTGCACCACTCCACACCACGTCACTGTACTATTCTGTGTTATTCCCCTCTATACCACTGTACTCTGTGTCATTGCACTCCATGCTAATGCACTCTACACTGCTCCATACTATCTTACTTTGCACCATTCTACTCTACATCACAGCGCTGTATTTCACTCTACTCTAAACCACTGTTCTGCCTGCCAATGCACTGTACCCCACTTTTTTCAAGAACCAATGCACTCTGTCACTGCACTCTACACTGCTCCACTCTACTTTGCACCATTCTCCTCTGCACCACTAAGGTATACACAACTTTACTCTAACCTAATTCACTCTCCGCCAATGCACTCTACACCACTTTACTCAAAACCCATGAACTCTAAGTCACCGCACTCTACGCTGTTTCACTCTACTTTACTTTGCACCATTCTACTCTACCCCACTGCTCTCTACACCACTCTACTCTAAACGTCTGCACTCTGCACCAATGCACTCTACACCACTTTACTTCTGAACCACTGCACTCTACATGACTATACTCTACTCTACAATGCTCTACTCTATGCCATTGCACTTTACACCACTGCACGCTATGCCACCCTACAACATTGCACTCTACATCAATGCACTCTACACAACTCTAATCTGCACCAATGTACACTATGTCATTTCTCTCTACACCAACCTACTCTGCATCACTCTACTCTACACCACTGCACTATTCACCAATGCACTCTAAACCACACCATTGTACTCTATGATAATCTACTCTGCAGTGATTCTGTAGCCTGAAAGACTTCACTCTCTGCCACTGAACTCAATGTCACTCCACTCTACTCTACATCACTCCACTCTATGCCACAGCACTCTAAGTCACTGAACTCTGTCACTCTAATCAACTCTGAACCATTGCAATATATTGCACTCTACTCTATGCCTCTCCACACCTCTGCATTCTACCCTGCACCTCTCCACTCTACCCTGCACTATTCAACTCTATGCCACTTCACTCTACTCTGAAACAATCGTCTTTATGTTACAGCACTCTACGCCACCTATTCTACCTTGAGCTTTATTCTACTGCACACTACTCCACTACACTACTCCACTATACATCACTCCACTCACACACAATGCCATTTTACTTTCTGACACTCTACACCAATCTTAAACTCTACTCCACCCTACGCCACTCAAATCTGAAACTCTCCTCCATTCTACAACCTTCCACTCAATGACAATCTACTCGCTTCACGACACTCCACATCACTGTGCCTCTGCACGCCATTTAACTCTACTGGCCATCACTCTATGCTACTTCACACCGCTCATTAACACTCCATTCTACTCTACTACATTCCACATTACATCATTCCACACCACTAACTTTTATCCATGCTGTACAATAAGCACGCTTGTGGACAATATGGCTAAAACATTTTGGAAAAGCCACTATATTTTAAATCTACCAAATTCAGACATTTATGAACACTAGACACCCGGGGGAGTCCAGGGAGGTATGGCTTGCATGGATCCCCAATGTTTTTGGACCCATAATACCCTCCAAACCTCAAATTTAGCTAAACAAATCTAATTCTCACATTTTTGTGATAGAAAGTTCTGGATTCTGGGTGGGTCTACAAACTTCCACCACTTAGCATTCCCCATAGTCTCCCGATAAAAACCTACGCCATTTGCTACAGAACACTCTGGTAGGAAGAGTCTTGTACCTAAATTGGAGAAACAATTTCCATGCCAGTGGCGGAACAATCTCATCAATGGCGTTTTCAAAATGGGGATAGGGTTTTACAGTCTGTAAACTGTAGAGTAAGTGATATCATAGGACTGGACACAATCCCTACCATAATATAATTTCAATAGGTGTCCTTTATCCTACCTTTTGCAATCAGACATCTTCTATGCGTCAGTCCAATAGACATCCAACCACAATTTCCTCAGAAGTTCTCTAGGGGAACAAAACCAATGGATTTTACCGGCCCTTGCAATACCATGAGGTCCCTAAGTCCCGATCAATAGGGTGCTTCAGACGTCCATAACCGGTACCAAATCATTAGAAGCTTACATTCCATCTTGTTAGTGAGAGTTCACTGGGCCAGATTGTTGTATAGCATTTTAGGACCCTAGACTAATTTTCCCGATTCATGCCCTTATATAGGTATAAATCACCATGTCCTTATATAGGCATAGAAATCATAACCATATTTAGACATAGCTCATGCAGTCCAAATACGGCATGGCTACATCCTCTAGTTCCGACAATCCACAACGATTTCTTGGAAAACTCGGCTTCAGCAGTTAGGGACTTCCCCTTGCTTGAATAGTGATTTTTTCAAAAACTCATGGAGTTTTCAAAGAACTAAGACTCTTTGATGACGTTATTATGTCCACCTTTATGTCAAACTCGGCACCTTCAAGGTATAAATATGCCCACACTTGCCTTAGCAAAAACACGGTGGTTCAGAGCAGTTCGACTATCTACTTGTCCGACGCATCCTGCTGCAGCAATTGCCGAAGGAAGCCGACCCTCCAGCAGACGCATTGAGAGAGACACTGTCTTTTCTCTTGGTGAGAAATCCAGCTCCAGTGTATCCTAGCTTCCCTTGCGGGGTGTTAGGAAATCGAGTCATGAGACAGAGAGATACCAGACCTCCTTCATTCTAAACCAAGGTACGGAGCTGATTAGACCCTAAGAGAAATCTTGGATAGATTCTTGGCAACCAGAATACTAAACTTATGCTACACCACACTTACTTCTTCCCTCGTACTAGACTTAGGTTAGGTATATCGGGGTAGACGTATTTTAGAAGCACCAGTTGAGTACCTTTAGTATTTATGTATATATGTATGTATTTTAGGGCTTAGAAACCATACCATGCTTTTACAGTATTATTTTATAATACTCTTCTTGCTGTACGCATTATACTTTACAGCCAGTATTACGATTGTAGCAGTTCATTTCTTCTGCATGAAAAAGAAGACTGTTCAATAAATACTTTTATGGAAAACGCCCGTTTCTCTATTTCTCTGCACCTCTGGTGAAACGAAGCATGCGTGATTGACTGAGTAAAGTATCTATCTATTGTTTCCACGACTCTGAAGATCAGTTTTATCTTGGGGAAACAAAGTTGTCATGTTTATGCGGCTGTCAGAAACTAATCCCCTTCTTGTACATTCGAGAATGTTTCTAGTGACCTCTGAGCTAGCTGGCACTCACAATTAAGTTTAATATATTCGATGGAGACCTAGTAGACACAAGTACTACATCACATCTATAGGATGTACTATTCCAATGCACAGAGCCTATTGGGAATATGGGAACTACACTACAAGATCAGGAAAACAGGGGTCAGAGAGGAAATTTCTGCAACATTAAGAAGGGATCTTACGAAATGATTTTCATCAGAGAAAGACAATCTGTGTTCCTATTTCCCCACAATTCTACTCCATTAATAGCTGAACCTTGAGCTTTTGCATGATAGATTTCTAGTGGTGGAGCCACTTTTCTTGACACAGTTCTTTTATGGATCTTAGTTATGTGGGAGGTTTGCTGGAATAATGAAAGATATGCTTTCTCTATATGAGTGGTCCTGCATAGATTCAGTGTTAAACTAATCCCCTAATAATCCAAAGTGGAAACTAATTCAATAGTGCGGTCCCCAACAAAAATAAGTCTCTTCAGTGTTTTCAAGGAACCATTTGAGAAGACCATATACTTTGTTTTAGAATCATTTAACTCCAACCCACTCTCGTCATATAAAGGTTTGAAATCATTCAATAACTGTTAGGGCTCTACTATGTATTGCGACTTATATAGCGCACGTATCACCCGAAGGTATCAAGGCGCTTGCTTAGGGAACCCGTCCTGGTATTCCCCTGTGAGATACCCCGGCAGGGTATCCACAAGGTGAAAGCCAGGCATCCCGCCGCGAGGGGCCGTAGTGGAGATTAAGCAAGCTATTGCCCAGAGTCGCAGAGTGTGACCCCGTGAGTCGAGTAGGCACCGGAGCGAGAATTGTCGAGTCCGTGGAATTTTTGAGCCCGAGACCCGCCGAGGCGGGGAATCGAACCCTGGTCCACGGCTGATCTCAGCTTCCGGGTCTGCCGCCTCTAACCACTGAGCCACGCTTCTCCACTCTACACTTCTACACTATCGTGTAGTTCCTATAAACCTATATAAGTTCTGAGCGTTTACACAACATAGACCGTGTGATTGGTGTCCTGACTGATTCCAGACACCCCCACCGAGTATGTTTGGCTGTATTCCAGCTAGCTCACAGTGCCACTAGAAACCCCTCTTACCAAGGGGAGAATAGTTCTTGGCAACTATCTAACATGACGACTCTGTCCCATCAGGGATCATGGACACAGTACGATACTTTTTGCTTGGTCACTCGTGCTCACTTTGTCTCAGAGAGATACACAGAATAAACAGCTGGGAAGTTTTTAATAAGCATTTATTGAACCAGCGTCATTCTAGTGTAAAATAGGTGTGCTGACACAAGCATTAGACAGAAACAGATATAAATGATTATAAGCATCAACAGAGTAAAAGGATGGTAGATTTCTAACATAGTGCCAAAACAATGGTTATAGGCAGGTAATAAAATACATGACAGTAAATATGCGTACTCCTACAATGCGCCCCTAACTAGATGTACCTAGCATGTATGTAGGTGTAGAGCCAGGAATCCCTCTAGGATAAAGTCAGCTCCATTACCTGAAGTGAGAAACTGTGGGACGCCGTCTTGGTATCGAGATGGACAAACCGCAAGGGGTGTCAGACCACTGGGAGCTGGAGTGTCTGCTTGCAGGAACATCAGCGTCTCCCGTCAGTGTGTCAGCACGGAATTCCTTTTTCTCCTCTCTCTGCCTCAGCAAATATATGATCTATATATATCCAAAGTGATACCCTCAGGGGTTCTACCTTGCTATGTCATTTCAGACTTAGGATGACAGAAGGAATGACCCGTATACCTAGTTATTATGCAGTAGATGGTAGTCCTGCTGAGTTTCCAACAATCAGGGAGGGACCATTACCAGGAACGAGTGCCCAGTAAGTCTGGTCACCAATCTATCAGATAATGAACTAACAACAATAGAGACAAAGGTATTGGAAAAAGGCTTGGGCTTTGTCCCCACGGCCCGTCCAGATAAGTTCAGATTGCACTGTGAACTGACGGACTTTTTTAGGAAACTAAAATTAAAAGCCTTTTTTGAAGGAAAGGAAGATCCTAACGAGGACGCTCGCAAAGGCGACACAGGCCTTAGATTAAAGTCGACATTTACTCCACCTTCCCACACGGTACCTGCAACAATCATAGCTTTTGAACAGGCTGTCTTCCAAGATCTAGAGGCATGCCAAGAACCATCCACGCCACGCCAATTTCAGCACTGCTGAATACCAAGCCCTGGAAAATCTCAAAAACAACACTGAGATAACATTGAAACCCGCAGATAAGGGCGGCGGGATAGTAATTCAAAACACCAAAGACTATGAGAAAGTCTGTCAAGACCTCTTGAATGATAAAAAGAACTACACCCTCCTGACTCAAGACCCAACAGTGGAGCTTCAATGCCGAATCACCGAATTGGTGAAGGCAGCAGAAGAAAATGGATATTTATCCAAAAATGAGGCAGATTTCCTGAGAAAAAGTGACAGCGTAATTCCATACTTCTATACGCTGCCAAAGACACACAAAAACAAATTACCACCACCAGGAAGGCCTATTGTGTCCGGTATTGGGTCTCTGCTCGAACACCTCTCGGTCTTTTGCGACCAATTTCTCAAACCAATCATTCAGAACACCCCAACCTATCTGAAGGATAAGAAAAGCCTCCCTCCACTCCTCCAAGAAATATCTTTTGAAGAAGGTGCAGAGATCCTAGTAACCTTGGACATAGAAAGCCTATACACCAGCATCCCCCAGGACGACACGATCAAGGTCTTTGGCTCTGCACTAGACTAAATTGTCTGGAATTACAATACACCAAAAGACTTCATCCTTGCCTGCGCGACCATAGCACTGAAAGAAAATGTCTTTGCTTACAAAGGGCAATTTTACCTGCAAAGCACGGGCACAACTATGGGCAGTACTTTTGCCCCTAGTGTGGCAGGCCTTTGTGTCTATAATTTTGAAGCACAATACATCTTACCAACCACCAATCGTTTTTCTCCCTCCATCTATTTTTAGAGGCGATACATCGATGATGTGCTCTTAATTTGGAAAAGCGACTTGGCCCTACTAGAAGAATTTTTGAAAAGGATTAATACTGTTGATCAAAATCCGAAGTTTACCCACACTGTAAGCCACAAGGAAGTCGTATTCATCACAATTAATGGCACATCATTGACAACAAAAACTCACTACAAACCGACCGCAAAAAATAACCTGTTGGAATTTACCAGCTTCCATCCACGACCATTGAAAGAGAACTTACCATACGGCCAATATCTTAGAATCAGGCGCAACTGCAGCAACATGAAAGATTTCAAGGAACAATCCTCGGGCCTCACAGAAAAACTACAGGCAAGAGGGTATCCCATAAACATTCTGAATAAAGGATACAAACGTGCACGCAATCAACAACGTGAAGTCCTCCTAGAGACCAACCATAGACAACCACAGGAAGTACCCCTGACATGTTTGACCACATATGGCAGCCTGTCTAACCTAATGAAAAAGTCCATCAACAAGAACTGGAGGATTATCTCTAGTACAAATAAGACTTGGCAAAAACCATTGTTCTCTTTTAGAAAGGGACGCAGTCTAAAAGATTCCTTAGTTCACACCAGACCTAAAGAATGCATACAGACAGAGGAACGCAGCATTACAGACACATGGGGTTTGCCCAGAATTGTTGGTCATTTCCCTTGTTCAAATTGTAGCGTCTGCCATCTAACAACTGCAACCAAACAACTAGCCCTGGAACCAGGCAAAATATGGACACAAAGAGTCCACACAAACTGTAACTCGACAAACGTTATATACCTAATCACATGCCCCTGTGATTTACGCTATATAGGCATGACCACCAGGAAGATAAAGCAAAGAATCTGTGAGCACAGAAGTAATATAAGGTGCCGAAAAGCAACTACCAAAATGAGTGACCATTTCCTTCAGACTAACCACACCACCAATGACCTTCGGTGGACCATAATCGAACAGATCCTCGGGGGCACCAATATCACCAACAGACTCTTCGAAAAAGAACAGAGATGGGTGTACCGCTTAGGACCCCATAAACAGGGTCTCAATGACGAGATCCCGTGGTCATCAATACTGAAGTAAACCCTTTGGCATCAACCATCTTCATTGCTTTGGAATGTTCAGGTTGGGCGAGCACCTATTATTGTAGGCACCTCTAAGTTGAGACCCTGTCATCCCCATCTGGGCGATTAACACACTCGTAACCTATTGCCCCCTCTCTATGACTCACTTGCTCTAGGAGGTCCTGCATTTCCAATCTGGCACCCTACCCGCCTACGCATTTTTATTCTCCATGGGCTTTAATAATGGTGGCGAAGACCAATGTCCTTGTCAATAGCACCCACTGATTTGAGGGCAATCACAACAGTTGCTAAAACCTTTGGGCCTCTGTTTCACTCTGATCCCAAGGCTTATCACCTTTAACCCCCTTCTTTGTCGGTATGAGCAATTCATGCATAAACCCTCTCATGCAACATGCATCTTGTACCATTGCCGCTTTTGTTTGGGGGCCTTTTTCATGTAATTTTAATTTGTTTTCTGTCATGATATTTCATCACGCACTTTATAAGTAAGACCACCAGTTCCTTCCTTTTTTCAGCATAGCCACCAGCATGCAACACATATCCTGCGAAGGGAAATCGCCTTTGCATGCTGGGCACAATAACGTTTTTTATTTTCCCTTCAATCCCTCTTACTTTACTAGTCAGCCTTGCGCGTTCTAGTTGCGGGCTCGAGGCGCGTTCATTCCCACCTGAGCGCGCTCGAGGATTGGGTGATACGGCTCCTTCTGGCGCCAGCCACGCCCACCCCGGAACTGAACGTTTTCCCGCTACCGATCTACTTATACCGGTGGACAGGCTCCGGATCTTATCTCCGGGACCCAGTTTCAGAGGGTGCATGCAGGTTTCCAGTGGGTGCCTGGCGTCGAGGGCATAAGTCCTCCGTTTCCATCGACGACACTATGAGCTAAGTACCGAATGCTTGTCAATTCCTGCTGAATAGTTTCTCTCTCCTTTTGTAATTTTCGAGGGTGTGCCGATATCGCCACCACCCCCCTCCCGAGTTCCATGACGTGAGGTTTTCTCACCATCAAAGTGAGAATATTTTCATTTTAATTCTCTTTTAATTTTCTCTGTCCTTGACACTGAGTGCCGGGGTCCAATGGCTATTTGGTCCATTGATCCCGCCACGCACACGCTCCTCGCTGGGTCATTGATTAAGTGTTTATCGCCTTTGGTATTGTCTATTGATCGACTAAGCACTTATATACCCGCTCTTGGCGCGGAGCAACACCTATCCCTGGATTGGTTGCATAATTTACCGATATTCATTTATGGGTGTGTTTATAACGACCAGAGCACCAAGTCGCCTCCCTACCTGACTTAACTGATATACCTCTGAATGGAGAAACTTAACTGTTTGTTTGTCTCTTCATGTGTGTCTTTGTCATTTCTCCACAGGTGCATTTTAATTTTTGATCTCCATAATTGCGAGTACTTAAAGGGAATTATTTAATTTCCTTTTTATGCACGTTTCACTCCTTTTTCACTTTCACGTCCCTAGGTTAGGGTGGACCTTAGAGTGCCCATACCGCCGGGGTTTAGTCCACGATAGGTCCTGACGAATGCCAGGTAAACTAACACCAACATTGGCAGAAACATGTTGACCACCTTCTAACTCTATGGGAAACAACCAAACAATTTATTTGGTTTGGTTTCCAACACATTGCTTTTAATATGTCCAAATAATCAAGTAATAAATCCTTTTTTGATACTATTAGACATTTTTAATTTCACTATCAACACTATCACCTAGCACTCACTATTCCATATTACCTGCTCCGCAGTAAATCTGGCGTTGAAGCACTCTGGGGAGGCATCCACACACACACACACACACACACACACACACATACACAGACACACACATATAAATGTTAACTCTTTGTTGTATGTAAACATGGAACGCCATTCCTCGTAGTCAAATGAAGACTACGTAGAGGGCTGTTCTGTTTTTATATATGACGGAAGAGTTGACAGGTTAATACGGCCAGGTGTTTTGCAAGCACCCCCGGTGATTGGGCTGCACGTCACTTACATGCAGACAAAAGGATGACCAAAACTCATCAGGACTGCCTGTGCTGCTCATCAATAAAATCACTGCTTGCCTGGTTGCGTGTGTGGCTTCATCTTTCCATTTGGATCCAGTCCTGGGACATCTCCTGTAAACAGTTGAGTAAAAGCGTTTCGGTTACAGTAGTGATTTTTAAGCAATATTATTGTTTTTTAAAAGTTGACACTTAGAAACTTTTTCACATAGAATCACCAATGTTATCCTATGGGAGGAAATTCACTTAGCAAGTAAGTAGTGTTATCGTTACTTTTTCTTACTCAGTGGTGGATCCTGGATCCAGCACAGCTGCATCTCCTGTAAACAGTTGAAAGAATGCGTTTAAGTCATACATGCGATTTTTAAGGAATATTTGTAGTTTGTGAAATTCGACACTTAGAAACTTTTCTGGTGAAAACCAGACAATGGATTCCTATGGAAGGAAATACACGTTACTGTTAAGTCCTTTTAGAATTACTTTTCAGGGTCAGTGCTGGGCTAAAAGATGCAGCACTGGGTTCTCGCCTGATAACAGGTGAGTAAGTTGGAATTTGATGTTCGGATGATTTTAGGTGGATATTTTAAACTTCCAAAACTCCACACTTAGAAGAATTTCCAAGTGAAACTAGTCAATGTTAGCCTATGGAAGGAAATTCAAGTTACTGGTAAGTACGGTTAGAATTACTTTTCAGGATCAGTACTGGGCTCAAAGATGCAGCATTGAGGTGTCTCCTGATAACAGGTGAGTAAATCGGAATTCGTAGTTTGGCTGATTTTACTTTGGTCCACTTTATATAGAGCCTCTTTCCTACACCATCCCCTCCCTTCATCACTGTGTAAACGCTCCCTGTGTCCATTTTAATTTTGGAGATTAAGTCTCCTTAAATCCTGAGTGTCCCTTGGGTCCAAGTAGCCCACTCGGTAACTCCAGTAAGCGCCACAGAGCTGCGTTGCAGAGAGGTGTAAAACGGGGCACGGCCTGGGCACCCTCCCTGAAACACAGCGCAGTGGTGCTTACTGGAAGCAACTGGTGGGCTAGTTGGGCCCCTGGGGCTCTCAGGATTGAAAGGGAATTATTTCCCCAACTTAAAACGCACCACAGGGCGTGTTTTCACACGTCACCTCGGGCCCCATCCCCTCCCTTCACCACTGTGTAAACGCACACTGTGGCCATTTTAAGTTGGAATATTAAGTCCCCTTGAATCCTGAGTGTCCTTTGGGTCCAAGTAGCCCACTAGATACCTCCAGTAAGCGCCACAAAGATGCGTTGCAGAGAGGTGTAAAAAGGGATACGGCCTGGGCCACCTCTCTGAAATGCAGTACAATGGCGTTTATTGGAAGCACCTGGTGGGCTAGTTGGCCCCCAGGGGCTCTCAGGATTGAAGGAGAATTGTTTCCCCAACTTAAAACAAGCCACAGGGAGTGTTTGCACACGTCATCTCAGACCCCCATTCCCTCGCTTCGCCCCTGTGTAAACACGCCCTGTGTCCGTTTTAAGTTGGGAGTTTAAGTCCCCTTGAATCCTGAGGGTCCCTAGGGTCCAACTAGCCTACTAGGTATCTCCAGTAAGCACCACAGAGCTGCATTGCAGAGAGGTGTAAAAAGGGGCATGGCCTCTGAACACCTCTCTGCAACGCAGCTCCCTGGCACATACTGGAGGTACCTGGTGGGCTAGTTGGCCCCCAGGGACCCTCAAGATTGAAGAGGCATTAATTTCTCAACTTAAAATGCACCACAGGGTGTGCTTGCACAATGGTGAAGTGAGGGGGCGGGGCCTAAGGTGACATGTCTGCAGACACACCCTGTGGCGCATTTTAAGTTGGGGAATTAATTCCTCTTCAATCCTGAGGTACCCTGGGGGCCAACTAGCCCACCAGGTACCCCCAGAAGGCGCCAAGGAGCTGCGTTGCATAGAGGTGTTCAGAGGCCACATCCCCTTTTACAACACTTTGCAACGCAGCTCCGTGGCACTCACCCCTAGTCAACTGATCTGGGTTTAATCCATCACTGTTCTTTAGCTCACTCCTCCACCCCAGTTCAGACATGGCCATATGCAAATCAGTCTGACCCTGTACCTCATGGGAACAGTCCAGCCCGAACTGCCAAGTCATGTCTCCCAATGCACAATATTATCAACAATGTCAGAGAATATCTCATGAGTGAAGTAATATGTACAGTAATTTGCTGTGCCCTGCAAGGATGCGATTTATAGTTACCTCAGGGCATAAGTTATAGTTACTGTAGTGTAGCTCCTATATTCCCAATAGGCTCTGTGTATTGGAATAATATATACTGCAATTTAGACGTAGGACTAAGGTCTACTAGGTCTCTGCCGAATATATTAGACTTAATAATGTGTGTGCCAGCTAGCTCAGAGGTCACTAGAAACTTTCTCGAAAGTACAAGAAGGGATTAGTTTCTGACAACCATATAACATGACAACTTTGTTTCCCAAGAATAAGAAATGAATCTTCAGAGTCGTGGAAACAATAGATAACTATTTTACTCAGTCAATCGTTGCTGAGAAATTAGAGAGACGGGCGTTTTCAATAAAAGGTTTTTATTGAGCAGTCTTCTATCTCAAGCATGAGAAATGTACTGCTACAATAGTAATGCTAGTTATAAAGTACAAGGCATATAATACAAACAGTATTATAAAGTAGTACCGTAAAAGCATGATATGGATTCTAAGCCATAAGTTGCTTTAAATAGATAAAATGCATAAAATACATACAATGATACAAGAGATGGCTAAAAGTACTCAACTGGTGCTTCTAAAATACGCCTACCCCTATGTACCTGACCTAAGCCTAGCACAAGGGAAGAAATAAGTTTAGGAGTAGTTTTAAGTTTAGTATTCTTTACCTAGAGTCTAATCAGCTCTGTACCTTGGTTTAGAATGAAGGAGCTCTCTCTCAGGACTCGATCTCCCAGATACCCGCAAGGGTAAGCTGGAAACACTGGAGCTGGATTTCTTGGCAAGAGAAGAAACATCGTCTCTCAGTGCGTCTGCTGGAGGGTCGGCTTCCTTCGGCACTTGCTGCTGCAGGGCATCGGGCAAGTAGTTAGTCGATCTGCTCCAAGAACCACCGTGTGTTAGTTTGGGCAAATGTAGGCATATTTATACCATGAAGGTGCCAAGCTTGACGCATGATTGGACTTAATAACGTCACTCAAAGGTTCAATTTCTAGAAAACTCCAGGATTTCTTGGATAACTTAATATTCAAGCAGGGGGAAGATCCTAGCTGCTGAAGGCGGGTTTCTCCAAGAAATCGTTGTGAATTCTCGGAACTTAGTGGAAGAAGCCTTGCCGTATTTGGGCTGTAAGGCTCAGGCCAAATATGGTAATTATTTCTATGTCTATATAAGGATAGGGTAAAGTATACCTATGTAAGGGCATGAATCGGGAAAAGTTACACTAGGGTTCTAGATTCGTTTACAACATTACTTGAGTTGAGTACTTGACTAGGAACTCCCACCTGATCCAGTACATGGCCCCGTGCGTATGCTGAGTAAGCAATGGCATGTAACATACCTTTCCACTGTTTTTCCAGATATTGCATCTCTCCTGCTGTGGTGTGCGTTTCCTAGAGGAATATTTTGTGCACCTCTTGATGCTTAATAGATGAGTAGTCGGAGTAGTGTTTTCTTGCTGTGTGCCATGCCACACATGTTTAATGAGAGGAATTTGTGTTACGAGGTGTAGTTATCATATATGTGAAGTTGGGTATGTGGCTCGCATGGAGATACTCCCCCAAATCTACCTCTGTGGGGCTTGCATGAGTGGGACCCTCCCAAGGCTATCTTCTTGTGCTGGTGTTGTGCCACTATAACTATGTGTGTACAGAGCGTTTGTCTGCCCATGTGGCATGTGTGTGGGAGAATGGGGAGGGGTACCACCTGGTAAAAGTGCCAACATATAGGACCTACCACAAAAGGCAGTATGCCCAAACTGTTTGTGATTGGCCTACCGCAAATGGCACTATGCCCAAACTGTTTGTGATTAGCAACCATTCGGTAATGTGGGGGTGGTGGCTCACCAGTTGTTAGCAAGGTCCGGGTGGCATGAGTGCCCTATTTGACTACATTTGTGTTGTGCTGGACTTGGCAATGGTTGCATATGGTGCTAGGTAGTGTGGTCATTGTTGTGGAAATCCATGAGATCAGGGGGCCATATGGGCATGGGATTGGCGAACTGGTTGGCGGTGCAAGGAAAGCGCAGGGTAATGTATACATGAGCACTGTTACCATCTGTGTCCAACCTGAGGGAGCAAGACTATATTGTAGTTCCTGCCCTGTGGGTCTGGGAACCCCAGCAAGAGACATCTAGTGGGCCAGATTCTTCATCTGAGGTGCATATGTGCGGGCCCCTCCTGCCTGAAATCCCAGTGCTGGTCCTCAGGGAAACCAAAGCTTGTAGGGCTCAATGGTGATCCTCTATGATTTTCTCCAGAGCTGGGAACTTCGGCAGTAGGGTTTCCTGGGGAGTTCCCATGGCATGATTTGTTCCATTATGGCCTTGGTTGGCCCAGTGGATCACCTGCATCTTCTCTAGGGAATGCATGGTGGTGCTCGCCTGTCCAGTCTCACATATCTTTGGGGTCGGTAAAGAAGATGGAATATCTGTCTGTGATGACTTTGAGACAGGCTGGAAATAAATCGGAATATTGAACACCCAGCTGCTTGAGCCATCGTTTGGCCTCCAGGAAGGGGGAGCGCTACCATTGCACTGCCTGGGTGTGACATGGGGATACCATGATGACCTTGTCCTTGAGCTTTAAGGGTTCGGACAGTCTAGCAGCCCTTAAGATGGCATTGTAGTCTTTGAAATTCAGAAGTTAGGCCAGCATGGGGTGTGGTGGGGACTCGGAAGACGGCGTTGACCCGGCGCACAGTGGGCCCTCTCCAAGATGAAGAAGGCGGTAAGTTCCAATGCAGGGACAAAGGACCTAAACCAGGTTCCCAGGTATGGCAGTGTGAAGACCAGTGGGGAGGTAAGCGGGCACACAGTCTCCCCCAGCAAATCAGTCCTTGGCGGTAAGGTCCAATGCAGGGACAAAGGACCTGAATCAAGTTTCCAGATATGGCAGTGAGAAGACCATGGGGGAGATAAGCTGGCACACAGTCTCCCCCAGCAGATCAGTCCTTGGCATCAAAGTGCATGTCCCCCAGAGGCCGCAGGCTGACAATGTTGCTGGATCTTCCCATTGCAGCACTGGCACCAGCGCCACGCTCCGAACTGAGATGGTCCATGAAAGAGTTAGCTGGGAGCTATAGCCCCTGACTAGAAAAGGACTGTTTTCCATCTCCTGTAGCAGTCCGCGGCACAGGTGATATTGAGGCATTCACTGTGGGGCCACTGCTTAGAAGCCTGAGTGCGTGATTTGTAGGGGCTTTAGGAGGTAAGTGTTGTTGGAGCTGCCCACCTCTGGCACTGGTGCTGTCTCCGCTGTCTTTCTAGGGAAAAAACCATAAACAAAATATATGTATGAAGCCCTCCCAGAGAATTATGAAGTGCTCCTTGAAGTAGCAGCAAATAATAAATGAGCAGCTGTGGCAGCTCATTTATTATTCACTTTTGGCTTTTAAAAGAAAATTATTCTGGGTGTCTCGGTCCCACTTTTTAGGTCTCGCTGGATCAGCACGCATGCGCTGCACTGCGAGACATTTAGTCAGTGGCTTTTGGAAGTGCTTCCAAAGGCTGTTGCTGGCCACCAGCTTTTGGTTACGCGCGTGTGAACGTGCGTGCATGCAAAGCTGCCATCTGTCTTTTGTAATGGCTCATTAAGCCTTACAATGCTCCTCCACCCCCTCCCTCTCTCTCTCTCTCTTTCTCTCTCTGCTCTCACTACCCCCTCCCCCCTAAGCATTCCAGCGCACACACAACTCCCGGGGCTCTGTTCCTCGCACGCTGCCAATGCTTGTTTATATTGTGTTTAATCTTTGTTTAATAACGTTGTGAAAACCTCAGCAGATTGCCCTTTTGCGTCAGAAGCCTACACTGCCTAATATCTTGTGGTGCTTCCAGCTGCTTCTTTGTCAGCAGTTTTAAAGCTAAAATTACAGATTTGAAATAAAGTATTTTATTAAACGGAGCTGAGAATATTTTCAGCGGGCCTCTAAGTTGTGTACATTTGCCCTTATTTCCCTTAAAAGCAGTGTGACCGGAATGTATGCCTTTTCTCAATTAAATGAAGGATTAACCTCCTTTTACCATTAAACTTTCAAATGCGCTGAATTCTTCCTTCTTTCATTTCTTACTTTCCTTTTTTAACATTTGTTTATTCTTTTTGCGCATGTGTATAGACATGGGGTCAATACACATACAGGTCCTTAAAATGGTCTGGGACAATACAATGGCTATAACATTTCCCCTAAAAATAGAACTGGGAGGGTTTTCTCAGATACCTCGAAGCAACCCTGCCCATAAAACTATTAGGGAGATTTTTTGGCTTGCATTATGATTGTGTTTTTTTTTTTCATTTTTGGTCATTCTAGAGCAGGTGCGCAATGCCCATTGAGCTTAAAGGGCTTCAGTCCCCCCCCTGTTGTGTGTGTCAGCCCGGCTGAGACAGCTTCCCGGCATACACACGCACCGTTTTTGCGCTGTTGTGGGCTGGCGTCCGTCTTCTTGCAGCCGCACCAGAGTACCTAACAGGTCTTTAAAAGACCCTTTACTTGTTAACGAGACTTTGTTGTTTTTCACCCCTCCTTAGAGCCCCTGCATCCCCATTCGGCATATTGCTGAAGGAGTCAGCCCCTCCACCCCCGAAATTTTTAGTAGCCCACAAAATGTGTCTCTAGTTGCGCCTCTGTCATAGAGAAACTTTGTGGTTCTTATACCCATCTCATACGTGAGCCGGCCCCCTATTTTTGCTTATATTTCATTATGGTTCCTAATAGCTTTCCCCAAGTTTAATGCGGTTAGACATCTACAGCGCATATTTAGGTGGTGCATTCAAACCTTCTCTTTTTCTACACTAGGTAGTATTTTTACGGGATCACAAATTAGGAACTTGGGATACAGGGAGATGCATTCAATTGCTGAGAATCACCTAAATTTGTGATTTTAAATGTTAACCTGGTTCCTCGGCCAGCATGATAATTCGTTTTTTGCTCCCAGTCTAGCACGAAAAAGTCTACCAAGAATAAAGTTTTATTCACGCAATGCGGATGGCGTAAGAAAAGTTGCACTATTCTTTTTTTTTAAACTTTATTTTTCCAGATACAGGATAATTGCACATAGCATTGCATTGCAAACAGTTCCCTTACGATGAGATATATACATTACTGACCTCTGATCGGTATAACACTGTATAATGGCAATCAATGCAGGGATGACCCACTGCCCACCCCCATACACACCTTCCCCAAAACCCATGACCCTCAAGGACCCCCCGATAATATGCAAACATTTCTGGAATGACCGATAGCACCAGTTGCCCTGAGCCACATTCCATACTGTGTACTCTCACGCTGTGTTGAGAGTTTCGATATCAATAGGGCCCCTCATTCAGCCCACACCCTATTTGCAAATATGACCTCAACGGTTCCCAAATGGCTTTGGGGCGCGACGTTGAAGGCATAAGACTGGCATACGTTTCAGTGTTGGTGTTGCAATATACTAAGCTATTCAGCCAGTCTTGCAGGTGGGTGCCGTTCTCCTTCCCAGGTGTATGGCCACCTCTTTCTTTGCCAATAGTAAGCCCAGTGACGCTAGCCTCCTAACTTTTACGGCGAATATGGACAGTGTACCCTAGGACTGCAATTTTGGGAAGAGGGATAAGCGGAAGCCCAATTATTTCCCCCAGCGTCTCGTGCACCGTTGCCCAAAAGGGCTGCAAGCAGGGGCAAGACCACACCAGATGCAGGAAACCAGCATGTAGGGAGGCGCATTTAAGGCAGTTATGTGGTCTAGTGGCATCAATTCTATGGGCCATGGCGGGTGTGAAATAGATGCAACAGAGAAATTTAAAATGTAACAACTTATGCCTACTGTTAAGTGAGATGTCCCCTGTGGCCCTGTAGCAGTTCTATAAACACAACCGTGAAGAGAGGGTCCGAGGGCATGTTTAAAGACCTATCACAGTTACAACCCCCCAAGGCACTAGTATAATCACAAACAAAGTAACTGTGGGTCTAACCACTCTAATATTTAACCACGGTCTGACCAAAAGATCCTAAAAGTTTCTAACCATATGGGAGATAGAATTTAGTCTGAACATCACAGGATACTTTCAATGTGTGAACAATATCCATCAGTTATCGTCCGGTACCGCCCTTGTCATCATATGGGACTCCTCAGACAAGGAGAGATAGATCCCGCAGTCAGCTGTGACCATGCGAAGGTGGGAGCCCCAGAGAGAAGGTTATGTAATTGGTGTGTACTTGATAACTGAAAAAAGCAGTGCATAAGTGTATTGGAGTGAAAAAATGTGAAGGATGCTAAAATTGGAGAGCTGGGAGGAGAAAGTAAGTTTATTAAGTGCCTCTCAAACTTCCAACATATAAAAACCAGTGCAGGTAAACAGTAGTTTCAACAAATAGCTAATGTACAGATTGGTCAACATGTTTCTGCAGTCTTAGGACCGATAAAGGTGTCCGCTGCTTTCATCAGGACAAAATATTGCTACTGCTAGTGATAAAGGGTAAAAAAACAAAATGATATCACCTGAACATTCCAGGTGTACAACAATCCTCCTGTTTAATGGTGGATACCCAGGATTGAGAAGGTGACGAGGTCAGACAGCAAAAAAAACAGAAGAGAGAAAAACATTGGTGTGAGACAAATTAAGTATCACTACAACCAATGGTGGGGTGTTAAACACTCATAACACCCACTGTGTCCATTAAATGGGCACTTGAAGGCCTAACGAGGGCCAATAATCCGCCCACCTTTCCGGTAGGAGGAAAATACTACGCCTCACCTGGCTGCGGCTCAGGTAGGTGGAGCACCGCTCTAATAAAAAAGGAAGGGGACAGTGAGGACATCATAAATTTACAGAACAGTTGTCTACAGTGGATTAGTAGTGTAAGAAAGATGTGGTATCAGGAGCTATTAACCCTGATATTAGGAATAAGCTTGCATTCAGCGCTTAACCTTATTCAGTTCTCCCATTGCTCGTCTGAGATTGCACCACCTGTATCTTGCTCCCAGCCTTGTCTAATCTTAGTGTCATCTACCTGGACTAGATGGGCACAGGCTTTGTACATTTTAGATATCAGGTGTGCGCCGCAAGTACTCTCAAGTATCAGAGTCAGGGGGGGAAACGAGTCCGGCTCTAGTGGGTAAGACGGGAACGCTGCACGTAGCGCAGATTTCACACGACTCATTAAAAAATGGGCCATGAAGGCGCAGTCTGTAAATCTGTCATCCATGGAGAAGACATGACCCTCAGGGAACAGATTTCCAATCTTAACTATGTCTAGTGAGAGCAGTGTGCGCTGTATTAGCCCTTCCCCCATGAGTGGGAACCATCTTGATTTGGCAACGGCAGAGCGGAGGAATATTGAATCGTGGCGCCCATACGCTTTATCAGCTTGCTCCACGCCCGAGCAGTGGTGGACACAGTCTGGATATCGTGTCTGTCGCGTGGAAATCCCCCAGGTAGGACCTCGACCAGTTTCGCTGGGAGAACCAGATCTACCTCCGGTTTGAAAAAGGGGATGCGAGCGGCAGGGTGGAACCAAGCGTGTGCATAGTGGCATTGAGCCACAGAATGATACAGTTGGAAGTCCGGTACTTTGAAACCTCCTCCGTCATACGGCAGAGTAAGTGTGGACCAGCGAACGCGGTGCCGCCTACCGCCCCATACTAGGCGGATCATCAATTTATTGAAAAGATTTAAAAATTTAGGAAGCACTACCATTTTTTATATGGCTACCCTACCGGCAAGAGACAAGGGTAATCGCAGCTACCTGTCCACCTGCTCTTTCAGTTTATGGAAGGTCTGGCCATTGTTGAGGTGTATAATGTGGGCGGTGTCTAGGTGGATATGGATGCCGAGGTACTTCACCGAGCCCTCCTGACACCATTCCAGCGGATATTCGCAATCCCACCTGGTCGTGCCTTCCGTTAGGGAAAAGATGATGGACTTACGCAAATTAATGCCTAGACCCAAGAATCTGCCGAAGCGGATTATTTCCTGGATCAGGGGTGCCAGGTTCTGTTGAGGCTCTCGAACATACAGGATGGTGTCAGCCACGTACAGCGAGGCCAATAGGGGGCCCGTGAGGAACTGTCTCCCCCTATGTAAGTGGCGTTCTTCGAAGTGCCTGATTAATGTGTCCATAGCTAAAATGAATAACAGGGGGAAAGGGGGCAGCCACGTCTGGTTCCCCTATGTAGATTGAATGGAGTGGATAATATGCAGTTTAGACGGAGCCGAGCCGAAGGGCCGCTATACAACAAGGAGACCGTCTCAATGAAGCCAAAAGGTAGGCCCATACGCTGCATCACTTCCACTAAGAATGGCCAATCTAAGGAGCCAAACGTCTTTTCAGCGTCAAGTAATATCGCCGCCGCCGGTATTTCAGGTTCTATCCTATGTAGCACTGTGAAGAGCAGCCAGAGGTTCAGGGAGGTCGAGCACCTGGGGACAAAGCCCGACAGCACCGGTGAAATAATACATTCCATTAGCTGCGAGAGCTTGTTTGCAAGCACTTTAGCCAGAATTTTATAGTCCAAATTCAATAGGGACAGCGGCCGATAGGAACCGCATTGTTTAGGGTCTTTATCTGGCTTCAGAAGCAGGAGGATCATGGCCTCATGCATCGTAGGGGGAAGAGACTGTTTCTCCAGCGCTTCAACATAGACCTCAATTAACTTGGGGGCCAAAATGTCCTTATACTCCTTATAGAAGTCTCCGGTGAATCCATCTAACCCAGGGGCAGATGAGTGTCGATAGCTAGTATGACATCATCAACGGAAATGGGTTTCGCCATGAAGTCCAACATATATTTTTCTAAAAATACCAGAGCAACTTCGTTGAGGTAGGCGGTTTGGGCTGAGCCATCTGGGACGGCCCTGGAGGTGTATAACCTAGTATAATATTACAAAAACTCATCCCTAATGGCAACAGTGGAGGTAAGATTGGTGCCGGCGGCAGAGTGCAGTTCAGTAATGTAGTTTTTACTGTAATGGGGTCTCAGCATTTGTGCCAACATCTGGCCAGGCCACTCGCCCTCCTCATATCTCCTTGCAGTGTGGTATTTCCCCATATATAGAATTTCGTGCTCCGCTGTGTCTCCATATTCAGTCAGCAGAGCTAGCCTCCTGATCTGTAATTCTGCATCGGGAAAGGTTGCTAGTTGGATATCTAATGCGGCAATGTCTTGCTCTATGCGGGACATCGTCTGTCTAAGGTCCTTGAGGACACTGGCCTGCTTGGAGATACACAAGCCTCTGATAACAGCCTTAAGTCCCTCCCACAGTACCGCCATGGTGTCGACCGAACCGTTGTTGAGTTCAAATTAATTTTCGATCGCTTCTTGGACCTCGGACTTGAACAGGTCATCTAGTAGGGCTCTACTAGGGAAGCGCCATTGCCTCTCATACCCCTCAGGACGGGGGATCAGCAAGTGCAATACCACCGGGGAGTGGTCCGAGTAAGTGGACGGGAGTTTTCGTGTGCAACCCAAACCAGTCTGTCACCTCAGGAGAAAATGAAATGAAATGAAATGAAAAGGAAATTGATAAAGCGCAAATGTCACTCCTAACGGAGTCTCCTGGCGCTAAAGAGATAAGCCAATAGTCCAACCTCGACCAGGTTCCGTGTGGGCCAGAGTAATGAGTGTATTGGGTGAGATCGGGATTGCGTTGTCGCCAAATATCAATCAATGTGTGTTGGTCACAGAGGGCCCTCAGGGCCCGTCTAGCTCGGGCTTGGGGTCTGGTGCCCTGGAAGTACTGTCTAATGTGGGGTGTATTAATAAATTGAAGTCTCCTCCCAAGATCAGTGCGTGTGGCTCGTGCTGAATGACCCGGGCGTTTAGACTGTGAAAAAATTCTGGGGCATCTAGGTTGGGTGCGTAAACATTTACTAAGGTGACTTTGCAGCCATAAAGGCTGCCCATGATTATCACGTATCTGCCCTCAGGGTCAAGAGTTGTGGCTATGAGCGTGAAGGGGAGTCGCCTATGAACCAATACGGCTGTGCCCCTAGCGTAGTTGCTGTAATTGGCAAAGAACCTGTGGGGGCCCCAGCTGGTGCCAAACCGCGCCAAATCAGTAGTGGGGAGGTGCGTTTCTTGTAAGAATGCAATGTCGACCTTATGACGAAAAAGATAATAGATCACTTGTCTCCTTTTGCGGGTGTTATTAAGCCCTCTAATATTCCAGGACATGAGGGTGATCGCCGAGGGCCCCTGCATATTACCTAGCCTTGACATGTGACCATCGAGGAATCAGGGTCAGATAGGAATGCATACACAACAACAATGTTGCAAGCAATACTAGAGCAGAGTATAAACAGCAAAAATTCCAGTGTGAAATACCCCCTCTACCCCACACCCCCCACCCAGCCGTCTTCTAGCCAGTAAGAGGCCATTCCCCAAAAACCTATCTCCCCTGTAGGCCAACGACACCATCGGGCACTTAATTGAGGACCAAATGAGGCCCCCTCCGTAATGCAAAGAAACAACCACAAAGGATACACACAGCGGGGGTGGCAGCCTGCAATGAGGCCGGACAAATTACATATCAGTTACAGTATCTAAACAGTACGAATTTCCATAAACAAAACAACAATCTATTACAAATGAACCCTCATCCAGTTCCGGAGGTAGAAAAAAGCTCCACACTAGCATCTGATCCACTGTGGGGCGGGGAGGTAAGGGCGCCCTCCGCCGAAGGTTGAGAGTTCTGATTCTTGTATGTGCGGCAAAATTCTTGAGCCTCTGAAGGGGTGTTGAATATTCGTGACCGTCTGCCGAAATCAACTTTCAGTCTCGCTGGGTATAGCGTTCCATACCTAAGCCCAAGATTACGCAGCGCAGCCTTGCTCCCCGAAATTTCCATTGTGCCTCCTGTACCATTGGGGTAAAGTCTGGGAAGAAGGATAGCCTAGATCCTTGCCATTCGATCACCCCTCATTCTCTTGCTAGCCACAATGCTGTGTCACGGTCCCGAAAATTTGTAGTCTCGCTATGATAAGTCTGGGGGGTAGTCCAGGATTCGGCCTGGGCCTGAGAGATTGGTGGGCTCTCTCCACCACAAAACCGGGCCTAAAGGCCTTGCTGTTAAACAGGTTGGTGAGGAGTTTTTTGACAAAAAGATCCATTCGGCCAGTGGATGTCGTCTCTGGGACCCCCATAATACGAACATTGTTGCGGCACCCAAGTGCTTCCAAGTCTTAGTTCCTAATGGTGACTTCTTTTAGTAGGCGCTCTGCCCGCTCTAGCCGCTTCAGTGACTGGGCCGTCCCCTCCTACAAGTCCGACACTCGTGCTTCCGCCACGTCAAACCGGCGATCATGGGCCTGAACTTTGACGCCCAGTGAAGCGAGAGACTGGTCCAAAGAGTCAATGCGTGAGTCTAGCGCCTTGAAGCCAGCCCTCATTTCGAGCAGCATGGATGCCACCGAGCTCTCTGAGGGTTTCCGGGATTCCGCCATATGTGTCTTGTTCACCGTCGTTGGAGGGGGAGACTCAGCGCCCTCCGTTGCTCTGCCAAAGGGGAGGGTACCCTGTTTAGGATCCTTGCGCCCCATGCCTCGGGAAACGACACCTGTTATGGGTATGGCGAGGCAAGTGCGAGATGTAGCTCTGTCCGAAGTCCCTAACACACCAGGAGCACACAGGAGTGGGGGGACTCATTCATGTGTCACCCGGGAAAAGATGGGAGATGGGGCTGCGGGGGGGGCAAGGTCGGGATGCACCTAATAGTCTAGGAGGCAATATGTGTCCAGCGGGGGAGGGTCAGGCTCACGGGCCCCTCACAATCCTCAGGAGGCACCGTGGTGCCAAGTTATCCAGAATTTCCTGCAGCGTTGGCTGCGTGTTGCCGCGGAGGGGATCAATGCCTTTGTACAGTGTCAGTAAATGTTTTGTGCACGATCCCTTGAGGAGGCCCATTGATGTGAAGTGCACCAGCAGCGAGAGGTGCCAAGGCGTCCCACATTTGGGTGCACATCCACCCCACCTGGCACGCACCACCACCCAGACCGGGGCCCCAGTCCACAACGGCCGGCGGGCCCTGCCCCCGCGGCCGCCGGTCATGGAGAAACGATCCTCCCAGGGCGGGGCACTCAGCCCGAGCGCAAACCGCAGAACCCACAGACAGGAGGGGCACCCACCGGGCACCACCCGACTCACTCGTCATTGCCACTGGGGTCAGATCTGGCCTCGGCAATGCACGCCGCTCCATCGCAGGGAGGGCCCGCCCGGGCGCTTGATGGATCTGCGCCGGCAGGCCCGGCTCCCGCACCACATGGCAGTTCTCAGATGCTGGATGGGGTGGAATCACTGAGGGTGGTGCATTAGGGGCAGCGCCGCCTCTGCTGTCCGTTCCGCTGGAGATGAAAGCGGGACCATTGCGTATGGCCAGGGAAATCGCCGCTGGGCCGGCCCGATCAGGCAAGCTTCGCTAGCAGGCGGCCATCTTCGCCGCCGGCTCGGCCACGCCCCCAAGTTGCAATATTCTTTAAGCTTTTGTTTTACATTTTTATTTATTATGACAGCATTGCTTGTATTATTTAATGTCAAATTGGTATTACACGTTTATTTGGAGCTGACTGCAAAATACATTAGTATTAAACAAAAAAAAACAAGTTTTCATGTTTAATACACGTATACGTGCACACTCTACCCTACTATTGGCATCGTATTATTATTGTGTATTATTTAATGTCAAATTGGTATTCCTCGTTTATTTGGAGCTGACTGCAAAATACATTACTATTAAACAAAAAAAACAAGTTTTCATGTTTAATACACGTATACATGCACACTCTGCCCTGCTATTGGCATCGTTGTGGCAATATCAGCCACAGTTACTAATAACATTTGTTTTGGCATGTGGGGTGAATTTAACGTGAGAATATTGGTAATAAGGATACATAAAAAAATAGTTAACACTATTTGTTGCTTCACTTTGTGTGCTGTCCCCAGAACAACGGCCACAGAAAGCAAAACTGCCTCCGTATTTAACTACAAACTCAATAAATGTCCGTAAATTGAGTTGAGGTATTGATTATTTTATTTTTATTTTGTATCGCTGAGATTTGAAAATATTTTTTTATTAACATTAGTCAGCTGTCTCTCATTATTGTTAGTAATAGAACAGATCACTTCCGCAAAGAGACGTAGCCTTCTGCCCTCCTCTTCCCCCAGGGTTCATTGCACACTTCTGCAGCACACTTCCGGCCAATTGTCAGCGCAGGTGGTCTTAGGAATCGCTTGCAGTCTTCATTCCGCTTCTTCAAGCTGTCAGTCATTCACAAGGGCATCACTACTTGAGGGGAGGCTTCCAAGGCTCTGTGTCAAAGGAGGTGGGGTCTTGAAAATCCCTAGCCCAATGTATTTTCAACACCTCAGAGGACGCGGGGACTTGCAATTCTCTTGACAACTCCAGGGAGAACTAGGGGGCTTCCAGGATGCTGCGTCAATGTCCTTCTAACCCACAGAGGACTTGGGGGCATGCAAAGCTCTGTGCCAATGTCCTTCCAATGCCACAAGCTAATATTCTTCAAAAGCCACGGAGGACGAGGGCGCTTGCAAAACTCTGCACCAGTGACCTGCCAATGCCATGGTGGATGAGGGGATTTGCAAAGCCCTGCACTAATGTCCTGTCAAAGCCGTGGATGACAAGGGTGTGCAGAAAGCTCTGTGCCAATGTCCTTCCAATGCCACAGAGGAAGAGGACGCAAGAAAAGCTTTGTGCCAAAGTCATTCCCCTGCTACTGGGAACGAGGTGAACAGCAAAACACACACGTTGATGGACGGAATGTTGCACAATGGCAAAACATTCACCCCCAGTCACAGATCTGGGTTTAATCCATTGTTACTTTTGCTCACCAAGCCACCCCAGTTCAGACATGGCCATATGCAAATCAGTCTTGACTCTGTGCCTCATGAACGGTCCAGACTGACTGCCAAGTCATGTCTTCCCTGGACCGGAATCAAGCATCCGAGGACTGGTTTCTGGCTATCAGCCTACATCAGCCAGGATAGCTTGATTCCAGTGGCGTAGTGAGCACGGGACCCACGTCTGGGTATACCCTTCCCACATAGGGTGAACAGCAAAACACACAAGATGATGGACGGAATGTTACACAATGGCAAAACATTCACCCCCAGTCTCAGATCTGGGTTTAATCCATCGTTAGTTTGCTCACCAAGCCACCCCAGTTCAGACATGCCTACAGAGGATGAGGTGGCATGCAAACCTCTGTGCCAATGTCCTTCCAATGCCATGGAGGACATTGGGGCTTGCAAAGCTCTGTGCCAATGTCCTTCCATTACCCCACACTAATATTCTTCCAAAGCTATGAAGGACTAGGGGGCATGCAACCCTGTGCCAATGTCTTTCCAAGGCCATGGAGGACGAAGGCGCTTGCAAAACTCTGCACCAATTATCTGCCAATGCCATTGAGGGAGGGGACTTGCAAAGCCCTGCACTATTGTCCTGTCAGTGCCATGTATGACAAGGGTGTGTGCAAAGCACTGTGATAATGTCCTTCCAATGCTACCAATGCTGTGGAGGACCCAGGGGCTTGCAAAGCTCTGTGCCAATATCCTTCCGATGCCACTGAGAACAAGCATTAGCATAGCCAATAGGTCTCGCTTTTGGGACCTTATAAGTATTTAGTTATGCAGCACAATATTCTTGGTGCAACAACATCATGGCTAATCACTTATAAGGTCCCAAATGCGAGACCTATTGGCTAAGCCAATGCTTGTTTTTATAAGGGGTAGTGGTCCCACCAACTCCTTGCAAGTGGCCCAATTTAATGGGGCTGCAAAGGAGCAGGCATTTTATTTTTCTAAGGGGGTTCCCTGGGGCTCTGAGGTTCTGAAAATCTGGATTCATATAATTATTCTGGACTCGAGAATAAAACTTCGTCGAAACATGACGAATTTGGTATCAAAAGACCGAGAATGACGAGTACATCATGTATATGTATTTTCAGCATACTCGAGTGACGATTTCACCTCGAAATCGTCATTTACATTCTGAACCCTTGGCTCCCATTTATATGTTGCCCTTTACATAGGCCTTAATCCAGTTGAATTTGATTCACAAGGACACATACTCCTTAATCGACTTTTCCCTGACCTCAGTACAAGTTGGAACCATTGCCCCAGGCCGAACTCGTTAGGTCAGTTCCCTCCCAGTGGCCGAGCAAGATAGCATCTAGGCTCAACAAACCATAAAACCATTTCAGCGCGCACACCTGCCATATCTCGCTCACATCTTTCTCCACTCCTTTGCTTCACTTACTTTATGGTGGGGAGGTGCCCGTTTTTATTAGGGGTCCAGTGATATCTGATGAAATGTTGGGCCTTGCCAAATGATTTGTTGTAGGTAGCACGAAGTGAAATATGGACATGTCATCATGACTCTGCTTTTCCTTTGAACCAGAATATGTTAACAATTTACTTTACAACCAAGAATGTTTTGCCCAAGGCCCAAAATTGTGTATAAGAAGAGAAGCCTGACTTTTTAAAGGTGTGCAGTCTCCTGAGAACATACCCGTATTGTACTTCTAGGACACCTGTTACCTTGGTTGCAGCCAATAAAATAATCTTTGACTTCACCTAGAAGACTCTGATGTTTCTTTAGGTCTGGATCAGGAAGAACCCGAGGTCTCTGGGTGTTGATTCCCTGGCACCGCTGGGTTACCGGTTCTGTGCCGGTTCTTAAAAACCCAGTACCTCAGTTCAACAAGGGAACCCTACACCATCATTATTGTTTGGGGCCGTGGAGGGGACCCCAGGACCCCTGCTGTCCACTGGAATTTTCCTTTTTTCTTTATAATAAAGTGACATGCTCTGTTGCCCACCATGGGGCATGCCAAAAGTGGTCCATTCACTTTTTGTATGCGGGAAGCCCGCTGTCCACTCAGGCACCCCACAGCGTGTCCTGGTTGGGAGCTTTGGGGTGGAAGCCTAGGGCCCCTGCAGCCCTGATGGCAGCCCTGCTTGCATTGATCATGGGTGCAGCAGGATTCAGCGTTGCTCCTACTTCAGTGGAGCAGTTTTCTTTTGCTTCGGTGGGGTGGGAACAGTCGAAACATTTCGCTTCCCAATAGCTCGGTCAAGGAAATGCTTTGTTCTCAAATGACAAAAACTATGGGGGATGGGCCAAAAGGACCAGAACCAGATAGGGCCGTACTAAATTGAATACAAAAAGAGGAACCTGGCTCTGTTTGACGTTATGCTCTTATTATTTTGAGCAACAGTGTGCGTGGGGCATATGATTCAATCAAATCCCTCACATCACAACAAGTTTACTCAAATTGCTCCATGTTGAAAAAAAGTGCTGACACATTTCAAGACCCAGTCCTCTGGTACCGTATTCTCATCGGGGCTTCATGGTCAGGCTTGGCACATGTTTGGCCCCAAAAACAAGATAGCGATAAGAGTATTCTAGTTTCTGATGTCATGATGCAAAAGTCCACTGGGCATGAAAAAAATAATTATATATATATATATATGTATATATATATTCACTGAAAAAACCATAGGTTATAGACCATATATAGTTAGGAATTAGCATTTAAAAAACCTTATTTTACTCACACAAAACCATTGAAATTCCATATATAGTTAGTTGCACTAACTATATATCGCTCAACCGCAATCCACTGCTGATGATGTCACATATTACATCATTCATGACATGGTCAGTGACATCACTGATGACATCACTGATGACATCTCAAATGACATCACTGATGACATCACTGATGACATCTCATTTGACATCATTCTTGTGCTAATACGATAAACCTCTTCAGACTCTAATATAACCTTAGATACACTCAGTGTATACAGACACTCACACACTGTCACTCATCCATGGAGTTACTCACACACCTAGTCAGTCATGCAAAGAATCAATCACACCTCCATTTCCTCAACTATACAGTTATACACACCTTACTTATTCAAACATATACTAACACATATTTACTCTCTTATACAATCCCTGATACAATTTCACAATGATCCATACAGCCACTCACACATTCAGTGGCTCTCATGCACAGTTATTTATATATGCCAACTCTCACATGTACTGTGTTTTACACATGTACTTACTATGACATGTAGCATTGAGATATCCATTCACTCATCAATACACTCATGCACACAGTCAACCGCCCATATAGCTTTTTCCACATGCACTCTTGAACTCATACACCTAGTGAATCAACTGCTCACACATCTATGCACAGAGTCACACACCTCCCAGCCACCCCCACACAAACTCAATCTCCCATACAAATACTTGGGCAACCAATCAATAACACATATAGACTCTCGTATAGCTAATGATCAACACATGCAGCAGTTTACATCACAACAGACATACTGATGCACACATTCAGACAGTTTAGTCACTAACCCATGCATTTAGTACGACACATTTATTCACTCACTCATACAGTCAGTCACGCACCTACTAAATCCTTCATCCAGACACTTATACATCCACTCATTCTTCAATATATCAAACATATTAAAACTTTACAGAAACACACAGTCACTGGATGATGTCATCAGTGATGTCATCAGTGATGTCATTTGAGATGTCATCAGTGATGTCATCAGTGATGTCACTGACCATGTCATGAATGATGTAATATGTGACATCATCAGCAGTGGATTGCGGGTGCGCGATATATAGTTAGTGCAACTAACTATATATGGAATTTCAATGGTTTTGTGTGAGTAAAATAAGGTTTTTTAAATGCTAATTCCTAACTATATATGGTCTATAACCTATGGTTTTTTCAGTGAATTTCATTGGTTTTTTAAAAGCTAATATCTGTAGCTGTAAAATGTATTCTTCTTTAAATCCAAAAATATATTTTATATGTTTATTAATAATTTTTTTTAAAATATTTTTTTTTGTTCGCTCCCGGTTCGCGAACCGGGAAGCTTCCCGTTAGCTCAATTTGATGCCGCGACCCGGTCCGCGAACCGGTAAACGTTCTGTTTGCGCAACTGCCGCGTTAGAAATCAACATCGTGACGCGTCGCGGAAGCGCGACGTATCACGTTGTCGCGTAATGCGTCTTATGACGCGCCGCGTTAGCGCACCCGGAAGTGCTCCGGTACGCGAACTGAGACGCGAAGCGCAGCTCCCCGGAAGCGATCCGGGACGCGTCGCGAAAGCGCGACGTATCGCGTTGCCGCGTAATGCGTCTTATGATGCGCCGCGTTAGCGCACCCGGAAGTGCTCCGGAGCGCGAACCGAGGCGTGAAGCGCAGCGACCCGGAAGCGATCCGGGGCGCGTTCCGCAGTGCGTAACTTAAGCGTAACAGGTCATGTGACTTGTTAATAAAACTTTTCATTGGTTCATTTCACTTTTGGTTTCCTAATGATGTAAGGCTAGGTCAGGTGACCTAAAAATAACACTTTTCATTGGTTTAGAACTATTGTTTTTCCCAAATGATGAAAACCCCTCCTTCTTTCCTCACTCTGACTTTCATCTTTGTGAGAGGAAGACCTTTTTTGATATTTGAGCAATGGCTTCATTGGTAGCTTCAGCTGGTGGACCCCCACCACCACCACCACCTCCTCATGGGAAGAGAGGATCAGCAACACAGAGGAGGAAGAGGATGAACAAGAGGAAGAGGAGACAGAGGTACCACAGTTTTTAGAAGAGGAGCCCCGGGTTTCTCATCGTAAAACTAGTTTTATTTGGCAGTTTTTTTCAATCCCTGAAGGGCAGAAAAAAAATAATGCTAGATATGTGACGTGCCTCATATGTAAAGAGGACTTATCTAGAGGCACCTTAAAAAAGTATAGCTTCGCCAACTACACCATGCACCGTCACATGCTGAGGTGGCATCCACTAAACTACAGCCGGGCAGAGATGCGTGACCTGCAGGACAACCCACCAACTCCTGTGGCCACGACATCAACACAGGTATCTTTGTCAGGACCAGAGGCACGGGAAACCGTGCCAAACATTCAGGACAACTTTGTCCATATGAAGATTACCTGTTTGTATTGAGGTACATTACTGTCATGTGCCAATATGAGCATTAACTTAATCAACAGAGCATTTGAAAATCACAAGTGCTCTAAACGCCCCAGAAAGTAATTTTTTTTTTGCTCCTGTTGAGCCCTTTCCAATGCCTGTTTTTTGTTGTTTCCCCTTCCAAAAAAAACAAAAAAAACATAAAACTGTTCAAAAAATACAAAAAAAACAAAAAATGTTCAGAAAAATAAAAAAAAAATATAAAACAACAAAAACATTAAAAAAAAAGTTTTTTTCAGAACTACCTCCCCTTTCAAAAAAAATTGCTAGAATGTTTAGCACTCTTGCAAGCTGTATTTCTTTTGGTTCGCTTCCTGGTTCGCTCACCGGTACGCGAACCGGGAGCGAACCAAAAAAAAAAAAAAAGAAGAGTAAGTATAAGAGAAGTAAACAGAGAGTTATGTTAAAACAAAGACAGCTATAGGGTCTAAACCAGAGATACTGTTTAATAGATTTATTTACCGAAGAAAAGAGGGAAGAGGATATAATTGTGAAAAACAAAATAGATAAGGAAGTGAAAGAAAAAAAAGAGAGTAGAACAATAACAAAGAAGAGTTTCTTAGAGAATATGAGTGAATGTTCAAAATAAGATTAAAACATGTGGAATAACAGAGAGAAAAAACAGAAAGCAGAAAAGAAGAAGTATCAGAAAAAGAATAATTGAAACAGCAAAGAAATGTAAATAACATAGGGCCATATTATCAACATAGGCAATAAAAGTTTTGCAGCTTTTATCGGCAGAAATGTGTCGTTTAAGCCGCTTTTGCGGCAGAAAACTGCTGCTAAAACCACTTTTGCAGCAGTTTTCTGCCGATAAAAACAGCAATAATTTTATTGGCTGTGTTCATAATATGCCCCTTAGTGTGCTTCAACTACACAGAAAAAGCATAATGAACAAGTAGTGAAAGAGTGATCAGTCAAAGACACTAAGAGTAATAGAGACGGAGTGAGTGAACAAGAGTGAGGAACTATGAGAAGAGAGGGACTGAGAAAAGGAGTGGAAGGAGTAGAGTAAGTAGGTAATAGAGAAAGGAATGAGGGAAGTAGCAAAGGCAGGAAACTGAGGGTTAAAGAAATGAAGCTGTGGAACTAATAGTAGGTGAATGTGATAGAAATGTAACGAAAAGACTACAAAACATTTACCTTATAATTGTCGTTAAATTACTCACTTTTTATTTTTATACTTTCAATCTGTGAAAGAGAGAACAAACATTTGAAAAATATTAAAATATGTATTTAAAAATTAGAAAAGACAAGGGAAAAGATTGAAGGAGAAACAGTTTTTCAACAACTTTGACACTTACAGAAGCTTCTGCTTCTCCAGGCCCCCTACACAGTCCTAAAGATATACATTTTAAACTAACAGTATCTTGATGCAGATGAAGTGAGGCCTATCTTAGAACATGGTGCATTTTTTGCACTGCTGTTGTCTCACAAAAGTGTCGCAAGACACTAACATTTTAAATGATTGTTTCAAGATGCCAATAAGATGTATCCTATCCAGAGGTTTGTTTGAGGTGAGGCCTACTCAGGGTTCCAAATGAAATTTCGAGTTGTTGAAGAGAACAGAGGACATAATACATGTGAAGGTCTACCAATGAAGTAAATCATGTCCACTTCACTCTTGAACAAACGCCAGACCTCTTCTGTGTCCGTGGACAGACCTAAAGTTCATCTGCACAATGTCATTCGTAAACTTAGGAAACACAGGTGATGTAATTGAAAAATGTGGAGTTTCTTTTCCTCATTTCACAATCACATCACCTGTGTTTCCTTTGCTTAGGTATCTCATAGTGCAGATGGAGTCTAGCATATCAAAGAGTACACAAAAGTTGAGCAGTGTATACAACAATTTTGACATTTACAGAAGACTCAGCTTCTTATCTTGTTGGAGATGAAGTGAGGCCTGTCTTGCAACATGCTGCATCTTTTGCATCACTGCTGCATCGGTTTCATGTGGCACGGGTTTTTTACAGCATGACACATCTGCCTAGATGCATCAATTTGTAATTTTGTTGCCTCATAGCAAATCTTTTCCACCGCCAATGCGTCACAAAAGTGACGCACAGTGGCGCAAAAGAGGCATACACCTATCATAAATCTGTCCCTAACATTTTAAATGATTAATTCAGGATGGCGATAAGGTGTGGCCTCTCCAGAGGTTTGTTTAAGGTGAGGCCTACTCAGGGTTGCAGATCAAATTTACGCTTGTTGAAGAATACAAAGGACATAATACACGTGAAAGCCTACCAATGAAGTAAGTCATGTCCACTTCACTCTTGAACAAAGGCCAGACCTCTTCTGTGTCCGTGGACAGACCTAAACTTCATCTGCTCAATGTCATTCGTAAACTTAGGAAACACAGGTGATGTAATTGAAAAACGTGCAATTTCTTTTGCTCATTTCACAATCGCATCACTTGTGTTTCCTTTGCTTAGGTATCTCATTGTGCAGATGTAGTCCAGCATATGAAACAGTACCCAGAAGTGCAGCACTGCATGCAACAACTTTGACACTTACAAAAGCTTCCGCTGCTGCATGCCCCCTACACAGTGCTAATTATATACATTTTAAACTGATGGTATCTTGCTGGAGATTAACTGAAACCTATCTTGCAACATGGTGCATCTTTTACAAAAAAGTGACCCACAGCGGCGCAAAAGAGGCGCACAGCCATCATAAATCTGACCCTAACATTTTAAATGATTGTTTCAAGATGCCGATAAGGTGTAACCTATCCACAGATTTGTTTCAGGTAAGTCCTACTCAGGGTTGCAGATGAAATTTAGGTTTGTTGAAGAATACAGAGGAGATAATACATGTGCAGGCCTACCAACGAAGTGAGTCATGCCCACTGCACTCTTGAACAAATGTCAGACCTCCTCTGTCTCCTGGAACAGGCCTAAACCTCATCTACACAATGTGATGTGTAATGTTAGGAAACACAGGTAATATAATAGGAAAACGTGCAATTTTTTTTGCACATTACACAATCATATCACCTGTGTTTCCTTTGCTTAGGTATCTCATTGTGGAAATGTAGTCTAAATGTAGTCTATCATATGAAAGACTACGTAGAATGTGAGCACTGTATGCAACAACTTTGACACTTACAGAAGCCTCCTTCTCCATGCCTCCTACACAGTTCTAAATGTACATCATAAATGCAAACAGTACAGAATTAATTATACATGTTAAATGGTTTATTTTTGCTGTTCTCAGAATGTATCAAATTTCACTAAAAACAGTGACTTGAAGGTATTCATCATATAACAGCGGGGGAAAAAATACACAATCAAAATGATTGTGTTTAAAAAACCCATACAACATAACAAATCAGAACTCCTTAAAATTAACTTACTTTCCATGACGTCGAAGGATGTCCTATGAACAGCTTACACTCTGTTGTGCTATTATTACTTTCAGCCCGCCAATTTCTGAAAGAAAACCTCCATCGTTTTGAAAAATATGTTACATACAATAAATGACTTCTCGCTCTCTACCACACGTTTCCACAAGGCCAAATCATGTAAGAGCCATTTATAACTCTTGAAATTCTTGTAAGCCAATCCCGTCATTTTGTATTTCCGCAACTTTCAGAATTAAAATGTTGAAGATCATTTTCACAATCCTGGACTAGTAATATCTTACCCTTCTTGCTCACTCATGTTCTACATTTCCTATGACACTGATACTGCTTACTATGAAGCAGACTTACACTACCTCTATGACTACTACAATTATTTAATTCTCTACATCACTTTTAATCACAAAGCAATATCAAACAGTAGACAGCATTGCAGACTTACATTCCCTCTACTCCATGTTTTGATTGGCTGCTTCAATTAGCTTATAAAAAGAAACAGTTTTTCTGAACTCATTCAAAGTGCAATTATTTTTCCATGACGTCAAGTGTTATGGTAAGAAGTTATGTCTCTGTACTACACTTATCCTCAAGGCCAAATCGTGTAGGAGCCATTAGAACTTCTTGAAATTCCTCAGAGCACATCCCGAGATTCTTTCCCTAAAATTTTGGTTTTAAAAACACCAGGTAAGAATTTTTAAGGTCATACGGCAATTTTTTTTTGAAAATTAAAACAGAATCGTTGCAGAATGACCAGCCATTTCTAGACTTTAAATAAGCTGTGTAATGTCCTGATGTTATTGAAGGACCGTCATGATATATAATTGCTGCAGTTACAAAAGTCCTTCCTGATATTGACAACTGTGAAGCCACAAAATTTTTAATTAAAGTTGTCAATTTTGTTCCATCAGGCCTACATCGTTGGAACATTAAAATGACATACTGGCCATATGTTCGTATAAATAATGTTGACATCATTTCAGATTTACATTGGCTACACTCCATGTTGTGATCAGCTGCTTTTACTAGCTTATTAAAAGAGACTGATTTACTGTCTGGCAAAGTTAAATATATAAATCTTTCTGAGTCTACACTAGTAGTACTTGATACCCTACAGTTCTCGCAGTCATGCTGCCATTGATAAGAAAGCCCAAACAGGTGATCTACATCTACACCTTCAGCATGCAATACATCAAGCATATACATTAAAAACTCCTGACAATCTTGCTGAATATTTTGAGAGAATTGTGTTTGACCTGAACATCTGTCTAACAGATTTCGAATTTCAGACACACTTTCTATTTTTGTTCTATCAGTGCTACATTTCTCTAACACAGAATTTAACAAACTGCAAAATCTTTGATCAGAATTGACCACAATCTCTTCTTTTACATTTTCTAGAGAAAACAAAACATTAACCACTACATTAGCATAGCAGTTGACACCAGAACTGTTTTCAAATTGAAAACCAACAACATCTTCAACAGAATCCTTTTTGTTTCTGCTTATAATTTCAGGTTCATCAAGTTTTCGTCTTTTTGCTACAACCTCCCTAGTATTGGTCACATTTCTTCGTTTCCGGCCTACCACACGTTTCTCAAACAAAGGATATTGAGGCAAATGTGGCGCATACTCTCTTCTTAACCTATTGTATTCCTTAACACAATCTAGATCCGCACAAATGTTTGTGACATCACACTCAATCAAGTACAATCCCGATAAAGTTCTAACTCGTGACAATGCCACATATGCCATACCCTCCTTGAACACAGAACTGCCAATATTCACCAATGCACTGTCTACACTTAAACCTTGCGATTTATGGATTGTCACCGCATATGCCAAGCAAACAGGAAACTGCTTACGGCGAACATATAAGTCTTTTACAAGCAAAAATCTAGCAGAACAACGACCAATTAGCTGTACTTCCTCAATGCCATCAAATTTAATTTTAAAAAATTCAATTCCATCTCTATTTCTGTATTTCACAAAATCAACAACATTACCCATTGATCCATTTACCAGACCTCTTTCAACATGTAAATTCCTTCTTAAAATTATACGGCAGTTTAAGCACACATTCAGAGTCTTTTCAAAACCTGCAGTTTTAGATATAGTCTTCTCTAATGAATCCAATTTTGTTTTCAAATTCTCCGACAAAATAATTGTTGATCCCATATGCTCTACTCTGTCAATAGCTTCCAGTTTCACAATCTCTTGGTTTTCTAAATGCAACATTTTGTTGTTGAAGATGGCACATTCTGCAAGAGTTGGCATCAAACATATTCCAGATTTCTTCTCAGTAATTTTCTGAAAAATATTCTCAGGCACAACATCTTGTTCTGGATATAAATTTGACAGTAATCGTGCATGTAAAGCTTCTTTACCATGCTCGGTCACTTTTCCAATTCTAACATCTTGTAGAATATTCTTGTAAACTTCATCCTTCGCCTGATGCATATTTTCATGCAGTTCAGCATAATTGAAGTTTAACCATATATTGACGTTGCCAATGCTCCCTAGGCACTTCCTGGTATCTTCATGCGTGAGCATTTTGAACACAGGTTGTCCTTTCACTGGTGTCAGCTGCAGAAGATCTCCGAAAACAATGATGTGTTTGCCACCAAATAACACATCATACTCTGTTTTGAGAACTTCTTGCATTCTCAAATGCACAAAGGCAAGCATGACATTGGAAACCATGCTTACTTCGTCAATGATAATAAGATTCATTTTCCTCAAGATTCTTGAAAATTCACAACAAGCATCTCCAGATAGCTTGTGATATTGTAATTTGTTGTCATGCTCCACTGGCAGCATCAGTAAATGATGTACAGTAATCCCTTTAATGTTATGTGCTGCCAGCCCAGTTGGAGCGGTAACAACACAAGACAGCGGTGATTCAGTCCTTTTCTGCAGATAAGATGCAATTGCTTTAATGAGGAAACTTTTTCCAGTTCCCGCTTCTCCACTCACGTACAGTCGGACAGGCTTCAACGACGTACATGAGCACTCTTTCTTCTCATGACTTAATCCATGATCTATTTGCTTGGTAACTTCGTCATATATTTTCCTCTGCTCAACGTTGAGTTGTCTTTCCAAGTCTTCTAAGTTAACCGCATCCTCCTGAGCATGTGCCATGGCTCTTTCCACTTCATTCATGGCAGTGGCAGCTTCATTTTCGATAACAGGTCCTCCTAGTGGATCCTGACTCAATGAAACAGAACTCTGACTGTCCTGAGAACTGTCTCTGGCAATCTCGGCTGCAATCGTTGCTTCCTGCTCGATTTCCGCATTCAACATTTCTACATATTTGGGAAAAGCAGGACATTCTATGGTCTCCTTGGCGGCAGTGAAAGAGTCTTCGTAACAGAGGAAATCTCCAAGCAGTTCCTCTTCTGCACGCCAAGGCTTGAAAAGTTGCAAAAGTGCTAAATAGAAAAACTCCTTTTTTTCAGGAGATTCGCCACTCAATTTTCGATGGTTTACCAAGTGGCATTTTCTTTGCTTGACCAGACATCCCTCACTTCCAATTACAGCATAGACTCCTTTCTCAGTATCTTCTTTGATGTTCCTCTTGAATATGTAATTTTGTAGAACCTCATACAGACAAACATTCTCGAGGTGACTGCTTCGATTTGGATAATATGTATCCAACATGTTGGTCTTCAAAATGTCGGTACTGTTTGGCTCCTTTTCCGCCAAATACTCAATTTCCCGCACAGGTTTCAGAACTCGATTACGCGTTGCAGCAAGACCAAGACTCGCCCAAACGATACTCCTAGATTTGGCATAGAGACTTGCTGAAGACAACCGGTCAGAACATTCGTAAGCTCCGATTTCTCGATGCGACAACATCTTCAGACTGAAACTGTACAACTTCTTACTGAGGCTCTTTTCATGGGAAATGTCCTCCCACATATCCTTCAATTCTGTCGTTTCTTTTTTGGTGATGTAAGATGTTACATACCGAGCCACAGCCATACAGTTATCAGCCACAAACTGTATATCCATGTTAGCATTCCACATGGATAAAATCACTGGGTTGTAGTCGTTGATGTACTTGGACTCTTCGTTCCTCTTCAAATTGTATGTGTTTTTCGGTGATTTCTTCATCACATTATGTCGCAGCGAAGACATCAAACTGTTTACTCTTCCTTTAGAAATCACCAGTCGTGGAAAGCCGAAACGACATTTGGTGTAGAACTTGTCCTTGTTTCGGAATTTACGACGACAGTACTTTCCACAACGATGGCTTTGGAAACGTAGAACTTTTTCTCTTAGGCTTTTCTTCTCCTTTGCATTTGGAACAGCACACGTAGAATACTGTTGTATGAAACTCATCACTGAGTCTTCTGGATCTGTTCCAAATTTAGGTGCATCCTTGATCCACAGTAGCATATGTATATGAGGAGCACCTCTTGCTTGGTACTCCTTTCTCCAGAAGAAATCCAACACCTCTCCAAGAGGTGGATTCTTCTTATTCATGATGAAAGACATCATAGCTTCAAATCTATGATTGAAGTACCTGCATACATTGACTGGATCCAAAGAGCACAGTTCTCCGGGTGTCTTGAATTCGATGTTTTCAATGTTTCCATTTGCCTCTCGTAGAAATTCAAGTAAGTCTTCCCAGCCATACTCGGCACAGCTCAGAGTGAGGAACCATGTGGGAGTTCCTAAGTTCCTCAGCATACATTTTAAATCACCATGACGACGGTACCAGTACTCATTAGTACCACGCTGACACGCCATGAGATTAATCAGGTGACAATCCAAAATACTGTCTTGGACATTGACTTTATCCATAAAGTCACTTGCCGAGATGTTTTGCATGTGTATACCACTTTTCAAGATGTGGTTCACTGCATATGACAGTCCAGACAGATCGCTTTCAAACAGGAGATGAAACAAATAGGGAATACATTGTCGAAACCTAGCATCTCCTGCATACAATCGCAAAGTCCGGTATTCAGAAGCAGGAATTTGATGAGGTCGCTCATCATATCTTCCTCCCTGACCTGTTGGAAAAAGCTTTGGGAAACACCGAGCTTCCAAACTTTCCTCCCAAACACTAATGGGACTCCCTTTGGCTTGTTTCATTTGAAACAACTCAATAGCATTCCCCATGACTTCCTTGGAATGCAAAGGATGAACACTATAATGTTCATATATTTCTTCACTAGTAGAGGGTTCTACTTTCTCAATTTGACCAGCACACAAATCGCTATCCTCTTCCTCACTTACTTCCTCTTCTGCAACATATACATTCTTATAGTACTTATTATTTTTTTTCAAATACAATGTTGCCTTTTTGACTTTCCTAACATCCACTAAATCTTGCCATATTTTCTTATTCTTTGTCGGAACCCCATTAACTAAGATAACCAGAGGTTCCTCTTCCACTTTTTCTACTCCAATTGTGTTAATGTTTTTCTTCAAATCTAGAGGCAAATAAACAACTCTTCCCTTTAATCCTCTCTGTAAATCTGATGGAGGCAATTTCCCTGTCTTTGGCTCCATTCTTACAATAGCCTGAAAGGGATGGATACTTTGAATCAAAATAGATTCATAAGTATTTAAATCCTTCAATTCAGAAGGAATCTCAACCAATTCCAGATTATTATGAACTGCTCTAGCAGGCATCTGGTTTTGATTTAATTTGGTACAACAATAAGTACACACACGTTGATCTGATCCCAAATCAAAACAATTTTCTACTATCAAGTATGTTGTGAAATCCTTCCATTCACTATTATTTTCCCTTTCACTTTTTGCATATAAATCCACTAACTTAGTCTGATTCTTATAATAAGTGCGTCGACAACACACACAAGTGAAATTAGGCCTCTCACTTGATTTCACCTGAAACGTCGCAATTTCCCTCTGAAAATTATCTGTACTGGAAACCTGTACAATATCTTCCACATTACCCTCTTCTTCTGGGTCAATTTCAACATTATCCTCTTTACTTCCAAAGTAACAATACTCAATTTCTTCACAAATATTATTCACATCTATTTCAGAACCATGCAAAAGAGCAGCGCATAATTGTTTAAGCATAATTGCTGGACTCTTAGCATAATACAACATTCTAACTAATTTCCTCACTTTATTATGATGCACTGCTAGCATCCTGAAATGATGAAAAACACTCTGGCATACTCTCCTGGAAAGACAAGCCAGTGAATGTCCATGCAAACCTGTCACTTCTCTCACTCTGCAAGGATCTATTTCTTGCAACAACTTCATTTTCTGCTTCAAACTTTTCTTATTAAATGTCCGTACAAAATCACAAAGCAAATTGATGGAATCCTGTCGCACACTGCAAATACTACTACACTTCCAGGTGTACACAGGACCCTTAGGACGTCTTCCTAAAACCTCATTACCTAACACCTCTTCTGTCTCTGTTGTCACAAGTTTTTCTTTTTCAACTGGACAACCATCTTTCACTTCATAAGCTCAACCACTGGTGTCAACTGCATGCACCAAATCATTATCCTGGAAATAACTCTCCTCATTAAAAAATGCCTCACAACTTGAATTATGCATCCATTCTCCGGAAAAAACTTCACAAAAATTACTACGATTAACTATTCTCTTCCATCTACTATTTCTTTTGAAATCATAAATTGCCTTGTTTAGCTTCCTAATTCTATTGATTATCAAAATAAATAACTTACGTTTAATTTCAAATGCCTGATCAATAACTTTCTCAACTTTTTTTTTTCTCTTATAAAAAACCACTTTCTGTTGACCTTTCTTAATATTTTTTAACAAATTGCCAATTATCCTGTTGCGGAACATTCGTTTACGAATGTCCCTAAACTGTTGTTTCCTTCTACTATCATGCACAGAGTTATCTCCTGCTCTAGCAGTAACATTTTTCATTGGCCTTTCCTTTCCATTTAAATTGCTTCTCTTTTTCTGGACTGAAACATTTTCTGTAGTAATACTTTTTTTACTACAAATATTTCTTATGAATGTTTTTATGGTCTTACCCGGTGCTTTCTTGGTGACTTGACAAGTTTTTTTGGTAGAGGACTGCTGCATTATTTCATGGACCTGCTGTCTTTGACGTTTTGCAGCCTTTCTAAGTCTTTCTTTGGTTGGCATGCTCAAATCTTGAAATGATCTGCAGTTGAATCTGTGGTAAAATATAATAAAAAATGTTATTAACCACTGTTACCAAACAGTAAATCAATAACAGTCATCAAAAACTTAACACACTACTTCACATTTTTACATAGAACATTTTTTAGTGCTTTAGCAAATTTATAAAACACAAATAGCAGAAAAGAAATAGAATTCTTCTTCATTTTACCTATGTTTTTTATATGTGAATCTGATCTAATTTTATATTCAAGTCTGTTTTATTTTTTAAACACAGCGATGAGCCTACAACCTCGTATCGAGGCCGGCCGCGTAAGATGCAATTTTTGAGTGCGGCGGCAGAGCGGCATATTTTAATATTTTATTGAAGACACTAGACAAAACCTGTTTTTGAAGGTGTCTTTAATTTTAAATCAAACGGTTTACATTTTTACTTTTCATTTATTATAAATTTTAAAAATAAATGTTTATAGTTCCATAGGCTCAAGCACGTCAGCTTCCCACCCTATGTCATACAATTCTGACAAATCGGCATCCTCATCATCCTCAGAATTTAAATCATCCAAGGGATCTACTTCCACTGATGTTTCAATTACAAGTTCAATGATAATGTCATAATCAACTGATTGCTGATTGTCACTCATGGTTGATGTTGTCGTTATCTTTAAAGAAAGAGAACAACAATGAGATGTTGCAGAGTAAGAGACAAATCTCAGAGATTATAATAGTAAAATAGTTTAACAAGAGTAACATTTTGCAGCTATTATTTAGCCATGTCCAGCGATGCTGAGGAGGTGAGGCCTATGTCCAAGTTTTCAGTGAACAGGACTCATCTCTTCTTAACCTTGGATAAGCCTCACCAACTCTGTGTCCCCTGCTCATACTTAAATGTAAAGGGGCAGATTTATGTTAACTGGCGCATCCCCAGGGATGCACCAGTTAATGTGCACCGCTGCTCTGCCACCCATGGTGTGCCGCATTTACAATGTGGAGCACCATTGAGTGAAAACAGCACAGATGCGTCACGCATCTGTGCCGCAAAAGCAGCACATTGCAGGAATCACGTCGTAAGCGCAACATATCTACTGCAATGCACAGGAGCAAGCCTTACATTGCATGGTGCATCACTCCTTATGCCTGTTTCAAACAGGCGTAAGGATTTGATTCAGCAATGCTATAAAGCTGACTCAGTGAAATCTTCTAAATTTCACTGTGTTAGTTTTACAGGGCTTTCTTGCAAATGAATGCATACCTTGCAACAAAACACCTATATGAAAACTGACACAGGTTTCATGTGGCACAGGACTTTACAGCATGACACATCTGCCTAGATGCATCAACTTTTAAATATGTCGCCACATAGCAAATCTTTTGCACCGCCGCTGCGTCACAAAAGTGACGCACAGCGGCGCAAGAGAGTCACACACCTATCATAAATCTGTCCCTAACATTTTAAATGATTAATTCAGGATGATGATAAGGTGTGGCCTATCCAGAGGTTTGTTTAAGGTGAGGCCTACTCAGGGTTGCAGATCAAATTTACGCTTGTTGAAGAATACAGACGAGATAATACATGTAAAGGCCTACTAATGAAGTAAGTCATGTCCACTTCACTCTTGAACAAAGGTCAGACCTCTTTTGTGTCCGTGGACAGACCTAAACTTCATCTGCACAATGTCATTCGTAAACTTAGGAAACACAGGTGATGAAAGTGTTTTTTTAAAGCCTTTGCAGCGTTTTTGGGTCACTTTTAACATGGCTATGTAACTCAAAGAATCAAAATCTAAATTTGCCAAGCACAGGTGCGAGCATATTTACAAGGAATTTGCACCACGGGGAAAGGTCTTTTAATATAAAATGGGAAAAATAACATCAGAGACACTCAAATGCCTTATAAATATGCCCCAAACAACCTATGAAGCTCTAGCAGTACATATCCAGAAATGTAATTGATTTCAAAAAACGTGTTTAAACACAACATATAAATCAATTGTATACCTACATTCATAGGGAAATGACTTAAAATGTCCTTAAGACACATGAAAGCGATTTTTTGAAGCCTTTGCAGCATTTTTGGATCACTTTTAACATGGCTATGTAACTCAAAGAATCAAAATCTAAATTTGCCAAGCACAGGTGGGAGCATATTTACAAGGAACTTTCCCCACAGATAAAGGTCTTTTAATTTAAAATGGGAAAAATAACATCAGAGACACTCAAATGCCTTATAAAGAAGCAGACACCATTATTTCCTTGTCATGAATTTTAAAAGCATTCCTTTTCCACAAAAACGATTTTCAAGTCATAATTTGAAAACACTGCACATGGGGAAATGACTTAAAATGTCCTTAAGACACATGAAAACGTTTTTTGATTGCCTTTGCAGCATTTTTGGGTCACTTTTAACATGGCTATGTAACTCAAAGAATCAAAATCTAAATTTGCCAAGCACAGGTGCGAGCATATTTACAAGGAATTTGCACCACGGGGAAAGGTCTTAAATTAAAATGGGAAAAATAACATCAGAGACACTCAAATGCCTTATAAAGAAGCAGACACCATTATGTCCTTGTCATAAATTTTAAAAGCATTCCTTTTCCTCAAAAACGATTTTCAAGTCATAATTTGAAAACACTGCACATGGGGAAATGACTTAAAATGTCCTTAAGACACATGAAAGTGTTTTTTGATTGCCTTTGCAATATTTTTGGGTCACTTTTAACATGGCTATGTAACTCAAAGAATCAAAATCTAAATTTGCCAAGCACAGGTGGGAGCATATTTACAAGGAATTTGCACCACAGATACATGTTTTTTAATTTAAAATGGGAAAAATAACATCAGAGACACTCAAATGCCTTATAAAGAAGCAGACACCATTATTTCCTTGTCATAAATTTTAAAAGCATTCCTTTTCCTCAAAAACGATTTTCAAGTCATAATTTGAAAACACTGCACATGGGGAAATGACTTAAAATGTCCTTAAGACACATGAAAGCGTTTTTTGATTGCCTTTGCAGCAATTTTGGGTCATTTTTAACATGGCTATGTAACTCAAAGAATCAAAATCTAAATTTGCCAAGCACAGGTGGGAGCATATTTACAAGGAACTTTCCCCACAGATAAAGGTCTTTTAATTTAAAATGGGAAAAATAACATCAGAGACACTCAAATCCCTTATAAAGAAGCAGACACCATTATTTCCTTGTCATAAATTTTAAAAGCATTCCTTTTCCACAAAAACGATTTTCAAGTCATAATTTGAAAACACTGCACAGCTCCTATGCACAAAAACACCCTGTCAGTACTAATACTTCACATTTTCTCCAATTACAATTTCTCAAAGAAACAAAATCTATTTGTAAAACACTTGAGACAAAGCAACATTTTAAAAACACAACTTTCTTCATAATTTTCTCCTTAAAGCACACTATTCTCTATCTAAATAAAATAAATATTTTCTCACCTTAGCAAATACTTTATGAGTTTCAAAACAGTATCAGAAATACACCAATTTGTCTTCAGCAGAACAAAAGGTATGCACTCCAGAGGCTGCAGCTATAAAAAGCACAGAAATGCTGTAATTCATCACACATATCTCTCGTCACCCAATCAAAACTCTTCCCTCACTTTTTCAAATCAAAACCCTTCCCCCCTCTGCCCTGTCTGCCTTTTTTGCATAGCAACCACCTCCTGAAAGACCTCTGGTGTTTGCAAGTTCACACAACAATGTTTCAATTGAACTCTGAACTCTCAGTGCACCTGCATATCCAGTGCAATCTTTCATTTAATGATTTTTTTTTGACCATTCAAAATACATCTTTCAAAGAACTCATCCATGCACCCTAACTTTCTGTTTTCAGCAATCAAAATCCACCAATCACTGTTACTGCTTCATTAACACAGAAACTCCACAGTTTTTTCCATTTTAAACTCTTATTTTTTCAACTGCCATTTCAGCCACACTTTATCTGACTGCAGCAGAACCTTCTCTCACCATGTTTTCTGTCTGGATTGTTGGACATAGTTACATCTACTGGGCTCAGAGGTATGCTGATAACAGAAATTTACCTAACCTCAATTTACAAGATGTGGAAATTAAGTGGTTTGGCCACAGAGGATTAAAATGTCACCAATTGATACCATTGGTGAAAACCTTAATGCATTTGCCAAAACCAGACCTGTTAATTGTGCACTGTGGAGGAAATGATTTGGGCAGTTTGACTGGGGTAGGTCTGGAAATGCTTTTAAAGGACACCTTTGAGCAATTGATGGCACTTTTTCCTCAAACTGCCTTGGTATATTCAAATATATGCCAAAGACAGAAATGGAGGTGGTCGAACCAATTTTGTCCACAAATTGAGAAGTCGAGGAAGCATGTAAACAAATCTGTTTCAGCTTACATGAGAGACCATGGAATGGGCTCCATGTACAACAATAACTTGCGTTACTACATGCAAGATATCTACAGAGGAGATGGAGTTCACTTCTCAGATGAGGGCAACAGAGTTTTCATTTTGAATTTAAGACTCTGCATTGGTACCTACTTATAAGTACCTAAATCTACCATAAACCCAAAAGCTCTTCTCAGAGCTACCCTACATCTGATCACTCACAATTATTATTTTACTCTAACTTTTTTTTACTAATTTTCAACAAAGTACGCTCCCCGGAGCGCTACCCGGTACGCGAACCGGAAGCTAACCGCGCGAATTTTTTTTAAAAAATGGTTTTTTTTTCGCACATATGGGCCTCCTCAGCCATCCTCAGAAAACCTAGGGGGTCAAAATACGTCTACCGTGTCCCCTTCTACCCATTCTGAACATTATGTGCCCTCCATCTTGTATCTTAATTCGACCGAAACACAAAATGGTGGACTCCCGTAACGCTTAAAGGTTCGCGTACCGGGGCGCTCGCCAGTTCGCGTACCGGGGCGCTCCCCGGGAAGCGCTCCATTAAAAAAGGTGGGAAAGTAATTTACAGAAGAAACCCTTGAGACACTTTCACCAAATATAGATTTGCTCATACTACATACCAATCCCTACCATTTTCACAAATTTGGTTGAAATTCCATTTAGCCATTTAGCCTGTAGACCTCTCTAAATACCGTGAGGTAAATTACTTCACAAAACACATCTGAAGTGTTGGAATTCACAACCAATTAAAATGTTACTTTCATTTGCTATTTTTTTTTTACCTGACATTTGATTGGTTATGTACCTGAATATATATAAAGGAAGAGAAGGAAACACAGCCATTTTGACTACTACTTCCTGGTGTACATTTCAATTGGATTTTCACTAATCACTTCAACTTCTTTGTAAAGGTAAGTTGTTATTTTAAAAACTGAAGTATATTGTGCACTATAAGTTAATATGGTAAACTTTTTCTGATAGTTATATACTATCCCTCTGTAGTAGTTATAGATTTAGATAGACTTCTCTGTTATAGTTATGGATGGAGTTAGGTTTCTCTTGTATAATTATGAATTTACTTACGTTAAATCACATACACTTTTTTATATTCCTACTTCCACTCTGATACTATACACTGCCCAAAGATAAATTCATTGTTAAAAACTGCCTATCTAAAATTAATTCCAACAGTGCCCTATCTCTACTAATATATTTTTTATCCAAATTTCAGACAAAATGGAAGGCGAACACAAAGTTTCATTTGAAATTGTCCTGCAAGAGACCAACCAAGAAATAATTGATCCAAATTATATAGAATTTATGGATGAAACTTGGGACCAAGAACTACTGCAATGTGTGCAAGCAGTAGATGTCCTCCTTGAAAATGAGGACATTTTACACACTCAAACATTACAAGCTATGTTCAATGAAAATAACGATATTTCAGACAGTGAAATGTTAGACATTTTATTAAATTTTGAAACACAATAAATAATTGTTTAAAAAATAAAATAAAATAATAATCAACAAAACCAACAATCAATTAACATACAGTATTTGAAAAGTCTATCATTCTTTTTTCCTCATAGTACGCTCCCCGGGCCGCTTCCCGGTTCGCGAACCGGGCGCTATCCACGCAAAAAAAACATTTTTTTTTTTTGTTGCCCCGCGGGGCCCTTTTAAAGCCTCCACATCAAACCTAGGGGTTCAGGGAGGATCTACTATGCCCCCTTATGGTCATTTTTGCCTTTGTTTTGACCTCCTCTTGTCTCTCGATCCTACCGAGAGACAAGATGGCGGCCGCTCCGGACTGTTTAGAATGTTGACAGACACCGAAGAGCCAATCAGCTTCGCTTCGCGAAGTTCCGTTACGCGTCAAGTACGCGAACCGGGGCGCTGTCCGGAGCGCGCTTACAGATATATATCTTTTTTTGAACGTTAATTTCTCAAAATCCACTGGAGCACATATATTGAGACCTAGCAAAGGCACATCGGGCTAACAGTCCCTACAATTTTGCCAAGTTTCGTGCAAATCCATTCAGCCGTTCGGGCTAAAAGTGAGGCCAACCGCCCTATGGAAATTAACATGGGAAAAACGCATTTTGGGACCCCCCTTTTTTCTCGGCCCCCCTTGACGAACCCCCCCCAAATGTTCAGGGCCTGCCCAGAAACAAAATGTTCCATTTTCCTGAAAATTTCAACCAATTCCGTCCAAAACGCCAAAGTTATTAGACATAGAGTTTTCAAAAATCCCATAGGGAAAAAATCCTAACTATATATACCTACTGGCGACTGCCAGTAGGTAATATATATATATATAAATATATATATATATATTTATATACATATATATACTTAGACTTAGAAAATGCTTTATTCGATTTCACAAATTGATAAAATCATAAAAGCAGCAATTCATTAGAAATATACAAACATTGATAAGTTAAGAACAAATTATACATTTTCTTTTCCTCAAAATGCTTTTTAAAAAAACAGTTATAATTCTGACACAGTACACATTGTTCAAAAATTGTAAAAAATAAAAGGGCCGGACGGCATTGCCGCCATGAACCCTGTTTTAAAAGGGGTATAATCCATCTGGCCCGTTCTGTTGCATAAAACTTACAAAAGAAAATCACGTGTAAGGTAGATTGATTTGATAAATTATCACATGGACATTTACTAAGCTGTCTGGACCAGTCGTTAGTGTTAGGGAACGTAACCAGGCGGAAGAAACAATCAAACCTAAACCTGGTCAGAATATATCTATCATATCCCCCTAAACAGCACCCTAAAGAGGGTTGAATGGAGGTAGAGACCAGGGTAAGTTGATGCTGCATCACAGTTTTTTTATTAAGCTCCAACCCCAATCTTAACGATTCAAAATGATTCAGACACAATGCTTTAAGATCTTTTCTCGATATAAAAAGTAAGGAATCAAGGTTACTATAAAACTCAGGCCTACCCAGATCTTTAGATAGCTAACAGATGTAGTTCAAACAATGGAATATATCAAGCCTGATCCAGACCCATAGCGTCTTTAATTATGTCTTGGTTTAATCCTAAATTAGGTGAGGTCCAGGCCCTATGCCATAATAGCATGGGTTGCATTTTAAGAACATCAGTGTTATAGCAAATCCCTAGTTCGCTATGATAGTTAAAAACAGATGCACTTAGGGGAATAGCTAAAATAAATCTTAAAAAAGCATTCTCTACCGCTTGTATGAGTGAAACGTCATAAAACCCCCAGACCCCTGCTCCATATAAGGCTATACTAGTACACTTGGCCTGATATATTTTCAAAAAAATCTCCGGTGGCCTCTTACCCATCTTTTTAGCGAAAATCATTACTGCCGTCGTAGACCTATTGAATAAAAGGGCCCTATTCTTTATGGCTGGACCCCAAGAACCTGAATCCTCCAACAAAATGCCAAGATAGGTGAACGTTTTTGTCGGTTCGATTTTATCTTTCCCAGCTACAAGGGTACAAGATCTACTCTTACCCTTTCCACAGGACATGACAAATGTTTTCTTGACATTGAGCTTCAAAACCCTATTATCCATGAAGTCAATGTAAGTGCTTAGGGCCCTCTGGAGACCAAGCTGGGTTCTGGCCATTAAAACCGCATCGTCTGCATATAAAAGGGAGACAATCTGATTATTATTAACTCGCAGGGAATCTCTCACACTGGCCACCAGTGCCTCCTCCGCCTTGTCTCACGCCCCTCCTCACGTGGAAAGGCTTGGTGCATTCTCCCTTCAATCCATACCTCACCTTCGCGGAGGCCCCTGCATATAATTGTCTCAGAAATTATACGAGTGATTGCTCTACCTTTAATCCCTCTAAGACCTGCCATAGTCGATTATGATCTACGCAGTCAAAGGCAGCGGTAGAGTCTGATTCGCAGAGCGCCCTTTTGTTTAAATGGTGTAAATCCCTTCAGTAGTAGTTGTTGAGAAAATCAAATGTGAAATAATTTATATATCTATATGCGCGCACGGTGCGCGAACCGGGCGTGAGCGAGCAGAATTCTGATTTGCTGTTAGATGTCTGTGAACATTGGATTCGGTGGGAACCAGGAAGTTTTGGCCGCCATTGTGGCAGTGTGAGGCTGAAAAGAGGGCAAAATAAAAGTGAAGAACATGAAAAGGGGGCAGGGTAGAGAGTCCCTGATCCCTAGGCTTTCTCAGGGGGTCCCTGAAGTACCCCAAAGGCCAAAATATATATATTTTTTTATACTCGCAAGGTGCGCGCATGGTGCACGCACCCTCGAGGCTCACGAGAGTGAAAAACAAAAGTGGAGAACGTGAAAAGGAGTTATGGTAGAGACTCTCTGACCTCCTAGGCCTTCTCAGGGGGTCCCTGAAGGACCCCAAAGGGCAAAAAAATCATTTCTTTTTTTAAAGAAAAATAAAATTTGCGAGGTGCGCGCACGTTGCGCGCACCCTTCAGCCCCCATTTTGTGTAGTTTCAGAAGAGAGTGAAAAACAAAAGTGGAAAACGTGAAAAGGGGGTAGGGTAGACTCCCCCTGACCCCCTAGGCCTTCCCAGGGGGTCCCTGAAGGACCCCAAAGGGCAAAAAAAAATTTTTTCTTTTTTAGAATCGGGAGGTGCGCGCACAGTGTGCGCATGGTGGAAAATAAACAACCAAAAAAAGATAGTTAAATAATACGTTTGAGTGTTTAGATGTTGGTTGGCTCTAAAAAGAGCCGTTGTGTTCATTGAGTGTTTTTTGTACCTACAAGTAAGTACCGATGCAGAGTCTAAAGTTTAAAAGGAAGACTCTGTTCCCCTCATCTGTGAAATGTACACCATCTCTCCTATAGATGCCTTGCATGTTGTAACGCAAGTTGTGGTCTATAGAACCCATACCATAGTCTCTGAGGAAAGCAGAAACAGACTTTTTCACATGTTTCCTTGCTTTTTCAATCTGCGGACAATATTGGTTGGACCAGTTCCATTTATGCCTTTGGCATATATTAGAATATACAAAGGCAGTTTGTGGAAAAAGTGACATCAATTGCCCAAAGGTGTCCTTTAAAAGCATTTCCAGACCTACCCCAGTCAAAGTGCACAGGTCATTTCCACCACAGTGCACAATTATGAGGTCAGGGTGTGGGAGATGTAAAAAGGATTTTACCAATGGCATCAATTGGTGACATCTCAATCCTCTCTGGCCAATCCACATAATATCCACATTTGGTAAATCAAGGTTGAGCAAGCATCTATTTGCTGCATACCATTCACTCCAGAATTTAAAACTGTGTCCTACAATCCAAACTCCAAGCATCTTGAAGGCAGATCTGGTTGTACTCAGATGGGATCTGGAAATGAAATGGCAGTTTGAAAACTTGGAGTTTAGAAAAAAATGTGGATGAGATTCAGTGCACTTGAAAAACAAAGAAATGATTGGTGGTTTCTGATAATTTAACATTGAAAACTAGGGTGCATGCTACTGTTTTTTAAAAGGAATAATACTATTGGTTTAGAAAAAGTCATTGAAAAGATTATTGCACAGGATAAGCTGGTATATTGAGAAGTCAAACACACTTGCTGCTTTGGTTTGCAACATTGAGTGATGAACTTTTCACCTTTTGAGTTCATGGAGAGTTACCATGGTAACAGGCAGAGAGAGCAGTGGGGGAAGTTTGAAAGTGTTGAAATGTACAACCAATTAAAATGTTAGTTTGGTTTTGAATTTGTGTGGGAAGAAATTTAATTGGTTATGTACAGGGATATGTGTGAAAAATGAGAGGGAATCAGGGCCATTTTGTGGTTGCAGTGTCTGAGGTACATTTCAGAGATTCTGCTTAAGAAAATCTGGTGTGTGATTGACACTGTTCTAAATCTTCAAAAGCATTTTTAAGGTGAGTTATTAATTTGTAAGGGGATATATGTTGTGCACTGTAAGTTAATAATATAAATGTGTTCTAATGTGGAAGTTACTTACTTTCCCTCTCTTTCACTCTCTCTCACTATCTTCCTTTCTCTCCACCACTTTTCTTTTTCCTTCCTCTCTTTTTCTATAAATCCTTCTGTTTCACTTACTCCTTTATCCTTTTTCTTAAAATGCTTTTTTTTCTCTCACTCTCCTTTCCTTACCCTCATATCTCTTTCCTCCTATCATTATCCCTTTCCTTTACTCCTCTTTTCTAACTCCCTCTCTCCATCTGATTTACTCCCTCTTTCTCTCTCTCTCTCACCCTTGCTCTCTTTATACAACACTACTAGCAAGACACCCCACTTCACTGTAGTAATCATTTGACTGAATTGCAAGGATTTCTGTTATGTGTCTAAGATCACAGTGTGAGTCAGTATTCATTTTAGAAGATTCTGGCATAATATTTTACTTTTTTCTTTCTGCCTGTAGCTTTTCACCCTCTTTCTGTACCATTTTCTCTCTGTATGTATTATCTCCCTTTCAGTGTGTTTCATCTCCCCTCTGCATGTAACATTTCTTTCTCTGTTTACAGCATTTCTTTCTTGCTGTACCATGTTATCCCTTTGTGTGCATTATCTCTGTGTCTGTGTGCACCATTTGTCTCTCTGTGTGAACCATATTACCCTGTCTCTGTTTTATCTGCCCTTTGTCTGCAGCAACTGCCTGCAGCCCTGCATCATGTATTGTTTTTGGTTGTAATGTATGGTTTTACATTTTTGGTCCAGGATCACACTGAGAGTCTGTCTACATGAAAGAATTACATTTTGATCTTTTTCTACAATTTCCCCTGTCTGACCTCACAGTCTACCTCTCTCTGCTTATACTGTCATTTGTTTTCTGAAATTTCCACTCTTTCCTTATTTTTTCTTGTCTTTCTTGAGAGTGCTATTTTTTTTTAACTGTTTCTTGTGTTCTCTCTGTTGTGGTTGTCTTTACTGTCCCCAAATGTTTCCTTTTCTTTTTGTACTCCCACCTCTGCTTTCTTCATAATACTCTCTGTTTTATTAGACCTCCTCTTAGCAATGACCCACTTATATAGATAGAGTGCTGTATACACTCTTGGGCAGATTAACAAGCATATTGGGCCTCTTTCTTCTTGCATTGTGTCTCATATTTAGATGTAATGCTGGCAAAAAACTAATGGTGCATATTGGAAATGTATTTTTGAAATGAGTCAGGTTTCTGCACTGTAATGTAGTGCTCATTTACATGGGCCGTGTTCTGTCTCTTAAACGATTTACTGTGGTATATGTGTTTTGGTAAAATGTATGGTTTTAACAATTTTTACTAGGATCACACTGAGTGTCTGTGTAAATTAAAGAATTATATTTGCACCTTTTTCTATAATGTCACCTGTGTCTCCTCACAGTTTGCATCTCTCTGCTTATAAGGTACTCTTTATTTTGATATTGTGTCTCATGCTTTGATGAAATGCTGGTATAGAGATAGTGCTGTAATTTGGAAATGTATTTTCTGTCTGCACTATCCCTCTCCCTCTGCCTGCACCCTCTTCCTGCACCCTCTCATGTTTATCTGCAGAGGCCTATTATGAGATAGCTGCTGGTGTCTATTACACAGCGCTACCATGTTAAATCTTTTCCTTCTCTGACTGTAGTCTTGCACCCTCTGCGTGTACCATTTTATCTCTGTCTTCACTATCTCCCCCTCTGTGTGCTCCAATTAGCCTCTGCATGTAACATTTCTCTCACTGTTTCCAGCATTTCTTCTCTGTTGTACCATTTTATCCTCTGTGTGTACCATTTTTGTGTCTGCTTCCACTATCTGTGTCTCTGGTTCAACCATTTCACCCTCTGCTTGTACCAGTTTAGTCTCTGCCTGCATTATCTGATTTTCTGTCTGCACCAACCCTCTCCCTTTTCCTGTACCCTCTGCCTGCACTCTCTCATGTACATCTGCAGAGGCCTATTATGATATGGCTGCTGGTGTCTATTAGACAGCGCTACCATGTTAAATCTTTTCCTTCTCTGATTGTAGTCTCGCACCCTCTACTTGTACCATTTTATCTTTGTCTTCACTATCTTCCCCTCTGTGTACTCTAATTTGCCTGTGCATGTAGCATTTATCTCACTGTTTCCAGTATTTCTTCTCTGTTGTACCATTTTATCCTCTGTGTGTACCATGTCTGTGTCTGCTTGCACTATCTGTGTCTCTGGTTGAACCATCTTACTCTCTGTGTGCACCATCTTTTCTCTAACTGCATCATCTGTCCCTCTGCCTGCAGCCCTGCACCATCTATCCTCTGCCTGTACCAGTTTAGTCTCTGCCTGCATTATCTCATTTTCTGTCTGCACCAACCCGCTCCCTCTGCCTGCACCCTCTCATGTACATCTGCAGAGGCCTATTATGATATAGCTGCTGGTGTGTATTAGACAGCGCTACCATGTTAAATCTTTTCCTTCTCTGCCTGTAGTCTTGCACCCTCTGCATGAACCATTTTATCTTTGTCTTCACTATCTCCCTCTCTGTGTGCTCCAATTTGCCTCTGCATGTAGCATTTGTCTCACTGTTTCCAGCATTTCTTCTCTGTTGTACTATTTTATCCATTGCGTGTACCATGTCTGTGTCTGCTTCCTCTATCTGTGTCTCTGCTTGAACCATCTCACTCTCTGTGTGCACCATCTTTTCTCTGACTGCACCATATGTTTCTCTGCATGCAGCCCTGCACCATCTATCCTCTGCCTGTACCAGTTTAGTCTCTGCCTGCATTATCTAATTTTCTGTCTGCACCATCCCTCTCCCTCTGCCTGCAACCTTTGCCTGCACCCTCTCATGTTTATCTGCAGAGGACTATTATGATATGGTTGCTGGTGTCTATTACACAGCGCTACCATGTTAAATATTTTCCTTCTCTGACTGTAGTCTCGCACCCTCTGCGTGTACCATTGTATCTCTGTCTTCACTATCTCCCTCTCTGTGTGCTCCAATTAGCCTCTGCATGTAACATTTCTCTCACTGTTTCCAGCATTTCTTCTCTGTTTTACCATTTTATCCTCTGTGTGTACCATGTCTGTGTCTGCTTCCACTATCTCTGTCTCTGGTTCAACCATTTCACCCTCTCTCTGCATCATCTTTTCTCTGACTGCATCATCTATGCCTCTGCATGCAGCCCTGCACCATCTATCCTCTGCCCAGCCACGGCCCTTGGAGGGAGTTACGGTGGGGCAGGGAGGCGGGGAGGGGGAGGTTGGAGGGTGCTAAGAACCAGCATATGGATAATTGCAGGTAAGTAAACAATTTAATTCATAAAACGAATTTCGTAGTGCGCACTGCATCGCATTTTGAGATGCAGTGTGCGCTACGAAATTCGTTTAATTAATTAAATTGTTTACTTACCTGCAATTATCCATATGCCAGTTTTTAGCACCCTCCACCCTGCCCCTCCCCCTCCCCACCTCCCTGCCCCACCGTAACTCCCTCCACGGGCTGCGGCTGCCTCTGCCTGTACCAGTTTAGTCTCTGCCTGCATTATCTCATTTTCTGTCTGCACCATCCCTCTCCCTCTGCCTGCACCCTCTGCCTGCACTCTTTCATGTACATATGCAGAGGCCTATTATGATATAGCTGCTGGTGTCTATTAGACAGCGCTACCATGTTAAATCTTTCCTCTCTCTGTCTGTAGTCTTGCACCCTCTGCCTGAATCATTTTGTCTCTGTTTGTACTTTCTCTCCCTCTGTGTGCTAAATCGCCTAAATCATGAAGTGAGTCATGAATTAGGAGATGTAGTTGTAGAAATTCCTATGCAGTATGTATCTCAGGCCTCTTAATTCCTAAATTGTGTTTATGCTGTGCAATGTAGATACTGGTGTACTGTTGAAATGCAAAAGCAACTGTCTCTGTAGCATGTAGTAATCATTTCAGTGAATTTTCCTTAGTACATTGTCAGTCCCACCTTGACTCTATACACTGCTTGAACACCACTTCCTTGTCCTAAACCCTGAAACTCCATCCCTAGAAAAATATTCTAAACTCTTTCAACACTACTGCAGTGCTGTAAACTCTGAAAGAATACTCCCAGCAAGACCCCCTTTTACTGTAGTAATCATTTTACTGAATTTGAAGGGATAGTGTTATGTGTCTAGGATCACAGTGTGAGTCAGTTTTCATTTCAGAAGAATGTGGCAGAATAATTTGCTTAGTTGATGTGTTTAAAAATATGGGAATACATGAAGTTGATAAAGCTAGTTTTGTAATATCTATTAGTGAAAATGATATAATTTAGTGTTTATATTTTTTTGCAAGGTCCAGCACTATTGTACTATATATAATGGATCAAAATCAGGACAACATTCAAGTCAATTTTGAAATTTCCATCGATGTCATAGAAGACTTAAATGTACCTTTTGAGGATGACATTGATCAACAAGATAATGGAGAAGGAGATTTAAGCAGTGATTTTTTTGATCAAAGTTTGGACATTGACTTGATGGAAGTAGTAGAAGAGATTGAGTTTCAAGTTGCAAATTTTGAAGCTGACGACAATGCAAACGAAATTCCAGATGAAATCATGCTGGATGTTTTGTTACAGTATGAAATGTTTGAAAAATACATTCATGATTTTGAATTAAAAATGATTCGAGAGAGTCTTTTTGTACAATTGTAATAATTTGCTTAGTTGATGTATTTAAAAATATGGGAATACATATTCTGATGAGGTATGTCAGACTTTAGGATATGTAGTGCTAGAAACTGCTATGCAGTACGTCTGTCAGGCTTCTTAATTCGCAAATAGTCTCCATGCTGTGTACTGAAGATCCTGGCTGTGCTGTAGAAATGCCATACTAACTCTCTCTGTTACATGTAGTAATCATTTCAGTGAATTGCAAGGCATATTTCTATCTGTTTTCATTCACAATGCGAGTCAGTGTCTTTTTTAAGTATTATGACACAATCACTTGCTCGGTGTATCTGTTTTAAGACATGGGAATACATGTACTCATGGAGTGAGTTAGGCTTTAGGACATCCAGTGCTTTTTACTCATAGCCCTTGCATGATACCATACACTGCCTACACACAACTGTATTTCTCTGAACTCAGAAATATCAATCTCACCACGACCCCTTACACTGTCTGAACAGCACTGCACTGTTCTGAACCCTGAAACACCATTCTCAACAAATTACTCTATAATGTTGAAACACCACTGCACTGCCATGAACTCAGAAACAGCACTCACTGCATGATTTCCTACTCTGCTCAGACACAGTTGCTATGCCTTAAACTTACTTATGAAGTAAACCAGTGTTTATATCATTTAGTGTTTGTAATTGCTATGTGGTATGTTAGTAGTGGTCTATAACATGTTCTTTTTTCTTCACAACAGATTGTAATTGTCTACAGAAAGAAAAACCAACATGCCAACTAAGAACGAGAAAAGAAAACAATATAAACAGGCTTACTTTTCCAAGAAAACACAATTACAAGATTTATCTAAACAACAATGTACGGAGAAAAAGAAGAATGCTCCTGGTAAGACAACAAAGGATTTTTTAAGGAAATTAACCCAATGTAAAAAAAATGTGGATAATGTGCAAAAGAAAAAAAATTCATCTGTAACTATAAAGAAAAAGCAGACCCCCCCAAAAAATGTTGGAAAAGTATGTGGCGATCATATTCTCTAAGTAATAGACGAAAAAAACAGTTTGTTCAAATTCGCAAGAGAATGTTTTATAACAGAGTTGTTTTAAATTTATTCAAAAATTTAAAGAATTGTAAAAGGAAAACAGCTTTTTATAAGAAAAAGAAAAATATTGAGAGTATAGTTGATCAAGCTTTTGAAATGAAAAATAAGTGGTGTATTTTAGTAATCAATAGAATTCGTACACTAGACAAAGCAATCAATGTTTTGAAAGCGAAAAGTAAGTGGAAAAGACTAATTAATAGAACAAATTTTTGTAATGTTTTTTCTGGAGAATGGAAGCATAGTTCAAGTTGTGAGCCATTTTTTAATGAAGAGACTTACTTTCAGACTAATGATTTGTTGCATGCAGTTGACACCAGTGGTCGAGCATATGAGGTGAAGGACGGTTGTCCGATTGAAAAAGAGAAAATTATGCCTAGAAATGCAGAAGAGGTGTTAGCTGATGAAGTTTTAGGGAGATGTCCTACGGCTCCAGTGTACACTTGGAATTGTAGTAGTATTTGCAGTGTACGAGAGGATTCAATTGATTTGTTTCGCAATTTCTTACGTAAGTATACTAAGAAAAGTCTTAAACAAAAGATTAAGATGTTGCAAGAATTAGATCCTTGCAGACTGAGAGAAAAAACAGGTTTGCAAGGGCATTCACTGGCTTGTCTTTCTAGATAAGTATGCCAGAGTGTTTTTCACCATTTTAGGATGTTAGCAGTGCATCATACTGAAGTGAGGAAATTAGTGAGAAGGTTGTATTATGCAAAAAGTCCAGCACTTAAGCTAAAACAGTTAAACGGTGCTCTTTTGCATGGATCTGTACGAGATGTAAAGAAAATTTGTGAAGAAATTAGTTACTTTGGTGAAAAAGAGGACAGTGCAGAAACTAATACAGCAATAGAAGGAAATGTGGATGAAAATGTACAGAATTTTAGCACAGAAAATTTTGACCAAGAAATTACAAGGTTTAAGGTCATTTCAGGTGGAAGGCCAAACTTTTCTTGTGTGTGTTTTCGACAAACTCATTATAAGAATCAGACTATGTTAGTTGATTTATATGTAAAAAGTGAAAAGGAAAATAATAATGAGTGGAAGGATTTTGCAACTTATTTGTTGGTAGAGAATTGTTTTGATTTGGCTTCTGATCAACGTATTTGTAAATATTGTTATAATAAATTAAATGATAACAAAATGCCTGCTAGAGCTGTACATAATAATCTTGAGTTGGTAAATATTCTTTCTGAACTGATGGATTTAAATACCTATGAGTCTATTCTGATTCAATGTGTGCATCCATTTCAGGCTATTGTTCGCATGGAGCCTAAGACAGGGAAATAGCCTCCTTCAGATTTACAGAGAGGATTAAAGGGAAGAGTTGTCTATTTGCCTCTAGATTTAAAGAAAAATATTGAAACAATTGGTGTAGAAAAAGTGGAAGAGGAACCTCTAGTTATTCTAGTAAATGGCGTTCCTACAAAGAGTAAGAATATCTGGCAAGAATTAGTGGATGTTAGGAAAGTGAAAAAGGCAACGTTGTATTTGGTAAAAAACAATCAATACCCCAAAAATGTATGTGTAGGAGAAGAGGAAACAACTGTAGAAGAGGACACTGATTTGTCAGCTGGGCAAATTGAAAAAGTGGATGTGTCCAGAAGTGAACAAATTTATGAACATTATAGTGTTCATCCTCTGCATTCCAAAGAAGTTATGGGGAATGCTATCGAGTTATTCCAAATGAAAGAAGCAAAAGGAAGTCCCATTAGCGTTTCGGAAGAAAGCTTGGAAGCTCGTTGTTTTCCTCAGTTATTTCCAACAGGTCAAGGTGGACGATATGATGACCGACCAGTGCAGATTCCTGCATCTGATTATCGGACATCAAGATTATATGCAGAAGATCCAAGGTTTCGCCAATGTATTCCATATTTGTTTCATCTTCTGTTTGAGAGTGACTTGTCTGGACTTTCTTATGCAGTGAACCATATACTAAAAAGTAGAGTACATCTGCAAAATGTTTCGGCAAGGGACTTTATGGATAAAGTCCAACAGAAAGACACTGTTTTGGAATCTCAGCTAATTAATCTCATGGCATGTCAGGGTGGTACTAACGAGTATTGGTACCGTCGTCATGGGGAATTGAAATGTATGCTAAGAAACTTATAAACTCCTACATGGTTCCTTACTCTTAGCTGTGCTGAGTATGCTTGGGAAGACTTACTTCAATTTCTTCAAGAGTCAAATGCAAACATAGAAAATATAGAATACAAGACACCTGGAGAACTGTGCTCTTTGGATCCAGTTAATGTATGCAGGTATTTCAATCATAGATTTGAAGCTATGATGTCTTTTATCACAAACAAAAAAAACCTTTCTCCTTGAGAGGTTCTGGATTTCTTTTGGAGAAAGGAGTATCAAGCAAGAGGTGCTCCTCACATACATATGCTGCTATGGATCAAAGATGCCCCCAAATTTGGAACAGATTCGGATGACACAGTGATGAGTTTTATTGAACAGTATTCTACATGTGCTGTTCCTAAAAGTACAGAACAAAAGAATTTAAAACATCAAGTCTTACGGTTTCAAACCCATCGTTGTGGAAAATACTGTCGTCGAAAATACAAATCAAAGGACAAGTTTTACACAAAATGTCGTTTTGGATTTCCATGACCAGTAATATCAAAAGGAAGAGTGAACAATTTTATGTCATCTTTGCGACATACTGTCGGAAGAAAATCACCGAAAAATACCTTCAACTTAAGAAGAAATGATGAGTCAAAATACATAAATGACTATAACCCAGTCATTTTGTCCATGTGGAATGCAAACCTGGATATTCAATATGTTGCAGACAACTCCATTTCTGTGGCTCGATATGTAACATCTTACATTATGAAAACTGAAAAGACAGAACTAAAGGAAATGTGGGAAGAAATTTCTCATGAAAAGAGCCTAAGTAAGAAATTGTACAGCTACAGTTTGAAAATGTTGTCTCATCGAGAAATTGGAGCATATGAATGTTCAGATCGCTTATCATCTGCAAGTCTATATGCCACGTCTAGAACAATTATTTGGGTGAGTTTAGGTCTTGCAAGAACACGAAACAGAGTTTTGAAATCTGTACAAGAAATTGAGTATTTAGCAGAGAAAGAACCAAACAGTACAGATATTTTGAATACAAATATGTTGGATACATACTATCCAAATAGAAGTAATCATCTTGAGAATGTTTGTCTCTATGAAGTACTGCAAACCTATACTTTTAAAAGGAATATTACAGAAGATATCAATAAAGGTGTATATGCCGTGATTGGATCTGAAGGATGTCTGGTGAAACAAAGAAAAGGACATTTGATTAATCATGGAAAACTGAGTTGCGAAACTCCTGACAAAAGGGAATTTTACTATTTAGCTCTTTTGCAACTCTTTAAGCCATGGCGTACAGAAGAGGAACTACTTGGAGATTTTCTCAGTCATGAAGATTCATTCAACACAACCAAAATTACTATAGAATGTCCTGTTTTTACTAATTATCTACAAATGTTGAACGAGGAAATACAGCAAGAATCTACAATTGCAGCAGAGATTGCTAGAGACAGTTCCCAAGACACTCAAAGTTCTGCTTCGTTACGTTACGTTACATTAAAATTATTTATACCGCGCACTTTCACCAACGGTTTCATGGCGCTCTTGACAAAGTACAGTGATCAAGGGTGGGGGGTTATACGTAGGCAGACAGGAAGAGCGGGGTTTTTAGTAAACTGCGAAAGTGGTCGTAGCTGGGACATAAACGAAGTGTGGGTGGCAGGGAGTTCCAAGTGGAGGGGGCCAAAACAGAGAAACTCAATCCGCCGTGCTTTTTGCGTTTGGATTTGGGGACCACAAGGAGGTTAAGAGATGCAGAGCGAAGAGCTCTGAGGGGGATGTGGCGTGTCAATGCGGATGAGATGAAGGCTGGGGCTGCATCGGAGAGGGCCTTAAAAACTGAACATGCCAGCTTAAAGGTGCAGCACTTTGAGACCGGGAGCCAGTGAAGACTACGAAGAAGGGGAGTGACATGCTGGTGTTTAGGCTGGCGGAAAATCAGGCGGGCAGCCTGATTCTGCACCAGCTGCAGCCGGTGGAGGTGGTATGCGGGGATCCCCGCGTACAGCGTGTTGGCGTAGTCGAGCCTGGAGGTGATAAGAGCAATGATGACTTGGATCAGGGCATCCCTGGTGAGAAACCTGCTGATTTTGCGTATCCGCCTAAGATGGAAAAAACAGGATGAGGTGACAGAGTTGATTTGTGGTCTCATCGAACGGTCTTCAGAAATAATCACCCCCAGACTCTTCACTGTGCTCGCAGGGGTGGGTGCCGTCCCCAGGGAGGTTGGCCAAAAGGTGGCATTCCACGGATTAGTGGGACCCCCCACAAGTATGAGCTCAGTTTTTGTGGGGTTCAATTTTAGTTGGCTATGATACATCCACTCTGCAATGGTCAGCATAATGGATTGAATATTGAGACGGGAAGAGGGAAAAGAATCAATGGGAAAAATAACTGAAGATCATCCGCATAGTGGAAAATTGTGATGGGGGAATTGCGGAGTGAAGCTAGTAAGGGTTGCAGATATAAATTAAATAAAAGAGGGGATAGTGCAGAACCCTGGGGGACACCACAGGTGAGGGCTGTGAAAGGTGCAGAAAAGGTAGACAAGTGAACAGCTTGTGAGCGCTGATCGAGGAATGATCTGAGCCAGTCAAGGGCGACCCCCTGGATGCCGGCATTGTGGACACGGTCGATCAAGATGACGTGATCGACCGTGTCGAATGCTGCCGAGAGGTCTAAAAGGACAAGGGCCTGAGAGATGTTTTTATCGGCACCTTTCCTGAGGGCGTCCATGACTGCTACTATGACCACCTCAGTGGAATGGAGGGGTCTAAAACCGGCTTGATGGGGGTCAAGGAAGGAGGATTTCTCTATAAAGGAACTCAGGCAACGGGTGACATGAGTCTCCAAGATCTTGCCTAAGTAGGGGAGGAGGGAGATGGGACGGTAATTACTTAGAATTGTGGGGTCCGCATTGTTTTTTTTTAAGATAGGTAGAACGGCTGCTTGTTTGAAGGAGCGAGGGACCTCCCCAGTAGCAAGGGAGTTATTAAGTAATGCCAGTGGGGGGCCCGGACAAGCAAGGAAAGCTTCTCTCAAGATCTGAGGAGGACAGCAGTCGTTAGGAGATCCAGAGCTAACTTTAAGAAGAAGAGAGGAGAATTCCTGTAGGGAGATTGGAGGAAACTCCGTCAGGGTGTTAGGGTTCCTGGGGGGAAGGGGAAGAGGAAGAGGGGATGCAGGGGTCGGAATATTATTTTTTATGGTTATGATCTTATCAATAAAATATGAGTTTAAAGAGTCGCACAGGGTTTGGGTGGGCTGTGGTTGGAGGGTGACCCTATCAGGCAGGGAAAGCTCATTGACAATTGCAAAAATATCCTTGGTTTTACTGTGAGAGTCCATTATTTTTTGGGAAAAATAAGCTGTTTTAGCTGTCAAAATCGATTTTTTGTAAGATTTTAGAGAGTCGACATAAACGAGTTTGAGCTGTGGGTCATAGTTATGGCGCCAACGGCGTTCAGCTTGCCGCAAAGCAAGTTTCTCCGTTTTAAGTTGGTCCGTGAACCACCGTTGTGCGTCGTGAGGGCGCTTAGCTTTGATTTTTTTAAAAGGGGCAACTTTGTTACTAGCAAGACGGAGTCATTCATCCAGATGATCAGCCTAATCCTTTAGTGAGTTCGATGACAAGGGAGCAGTGGAAGCCAGTATGGCGTGAAAGTCGGGCAGATTTGCTCTTTTCCAGTTGCGAGCCAGGAGATTCTTAGCAAGGGGAGGAGGGCACGAAATATGAAGGTGTAGTTGAAAGGAGATAAAGCTGTGATCGGACCAAGGACAGGGGAGAACAGCGGGAGGGGAGATGTCGAGGTTGGACATCCAGACTTGGTCGAGGATGTGGCCTTTGTAGTGTATAGGGGTGTGAACATGCTGGGAGAAGTTCATGCTAGTTAAAAGGTCGGAAAATTCTGAGGAGGATTGACTTTCGTGAGCAGCAGACGGCCAATAATTAAAATCGCCAATAACCAAGATATTGGCATGATTGATCGCGAGTTGGGCAATAGAATCACTGAAGAGCTGGGGGAAGAGAGGCATATGTTCAGGGGGCCTATAAACAATAACACAAATAAAGGACGACTTATCTGAAGAGAAATTAAGAGCTAAGCATTCAGTCTTGGGAATAGGTGTCACGGTTATCTCAGAGAATTTGTGTTGAGAGCGGATAATAGCCGCCACCCCGCCACCTGTTTTTCCAACGGGCCGGTTGGCTTGCATAATATAATATCCCGTGGGGATTGCAGCGAGGACGTCAGGAACAGAGTCCTCGGTGATCCAGGTTTCGGTTAAGAGAAGGATATTAATGGTGCTCTGATGCAACAGCTGAAATATCTCGAGCTGGTGGCGAATAAGGGAGCGGGTGTTAAGGTAGTAGATGAGTAATGAGGCGGAGATCGGCAACAGTGCTGAGGAGGGGGGCTGAGGGGGGTCGTGAAAAGAATCAAGAGCAGGGATGTCGGAGGGAACAAAAATGCCGCATTCCTGAGCCGCCCTAACAGTACGGGCGGGGATAGGCCCTGAGGATTTAAGTCTCAAAAGGTCGGTGGAAGAATAAGAGATACATTGGGCATTACGACAGGGCCCTGGGCCCGGTCGGCCGCGGACGGGCGCAGACGGGCTTGACTTGTGCGCGACTTCGGCGCGAAGTGCGCGACTTCGGCACTCGTTGAGTCAGGATCCACTAGGAGGACCAATTATCCTAAATGAAGCAGCCACTGCCATGGATGAGGTGGAAAGAGCAATGGAACAAGCTCAGGAGGATGTAATAAACTTAGAAGAATTGGAAAAACAACTAAATGTTGAGCAAAAACAAATATACGATGAAGTGACAGAGCAGATTGAGCATGGTTTAGGTCATGAGAAAAAAGAGTGCTCATGTACGTCATTTAAACCTGTCCGACTGTACCTGAGTGGAGAAGCAGGAACTGGAAAAAGTTTTCTAATTAAAGCAATTGCAACTTATCTACAGAAAAGAACTGAGTTGCCACTCTCTTGTGTTCTTACCGCTCCAACTGGGTTGGCAGCACATAACATTAAAGGGATTACTTTACATTGTTTATTGATACTGCCAGTAGAGCACGAAAATAAATTAGAATACCACAAGCTATCTGGAGAAGCTTGTTGTGAAGTTTCCAGAGTCCTGAAAAAAATGAAACTTCTCATTATTGATGAGGTAAGCATGGTATCAAATTTAATGCTTGCCTTTGTGCATTTAAGAATGCAACAAATTCTTAAAACAGAGTATGATGTGTTATTTGGAGGCAAACACGTCATCGTTTTTGGAGATCTACTATTATTATTATTATGCGTTCTTATATAGCGCTCGATTACCCGTAGGCATCTCGGCGCTTGCCTTGGGAACCCGTCCTGGCTTCCCCCAAGGTGAAAGCCAGGCATCCCGCCGCGGGGGGGCCGTAGTGGAGATTAAGCAGGCTAATGCCCAGAGCTGCAGAGTGTGAACCCATGATTCGAGTAGGCACCGAAACAAGAATTATCGAGTCCGTGGATATTTGGGCCCAAGACCCTGCCGCGTCAGGAATTGAACCCTGGTCCCGGGTCTGACCTCTGCTTCAGGGTCTGCCTCCTCTAACCAGTGAACCACACTTCTCCACAGCTAACTACAGTTACTACAGCTAACTCCTGTGAAAGAACAACCAGATTTTAAAACCGTTACACATGAAGATACCAGAAAGTGCCTGGGAAGCATTGGAAATGTTAATATTTGGTCATATTTTGAATATTCAGAACTCATTCAAAATATGCGACAAGCAAAGGATGCTGATTATAAAAGTATTCTTGAAGATATAAGAATTGGAAAAGTGAGTGAACATGGCAAAGAAGCTTTACAGGCACGGTTACTTTCAAATTTGTTTCCAAATGAAAATGTTGGTGCAGAGAATATATATAGAAAAATTGCAGAAAATAAATCAGTGATATGCTTGATGCCAACTCTGCAAGAATGTTCAATCTTCAATGAAAACATGTTAAAGTTGGAAAATCAAGAAATCATAAAACTGGAAGCTATTGATAGAATAGAGCATGAAGGAGCTACTTTTATTTTGTCAGAAAAGTTGAAGTCAAAATTGGATTCTTTAGAATAATCAATATCTAAAACGGCTGGTTTAGAAAAGAATCTATACGCATGTTTAAATTGTCGGATCATTTTACGACGTAATTTACATGTGGAAAGAGGTTTAGTAAATGAAGCAATGGGTCATGTTGTTGATTTTGTGAATTATCCAAATAGAGATGACATTGAATTTTTGAATATGAAATTTGATGAAATTGAAGAAGTACAACAATTGAGTCGTTGTTCGACTCGATTTTTGCTTGTAAAAGATTTATATGTCCGCCGAAAACAGTTTCCTGTTTGTTTGGCATATGTGGTGACTATTCATAAATCTCAAGGTTTAAGTGTAGATAGTGCTTTGGTGAATATTGGAAGTACTGTGTTCAAGGAGGGTATGGCATATGTTGCTTTATCTCGAGTCAGAACTTTTTCTGGATTATACTTGATTGATTTTGATGAGACAAAGATTAGTGCAGATCTAAATTGTGTGAAAGAGTATAATAGGTTAAAAAGAGAATATGCTCTAAATTTACCTCAATATCCTTTATTTGAAAAGCTTGTGTTGTTCGAAAAAGAAGATATGAGAAAAATGTAAGCGAGGTTGTAGAGAAAAGAAAAAAACTAGATGAACCAGTAATTGTAAGCAAAAAGAAAAAGGATAGTATTGAAGAGGTTGTTGGATTTCAGTTTAAAAACAGTTCTGGGTGTCAACTGCTATGCTAATGTAGTGGTTAATGATTTTTTTTTCTTCAAACTTTACAACAACAGATTGTTGCAAATCGGAATCAAAGATTTTGTTGTTTGTTGAATTTTGTCTTTGAGAAATGTAGCAGTGATAAAACAAAAATAGAAAGTGTTTCTGATATGTTTTAGACATATGTTCTGGTCTAAATCAATTTTCACAGAATATTCAGCAAGATTGTCAAGAATTTCTAATGTATATGCTTGTTGTATTGCAAGATGAAGGTATAGATATTGAAAATCTTTTTGGCCTTTCTTATAAATATAAAATAATAATGCAGCAAATTAGAAAAATTGTTTTTCTGTTTTCATGTTGTCTGGTCTTTCTTTATACTTCATTTTTCTGTTCATTGTGCCTGTTCTCTTCTCTTACTTCCCTCGACTCCCTGTGTATACTCTGTTTGACTTTCCTCATACTCTCCATCTTTTCATACTGACTTCTCTCTTTATATTTGTTTGTCTTCTCATAGTCTTCCTTCTTTTGTCATACTCTTTTCACTCTCCATAATCTACCATATGTTTATACTCCTTCCTTTCTCCTCATAGTGTATTTTCTGTTCTTGTACCCTCGTTTTCTTCTTATGCAGCAGTTTTCCTCACATTATCCATGTTAGATGGCTTCATATCTAACATGGGCTTCGATTGGAATTCCACAGAGCATATTATCAAGCCCATTATTGCCGCTTTATCGGCAGTGTTCTGCCGATAAAATCGGCGATAATGTATCGCCCGTCCTTGATAATATGGCCCTATATTTTTAAACGGAATATTACACATCATTACACATCAAACGGAACATTTAAACATCAATAATGGTATATATGCCGTGATTGGTTATGAAGGATGTTTGGTGAAGCAAAGAAAAGGACATTTGATTAATCACCGTAAACTGAGTTGCGAAACTCCTGACAAAAGGGAATTATACATTTCTACACAGTCAAGCTGCTGCACACTACCCACTCTCTCCTTTCACAGATAATTTGTTGTTGTTTCGGAAATAAGTTTCTTTGCTCACCTAGTGCCATTGGCGTGATTCAAAGAGGGTGCTCTACGTGTCGAAGCAGGCTTTACTGTAACCAAGAGAGTTCACCACTTCAACTCAGACTCAGGCAACTGCGACTGTGTGTGGGCCCGGGAATCTATCTCATCCTAGCTGAAGCCCTGTTAGCCTAATGGATGTTGCGTGCCTGTTGCATACTACACATTCTATCCTTTTACAGATAACTTGTTGTTCTTTCGGAACAAGCTTCTTTGCTCACCTGTGCCATTGCCTTCTTTCAAACAGCGAGCACTACGTGTCGAAGCAGGCTTCTCAGTCGTTGTTACAATGGCCACGCATCATCGCAGAATACACAAACGTAGAGCTTGGTAGGTTTCTTTTGGGGGGGTGTCGTCAATTTGTAAAGCACAACCTGTAAGATAAAAAGGAAGTTAGCGTTGTGTGTAATTTTTTATGAAAGGAGAGAGGAAATGAGAGAGTGACTGAAAACAATATTCGCAGCTCACCTTTCTGTCACCGTTGTTTTTCACCACGTGCCAACATAATGCACCCTGAAGCTCTACATCTAAAAGATAGTAAAAGAAAGATGGTATGATTGGTAATTGTTACTATCTTAATGTGGAGTTGGATAACATCGCGCTTTCATACACATTCCTTCTCACATTCAAAAGAACTATTTCTATAGGTTATATTCCGGATGTTTGAGCGATTATAAAAACGTTCCTGCTATTGGGAAATAATATATACATGTAATTTGATACACTATATAGGAGTGCGTTCATCTAAATCGCTGCGTTGCCTTTTTGTATCTAGTCTGCTACAGCCCTTTCACTCTCTCCGAGCTTACCCAGGCCTCACTGCTCACCTTTTCATGGAAAAGACACCTTCTTCATCATGTAGTCCCGATCTGCAACAAAGAAGTCTCATATATGGTACCGAATCTTGATATCTCTATGGCTAACGACATACTTGTGCTGCCATCATCATCGCAGGTTCTTCACCCGCTCAGTGCTTCGGGTACCACTAACTCAGTGACCAAAGAGTCCACACATGTGGTAGTGGGCCCCCTTGGTCGGTAGATTGAGAACAGCTCTAAAATGGCGTACAACATGTGCGCTCCATCTTTTTTATAGGTAGGGTCACGTGTGTAGTGATGGATGCGCTGGATGGGTGTGGTGTGGGTGTATATCAGCCATGAGGGAGTGTGTGTGCCGATCTAACAACTAGACCTGGAACTAAGAAATCACTACAATGGAAATCTGGGCCATGTAGTGTTGTTCTGTTTTCCTGGTAGCATAAGCACAGTGGGCTGTAATAATGTATTCAGTCTCGATTCATTTACCACTACCCCCAGGGCTTTAAAATGTTGGGAGGGGGGCGCGCATCTCCGGGACACTGCAGGAGCTGGTCTTTCGGCATGGCAGTCTCCAGGGCCTACGAGGGCTCTGGGCATAGGGTCACGCAGTCTGCCACACACAATACACTAAAAAAGAAGAGAAAGTCATGAGAGATGATTTCTGACGTGTTTAGGCTTGAGAGCCTGGATAATCATTAAATGCGGTCTGGCAGTGAAGTGCGTACTTATTCTGAAAGAAGCCTTTGGAGTCTTGCAAAAGCAAGTCATCTTTAATAATTGCCTCTCGCTGTGTGCACATGCAAACATATCTGATTCGCTCGTATGTTAAAAACAGAAACTTTCAACACCTCTTTTTGATTGGTTGTGAAGCATTGCGAGAAAACGTATTAGCGACCAATCCCTTTCCTTACGCAGATTTTGAAAAAAATGTGATTGCCTGTTGTGTTCTTACGTCTACCTTCCTTATGCTAATTTTGATTGGCTTTCTTTTTTCTATGTGACGTCACGATACAGTCACCATGTATGTAGCCCATTTTATGATGCACTTTATTTTACTATGCGTTTCAAAAACTAGTTGTGGTAGGGTGTTTTTAACTTAAACTGTGTACTCTGCTTACGAGTTTGTTGACTGTAAAAGTATTTAAAAACATTATTCTATTTTCTATTCTATCATAATTGTGCTGACTTTTCTCCTTTAGGGTGCATTACTATGTTCTTTTATAAAATGTATAACTCTTCAAACCATCCTTGAAATAAAAATGCTTATGTTTTCAAAATATTTTTATTGAGTAATTTATATTCATCTTTTGGGTGAAATGCAAAAATTCTTTTACATTCATTGGTATCACGCGTTCGACCACATCTATTTTATTTTATCATAAGCACTCATTCCTTATGTTTACGTTCTATAAGTGTTGCCCCATCATCTTTTTATAAATGTTTGGACTTCTTTTACTTTCAGAAAAAGTAGAATGGAAGTGCTACGACAAACACTCCCTCACTACTTTATCTTTCTTTTTTTATGTACATTTCATGTCATTATTACATTTAACAATCATAACATTTTAAACCACAATTATATTACTTTTTTTCAAAAAAGTGCTTGCGAAGATAATCCTCCTATTCTTCACGAGTGAAAATTGCAAAAAGCACTACTTAATATAAATACTTTTAGCCCAATTTCAGTTTTGTTTTTAGTACATTTTTCAATCATAAAGAAATACTTACATACTAAAAAAAGAAATTGGCGGTTGTAAGTCAATCAACTCCAGTTGAAGGATCATACTGTTTAATATAAATTAAAATATACATTAACAATATTATCCCTCTTTGTAAATGAAAGAAAAATTAAAGATTATGACATCGCTCCTAATCAATAGTTTGCACGTACTAATTTATTAAATAACCTATATTTTCATTCATATAATTTACCTTTCTTCGATATTGTTTCCTTCCTCCGTTGAAATTCATCCAACTCCTCTACAGAGAACATAGTGTTTTATGTATTTTCAAGTATACATTAACAATATGTTCCTTCTGAGGAAATGAAAGATATTCTCCAGATGTTTCCGCAGCCCCGAATCATTACCTTGCTCGTAGTTTCTTCGTATGTATTCATTCTTTAAAACGAAACTAATCATCCCACGGGTGTGATTTATATACTTTTTGGTTACTTAACAGTCTATGGGATCAATTTATTGCTCCTCCCACTATTAATTCACGTTTTTCAATTGACATGTGTTCTCATTTCCACTGTTTTAGCGTGTCACGTGTTTATGTAAATGTGCCTCTTTCCATACATTCGTTTCATTTCTAAAATGCTTTATATAAACTCGTTTTTATTAATAAAGCATTTCTATAGGTTACTTTTTTTTAATACGAGTATTTACATTAATTTCCCTTTTTTTCAACTTATTATTCCAGTAACTTCACTTTTTTTTAAAACTTTTTTTATTTCTCTTTATTACCATATATTAAGGTAATCATTCACTCAGTAAGCATGTGCTCATGCAGTGAGACAGGCTTTAGGAAATGCAGTGATTCAAAGTGCTATGTATTATGCATGTAGTGGATTTTTCAGTGAATTTCAAATGTTTTGTAAATGATCATTTTTAAATGTATTAATTATTATATTTCTTTCTTTTTATACTAATTTCCTATATTTTTATTATAAATATTTTTAGCAATTTTATTTTTTAAGTTATATTTCATATTCCTAATGTAAAATAATAACAAAACTAAATTCCAAAATAATATATATATTTTTTTAAATATATCAAAATTAAATTCTATATAATTCCTTTTTCATTGTTTTTTATTGATAATCGTAAGGTACGCGTACGGTTTTCGAACCATACTTTGTACACGAAGTCGTACTCTGCGAGCAACGGCGCATACTCTCCCTTCCCACTCATAAAGAGGAGCTGGGTATCATCGGCATATGAGACGATCTGGGCCCCGAAAGACTCCACCAGTGCCGCCAAGGGAGTCATAAAGATGTTAAAAAGAGTCGGGCTCAACACAGAACCCTGCGGGACTCCGACTCCCAAAGGCGGCATCTCGGCAGAGCTAAGAGAGGCCCAGACCGTTTGTCGACGGCCAGCCAAAAATGATCTAAACCAGCTGAACACCGTCCCCCTCAGACCGATGTCGTAAAGTCTGGCGAGGAGCCCCTTGTGGGGGACGGTGTCAAAGGCCGCCGACAGATCAAGCATGACAAGCATAGCTTTGCCTCCTGAATCCAGAGCCTCCTTAATGGCTTCAGACACCTCCAAGAGCGCCGTCTCGGTGCTCAGATTGGGGCGGGAGCCAGATTGAGTGGAGTGCAACAGATCATTGGTTTCCAGAAAAGTGGAGAGCACGATATGAACATGCTTCTCCACGATTTTGGCCAGCGCCGGAAGGAGAGAGATAGGCCTATAATTGGCCAACGCCTCGGGGTCTAGGCCAGGCTTTTTAAGGAGGGGGATCACCATCGCATGCTTCCAAGCCAGCGGGACCACCCCCTCACTCAGAGAGAGATTCAAAAGTGGGTTAGCCAACGGGTTTACAACAGCCACCATTTTTGCCAGGAATTTGGCCGGGCATGGGTCTAAAGGCGACCCAGATTTAAGGTTGGCCAGAAGTGCCAATGACGAAGAGGTAGAAATAGGCGGAAAGACAGCCAAGATGGAATCCAGGATGGCCGATGGAACTGACCCGTCCCCAGAACTGGGACGAACTTCAACCAACCTCTCGGGAAAGGAATCCTGAATCAGCTTAATCTTAGCAGTAAAAAAATTGGCAAGATCACAAACCCACGACTCAGAGGGAGTGGCCTGAGATAGATTAGACCGAGGGGCTGTGAACTCCCTCACAATAGTGAAGATCTCCTTACATGAATTGGAGGCTGCCTCTATCCTCCTAGCGAGGTAGCACTTTTTCTCATGGAGGATGTTGCGATGATATACTTTAATCGCAGTCCTATATGCAAGCCTGGCCGCCGGATCATACTGTGAGTGCCACGCCCTCTCAGCCACCTTGCACTGCCGTCGAGAGGCTGACAGTGCTTCCGTGAACCAAGGAGCAGAAACCCGCTTCGATGTTAACCGGGGGGCCATCACAGGGGCTAGATCATTCAGCCTGTCCATCAGCCACACCTGCAGAGATTCTAGATCCCGCTCCAAGTCGCCCAAAAGGGGGCAAGGATGGTCAAGAGATGCCTGAGCTAGCATCTCTGAAGTCACCCGATGAAGTGCCCTAGGTGCTTGTCCATGCTGCCTAGGCGCAGTGCTAGACAGTTTCTCAAGGCCCGGCACATAGAACTTAGCCAACCTGTGATCTGACCAGAGCACCGGAAGAAGTTCTATCCCCTCTAAGGGGGCCGTAGAAAAAACCTGATCCAGGGTATGGCCCCTGTCGTGTGTAGGGCCTGAAAGATAAGGGGCAAAGCCACGGGGGCCGTGATGTCAAATAGTTTGATCACATCCGGGTCCTCTCCCTCGCCCATATGGAAGTTGAGATCTCCAGCCAGCAGACAGTGCTCGGCTCTCAAGGCCAACCCCGAAATTGCTGCCTGCAGTTAGTCGAAAAAGGATCCAGCCGGTCCGGGGGGTCTATAGACCAACATCCCTTTAAGAGCTTGATGAGGGGCCAGTGCGATAGAGAAGGCCAGGGATTCAGAACCTGTAATAGTATCCATAAGGATAATAGAGCAGGTGGCAAACTTATTCACCACAAGAGCCACCCCTCCTCCCCTCCCCTCCAATCTATCTTGCCTGAAAATATTATAATCCTTCGGGATTGCCGAGGCAATATCAGGATTGGACAGATCCCCAAGCCATGTGTCTGTCAACATCAGACACAGTGGTTTTTCCATAACAAGGAGATCAAAGATCTCCTGGGCATGTCTGCGCACTGATCTGGTGTTTAAGAGCAGGCAGAGATGTTTCACATTGGCCACTCCCCTCTTCAATAGAGTGGCCGGGGCATACCCTGGTGACCACCCACATCCAGGACATTGCCTCTTACCCCTATAGCGACCAGGAAAAACTGTATGACAGGCACAAGATACCTTTTGCAGAGAGCGGAGTTCCAGTGACGAATAATATATCATCCTCCCGACAGCAGCTAAAAAGCCTATGAAGCCAGCCACACCCGCCGCTCCAACGCCTCCGGGACGCTGACGGGCGCAGATGGGCAGGACTCTGGCAAGACTCAGGCAAAGCGAGGGCAAACCCGCTGCGCGAAGAGGACTGCTTTAAATAGGGCCTCCAGGTGAGGTGAGAACCGCCCCACCAGGACGCTCAATATGGCGCTGCAAAAGCGTCACTGCCCCTCCCAAAATGGCGCCCAAAGAACAAGCGAAGCAGAGCCCCAACAGCCCCAGAACCGGACCGCTAAAGCAGCGGTGGATAATACAATTATGTGGAGGTAAGGGGACAGCTCCCAGCTAAAAGCAGGGGAAAAACGAACAAAAATAAACAAAAATAAAAAACGGGTAATTAAAAACAAAACGCGCTACCCAAGCAGCGCTAAAAGCAGTGCTGAGCCGCCAAGCAGGGCAAACAATTCCTAACAGGCAGAACGACCAAAGAAACCGCCTTGAATAGGGCCTCCAGGTGAGGTGAGAACCGCCCCACCAGGACGCTCAATATGCCGCTGCAAAAGCGTCACTGCCCCTCCCAAAATGGCGCCCAAAGAACAAGCGAAGCAGAGCCCCAACAGCCCCAGAACCGGACCCGCAGCGGTGGATAATACAATTATGTGGAGGTAAGGGGACAGCTCCCAGCTAAAAGCAGGGGAAAAACGAACAAAAATAAAAAACGGGTAATTAAAAACAAAACGCGCTAGCCAAGCAGCGCTAAAAGCAGTGCTGAGCCGCCAAGCAGGGCAAACGATTCCTATCATGATCAACATTTCCTGTAATACTCATATCACTCACTATGTGATACACTTACACTACCTCTATGACAAGTACAAGTTTTTTTTATCTGGATTACCCTCACTCACAAAGTAATTGTCAACAGCTGACTAACCTTTTTTAACAGCACTAATCTTCCTAGGCCAATTATTTTGCCTAAAATGTGGGTTGTAAAAACACCAGGTAAGAATTTGGTAAGTCAAAAGGCAAACGTTGTTTAAAAGTCAATTGAGTATCATTACAATGAGTCCAGCCTTTTGGACATTTTAAATAAGCTGTGTAATGTTCTGATGTTGTAGAAGGACCATCATGGAAAATAAATGCTACAGTTACAAACGTTCTTCCTGAAATTGATAATTGAGAAGCCACAATTTTTTTTATTAAAGTTGTCAATTTTGTTCCATCAGGTGTACATCGTTGGAGCATTAAAATGACATACTGTCGATATCTTTGTATAAATAATGTTGATAACATTTGAGAGTCACATTGGGTACAGACCATGTTTTGATTTGCTTCTCTAACTAGATTATTAAAAGACACTGATTTGCAGTCTGGTAACGTCAAAAATATAAATCTTTCAGAGTCTATTTCGGTACTACTTGCAAACGAACAATTGTCACAGTCATGTTGCCATTTATAAGAAAGGCCAAAAAGATTTTCAATATCTATACCTTCATCTTACAAAACAACAAGCATATACATTAGAAATTCCTGACAATCTTGCTGAATATTCTGTGAAAATTGATTTAGACCAGAACATATGTCTAAAACATTTCGAATATCAGAAACACTTTCTATTTTTGTTTTATCACTGCTACATTTCTCAAAGACAGAATTCAACAAACAACAAAATCTTTGATCCCGATTGTCAACAATCTGTTGTTGTAAAGTTTGTAGAAAAAAACAACATTAACCACTACATTAGCATAGCAGTTGACACCAGAACTGTTTTTTAAGCATGAGCGGTAAATCCGTTACGCCCACGGATTTTTCGGATTTTTGGGGAATCCGCAATCCGCGTATTTTACGGATTTCCCACAAAATCTGAAAAAAAAAATCAGCGCGGACGTAACGGGTTCAAAAGTTGAACCCCCACTCATGTAACTAATTTACAATGGCGCCAGCAAGCTGCCAGCGCCGTTGTAAAATAGTTACAAAGTTAGCTTGCACAGGAACCACTAGATAAAACAAAGCAGGTGCTGCTTTATTTTATCTAAGTGCTTCCTGTGCAAGCTAACTTTGTAACTATTTTACAACGGCGCTGGCAGCTTGCTGGCGCCATTGTAAAATACAACAGCAGCTCACTCAAGGGACCCCTGCGCCCTTCGGGGCGATTGCATAGTAACACACACATGGTCGCTGTAGACAACTCTCTGGCACTTTAGGAAGCTGTAGTATAGTAAAAAGCACTATACATTTACCCAACGAGGTAGCACTTACTGATTATCCAGTAGAAAGTACTCCAGTTGAGTAGAGGTATGGCACAAAACGGTGGCGTCTTCTTGAATAAATATGAAGGGCAGGGTTCATTCTGGCACGATGGTCCTGGCACAAAAATTAAACCTCAACAGGAAGCACTAACAGATATCAATAAAGCATGTGCCCTAGTTGAAGCTTAAATTCAGTGACTCACTCATCAGCCCAAAAACAATCGTAAGCGTTGTGCTGGGCAGATGTGCCTTCTTCCCAAATCTACCGTCGAAAATCAGATGTGATGCTGGATAGACTTTGCATCCTTGACTTTCACGAGCGCAATACCCAGGCACATTGTGTTGGCACGGGTTTCTGCACGTTCGCGAGCGTTTTGTACAATAAAACCCTCGCGAACTTGCAGAAACCCGTGCGAACACAAAAACAAAAAAAATACGCTAGGATCCGCGGATTTTGCGTATTTTCGAAATACGCAAATACGCGGATTGCCAATACGCAAAATCCGCTCATGCTTACTGTTTTTCAAACTGAAATCCAACAACCTCTTCAATACTATCCTTTTTCTTTTTGCTTACAATTACTGGTTCATCTAGTTTTTTTCTTTTCTCTACAACCTCGCTACAATTTTTCTCATATCTTCTTTTTTGACCTACCAGAAGCTTTTCAAATAAAGGATATTGAGTTAAATTTGGAGCATATTCTCTTCTTAACCTATTATACTCTTTCACACAATTTAGATCTGCACTAATCTACTTCCAATATTCACCAAAGCACTATCTACACTTAAACCTTGAGATTTATGAATAGTCACCGCATATGCCAAACAAAACAGGAAACTGTTTTCGGCGGACATATAAATCTTTTACAAGCAAAAATCGAGTCGAACAACGACTCAATTGTTGTACTTCTTCAATTTCATCAAATTTGATTTACAAAAATTCAATGTCATCTCTATTTGGATAATTCACAAAATCAACAACATGACCCATTGCTCCATTTACTAAACCTCTATCCACATGTAAATTACGTCGTAAAATTATCCGACAATTTAAACATGCATATAGATTCTTTTCTAAACCAGCCGTTTTAGATATTGATTTGTCTAAAGAATCCAATTTTGACTTCAACTTTTTTGACAAAATAATAGTAGCTCCTTCATGCTCTATTCTATCAGTAGATTCCAGTTTTGTAATTTCTTGATTTTCTAACTAACATTTTCTCATTGAAGATTGAACATTCTTGCAGAGTTGGCATCAAGCATATCACTGATTTATTTTCTGCAATTTTTCTATATATATTCTCTGCACCAACATTTTCAGTTGGAAATAAATTTGAAAGTAATCGTGCCTGTAAAGCTTCTTCGCCATGTTCACTCACTTTTCCAATTCTTATATCTTGAAGATTACTTTTATAATCAGCATCCTTTGCTTGTCGCATATTTTGAATGAGTTCTGAATATTCGAAATATGACCAAATATTAATATTTCCAATGCTTCCCAATCACTTTCGCGTATAGGCATGTGTAACGGTTTTAAACACTGGTTGTCCTTTCACAGGAGTTAGCTGTAGTAGATCTCCAAAAAAGATGACGAGTTTGCCTCCAAATAACACATCATACTCTGTTTTAAGAATTTGTTGCATTCTTAAATGCACAAAGGCAAGCATTAAATTTGATACCATGCTTACCTCAGCAATAATGAGAAGTTTCATTTTTTTCAGGACTCTGGAAACTTCACAACAAGCTTCTCCAGATAGCTTTGGTATTCTAATTTATTTTCGTGCTCTACTGGCAGCATCAATAAACGATGTAAAGTAATCCCTTTAATGTTATGTGCTGCCAATCCAGTTGGAGCGGTAACAACACAAGAGAGTGACGACTCAGTTCTTTTCTGTAGATAAGTTGCAATTGCTTTAATTAGAAAGCTTTTTCCAGTTCCTGCTTCTCCACTCACGTACAGTCGGACAGGTTTAAATGACGGACATGAGGACTCTTTTTTCTCATGACATAAACCATGCTCAATCTGCTCTGTCACTTCATCGCATATTTGTTTTTACTCAATATTTAGTTGTTTTTCCAATTCTTCTAAGTTTATTAAATCCTCCTGAGCTTGTTCCATTGCTCTTTCCACCTCATCCATGGCAGTGGCTGCTTCATTTTGGATAATTGGTCCTCCTAGTGGATCCTGACTCAACAAAGCAGAACTTTCACTGTCTTGAGAACTGTCTCTACCAATCTCTGCTGCAATTGTAGCTTCTTGCTCTATTTCCTTGTTCAACATTTGTAGATAATTAGTAAAAACAGGACATTCTATAGTATTTTTGGTTGCGTTCAATGAATCTTCAAAACTGGGAAAATCTCCAAGTAGTTCCTCTTCTGTACGCAATGGCTTAAAGAGTTGCAAAAGAGCTAAATAGTAAAATTCCCTTTTGTCAGGAGTTTCGCAACTCAGTTTTCGATGATTAATCAAATGTCCTTTTCTTTGTTTCACCAGACATCCTTCAGTTCCAATCACAGCATATACATCTTTATTGATATCTTCTGTAATATTCCTTTAAAAGTATAGGTTCGCAGTAATTCAGAGAGACAAACATTCTCAAGATGATTACTTCTATTTGGATAGTATGTATCCAACATATTTGTCTTCAAAATATCTGTACTATTTGGTTCTTTCTCTGCTAAATACTCAATTTCTTGTACAGATTTTAAAACTCGGTTTCGTGTTCTTGCAAGACCTGAACTCACCCAAATAATTGTTCTAGATTTGTCATATAGACTTGCAGATGATAAGCGATCTGAATATTCATATGCTCCAATTTCTCGATGAGACAACATCTTCAAACTGTAGCTGTACAATTTCTTACTTAGGCTCTTTTCATGAGAAATTTCCTCCCACATTTCCTTTAGTTCTGTCTTTTTAGATTTCGTAATGTAATATGTTACATATCGAGCCACAGCAATGGAGCTGTCTGCAACATATTGAATATCCATGTTTGCATTCCACATGGACAAAATGACTGGGTTATAGTCATTTATGTATTTTGACTCTTCATTTCTTCTTAAGTTGTAGGTATTTTTCGGTGATTTTCTTGTGACAGTATGTTGCAAAGATGACATAATTGTTCACTCTTCCTTTTGATATTACTGGTCGTGGAAATCCAAAACGATATTTTGTGTATTTTGTCCTTTGATTTGTATTTTCGACAACAGTATTTTCCACAACGATGGGTTTGAAACCGTAAGACTTGATGTTTTAAATTCTTTTGTTCTCTACTTTTAGGAACAGCACATGTAGAATACTGTTCAATAAAACTCATCACTGTGTCATCCGAATCTGTTCCAAATTTGGGGGCATTTTTGATTCATAGCAGTATATGTATGTGAGTAGCACCTCTTGCTTGATACTCCTTTCTCCAAAAGAAATCCAGAACCTCTCCAAGAGGAGGATTTTTTTGTTTGTGATAAAAGACATCATAGCTTCAAATCTATGATTGAAATACCAGCATACATTAACTGGATCCAAAGAGCACAGTTCTCCAGGTGTTTGCATTTGCCTCTCGGAGAAATTGAAGTAAGTCTTCCCAAGCATACTCAGCACAGCTAAGAGTAAGGAACCATGTAGGAGTTCCTAAGTTTTTTAGCATACTTTTCAATTCCCCATGACGGCGGTACCAATACTCATTAGTACCACGCTGACATACCATGAGATTAATTAGCTGAGATTCCAAAACAGTGTCTTTCTGTTGGACTTTATCCATAAAGTCCTTTGCCGAAACATTTTGCAGATGTACTCCAATTTTTAGAATATGGTTCACTGCATAAGAAAGTCCAGACAAGTCACTCTCAAACAGAAGATGAAACAAATATGGAATACATTGGAGAAACCTTGGATCTTCTGCATATAATCTTGATGTCCGGTATTCAGATGCAGGAATCTGCACAGGTCAGTCATCATATCGTCCACCTTGACCTGTTGGAAATAACTGAGGAAAACAACGAGCTTCCAAGCTTTCTTCCCATACACTAATGGGACTTCCTTTTGCTTCTTTCATTTGGAATAACTCTATAGCATTTCCCATTATTTCTTTGGAATGCAGAGGATGAACACTATAATGTTAAAAAATGTGTTCACTTCTGGACACATCCACTTTTTCAATTTGCCCAGCTGACAAATCACTGTCCTCTTCTACAGTTGTTTCCTCTTCTCCTACATTTACATGTTTGTAGTATTGATTGTTTTTTACCAAATACAACGTTGCCTTTTTTACTTTCCTAACATCCACTAATTCTTGCCATTTTTTCTTACTCTTTGTAGGAACGCCATTAACTAGAATAACTAGAGGTTCCTCTTTCACTTTTTCTACACCAATTGTTTCAATATTTTTCTTTAAATCTAGAGGCAAATAGACAACTCTTACCTTTAATCCTCTCTGTAAAGCTGAAGGAGGCAATTTCCCTGTCTTAGGCTCCATGCGAACAATTGCCTGAAATGGATGCACACATTGAATCAGAATAGACTCATAGGTATTTAAATACATCAGTTCAGAAGGAATATTTACCAACTCAAGATTATTATGTACAGCTCTAGCAGGCATTTTGTTATCATTTAATTTATTATAACAATATTTACAAATACGTTGATCAGAACCCAAATCAAAACAATTCTCTACCAACAAATAAGTTGCAAATGTGTGGATGTGTGACTCGGCCTTGAAGCTGAATGGTGCAAAGACCGAGATCATGCTCCTGGGCAACAAATGGACATCCATCCCACCAACTGTTTGGCCTGACACCTTTGGTGAAATCCCCTCCCCAAAAAAGGAGATCAAAACATTAGGAGTATGGCTGGAACCCAACTTAACCATGAAGACGCAGGCGGCCAAGACTGCAGGTACCTGGTTTGGTCTCCTGCGATCCGTGCGCAAGATCCTACCCCTTCTCCCCCCGCTATCCAGGAAACTACTGGTCCAGGGACTTGTCTTAGCCCGGCTCGACTACAGTAACGCCATCTACCTTGGGGCTCCGGAATACACCCTGGCCAAACTCCAACGTATCCAGAATGCGGCGGCCAGGCTCATTATGAACCTCCCCCCCAGAGTTTCAGCCAAGCCTGCCCTCAAAGCCCTACACTGGCTCCCTGTCCGCCATAGAGTAGAGTTCAAAGCCCTGTGCACCACCCACAAGCTTATCAATGGAGTTGGCCCTGCCGCTCTGAGACACATGGTCACCCCTTATAAAGCCCCCAGATCCCTCCGCTCTGACGCCGAACATCTGGCTACTGTACCAAAATTCAGGAAGGCTCGCACCGGTGGTCGTCGCTTTGCGGTCAAAGCCTCCATAGGTTGGAACTCACTCCCTCGCAGTCTACGTCTGGAACCCTCGCACACTCTGTTCCGTAAGAAACTCAAAACTCTTCTGTTTCCCAAATAATTCCCTCCCTCTGCCCCTCTCCTGGTCTTCTCAGATTTACAGCGCGGGGATGCCTACGGGTCACCAGGCGCTTTAGAAATCGCAAAATAAATAAATAAATAAATAAAATCCTTCCACTCATTATTATTTTCCTTTTCACTTTTTACATATAAATCAACTAACCTAGTCTGATTCTTATAATGATTTCGTCGACAACACACACAAGAAAAGTTTGGCCTCTCACCTGAAATGACCTTAAACCTTGTAATTATTTGGTCAAAATTTTCTGTACATTTTCTTTCACATTTCCTTCTATTACTGTATCCGTTTTCCCATGTCTTAAAACAGATACACCGAGCAAGTGATTCTGTCACAATCTTTAAAAAAAGACACTGACTCGCATTGTGAATGAAAAAAGATAGAAATATGCCTTGCAATTCACTGAAATGATTACTACATGTTACAGAGAGAGTTAGTATGGCATTTCTACAGCACAGCCAGGATCTTCAGTACACAGCATGGAGACTATTTGCAAATTAAGAAGCCCGACAGACGTACTGCATAGCAGTTTCTAACACTACATATCCTAAAGCCTGACTCACTTCATCAGAATATGTATTCCCATAATTTTAAACAAATCAACTAAGCAAATTATTACCATTGTATAAAAAGACTCTCTCGAATCATTTTTGATTCAAAATCATAAATTTATTCTTCAACCATTTCATACTGTACCAAAACATCCAGCATGATTTCATCTGGAATTTCGTTTCCATTGTCCTCAAATTTGCAACTTGAAACTCAATCTCTTCTACTGCTTCCATCAAGTCAATGTCCAAACTTTGATACAAAAAAATCACTGCTTAAATCTCCTTCTCCATTATCTTGTTGATCAATGTCATCCTCAAAAGGTACATTTAAGTCTTCTATGACATCGATGAAAATTTCAAAATTGACTTGAATGTTCTCCAGATTTTGATCCATTATATATAGTATAATGTTGCTGGACCTTGCAAAACAATATAAACACTAAATGATATCATTTTCACTAATAGATAATACAAAACAAAACTAGCTTTATCAAATTCATAAGTACATGTATTCCCATATTTTTGAACACATCAACTAACCAAATTATTCTGCCACATTCTTCTGAAATGAAAACCGACTCACACTGTGATCTTTGACACATAACACTATCCCTTCAAATTCAGTAAAATTATTACTACACTAAAAGGGGGTCTTGCTGGGAGTATTCTTTCAGAGTTTACAGCACTGCAGTAGTTTTGAAAGAGTTTAGAATATTTTTCTAGGGATGGAGTTTCAGGGTTTAGGACAAGGAAGTGGTGTTCAAGCAGTGTACAGAGTCAAATTAGGACTGAGAATGTACTAATGAAAATTCACTGAAATGATTACTACATGCTACATAGACAGTTGCTTTTGCATTTCAACAGCACATCCAGTATCTACATTGCACAGCATAAACACAATTTGGGAATTGAGAGGCCACAGACACATACTGCATAGGACTTTCTACAACTACATCTCCTAATTCATGACTCACTTCATGATTTAGGTGATTTAGCACACAGAGGGAGAGAAAGTACAAACAGAGACAAAATGATACAGGCAGAGGGTGCAAGACTACAGGCAGAGAGAGGAAAGATTGAACATGATAGTGGTGTCTAATACACACCAGCAGCCATATCATAATAGGCCTCTGCTAATGTACATGAGAGGGTGCAGGCAGAGGGTGCAGGCAGAGGGAGAGGGATGGTATAAACAGAAAATGAGATAATGCAGGCAGAGACTAAACTGGTAGAGGCAGAGGATAGATTGTGCAGGGCTGCATGCAGAGAAACATATGGTGCAGTCAGGGAAAAAAAAGTACAGAGAGACGATGAGATGGTTCAAACATAGACACAGATAGTGCAAAGAGACACAGACATGGTACACACAGAGGAAAAAATGGTACAACACAGAAGAAATGCTGGAAACAGTGAGAAAAATTGTACATGCAGAGGCAAATTGGAGCACACAGAGGGGAGATAGTGAAGACAGAGATAAAATGGTACACGCAGAGGGTGCGAGACTACAGGCAGAGAAGGAAAAGATTTAACATGGTACTGCTGTGTAATACACAACAGCAGCCATTTCATAATAGGCCTCTGCAGATGCACGTGAGAGAGTGCAGACAGAGGGTGCAGGCAGAGGGAGAGGGTTGTGTAGACACAAAATGAGATAATGCAGGCATAGACTAAACTGGTACAGGCAGAGGATAGATGGTGCAGGGCTGCAGGCAGAGGGCCAGATGGTGCAGTCAGAGAAAAGATGGTGCAGAGAGAGGGTGAGATGTTTCAAGCAGAGACACAAATAGTGTAAGCAGGCACAGACATGGTACACTCAGAGGATAAAATGGTACAACAGAGAAGAAATACTGGAAACAATGACACACATGCTACATGCAGAGGCAAATTGGAGTACACAGAGGGGGAGATAGTGAAGACAGAGATAAAATGGTAAAAACAGAGGGTCCAAAACTACAGTCAGAGAAAGAAAAAGATTTAACATGATAGAGTTGTCTAATACACACCAGCAGCCATATCATAATAGGTCTCAGCAGATAAACATGAGAGGTTGCAGACAGAGGGTAGAAGCAAAGGGAGAGGGTTGGTGCAGACAGAAAATGAGTTAATTCAGGCAGAGTCTAAACTGGTAGAGGCAGAGGATAGATGGTGCAGGGCTGCAGGCAGAGGGCCAGATGGTGCAGTCAGAAAAAAGATGGTGCAGAGAGAGGGTGAGATGTTTCAAGCAGAGACACTGATAGTGCAAGCAGACACAGACATGGTACAATCAGAGGATAAAATGGTACAACAGAGAGGAAATACTGGAAACAGTGACACAAATGCTACATGCAGAGGCAAATTGGAGTACACAGAGGGGGAGATAGTGAAGACAGAGATAAAATGGTACAAGCAGAGGGTGCGAGACTACAGGCAGAGAAGGAAAAGATTTAACATGGTACTGCTGTGTAATACACACCAGCAGCCATATCATAATAGGTCTCTGCAGATAAACATGAGAGGGTGGAGGCAGAGGGTGCAGGCAGAGGGAGAGGGATGGTATAGACAGAAAATAAGATAATGCAAGCAGAGACTAAACTGGTACAGGCAGAGGAAAGATGGTACAGGGCTACAGGCAGAGGGACAGATGGTGCAGTTAAAGAATAGATGGTGCACACAGAGAGTGAGATGGTTCAAGCAGAGACACATATAGTGCAAGCAGACACAGACATGGTACACACAGAGGATAAAATGGTACAACACAGAAGAAATGCTGGAAACAGTGAGACAAATGCTACATGCAGAGGCAAATTGGAGCACACGGAGGGGGAGATAGTAAAGACAGAGATAAAATGGTACACGCAGAAGGTACGAGACTACAGGCAGAGAAGGAAAATATTTAACATGGTAGCGCTGTCTATTACACACCAGCAGCCATATCATAATAGGCCTCGGCAGATGCACATGAGAGGGTGCAGGCAGAGGGTGTAGGCAGAGGGAGAGGGATAGTGCAGACAGAAAATACATTTCCAAATTACAGCACTATCTCTATACCAGCATTTAATCAAAACATGAGCCACAATATCAAAATAAAGAGTACCCTATAAGCAGAGAGATGCAAATTGCGAGGAGGCACAGGTGACATTATAGAAAAAGGTGCAAATATAATTCTTTAAATTACACAGACACTCAGTGTGATCCTAGTAAAACAATTTAAAACCATACATTTTACCAAAACACATATACAACAGTAAATCGTTTAAGAGACAGAACACAGCCCATGTAAATGAGCACTACATTACAGTGCAGAAACCTGATTCATTTCAAAAATACATTTCCAATATGCACCATTAGTTTTTTGCCAGCATTACATACAAACATGAGACACAATGCAAGAAGAAAGAGGCCCAATATGCTTCTTAATCTGCCCAAGAGTGTATACAACACTCTATCTATATAAAAAGGAACAACATCACTATTCCCAGGCAGAGAGAGCAGTGTCTATTTTTGTGGCTGAGGTTGTCACTGGTCGTGGGGCACAAGGGGTGGGGAAGCTGCCACCACCTAGTGTTGCCACTATATGGGATGAATGAAAATTGGTGACAGCTGATTCATTGATCAGAACACAAGCCTTTTTACCTGTACTCCTCTTGCAGGATACACCAAAGATGTCTGATTTCTTTCTGCTATAGGAACCACAACTTAAGCTCTACAAATTAGAGGTTACGATTGGCTAGAAATGCTAGGAAGTGTGATGGGTATGGTAGTATAGCATGACTGGGAAACAGTGTGCACTGTGAATGGCACTCAATTAAGACTTGGGATGCAAATGTACAAAATGACCGTTGGCTTGCATTTTTTCTGTTTCCTTTGGTGACATGACAGTCTGAATGTTTGAACTGCATGATCCCTTAACCAAAACTCTTTACTATGTGGTCACATATAACTTCTCCCATAAAAAATATTTCCTTGCATTGCTCTACACCTAGCCCCCCTCTTATTGGCTGTGTGGGTTTGGATATCACCCGGCAACCTTAGACTTTTGATGTGCCCGTTTTGTATTGGCATGAGAGAGGTCAACATTAAAAATGCTTGAGCCAGTTAATATACATGTGCTTCCTGGCCTTAAACTGCTCTCATTGTTTAACTGTGCTTTGTGCACTATATCCACCAACCACTGAATCATTGATCTATGACTGGATGTACAAAAAGTGGGAATTGTGATTTCCAAATTGCAATTCTTTCTGAATGGCAATTTGGAAATTGCAATTCCTTATGTAAGAAAACCTACAACTACTAATTAGTCATTCCTAGTGGGACACACATTGACCTACCTCATGAATATTAATGATGTAGGTCGCAATTTGCGACCCATTAGGAATTGCAGCCATAACATGGATGATGGCCTGCTGAGTTCAGCAGACCACCATATCTGTGATTGCATTTAAATGCAGCCAGTTTTTCTTAAAGGAACACAGAATGTGTTTAAAAAGAAAAAAATGAAATTGCTGTTTCAATTTTTAAGTCTATGCAGTGGTTAATGGGACCACTCCCTGCTCGTACATTTTTTTTCAACATTCTCCATTTACGTATGGGTAACCATCACTTTTAAAATGGTGGTAAGGTATGTTTATGTTTATGCGATTTTTATAGCGCGCAACTACCCATAGGTGTCTCGGCGCAGTCACAAACAGTTATACATACCATACTGATTCAGTATTGTGATGGGACACCCAAAGCACATCCCTTCCACACACCGAATTGCAAATTGCGAGCTACCGGATAGTATTTTGCATTCTGTACGTCAGAAAAAGCATTTGTCTTGCTGATAATGACCCAATTCTGTGAATCGGCCCGTTTTCAACCAGAAAAGTCAGGTCCCAAGACTTTGGCATCTGGTTTTGTTCTTTGGGTTTGGATGAACCCCTGTTACAGTTTGTTGAGTGTATGTTTGAAGTTACTTTTTTGAAGACCGTAATTGCAGAGGTCCATACTCATTGAATTGACTAGCCTTTTATCCAGGACCACCAGGAAGCTAGAGTATACTGTAGTCATATGGCATCAAACAAAATACAGTGTATCCCATTAACAGACAATTAGTTTAAAAAAAAATCTGATAAGAGTTGAAGACATCTGAGCTGCAACTGAATATTTCCCCATTGGTTAAGATTAGGCAGAAGGTCACAGAGGCTCCCCTGAGCGAAATGTGATTGGTCCGAGTGCCGTTGTTCAGCACTCAGATCAGGACAGGGAGCCTGTGCATATTCCCTACCAGGGTGTCCATTACAGCCTGGTGGGGAATATGCAAAGTGTGTATGCAAAGTGTTTATGACTGCTTAGCTAGCCAAAACGGCCGGCCAAACAGTCATGTGCACTCAGAGCCTTATTATGATGAGGCCTGGAAAGCCTCCAACCACAGATCGGAGGCTACCTGAGCCTTATCACGGGTTCGATTCTCACTGCCTAATTACAATCTAGATGGTGGGAATTGAATTTGATGGAATCAAGGAGCCTGTTAACCAGTCGGAGACAGACCTGCAATCAATATGAGCAGCATTTCCACCGTAGGGATTACAATGCTCGTTTTCCGACAGGCTTTCCATGCTGAGCTTTACGACATGGAAAGCCTGTCCAAAAGTGAGTTTGGGGACCCCTAGCAGGGCCCCTTTATCCTTGTGGCCTCCTGCTGGGGGTCTGAGGGGGAACCCATGGTACCCCCTGTTAATCATGCATCATGTGGCAGGCAACTTGAGGTGTGCATCCACTCCTTCTCCCTGAGCCACCCACCCCACCCCACCGTAACCCAGCCCAGCAGCAACCAAAAAAATAAAATGATAATAAGGTTTGGTTATTATCATTTTATTTTTCCCTTTTTTACTGCTCTAAGAGCAGTGGGACGATGCTCCTCCGCCTTCGAGTAGGAGCCACCACTGTTATCAGTTGTATTGCACTATTGATCGTTGATCCTGAAATACCAGCCGTAAACAATATCCCAATCATATATAAGCTACAAGACAGAAAATATGGACGAACCCACTCATCTGTGTCAATGAACAGGAGGAATAGATTTCAGGATTACAGCACTGCCCTTATTTAAAGTAGCATGCCAACTGAGAGCTCCTTATTCCTCTGTGACATTTTCTGCATCATCTTTGAAGCAGAGTCACCGTAAAGTATGATGGCCCCAGCATTTGAAACTTAGAATTGAAGCTGGCACTCACGTGCGATGCCACCATGGCCCAAATGGTGGTCTCATAGAAGCCACCTGCAGTGCAGGCTGTTGGTGCCCTCTTATGAAGAAATGCCACATATTCAGAACCACGTTCTTGTGGTCAGTATTTTCACACACAATGTTATACTAACTTGTGTATGACATTGCTGTTTGCATTGAGTTGTGAAGCAAGACCCCAAAAAGGCTTTAACAATGTCCTTATGCTTCCAAAGTTGGAGCTGCTTATTGACAAAATGTTTCTACTTACAGTATTTATGTAAAGCATGTATTTTATTGTTAGAATGTTTGTCTTCAGGTACATACAATACTCTGTGTTAATGTGTTTTTGTTTCACAAAATTCCACGTAGGCACTTAGCAAACATACAGCTTCCCAGGGCTTATCCTCCTCGGGGTTTTCGTGAGAGACCTGAAGACGCTGCCAGCAGAGCACGACGGCTACAACTTGAACAAAATGTTAGTGGCCTTTTTCATTTTTTATTGAAGATCTTGTATTGGAAAAATCAATATTATGTCATTATTAATACTTGTTTTCATGTTTAATTGTTATTATACAGTTCTCTGCTAGATTTTGCAAAAAACACAGCGGTTAAAGCTTTTTACTCATAATTCAATGTTATGGGTAAACAAAGTTCTGTTTTAAAGTCCTTGAATGCAAAATGTGTGTTTTAGTTCAGGTTTCCAGCTTAGCCTGTTGTACAGTACAAGGGACTCTGAAATGGCTGCCAGAGAGATGTTCACTGGTTTGAAATGGTGTTCATATAAATCGAGATGTGTTGCTGTCCCTGCCAGCGCAATACTTGTCCAACATGTATCATAGATAGCCTGCCCATTACACTGCACTTCATTCTGAGTTCCCCAATGTGTCAGTATTCAAGGCATTCACAAGACACTCCTTTACTGTAGACAAGAAACACTTGAAGTTGTAGCAGGCATAAACAATGAGTTACACGGGGGAACATGGCGGCAGCTAGTTGAGCCGCCGCTGCGCTCCAGTTCAGGGCTCCCGTAATGTCTTTCCTCTTTCCCAATTGATGTCGGAAAATTCTGCTCTTTAAGCGAATTGCTGTTACTTATGGGGATGTTTTGCAGCAATATCGAGAATTGTTAAAAAAAAAAATATTTTCTTACTTTTGCGAGTCGGCGTCTCGGCCCGTCTCGTTGCTCTTTGGTTCCGCCACGCCTATGTGCTTCATCGCGGTGGCCTTCCCCGTCCTCCCTGCGCCTGGCCTTTTGTGGTGGGGGTTGGCCGAAGCTGGAGCTTTGCAGAGGACGTAGGGTTCGGAGCCTTCTCCGGGGCACTCGGGGCAGCGGCAGTACCGGTGGCTTCCAGGTCCTCCGAGGGTGGAGGCGCCCCAGGCAAGACGGAGGTGTAATCCACAAGCTCCGGAGGGGGTAAGGAGCGGTTGGGAGAGCCAAGCCGAGATCAGGTGAGCAAGGAACCATTGGGAGATTCTGCAGCTGGCTCACCACCTGCGCAGGAGAAGGTGGTTGTCTTGGGGTTTGGCGTCACGAAAAAAGGAAAAAAGCGTGGGTCCAAATCAAAAAATAATAGGAGAGAGGTGCGGGGAGAAGAGGACTTCCCGCCGGAGGAAAACAGGGGCACAAGGGGTCAGATTCCAACTCACGGTCTTAGCGCCGATAGTAACAAAAACAATATCTCCACATTTCTGTGTGGAGAAGTGAAGGCCAAACGCGCTATAGGGGGCAGACCTTCTAAGGCTGTTAAATCTGCTGTGGCCCCTGGTACAAGAGTATCGCCCTCCTTAAGATCATACTTTAAAGTTGTCCCACAAGTTTTGGACTTAACGAAAGAGGGAGCCTCTTGTAGAGCACCCCCTGGGCAAATCCCCTTCCCTTTCTGCACCCTGGATATGGCAGGGCCCTCATTAGGGGTAAACAACCGTGGCATCAGCTCTGGGGTCCTGGGTGCTGCAGGGGGGGTAGAAGGCGCCATTGTGGAGATTGGGATTACGGGTGTATCAAATGAGCCTGCTCCGGAACTACAGCAGATAATAGAGACATTGGAACAAGATGCGGCTCAGCAGGCTCAGCAGGAGGTCACTGCCTCAATGATAAGCAGCTTTCAGGTTGCGGGAGGATTGGAAGCAGCCTCCTTGGAATCTATGTTTTCGTCTCTGTCGCTGGACATAAAAAAGGGATTCGAAGTGTCTACTGCTAACCAGACAGAAATTAGAAATTTCTGTGAATCCTTGGAGAGCAAAATAGATGGTCTGAACGCTAGGACGGTGGCTCTAGAGGATGTGGCAGGCCTTTCTCTCCTTCTTGATAAGGCCAAAACGGACATCATCAATCTCAAAAAAGAAGATCTCGCCCTCTGCGATAGAATGGGGTTTTTGGAGAACAATGCTCGACGCAATGACCTCCGAATTCTTAATATTCCTGAAGGGAGTGAGGGTACTGATATTAAACAATATGTCATCACGCTTCTAAAGGATTCTTTAGGGCTCGAGCAGTCAGCAGAAGATCTAGGCGTTGACATACAAAGAATTCATAGGGACCCCTTTAGTAGGAACCCACAGAGATCCATGCCTAGGAAGATCCTAGTTAATTTCCACTCCTACTCTCTCAAAGAGTTTATTCTTAATCAAGCTCTAAAACAAAAATCTATGAGTGGTAAGGGGTTTACTTTTCAAATAAGGTCAGATCTGTCTAGGGTGACTCTGGACAAGCAATGGGAGTTAGGGAGGAGATTTGAGGCCTTCAGGAAGTTAGGGGCAGTAGCACAACTTAAGTTCCCGGCCGCACTAAGGATAATGTACAACAATAAAATGTACAATATTCGATCAGTACAGGCTGCATATGAGTTGCTACTGGACTTGGGTAAAGATGAAGGCCAGTCAGGCTAGTTTGGAGTTGGTCCTCGTTTTCAGTAGAGCTTTTTTTTTCCCCAGCTTAGCTTTTTTAGGGCAGTTTTTACTTTATACATTTTACATATACTCTATACTGAGCATTAGGAATTTACCTTAAAAGTCATAAAACAAAAAAAATATAATTTTTTAAAAAAAACACACATTGAGTCCCAATAACCCTTATGTCTGTAAGGTTTTAATTGCTCGGCATCTTATTTGCTTTTCTTCTATCTTTTTGTAGGGAGTTAAGCTTTGCAGGAGTCCTATGGGGCGCTACTTTCTGAACTTGGTCTAGATAGATAGGGCAAGGGTTTCCCATGGGAGGAGGGTGGGTTTAGGGCACGGGGAAAGTGGGTGGGTGTCGCAAGGTAAAAAACTTAAAATAATGTCCTCATTCTCTTCTCTGTAGTATTCTTTTTAAGAGAGTGATTTCTGCTGTAAATATGGTGATTTTAGATAGGTCCAGGGGATTTTCTTTTTGGCAATTCTGTTATAGGGTAGGGGGAGGCAACATTACTTATGAATAGCCTATGGATTCTCTCCTGGAATATTAATGGTCTTCGCACAAGACCTAGAAGGGACAAGATCCTGCAATATCTCTGCAATTCTGGTGCACAGGTCATTGTTCTTCAGGAGACGCATTTGACAGAACTAGAGATGCTTTCCCTGGTTAAAGAGAATAGATGGATTGATTTTGCTATTTCTACAACCCAGACCATGAACATCAGGGGGATCACGATACTTTTTAAGAAATCGATAAAGGCTTGTCTCATATCTAAGTTAGTAGACCCAGGTGGCAGATGGGTCATAGTAACAGTAAATATTTCGGGTGCACAAATTACAATTGTCGGATATTATGGCCCGAACCATGATGACCCCTCAGATCTTAAATCCATTTTTTCTCACTTATTATTGTTTTCAGAACCTATTGTTTTGGCTGGAGACTTTAATATAGTTTTAGACCCCCTCCTTGATAAATCACCAAACAGCCGGGCCTCAGTTCCTTGTAAAACCAGAGCCCTTTAATTAGATGCTATGAAACAGTACGCCTACCTAGATATATGGAGAGTAAGGTCTGGGCAACAGCTAGGCGTGTCCTTTCACAACTATAAATCTCATCATCAATCAAGGATTGATTTTATCTTGATCAGTCGGACTCTGAAGAGTGCAGTAAAGAACATCTCCTACCTCCCCTAACACCTGTTGGACCATTCTGCTGTGTGGTTGGAAATGGAAGGTATTGCTCAAGCGTCCCCCAGAATTTGGTTGTTTGATCGCTCGCTTCTCTTGGAAGATGAGGAGATCTCCTCTTTGGTGAGTGCGACTGAGTGGTTCATCAAAATGAACATTGGCTCAGCCTCATTAGGTTGTGTCTGGGACTCCTATAAAGCCTTCTTAAGGGGCCAAATAACCAGTAGGGTTACCTATAAGAGGAAGCTTTATAGAGAGGAGGTATCCTCTATTGAGGCCAAAATTGTAAAATTACAAGGTGAAATAGATTTACATTCAGATGCCTCGGCCGATACTTTACAGGAGTTACGGAACAAGTTAATGCGAGTGAAGGGGCAGTTGGATTCAGTGTTGAATACTCGTGTACTTCATAGGTGGGAAGCGAGCATAATTGCTCATTTTGAGTATGGGGAGGGAGCGGGTAGACTTTTATCTTGGAAAGCTAAGACTGATCAGATACGTAATATTATTGGCTCAATTACTCAGGATAGCGTGGTATATACATCGGATGAGGATACTCAGAGGACCTTTATATTGTTCTTTCAGGACATCTATAAGGAGGATAAAAGCATTGAGTCGGATAGTATTGAGGACTGGCTGCGTGGGATACCATTGCCCTCGTTGACCTTGGAACAACGAGCTTGTCTGGATCGGGTGATCTCGGAGGATGAGGTCAATGCAGCCATCATGAGTAGTAAGAAGGGGAAGGCGGCAGACCCTGATGGCCTTCCTGTTGAAATCTATAGGGTTTTGGTGAAAGCAATAGTTCCATTCTTAACTCTCCTATTCAACCAGATCCTCCAGGAAGGAGTATCTACTCCAGCGTCGTGAGATAATGCATCCATAACCCTTATTTTAAAACCTGGTAAACCTGCATCAAACTGTGGGTCTTAGGCCGATTTCGATCCTTAACGTTGATTATAAAATCTTTACCTCTATTTTGGCCAATAGATTGGGGCTGGTAGCAGGTGATATTCTACACCAAGACCAGAGGGGCTTCGTTAAGGGTCGTCAGCTTTTTGAACTGACCTATGATTTGATAGGGGCTATCGATATCGCATCCACTGATTCCCTTCCCCTGGCTGTCCTTACGCTTGACGCTACTAAGGCCTTCGACAGGGTCAATTGGTCATACCTGTCGGGGGTCTTAGGTAAGTTTAATATCGGAGATAAATATTGTCGAGCAGTGAGACTGCTATACCAGAACCCCTCGGCTTGCCTTTTGGTGAACGGATCTTTGTCGGACTGGTTTAATATCACAAGGGGAACAGGTCAAGGCTGCCAACTATCTCCTCTCCTGTTTGACCTATATATCGAACCCTTTGCCCAACGGCTGAGGGATGATTTTAACATCAAGCCTATTAGGTACAGGGAGTGGGAGAAGAAGGTGGCCCTATACGCGGACGACATTCCGAACTTTTCTTCAGAATTGCATACAGCCCTTCCATCAGTGATTAAACTTGCTCAGGATTTTGGCGCATTCTCCGGATATGAAATCAATGCCGCTAAAACAGAGATCATGGCTTGTAACATCAAGGAGTCTTTGATAGGGGTGCAGCCTAATTTAAAAATGAGGTATCTTAGTATTAACATCGTCCAAAATGTCAGTAAAATAGCCAACATCAATCTTTCCATAGTAGCGAAGGAATGTCGAAAACTTATGAGATCATGGTCTTCATTACCTTTGTCTATTTTGGAAAGGGTAAATCTAATAAAAATGTCTATTTTACCTAGAATTACTTTTCTTTTTAATACCATTCCTCTTTCTTCGAACCTTCTTCTCTATCTAAGTTGCAGAGCGATATCAATTCATTTATTTGGGCTTATCATATACCCAGGATTGCCCGGAAAAAAAGTAGGCGCTGAAGAGAAAAGGGTGGCTAGCTGCTGCGGATCTTCAATTGTATGCATTGGCATTCCAACTTACCCATTCTTGCATGCTATTGAAGATGCCTACTAACATAGGGGTTGGCTGTATGTTTAAGGCTATGCTTAGTGGAGCAAATTTATCACAGGAGGGTTTTTTGTTTAAATTTGGAGATCCCAAATTAAAAAAACAAAAAAACTGAAGGTTTTACAGGGCATAGCTAGAACATGGGAAAAGGTGCATAGCTCTGTAATGCTAGGGTATTTCTCTAGTGTGGCTACTCCGTGGGATTCACCTGGGGCCCCGGGATGGCTTAAGGATAGTCTGGTTTTGCCCTTGAGAGAGGCAGGTGTGGAGGTTTGGGGTGATTTGTTTGTAGATGGGGTTCTTGTTCCATGGGAATCCCTCAGGGACAGGTTTGGTTCAAACCTCTCCAGGTGTAAATACCTAGCTAGCTGGGCCCAGTCACAGACTACCATCAGATGTAGATTCCCAGTAGGGGGAGGTACCCATCTTGAGTTTCAGCTCATTATTAAGACCCCAGCAAAAAAGGAAATCTCTTTTTGGTACCATACTATTCTAGATGAAATTGATGGCGAGTTACAGCTGGCCGATAAACTTTGGGGGAGTTCCTTCTTGGACCAGGATGTTGGAAACCTTTGGCTTAACTCCTTTAAGACACTGTGGGACACTGTCAAACCAGCATGGCTCCAAAGGAATCACCTCTTCACCCTGCATAGGGCCTATTACTCGCCACAGAGGTTCTCAAAATTCTCAAATGACTTACCAGTATCATGTATGAGGTGTGGGGCAATAGCTGCTTCGGATTTACATTTGTTTTTTGATTGTCCATCTTTTTCTCCCTTCTGGGATTCTATAAGCAGATTATTGTCGGACTCGCTTGGCCGCCCCATTACAATCAATCCAGCATTAGCAATATTTGGGGTGATGGACGGTGTTATAGGCCTCGCTAAACACCTTCTTTTTTATACCATCCTCCTCGCTAGGTGAGAAATCTGCAAAAAATGGAAGGACTCTACACCACCCTCCTTTCTTCATTGGCGGGCATCAGTATTGCAGGTTTCCAAGTTAGACCTAATGAGATTGGGCAACCAAAACAAAAGAGCTTTTTGGAATCTTTTGAAGTGAGGACGACAGTGAGACGATGCATGTTTTTTTTTTCCCTGTCCAATGATTACCTCGCCCCTCCTTTTTTTTCTAGGCATATCCTGACACAGCAGGTTGCACCCTGTGGTGTTTGTTTGGATACATGCCCAGTAAGGCGGCACCCTAAAGAGCTCCGAATAATAATTCCCAGAGGCTCTGACATCACTGATAGGCGAAGGTCACCTTTCTATATGCCTATTTATCCAATGTACTGAGGCAGTTTGTCGCTCTCTCTGGGATTTAATGGAGCAACCAGGATGGAGAATGAGGACAAAACAAAAATAAAAACAATGAGTTACAATGTGAAGAGACAATAAATCACAGAAAGGCGGAGGAACATGAATATAGTCAACAGGTTGGGATCTGGCTGTCTCAGCAAAAACCCTGTCCTCGCTTCTAGTTTCTGGGCTAAAGATATTGCTGGTGCTTTTCATGTCAGAACTTTTATCCCCATTCAAACCTGGACAACATCGGAAATATAGAAAGACTTGCATAGGTTCCCAAGCAACTCTGCAATGAAAGCCCAAGGCTTCAGAGAAGACGACAAGCTGCTTTTCAAAATCTATTTCAATGTTGCTTCAAGTTGCACAAAACAAAATGTGAATCCCTGAAAGATCCTCTTCAATTCTTTGGCTATGTGATTTTAAACTAAGCGGTGAGTGCTGCTTCACAGAAGGTTAAGGATATTCAAAAGATTGTCCCACTGAAGAATCTGACTGACATAAAGAATGAGGAAAAGGTTACAAAGGCAATATAAAAAGCAATTGTGATAATGGGCATTCCTGTTGGGCACCCCGTAAAAGGGGAAAGTAAGAAGATTGAATACCATTTACAAATAGTGAGGCTGAAGTGGAGGAGTAAAGCATACTAAGATGCTTTAAAATACTCAATCCAAATCCATACCATTTAAGCCCACACATCATAAAATGCCGGTGTACTCGGTCAAATGCCTTTTCTGCATCTAGTGTATTAGCGTCCATGGGGAGAAAACGTTTTGGCGCAAGGTGTAGAATATCCAGGAAAGCTCTAGAATTGTCAGCCATATATCTAACTCATATAAACCTGGTTAGGTCAAGGCTGATAAAATTGAGGATAAACTGATTGAGTCGAAGGGCTAGTATTTTTTTCAAAAGTCTTGCAGGCCACATTTATAAAGGAAATGGGTCTGTAATAAGCACAAGAGAAAGGCTCTTCATCTTTTTCTGGGATCAAGCAAAGCATAGCTTCCAAAAAAGTCCCTCGTGCATTGTTGTTGGAGAGAAAGTTTTGATACAGAAAGAGCAAACGAGGAAGTAAGATGTGTGGGAAGAGTAAATAGAATTTGGCTGTAAAACCATCCGATCTGGGCGCTTTATCGTTAGGTAATTTAGTAAGTTATCTCTTTAATTCCTAGATGGATAAATCTTTGTGAGGAAAAGTCCTGAGACTCTGATGGAAGGGAGTCAAAGAAGGAGTCTAGAGCTTTGTATAAAGGAGAGTGTTTTGGTGTGTGTAAGGTGTGGCAAAAATCTGTAAAACATTTTAAGATTTAAACATCCCTGCAATGTTTAACACTATTGTCAACTATAATCTTAACTATTTTGGACTTTTGAGATTTGACCTTGAGATAATTCACCAGCATCTTTACTGCTCTGTTGAGCCCTCCAAAGAATTTTGTGTTGGTTTTTAATAACACAACAGAAGACTCTTCAGGCAATTTCTTGATTAAAGCCAGATTAGCTTGAATAAGATGCATTAGGATGTTATCCCTATTTAATGTATAATACTCATGCTCAAGTTGTTTGATAACTGAGAATAAAGGTGAGGACTCTTTGAGAGCTTTCATCTTTTTGACCACAACATATTCAATGATATAACCTCTAGTCAATACCTTGAAGGCACCCCAAATAATATGAACTGAGTCAAATTAGTCCTGCAAAATAATTAAAACTTTTCCACAAAAGTTGTGTTTTTTAAGTGGTTGTTGTTGAAGCAACATTTTTTTGATCTATCAGTTTTAGGCACCATTTTTATATCAACAAGTACTGGTGCATGGTCCAATATTAGTATGGAGCCAAATTCGGCTTGTGCTGGTGTGGAGAGTAAGTGTGGTGTAAGGAAAAAATAATCTATTCTAGATTTGGATTGATGTGCAGGAGAGTAAAAGTTAAACGGTAGAGTTTCAGGGTTATAAACCCTCCAGGTGTCTGCTAGCCCCCTTAAGTGAATAGTGTTTTACTTTTTTTGCCTTTTTGTTGGAAACTCACTTGGCAAGTGATTTCCTATCACTATAGGATCCATCAATTTATTACAATCCTCCCTAACCAGGAAGTTTTTGTTAGTACATGTCCGAAGAATGTTAGACATGTGTTCCCAAAATGTCATGTCCACGCCAGCAGGGCCATATACATTAAGTAGAGAGATTGGAGTACAATTTAAGGTGAGATGGAGGAGAAGCCATCTACCTTTCTCATCGTTTTCCTCCCATTCAATTGTCTAAGAAAGTGACTTATGGAACAATACGACTACACCATTTTTGTTTTATCTTGCGGTGGAACTAAATACCTGACCCACCCAATGTCTTTTTAATGATGCGATTCGTGGGTGTATGGTGGGTGCTGGTCGGTGGGGAGCTGTGGTTCCTGTGCTCCTCTTTTTGGTCTGCGTGGTCACGTTTCTGTTCCTGGCCTGCAGCCTTGCCGCCTGCCCGCCCCGGCTCTTGTCTGTTCTCTGGGGGCGGGCATGTCGCGGGGCTTCTCCCTTTGGTTTCCTTCTTCGGGTGGTGCCCCTGCTCTTGGCCGCTAGAGCTTTGTGGTTTTCCTTTCCGGGGTTGGCTTGGGTTCCTGTCGCCTCTGTGGGGGCTGGTTCCTTTTTTTCCCTGGCTCTGCCTTTTTTGCTTGCTCCTGGGATTTTCTCTGTGTTGTTGGGATCTCCCTGCCCTGCTTGCTTGCGCCTTGCCCTCTGCTGCTCTTCTGTCTGGGTAGCTTCTCGCTTCTCAGTGGGTGGCCTTGACTCTGCTGCGGGCTGGCTGTTGTGGCCTTCCTCCGGTTGTGTGTGCTGGTTCTTCGCCTCCGCTTCCTGGCTTCTGTGGGGTTGGTAGGCGTTTGGGGCTCCTGGTTTCTGACCCTGTTCCTCCGGTCCCTTGGGCTGCGCCTGGTTCCTCTCCTTGGATGCTTTCCGGTGTCGTGCCGGGGGCTCTCTGGGGTGCTCTGCCCCCTCTGTCCTGCGCTTGGGTGGCTTGTGCTGCCTTGGGTGCAGCTGTTCTGTTCTGGTCTGGATGCTTCTGCACTGGCTCTCCATGTGCTTGCCTTTGGCTTGCTTCTGGTGTTTCCTGGCTAACCCTCCTGTTTCTGCAGTGGTGCCTGCCTGGTTGTTCCTGGCTGGGGCCTCCTTGCTACTGCCATGTCCTGTCGTGCCTCCTGTTCTCCGGATTGGTGTGCTGTCCTGGTGCCTCACTGTCTGCTCAGTGGTTGTGCTTGGTCGTGCCAGGTTGGTGCCTGCCTGGCCTTCTGGGGCTGCTGGATGCTGTTGGCTTCTTGGTCCATCTGCAATCATGGGTGTTTGCTCCCTGGGTTGTTCAGGTCTCGTCTGGTTCCCTTGGTGGGTACCTGGCTGAGCTTTCAGCAGGGGCTTGCCGCTCCTGCGTGTTGGGCTCCTTTTTGGGCTCTAATTCCTTGCTGGTCTCTCTTTGGGTCCTGGTGGTTCCTTCTGGGCCTTCTCCTGCTGTTGGTTCTCTTCCAGGGCGTGTTTCCTTGGTGTTGTGGGCCTGTGTGGGGTTCTGTGGCTCCGGTTCTGCTGGTTTCTTGCTGGTTCTGTGTGGCCTCGGGCTGTGCCTCCTGGGTTTTCAGGCTGTGCTGTCCTTTTCGGCCTGCTCTGGGAGTTTGTTGCCGGTCGTTTCCTGGTTCTTTCCTGGTTCTGGGGTCCTGGCTCGCTTCTTTCCCCCTTGCTTCCCCGGGCTTTGTTCCCGGTGTGGGTCTGTTTGGGTGCCCCACCCCCCTCCCTCTCTGGTTGAGGTGCGGTTATGTGGTGCTCTTGCCACTGCGGGTCCCTCCATCCTGGCTGCGGGTTGTCTGTGGCTTTCCTGCTGCTTGGTCCTCTGCTTTTTCTGCTTCCTCCTGCTTCCGCTTTGGCCTTCTGTGTGGTCTGGCGGTTTTGTGCTGTTGGTTCCCGTTTCCTCCTGTCCTTTTGTTTTGGTCTGGGCGCTGTGTGGGCTTCTTCTGGGGTTTGCTTGGGCCTGCTGTTCCTCCTGCATGGTCGGGTTGGTTGTTTCTGCTCCTGGCTTCCTGGTTCTGTTGGCATTTGTTGCCCTGTTTTTTTGCTGTTTGCTTGGTTCCTCTCCGGTGTTGCTGGGTTAGGGCCTTGTGGTTGTGGTCTGGGTGCTGTGCTCCCTGGGTCTTTCTTTTCCGCTGCTCCTACCCTTGCTGCTTGCCTAGCCTGGGTGTGGGGTCCTGTGCTGTGTGGGCTCCTTCTTTTTGTGCTGCCCTCTATGCCTCTCTGGGCGGCTGCTGGGGTTTCCCGGTTGCTCTGTACTCCCCTCCTGCCTTGTGTTCCCTCCCTTTTGGGTTGAGGTTTTCTAGGGTTGTGGTCGATGTCTCTGTTTCCGCCCTTGTTGGTTTTTCTTTGGTTGGTTTCCGGTCTTGTTGGCCTCTCCTTTCTTGGTGAGCTTTAGGCTGGTTTCTGGGGTTTTGTGGTTCTTCCCCCTCCCTGTCTTTCGCTCCTGTTCAGCTCCTGGGTTCTTGTTGCTTCCTGGGCCTCCTCCTCGCTTTTCCACCTCTGGTCTCTTGGGGTCGAGTCCTTTGGTTTTCAGGCCTGTGCTTTCTCCTTTCTTTTTGATGTGCCTGCGCTCTGGCTTTCTTCCGGGATGTCTCGGTTTCCTTGTGGGTCTACCGCAGTGGTTCCCAAACTTTTTTAACCCGTGGCTCCCTTGACCTAATTGACAGTTGGCCGTGGCTCCCCACCATTTTTTTGCCGGTGGGCAGGTGGGGGGATGGAAGCAAGACCTCAGGAATACTTCCTGTTGGCTTCCTTAAATTAATTGGGATGCAATGCATGCGGTAGACGCCTTATTGAACCAAACGAAAACACAGCATCTAACTAGCGCTCGTTTAACAGGATACGAGTTAACGCTGTTGGCGCCACATATTACACTAAAAAGGTGCGCCACTTTGAACCCTGCTACTTTATTGCCATATCCTGGTTCTGAGCCCCAAAAGGAAGAACAACATGATTGTGTTTTTCTGACTGAAGAACAAACAAAGGGCCGTATTGACTTACAGGATACGCCGCTTCCAAATGTAGATAGGGGAACTGTGAGTTGATGGATCATGTTTAAAGTTGCCTGATGGTACGACTTCTGCAGCCTATGCAATTACCACACTTAGGACGGTGGTAGAGACAGCACGAATACCGGAGAAATTGGCCCAAGCAGCTGAACTGATATCTCTAACGAAAGCATGTGAGCTAAGTGCTGGATTATGTGTGAATATTTACCCCGATAGTCATTATGCTTTTGGAGTAGTGCATGATTTTGGCCTACTCTGGAAGGAACGAGGGTTTTTGACTTCGCATGGAATGCAAATCATGCATGGAGAGTTAGTACACGATCTTCTGAATGCACTATTACGTCCAAAGAAAGTAGCAATAGTCAAATGCAGTGAACATAAAAAGGTGACAGATAAAATAGGACAAAGGAATGCTTTTGCAGACCGTAAAGCACAAGAGACTGCAATGTTAAAGAATGTCTCTCCCATGTATGTGATGAAATCGCAGGCTGAGCGATGGCATGACGCCAGAGAGGAAATATTAGACATACAGAAATCAGCTTCTGAAGCAGAACTTGCAAACTGGGCAACAAATGGAGTGCTGGATGATGAGGGCTGTTGGCGTAGTAAAGATATGGAGAGATGGAAATTGCCTGCCGCTTATTTGCAAGCAATGGTTCAAATGACACATGGGCTGGCACATGTTGGAGCTCTTGCAATTACTAAATTACTTACACGAGTTTGGGAGCATCCTGAGATTGCCAGCATGGCTAACAGAGTAGTGCAGACCTGCTTGATATGCTTACAGTACAATCCTGCCAAAGGGACTTATACTCCTAAAGGAGGGTTCGTTCCACCGACTGCACCATTTGAAGTATTACAGATGGATTACATCCAGCTTGAACGTTGTAATAATCTTAAGTATGTCTTAGTGGTGGTGTGTGCCTTCAGTAAATGGATAGAGGCCTACCCCACGAAGGACAATACAGCGTTGACAACAGCTAAGGTGTTACTCAAGGAGTACTTCCCGAGATATGGTGTTTGTAAATTTTTGTGGAATGACAACGGTCCCCACTTTGTTGGGAAGATTGTGGAGTACGTCCTGAAAGGATTGGGGATAAAACAAAAATTCCATGCTGTGTTTTACCCGCAATCAGCAGGTTTGGTGGAGAGATATAATGCTACTTTGAAGTTGAAGCTAGCAAAGATCGTGGCATCCACGTCTTTGAAATGGCCGGATGCCTTGCCCTTAGCATTACTGTCTATTAGAGCAGTACCACACTCCCGATCTGGCCTCACACCTTATGAAGTGGTGTTTGGAAGGGCCATGAATATTTGGGGAGTTCCTAAGCCTCGCTTAATACATGATGTGCCTTGTGTAATGATGAACGATTATTTTGCACGATTAACAAATGATTTAATTTCGATTCATCAACAGGTTTGAGAAGCGCTCCCAGATAACTCTAGCAGGGAGGCCCATTACCTCCATTCTGGGGACCACGTGATGGTCCGATCGTTTGAGAGGTCCAGCAGTCTAGACCCGAGGTGGTGTTGCCCTGAACAAGTATTGCTGGCAACCCGAACGGCAGTGAGAGTCACAAATAAGAAGCGGTGGATGAATTCCACTCATTGTCGCCGTGTTTCTCCAGATCTGGTGACTCCTGCTGTGCTGTCTGATTATCGGGATATCTTGGATTCCGAGAAGAGCCCAGCCATTACGCCCAGCGAATCAGAGGGAGCCTTCCCGGACCACACTGTTTCTGGTGCAGCGAAGTATAATCTGCGATCGAGAAAAGCAGTTGTTTTGCGCGAGACTGGTTGAGTTACCACTCTGAGGTTTGTGAAAACGGAAGTAGAGAATATCAAGGGGAGGGGGGATCAGTTCTGCCCAGTGTAGCGACATCCGTCTTGAATCTCGGAGAAGAAACCAGCAGCTACCTCGGAGCTCAGCACTCATTTTTTTTAGTTTTATTTTTGATTATTTTGTTTTGAGACTATGGCACCCAATACAATGAGAAATAAGAGAGTTCTTGTTGCTGTGATTTTTGTTTCTACAATAGTGGTAATAGCAGTAATAGCTTGGTTTATAGAACGAGTGATCCCGGCGAGAGAATATTTGCTGCCTACCACTCCAGTTCCATCTGAACATTTTCATTTTACTCTGCCTTATCATGAAGAGAGACATAGACAAACTTATTTGAATAACTGTTTTATTCAGATTCTGCACCACATCCACAACATGACGAACACTACGAACTGTTGGGTATGTGTAATGTTGCCTGGACATCAAAAGAAAGGAGGAACTCCACTTATTCCTCTTCCGTTCTCTCATAATGGTTCCTGTAATGCCTGGTATACTCTCCTTTTCACCTTGAGATGGCCAACAAAAGGTGGACTTCTTTTCCGACTTAATAAAGTTTGTTACAACGATAGAGATGGTTACCCACAAGCAGAAGGAACTAAATTCGAGGGGGAAGAATATCGACAGGACAATGTATCATCACCTCGTATTTTTACTAATCAAAGAACTGTAAATATGTCTAGTTTATTTGTGATTACGGTTATTGAAGCAAAAGCAGATCTATGTGTAAGAAATAAAGGTACTATTCCGGTAGGGAAAAGTGAATGTACTACTACTCTAGCATTTGACACACCAAATAGTATTGCCTTTGTAGCATCACGAAATACTTACTTTATTTGTGGAAATAAGGGCTACCACCACCTTCCTATTGGGTGGTTAGGAACATGTTACATATCTTTTGTATTACCCCCTGTGTTCATTGCCCCGCCCATGTACCATAATGATTTTGTGCTATATCATGATTTTATATTGAATAGAGTTAAAAGGACATTAGATATTGATGACATTGACCAAACAGACACCTCTTTGCAGCAATATGTTGATTTCAATTTAGGCCTGTTTTCATTTCTAGGTGCAGCCTTAAATAGTAGGAATATAAGACAGCTAACACGTGTTGTGGAAGCTGTTGCTAATCAAACTGCCTCCACTTTAGGGAACTTAACTGAGGAGCTCCAAATTACTAGAATTGTGACGCTTCAGAACCGAATGGTTCTAGATGTAGTATTAGCTGATCGTGGGGGTGCATGTCTCATTATCTGTAGTAGTTTCTGCGTATACGTCCCCCATCTTTAAGTTACACAAAATTGCTGCTGAAATCCACCCTGAAAATGGTACATGGACATTTTCAAATTGGTTCTGGACTTTGCTTAGTACCTGGGGTTGGAAACTATTGACTATTTCCTGTATTTTTATTGGAATACTCTTCTTCCTTTGCCTATGCATCCTGTCAAGTATTCCTATAGGTTCTGAATCGATCCCCCTATTCCTGACCCTATTCTGGTTAAACTAACTATCAAGTTAACTAACAGTCAGCCCATGAGGCAAGAACAGCCCCCATGATGCAGATACCGTTATCTGACGCAGTCACACTACGGCACAGGAACGTGTTATCTGATTAGGTCATAACGCTTGAGATCTAATTAGACAAGCGACATTCCTCCAGCCCCTGATAAGGCATACGACGTTCTCATAACAAATCAAACCTATGACAACCTGGAAAATCCGTGCGGCCATTGTTTTGATTTCACAGAGAACTTCAGTAAAAGAATGTGCTAACGAGCAAGTCGTATGACATCTTTATTGACGTATCTATGTCCATCCTTACGTCAATCTCGGCACCTTTAAGGTATAAATATTGCCGATCTTGCCCTATGCAAACACACACGTGGTGACAAGACGGAGCAGCCATACTTGCCGAAGCCGAGAGCAGAAGCAGACCCCGCTGGCGCAGCCCCGCCTTCCTGACGCGCTGAGAGACGCGCTGCTATCTCAAGCCGAGAGACCCAGCACCGGCGTTTCTGGGCAGCCCTCGCAGGCAGCCTGGAATATCGAGAGCAGAGAAAGAGACACCATTCCTCATTCATCCTAACTTCCAGGTACAGAACTGAATAACCCCTCACAGAAAATTCTTTAGTTATTCACTTGGCAAAAACAAACTTAACTTAAACTGTAACTTTCTATTCCCGCCCACGCATTAGACTTAGGTCAGGTACACAGGGTAGGCGTATTTAGAAACACCAGTTGAGTACGTTTAGTCAAATGTATATGTGTATGTAAATATATTTTAATCATTTTAAACATCATATGGCTCAGAAACCATATCAATGTTTTTACAGTATTATTTTATACTATTGCTTTTAATGTATGCACTTTACTTAACTATAAGTATTGCAATAATATCGATCCATTTCTCTTGTACGAGAAAAGAGACTGATCAATAAATAACATCTTTTTATTGAACACGCCCGTCTCTTCCTTTTCTCTACAATCTGATGAGACTAAGAATGCACGTACTGACTGAGTAAAATAATTGCCTTGTGCTCACACGACTCTCGAGATTGACTCTTGATTAGGGGAGAGCAAAGTTGTCATGTTCTATGGTTGTCAGAAACTAAATCCCTTCTTGTCTAATCAGGGGAGTTAATTCTTTCCTGAACATTCGAGAAAGTTTCTAGCGAACTCTGAGCTACGCTGGCAAACCCAAAAATTAAGTCTAGTATCGACAGTAGTAGACCTAGTTAACGTCTGGTCTAGGCCTTTACTGCTGTAGGTATTATTCCAATGCGCAGAGCCTATTGGGAAAATAGGAGCTACACTACATGGCGCCCAACGTGTTTGGAAAGGGCGATAAAACTAACGTAAGACATTTAGAGTAACTCAGTCGTGCTTTCTCACTCAGACCCCTTTTCCCATTATACTCCAAAGACGTCTGGAGTGGGTGAAAGGTAATATCCTCCAAAACCTCGCAGGAGGGAACTCCTATGTATGGTTCTTGGTATAGTCAACGTTGAAGGATAAAAACAGTCCCAAAATATTGTGCATCTAATCTCTGTTTCCATAAAGAAACCTGATCTGCAAACAAACATAATACCATCCTGTCTGTAAAATGGCAGAGAGTGATGATGAAAGAGAGGCAGTTAGATTAGCAACTGAACTCGCAGATGCTGATGCTACCATGCAAGCAGCAGACCCGAATATAACACTCATTCCGGTCATTAAAAGGAGATCTATAACCTTAAAACTTATAGAAAATGGACTGACACCTAGAGGTGGCACAGTCATATTCGTAATCGAGGCACACGAATATCGGCAGACAGAGGTATACTATTCATGGATACATTTTCCAGCAGCAAATGCTGTAACAAAGTACTTCCACTATTACAAAGTAGAGGAACCTCCTGAAACGTACACTCCATTCGAGGAGGTGGAAGTACCACTCAAATTCCAAGAGCATTTGCTCTTATTTGATGGCGCCCTAATACATAACAATCACATTACAAGGCTCGGTCCTTTAGGTAGACCAGGAGCAACGTGGCCGGTCTTAGCCGGATACACACCACATCCAGACATCGATAGGATGCCTGCAGCTGAGCTGTTAATACAGCTAAAACAATTACTAAAAATTCATAGACAATTAGTCCAGTATGTAATGCGGACTTCAACAATTCAGCCAGCGATTAAACTTCCACAGCTGACCCCTCACCAGGGGAACACAAATAAAATTACACCACAGAACATCCAATCCTGCCTAGGTAAAGTTCCAGCTAAACGGGAACAGATACCATTCTGGTTGGCACAGAAAATCACCCAAATAGAGGCGGTGTTTCCTGACACCACCCCATTAGAAAAACACAGGATTCTGACTATATGTCTCCCAATGGGAATCGCACCACACATAGAGGACTGTGACACTTGGGGTACAGTCTTTGCTTCAATCTACACAAAAACGCACGGTGTTCCATCCATTTCGGTAATACCAGATGTGCTAAAACAAATTCAAGATGAATACGGTCCAGAACCAGCTTTAACTCTTGGTATGAAATTACTGAAAGACTTCAAGCAGGTCTCGGCTATATTATTAGCCAACATAAAAGGTGAAGCAGCAAACGTGGCGATCCGCCAGAGGTTAAAAGAGACAGATATAGCAGACCAACCAGCTGAAATTGCCAGAATCATAGAAAAATCTTATGAAGAACTAGGTAGAGATAGTTTAGGTGGAATACCAGTAAAACCGCAACTGACTGAAAGTCCAGAAAAAATATTTTTTAATAATAATTCACCAAAAAAGAACTGGGATGGAAACAAACAATCCAATCCAAAAGAAAAGAAATTCCAGTCCCGAGGAAGGTCTCCTAGGCGAAGAGAGAAATCTCCAAACCAAAGACAGAGGTCACCGCAGAGTGACCCCTCTGGGAATAGATATAACCTTAGAAATAGGGATAATATTAAAAAACCTGATAGATATCAAGACATTGATACACGTCCCTCTCAATCTTTTCAGACTTCCTCGCAGAAATCGGAAAGAAGAGGACGATCAGAAGAGCACGCCAAGTCCAAAGACAAGGAACCTGCTCAGCTAAAAAAGAAATTACAATTTCCAAAAAAGAAGGTAGCCAGTATCAAGGTAGTTAAAAATGCCGAGAATACTGAGGACACAACTGAAAAACGAAGAATGGGCTCAGACAATGCTAGACAGCGCAGCAGAGGTGAGCATAGCTCGCAAAGTCCTTATGAATCATCTGGAGACAGTGGACACGAATGAATACCTTCAAGTGGAAACTGCAGACACCAGAGTTAGCAAGCCCCACAAGATATACGAGATAACATTACGTATAGAGGGAGATAAGACTAGGAAAATAAGGGGACTATTTTGGGATAATCTCTCCAAGGGCTATGATATCCTTCTAGCTGAAAAAGACTGGCCACCAGAGTTTGTCAGGGAGTGCCCTCATGGCGAAGAAGTAATTATGCCTGCCTTCTCGAATCAAATCCCGATTCATAAAAAATACACACTTGCTAGAAAGTGGGCAGTGGCCTTAGCACCTGCTTTATATAAAAATCATGTAGGATGGGATGAGGATTCTCCTCCTCACAAAATCCAGTTAAAATCACAACCTACTGCACAAAGGCAGTACCCAATTAAGCAAGAAGCTAAAAAACAAGTAAATGAAATACTAGATCAGCTAGAATACCAGGGGGTGATTGAAACTTGCACCTCACAAATGAACAACCCTTTGTTTCCGGTCTCCAAACCAGACAATTCATATCGTCTAGTTTTGGATTACCGACACCTTAACACATGTTGCAAAACTTTTGCAGTGCAAAACTCACACAGTGCTGCACTAATGAATAACATAGTGCGCAAAAAATACAAAACAACCTTGGACATCTCCAATGGATTCTTTTGTCAAAACATAGCACCAGAGAGCAGATATTTAACTGCATTCTCAGTAAATGGCACTCAAAAACAATTCTGTCGGTTAGCCCAGGGGTACAAGAACAGCCCGGGGGTATTCTCAGCGAGAGTAACAGAATTACTACAACTATATGATGATGAAGCATTATCTTATGTCGATGACATTTACTTAACAGATGATGACTTGGAGACTCACTTGAAAAGGGTGAACACCATAATACTTGGGTTCGCTGCAGAGGGTTACAAATTCAACTTTAAAAAGTCCAGAATTGCCCATCTGACGGTCCTATTCTTAGGATATGAGTTATCAAGTGAAGGCAAAAGCCTGGCAGACAATTTCCTAGAGAAATGTGCCGTAATCCAAGCTCCTAAAACACTAAAAAACCTACAGTCAATTCTAGGTTTCCTAAATTTCGGAAGAACATACATTGCAAATTACGCAGAAAGGGTCAAACCCCTTTATGATCTAATTAAACCAGACTTTAAAAGATCCAATTGGACTCAAACACACACAGAAATTTTGAGATCCTTACAAACAGACATGCTAATTAAAACAAAATTAGAAACACGTGATAACACACGCAATCTTGTGATTCAAATCATCCCAGGGAGATGCGGATTCACATACCTGACTTCTAATGAAGGAGAAAAGGTACCAATTGCATTCAAATCACACTTGTACACTAAGGCTGAAATGAAATTTAGCCCAACGGAAAAAATTCTTACAGCAACACAGACAGCTATAGCAAAAGAACGAGCCCTGGCACAAGGTAAACGAATAATAATCGTGACACCAATACCAGCCTTAGAGGCGGTAACAAAGGCAAGCATTCCAAATGCTAAAGCACTCCATCCAAGATGGATACAATGGGCTAACTCTCTTGCTGCAACAGACGTGGTGTACGAATTTGATCCTTATTTAAAAACACAAGAATTTCTCCAATATGAATTTGAATGTCCTCCGCCAACCGAAATTCTGCCTCTAGATCACTACGGCTGTATAATATATACAGACGGATCAGCACAACCCGCAGTAGGGGGTAAACAAGCTTACAGTGCTGCGTGCGCGATTGTTAAAGGTCGTTGGCACGAAGGGAAATTTAAACCAACCCTCACTAAAACACAATCCCTAGGAGATTGTACAGCTCAGCGAGCTGAACTACTAGCATTCAAGATGGCGCTTGAAAATACCGATCGAGAATTCCCCACACTCATAGTGTGCGATTCGTATTATTGCGTTCAATCTTATAATGAATACTTGCAGATCTGGCTTCAGAACGGTTTCAAGGATGCAAAAGGTGGCACAATCAAGCATAAAATGCTCTGGGAACAAGTAGCTCTTTTACAAAAAGAACTACCAAAGACTCACGTGATACATACACTGAGTCATCAACGTGATGGCGTTCACGTTGCAGGGAATTCATTGGCTGATGAGGCCGCGAAGGCAGCTGTGCAAACGGCTTCCGTAGCTGCCGTCACCAGGTCAAAAACAAAAATAGACAGCGAAATATTACAAGCTGTCAGCGCTTCAGAAAAGGATTCGATAGAACCACTCCCTAAAGGCTTTCCAGTAAAATACTCATACATAACTGATGCAAACAATGTTCCTTTTGCTCAAATCCCTGGAGTGGGGGATAGGGCAATTCCAAACATGGAACATAGGTTAGGACTAATAATAGCGGCACACGAAGGGCTTGCTTCTATACATGCTGGCGTCTCAGCCACAGTATCATTATTAAAACAGAGATACTGGTGGCCAACAAATGAGAAGACAAACGAGGAACTATGTTCTAGCATGTGAAATATGTCAAAAAATGAAAGTATCAACGGTGAGACGTCCAGCGCAGACGCCCCTTCTAATCTCGGATAAACCATTAGCCTGTGTTTATCTAGACCACTGCGGTCCCTTACAAAGGGATGGTAACTATAAATATATCTTGGTCGCAGTGGACTCAAGTACGAGATTCATATGGATGTGGCCCCAGCGAACGGCTGACGCCAGAACTGTTATAAAAGATTTGCGAGTCTTTATCGGCACATACGCAATTGGCATGCTGCATTCGGACAATGGTCCTGCTTTTAGCTCTCGGGCTTATAAGGAGGCCATGGTCAGCATGGGCGTGCAATTGCGGTACTCTTGTCCATTTCACCCTGAGGGGAACGGAATTGTTGAAAGAAAAAAACGTGACATAAAGCAATCTATAACGGCAAAGGTATTAGGTTCGGGAGCTGGGTGGGTCAAACATCTAATAAGTGTCCAACGTAGTCTAAATAACTTGCCAAGAAATTCTCTGAAGGGATTCAGTCCATACGAATTATTATTTGGAACTAGGATGATGATCTCTGACCTTGATAGTCAGACTTCAGTGGTGAAAGAAAAAACCTTTGATGTCAAAGACCGTTTGGCTATTTTGCAGGACTTAAACAAAACAAGAAAAGACCTGAGCAACATACAGTTGAAACAACAGCCAACGACCACTGAAGAATCACCACCTGTCCCAGCAAGACCTGTCTGGATTCCAAAAGTCGGGGATCTAGTCAGGGAGAAGATCGCGGTAAAGAAGGAATTTGGGCCTTCCTACAGAAAAGCAGTTCCTGTCTTGTCTGTCAACGGGACAAGATCAGTAGTACTACCGCCACTTGCTGGTAAAAAGGAGAACCGAGTTGTATCCATCGACCTGGTAAAACCACAACATGTGGCCGATAACAAACAGTAGGCCAAGTGGACTCCCAATAAGTAGCAGAACACCAAGGTTTGCTACCAGCACAGAGGTCCTATCAAAAAGGCTCATCACATTCGAAACGCCTGCAGAAGAACAAGAAGGACTATGCAACAATGCAATAGAACTCAGACCTCTGAAAACCCAAATAAAGACATTTAGCAGAGACACACCAATCTATACTGAAGTACGAAGTGAAAATGCAAAAAACAAAAATCCTGAACCAATTGGAACAATTGACAGAACTGCATCCAGTTACTTCATCAACTTCGATGATTCCTCTGACGGCTTCAGTGAATCAAAGACACAGCCATCATCAAAATCCTTTAAAGACAAAGCGAAGGAACTTTTGAAACAACTGAAAGAAACATATCTGGTTTCTCCATGGATTGAATTTTGGGTGGGTTTTGGTGCATTTATCCTCATACTTTGGCTCATCATGGTATTTACTTTGGGACGCTTCATTGAGGGAAAATATGCTAAAATGGACACAGCAAGTCAGAACATCAACTTGATCCTCAAACCACACACATCTTCACACGTCGAGAAAAGAGAACTTTCTTCAGAACTTTCTTCAGCCAACTTCACAGCCAATCCGATACCTGGTGGGGTAGCCTGGGACAACACTGACTATGAAATTTATGGTCCGGTCGAGATCCTGAAATATCCACACCAAATCAAGATCTCCTTGAGTGACTTTGCAAAACCAAACTCATTTGCTGATGATTGGGACTTCGAAAGCATTAACAACATGATGTCTGACTTAGTAATGTCTGCTAAATTTACAAAACATGATTATTTGCAAGGTTCTACAAATTATGATAGTATGTATTGCTATAACCATTTTTTTACATAAATCTGCACAACCTAGAAATGTTTTAAATTATAATCAATGGGAACATTGTGCTACACCTCCAAAAGGAAGCTCTAGAACCGTATATGACAAATATTCATATTTTTCAGGTTTATACATAAGTAATGCTGAAACATTTTATTTTAAATTGTCAAACAAGACAGGGATGAAAACCATGATAACCAACACAAAATTGATATATTCAGATTCATTCTTTGAAAAAATGAATACTTTTGGATTTGATTATTGGGACAAAAATGTTGATTTGAAAAGTGTTTGGGGTACAAAAGATTGGCAAGTACAGGGTATAGAAGCTTTGTTTAGAGCCTGCATGATCCCAGAACAAATGATATTTTTAAATGACACTGTTCAACAAACCACCTGTCTTGGCTTAGCCAAAATCAAAGATTTAATTAAACCGTCTATTCCAAAGCCAACAATGTTTAGCAATAACTCTGATACAGATGAAGAAATAGACGTAAACCATATATTAAACCAAAACAGAACACATCCTGATTGGAAACAATGGTTGATCTGGCCCACAGATACAAATAACTGTCAAGATAGATTCCTGAATAAAACACAGGGTTTCAAAATGACCAGGCCAGACCCTAGATATCCCCAAAGACATCACCCAGGGATAATAACAACCTACAGTGTGGGCAAATTATGCCTTCAATGGCTACAAACTTCCACACTGGCAGAAATTAAACAACACCTAACTTTACTTACTGATGGTGCTGACTTGCGTGATTTCATAATGGGACCACGCAAACAGCGTCAAAAGCGTTTCATAGCAGCCTCTGTATATGCAGCATACAATGAGGCCTGGAAGGTTACTCAAATTGAGACAGCAGAAAGAATACGGGAAATTGACCGTATAAATTTGGGAAAATCACTTTCTGTAGTGGACAATGGGTTAATGACTCTGTCCTCCAGAATTTTTTCATTGGACAGCATTGTGTCTTCAGCAATCGATATATTATCGCAAGACTTACTGTTATTACAACATGGTCAGTCACAATTGCGTTCTATTGTACAGCTTGGCTGGACGTTACAAAATCTGCGTTCAGGCTATGTGCCTTGGCGTTTAATCAACACAACGTCACTATTCCAAATCTTTAACCTTACTGATAGACAAATCGGTATGGCGCAAAAGGGTGCTGATTATACAATCTTGAGCATTGAAAAACTAGAAAGATTACCAATGACAATGTCAGAACGACCTGTCAGTGAATGGATAATACACGGAATCATAAATATTCCAATCTCAACCTTCAGGTTTCAATACTGCCAAAAATATATACAGGCTGGCATGTACGACAAATTGGGAAAGGGGTACCTTAAAACAACTTGGAACCTGCCCTATTCACATGCATGTGTCAGTAATAAAGGACAGAAAGTGTTTCTTAGTGGCAACAATTGTGCTATGTCACTAAGCGGCACGCTTCTGTGTAACGGAATTAGTTTGCATGGAGCCTGTGAAGGGAATTCATACAACCTTTCATGTCACCAGCAAGGCGCACCTGCAACTGAAATAGAACCATTCTTTCAAAGACTCTATAATGGGAGTTACATTCTTATTGTAGACCGCAGATGTTGTAGTCTTATGCCCGGGACTCCTTATCTAGTCACTACGACGGCGAAGGTCAAGTGCTGTGGACGCTCTTTATTCCCCAGCTCCTTTCCAGACAGGGAGGCAAGGGCATGGCCCAGTTTGAAAATTACTTCTATTCGAATAGATACTTTAAGCAGAATGAAAACAGTGCTTCTTCAGACGCCTACAAGGCTCACGTCATCAAAAGAAACGTATGATCTACAAGTCGCAAGGACGACTGCAGAGATACATACATTATTATCAACTAATTCCCCCGTACATTTCGCGGAAATCCTGAGCGAAATCTTAAATATTTCTGATACCACTGGGGTCTCAAAGGTATTTAAGACAGTATTTTCGATGGCATTAACACCATTCAAAGCCATACTGGGTATTTTTCCAGATTTCGTCCATTCGATTTTTGGCGGACTTCCCCTGATCCTGGGACTAATTGCAGGAATCCTATTCTTAGTCCTTATTTTTCGTTATGGCAACCCATGTCACAGATCAAACTCTCGCGACAATGGAAGAAACGATCCTAGCCATTGGATACCGGGACCGGATATCAAAAATCCTGGGACTATCCCGGCTTAGAGACCTGAACATGACTTGGTTTCTATCATTTCGACCAATGTGGCAAAGATGTGTTTTACCTGTATTGAGATGTCTGCTATGCGGAGAAGAATGTGTGTTAGACACCTGTCTGACGCTACAATCGGATGCGCCAGTGGATGCAGATACACTGTTGGTTCCTACCAAGGTTCACGCTTTGTGCTGCCCTCAAAGGCTGCCAATCCTGATGACGGCATTCCTGGAGTCTTCACCACTACGATTGAAGAGTAGTGAAGTTCAAGATGAAAGCAGCATTAATCAGGTACGACCTTCTGTCAGCAATGCGAATCAGAATGTCAATGGAGAAAATCATGCGCACGAATGCATGGTTACACCTATTTCCGACTTAGTGGAACTTTCCCATGAAGCTGTTGACAGTTTTTTCGAAAGCCTTAATGATATGATGTTCTCTCCGGAACAGAAATAGAGACTTTTGAGTAAACTCGCACTCGGCGTTCCCTGAATTCGGCCTTCAACTTTAAAAATAAAGTCACATGAACAATTCTTCCCACCAGTTCACGGACAACAATTTTTAGCAGCCCCAATTATTTTTCACAAATTTTTCGGGACACTTATCTTCTGCTTAAAGTAAGAAACTATTCCTAGAGAACTAAGATTTCTATTTTTAGATACTTTATAAACTTTAGTTGCCCGCTGGGATGTTCACAAATATTTTATTATGTGATGAGATGGTCTCGAACTTCCTTTCTGTATAGCCATATTAAGAGCCATTTCATGTGTATTTCTCATATACCAAATAAGCAATAATGCATACAAATGCGTGTTTACTTTTGCATTTAATTCATAGCTTAAGTGCATACAATATATATGACTGCAATTTTTCAGTATATTTGAAAATTTCAAAATGCATTTATGTATTTTGGGGTGGTAAGGTATACACTATACTCTATAGTATGTTGTACTATGTTATACTATGCATAGATTAGTAAATATGACCATAGTTAGCGTGGAGTGGGTGTCATGTATTCCTATAGGTTCTGAATCGATCCCCCTATTCCTGACCCTATTCTGGTTAAACTAACTATCAAGTTAACTAACAGTCAGCCCATGAGGCAAGAACAGCCCCCATGATGCAGATACCGTTATCTGACGCAGTCACACTACGGCACAGGAACGTGTTATCTGATTAGGTCATAACGCTTGAGATCTAATTAGACAAGCGACATTCCTCCAGCCCCTGATAAGGCATACGACGTTCTCATAACAAATCAAACCTATGACAACCTGGAAAATCCGTGCGGCCATTGTTTTGATTTCACAGAGAACTTCAGTAAAAGAATGTGCTAACGAGCAAGTCGTATGACATCTTTATTGACGTATCTATGTCCATCCTTACGTCAATCTCGGCACCTTTAAGGTATAAATATTGCCGATCTTGCCCTATGCAAACACACGCGTGGTGACAAGACGGAGCAGCCATACTTGCCAAAGCCGAGAGCAGAAGCAGACCCCGCTGGCGCAGCCCCGCCTTCCTGACGCGCTGAGAGACGCGCTGCTATCTCAAGCCGAGAGACCCAGCACCGGCGTTTCTGGGCAGCCCTCGCAGGCAGCCTGGAATATCGAGAGCAGAGAAAGAGACACCATTCCTCATTCATCCTAACTTCCAGGTACAGAACTGAATAACCCCTCACAGAGAATTTTTTAGTTATTCACTTGGCAAAAACAAACTTAACTTAAACTGTAACTTTCTATTCCCGCCCACGCATTAGACTTAGGTCAGGTACACAGGGTAGGCGTATTTAGAAACACCAGTTGAGTACGTTTAGTCAAATGTATATGTGTATGTAAATATATTTTAATCATTTTAAACATCATATGGCTCAGAAACCATATCAATGTTTTTACAGTATTATTTTATACTATTGCTTTTAATGTATGCACTTTACTTAACTATAAGTATTGCAATAATATCGATCCATTTCTCTTGTACGAGAAAAGAGACTGATCAATAAATAACATCTTTTTATTGAACACGCCCGTCTCTTCCTTTTCTCTACAATCTGATGAGACTAAGAATGCACGTACTGACTGAGTAAAATAATTGCCTTGTGCTCACACGACTCTCGAGATTGACTCTTGATTAGGGGAGAGCAAAGTTGTCATGTTCTATGGTTGTCAGAAACTAAATCCCTTCTTGTCTAATCAGGGGAGTTAATTCTTTCCTGAACATTCGAGAAAGTTTCTAGCGAACTCTGAGCTACGCTGGCAAACCCAAAAATTAAGTCTAGTATCGACAGTAGTAGACCTAGTTAACGTCTGGTCTAGGCCTTTACTGCTGTAGGTATTATTCCAATGCGCAGAGCCTATTGGGAAAATAGGAGCTACACTACAATCCAATGTGGCCCTACACTATGCTCTGTATGTATCAATGCTTGCATTCCGTCCAAGCGAGCTAATGCCAAAAATGAGCAAATGATCAGCAAAGAAATAACAAACATAATGCTATTTAATATCGATGATGAGCACTCTGATTACTTCAGATATGAGGTAGCTTCAGCTAAATGCTAAAATGGGCGTCTGTCGTAATTTGACGGCGATCGGGTTAGCATTTGCTTCAACTACACGAACTTTCCTTTGTTAGCTTGACTATGTTCCGGAGGCCATTTTGTATTCCTGACTTCCATTTTGAGTGAATGCGCTGCCTCATGGTCAGCATGCCCTTTTGTCCTTTCTCTCTCCCGATGACCATTTAGTCTGCCCAGCAACTGGCTATTTTTAGTAATGAAATACAAAATAAGGAACCAGAAGTGGACGATGTTTAACGTGGTCCAAAGTATGCGTCCAAACAACTTGAAAACAAATTAATACTAAGTTCCCCAGAGTTAAAGAAAAGGAGGAGGTGTAAAGGAATGGAGACGGGACAGAGGCAGGGAAGACAGTGTTCCCTTGTTGGAACTAGGGGACCTCACACACCCAGGAACCTAGGTGTCATGCTTCATCATTGGTCTCCTGCTCCTCGTCAGACTGGCGCTGCAATGTCTGACGGGCGCCGTAGGCGCTCTTTGTTGGAGATCTTCTGTTCCAGTCAATTTTTGCGTGCGTGTGAGGGGTCTGGTGTAAGTGTAGTCGTGAGGGATAGGTGAGGTTTAAAAGAAGGTGAGTCAGTCCACAATGAACTTTATTTGGGGTGGCTGGCTCCCTTATTAAAAGGGGTGGGAGGGGAGAAAGGAACTGTTTAGATTACAGTGAACTTGCTCAACCCTCTAGGAAGGTCGACATGTTTCATGCCTGTTTGGCAATTCTTCAGGACCTCAAGTGTTGGGTACTACACAGTGAAATGAACAATAAAGATTAATAAAGGTTTTTAATACAACCTCATTGGGTCAATCAGGGAGCAAGCCAGCAGGTCTTGCTCTAGAGGGGAACCCTAAGAACAACCCTAGTGGGCCCCGCAGTCTGTTCCCGTGGGGCAGTTCGTGTGGTGGGACACCTGGAATGACGAACAGCCTGGGCGGAAACCTACCCACACCACGAGGCGCTCCTGCCGGTAGCGCGGAACAGCAAGGGAACACTGTGTTCCCTGCCTCTGTCCCGTCTCCATTCCTTTACACCTCCTCCTTTTCTTTAACTCTGGGGAACTTAGTATTAATTTGTTTTCATATTTTTAGTAATGGTCAAGCTTGCGCATGCGTATTCAAGCCTTCAAGGTTAATGATCGGTCACTGCGTAGGAATGTTCTCCAAACTGACCAGTGATACTAAACTCCTCCCACAAGTTGGCTGTGTTCCAAGAATGCCCTTATATGTACCCAAGTTGTGTAAATTGTGTACCACCTACTTTTCAAATTCCTGTAAACTGTATAAAAGAAGCCATGTATTCGATGTTCGTTGTGATACTTCCTGCATTGCCGAAGGGTGCTGTAGGATTGTACCACCACCCCATGGGGTTTTAATAAACTTGTCTTTTGCATTTTCAGTTTCCGTGCCGACTTCCATTCTAGAGGTATTGAGAGTTTTTGCAGACTATGTAGGTCTGTTGAAACCCAATACCACATATCTACCAAGATGTGGCGCATTCCTGCTCTTACGGTGCGTGGCATACTCATGATAGCCTGGAAACATTCCAAGCACCTTTACACCATGACGCAGGGTCTCTGCTTTGCAGGCAGGATTGTTTTTGTGCAGGATGGACACATTCCTGCATAAAAGCAATCCTTAAAGGTGATTTCCTCTATCTAAATTTGATGCAAAATGAGTAAACAACATCGATAAATAAATATATTTCTCCACTACTTTGCTTAAATTTGAAAGGCGTACAATATTGATCCTTCCCAGGTTTGCCAGTCTTGGTATATGGCCCATCAGGATAAGGAAGGCAAACCTCAGCTCCCTTTGTGTGACTCTCTAGAGTGAATTCACAAGAGCCCAACTGTCAGTCTATCTAGCTGTGTTTTCTACAGACAGGCAGAGGCACAGAATGGTTAAGCAAGAAGATAACCACTTTCTACAAGTGGCATTTTCAAACTTACAATTTAAACACCAACTTCACTAAAAGATTTATTTTTAAAATTGTGAGCCCAAAGACACAAAGCTCCCATTTTCTATTGCCTCCTAGTTGGAAGATTCAATTGTAAGATGCTTCAAGGCAACTTCAATGCTAACCTAAGGGAGAGATAGGCCTCTCAATAGTGAAAAACTAAGAGGCCTATTAGGATGGCGGACGGAAACGGGTTCCATCCGCCATGGTGGCGTTAAAAATACTCCCGACCGCACTGCGGATGATTCGCAGTTGCGATTAGGATATTTCTGTCATCACACACCGACCGCGGCGGATGGATCACACCAAAGACCGCCGTAAGCGGACGGTACCACAGAAACAATCTCCGCCGCGGACGCATGACCGCGGAAACAGGCCCAACCGCCGCCAGACCTGCGGAGGGTCCGGCCGCACGATTAGGATAACCCCGCCATCCCAACGGAACTCACCACCTTCCTCGACCGCCGCGGAAAAAAAGCATCGACAAACGGAGCATGACTGCGGAAGGACCAAACGAACATCACTTCTGCCGTCAAACCGATTAAAAAATGGCGGACGGAAGTAAATAGAAAACACCAAAAACAGGACACACACCCACCTGAAACACCCACCCCCAACAACTACACGCCCCAATGACACCCCCCAGCACAAACAAGAGCACCCAAGTCACCACACCCACAGAACACCTGACTTGCAACAACCATTGGGACACAACCACCACAAAGAGTATAAAATAAATCCCTCCCATTACCACAATCCTTTGCATCACAGCACAGCTGGAACAAACAGGCAAAATAGCACAAACTGCAGACACACACAATCACACATACAACCTGCACACCAACACACCCACCACACAAACCCCCACAACACCATCCCTACATACCAAACACCTGCACACCCCACCCCACCCCACCAACACCTTGCACATCACACGCCATGGCACCCAAGAAAAACCCCAAGTTCACAGAGAGTGAGTTGAAGGTCATGGTGTATGAAATCATCCGTGTCGAACCACATCTGTTCAGTACCCTAGTCCAGCAGACCACCTTAACAACTAAAACCACCATTTGGGACAGGATAGTGACCAGAGTGAATGCTTCAGGGACCGTGCCACGCACCAAACACGAGATCCAGAGGCGGTGGCACGACCTCAAGGCAAGGTTGAAAGGCATCAGGGCCAGAACCCACCTGCGGGCACAACACACTGGCGGCGGCACTCCCCTGGAGCCTATACCATTTGCCGAATGGGAGGAGAAGGTGCTGGGCGTACTGCACCCTGAGAGCCTGGAAGGAATCGAAGAGGGACTTGAGGCTGGTATGTACAAACCAATGACCACTATCACACTGTCATGGTCTGCCTTGTACAACTGGCAAGAACCATCTCCCAGGCTCCAATCAATGCATGTGGGCCACACAGTCACCCAAATGTGAAGTCCTGGGCTCAAATGCACCCACCATGACCAACCACAAATGTTGCCTCCTACGTTCACAGACTTGCATGTTGTCAAAGCAGCCAACACCACAACTCCCAACAGGCCCACAAGTCTACAGGGAGGGTGGGGGTGGGTACAGCACTACAACTCCCAACAGGCCCCCATGACCACAGGGAGGGTGGGCTTGGGTCCAGCACTACAACTCCCAACAGGACCACATGTCCACAGGGAGGGTGGGGGTGGGTCCAGCACTACAACTCCCAACAGGCCCACATGTCCACAGGGAGGGTGGGGGTGGGTCCAGCACTACAACTCCCAACAGGCCCCCATGTCCACAGGGAGGGTGGGGATGGGTGGGTGGAAGTTAAGCACTACAACCCCCAACAGGCCCCCATGTCCACAGGGAGGGTGGGGGTGGGTCCAGCACTACAACTCCCAACAGGCCCACGTGTCCACAGGGAGGGTGGGGGTAGATCCAGCACTAAAACTCCCAACAGGCCCCCATGTCCATAGGGAGGGTGGGGGTGGGTGGGTGGGAGTCCAGCACTACAACTCCCAACAGGACCCCATGTCCATGGGGAGGGTGGGGGTGGGTCCAGCACTACCACTCCCAACAGGCCCACATGTCCACAGGGAGGGTGGGGGTGGGTCCAGCACTACAACTCCCAACAGGCCCCCATGTCCACAGGGAGGGTGGGGGTGGGTGGGTGGGAGTCCAGCACTATAACTCCCAATAGGCCCCCATGTCCACAGGGAGGGTGGGGGTGGGTCCAGCACTACAACTCCCAACAGGCCCACATGTCCACAGGGAGGGTGGGGGTGGGTGGGTGAGAGTCCAGCACTACAACTCCCAACAGGCCCCCATGTCCACAGGGAGGGTGGGGGTGGGTGGGTGGGAGTCAGGAACTACAACTCCCAATAGGCCCCCATGTCCACAGAGAGGGTGGGGTGGGTCCAGCACTAAAACTCCCAACAGGCCCACATGTCCACAGGGAGGGTGGGGGTGGGTCCAGCACTACTACTCCCAACAGGCCCCCATGTCCACAGAGAGGGTGGGGTGAGTCCAGCACTAAAACTCCCAACAGGCCCACATGTCCACAGGGAGGGTGGGGGTGGGTCCAGCACTATAACTCCCAACAAGCCCACATGTCCACAGGGAGGGTGGGGGTGGGTCCAGCACTACAACTCCCAACAGCACCCCATGTCCACAGGTAGGGTGGGAGTGGGTGGGTGGGAGTCCAGCACTATAACTCCCAACAGGCCCCCATGTCCATAGGGAGGTTGGGGGTGGGTGGGTGAGAGTCCAGCACTACAACTCCCAACAGGTCCCCATGTCCACAGGGAGGGTGGGTGAGAGACCAGCACTACAACTCCCAATAGGCCCCCATGTCCACAGGGAGGGTGGGGGTGGGTCCAGCACTACAACTCCCAACAGGCCCACATGTCCACAGGGAGGGTGGGGGTGGGTGGGTGGGAGTCCAGCACTACAACTCCCAACAGGCCCCCATGTCCACAGGGAGGGTGGAGGTGGGTGGGTGAGAGTCCACCACTACAACTCCCAACAGGCCCCCATGTCCACAGGGAGGGTGGGGGTGGGTGGGTGGAAGTCCAGCACTACAACTCCCAACAGGCCCCCATGTCCACAGGGAGGGTGGGGGTGGGTCCAGCACTACAACTCCCAACAGGCCCCCATGTCCACAGGGCGGGTGGGGGTGGGTGGGTGAGAGTCCAGCACTATAACTCCCAACAGGCCCCCATGTCCACAGGAATGGTGGGGGTGGGTCCAGCACTACAACTCCCAACAGGTCCACATGTCCACAGGGAGGGTGGGGGTAGGTGGGTGGGAGTCCAGCACTACAACTCCCAACAGGCCTCTATGTCCACAGGGAGGGTGGGGGTGGGTCAAGCACTACAACTCTCAACAGGCCCCCATGTCCAGAGGGAGGGTGGGGGTGGGTGGGTGAGAGTCCATCACTATAACTCCCAACAGGCCCCCATGTCCACAGGGAGGGTGGGGGTGGGTCCAGCACTACAACTCCTAACGGCCCACATGGCCACAGGGAGGGTGGGGTTGGGTCCAGCACTACAACTCCCAACAGGCCGCCATGTCCACAGGGAGGGTGGGGGTGGGTGGGTGGGAGTCCAGCACTACAACTCCCAACAGGCCCCCATGTCCACAGGGAGGGTGGGGGTGGGTCCAGCACTACAACTCCCAAAAGGCCCACATGTCCACAGGGAAGGTGTGGGTGGGTGGGTGAGAGTCCAGCACTACAACTCCCAACAGGCCCCCATGTCCACAGGGAGGGTGGGGGTGGGTGGGTGAGAGTCCAGCACTACAACTCCCAACAGGCCCCCATGTCCACAGGGAGGGTGGGTGTGGGTGGGTGAGAGTCCATCACTACAACTCCCTACAGGCCCCCATGTCCACAGGGAGGCTGGGGGTGGGTGAGTGAGAGTCCAGCACTACAACTCCCAACAGGCCCCATGTCCCATCCCAGAGCAAGATGGAGTCCGCCCACCATTTGCTGACCAGTGCATCTCCTCCTTCAAACCTACAGGTAGCTAGCCATCTTCACAGGGGCACCATCCAATAGCAAGACCGGACCACACATATACAAGTATTGTCTCCCCACCTCCACACCACCATAATGCCCAGTACTGTCTACCACACAAACATGATGACACCAACAACCATGTCCTGATTCGCTAGAAATTTGTAATGTAACAACAACAAACCTGTCATGTCCACAGCATTGATTCTTAAATTCTTGTCCCTCAGGTGATCGCAACTTGACAGATGAAACCAGGAACCACCAGCACCAGTCGCCCCCCTCACAGCCAGGACTCTCCGGTGAAGATTCCATGGACACCTCGGGTGCAGAGGACTATGCTGGCCCAAGCACACTTCGAGGGCCACCAGGCTCCCAAGACATCCCTGCCTCCACCACCTTGGCCAGTGTAACAACACCAACACCTGCCATTGTGAGCTGTGCAGCTACCACCACCACCACCACCACCACCACCTTCCTGCCAATGCCACCCTGCCTGACCCATCGTACGATGATGGGCCATCAACATCTCAGGCTAGCAGGGAGAGTGGACGGGGAGGACACAGGTGAGGCCACAGCTCACAAACAGGAGTTCAGGTGCAAGGCGAGGTCGGGAACAAGACCCAGCCCATCCTGGGACCGAGACCCTGGATGCCATTGCCAAAGTGGAAGCCTCCTATGAGCGGTCACAGACACAGGCGGAACGGGCACACCAAGACTTGCTACAGACCTGCCAGCTATTGCGGTCCATGGATACCCGCATGGGACAAATTGTTGACCTCATGAGGCAGAAAACAGCTCTTTGGAGGGAGTGGTTATCCCGCGCCACACCACCTCCCCCTCCCTAAGTGGCCAGCGGGACAGGGCACCAACACCACCGCCACCATCATCTGAGGCCACTGACAGGGAGGTGGTCCCTGAACAACCTGCCCCCACAGCTGGCTCCGCTGCCGCTCCAAGACAGAGGGGCCGTCCGAGGCTGGATCCAGCAGAGAGCAGTGGCAATGCACCATCCACCCGCTCTAAGAGGGGCCGCCACTGACTTCACCCTTCCTTGAGCCTGGCATTCACTCTGCAAACTATCTTGCCCCACAATGCCAAGCATTGGCACATGTCTGTTGGACTAGGTGTACATCCCACAATGTGGTGTGCCCACGGTGGTGTCATCTGACATGACCTTCAACTCACGCTTCCCCCCAACACCTATTTGTAAATATGCACTAACAGTAATCTACACCCTGTAAATAAACACCACGGAAACACTCAAGGCTGTGTGACCTCCATGTTTTTTTTTTTTTTTTTTTTCCCAAAACCTTTATTTCACTTTGCATAGTACACAGCGGAATGCCTACAACCCTGAGGGCCGGCCGCCATCCGAGGATCGTTGTATACACAGACTTTCAGCAAAAAGGATAGCAATACCACAGTGACAAGGAATTTGTGACGGAGCGTACTGAAACAATAAAAGTGCCATTTAAGCAATTATTCAATGCAGGAATTGAGGTTTTGATGGAGTTTTTTTTTTTTTTCTTTTGTTCCTTTTTGTGAAAAATAACAAACTCGTAACAACAGTTAGGAATGACAGTGTGGTCTGACATGAATCAATGCATTTCAAGTTTTTCGTGCCTCTCTGATGTACGGGAACCTGACAGCCCTATACAGCGCTCGTATGCCTCCACCCACCCCACCCGTCCCCACCTCCTTGGCCCACCAGTCTACGCTTTATGAGGCCACCCTCTGCCGCAGCCCAGGCCTACACTTCACTCCCCCCTCCTACCCAGGTTTAGCCCCCTTCCCCTTCATCGTCGGATTCATCCAGACCCTCCTCTCGCAAGGGTTCGCAGATGTCCCCCCTGTACTCATTCCATTTCAGCCATATCTTATTCCATTTCCCGGGGCAGGCTCGGTTGATGTATACTGCCCGCTCGGTCAACATCGCCCGATCCATGTTCAAGCACCACTGGGACTTAGTTGGTAGTTCTGCTGACCCCCAGCGCTGTGCTATGTCACGTTTCGCTACCATTAGCCCCGCCGTGACCCAAAGTTGCTCGTATCGGGTCAGGTCAGTAGATTCCCATATATTTAGCAAACATCTCCTCGGGTCAGGTAGTATGGAGTGTTCTAATGCCTGTGAAATTGTGCGGAGTACTTGTGCCCAGTATGCCTGAATCCTGGGGCAGTCCCATACAGTATGGAAGAATGTGCCTTCCTCCCCACACCCACGCAGACAATAGGGATGGGGCGCCCTGTGTATGCGATGTAGCATTGTCCGTGTATAATAAACCCTGTGCAGGATCTTGAATTGCACTAATCGCATGCGTGCCGAGATGCCTACTTCTTTAGGGGACCCAAGTGCTGCGTTCCATTCGTGTTCATCCATGTCGTTAACCTCCCCCTCCCATTTCACTTTCAGGTGTGCTGTGGGTTCGGGGCTGTTGTTGAGTAGTTTGCGGTAGGTGAGGGATGTCGCCCGTTCTAACATGTAATCCGTGAGAAGGCGATCCTCCAGGGGTGAGGACTCTGGGAGTAGCGTATCTGCTGGAATGGCTGCAAGCAATGCGTGACGGATCTGAATGTATCTGTAGAGTTACCTGTCGTTGAGCTCATAGAGTTCTCTTAGTCGGGCAAAGGGGATCACTTCACTCCCCTCCCATAGGTCACCCACCACGGAAATGCCTATTGTGTCCCATTGTGCGAACCCCTTGGTGTTCCTCAGGTTGCCCAGTGCGCGAGAGTCCCACAGTGGAGTCATCCTCGTGATTCTCCCCTTCCAGCCCAGAGCTGCCGTGGCTGCGTGCCATATCTGCACCGTTAACTTGGTGGGGCCGAGCAGAGTGCGCAACTTGCGTCGATCATATAGTGGACCCAACAGACTATCAGCGCCCAACTGCTCCCTGTCCGAATGAAATGCGGGCTCGGCCTGCGGTGCGTGTATCCATTGATTAATGGGTTTCAATTGAGCAGCCCAGTAATACAGTTTTTAATTCGGTAGCGCGATGCCCCCGCTGTACCAGTCTCTGTGTAGCTTGGATTGTGCCACTCGCGCTGGTAGGTTACCCCAAAGTAGGTTAGAGACCAGAGCCGCTACGTTCTGAAAGAATTTGGGTGGCACAGGATATGGCGAATTTTCGAGGACGTACAAGAAGCGTGGTAACGCCATCATCTTGTAAAGCGCCGCCCTGCCGAGGAGTGTTAACGGCAGGCCGGACCAGAACTCCACATCTCGTTTGAGTCTATCCAGGGGCGGCTTCAGATTCTTAGCTATGAATTCAGCCGGGTCCTTAGTGACGTGTATGCCTAGATATTTAAAAGAGAATCCCGCCAGTCGCAGCGGGCAGTTATCGTCGACATCCGGAACCGGACCCCGTAGCACGTATATCTCCGACTTGGACCAATTTAGCGTGTAGCCGGAAATCCTGCCGTACGTGTCACAAATGTGTAACAAGGCCGGTATTCCCTCCTCGGGGTCCGTTAGATACAGTAGCATGTCGTCCGCATAGAGGGACAGACGGTCTTCCCAACCTCCGGTCCCTGGTATACCCTTGAGGAGGGGAGAGGCTCGTATGAGAGTCGCGAGGGGTTCCAATGAGATAGCAAATAACAGGGGCGACAAAGGGCAACCCTGTCGCGTACCCCGTCCCAGCGGGAAAGTGCGGGAAATGTGGCCGTTCGCCACCACCTGAGCTACCGGGGCTGTGTACAGCAGTTTGACCCACGCTAGAAAGCGAGGCCCGAACCCCATATGTGTCAGCGTTTCGAACAGGTACTCCCACTCCACCAGGTCAAATGCCATTGTGGCATCAAGTGCCAGGATTACTGCTGGCGTGGTGATGATGTCAGCTCTGGCCAGGATACCATGTAGTCGCCGCAAATTCAGCGCCGTGTTCCTATGCGGCATAAACCCGGACTGATCCGGGTGTATAATCGAGGGCAGATGGGGCATGATCCTCTGTGCCAGAAGCTTGGCCAAGATTTTCACTTCCGCGTTCAACAAAGAAATTGGTCGATAGGAGGAACAGTCCTCTGGGGGTTTACCCGGCTTGGGGATTGGTATTATAGTAGCCTCACGCTGGTCCGGCGGGAGGGACCCCCTCTCCAAACTGTCCTTAAACATCCCCAGCAGATGTCCGCTGAGGGTGTCTGGCATTACTTGATACCATTCTATGGGTATCCCATTCGGTCCCAATGCCTTGCCCGGGTTTAGTGCTTTAATGGCCAGCTGAATTTCATCGGCTGTAATGTCCGCCTCCAGCTCGCTCGACGCCTCCGGTGAGAGGGTCCGGACCTCGATCGGTGCCAAGAGTGCCCTGGCACTCTCAGGTGTAATTTTACGCGCCGGGGTGTACACTCGTTCAAAATGTGTCGCAAGTAGTTCCGTTATACGCCTCGGATCAGTGTGTGGCACTCCCTGGTCATCTTTTAGTCGTTGGACCCCCCTGGAGCTACCATCGCGTTTATCGAGCCACGCCAACATTTTCCCCGCTTTGTCCCCCACTTCATAGATCCTGTTCTGAGTGTCGGTTAAGAGACCCTTGACTACCACCCGTAGGTGATCGTTGTACAGCTGTTGCTGGAGAGTGAGTGCGTGCAGGGCGGCGGGTGACGGGTGAGACTCATGTGCCGCGGTCAGTTCCCTCAACTTAATCTCTAGGTCAGCTAGTTCCTGAGACTGTTGTTTCTTATGACCGGTTATGGTGTTAATGGCTTGGCCCCGCAGAACCGTTTTATAGGCCTCCCAGAGCGTCGCCGGGGAGCGAACTGAGTGGGTGTTTTCAAGAAAGTAGTGTTTCGTGGCGTGTGTGAGTGCTTTGCGAACCTGTGGGATTTTGAAGTAAGATGCGTGCATGGGGTATGTGCGCCTACGTGCTCTCGTCTGTAGGGATAGCGTCAGTATGAGCGGTGAGTGGTCCGAAATACCACGAGGGTGAATTACCAGGGTGTCTACATGGCAAAGGGCTTCCCCCAATGACAGGAAATAATCGATGCGAGACAGACTGCCATGCACCGCGGAGTGGAATGTGTATTGTTGCCTGCCCGGGTGTAAGTGTCTCCAGATGTCTGTCATGCCCATGGCCGTGGCAAATCGTCGAAAGTATGTTTCCCCCCCTATCTGGTTGGGAGCGGGGTGTTTATCTAGTTGTGGGTCGATGACCGCGTTGAAGTCCCCCCCTAGGATAGTCTCACCCTCGGGTAGAGTTAATAGGAAGTCCCCTAGTCTTGGGAGGTGGACTGAATGTAAAGCCGGTGGGACATACACCGATACCAAATTAAAGAGTTTCCCCTCCCATTGCCCCTGCACGGCCGCGAAGCAGCCCTGATCATCCGTTTTAATTGATAGGGGCATGAAACGTGAGTTCTTCTGTATTAGAATGCCAGACCCCCTGGAGCCGGACGTGAAAGCAGAGTGGGCCCACATTTTGTAGCCTCGCCTATCTAAGGCCTTCGTAGCTCCCCCCACTAGGTGTGTCTCTTGCAACAGGGCCACCGTAGGCCGCAAGCGCTTAATAGCAGTTAATACCAATCCCCGCTTAACCTTGTCCCCCAGACCTCTCACATTCCAGGACATCAAGGTCATAGGTGGGCATTGCGTGTCAGAGTGAGTCACCCCCTCCGCCGGTTCTGGATTGTTAGCCATCGGGGGGTATTAGGTGCATGATGCAGTGTCCCAGGGATGTAACCAGCCCATCGGCTGCGTTGTCACACAGCAAAGCGTTCCTAAGCATCATGGGGGCATAGTATCACTGTCCGTTCCCAGCAATGCGTTCTGATTCCCATAGGTACTGAAACATTGTCCTTGACCCAGTATGTACATTCCCAACATAAACAGTTCAAAACAAACCCCCCTCCCTGCCCCCCTGCTTAACGGACCTACAACTGCCCGCCACCCCAACTGAGCAGAGTGCTTTACCCATCCCAAAACCAGAGTACTTGCGTGTAGGGGGGAGAGCGTCTCCCCAGGCAGGCGGCTTCCCTGAAGGCTTTCGGGGCAGCCATGCCAGCGTCTACGTGCAGCTGTGGAGAGTATAAGTCAAAGCGGCAGTCGGCGACTGCTTATTGTCCAGAGTCTGAGTTCGGGTTCAGTCTTCCTCGCCCCCTCCTTCAAGTCCATGGGAGGGCGAGTGTTCCGTTCCTTCCACCCGACCCGAGGTTTGCGAGCCAGTTCGGCTGCCTCCTCCACGGTCCCGTTCCGATCTGTGTGGTCTGCGCTGTCGTCCAACGGTGTGCCATCCTTCCAGCCACTCCCGGGCCGCTCCAGGGGTGTCGAAAATCCACACTTTTTTGTCCGCTACCACCCGCAGTTTAGCCGGGAAGAGCATTGAGTACGGCAGTTCTTTATCCCGCAAGGTCTTTTTTACTTCCAGGAACGTCCTCCTTCTCCTAGACACCTCTGCCGTATAGTCCGGGAAGAAAGCAATCTTCGAGTTCTGGATTTGGATGGCCGGTGCCACTCTAGCGGCCTGTAGAATGGCGTCCCGATCTCGGAAATTGAACAATCTAGCCAGTATCGGTCGCGGTGCGGCCCCCGACTTGGGTTTTCCTCCCGGGACGCGGTGTGCCCTCTCGATGGAGAAGAAGTTTGAGAGTCCCTTTGGCTTGAGCCTAGATTTGACCAAGTCCTCCACGTAGAGGTCCAGTGCCCCCGTGTCTTCTGATTCCGGCACGCCTAAAATTCTGACATTGTTGCGTCGGGAGCGCCCTTCCTGGTCATCCAGCTTGTCCCGAAGCAGCTTGTTATCGGTTTGCAGGCGTTCCACTGCTATTTGCAATTCGGATACATCCTCAACCAATGATTTAGTGACCACCTCGACCTGCTTGACCCTCTCGTTCATTTTTTGGAGATCCGCTCTTATCAAGGTGACTTCCGTTGCTGTGGCACCCACCGTCGTTTGTACTTGGGCCAGCGCTGCCAGGACATCTTCAAGTGTGGCCTTCCTCGCCCCCTCGGGTTCGGCCGTTTTCCCGGCGGTCTTGCGTTGTTTTTGGGGCGGTGAGTGCCTCTCATATGCGAATTTGTCCAGCTTGGCCTGGGTGGAGGTATTTCTGGGGCCCCTGTTAGACATGGCGTCGCCACGAATTAGACTGCCAGATGGTTAGAACGATCGTGCGTGGGTTGCGCCGGGCCGCTTCTGTGCGCTCCGGCGGCAGACCTCGTTGCGGGATATGGTCACCGCAGTGGGGGGCGGGATCCCCTCGCCGTTATGCCGTCGTGTTATGCTCCCTTTAGAGATTGCGGTCAGGCCAGGTGCTGCGTCGCCCCTTAGCAATGGTTCAAAGGGGTGTTTGGCGGTGCGCTGTACTGTGTGACCCACACCAACTGTGGCCGCCGTAGTGCGCCTCTCCTCCGTGACTCCCTGATGTAGGTGCTGCCCAGGCGTCCGCCCCTCTTGGTGGCTCAGCTAGCGTATGGCTCCCGGTCTCCTGTCGGGAGGTCCTCAATTTCCACAACCCTCGCCCGCAGCGGTCGCTGTGTAGCTGTGCCTGCTGTTGTGTGGCTTCGCCGGCCGCCGCTGGGGCCTGGGGCAGTCCGCTGTTGTGACCGGGTAATGGCGGCACCGGGTCAAGCCTGCGCCGCTCCTTTCGCGCTACCGGTGGATTCGTGCGGGACCGGGGAATGCCGCCGGGCTGTGGTGTTGTGCTCCCGTGTGCTTGGGTGGACGGGAAGGGAGTTTCGCGGTAATCGGGGTGTCCCTTCCGCCCTCTCTCAAGTGTTAATTACCATTCACCCTTTCCTACTGCCCGCGTGCAGTGTCACTGCGTAGTAATGTTTCCCACTCTTTGAGGAGGCACAGGTTAATGTCCGATCTATCGAGAGTCCGGAGTGGCCCCGGTGCTACCCGGTGTGTCGGTGCATTACAGGGCCGGAGCGCACCCTGTCAGCTCCGTGTGGTAACTGCTCAAGCTGTCGTGTGCTGTCCCTATTCCAGCCACAGGATGGGGGGGGGGGGGGGCAGTCACTCGCGGTTCATCGGCTCGGTGTTCACCGAGTCCCACTGTTAGTATGCCCCGTAGGTCTGCAGAGTTCGGTGACCCCTCCTTTCATCCCTGAAGTCCTCCTCCCGGTCCCAGCACCTCCAGCGTACCTGCACAGGGGACCCGCGCTTGTCTCCCGGAGTTATTGTCGTCTGGTCAAGTCCGCCGCCCAAGATGGCGGTCCCGCCCCTCGAGCTGCGGCGTCTTCCGTGGTGATATCTTGCGCACGTTTCTCTTGGCATCGCCTGTCATGCGAACCATCCGCCAGTCCGATTAAACATTGCGGGAGCTCCCCGGTTCGATGTCGGCAAGTTGGTCGGAGGTCCGACACTTACGGTGAATGCCACCCGCCAAGCCTCCACTTCCGCCCGGGGTCAGACTGCCAGCCACTCCGCTGTTTCGAGGCGGACAGTAGGCCCCTCCTCTCGCCTGTCCTGTGCGCCGACCGCCGGGCTGCCGCTGCCTCAAAATTGCTTCATTTGGTGCCGCACGGTCACCAGACCCGGTCCGCCCCAACAGAACAATAAATTTATCGGATAATAGTGACGGATTTAAGTGGGATGCCGCCTCACTGTGGGAGCCTCCCTAAGCAGCGGCCGCCATCGTTGGCTGCTAGCCACGCCCCCAACCTCCATGTTTTGAACACAGGTTTGTCTTAGTAGTTGTCATTACCAGGTGCAGGGATTAATGTTCTTCAGAATCATGGCTCTGTGGGAGTGACCTAGGGATAATGAGAGAACAACAAGCACATGTCAGGAAACTGAATCACACCCATCACACCACACCGTACTACTACATCCCACAAACCACACTCATCACTAATTAAGTGGATCACAGGACACACATCAGGGAGCATTGCATGTACACCAACTCACACACCCATTTGCGAACAGAACATACCAAAACAGGCAGCGTTCACACACCACATCCACACATCACCAGCTAACATACATCACACATTGAACAGCAGCACAAGAGGTAGTTAGTCACATTCAAGGAAAGTAGCGAGCAATGAGCTGACGCTTCTGGTCCACACCTTCTTCCTCCCCACCATCCTCATCACTGGACATGGATGGGATGGGAGGCGGAGCAACCTGTTGGTCTGCAGGGTCCATGATCAGTTCAATGTTCTCGCGTAGGGCCAGGTTGTGGAGCATGCAGCAGGCAATCACTATTTTGCATACTTTGCCGGGTGAGTATGGCAGGGCCCCTCCGGTTTTATCTAGGCAGCGAAACCTAGACTTCAGCAGTCTAAATGTACGTTCCACCACCCGACGTGTCTTCCCATGGGCCTCATTATATCGCACTTCACCTGGGATAGTAGGATTCCGTAAGGGGCTTAGCAGCCACGGGCGGTTTGGTTACGCAGAGTCGCCTAGGTGGGGGGATGACAGACACATACATCATTACCAGGATTGGTGGAAATAGCATGGCACACATACAACACAGTAGTCATCACAGCACACTCACCTACAAGCCACGCACGTTCTTGATGCAGATTAGCCATCAGTTGGGGGACAATGCTGCTCCACAGGATGTGGGAGTCATGTGCGGACCCAGGAAATCTGGCACACACATGGGAGATGATGTTGTCAGCCAGGCACACCACTTGCACATTGATAGAATGGTGGTGCTTCTGATTGCGATAGACGGGTTCTCGTGCCTGGGGTGGAATCAGACCAATATGTGTGCCATCAATGGCACCCACTACGTGTGGAATCTGGGCCAATGCATAGAAGTCACCTTTCACTGCAGCCAGCTCTGCCGGACATGGGAAATGGATGTAATCATCCTTGTAATGCATAATGGCTTGCAGCACATCACACAGTACCATGCTGAACATGGATTGGGACATCCCCCCGGCATGACCAACTGTGTACTGGAAAGTGCGTGTCGCGAAGAAGTGAAGTGCCGCCATCACCTTTGCTGTGGGTGTAATTGCTCCTGGATATGGCCTGCGTGGCTGGAGATGAGGTGTCAATTGGGCTACAAGGTCCTGCAATGTCCGTCGGTCAAGCCGGAATTTGCGGATTACCTCCTCTTCAACCATGTCCTCCAGCACAGTGTATGGTCGATGCACATTTGGAGCCCTCCTGTGTGGGAGTAGATGGGAGCAGATGTCAATTGACCAACACCTCACAGCTGTGCCACACTATCACATCTTGACCAACACAATACAAATAATACATGTTGCAGACACGGATTGTATGTGTGATGTGACTAAAATATAGGGCACTACAGCTAACTACATACACAATGTTCACCCACAAACAACATCCTGTGTGCAAACATGTCCAATTGTACGTGCACACATGTTGAAAGAACAGCCAACATCACATGACTGAGGGCCCATGTGTGGACAAGCGTCCCCACAGACAAACATGGACATGCACACACAACACGAACATGGAACACACCCTCCTTGTCTTCATGCACCCATGACCCCACCTACAATGCTGTGCATCCTCACATGACAGGCATGGGCATACAACAGGCGACACACAGACGCATACACAGAATGTATACCCCCCTCATTGCTACTTGCACACACAAACCACACACTCACGACAGCTTCAAAATGTGGGTACACAGGCTTGATGTACTGTGTAGATGTGTAAAATTAGAAACTTGTGAGCTCAAAACCAAGACGTCACCACATAGCCATGCACATCTGACGCAACTTGGGCTCACATCACTGGCCTTTGTTTACCACTGGCAAGGTCAATAGTATGACCACACATGCAACTGATGGACATAAATGAGACACGTGGACACGGGCCATTGACATGACATTATGATTCTTGACGCATTCCGGACATGGCCTGACACACATGTACACCTATAAACATTACATGTGTGCAGAGACATGCACTGTGTGTACACACGGCATCTAGGTACGCCTTCCGTCAACACAGAGGATGATCCTTGATACTGCAATTGTGCGCAACATTTGCTGCATGGTGAAGGACCATCACGGTCACACAACGCCAACCGCATGTGCGCACTACCACGATGGTGCATCTTTTGAAAATCATCACTCACTGGCATTGCAATGGCGGAGAACGCATTCTGCGGGGGCAGGGCAGGCTAACAAATACGTTTGAATGTGCAAGTGGAAATGCCAGTTGGTGGGTGACCGCCTTGTGTATTGATGTTACCCTGGCATAGATGGCCATGGCCGGTCACCCACCACCGGTCACCCACCGCCAGGTGTGGATGGTCACTCACAGCCGGGTGTGGGCGGTGGGTGACCGCCCGCACCCGGCGGTGGGTGATCAGCCATGGCAGGCGGTGGGTGATCGGCCATGGCCGGCGGTGGGTGACCGCCCGCACCCGGCGGTGGGTGACCGGCCATGGCCATCCATGCCAGGGTAACATCAATACACAGGGCGGTCACCCACCGCCCGCACCCGGCGCTGGGTGACCGCCCGCACCCGGTGGTGGGTGACCGGCCATGGCCATCCATGTCAGGGTAACATCAATACACAGGGCGGTCACCCACCGCCTGCACCCAGCGGTGGGTGCCCGCCCGCACCCGGCGGTCTGCGGTGGGTGCTGCTATGTGACTGAAAGTGGGGGTACCAACCGCCATTTCCACTTGCACATTCAAATGTACGTATTGGCCTGCCCCGCCCCCGCGGAATGCGTGCTCCGCCATTGCAGAGCCAGTGGGTGATGAGTTTCAAAAGTTGCAACATCGCGGTAGCGCGCACATGCGGTTGGCGGGGTGTGACCATGATGGTCCTTGCACATGTAGCCAATGGAAACAGGTAACGTGGGGCGCGTAAGAGATTTTAAAAATAGCGGAAACCGTGCACCGCCACAGCAGGGCCAGTCATTGGCTCATTTTGAATGAGGCAGCCCGGGAAAACCAATTGCTGCAGACGTGGGCCACTGATATCAGATCAGGGCCCTATAAATGTGTAAGTTTCAGCAGCACACATCCACTGCTTCCAGCCACTGCTGCCTGCACCCATCACCTCTACCTGCTGCTCCTGAGCACTCCACCAACTGCTGCCTGCACCCATCATCTCTACCTGCTGCTGCTGAGCACTCCACCAACTGCTGCCCGCACCCATCACCTCTACCTGCTGCTGCTGAGCACTCCAGCAACTGCTGCCTGCACCCATCACCTCTATCTGCTGCTGCTGAGCACTCCACCAACTGCTGCCCGCACCCATCACCTCTACCTGCTGCTGCTGAGCACTCCAACAACTGCTGCCTGCACCCATCACCTCTATCTGCTGCTGCTGAGCACTCCAACAACTGCTGCTGTTGTGCTACAGTCCTGGACCTTACCATGCAGAGTGTTAGAGAGAGACGGTCTCGTCCCTTCACCGCAGCGGAGCTGGAGGTCCTTGTGGACGGTGTGCACCGCCACTATGAACGGCTCTACGGTGCCCCCGGACAGGTAGTAAGTGCAGTGGGGGACATGTTGGTGTGCATGAGGTGGTCAATGACTCCTGGCTTCTGCAATCTTGGCGGTGTGCTGTGGGACCTTCACATGTGTTGCACTGTGCATGGCTGCTGAAAGATACGTGTTGCTCCTATCTGTGTGAATGGCCAAGTGTCCACTGACTTGCCCCCTCTTGTCGCCCATCATGGTAGGTCAAGCTGCACCTTCGCAAGGCCGTGTGGAGGACCATAGCACGTGATGTACGGCCAGTGGGGGTGTGCAATAGGCGACATCTCCAGGCTCAGCAAGAATGTGGCGGAGATGACACTGGGGCTGAATCCAAGATCATCCCGGCTTGTACAACGTACCATGACCCCTCTAATGGTCCGTATCATAGCTGTGACGCATCCTGACCTGTCTGCCCGGTTGAGTGGGGAGCAGCAGCAAACTAGCGGTAAGCAGACTGAATGTGTTTGTGACTTGTGAGTGCATGCATGTATTGCTGCTCAGACACAGTAGTGACATCCGTGGTGTGTATGTTGTGCTGCAATTACATGTTGGTGCCATTAACAGAGTGAGCGTTAGCATCCATGTCAGCCAGGTGGACATACCAGTTGCATTGTAGTGCAGGTTCCCAGGACATGCCGTTGAGGTCTGTGGTCCCATGGCATCACATGTGTGGTGGTCTGCATGCACTTGCCCTCTTTGTTTGATGTACATGTTTCACAGGCACCCCCGGTTCTTTGACATGAGGATGTCTGGTAGGGGTGGTTCATCTGCAGGATGGGCGCTACATGTTGGTCAGCAGTCAAGGAAGTTTTGAATTTGTAATTTGAAGTATGTGAGTGTGGCACTTAAGTATACCTCTTTTCTCTCTCTTTCAGCTTTGGCCGAGGGCACTGACCCACAAACCACGGAGCTCAGTGGTGCCAATGCATCCGGATCGGAGATCACACACACGCAGACTGAGACTGAAGAGAGCAGCCCCGGAGAGGGGGACAGAACTGTCCCTGAGGACTCACATGTGGAGACACCATCGTCCTCATCTTCAGGCAGTGGTGGTGAGTCAGCACTGTTGGTAGATACAGGGAGTGGGCAATCTACACCTTCAGTCGGTACACAGCACACAGGGCCCACACTGCCACCAACTGCAACAAGTACTACTCGTGCTCGCCAGAGTAGGGGGAGCAGAGTGGCCTACGGTGCAGGCACCGCTGCCCCGGCCCCTGTGACACAAAGTGCCCTTTGTGCTGAGGCGGTTGATCTGCTGCGACAGCTGTGTGTAGGGCAGACCAACATGATCAATGCATTCCTAGACCACGATAGAAAGTTGGGGCAGGTGGTAGCATTCATGGAGGGGATGCATGGCGATGTTGCTGGTCTCCACAGAACAGTTCAGTCATTTGACAACACAGTGTCTGCAGCTATTCAACAGTTGCATGGACAAGGTTCAGTTCCCCCATCCACACCACTTGATATCTCAGGGGAGAGTGACATTCCTGACCAGACCTCATTTTCTGGGTATTGCACTAGAAGCAGGCACAAGCAGCAAGGCAGGGCACGGAGGCAAGAGATACCATCCCCTAGGACAGGGAAATCTTTCACAGAACACGACATCAGCTACCCTGGAGTTGACACACAGGATCCTCAAGGGGTGTTGGGGGACAGGGATTCACATGGAACACAGGCATCCCCCTCAAAAGGTACTCCCAAGGCAAGGCCACCTCCCAAGGACAGGGACACTACAACGGACAGGGCACCTCCCAAGGACAGGGACTCTGCAAAGGACAGGGCACCTCCCAAGGCCAGGGACACTCCCAAGGACAGGGCGCTTCCCAAGGCCAGGGACACTCCCAAGGACAGGGTGCCTCCCAAGGCCAGGGACACTCCCAAGGACAAGGACACTACAAAGGACAGGGCATCTCCCAAGGACACGGACACTCCCAAGGACAGGGCACCTCCCAAGGCCAGGAACACTCCCAAGGACCAGGACACTATAAAGGACAGGGCACCTCCGAAGGCCAGGGACACTCCCAAGGACAGGGCACCTCCCAAGGACAGGGACACTCCTAAGGACAGGGCACCTCCCAAGGCCAGGGACACTCCCAAGGACAGGTCACCTCCCAAGGCCAGGGACACTCCCAAGGCCAGGGACACTCCCAAGGACAGGGACACTACAAAGGACAGGGCAACTCCCAGGGACAGAGCACCGCCCACGGATGAGGCACATTCCAAAGACAGGACACCTCCCAGGGCCAAGGCTTCTCCCATTCACAGGACATCCACCAAGGACAGACATACATCACCCCTGCGTCCCCTGAAGCTGGTGTTGGAGATGGAACGTACACCACATGTGTCAGAGGTGGAGTGCCCTCATACCTCTACTCCCATCCACACCCCGGTGAAGCAGAGGAAGGAGTACACTGTTGTTGCATCCCCCATTACACATGATACAGAAGGCAGAAGGCAGGGCCAGAGCAAGCGTCAATCAGGGTCCAGCACGTCCCCAGAGAGCAGACCCCCACCAGCACATGATCCACCTTTGATGGGTGATGTTTCAGATGTGCCCGCACCACTTACCAGTCCAGTCATGTCCAGGGTGCCCTTACATATCCCTAAGAAACGGAGGCACACACCAGTGACACCTGACCACCCCAAAGTTGCTCCAGTACAGCTGTCCCCAGCTCCCAGAGCTACTCTGTCTCCTGGCCCATACAGCCCTGTGGCTCATCATTTCAGAGGTCCTAGTGGGTCAGCTGCAGTTCACTCTCATGTGTCAGATAGTGGCACTGTGTCTGTTGTTCGCAGTCATGCCTCATGTAGTAGCACTGTGTCAGTTGTGCCCTCTCCTGTTTCAGGCACTGCCACTGTGTGTGTCCGCCACTCTCATGTCTCAGATGCTGCATGGTATTTGTTGGTCACTGTACACGGACATGTCCTGGCAGTGTGTCTGGGTCTATGGCTCATGTGTCAGTCACTAGAGCTGTGGCTGTTTCTCACACTCCTGTTTCTGGTGTTGGCAGCGTGTCTGGGTCTATGGCTCATGTGTCAGTCACTAGAGCTGTGGCTGTTTCTCACACTCCTGTTTCTGGTGTTGGCAGTGTGTCTGGGTCTGTGGCTCATGTGTCAGTCACTAGAGCTGTGGCTGTGTCTCACACTCCTGTTTCTGGTGCTGGCAGTGTGTCTGTGTCTATGGCTCATGTGTCAGTCACTAGAGCTGTGGCTGTGTCTCACACTCTTGTTTCTGGTGCTGGCAGTGTGTCTGGGTCTATGGCTCATGTGTCAGTAACTAGAGTAGTGGCTGTGCCTCACACTCCTGTTTCTGGTGCTGGCAGTGTGTCTGGGTCTATGGCTCATGTGTCAGTCACTGGTACTGTGGATGTGTCTCCCAATCCTGTATCAGATCCTGCCACTGTGTCCGAAGCTGCTGGGTCAGTCAGTCCAGCTGATTCTGTGTTGTGAGGTGCAGTTCCCATCACTCACATGTCATTGTACTTGGTGTCTGGATTGTCCATTGTAACCACCCTTGCATTATTAATGTCCATGGGACGGGGCGCATGACACACGTCCTTGTGCTGCTCCAGGTGTACCTGCTCTGTGCCATGGACTATTGATGCACTTAGCCCCTCTCATGTGCTGCCTCAGATGTACCTGCTCTGTGCCATGGACTGTTGATGCACTTAGCCCCTCTCACATGCTGACTCAGATGTACCTGCTCTGTGCCATGGACTGTTGATGCACTTAGCCGCTCTCACGTGCTGCCTCTGATGTACCTGCTCTGTGCATTGGACTGTTGATGCACTTAGCCCCTCTCATGTGCTGCCTCTGACTTGCTCTGTTGTAAGCACTGCCCTGTTGCTGTTAGGATGGTGCATTGTGCCCTCATGTGCTGCCTCAGATGTACCTGCTCTGTACCATGGGCTGTTGATGCACTTAGCTCCTCTCATGTGCTGCCTCAGATGTACCTGCTCTGTGCCATGGACTGTTGATGCACTTAGCCCCTCTCACGTGCTGCCTCAGATGTACCTGCTCTGTGCCATGGACTGTTGATGCACTTAGCCCCTCTCATGTGCTGCCTCTGATGTACCTGCTCTGTTGTGAACACTGCACTGTTGCTGTTAGGATGCTGCATTGTGCCCTCATGTGCTGCCTCTGATGTACCTGCTCTGTACCATGGACTGTTGATGCACTTAGCCCCTCTCACGTGCTGCCTCAGATGTACCTGCTCTGTGCCATGGACTGTTGATGCTGGTTGCCCCTCTCATGTGCTGCCTCTGCTGCACCTGCTCTGTTGTAAACACTGCCCTGTTGCTGTTAGTATGCTGCATTGTGCCCCCTCAAGTGCTGCCTCAGATGTACCTGCTCTGTACCATGGACTGTTGATGCACTTAGCCCCTCTCACGTGCTGCCACAGATGTACCTGTTCTGTGCCATGGACTGTTGATGCACTTAGCCCCTCTCAAGTGCTGCCTCTGATGTACCTGCTCTTTATATACACTGCCCTGTTGCTGTTAGGATGCTGCACTGTGCCCTCATGAGCTGCCTCAGATGTACCTGTTCTGTGCCATGGACTGTTGATACTCGTTGCCCCTCTCATGTGCTACCTCTGATGTACCTGCTCTGTTGTAAACACTGCCCTGTTGCTGTTAGAATGCTGCATTGTGCCCTCTCATGTGCTGCCTGCACCACTTACCAGTCCAGTCATGTCCAGGGTGCCCTTACATATCCCTAAGAAACGGAGGCACACACCAGTGACACCTGACCACCCCAAAGTTGCTCCAGTACAGCTGTCCCCAGCTCCCAGAGCTACTCTGTCTCCTGGCCCATACAGCCCTGTGGCTCATCATTTCAGAGGTCCTAGTGGGTCAGCTGCAGTTCACTCTCATGTGTCAGATAGTGGCACTGTGTCTGTTGTTCGCAGTCATGCCTCATGTAGTAGCACTGTGTCAGTTGTGCCCTCTCCTGTTTCAGGCACTGCCACTGTGTGTGTCCGCCACTCTCATGTCTCAGATGCTGCATGATATTTGTTGGTCACTGTACAGGGACATGTCCTGGCAGTGTGTCTGGGTCTATGGCTCATGTGTCAGTCACTAGAGCTGTGGCTGTTTCTCACACTCCTGTTTCTGGTGTTGGCAGTGTGTCTGGGTCTATGGCTCATGTGTCAGTCACTAGAGCTGTGGCTGTTTCTCACACTCCTGTTTCTGGTGTTGGCAGTGTGTCTGGGTCTGTGGCTCATGTGTCAGTCACTAGAGCTGTGGCTGTGTCTCACACTCCTGTTTCTGGTGCTGGCAGTGTGTCTGTGTCTATGGCTAATGTGTCAGTCACTAGAGCTGTGGCTGTGTCTCACACTCTTGTTTCTGGTGCTGGCAGTGTGTCTGGGTCTATGGCTCATGTGTCAGTAACTAGAGTAGTGGCTGTGCCTCACACTCCTGTTTCTGGTGCTGGCAGTGTGTCTGGGTCTATGGCTCATGTGTCAGTCACTGGTACTGTGGATGTGTCTCCCAATCCTGTATCAGATCCTGCCACTGTGTCCGAAGCTACTGGGTCAGTCAGTCCAGCTGGATCTGTGTTGTGAGGTACAGTTCCCATCACTCACATGTCATTGTACTTGGTGTCTGGATTGTCCATTGTAACCACCCTTGCATTATTAATGTCCATGGGACGGGGCACATGACACACGTCCTTGTGCTGCTCCAGGTGTACCTGCTCTGTGCCATGGACTATTGATGCACTTAGCCCCTCTCATGTGCTGCCTCAGATGTACCTGCTCTGTGCCATGGACTGTTGATGCACTTAGCCCCTCTCACATGCTGACTCAGATGTACCTGCTCTGTGCCATGGACTGTTGATGCACTTAGCCGCTCTCACGTGCTGCCTCTGATGTACCTGCTCTGTGCATTGGACTGTTGATGCACTAAGCCCCTCTCATGTGCTGCCTCTGATTTACTTGCTCTGTTGTAAGTAAGCATGGGCGGATTTTGCGGATCCACGATTCACGAATTTGCGAATTCACGGATCGTGGATCCGCAAAATCCGCGGATTTTGCGGATCGGCGGATTTGGGGGCGGGGCTTCCTCGAGTGTGTGGGCGGGGCCAAACGGACGGGGCTTCCATGCGAGCGCACATGCCTCTTGTGTGTATAAAAGGTCAGAGACCGATCAGACCTTTCTCCTTTGTGCGATTACTGTAAAAGATTGGTTTAAAATGCATCCCACATGTCTTTTTATGACAGGCTTGCTGCGCAACTGGGGGGGTTGTCTTAACTCCAGAACTTCTTCGGGACGTGGATGTCCTGACAAAAACGGACGGGGCTTCCATGCGAGCGCACATGCCTCTTGTGTGTATAAAAGGTCAGAGACCGATCAGACCTTTCTCCTTTGTGCGATTACTGTAAAAGATTGGTTTAAAATGCATCCCACATGTCTTTTTATGACAGGCTTGCTGCGCAACTGGGGGGGTTGTCTTAACTCCAGAACTTCTTCGGGACGTGGATGTCCTGACAAAAACGGACGGGGCTTCCATGCGAGCGCACATGCCTCTTGTGTGTATAAAAGGTCAGAGACCGATCAGACCTTTCTCCTTTGTGCGATTACTGTAAAAGATTGGTTTAAAATGCATCCCACATGTCTTTTTATGACAGGCTTGCTGCGCAACTGGGGGGGTTGTCTTAACTCCAGAACTTCTTCGGGACGTGGATGTCCTGACAAAAACGGACGGGGCTTCCATGCGAGCGCACATGCCTCTTGTGTGTATAAAAGGTCAGAGACCGATCAGAGCAGCAGATAAATATACAGAAGCTCCTGGCCACAGGAACAGCACGAGGATTGCGCTCGTGAAAGTCAGCATGAACCCTGCCCTTCAAATTTATTCAAGAAGACACCACCGTTTTGTGCCTGCTGTAAATAATTTACGATGGCGTCGGCAAGCTGCCAGCGCCATCCTGAAATAGTTACTTAATTAGCTTCAACAGGAAGCTCCAATTGGTAAAATAAAGCAGGCGCTCGAGCCCCTGCTTTATCTTATCTATTAGAGCTTCCTGTTGAAGCTAATTAAGTAACTATTTGAGGATGGCGCTGGCAGCTTGCCGGCGCCATCGTAAATTAGGCTTGAACTTTTGACCGTGGAATCCGCCGCTCGCGGATTGCGGATTTTCGGTAAATTCGCGAGAGTTCGCGGATCGCGAATTTACCGAAAATCCGCAAAATCCGCGATCGGAGCGGATTTTGCGCTCATGCTTAGTTGTAAGCACTGCCCTGTTGCTGTTAGGATGCTGCATTGTGCCCTCATATGCTGCCTCAGATGTACCTGCTCGGTACCATGGACTGTTGATGCACTTAGCTCCTCTCATGTGCTGCCTCAGATGTACCTGCTCTGTGCCATGGACTGTTGATGCACTTAGCCCCTCTCATGTGCTGCCTCTGATGTACCTGCTCTGTTGTGAACACTGCACTGTTGCTGTTAGGATGCTGCATTGTGCCCTCATGTGCTGCCTCAGATGTACCTGCTCTGTACCATGGACTGTTGATGCACTTAGCCCCTCTCACGTGCTGCCTCAGATGTACCTGCTCTGTGCCATGGACTGTTGATGCTGGTTGCCCCTCTCATGTGCTGCCTCTGCTGCACCCGCTCTGTTGTAAACACTGCCCTGTTGCTGTTAGTATGCTGCATTGTGCCCCCTCAAGTGCTGCCTCAGAAGTACCTGCTCTGTACCATGGACTGTTGATGCACTTAGCCCCTCTCACGTGCTGCCACAGATGTACCTGTTCTGTGCCATGGACTGTTGATGCACTTAGCCCCTCTCAAGTGCTGCCTCTGATGTACCTGCTCTGTTGTAAACACTGCCCTGTTGCTGTTAGGATGCTGCATTGTGCCCTCATGAGCTGCCTCAGATGTACCTGTTCTGTGCCATGGACTGTTGATACTCGTTGCCCCTCTCATGTGCTACCTCTGATGTAACTGCTCTGTTGTAAACACTGCCCTGTTGCTGATATAATGCTGCATTGTGCCCTCTCATGTGCTGCCTCAGATGTACCTGCTCTGTGCCATGGACTGTTGATGCACTTAGTCCCTCTCACGTGCTACTTTAGATGTACCTGTTCTGTTGTGAACACTGCCCTGTTGCTGTTAGGATGCTGCATTGTGCCCACATGTGCTGCCTCAGATGTACCTGCTCTGTGCCATGGACTGTTGATGCACTTAGCCCCTCTCACGTGCTTCCTCAGATGTACCTGCTCTGTGCCATGGACTGATGATGCTCGTTGCCCCTCTCATGTGCTGCCTCTGATGTTCCTGCTCTGCTGTAAACACTGCCCTGTTGCTGTTAGGATGCTGCATTGTGCCCTCTCATGTACTGCCTCAGATGTACCTGCTCTGTGCCATGGACTGTTGATGCACTTAGCCCCTCTCACGTGCTGCGTCAGATGTACCTGCTCTGTTGTGAACACTGCCCTGTTGCTGTTAGGATGCTGCATTGTGCCCTTATGTGCTGCCTCAGATGTACCTGCTCTGTGCCATGGACTGTTGATGCACTTAGCCCCTCTCACGGGCTGCATCAGATGTACCTGCTCTGTGCCATGGACTGTTGATGCTCGTTGCCCCTCTCATGTCCTGCCTCTGATGTACCTGCTCTGTTGTGAACACTGCCCTGTTGCTGTTAGGATGCTGCATTGTGCCCTCTTGTGCTGCCTCAGATGTACCTGCTCTGTGCCATGGACTGTTGATGCACTTAGCCCCTCTCACGTGCTGACTCAGATTTACCTGCTCTGTGCCATGGACTGTTGATGCACTTAGCCCCTCTCATGTGCTGCCTCTGATGTACCTGCTCTGTTGTAAACTCTGCCCCGTTGCTGTTACGATGCTGCATTGTGCCCTCATGTGCTGCCTCAGATGTACCTGTTCTGTGCCATGGACTGTTGATGCTCGTTGTCTATCTCATGTGCTGCCTCTGATGTACCTGCTCTGTTGTAAACACTGCCCTGTTGCTGTTAGGATGCTGCATTGTGCCCTCATGTGCTGCCTCAGATGTACCTGCTCTGTACCATGGACTGTTGATGCACTTAGCCCCTCTCACGTGCTTCCTCAGATGTACCTGCTCTGTGCCATGGACTGATGATGCTCGTTGCCCCTCTCATGTGCTGCCTCTGATGTTCCTGCTCTGCTGTAAACACTGCCCTGTTGCTGTTAGGATGCTGCATTGTGCCCTCTCATGTACTGCCTCAGATGTACCTGCTCTGTGCCATGGACTGTTGATGCACTTAGCCCCTCTCACGTGCTGCCTCAGATGTACCTGCTCTGTTGTGAACACTGCCCTGTTGCTGTTAGGATGCTGCATTGTGCCCTTATGTGCTGCCTCAGATGTACCTGCTCTGTGCCATGGACTGTTGATGCACTTAGCCCCTCTCACGGGCTGCATCAGATGTACCTGCTCTGTGCCATAGACTGTTGATGCTCGTTGCCCCTCTCATGTCCTGCCTCTGATGTACCTGCTCTGTTGTGAACACTGCCCTGTTGCTGTTAGGATGCTGCATTGTGCCTTCTTGTGCTGCCTCAGATGTACCTGCTCTGCTGTAAACACTGCCCTGTTGCTGTTAGGATGCTGCATTGTGCCCTCTCATGTACTGCCTCAGATGTACCTGCTCTGTGCCATGGACTGTTGATGCACTTAGCCCCTCTCACGTGCTGCGTCAGATGTACCTGCTCTGTTGTGAACACTGCCCTGTTGCTGTTAGGATGCTGCATTGTGCCCTTATGTGCTGCCTCAGATGTACCTGCTCTGTGCCATGGACTGTTGATGCACTTAGCCCCTCTCACGGGCTGCATCAGATGTACCTGCTCTGTGCCATGGACTGTTGATGCTCGTTGCCCCTCTCATGTCCTGCCTCTGATGTACCTGCTCTGTTGTGAACACTGCCCTGTTGCTGTTAGGATGCTGCATTGTGCCCTCTTGTGCTGCCTCAGATGTACCTGCTCTGTGCCATGGACTGTTGATGCACTTAGCCCCTCTCACGTGCTGACTCAGATTTACCTGCTCTGTGCCATGGACTGTTGATGCACTTAGCCCCTCTCATGTGCTGCCTCTGATGTACCTGCTCTGTTGTAAACACTGCCCCGTTGCTGTTACGATGCTGCATTGTGCCCTCATGTGCTGCCTCAGATGTACCTGTTCTGTGCCATGGACTGTTGATGCTCGTTGTCTATCTCATGTGCTGCCTCTGATGTACCTGCTCTGTTGTAAACACTGCCCTGTTGCTGTTAGGATGCTGCATTGTGCCCTCATGTGCTGCCTCAGATGTACCTGCTCTGTACCATGGACTGTTGATGCACTTAGCCCCTCTCACGTGCTTCCTCAGATGTACCTGCTCTGTGCCATGGACTGATGATGCTCGTTGCCCCTCTCATGTGCTGCCTCTGATGTTCCTGCTCTGCTGTAAACACTGCCCTGTTGCTGTTAGGATGCTGCATTGTGCCCTCTCATGTACTGCCTCAGATGTACCTGCTCTGTGCCATGGACTGTTGATGCACTTAGCCCCTCTCACGTGCTGCCTCAGATGTACCTGCTCTGTTGTGAACACTGCCCTGTTGCTGTTAGGATGCTGCATTGTGCCCTTATGTGCTGCCTCAGATGTACCTGCTCTGTGCCATGGACTGTTGATGCACTTAGCCCCTCTCACGGGCTGCATCAGATGTACCTGCTCTGTGCCATAGACTGTTGATGCTCGTTGCCCCTCTCATGTCCTGCCTCTGATGTACCTGCTCTGTTGTGAACACTGCCCTGTTGATGTTAGGATGCTGCATTGTGCCTTCTTGTGCTGCCTCAGATGTACCTGCTCTGTGCCATGGACTGTTGATGCACTTAGCCCCTCTCACGTGCTGACTCAGATTTACCTGCTCTGTGCCATGGACTGTTGATGCACTTAGCCCCTCTCATGTGCTGCCTCTGATGTACCTGCTCTGTTGTAAACACTGCCCCGTTGCTGTTACGATGCTGCATTGTGCCCTCATGTGCTGCCTCAGATGTACCTGTTCTGTGCCATGGACTGTTGATGCTCGTTGTCCATCTCATGTGCTGCCTCTGATGTACCTGCTCTGTTGTAAACACTGCCCTGTTGCTGTTATGATGCTGCATTGTGCCCTCATGTGCTGCCTCAGATGTACCTGCTCTGTACCATGGACTGTTGATATACTTAGCCCCTCTCACGTGCTGCCTCAGATGTACCTGCTCTGTGCCATGGACTGTTGATGCACTTAGCTACTCTCACGTGCTGCCTCAGATGTACCTGCTCTGTGCCAGGGACTGTTGATGCACTTAGCCCCTCTCATGTTCTGCCCCTGATGTACCTGCTCTGTTGTGAACACTGCCCTGTTTCTGTTAGGATGCTGCATTGTGCCCTCATGTGCTGCCTCAGATGTACCTGCTCTGTACCATGGACTGTTGATGCACTTAGCCCCTCTCATGTGTTGCCTCTGATGTACCTGCTCTGTTGTAAACACTGCCCTGTTGCTGTTAGGATGCTGCATTGTGCCCTCATGTGCTGCATTAGATGTACCTGCTCTGTGCCATGGACTGTTGATGCTCGTTGCCCCTCTCATGTGCTGCCTCTGATGTACCTGCTCTGTTGTAAACACTGCCCTGTTGCTGTTAGGATGCTGCATTGTGCCCTCTCATGTGCTGCCTTAGATGTACCTGCTCTGTTCTATCCAGTGCCCATGCTCCTGACTACTCTAGGATTCAACCCCTGTTATGTGCAATAAAGCAAGTTAATCGTGTGTAGTGGTTTCTCTTTGTCATTCCTGGTTGTCTCCTTGCATTGTTGATATATTGGTGCCATCGTAAATGCTGTTTCCCCAACATGCCCCTCCCCCTCCCCACATCACGGCCCCGGCAGGTACTCCCCTTCCGACAGCAATTGGTGTGTTTGCGTACCTGCGTCGTCGTTGGTCCATGACTTGCTGGTGGTGGAGCACGAAGAGTATCGGAAATGCGTGTAGAGCTGGGTCCATGACGGCGATCTGCCTGTGGTGGGTATCTCTGCAATGTTTTGTCTGTCCGCTGTGGTGAATCTGTCGTGTTCAGGCTAGTGGTTTTTCCACTGCGATTTGCTGTGTCTTTTCCACTGTCGTGATTTAGAGGACAGTCGGAGACGTCATTCCGTACAGCGGTGTCTCTGGATTGGTTATGTCCGCCGCGGGATTGGGTGTATTTACGCGGCAGTGCATGTTCTTCTGCGACGTACGGACATTTGACAGTGCTTCCCATCCTAATATGGCTGACGGACTGGCCGCCGCTGGCGGACTGTAAAAAGGCATTTTCTGCCTCCTCCAGGACGGCGGTCGTCCTTCCGTCCGCCATCGTAATCGACCCCTAAATTAGCAGTTTTGCATTACCAATACATGTAAAAGACAACAGTACATGTCCTAACTTTTAAATGCACTGCACCCTGCTCATGGGCTACCTTGGGCCTACCTTAGGGGTGTCTTACATGTAATAAAAGGGAAGGTTTTGGCCTGGCAAAGGGGTGCTCTTGCCAGGTCGAAATGGCAGTTTTACACATGCACACACAGACCATGCAGTGGTCGATCTGAGACATGTTTGCAGGGATACACATGTGGGTGGCACAATCAGTGCTGCAGCCATCTAGGAGCATTTGATGATTTACAGGGCCTGGACATACACAGTGTACAGTACTAGTGACTTACTAGAAACTCAAATAGGCCAGCCATGAAGGGACCATCTACCATTACTATTTTTTTAAAAAAGTTATTTATTATACTGCAAGATACATCCAGTAGCATGCAAATGTGCCCACACTGCACAATAATAGGATGACAAGTAGTATATCATTGTTTTTTAATCCCCAACTGACCGCCAACCAATCCCAGAAAACAAAAGGCAGACCATGTAAGGCACGATAATTCATTTGCAACACAGTGGATGCGAATTCTGTCTGTGGCAGGGACAGATACCTTCACTCGATCCTTAACGACTACCACGGTGTGGGGGGTGAAGGGGAGGCTCACGCGGTGTATTGGACCCGCATTTTTAATAAATTGCACTATCGTTTTATAAATAATATGCTGCTATAAATCTGTTGAGAATTTTAATATTGTTTTGCACTGCTTACTCAGCCTCTTACCTAATTGTTCTTTCTCCTTGGTCCTGCCCCGGTCCGCCGCGTCCATTGTGGGCGTTTGCGCGGAGGGTGAGGAATACACAACTTCCGGCATACTCGGTGTGCGGGTTAGTGCTCTAGTTTTCCTTCTTAGCACCCCATATAATGATGTTAGGGCCACGACCGGGCATCGGGCGAGCCGAGTGCGCGCCAAAGGCGCGCCGAAGGCGTGCACAAGGCAAGCCTGTCCGCGCCCGTCCGCGACCGAATGCGGCCAGGGGCCAGGAGTCCTGTTGCCACCGATGGGAAAACGGTAATAAACATAAAGTATACGGGTGAGCAACTGTTAAGTTCCCGCCTTCTGTTAATGCCGCTTGCATTCATAGTATTTTACCGGGAAATGGGGCGTTGAAATGCAGAATGTGTCATTTCAATCCTGGCTTAGCCCTGACAAATACCAAAGGTGGGGACCAATTAATGGGGTTTTTAGTCAACTGTCGCTCATTCAAAAAACATAGCCTAGACATCTATGATGTCCTGACCGATTGTCAGGTAGGTTTGATGTTTTTAACGGAGACGTGGTTAGACGAATCATCGGCACCTGAGATTTTGGAGGCCCTCCCACCAGCATATAGTCTGCTGAGAATTGACAGAGGGGTCCAAAGAGGGGGAGGTATTGCAATGGTATACAATACTAAGCTTGAGTGCTCATTGGAGCAAGTAAAAATTAGTCTTTTTCCTATTAAAATCTCCTGAGTATACTATCATGGGCTATCTCATTTACCGCCCCCCAGGGGGCTCTACAACATTCGCTAATAGCCTATTAGAATCGGTGACTCAACCGGCCTTACGCTATAACAAATTCCTCATACTAGGTGATCTCAACCTACACTTTGAGGATGCAAAATGCGTAGAGGCACAATCTATGATCTCCTCTCTGAAATCCCTGATGCTCACTCTCTCGGTTGAGATGCCAACTCATCAGACGGGTCATCTTTAGATCCCATATTCTCGAACTGGAAAGGAATCAGGGTGCTTCCCCCTATCAGATTCCCGTGGTCTGACCATTATCTTATCCCATTTACAATAATGGGCAGACCCAGAAGGGATATATCTAAGCAACCTATTGTACCTAAACATAGGAAATGGAATACATTTAGTCAGGAGACATTTGAATCCATGCTTATGCTGGGGAAACCTCCACTCAGTAAAACCTTCTAGGAAGCACAGAAGGAGTATGAGGAATGGGTATCAAAGGCATTAGATAAGGTGGCCCCATGGACCCTTAAAACTCCACCACGCAGGACTAAGTCCGCCCCCTGGTACAAGTAGGAACTGCGTATAGCTAAAGCCAAATGTAAAAAACGTGAACGTCTGTGGCGTAAAGACTACAATAACGTTCTGAAAGAGTCATACAAGTACAGTCTGAAGGAGTACCATGGGTGGATTAATACAGCGAAACGATTATTCTTTAAAGAGAGGATTGAATCTGCTGAAAACTCCTCAAAGGAGCTCTTTTCCATCTATAAGGAGCTCTCGGCACTCACTAGGACTAAGACCAAAGACCAAGTCTCCACTGAAATCTGCGAATCCATCGCTGATCATTTTGTAAACAAGGTAGAGCGGATATACGTATCTTTTCAGCAAGGGACAACTGAAGAAGTATTGGCTAGGGATATTGGCAAAGAGCCAACTAGGAACGCAAGTGTTAAAGAATTTACGGTCCCCCCGAGGGAGGAATTGATAAAGATAATTATGAGTATCCAGTCAGGTTCTCCTACGGATGTTGCTCCCCCTAAAATTCTTAGGAACCATGTTCACCTTCTATGGAGCTATATAGGCAATCTGGCTCTTCTTTCCTTTCATGAAAGACAAGTGCCTGAGGAATGGAAACTTGCACAGGTAGTCCCGATCAAAAAGAAGGCTAACCTGAGCATCTCTCACTTGGACAATCTCAGGCCCATCTCCCTCTTACCGTTCAGTGCCAAAGTGGTGGAAAAAATGGTCACCAATCAGTTGGTTAAATTTGTGGAAGATAAGCATCTTTTACACCCCTCCCAATCTGGTTTTAGGGCGAAACATTCGACTGAAACCACCCTTCTTTTTTCCACTGAACTGCTTCGACAGAAAGTGGATGAAGGACAGACTGCCGCCCTGATATTGCTGGACTTAGGTGCGGCATTTGATACCGTATCGCACTCTCGACTGCTTGCCCGTCTGAGTGAAATAGGAGTTGCTGACCCGACGCATGAATGGATGGTCTCCTTCTTGGCGGGAAGAAAATTTCAAATACACTGCCCCCCCTTCAGATCCACGCCTCGAACTTTAAATCAAGGGGTCCCGCAGGGTTACATTTTAAGTCCTGTACTGTTTAATCTGTATATGGAACCCCTGGCCAGGTTGGTGGAATCTTTTGGGGTGGATATCGTATCATATGCGGATGATACGCAACTGGTGGTTACTCTATCCCACAACCCAGTTGAGATGGCAGATAATTTCTCCGCGTGCCTTGTGGCACTAGCAGATTGGATGAAGTGTAACTGCCTTCGCCTTAACGGTAATAAGACTTAACTGCTTGTAGTTGGCTCCTCTCCTTCAATCTGGTCATCAGCCTCGTGGCCCACCGACCTGGGTCCTACACCTATTCCCTCTGATACTGTGAAGAATTTGGGTGTTCTTTTGGACTCCAATCTCACATACGCCCAACACATAGGTAAGAAGGCGGGGATATGTTATGGCATATTGATGTCCTGCGCAAAATCTTGGATCTCCTACCTATTAGAGACAGGAAAACTCTGGTCCACACACTGGTTAAGTCCCATCTTGACTGTGGGAATGCCTTGCTTTGTGGCCTCAGTAAAAGGGGAAGGACCCAGTTGCAATGTGTCCAAAACGCGGCGGCCAGGCTTGTTCTGAAGCTGCTGAGGAGGTCGTCAGGTAAACATGCGCTTCAGAGCCTGTACTGGCTCCCCATGGGGGAACCCATCAGGTTTAAGATCATGTGCATTAGTCACTGCATTGCCAATGGCAGAGGCCCGGTCTATCTTCACAAGTTGCTAACTATCTACCGTCGGAGGCGTCTTTTGAGATCCATGGGCAGTATGCAGTTTTCGATACCTCGCATATATAAAGCTCAGATGAGAGGGTGATCCTTTAGATTTTAGATTCCTGGCCAGCAAACAATGGAACAAACTCCCTGTTGAGCTGCGGATGGAGCCGTCAGAAACCAGGTTTTGGCAGAAATTGAAGACCTATTTATTTCCTGAAGATTAGTACATACTTAGGCTTCTCTTCCCCTGTCCCCTCCCCTCTCCGTGGTCTTACCTCGATTCCTTAACTGTGCTGGATCGCATCCTAGCGCGGAGACGCACTGTTTTTGTGTATTCAGGCGCTTAATAAATGTTTTTATTATTATTATTAGTTAAGAGCAGTGTAGATTAATCAGTCTTAAAGATAGCATTCAGCCTATGTAGCCAGATTATCCAAAGGCCCTTAAGACATGTCCGGGTGTTCGATCTGGTATGTGGTAACTGGCACCCAAAACTCCTTACACCTAGAAGCCCCTGGGAGCTCCCCAGTGTTAGACCTGTCTGCCTCTGTGAGTTCCCTTACCATTATTATTTATTTTGTCTCCCTTAGCCCCTAGTGTTATCAGTTTTTTTTCTGTAATGTCCACCTGGATTTTGCTAGTGTTGCCTGGGGGCTAGGTGTTCCTTGACGCTATTCCTCCATTTTCTCTTTTTGAGGCCTATACTACCTCCTGGAAATTGAGGGAATCCAAAGAAATGGTGGCCAGCAACTGCCATAACGGTTTACTTAGGGAGGCTGACCCATTGGACCAAGTGAGGAAAGTTCTGGAACCCTCTGGCATGTTCTAGTAGTCAGGGGCTAGCCTATAAAAGGCCAAGTCCAGGGCGGCCATTTTGTAGTACACACTGACCAGAGGAGAGTGTAGTGGTCAAGGACAGGAGGGAGGCAACTAAATGAGGAGGACAGCGCTTCAATAGGGAAAGATCGTCCTGTGGGCCGGCTATCGCCCTATACTGATGCTGACCCTCTTGGTTTGACTGAACCCTGACCTGAAGGACCCATAACTAACTTTTAAGCAGGTCCAATAACTCTACCTCACCAAGGTGCTGGAGCGTGAAACTGCCCTAGAGACTGCCAGAAAGTGAGAGTTACGCTTCAAAAGGTGGTTGCCAACTTAAGAGAACTGGAACCTCTCACCGCTTTGCTGTGGGAGTGAGTATCCCCTCTGCGGGAGTGACGTTGTGTGCGAGACATCAGCTGTCAGCCCTGGGTCTGAACCCGACCGCTGTGGTGGAGGCGGGGCTCAGCAGAGGCCGGCTGACAGGAGGAGGAGATCCGCGGTGACGCTGCGAGAGAGGCGGCTTCCGGAACCAGGAAGACCCCTGCGGCGTCGGAGGAGGTGCGCCCGAAGCGAAGGAGGCTGGTCGGAAGAGGCGGAGCCTGTGTCGGAGGGATCGCGGAAGGAGGAACAAGCGCCGCTACGGTCCCGCCGGAGGAGCAACACGAACTGACAGAACCAATCGATGCAAACTCCAGCTGAGTCCTCTCATCGTCGGTGCTTGAACGGGTAACCGGAGCGCGTAGGCAACTCCAGCCGAGTTGTCCCTTCAGTTCGAAGTAAGCTGGGAAATCTGTGGGGAAGCGGGAGGCGGCACAGCGAGTGAACTGTGAACACTGACTCGCCGGACTAAAGAATAACTGCAAATAGACATCCCGGCTTCGGGACATTAACCTTTAGAGTCCTGATTTAACCCACTTGAGAAACCACTGAGGTATTGAGGGTGTGAGAAGGGAAACGGTGCCCCGAGTAAACAAACCCTGGGCACGAGTGCTAAGAACCAGACTACAGGGTGAAAGTAACAGCCAGAGATCATTGTACTATTAACTCCTCAGGGCAGTAAATGACCTTTAAGAGCCAGAACGTCCCCAATAGAAGTAGAGCATAAAAGTAGCAATAAGAAAGTGTAATTAATTTGCCTGTCTTCTTTTGGCCGTATAGCTGGCTGTGACCATTGCCAGGAACGCTGCTGGGGGTAGAACTCTCTGGAGTCGTGAGCTCGAGCTAATTTAGACCCTGAGTTCGGATGGGTAACGTACATGTCAGGTTATATAATGTGGTGCATTAATCTTGTACAGTGACCTACCCATTCTGCACTATTTAAGTTGACAAGCAATACTGTTGATATTGATGGTCGTTAATCTCAAATGAAATGTAACCAGAATTAATCTTCACTGAATTGAGAAAGTTGATGAATATTGCTAATTGAATGTGGAAACCTCTTTTGAACTAAATGTATACACTAATTTGACTGAAAAGGAACAAAGAGAACTTTTATAAAAGGTACTGGTATTTTTCTAAACTGGTGTGGCGTCCTTTATTTTTAATGGTAAGTCGCTGAGTTATGGTAAGTGGGATTGTAAGCACTACACAAAAGCTTAGGAGTTTAGCTTTGTCCACTGTGCCAGGCTACCCTATGTAGACTAGGTTCCCTAGGTCTAACACCCAGCATATGCCTCCATTTGTTCTTTGCAATATACAAGGTCTCTAATCCATTTCACCAAGGTGGGCGCCGTCTTAGCGCTCCAATGCATTGCACCATTGCGTTTAGCAAACAAAGTAGATATAGCAAAATGCGTCTATTGCATGGTTTACCCTTCTTCAGTAGCCATAGCAGACATATTTCTGGTGCGCCTTCAATCCTATCAATCGTCATATCTGTGAGGGCCTTCACAACAAGCTGCCAGAAGCTAAATATAGTGACACTATCCCACACCAGGTGTATGTTATGTTATGTTATGGTTATTTATTACGCGCACAGCTGCTCCAGCAAAGGAGCGTCCTGGCGCCTGACAAGGTACCAACATAACACAGCTAAAAGGGAAGACCAAAGGAAAACAGATTAGGGGAATAAGAGAGTCTTAACGGCTCTACGAAACAAGAGCAGATCACCGAGGGTGCGTATCTCTGCAGGAAGGGAGTTCCACAAAGCCGCGGCACGTACTCGAAAGGAACGGCCGCCAGCACGGCTGCGCTTAAACCGGGGGACTACTGCCAATTCAAGGTCTGAGGAGCGTAGACAGCGGACTGGGACTTAGAGAGACAGAAGATTCAAGAGAATCTGAGCAGGGGAACCCTTGAGGATCTTGTAAGATATGCAAAGCACTTTAAAATGGATCCTCTGCTTAATCGGCAGCCAATGGAGAGAGCGCAAGGTGTTCGCGACGGAACAAAACCTGGGCAGCCCCACAACTGCTCTGGCGGCCGCATTTTGCACGCGTTGAAGACGAGTGATTTCGGCCTGATTTAACCCTACCAAAAGGGAGCTGGCATAGTCAAGCCTAGAAATCACCGTCGCCTGCACAATAAGCTGCCTGGTCGAAGGATAGAAAAATTTTAACACAGGTCTTAAGCTACGCAGGACGCCAAAGCAGCAGGCAGCAGTGCGCTTAGTGTGGCAGACAAAGCTGAGAGTGGGATCTAACCACACCCCGAGATTTTTTACCTCCGAGACCGGAGTCGGGGTGGGACCAAGCTCTGAAGGCCACCACGTATCGCTCCAGAGTTCCGCTTGCTTACCGAAGATCATAATCTCTGTCTTTTTTGCGTTCAGCTGGAGACAGTTGGACGTCATCCAGCTGGCGACCGCCCGTAGTCCGTTCTGGAATCTTGGGGCATCCAACGCTGAATCCCCGCTGAGCATGACCGCCAGCTGAGTGTCGTCAGCCTATGACACCATGGTCATACCCCACCGCTTGACGACCTCAGCCAGCGGTCTCACGTAAAGATTAAAAAACGTGGGGCTCAGCGAGGATCCCTGAGGCACACCAAGATCCAGAGGATAGAATTTAGACTGATGGGGCGGGACAGCCACGCAAAAAGATCGGTCAGCAAGAAAGGAGCGGAACCACTGAAGAGCAGGGCCAACGATACCAGCATCCTCCAGGCGTTGCAGAAGAATCCCGTGCGAGACGGTGTCAAAGGCGGCACTGAGATCTAATAAAATAAGCGCCGCCGTTTGACCCGCATCGAGCACAGAGCAAAGATGTTCCACCATATAAAGGAGGGCGGTCTCTGTGCTATGACCGGCTCGGAATCCATTCTGCGTCACGTCCAAGATGTTAGCACGCGAAAGATGGTCAGAGAGGGCAGTATTAACGTGCACCTCCGCTACTTTAGCTGGCCAAGGGAGGAGTGATATCGGGCGATAATTCTCAGGCTTGCTGGCATCCAAGGACGGCTTCTTCAAAATGGGCATAACCACTGCCTGTTTCCACTTGACGGGAACCGACCCAGATGCGAGTGAGATGTTAATCAAGGAGCAGATCGATGAATGCTCAGGAGAAACCATGTCTCTAAACAAAGCTGGCCGTAACGGGTCAGCTGGGGACCCGGACTTGACTTGCTGGGCCAGATTTTTGAAGCTTTCAGGTGTTAGGCTAGGAAAAGAATGTAACACCTCTTGCACTGGAGGGCTAAAAAGCCCATCACCAGAGGGCATAATCGAGGGAAATGCTCGATAAATGGCTTGGACTTTTTCACAATGCGAACTGGAACACAATTCATTCGCAGAGGCCTTTTTTGCCACAAGATCGTTGAGAGCCTTGAAAATGCATTTAGATTGATTGGTGCTGTTTCGGAATTCGAGAGCATAAAATGCCGCACGAGCTCTGCAAACAGCACGATGGTAGCATTTAATGGTGGCCAGATACACAGCTTTTTTACTGATCTCATAATTTTTCCGCCATTCTCTCTCAGTGCGTCTGCACGTGCTTTTGAGCGCACGCAGAGAGCCATCATACCATGGACTGGGGTTCCTTGGTCCACGTTTGCTCAAGGCCACCGGGATGAGTGAATCAAGGGCCCTAGTAACCCACTCACAGAAATGGTCATAACCTGTTTCCACAGTGTCAAATGGGCCCAGCGGGTCCTCGGACAGCAGACGATGGAAGTCCTCAAGTTTGAGTTTAGTCCAATGACGTCTGGGGACAGCACGGATCATAGGTTTGAGAGGGGGCTCATATAATGGACATCGGATCCTCACCAAAAAGTGATCTGTCCAGGCCACAGGAGAAGGGATAGAAATCCTTAAGTCTGGCAGATTCATGAAGAAGGGGTCCAGGGTGTGACCACCTACATGAGCGGGATACGTAATCCATTGAGACAGCTGCAAAGCCTCAAGATCAGCCTGAAAGCTGCTCACTGTCGGCGCGGTCAAGTTGTCCAAATGGAGATTCAAATCCCCAAGAATAGAGAAGTTAGCACACCTAACAGCTAACGTGCTAATAGCATCTGGGAGAGCCTCCCTGAATGCCCCATCACTGCCTGGAGGGCGGTAAATCAATAAACCCGAGAAGGAAAAATGGGGAGTGATGGAGATCTTAAACGAGGCACTTTCGCAGCCTACGATTTTTTGACCTTTCCAATCACAGGGGTAACAGGATTTGACGGCAAGTGCTATTCCCCCACCTCTAGAAGAGCGATTGAGTGTATAAACTGAATACTGAGAGGGAAAGCCATATTGAGAATAGCCGAGTCATCCTCCTGTAGCCAGGTCTCAGTCAAACAAAAAATATCGGGTAACTCCTTTTCAATCAGGTCGTAAATGTCCTGATAATGTTTCACCATCGACCTGACGTTCAGGTTCCAGACACTAAAATCGTGCCGGGAACGTTTCCTTCCAGTGATGGACTCCTCATCGATACAACAAGAAGGGGCGGGAGCCTCAAGCAACCACCTGCCACAGGCACACGAGTGCGGGCCAGATAACGGGCTTACCCAAGACAGCTCGCAGCCAGGGAGACTCTGTCTGAGGGCAACAAGCGCGTCCCTGGAGTAGCAGATCATCGTAGCCACCATCTAGCCGAAACAAGAGTCCTGCCCTGTCCTACGCGTCCGACCGCGGACGGGCGCAGACGGGCAGGACTCTGGCACGACTCAGGCTAAGCGAAGGCGCACCCGCTGCGCGATCCCGCTGCGCTAGGGGAGGAGCATTAAATAGATGTCCCTCGCTGGCTCCTGCACACTAAAGCGCACGCAGATAATGGTGCCTAAACACACACCCACACCACTCCAAGATGGCGGCGAAAAGGGATCCCACCCCAGGAACCGGACCCGCTCAAGCAGCGGTGCAGAGCAAATAATAGTGCAAGTAAAGGGGGGAATTAAAAACAAGGAATACTAACCCAAGATAAAATCAAATAGTAAAATAGGTTTTTAAAGCAGCAATTTCGGCAATAAAAGCGCGAAGCGCTTCAGCAGCAATGCGTACCTTGTCAGGACGAGCCAGAATGGGACTCGCCTTAAATAGATGTCCCTCGCTGGCTCCTGCGCACTAAAGCGCACACAGATAATGGCGCCTAAACACACACCCACACCACTCCAAGATGGCGGCGAAAATGGATCCCACCCCAGGAACCGGACCCGCTCAAGCAGCGGTGCAGAGCCAATAATAGTGCAAGTAAAGGGGGGAATTAAAAACAAGGAATACTAACCCAAGATTAAATCAAATAGTAAAATAGGTTTTTAAAACAGCAATTTCGGCAATAAAAGCGCGAAGCGCTTCAGCAGCAATGCGCTACCTTGTCAGGATGAGCCAGAATGGGACTCGCCTTAAATAGATGTCCCTCGCTGGCTCCTGCGCACTAAAGCGCACGCAGATAATGGCGCCTAAACACACACCCACACCACTCCAAGATGGCGGCGAAAATGGATCCCACCCCAGGAACCGGACCCGCTCAAGCAGCGGTGCAGAGCCAATAATAGTGCAAGTAAAGGGGGGAATTAAAAACAAGGAATACTAACCCAAGATTAAATCAAATAGTAAAATAGGTTTTTAAAACAGCAATTTTGGCAATAAAAGCGCGAAGCGCTTCAGCAGCAATGCGCTACCTTGTATGAAGTTAGCCCCCTCCTTCCCACACCTAGTGCATCTTGCATCCTCCTGCAGTCCAAATTTCAACAATAGTGAAGGGATGTAATACAGTTGATGTAATTACTTCTAATGAATAATGTGAAGATTACAATTGGCAGTCAGATGCCCAGTCAGTTTACAGAAGGACTCCGAGTTTGTCCAGGACAGAGGGACCCTCAGCACATTGTTCCATCTATTGAATGAGGAAGAGCCAGACCAGTAATTTTCCCTTGGGGAGGCATTGAATTATCTGGTGATCAGCCCACTACTTTCTCCCCTGTTGAAATCACCTGTAGCGCTTTCAGCACCTTTGGCTCATGAGGGAACTCAGTTTATAAAGTAATCACTGCCAGGCACAGTCAAGTGTATGTAAAACCGTGCATTGCTTTGTACCTCTGCCCTGCCTGAAAATCATCTAAGGATAAGAATGCCCCATTCCAATACATGTCCCCAAGTTTAGTAACCCCTGCATTTTGCAGGATATTCAAAGCCCCATGCTCCTGCCCAGCCAAAATGCCTGGTGTGCAGCAATCGGCATGTCTGGAGCATATATATGGTCACTCCCTGCATGCGTAACAAGGGCCCTCCACACCCAATCAGTACAATTGATAGGGTTAATCTATATACTAGTGCCACAATTACTGCTATGCAGGATCATAGCGGTTAACGGTGTTGGAAATGCAATGTCCGCCTCGACAGCTAAATGCTGTAGGTATCTCTGAGGGGAATACTAATAATGTGCAAATTGCACCTGTGTGCACAGGTAGTACAAATGTTGATCAGGCACTTCAAACCCCCCAGGCTCAACGGCAGTGCTAAAGTGTTCTAAATACGTCTAGGCTGCTTGCCAGTCCATATTTATAACAGCAGGCAGAACTGCAATGTTTTAAAAATAGCTACATTAATCTTTATTGGGACATTCACAAATAGATAGAGGAGCTTGGGGAGAGTAGCCATCTTCACAACAGCAATTCTATCTGCCAGTGACAGCAGTAAGCGGGTCCAGCAGGAGATCTGTTCTGTGATTTTGGTAATGGCGTGCCCATAATTCATATTTAACACAGTCTCAGGATCCCTGTGCACAGGGTCCATTGACCAGGAGAGCGGATACTACAGAGCTGTCTCCTGAGTGCACTCCGTCAATGGGAAGACCATGGACTTTGCCCAATTCATTCCTAGCGCTGAATGCCTCTCAAACAGCACATATTCTCTTAATAGGGATGTCAGATGTGTGGCTGGCTCACGGATGTCTAACAACATGTCATCCGCATACAGCAAAATAGCCAATGGGCGCTCCCGGAACCCCAAGTGGCATCAGCATGCTTTTGTCGGATCTTACACGCCAGCAGTTTGAGTGCCAAGGAAAAGAGCATCAGGGAGAGGGGGCAACCCTGCCTAGTTCCCCTGCAGATTGAAAATGTACCTGTGATCCACCCATTAATTTGCAACCTGTCGACCGGGCTTGTATACAAGAGACGCACCAACTTCAAGAAAAACAGGGGCATTTCCATTCTTTGCAAAAAGATAAACATGTACTCCCATTGTAGCGAGTCAAAGGCTTTTGCCATGTCCATCAGTACTGCCACTTCTGGGAGCATGGGATCTAGTTGGAGTAGCACAGCAAAAATGGTCCGGAGATTATGGGGCCTATTAGGATGGCGGACGGAAACGGTTTCCGTCCGCCATGGTCGCGGCAAAAATACTCCCGACCGCTCTGCGGATAAACCGCCGGTGCGATTAGGATATTGTAGTCAACACTCACCGACCGCGGCAGACGGATCACACCAAAGACCGCCGCAAGGGGACGGAACCACAGAATCACTGTCTGCCACGGACGCAAAGGCCGCGGAAACAGGCTCAACCGCCGCCATACCTTCGGAGGTTCCGGACGCACGATTAAGATAACCCCGCCATCCCAACGGAACTCACCAACTTCCACGACCGCCGCGGAAAAAAAGCATCGACAAACGGAGCTCAGCTGCGGAATGACCTAACGAACATCACCCCTGCAATCCAACCGAAGCAAAAATGGACAACGGTAATAAATAGCAAACAAAAAATAGCAGAAGACACACCCACCTGGAACACCCACCTCCAACAACTACACGCTCCAATGACGACCCCCCAGCACAAACAAGAGCACCCAAGTCAACACACCCACAAAACACCTGACCGCCATAAACAATTGGGACACAACCACCACACAGAGTATAAAAGGAATCCCTCCCATTACCACAATCCTTTGCATCACAGCACAGCTGGAACAAAGAGGCAGAACATCAGAAACAACAGAGACACACAAACACACATACAACCTGCACACCAACACACCCACCACATCAACCCTCACAGCACCATCCCTACATACCACACACCTGCACACCCCACACCACCAACACCTTGCACATCACACACCATGGCACCCAAGAAAAACCCCAAGTTCACAGATAGAGAGTTTAAGGTCATGGTGGATGAAATCATCCGTGTTGACCCACATTTGTTTGGTACCCTAGTCCAGCAGACCACCTTGGCAACTAAAACCACCATGTGGAACAGGATAGTGACCAGATTCAATGCTTCAGGGACCGTGCCACGCACCAAACACGACATCCAGAGGCGGTGGCACGACCTCAAGACAAGGGTGAAGGGCATCAGGGCCAAGAACCACCTGCGGGCACACCACACTGGTGGCGGCACTCCCCCGGATCCCATACCATTTACCGAATGGGAGGAGAAGGTGCTTGGCATACTGCACCCTGAGAGCCTGGAAGGAATAGAAGAGGGACTTGAGGCTGGTAAGTACATACCAATGACCACTATCACACTGTCATGTTCTGCCTTGCACAACTGCAAACACACATCTCCCAGGCTCCAATCCATGCATGTGAATCACACAGTCACCCAAATGTGAAGGCCAGGGCTCAAATGCACCCACCATGATCAACCACAAATGTTGCCTCCTACCTTCCCATGCTCGCATGTGGTCAAGCAGCGATTACTACAACTCCTAGCAGGCCCACATGTCTCCCGGAAGGGTGGGGGTGGGTGGGGCGGGTCCAGCACTACAACACCCAACAGGCCCACATGTCTCCTGGGAGGGTGGGGGTGGGTGGGGTGTCCAGCAATACAACACCCAACAGGCCCACATGTCTCCTGGGAGGGTGGGGGTGGGTGGGGCGGTCCAGCACTACAATGCCCAACAGGCCCACATGTCTCCTGGGAGGGTGGGGGTGGGTTGGGGGTTCCAGCACTACAACACCCAACAGACCCACATGTCTCCTGGGAGGGTGGGGATGGGTGGGGTGGGGGTACAGCACTACAACACCCAACAGACCCACAGGTCTCCTGGGAGGGTGGGGGTGGGTGGGGGGGGGGTCCGGCACTACAACTCCCAACAGGCCCACATGTCTCCTGGGAGGGTGTGGGTGGGTGGGGGGGTCCAGCACTACAACACCCAACAGGCCCACATGTCTCCTGGGAGGGTGGGGGTGGGTGGGGGGTCCAGCACTACAACTCCCAACAGGCCCACATGTCTCCTGGGAGGGTGGGGGTGGGGAGAGTCCAGCACTACAACTCCCAACAGGCTCACATGTCTCCTGGGAGGGTGGGGGTGGGGGTGGTGAGAGTCCAGCACTACAACACCCAACAGGCCCACTTGTCTCCTGGGAGGGTGGGGGGTGCTGAGAGTCCAGCACTACAACTCCCAACAGGCTCACATGTCCCATCCCAGAGCAAGATGTAATCCGCCCACCATTTGGTGATCAGTGCATCTCCCCCTTCAAACTTACAGGTAGGTAGCCATCTGCACAGGGGCACCATCCAATAGCAGGACAGGAACGCACATAGCCAAGTATTGTCTCCCCACCTCCACACCACCAAAATGTCCACTCATGTGTGCAACACCAATATGATGACACTAACAACCATGTCCTGATTCCATAGAGATTTGAAATGTAACTACAAGAAACCTGTCATGTCCACAGCATTGATTCTTGTCCCTCAGGTGATCACCACTTGACACGCCAAAACACCAACTTTGTACGCCCTAAGTGTGGCGGGGTATGCTCAGACGTGAGTCCCTTGCTCACTTGGCCACTGGATTCCTGGCTGATGAGGATTATGAATCCGAAACCGGTCCCAGGATGCTTGTTTCCGGTCCATGGAAGACATGGCTTGGCAGTTCGGGCTGGACTGTTCCCATGAGGCACAGGGTCAGACTGATTTGCATATGGCCATGTCTGAAATGGGGTGGCTGAGTGGGCTAAAGAATGGTGATGGATTGAACCCAGATCAGTTGACTGGGGGTGAGTGTTTGATTTGCTCAAACGCTCCGTCCATCATCCCCTTTTGTATCGCTATGTTCGCCCTAAGTGTGGCAGGGTATGCTCAGACGTGAGTCCCTGGCTCACTTGGCCACTGGATTCAAGATAGCCTGGCTGATGAGGATTATGAATCCGAAACCGGTCCCAGGATGCTTGTTTCCGGTCCCTGGAAGACATGGCTTGGCAGTTCGGGCTGGACTGTTCCCATGAGGCACAGGGTCAGACTGATTTGCATATGGCCATGTCTGAAATGGGGTGGCTGAGTGGGCTAAAGAATGGTGATGGACTAAACCCAGATCAGTTGACTGGGGGTGAGTGTTTGATTTGCTCAAACTCTCCGTCCATCATCCCCTTTTGTATCGCTTTGTTCGCCCTAAGTGTGGCAGGGTATGCTCAGACGTGAGTCCCTTGCTCACTTGGCCACTGGATTCAAGATAGCCTGGCTGATGAGGATTATGAATCCGAAACCGGTCCCAGGATGCTTGTTTCCGGTCCATGGAAGACATGGCTTGGCAGTTCGGGCTGGACTGTTCCCATGGGGCACAGGGTCAGACTGATTTGCATATGGCCATGTCTGAAATGGGGTGAGTGAGTGGGCTAAAGAATGGTGATGGATTAAACCCAGATCAGTTGACTGGGGGTGAGTGTTTGATTTGCTCAAACGCTCCGTCCATCATCCCCTTTGTATCGCTTTGTTCGCCCTAAGTGTGGCAGGGTATGCTCAGACGTGAGTCCCTGGCTCACTTGGCCACTGGTCAACGCTCAATGCTGTGTGATCTCCATGTTTATATACAGGTATGTCTCAGTTGTTGTCATCAGCAGGTGCAGGAATCAATGTTGTTTTGAATCCTGGCTCGGTGTGAGTGACCTAGGGACAAACAGAGAACAACAAGCACAGGTCAGGAAACTTAATCACAACCATCACAAAAGAACGTACTGCAACATCCCACAAACCACAATCATCAAAAAGTAAGCGGATCACAGGACACACATCAGGGAGCATTGCTCGTACACCATGACCCACACCCATGTGCAAACATAACATAACAGGCAGCATTCACACACCACATCCAACCATCTACAGCAAACATACGTCACGCATTGAACAGCAGCACAAGAGGAAGTTACTCCCATTCAAGGAAAGTAGCGATCAATGATCAGTTCAATATTGTTGCGTAAGGCCAGGTTGTGGAGCATGCAGCAGGCAATCACTATTCTGCATACTTTGCCGGGTGAGTATGGCAGGGCCCCTCCGGTTTTATCCAGGCAGCAAAACCTAGACTTCAGCAGTCCAAATGTACGTTCCACCACCCGACGTATCTACCCATGGGCCTCATTATAGCGCATTTCACCTGGGGTAGTAGGATTCCGTAGGGGGCTTAGCAGCCACGGCCGATTTGGGTACGCAGAGTCGCCTAGGTGGGGGGATGACAGACACATACATCATTACCAGGATTGTTGTGAACAGCATGGCACACATACAACACAATAGTCATCACAGCACACACACCTACAAGCCACGCACGTTCTTGACGCAGATTGGCCATCAGTTGGGGGACAATGCTGCTCTGCAGGATGTGGGAGTCATGTGCGGATCCGGGAAAACTGGCACACACATGGGAGATGATGTTGTCAGCCAGGCACACCACTTGCACGTTGATCGAATGGTAGTGCTTCCGATTGCGATATACGGGTTCACGTGCCTGGGGTAGAATGAGATCAATATGTGTGCCATCAATGGCACCCACTACGTGTGGAATCTGGCCCAGGGCATAGAAGTCCCCTTTGACTGCTGCCAACTCTGCCGGCCGTGGGAAATGGATGTAATTATCCTTGTAATGCATTATGGCATCCAGCACATCCCGCAGTACCATGCTGAACATGGATTGTGACATCCCCTCGGCATGATCAACTGTGTACTGGAAAGTGACTATTGCGAAGAAGTGAAGTGCTGCCATCACCTTTGCTGTGGGTGTAATAGCTCCTGGATATGTCCTGCGTGGATGCAGATGAGGTGCCAATTGGGCTACAAGCTCCTGCAATCTACATCGGTCAAGCCGGAATTTGCGGATCACCTCCACGTTAACCATGTCCTCCAGCACAGTGTAGGGTCGATGCACATTTGGAGCCCTCCTGTGTGGGAGTAGATGGGATCAGATGTCAATTGACCAATACCGCATAGCTGTGCCACACTGTCACATCTTGACCAACACAATACAAATAATACATGTTGAAGACACTGATTGTATGTGTGACGTGACCGAAATATAAGGCACTACAGCTAACTACACACACAATGTTCACCCACAAACAACATCCTGTGTGCAAACATGTCCAATGTAACTTGCACACATGTTGAGAGAACAGCCAACATCACATGACTGAGGGCACAAGTGTGGACAAGTGTCCCCACAGACACATATGGACGTTCACACACAACACAAACATGGAACACACCCTCCTTGTCTTCATGCACCCATGACCCCACCTACAATGCTGGGCATCCTCACATGACATGCATGGGCACACAACAGGCGACACACATACGCACACACAGGATGCATGTATACCCCCATCATTGCTACTTGCACACACAAACAGCACACTCACAACAGCTCCTGAATGTGGGTACACAGCCTGGATGTACTGTGTCGATGTGTACAAATAGAAACGTGTGTCCGCAAAACCAAGACACAACACATCTGACGCAACTTGGGTGCACATCACTGGCCTTTGTTAACCACTGGTAAGGTCAATAGTATGACCACACATGCAACAAATGGACATGAATGACACACATGGACACGGGCCATTAACTTCACATAATGATTCTTGATGCATCCAGGACATGTCCTGACACACATGTACAACTATGAACATTACATGTGTGCGGAGACATGCAGTGTGTGTACACACGCCATCCGGATACGCCTTCCCCCAACACAGAAGATGATCCTTGATACTGTAATTGTGCATAACATATGCTGCATGGTCAAGGACCATCACGGTCACACCCCGCCAAACGCATGTGCGCACTACCGCGACGGTGCATCTTTTGAAAATCATCACTCACTGGCATCGCAATGGCGGAGCACGCATTCCGCGGGGGCAGGGCAGGCTAACCCACACATTTGAATATGCAAGTGGAAATGGCAGTTGGTACCCCCCTTACAGTCACATTGCAGCACCCACCGCAGACCGCTGGCCCTGGCCGGTCACCCTCCGCCGGGTGCTGGCCGTTCTCCCACCGCCAGCACCCGGCGGTGGGTGACCGGCTAGGGCCGGCGGTGGGTGACCGGCCAGGGCCATCCATGCCAGGGTGACCTCAATGCAAGGGCGCTCAGCCACCGCCAGTACCCGGCGGTGGGTGACCTTCCCGGCCCGACGGTGGGTGACCAGCCAGGGCCGGCAGTGGGTGACTGGCCAGGGCCATCCATGCCAGGGTGACCTCAATGCACAAGGCGCTCACCCACCGCCAGCACCCGGCGGTGGGTGACCGGCCAGGGCCGGCGGTGGGTGACCGGCCAGGTCCGGCGGTGGGTGACCAGCCGGGCCATCCATGCCAGGGTGACCTCAATGCACAGGGCGCTCACCCACCGCCAGCACCTGGCGGTGGGTGACCGGCCAGGGCCGGCGGTCTGCGGTGGGTGCTGCAATGTGACTGTAAGGGGGGTACCAACTGCCATTTCCACTTGCATATTCAAATGTATGTGTTAGCCTGCCCTGCCCCCGCAGAATGCGTGCTCCGCTATAGCGATGTCAGTGAGTGATTAATTTCAAATGATGCACCATCGCGGTAGCGCGCACATGCGGTTGCCGGTGTGTGACCGTGACGGTCCGTGCACATGTAGCCAATGGAAACAGGTAATGCGGGACGCGTAAGTGCACTCAAAAATAGCAGAAGCCGTGCACAGCCACACCAGGGCCAGTCATTGGTTCATTTTGAATGAGGCATCCCTGGAAAACCAATTGCTGCAGACTTGTGCCACTGATGTGAGCTCAGGGCCCTATAAATGTGTGAATTTCAGCAGCACACTTTCACTGCTTCCAGCCACTGCTGCCTGCAGCCATCACCTCGACTTGCTGCTGCTGCTGAGCTATCCAACAACTGCTGCCTGCACCCATCACCTCGACCTGCTGCTGCTGAGCTATCCAACAACTGCTGCCTGCACCCATCACCTTGACCTGCTGCTGCTGAGCTATCCAACAACTGCTGCCTGCACCCATCAACTTGACCTGCTGCTGCTGAGCTATCCAACAACTGCTGCCTGCTGAGCTATCCAACAACTGCTGCCTGCACCCATCACCTCGACCTGCTGCTGCTGAGCTATCCAACAACTGCTGCCTGCACCCATCACCTCGACCTGCTGCTGCTGAGCTATCCAACAACTGCTGCTGTAGTGCCACAGTCCAGAACCTTGCCATGCCGAAAGTGCGAGAGATCCGGTCTCGTCCCTTCACCGCAGCGGAGCTGGATGTCCTTGTGGACGGAGTGCTCCGCCACTATAAACGGCTCTACGGTGCCCCCGGACAGGTGGGTAAGTGCAGTGGGGGACATGTTGGTGTGCATGAGGTGGTCACTGACTCCTGGCTTCTGCAAGCTTGGCTGTGTGCTGTGGGACCTTCACATGTGTTGTACTGTGCATGGCTGCTGAAAGATACGTGTTGCTATTATGTTTGTGAATGTCCAACTATCCACTGACGTTCCCTCTTGTCTCCCATCATGGTAGGTCAAGCTGCACCTTCGCAAGGCCGTGTGTAGGACCATAGCACGTGATGTACGGGCAGTGGGGTGTGCAATAGGTGACACACACACTGCCACAAGCGCTGGGACGACATCTCCAGGCTCAGCAAGAATGTGGCAGAGATTACACTGGGGCTGATTCCAAGATCAACCCGGCTTGCACGATGCACCATGACCCCTCTAGTGCACCGTATCATAGCTGTGACGCATCCTGACCTGTCCGCCCGATTGGGAGGGGATCAACAGCAAACAAGCGGTAAGCACACTGAATGGATTTGTGACTTGTGAGTGCTTGCATGTATTGCTGCTCAGACACAGTAGTGACATATGTGGTGTATATGTTGTGCTGCAATTGCATATTGGTGCCATTAGCGGAGTGAGCGTTAGCATCTATGTCCGCCAGGTGGACATACCAGGCTAGACAATGACGGAAACTATTGATGCAGTTCAGTAGCTTAGGAATGCAGAGAAGGAGGACTAAACTGATAGCTGGAATCATAACATAGTCTTGGCAGACTCAGAGGCAGAGCCAAGCTGCACCGGGCACTGCGAGGCAGGAAGTGAAAGGTCGAGGATACAGGTGGGGGCTGGATCGCTCCTCAGCGAGGGTTCAGGAGACAGGAGCTGAATCTAGTGTCCGGGCCCTTTTGAGGCCTAGAAACGGGGACTTTATAATGGAATAACGTGCACACTGAGAAACGTGGCAACATAACTTTACATAGGCCTGATACTCATATTACTCATGAGGACTGGGAAATGACATACCAGAGGTGGACACAACTATAATTGCGTCTTGAATCGGACATGGGGAATAACATATGCATATTGGTCATGCACACATAACATATGATGGATGACACGTAGGGACACAGAACATGGCAAAATTTACTTTTCCACATTCCCTCCTTGTCACTACGTTTCCATCAGGAAACATCAATATTCATGATACCATCTATCATTTCATACAGTATCATTTGCTCGTCTCGAATTATCCTGGAACGGGATTTAGAACGGGGCTTGGGACTAGGAATACAAGAGGTAGCACAAATGCCGCAAATCGCAGGGCCACATTGTATACAGAGGCAGCAGCTGAATATGATCGCTACTGCAATACCTAGAAAGGACAGGACTTTCCATCCCCAGGCGGAAATTATATTCCAGAACCAACCGGACCATGTCCAGGTGCCTGGATCTTGGTGTAACAGATGGGCAATTTTATGAAGTCTGGTTATAGCTGAATAAACAGACGGCGCGTTATTTGGAATGAAAATGCAGCAACTGGATCCGATGAGTCTACAGGCCCCGCCCCTATCGGCCAGTATGACGTCAAGGACGAGACGATTCTGGAGCACAACAATTCTCATAAAGGATTGCTCTTCGGTTAAGTTACCTAGAGCGGAGGCAGTCTCATCTACTACAGCTTCAAGGGTTCTTGTTAACCTACGGATTAGCTTACTATTTACAACTGTACCTAAATAAGGGAAAACACCTTTATCAATATCAATGAATTGCTCTGCAGCAGTTTCAGTATAGTCGACAATCGGGAGATTTCTCTTGTGTCTAGTATGCACTAGGTAGGAATTCCTATGGTAGTCAGGTGGGGCTAGAAAAACAGGTGGCAGTAGGAAGGCAATGTAACAGGTTCCCTCCCAATCGAGGGGCAGACGAACATATGCAGTTTGACCACAAACAAAATAAGAATGACGTGAAGCTTTAAAAATAGATTTCCCACTGTCACTATACTTGACAATAGTAGTACAATCACTATGTCCTACGTGTACAGAACCATAATTACGAACACATAATTCGCCTTTGACTGGTAACACTGAAATAGCAGGTGAGTCTGGAGTAGTATCAGACTGAACATTCAGGACCATAAAATTCGACGAATAGTTACCTAAATTATACACTTCATTTTCTAGATCTAAACCTGTTCTGTGGGGGGGACCATGCTTGTCTGGGAAACATGTGCTGTTAAGAAAAGACATATCTGTTGAGGATGACGTTAACGTGGACCATGCTCCACACGAACCATTATGTGAAAAAGGATAAGGAAAGAGTGGCAGAACTCCCTTTGACGTCTGGAAAGGGGGGAGTCGACCACACACCCAACAATTAGTGGCATTGCTGGTCTGGTGTGAATAATGCAACATGCGGATAAAAGTATTGTTACGCATAGCGAGGCGGTATGAATATTCATGAGGAGGCAGATCACTAAACGTGTGCTCTACTGTAACATTAGAATGCTTATTTACATGAGGAACTGGAAAACACAGATAAAATGCGTAACTAGTGCAGGAAGTCAAAAGGCTGAGAAATAATATGAAACTTAGAAAAACGATACATCGGATTGAGTTTTGACTGACTCTCTCACTATGGGGGTCTGTTTTATACATGTCAGAAACAGTCTAACCGTTTCACCTAGGGGAGGACTTAGACAATCAAACTGGCTGACTTATTTTACTAGACCGTAGCTTTTGCTTATACTCCTGCTGCGGAGTTTTCTCTAACAGGGGAGGGGTTGTGTCAATGTCATTTGCGGGACAGTCCTTAGGAACAATGTTTTGACAAGTTTTTAAATCCTGGGAAATGTTCTTGGAGACCGGCTTTAATCCGTAGAATTTCTTGACGTGCGAAAGGTGTACCCAGCCGCGGCGTCCTTCCAATTTCACGGCTGTACGGGTGGTGAGGAGGACCTGACGGGGCTCCTTCCAACGTGGCTCCAGCGGACTTGATCTGTCGAAGTTACATACGAGGACCATTGAACCTGGAACGATTTCATGCGGGGCCACCTCGGTATTGTCTGGAAATGCGGCGGCAACCTGTGAACGACATGAGTTGAGGGCAGACATCAAGGAAGCTAGGTAATCTGTCAGCATATTACATGAAACATCAGTAATACTTCGGGGTCTAGGAGTACCCCACATGTTAGGGGGGCGGCCGAAAACGACCTCATACGGGGACAGACCTGATCTGGAATGTGCGACCATGCGCATATAAAACAAAGCGACTGGCAGAGCTACTAGCCAGTCCACACCTTTCTCTTTACATATTTTGGCAATTCGGATTTTCAGAGTCTGATTATGTCTCTCGACCAGACCAGCTGCTTCAGGATGGCGTACACAATGAAACTTCCACTGGTACCCTAACAACAGGGAAACGTGCTTCATGAGTTCAGATGAGAATGGCTGACCGTTATCAGAATATACGACTCTAGGGAGTCCATATCGAGGGAAAAACTCACGAACCAACTGCTTGGCAGTGGTCGCGGCTGTGTAATCTGGGACTGGATATGCTTCTGTCCATCTGGACAAAGCGCATACAACTACAAGAACATACTTGAAACCTCGACATCGCTCCATCTGAATATAATCCATCTGGAGGACCTCAAAAGGGTGGTCAGGAGGCTGGAATCCCCCTTGTTCCACCGGGACACTTTTACCTGGATTAAACTGACAACATATCATACAGGTACGGACTTTCTGCTTGGCTGCAGCTCGTAAATGCTTGTTGAACCAAATGTTCTGGATACTGTCTAACATTGCTTTTTCTCCTAAATGTGCTGGACTATGTGCGGTATTAATGATAACTTGAACCATAGAGTCGGGGAGAAACCATGTGGTTCTACCCTTCGTCACCCATCCTTGATCTGTCTGGACCCCTCCTTGTTCAGACCATTTCTTGATTTCATCAGGAGTAGCGTGTAACTGGATATCTATGACATCTTGAGTAGGGTCTTTGACTGTCATACATGTAGTCAGATCTGGAGTTTGTGTCTGTGTCGGATTAACTTGAATGTCTGGAGTCTGTGCTGTAAGCTTGGCTGTGCGATCTGCTAGATCATTACCTTGGGAAATAATGTCAGTAACTTTCGTATGTGCTTTGCATTTCATAATAGCAATGGATGTCGGTAAATGTATTGCATCTAACAGAGCTTGGATAAGGAAACCATGCTGAATTTTGGTTCCATGAGAAGTCATGAAACCTCTCTCCTGCCAGAGCACTCCGAAGTCGTGTACAACTCCAAATGCGTAGCGTGAATCTGTGTAAATATTAACTTTCTTTTCCTTGGCGTGTATACAAGCTTGTGTCAGAGCAACTAGCTCTGCTGCTTGAGCGGACAGAGTGTCAATGCGGTGTGTCTCAATAACTTCAGTGTCAGTAGTCACTGCATACGCGGCAACTAAATCTCCTGTACTAGTTCTCATACATGACCCATCCACATAAAGTGTCAGGTCGGGATCTAGTAACGGAATGTCTGTCAGGTCTTGTCTTGGCTTTGTCGTAATGTTGACTACTTCCACACAATTGTGTGCGGCAGAATTTGAACTAGCTGATGGTAACAATGTAGCAGGGTTCAGGATGTTGCAGCGTCTGATTTCTATGTGTGGCTGGAACAGTGTCAATTCATAACCCGTTAAACGTGCAATTGTCAAGTGCTGTGTTTGTGTTCTATTTAAAAGAACTTCCACGGAGTGTGGAACTTGTACTGTCAGGGAGTGTCCTAAAACTATGGAATCACTTTGTCTGATAGCTAGTGCTGTGGCTGCAACTGACTTGAGGCACGCGGGCAGAGCCTGGGCGACTGGATCTAATGTGCTAGAAAAATAAGCACACGGCTTGTATTGTCCTGCTTGATCTTGTGTGAGAACAGATAATGCTGTACCTTCGCGTTCAGTGACGAAAAGTGTAAAAGGCTTACTGTAGTTCGGTGTAGCTAGAACTGGAGCTTGACATAAAGCTTTCTTTAACTCATTGAAACTAAGTGTATGTTCAGATGTCCAAGGGAGGACAGTCGATACGGCTGCCTCCTGTGTCGTTAACTGTATCAGTGGCTTGGCTAGAAATGCATACTGAGGAATCCATTGTCTGCAGTAAGAAGTGAGGCCGATAAAAGCACGTACCTCCTTCTGGGTCTTGGGCTGAGGAAGACTCGCTATCAACTGGATGCGATCGGGTGTCAACTGCCTACCCCTCTTGGACAGCAAGTGTCCTAAGTAGACCACTTGCTGGACACAGAATTGAAGCTTCGAAGGGGACACCTTGTGCCCCATCTCGGCTAGGAAATACAGAACCGTCAGTGACGCTCGCTCGCAGTCACGTTCAGAACGGGCTGTGATCAGTAGATCATCGACATACTGGAGCAGGGCAGTGTCAGTTGGCATGTGAATATTGTCTAGTTGTCTCTTAAGTGCTTGACTGTAAATACTAGGACTTTCTGTGAAACCTTGAGGAGCTCGTGTAAACATATAGCTCCTTCCATTTAAACAAAATCCGAAAAGAAACTGGCTGTCTGGATGGATGGGAACACTAAAAAATGCATTCTTAAGATCGATTACTGTAAAGAACATGGCTTCGGAATCAATGGCTGTCAATAGGGAAGAGATATCTGGGACAACTGGGTACTGAGGAATAATACATTTGTTAAGTTCTCGTAAATCAATCACTAATCGATATACTGGGGGTGCATTTGGATCAGTACGTTTCATGACTGGAATGATCGGAGAGTTACATACATTGGAGTCAGTTTCTACAACTACTCCTTGAGCGATGAGCTCGCCAATAATTTTGGATAAGGCTGCTACAGCCTCAGGTGGCAATCTATACTGCCTGATTCGTGGTAACACTACACCTGGTTTGAGAGTCACACGATAAGGTGTGATTTGCATATAACCTACATCAGTTGGACCTTGCGCCCATAAATGCTGCGGAACATTAGACAGTCTTGAATCAAAATCTCGTAATACATAGTGACCCTTAAAGTCACGTAGGAACAATCGTATTCCCTCGGGGGAACAACATATAACTGCACCTAACTCTTTCAATGTCTTAATGCCCAATAGGTTTTCTGGACATGACTTAGTAAGTAACAGATCAGTAGTACGGGACAATGGACCTACTTCTAGAGTAACTGGCTTTGAAATCTCATTTACGATAGGTTTTCCTGAAAATCCAAGGGAAACATTTCTAGAGCCTGAGAGCGGAGCCCCTGGAACTTCGGCGTGACTGATTGTGGTCCTACTTGCCCCTGTATCAATCAAAAACTTTCTGTCTTTCCCTAATACTTGACTGTGAACATAGGGACCTTCTTGATCTACAGGTATCTCGATGAGAGGCAAGCCTACCTCCCTCTCTAGGCTGTTTCATGAATACTGCTGATACTCTGGATACTCAGACTGTGCATACTGGTACATCTGCTGTGTGACATGCTGTGTTGCAGCGATGGGCTGCGGTGCGGTAACTGTCTGTTGTGCATTCTGTGGCTGAGGAGTCTGTGAAACTTGCTCTTGTCTAGGCGGACGTGGTCTTTCTTTAGTCTTACCAGTAGCTATGTTATGTTTCAGAACTGTACACTCGTTTATGAAATGACCTGGCTGTTTACAATAATTGCAGTTCCCTTTAACGGGTGCTGCAGGATGACTGGCTTGATTCGGACCCCTCTTCTGACTGTCGTGAGGAACAGATTGTGCAACTAGCACTTTCATTTTTGTGTCTTTCATACGTTTTCTTTCGTGTTCTTGTTCTTCTCTGATTCTATTCTGGTGATACTGAAGCATCTGCAACATCTGGGACGGAGTATTAGCTTGCCAGGTACTTTCGACTTTCAGAACTCGGTTTTTAATTGGTGGACTTGAATTCTCGACTAATTTAGTAACGAAAAGGTGAGGGTACGACTCACTACTTGTCTTGAGACCACTGTTGATACTAAAGCACTTTTCAAACCTAGAATAAAAATCACTAATATCTTCATCTTGCTTCTGTTTACAGGCTGAGATTGCATCCCAGTCTTCCTTTCTAGTTGTCAATAATCTGGGTAGAACTTGTATTAATAATTCTGGTAATTCTTTACATTTCTCTCCTAGACCGGTACCTGGTACTCGTGCCTTATCTTCTGCTTCTAGAACTGCCCAATCGATCTTTTTCTCTCCCACCTCCCATTCTTTTTCCTTTAGCTTTTCATACACCCCTGCGGGCAACAGAACCTTTAACATTTTAATTATATCCGGGTATGTGTATTCTCCCATATGGAGCATGTCTTTTAATTCTCTATGGTACCCTGCTGGATCTTTGTCATGACAGGGAATTATTTTCTTCATTTCGAGGAGTTCCATCTTTGTGATTGGAGTGTATACAAACACTCGTTGCATTTCACCGTCCTCTGTCTTAACTGGATGCACTTCTCGTAACGGGTTCTGTCTGTCTATGTAGAATGATTTACTTTCTGGGGGTGAGACATGAACGAAATGCGGGTTCAAGAACATTCTATATTTATGGCGTTGTTCTAGAATGACACTAATTAAATCGGTACCTAGACCTCTCCATCTGTACTGGAGTAACTCGTTCAGGATATCATGTAACGGGCCTGGATCAGAATGTTGACCCTCATACAGAGTAATGAGGTGCTGAATCATATACATACCCACCAGTCGCTGCTCGGCTGGGGGCATTTTCAGAAACATTTGTGCCACTATTTCGTCTGGAAAAGTGGTAGAATCAGTAATCCATCGGACTGCTGACCGAACTATTTCTTGTTCATGCATGGTACTTAACTCACTATAACCGATTCGTGATTTCAGAATGTGATCGGTAGCTTGGAATACTTGTTCTAGGGAACCTTGTTCTGGTGCTGAATGATGGGAAATTGGCTTGTGTTCTAGGCGTAAATGGCGATCTGGAAATCTAGGTTTTCCTACATACGCTATTCTGGCGGTATTCTCATCGTCTTCTTCTTCAGGATCAGAGGTACTTTCTTTCTCGCTTACTTGTGCTGTTTTACGTTGTTCGTGTATCTTTATTATTTCTCTACGGATTTTCTTGTACATACTCTCCATGGCACTAATGGTATTGTGCTTACCCTCGGCTATATTATCACTCCACTTTGTCAGGGTTTTCATGTCGGCCGGATCTTTAGACGGGTAATCTTGTTCTCTTATTAGACAGTTAATTAAAAACTTTAATATCATACGCTGGATCTCGGCTTTCCTTTGAGACATGGCATCACTAATACTTTGTGGGTCATCCCCTGTACGGATGAAACGATATATTCTGTCTAGATCTTCTTTCATATTCGGCAGGGTGACTAGATACTCGGTCACTCTCCTTACGCGTACGGAATATAAAACCATATTAAACTCGCCTGGAACTGGGTCATAGACACATTCGCCAAGGGCTTGCCTGATTTCTGCAACAGACTTATTACTCTTGGGAGTACGCTGTGATGCTTGAGCATGTAATTCGAGTGCTGATAAACGCTTGTATGGCGGCGGGGTTTGAGGAAGACCTCCTCCTGCAGCCCCTAAACTAGAATCATCAACTGATGCTTTTCGTCCTGGCAGGGTGGGTAATTGTAACGTGGGCTGGACTTGTATGGCGGGCTGACCCGGGGGGGCTGTTAAGGGCACCCCGGTGTCTGGGGGAGTAGGAATTACCTGATTTACAGGGACTGGCGGAGCGCGGACAGGATTTACATATTCCGGGATTGTGTCGTCCAAATAGGACGAGATGAAAATATCAGCTGCGGTCGGTTTGTGACGTAGCTTGGTCGGAACTAGTGGTGGCGGGAGATTACTGGATGCCTCCGGGGTCGCTTTTGGCAAGCCCTCGGCAAGAAGAGGATACATACCCTTAATAAGGGCATTCCTCTGTCTGTCTGACTGTTCGGCTTTGACTTGTTCACCTATCTCGATTAATTCTTTTTCTTGGGCTCGCTCTTGGGATTCTCTACTTAGTTCTGACTTTCTGATTTCTTTTTCGGTTCTTTTATGAGCTTCTTTGCGCCATAACTCAATGGCATCTTTCTGTGATTGTCTGGCTTTCTTTTTCCATAATGCTTCTTCTACTCGCATGATGCATTCGGCATCCCATGTACCCGATACGGGCCATCTATACTTTTCTTCTAACTGTTTGGTATACTCTACCCATAAATCTAGATACAATATGGCACTTATGCCATGTTTCTGATACATAAAGTGACCTGGACTGTCCCTAGGCGGGACGGGAACTGCTGCTTCCAGCAGACCCTTTCTAGTTTTCAACTGACGTAACTTGGAAAATATGGGCATGACTGGACTGTAATCTAGACACAATACAATACACAATAAACACGATACTTAATCCCCATTCATACCACGACATTGAAATACATGAAAAACATTTAAAAATAACAGTTCGAACAGAATACTACCTGGAAATACTGCGAACAGAACACTTGAAATTTCTCGAGAACAGAACTGACTAGAACAGAAACTAGATGCACTGCTGAAACAGTACGAAACTTACCGGTCTCTTAAAGAGACACGTCAGGACCCGTATCCACCGAAGTGAACACTTCGTTTGTGGGACTGTGTACCACCAACCCACAGACCAGAGTCAATTTAAATTGACCCTGTCTAGATACCACCCCAGTAACGGTACTCACCGGGCAGCAAGAACGGAAGGCCTCGGACTGGACTGGACTGCTACGATGACGGACGACGAACTTCGGACTTCAGTTACGGGTGGACCTCCGGATACCTCGGACCTTGGACTCTTGGCTTGGGCTCTGGTCGGGACTCGCCGCGTTCCTCCACCGTCTCGTTTGGATGCTGGACCGCCTCCTCCGTCTCCTCCGTGGGCCTGAGGGATACTTGAGCAGAAATATCTGCCACTGCGCAGAAGAGTTCCGTCATGACTGCAGAGGGTCAGGGGGTCGGCGTGGCTTCACCGACGCGTGGGGAAAGGGCAAGTCCCTATTCGGGCGCCATTATGTGGTAAATAAATAAATAATACCCTATTTTTGACTAGACATATATCATAACAGATAGCTCAATAAATAAGAGTCAAGATTCGAGGTAGTAGGAGTTTTGCAGGTTTAATACAGCATAAGGACAGGAACAGGACAACCTGCATAGGAATAGGATGACAGGGTGACAGGGCCCAGCAGCTGCTGGGGCTGGATCTGGGATGAGCGCGCTGGCTTTTAATAACAATACATGAGCATATATACATAACGCCAACACATAGCATTACATTGCAATAGGCGTAGCAGTGGGTGGAGCAGAAGGCGTGACGCGTAGCAGTCGCGAAAGATAAGGGTAAAAGTAGGTGTAACTGGGCGTATACATAGACATGTGATGCAAACGTAACAGGATATGTCATGAATGGGGCGGAAACCATGGAGGGGGCTACCTAAGGAGCCGGGACCTCTAATCTGATGGTGCGCGCAAACTGGCAATGACGTGTTACTAGGAGAAGCTGGGGGCTATGAACTCTGTGCTAGGAGCAGAGACTAAAGTCTGGAGGGTCGGAGCGACATGTACCTAAACCCTATCTGGTATCTAATGTTTAGGGAACATGTTGATATAAACTAGAAGTCATGAGGGGAAAAGCTAACAGACTCTAAGGCTAGAGCATGCATTTATTCTACATGTAGTGCGTGATGAAGAATATTAAATGACCATTAAATACAGTATTTCTCTTAACATGGGGCCGAATAGGCTAGACAATGACGGAAACTATTGATGCAGTTCAGTAGCTTAGGAATGCAGAGAAGGAGGACTAAACTGATAGCTGGAATCATAACATAGTCTTGGCAGACTCAGAGGCAGAGCCAAGCTGCACCGGGCACTGCGAGGCAGGAAGTAAGTGAAAGGTCGAGGATACAGGTGGGGGCTGGATCGCTCCTCAGCGAGGGTTCAGGAGACAGGAGCTGAATCTAGTGTCCGGGCCCTTTTGAGGCCTAGAAACGGGGACTTTATAATGGAATAACGTGCACACTGAGAAACGTGGCAACATAACTTTACATAGGCCTGATACTCATATTACTCATGAGGACTGGGAAATGACATACCAGAGGTGGACACAACTATAATTGCGTCTTGAATCGGACATGGGGAATAACATATGCATATTGGTCATGCACACATAACATATGATGGATGACACGTAGGGACACAGAACATGGCAAAATTTACTTTTCCACAGCATTGTAGTGCAGGGTCCCAGGACATGCCGTTGAGGTCTGTGGTCCCATGGCATCACATGTGTGGTGGTCTGCATGCACTTGCCCTGTTTGTTTGATGTACATGTTTCACAGGCACCCCTGGTTCTTTGACATGAGGATGTCTGGTAGGGGTGGTTCGTGTGCAGGATGGGTGATACATGTTAGTCAACTGTGAGAAAAGTTGTGATTTTGTAACCTTCAGTACGTGAGTGTGGCACTTAGGTAAACCTCTTTTCTCTCTCTTTCAGCTTTGGCTCAGGGCACTGACCCACAGACGATGGAGATGAGTGGTGGCAATGCATCCGGTTCCGAGATCACACACACGCAGACTGAGACTGAAGAGATCAGCCCCGGACAGGGGGACAAAACTGTCACTGAGGACTCACATGTGGAGACACCATCGTCCTCATGTTCAGACAGTGTTGGTGAGTCAGCACTGTTGGTAGACACAGGGAGTGGGCAATCAACACCTTCAGTCGGTACACAGCACACAGGGCCCACACTGCCACTAACTGCAACAAGTACTGCTCGTGCTCGCCAGAGTAGGGGAGCAGAGTTGCCTTCGATGCAGACACCGCTGCCCCTGCCCCTGTGACACAAAGTGCACTTTGTGCCGAGGCTGTTGATCTCCTGCAACAGCTGTGTGTAGGGCAGACCAACATGATCAATGCATTCCAAGACCACGATAGGAAGTTGGGGCAGGTGGTAGCATTCATGGAGGGGATGCATGGCGATGTTGCAGGTCTCCACAGAACAGTTCAGTCATTAGCAAACACAGTGTCTGCAGCCATTCTACAGTCGCATGGACAAGGTTCTACTTCAGTTCCCCCATCCACACCACTTGATGTCTCAGGGGAGAGTGACATTTCAGACCAGGCCTCATTTTCGGGGAATTGCACTAGAAGCAGGCACAGGCAGCAAGCCAGGGCACGGAGGGCACAGACACCATCCCCTAGGACAAGGAAATCTTTAACCGAACACGACATCAGCTACCCTGGAGTTGACACACAGGATCCTCAAGGGGTGTTGGGGGACAGGGATTGACATGTAACACAGGCATCCCCCTCAAAAGGTACTCCCAAGGCCAGGGACACTCCCAAGGACAAGAACACTACAAAGGAAAGGGCACCTCCCAAGGCCAGGGACACTCCCAAGGACACTACTAAGGAAAGGGCACCTCCCAAGGCCTGGGACACTCCCAAGGACAAGGACACTACAAAGGAAAGGGCACCTCCCAAGGCCAGGAACACTCCCAAGGACAAGGACACTACAAAGGAAAGGGCACCTCCCAAGGCCAGGGACACTCCCAAGGACAAGGACTCTACAAAGGAAATGGCACCTCCCAAGGCCAGGGACACTCCCAAGACAAGGACACTACAAAGGAAAGGGCACCTCCCAAGGCCAGGGACACTCCCAAGGACAAGGACACTACAAAGGAAAGGGCACCTCCAAAGGCCAGGGACACTCCCAAGGACAACGCCACTACAAAGGAAAGGGCACCTCCCAAGCCCAAGGACACTCCCAAGGACAAGGATACTACAAAGGAAAGGGCACCTCCCAAGGCCAGGGACACTCCCAGGGACAAGGACACTTCAAAGGACAGGTACACTACAATGGACAAGGACACTACAAAGTACAAGCCAACTCCCAGGGACAGGGCACCGCCAACGGATCAGGCACATTCCAGAGACAGGACACCTCCTACGGCCAAGGCACCTCCCAGGGCCAAGGGTTCTCCCATGGACACGAGCTCCATCAAGGACAGGCATACATCACCCCTGCCTGCCCTGAGGCTGATGTTGGTGAAGGAACGTAAAACACATGTGTCAGCGGTGGAGTCCCCCATACCTCTACTCCCATCCACACCCCACCGAAGCAGAGGAAGGAGTACACTGTTGTTGCATCCCCCATTACACATGATGCAGAGGGCAGAAGGCAGGGCCACAGCAAACGTCAAGCAGGATCCAGCACGTCCCCAGAGAGCAGACCCCCACCAGCACATGATCCACCTTTGATGGGTGATGTTTCTGATGAGGCCACACCACTTACCAGTCCAGTCATGTCCTGTGTGCCCCTAAATATCCCAAAGAAACGGAGACACACACCAGTGACACCTGACCACCCCAATGTCGCTCCAGTACAGCTGTCACCAGCTCCCAGAGCCACCCTGCCTCCTGGCCCATACAGCCCTGTGGCTCATCATTTCAGTGGTCCTAGTGGGTCAGCTGCAGTTCACTCTCATGTGTCAGATAGTGGCACTGTGTCTGTTGTTCGCTGTCATGCCTCATGTAGTAGCACTGTGTCAGTTGTGCCCTCTCCTGTTTCAGGTACTGGCACTGTGTGTGTCCGCCACTCTCATGTCTCAGATGCTGGCATGGTATTTGTTGGTCACTGTACAGGGACATGTCCTGGCAGTGTGTCTGGGTGTAGGGCACATGTTTCAGTCACTACATCTGTGGCTGTGTCTCACACTCCTGTTTCTGGTGCTGGCAGTATGTCTGGGTCTATGGCTCATGTGTCAGTCACTACATCTGTAGCTGTGTCTCACACTCCTGTTTCTGGTGCTGCAAGTGTGTCTGGGTCTATGGCTCAGGTGTCAGTCACTAGAGCTGTGGCTGTGGCTGTGTCTTACACTCCTGTTTCTGGTGCTGGCAGTGTGTCTGGGTCTATGGCTCATGTGTCAGTCACTAGAGCTGTGGCTGTGTCTCACACTCCTGTTTCTGGTGCTGGCAGTGTGTCTGGGTCTATGGCTCATGTGTCAGTCACTACATCTGTGGCTGTGTCTCACACTCCTATTTCTGGTGCTGGCAGTGCGTCTGGGTCTATGGCTCATGTGTCAGTCACTAGAGCTGTGGCTGTGTCTCACACTCCTGTTTCTGGTGCTGGCTGTGTTTCCGAGGCAACTAGGTCAAGCAGTCCACCAGAATCTGTGCTGTGAGGTGTAGCTCCCATCACTCACATGTCATTTGACTTGGTGTCTAGATTGTCGATTGTAACCACCCTTGCATTATTAATGTCCATGGGACGGTGCGCTTGACCCACGTACTTGTTTTGCCTCAGATGAACTTGTTCTGTTATGGACACTGCCCTGTTGCTGTTCTGATACTGCATTGTGCCCTCTCATGTGCTGCCTCAGATGTACCTGTGCCTTGCCATGGACTGTTGATGCACTTCGCCCCTCTCATGTGCTGCCTCAGATGTACCTACTCTGTGCCATGGACTGTTGATGCTCGTTGCCCCTCTCATGTGCTGCCTCAGATGTACCTGTTCTGTGCTATGGACTGTTGATGCACTTAGCCCCTCTCATGTGCTGCCTCAGATTTACCTGTTCTGTTATGAACACTGCCCTGTTGCTGTTCTGATACTGCATTGTGCCCTCTCACGTGCTACCTCAGAGGTACCTACTCTGTTGTGAACACTGCCCTATTGCTGTTAGGATGCTGCATTGTGCCCTCATGTGCTGCCTCAGATGTACCTGTTCTGTTATGAACACTGCCATGTTGTTGTTCTGATACTGCATTGTGCCCTCTCATGTGCTGCCTCAGATGTACCTGTGCCTTGCCATGGACTGTTGATGCACTTAGCCCCTCTCATGTGCTGCCTCAGATGTACCTGCTCTGTGCCATGGACTGTTGATGCTCGTTGCCCCTCTCATGTGCTGCCTCAGATGTACCTGTTCTGTGCTATGGACTGTTGATGCACTTAGCCCCTCTCATGTGCTGCCTCAGATTTACCTGTTCTGTTATGAACACTGCCCTGTTGCTGTTCTGATACTGCATTGTGCCCTCTCAAGTGCTACCTCAGAGGTACCTACTCTGTTGTGAACCTGTTCTGTTATGAACACTGCCATGTTGTTGTTCTGATACTGCATTGTGCCCTCTCATGTGCTGCCTCAGATGTACCTGTGCCTTGCCATGGACTGTTGATGCACTTAGCCCCTCTCATGTGCTGCCTCAGATGTACCTGCTCTGTGCCATGGACTGTTGATGCTCGTTGCCCCTCTCATGTGCTGCCTCAGATGTACCTGTTCTGTGCTATGGACTGTTGATGCACTTAGCCCCTCTCATGTGCTGCCTCATATTTACCTGTTCTGTTATGAACACTGCCCTGTTGCTGTTCTGATACTGCATTGTGCCCTCTCAAGTGCTACCTCAGAGGTACCTACTCTGTTGTGAACACTGCCCTATTGCTGTTAGGATGCTGCATTGTGCCCTCATGTGCTGCCTCAGATGTACCTGTTCTTTTATGAACACTGCCATGTTGCTGTTCTGATACTGCATTGTGCCCTCTCATGTGCTGCCTCAGATGTACCTGTTCTGTGCCATGGACTGTTGATGCACTTAGCCCCTCTCATGTGCTGCCTCAGATGTACCTGTGCCTTGCCATGGACTGTTGATGCTCGTTGCCCCTCTCATGTGCTGCCTCAGATGTACCTGCTCTGAGCCATGGACTGTTGATGTTTGTTGCCCCTCTCATGTGCTGCATCAGATGTAACTGCTTTGTGCCATGGACTGTTGATGCTCGTTCCCCCTCTCATGTGCTGCCTCAGATGTACCTGCTCTGTGCCATGGACTGTTGATGCTCGTTGCCCGTCTCATGTGAAGCCTCACATGTACGTGTGCCTTGCCATGGACTGTTGATGCACTTAGCCCCTCTCATGTGCTGCCTCAGATGTACCTGTTCTGTGCCATGGACTGTTGATGCACTTAGCCCCTCTCATGTGCTGCCTCAGATGTACATGTGCCTTGCCATGGACTGTTGATGCACTTAGCCCCTCTCATGTGCTGCCTCAGATGTACCTGTTCTGTTATGAACACTGCCCTGTTGCTGTTCTGATACTGCATTGTGCCCTCTCATGTGCTGCCTCAGATGTACCTGCTCTGTGCCATGGACTGTTGATGCTCATTGCCCCTCTCATGTGCTGCCTCAGATTTACATGTCCTGTGCTATGGACTGTTGATGCACTTAGCCCCTCTCATGTGCTGCCTCAGATTTACCTGTTCTGTTATGAACACTGCCCTGTTGCTGTTCTGATACTGCCTTGTGCCCTCTCATGTGCTACCTCAGAGGTACCTACTCTGTTGTGAACACTGCCCTATCGCTGTTAGGATGCTGCATTGTGCCCGCATGTGCTGCCTCAGATGTACCTGTTCTGTTATGAACACTGCCATGTTGCTGTTCTGATACTGCATTGTGCCCTCTCATGTGCTGCCTCAGATGTACCTGTTCTGTGCCATGGACTGTTGATGCACTTAGCCCCTCTCATGTGCTGCCTCAGATGTACCTGTGCCTTGCCATGGACTGTTGATGCTCGTTGCCCCTCTCATGTGCTGCCTCAGATGTACCTGCTCTGTGCCATGGACTGTTGATGTGTGTTGCCCCTCTCATGTGCTGCATCAGATGTACCTGCTCTGTGCCATGGACTGTTGATGCTCGTTGCCCCTCTCATGTGCTGCCTCAGGTGTACCTGCTCTGTGCCACGGACTGTTGATGCTCGTTGCCCCTCTCATGTGCTGCCTCACATGTACCTGTGCCTTGCCATGGACTGTTGATGCACTTAGCCCCTCTCATGTGCTGCCTCAGATGTACCTGTTCTGTGCCATGGACTGTTGATGCACTTAGCCCCTCTCATGTGCTGCCTCAGATGTACATGTGCCTTGCCATGAACTGTTGATGCACTTAGCCCCTCTCATGTGCTGCCTCAGATGTACCTGTTCTGTTATGAACACTGCCCTGTTGCTGTTCTGATACTGCATTGTGCCCTCTCATGTGCTGCCTCAGAGGTACCTGCTCTGTTGTGAACACTGCCCTGTTGCTGTTAGGATGCTGCATTGTGCCCTCATGTGCTGCCTCAGATGTACCTGTTATGTTATGAACACTGCCCTGTTGCTGTTCTGATACTCTCATGTGCTGCCTCAGATGTACCTGTTCTGTGCCATGGACTGTTGATGTACTTAGCCCCTCTCATGTGCTGCCTCAGATGTACCTGTGCCTTGCCATGGACTGTTGATGCTCGTTACCCCTCTCATGTGCTGTCTCAGATGTACCTGCTCTGTGCCATGGACTGTTGATGCTCGTTGCCCCTCTCTTGTGCTGCCTCAGATGTACCTGCTCTGTGCCATGGACTGTTGATGCTCGTTGCCCCTCTCATGTGCTGACTCAGATGTACCTGCTCTGTGCCATGGACTGTTGATGCTCGTTGCCCCTCTCATGTGCTTCCTCAGATGTACCTGTGCCGTGCCATGGACTGTTGATGTACTTAGCCCCTCTCATGTGCTGCCTCAGATGTACCTGTTCTGTGCCATGGACTGTTGATGCACTTAGCTCCTCTCATGTGCTGCCTTAGATGTACCTGTTCTGTTATGAACACTGCCCTGTTGCTGTTCTGATACTGCATTGTGCCCTCTCATGTACTGCCTCAGAGGTACCTGCTCTGTTATAAACACTGTCCTGTTGCCGTTATGATACTGCATTGTGCCCTCTCATGTGCTGCTTCAGATGTACCTGCTCTGTTCTACCCAGTGCCCATGCTCTTGGCTACTCTAGGATTATACCCCTATTATGTGCAATAAAGCAAGTCAATCGTGTGTAGTGGTTTGTCTTTGTCATTCCTGGTGTCTCCTTGCATTGTAGATATATTGGTGCTATTGTAAATGATGTTTCCCCAACATGACCCTCCCCCTCCCCACGTCACGGCCCCGGCGACGGTCCATGACTTGCTGGTGGTGAAGCACGAAGAGTATAGGGAATGCGTGTAGCTCTGGGTCCATGACGGCGATCTGCCTGTGGTGGGTATCTCTGCAATGTTTTGCCTCTCCGCTGTGGTGCATCCGCCGTGTTCAGGCAGGTTGTTTTTCCGCAGCGATTTGATGTGTGTTTTCCGCCATCGTGATTTAGAGGACGGGCGGAGACGTCATTCCGTACGGCGGTGTCTCTGGATTGGTTACGTCCGCCACGGAGTCGGGTGTAGTTCCGCGGCGGTGCGTGCTCTTTCGCGGCGTACGGACATTTGACAGTGCTTCCCATCCTAATATGGCGGACGGACTGGCCGCAGCTGCCGGACTATAAAAAGGCATTTTCCGCCTACTCCAGGACGGCGGTTGTCCTTCCGTCCGCCATCGTAATCGACCCCTATGTGCGATCAATCGCTTGGGGACAAATCTCGACTGGTCAGGCAGAATCAAATTCGGGATCAGGGGTTGTAGTTTATTAGCAATGATTTTTGCCATAATTTTTGTGTCAATATTTATTAGGGGCAGCGCTCTACACAACTCACCCTTATTTGCAACTTTATCTGGCTTTGGAAGTGTGACATTCAGGCTTTCTTAAGGGTGGGGAGTAGTATACCAGTCTCATAGGCCTAAGCAAAAACTTTCAGCAATTGTGGAGCCAGGACCTCGGTTCGATTCGATAAGTCTTTATTTTGATACACATGATCATAAAAGACATTTACATTTAAAATATTAAACATTCCATTCTCTTAATAGTAGAAAACTGACACAATAGAAAACTAAATCCACAAGTTATTCCATCCCTATATACAAATATTATACATAAATAAATCTAAAACTTAATAAAAAACTGTCCAAAAATCCCAAGCCAAAATACAGTGGATACCACAGGGTGGTTGTGACTAAGTTAAAAAAATGTAAAAGACCAGGTAATAACAATATAAGACAATTTAACTCAAGCTCAACTTGTGAGCACGAATTGCTTGCATCCAGTGTAGAAATTTGGCAACTACAATTACAATTGATTCCGTACTATCAGGTTTTAGAATCCCTAGTGCTTCATTCCCAGTATTAATGCCCTTCATCAAGCAAATGGGTTTCAACCATTTGTGCCTCAGTTTTTTGTACACTGGACAGATTAATAGAATATGCGCTATAGATTCAATCTGAGTCGGGTAAATGGACATTTCATACTAGTCTCAGAGCACCATTTACCAGTGAATGAGTTAACTGGGAGAATACCCACCCTAAATTGGTGATACTGTTTTCTGTCAGGACCTCAATATAAGCCTTGTAATATTCACTGGGTGTAAACCATCAAGAAACCCGCTGCCTTACAGGTCGGCAGGGCCATTATAGCTTCCCTTAATTCCTCCACATCAAAGGGTTGAGTCAGATATTCGCTCTGGCCCCAAGAGAGTCAATCTAGGGCAATGTCATCCAAATACCTAGAGACCTCATCATTGCTAGCTGATGGTCTGGTTCCGTATAGTTTGGTGAAAAAGTCTAGAAATACCTTGCTAATCTCTGGAGTGGAATGACGAGCAATGGAGACCTCATCCACCATCTCAACAATAAGCTCCTGTCCCTTTGGCAGAGACAGGTTATGAGCCAGCGATTGACTAGGCCTACCTTAGTCTCCATAGTAGCATGCTTTCCATCTCCTGGATCTATGTAGTACCTCCTGATCCACTGTCTGATTGTGATCAGATACCAATTCTCTTATTTGGGGCAGAATTGTGGGTGAGGGACACAGTTCATATTAATGCTCCAAAGCACTAATCTCATCAGCTAGACCATGTATCCTATTCTGGAGATCCTTTAATACACCTGCCTGGTCTCTGATACATTCCCCCCTGAATGGTGACTTTGAAGGCTTCCCAGAGTGTGCCCACACTGTCGACCAAGTCCTCATTCTCCGTGAAACGTTAGTGAGGGCTGCACCAATCCTGGCCTGGAACACCGGGTGTAGTAGGGAGAACTGCAGTAGCCACCACAGAAAACGGCGGTCTAACACATGCCGGGTCACTCACCTCCAGGAGCACTGGAGAATGATCAGAGAGCATTTTTGCTAAGTGCTTCATAGAGACAGTCCAGGGGCACACCTCCTTGGAGACCAACCAATAGTCCAGCCTGGACCATGACCCATGCACCGTGGACACTAATGTGCCTTCTCTCCCAGTCAGATTTCCATACATCCAAGAGTCCCTCTGCCTCCATCAGTACAGCCAGCACCTGCGCAGCCTGTTTTCCACACCCGCCACATCTACTGTGCGGTCTAATGGAGCATTCAGACTTTCACCACCCCATATTACAACAGAAGGAGGGAAGGAGGACATACTCCGCCAAACATCATTAAAAAAGCTGGGTCTCAATATTGGGCCCATATGTATTAACCAATAGAAAAGTTGTGCCGCCCAATTAGCCCAGAACCAGAAGCACCCTACTATGCTCATCCACCTCAGACTTTATTAAAGTGAATGGGTCCCTTTCTTAACCAGAAACAGCACTCCTCTGTAATAGGAGGGATAGGATGCTGCCACGTGCACCATAGCCCAGCAAGCCCCCACATTTTGCTCTGTATGTTTAGTGAGATGTGTCTCCTGAAGAAAAGCGACCTGCACATCCTGCCTATCTAAAAGCGCTAGCACATTGTGGAAATTTTTGGGGTTGTTAACGCTCCGTACATTCCAAGTTATTAGCTTAACAGTACCAGCCGGACCAGTATTGACCCATCATATTTGCAAGATCCCACATCATAAATGATCTTGATAGGACATTAGTGTTAAGAAGTATACTGCAACTACGTCATACCATGGCTGCCAAATCACCCCCTAACCCCCCACCCACTTCAACACCCCACACTTGCTAAAGACATCCCAATAAGATACAAACAATCCCCACAGTTTCAACTTAACCCAAAGGATTTATCTGGTTACACCCGTTAGAGGACACAAGAGTGCATAGAGCCTCAAGATTAACGGGGGTGGCTGAACTTGTCCATAGTGTTGACATGGCATCCCAGTCAGTGTTCGAAGCCCCATAGGCCACGGCTAACTCGAACTCTCGCAGCACTCCCATGAGGTAACAAGTCATGGACCCAAGTTGAGGTCTCCTCGGAACAGGATTTTACTCCTAACATTGATCCGATCCAGCATATATCCCACCCCACCGACACCACCAAAGTGGACAGGTGACAATATTCAGGCCCCAGCCATAAACTTACAGTTTGCATACACAGATGGAGGCTCACTGTTCTTTTTCATCTGCATCAGTAGCAGTTTCACGGCAACGCTTTTTCAATGACTTTGCAAGTTCCATGGTGGCCCTTGGGTTGCTGAAGATCTCGGAGGCGCCATCCGGGACAATCCTTAGACGTGCAGGTAAAGCATAGCATATGGAATTTCCTCCACCTGCAGCAGATGTTGTGCTGGTATAGACTTCCTTCTAGCCACTTGTACCGCTGTGGTGAAATCTGGGAAAAATGCCAACGCATTCCCCTGATAGGTGATGGAACCATTTTCTTGGGCCAGGCGGAGGATCATGTCCCGATCTTTATAGTTTAACAACCACGCAATGATGGGTCACAGCAGGGCTCCCGGGATCGGGCGGGCCGCCAGGGAGCAGTGGGCACGCTCCACTATCAATATAGCAGACAGATTGCCCACACCAAAAATATCTTTGAGCATACCCTCCTCATAGATCTCCATTTTCCCTAGTTGGTTGACTCTGGCAGGCCCATGATCCTCAGGTTGCCGCCAAGTACTCATTCTTCGCTTGAATAAATGCCAGCACTCTTTCCATGTACAGGGTTTTATTGGAGACAGTGTGCAGGTCGTCTTCAGCCGGACAGACACGTTGCTCAACTTTGCCCAGCCTGGTGCCATGTTTATTGAGCTCCGTCCCCATATAATCCATGCTTAGGTTTAGGGCATCAATCTTTCCATCAATCAACTGTAGGCTGTGCAGCGTAGTCTCCAGAGTTGGGGCAGTGTCCAGTGGAGCTTCCGCCTCAAAGTCCCATGTTTGTTTATGCTGTGATCTGCCTGACTTGCACATTTGAAACATGATGCGGGATTGCGTCTTGTCAGATTTGCCCATTTTATCCATCTAACCTGTGGCAATAGCAGTCGTCACTCACCTCCAACCGCCCCAGCATAGAGGCCCCTCGCAGTGGCATGAGCTGCTTAATATGCACTGGTGGTGTGGAATATGTATACAGATGACTCCACTGCATAGGGCCACCGCTCAACCTCTATATTGTCACAGGCATCCACAGCAATAGGCCATTACAATATTCGTCATAGCATTAGGTCGCATAGCCTCCAGGGGGGCACACCAGTGTGTATCAGGATCCGTTATGGGTTCCGCCATGGGCACAGGTGCAACTTTCTTGCCTCCTCAGCTTCAGAAGCAGCCAAAAATGTCTAGGGCACTGGCACCAGGTGAGCCACCACCTTCCTTCCTGTGCAAATCCGGGGTGAAATTTCCTCCGGGGAATCACCGCCAGCCAATGGCAGCCGAACCCCCAGAGCCGTTAGCCAGAAAATATTGCAACCAGGGTACCGAGGAGGTACAGCACCGCCACAGCCCTAGGTCTCCAACGTGAATCAGGCTGTCAGGGGAGACCCACCACCCCAGGCCACAGCGTAAGGGTGAGCGCGGTGCAGCACACGGGCCCGCACTCCAGCCACTACTGCCAAGTGCAACTCACTGCGAATGTTGTGTGGCTCAAGCCAGTTCACCTCAGCCACATCAGTTCAGCTCACCGCAGCCCAGTGCGTTAGATCGTCGGCTACCTAGCGGGCCCAGCTCCTCTCCAGTCAGGCGTCAGCACTGCAGTCTGGAAGAGCTCCCGGCACCATACGCCTCCGCTGATCGATCACCGCTCCTCCGTCATCCCTGCTTTCCACCTTCAGATATTCAGCAGCTCCGGCACTCACACAACCCCGCCCAGCCGTATTGGGACAGCAACGGCCAGCAGGATGGAACATGGATCTCAACGGCGAGCCGGGACTGCCATTGTGTTTTTTCACCAAATAACATTGGACGAGTAAAGACTGACTACCGCAGTCACGGACAGCTGATTGTATCGCTGCTGACTCCGCGTTCTATCGAGCAAAGGTTACAGAGACCGACCACAAGTTGAAGTTCACCCGTTGGGAGGAGAGCAAACTGAACAGCTGAACAACGGATAACCAACCATTATCGCCCATTCCCTGTGAACAAATAAATCTCTCTTTAAAGACATCTCCAAGATTACAGATTAATTCCACACATGGTCCTGATGAGGATCCATTCAACGTTTGGGATTCGAAACGCGTCGACCCCCCTTCTTGTTTGTTCTTGACTAGGCCAATCATTGATAAAGTATCATGATTAAAAAGACTGTTTGATGGCCTTATAGTTTGAAAATATTGGCAAATATTGCAGTTGCGATAGGTACCTTTGTAACAAAAAGAGACTAAATAGCTTAGGGTCACCTATACGCATTCCAAACTACGATTTTCACTTACCTATTTTTTCTTGTGCGTATGGTGTATAAGTTAGTATGTATGAGCAAGTCGATTATGAATGGATCACAATATGATTGTTGAGATTGATAACTGAAGTGTGCTTGACTTTTCTCTTTTTTTTCATTCACCACACTCTTGTACATATTCACACATTTTGTATCGAAGTTAGAAGTTTTCCTCCCCTAATAAGAATTTAATGGCTCTGTTTGAATGTAAATAATTGTCAAATATAGAAGTTCTTTGAAATTTTTTGAAAAACCACTAAAAAAACATAATATACAATTTTGAATTAATAAAACTTTTTTTGAAAGAGACCCTGGACTGAAAGAGTGGTCCATGCAAATGAGCTGTTTTGTTCTCTTGTTTTGCAAGAAGTTAAAATAAATACCTGAGCAGTACTGGCACCTTGTATTGTTGTTCATAGAATTGGCGCAGCCTTACTGCGCTTAAGCCAAACCCTCCTTGTTTATCGTCATTGTGTTTTTTCGCGGCCTCTTCACCTGTAAGAAAAATATTGGCTCACCACTGTGGTCTCAGGGCCGCAAGCAGCATCAATCTGCCTCAAGGCTCATTACTAGCACAGCACCTCATTGGATGGGACTGTCTGCCATGTCTGAATGCAGGATACTGGGTGGATTTTGGAATGCCCAGCTGAGCTGACCTAATGCGCAGCCATCTTGCTATGCGCCCTCTAGAGCCCCCTCTTACCATTACAATTTAGACATAGGGCACTTCCGATTTGACACGGGTCAGCAGTATTAAAGTGCCCAGAGTCATATCACCAGCTAAAACAGATCAGAAAAATTAAGGAGAAAGGCTTAACATTTGGGGAGAACCATGCAAAAAGGGCCAGGTCCAGCAGGTATTTCTGCGACACATATGTCTCTGAAACAGGGCAGGCCTCTTGGACAGTAGAGGGCATATTTATGAAGGTTCTGTGTCACCCTTTCACCATGCAAGTGGGGGCAAGAATGACCCAAAATCTAAGTCATTGCGCATGGGTTGATAAATCCAGAGTAACACAACGCAGTGCAAATTACTGTGTTGTGTTACTCTGCAGTTTCACAACATTCGGAATATCAAAATAAGAAACCTAACTATAGGGGGAACAGGGATTCCACAGAAAATGTATGAAAAACCTCTTTCCAGAAAGAAAAATTATTTTCTAGAGGCCCCTCACCCATCAGGGTTACCCCTAGGTGGCATGCTTCATCATTGGGGTCTTCTCAATCCGCTGCGGATTGAGGCGTGCTGCGACTTGCGAACTACGTAGGAGCACCTAGTTAGTGAATTTATGTGTGGTGTAGTGATGTAAAGTGGAAGAAAATAATTGAAAATACTTAGCCATTGAGCTAATGTTTTATTCCTGCTCCTTGTTGGTATGTTTTTAAAAAAAACAGGGATTAATACCGGGAGAGACCTAACTATTATGAGCATGGTTTCCCTAGTATCGAGTTGTCCCCTACAAGCTCTTATCTGGACCACACGGGGACCAGCCCAAATGTCTGCCCTAGCAGTGTCTTGGCTGAGAACAATTGGGATCAAGTGGAGCACAGCTGGTAACTCACTTACAATCATGTAAACTAAGATTCTATCACTTCTGAACTTGCCAAAAGATAGAATGGGGTCCTGTTTTTGACATTCTGAAGTTCTATATCAAAGTATTGCAGCTGTGTGCATGGCATGTAAGAATTTCCTGTATACTTGGGATGTATGACTGTACAACGCATACATTCACAACGCATACCATTACAACAAAAAATTTACAACGCAGGATCCATTTCAACGCATGCCATTACAACGCATGCCATTACAGCGCAGCTGCTATTACAACGCATGCCATTACAACGTAAGTATGGGTAAGTATTTTTTTTTAATTAATGGGAATGTAATAGTAGTGTAAGTGTTGGATAGTGTAGGGTTTAAAATTACTATACTAACACCAGGGGGGTGTAATAGTAGGGTAAGTGTTGGATAGTGTAGGGGTTAAAATTACTATTCTAACTCCAGGGGGGGGCGTAATAGTGGGGTAACTGTTGGATGGTGTAGGGGTTAAAATGTAATTAAATACTTACCCATACTTACGTTGTAATGGCATGCGTTGTAATAGCAGCTGCGTTGTAATGGCATGCGTTGTAATGGCATGCATTGTAATGGATACTGCGTTGTAAAAGTTTCGTGGTAATGGTAGTGCGTTGTTTTAGTTGCGTTGTAATGGCCGTTTCCCACTTGTCTATGTGTGTAACTACACTCCCTATAATCTTTCATATAGTGCACACCATTTTGTTTTGTATTTTTGTAATTATTATGAAATGTTTAATACTACTGCAAATTTAAAACCTGCAAGGGTTTCAAATTACACATTGAAAGGTTGCACAGAGCGGACTGAAGCAAGCACATTACACATTTATCTAGTTTATCATTGTTCTAAAGTTTGACCTGCTGGTAGGAAGGATCTCAACGAGCACATCATAAACCCACTGAGAAATCTTGGATAACACACAAAAGTGTAAACTACACATTACATGCTATGCTCTGTGGCAGGAACATTTTTGCTCTGTGCTATTTTATGATGTGTAAAACCTGCAACCAGAGATGGCACAAGTATCTCTAGTACGCATACTAACCACTAGAATTAACTTATTTATGCACCATGAAATGCGCTGGGTACATATGAATCACTGCTATAGAAATCTTTGTGGATCCAGCATATACTTTAACTGGTCCAGGTCTTTCTAATATTCAGCTTCCGTAAATAAATAATTGGAGTATTGCGATGGGTCTCATATGGTTTCTGTTGTTGTCATCTCCATGAACCCTTCTTCTGCAGGAAAAATCAAAACCTGATTAACAGGATTTGAGATGGTGTCTGGATGTCTGCATAGAGGGGAGAGGTGTACTATGTGGAGAAATAGAAGGGTCATAGCTGATGGATGACCACGATAAAAAGGAGAGGACTGTGCCATCAGAAGGACCAGAATCTCCCGAAAGCTGGACCAACAAAAGGACTGTGCCCATCAGAAGCACAGAAACAAGAAGACAAGGAGGGCCCAGAGGAATAAGACCAGCAAGGCCAGGAAGTTCAATAAGCACAGAAGAGAATCTGGAGAACAAAGCTGAAGGACTGGATCAGGACAGCAAGTCCAGAATTAGCAAGCTAAGGACCATGAGGATCAGCACCCAGAGGATTAGCATCAGGAGATAAAGGTCCATAACTATCATAAATAGAGCCTGGACCTGAAGGACTGAAAACACATCTAGAGGGACCAAGAATAGGGGCCCAGGAGAGCAAGTATGACCTGGACTAAGGGGAGGAGGAAGCAAGGCCAGAATCGCTGTACCATGCATTGTGCGTTTTACCATGAGGCTAGTTTTGTTACTGAGGGCCAAAAATCATCCTTCCTAAAATATGTGTTATTAAATTCTAAGTTCAAGGATACCAGATTCCAATTTTCTATCTTGCTCCTGTGGGAAGATAGGCAGGTAAACACGTTACACAGCCTTCCCCATTCTGTCCTATGGGCAAAATAAGCTTTCAATAGTGAAAAACGAAATTGGCAGTATTTCACTAGCAGGACATGTTACCCACACTAGTACATGTCCTACCTTTCAAATACACTGCACCCTGCCCAGGGAATACCTTGGGCCTACCGCACGGGTGTCCAATGTGCAGGAAAAGGGAATGGTAAAGCCTGGCAAGTGGGTGCACTGGCAAGGTCGACATGGCAGTTAACAAACTGCGCACAGGCACTGTGGTGGTAGGCCCACTGTGGTGGTAGGCCTGGGACCTCTTTTCAGCGCTACTCATGTGGGTTGCACAATCGGTGCTGCAAGCCCACTAGTAGCATTTGAAATACCAGCCCTGGCACACTCAGTGCACTTTACTGGAGACCTATTGGTAAAACAAATAAGCCAGTCATGGATAACTGTTAGACCTGGCATCATTGGCGTGAGTCTCACTTCCATTTTTACTGATTGCCTCCTCTGTTTTGATATGTTTTTGCTGGTTATATGCTTTGGGCCCTGTGCCACAGTGCAAGTGCTCCCAATGTTAAATTAATTTACTGATTAGTGATTCCATGATTGGGTTATTTAATTTACTTGTCAGACCCTAGTACAGTGCACCATGTGTTCCCAGGGCTTGTAAATCAAATGCTGCTGGTGGGCTTGCAGCTCTGGTTGTGCCACCCACAGAAGCAGCTTGTAAAGTGTGTCTCAGGCCTGCCATTGCAAAGCCTGAGTGCTGTCTTTGACTGCCATGTCGACTTGACAAGTGCACCCACTTGCCAGTCCCTTAAATGTCCCTTTGCTTCATATCAGACACCCCTATGGTAGGCCCAAGGGCATTGTGCATTGTAAGTATAAGGTAGGACATGCTCTGGTGTATGTAGCATGTCCTAATAGTGAATTACAGCCATTTTCGTTTTTCACTATTGCAAGGCTACATATTCTCCATAGGCTAGAATGGGCAGTTAGAATATTACATTCTTATAATCCTAACTGACTCAGGGAACATGGTTGAAATCGAATTTAGTATGCCTGAACTCAATACATATTTTAGTAAAGTTGGTTTTAATATTCTGTGTTTGAAAATACCACTTTTAGAAAGTAGGTATTTTCTTGCCTAACTGTCCAGGCCTGCCTCTGCTAGGTTGTGTATTCTTTGTCTGGTTTTGTGAGTGACAGGGATGGGGGATTCCAGGAGACAGGCTGGGGCAGCCCAGTGGTGAATAGAGAGATCTGCATCTAGATGGGAGGGAGGAGTTGCATCTGGGACCTGAATAGTACTGGGCCTTCCCTCTACAATTCTGGCTCCACCTCCTGTGGCTTGTCTGATGTCTCTGCCCTGCACTGTAAAAGGAGAGAAGGAATCTTGTCAACAAAGTGCTCCAGGGCTGTGCCTTCCCTCCCCTGTGCTGGCTCCACCTCCCGTGGGGCGGCTGATGTCTCTGCCCTGCACAGTGAATAGAAGGAAGGAGTCCTGTAAACAAAGTGCTCAGGAACTGGTTTGGACCAGGCAGAGGCCTCTCTGCCTTCAGAGAATAAAGGATTTTGGGGTGTAAATATTGGGACCCAGTCCCAAGAACTTTAGATTACTTCTGGAACAAGAAACCTTTTGCCAAGTCAGGGAAAAAGCCGAGGAAAACATGGCGGCCGCTAGCTAGGGCGGTGCGCACGTTCCTGACGAAGTTCTCGCTGACATGCCCCAGAGGTAGCTGAGTCGGTCTCCTCGGTCCACGCGAGTGGTGATATTGAACGGGCAGCTGGTTCTTGAGCCGAGAGGAAAGTTAGCCGTGCGGTGAGGTGAGGTCAGCGGCGGTGGCGTGTGCCGAGCAGCAAACAGCAAGCGGGCTCAGGCTCGGGCTCCGGAGGAGGAGGAGAGGAGAGCGTGAGCAGGCGGGCTGGCGAAGCTCCGCTAGTCCGCGGTGTATCGTAGTTTGCCAAGCCGAGCCGAGCCGCTCTGAGGGGCGGCGTGTATCACGCATTTGGTGGGCTCACGGGAAGACTCCGAAAAAGAGTTAGCGGCGCAGTGGTGTCTGCTGAGCCGCTCGGAGGCGTGTGCCCAGTGGTGAGACGGCAAGTAAGCCAAGCGGGCTCAGGCCCAGGCTCTGGAGGGGAGTGGGAGTAAGCGGCAGGTGGAGCTCTGTCCGTAGTGTGTTGCAGTTGCAGACCTGCCCTGAAGGAAAATATTAAAAAAAACAGAGCCCCCGAAGCATCTGAAGCTCCCAAAAAACCACGGAACAGGAATAGACAGCAAGAGCCGTCTGTATCCGTAAATGGCGACATTCTGACATCGAGTGTAAGAACAGCCTGGGTTCTTCAGAAGGCAACAGCGCTGCTTGAGTATAAGGGTGATAGAGCTGCCAATGTGTTGGGGGCAGGGTCTCCTCCCCGCACCTCACCGCTGGGGCGACGCAGCTGTGGAGCTTCGAAGAAGTAGAAGGGCTGCAGTGTACAGCGTCTCTTCAAAAAGACTGGCAACAACTGTTTGGTGCGGTAAGGGGGGCCAGCAGAGGGAGAGGGTGAGGGTGTCAAGCTCTTTTGGGGGGGAGGTTGAGCCTGTTGATAGCCAGAACCTTATAGATACACAGGGTTGTTACTCTTTGCAAAATTTAGACCCTGCACCCAGGCTTTTCAGATTTAATGCACAATCTCAAACCTCTAGTCAGATATTGAGTGAGACTTTGTATTCAACTACTGGCAGAACCCTGGGGAAGCGGAAGGCTAAGGGGAAAGGAAAAGGCAGCAATAAAGACAAAGAAGTAGCTGCCCCTACAGGCCCCAATGACACAGGTCAAGCACAAGTAGCAGAAAGAAGTCCGGGGGAGCAGTCTTCCATAGAGTCCGGGCCAGAATTTGAGTGGGAGGCAGTAGTTGATACTTTACAACCCCCAGAGTTAAGGGTATCAAAAAGGGGTAAGGAACGTCAGCAGCGGTATACTACCCCGAAGGAGCTACCACATAAGACTAGCTTGAGCAAGGGGGGCTCTAAAACATAAGCTAGCAAAACTTCCCGAATCACACCCTCGCTGAAGTCTTATTTTAAGGTCCTCCCCCAGGTATTAAATATAAATCAAGAGCCCCAAAAATCACATTGCACTCAATTTGCACCCACATCAGCGGATGATATTGGTGTTATAACCACATCTATATCCTCTACATCTGTACTTGGTAATCTGGAAGAAAAAGAAGGAGAAGTTGTAGAGGCAGGAGAGTTACTTAGCGCTATAGAGATGGGGGACCCAGTTGAACGTGTCGTTAATGTAACTTTTCTGCCAGACCAGCAAGCCTTGACCGCAGGAACAGCAAGCGAGATAAAAGACTTGGATCAAGATAGTGGGGGCTGCGAAGCCAATGGTAGTGACGATACTATCCAAGCTATACTTCTCAGTATGAGGGAAGAGATTAGAAATGGGTTTGAGGAGTCAAAGAGATGTTTTGAGGAGTCCAGACACACTCAATCAGAGATCCGCACAATGTGCGAAAACCTAGAATCTAAGGTAGATGGTCTCTCACTAAGAACTGGAGGTCTAGAGAATTGTGTTGAAGAGCTCAAGGCTAAATTGGAGTCTGCCGAAGTGAAGATCCAAACATTACGACGGGAAGGAGACTCAGTCAAAGAGAGGGTCGAGTCTCTCGAAAATTTTTCCAGAAGGAACAACCTGAGGCTCCTAAAAATACCGGAGGGAAAAGAAGGAGGAGACTTAAAAAAGTTTGTTGCAACTTTACTAAAAGATTCTCTAAACTTGGATGAAACTTTGTCTGAGATAGAGATAGATATTCAGAGGGTACACCGGGATCCGTTCCGTCTTAAACCGGCAGGGATAAACCAAGGAAGATCTTAGTGAACTTCTTAACATACTCCATGAAAGAGAGGATCTTGACCGCAGCTTTGAAAGCCAAGACTTTGAAAGCCTCTGATTTTTCTTTTGAAGTGAGATCTGACCTCTCTAGAACAACGCTGGACAGGCAGTGGGAATTAGGTCAACGGATGGAGAAGTTCAGAAGCCTAGGAGCTACCGTGCAATTGAGATTTCCTGCCTTTCTAAGGATAATGTACAATAATAAAATGTATAATCTCAAGTCTCCCTTGGAAGCCGATGAGCTGCTTGCCACTATCAGTGAACACGCAAACCCCCCGGACCGGGGGTGAAATTCTTGTAAATTTTTGTAAATAAGTTAATGGGAGAAAATAAAAAAAATAAAAAAAAAGGGGATAATGTGGGGGAATAAATAAAAGAAAAAGGGGAAAAAGAAAAAAAAAAGGAAAAGAAAAGAGAAATGGGGAAAAGGGGAAAAAAAGGGGAAAAGGAAAGCAATAAAAAATAATATAAAGAACATTAAAAAAAAAGAAATTTAAATGGTAAAATAGAGGAAAGGAGGGGAAAAAAAATAAAATAATAACACATGAAACTATCAACACTCGGGTGAGGGTACACAACTCTGTCATTAAAACACCATTGGGTGATACATTATAAAAGAGTACTAATTGGGAATTTCACTATAGATTTCCACCCCAGTATACTCACGTCAAAATTTCTGAATCTATAGGCTGTAATGATGTCTATTTGTTTCCCACACTATTGCCCAAATCTATTCTTCCATATTAGAGTACTATCAATAGCAATAATATGTTATAGAATAGCTATTAAATAAAATACCTATAATTCTGCTTATGAATTACCACTGTTTACATCTTAAGCATAGTGACCGGTAAAAGGATTGATAATATGGATACCTGGGTATGGAGCGGGAACATGTCAGAGACGACAAGCTGGCAATCCATCATGCCAGAGTAAGTCGGGGGCGTTTCTAGGGGAGGGAGGGGGGAAGGAAAGGCAAAATATAAAAGTCCTCATAAACCGAATTTTATAATAACGAATAATATGGATCAAATTGTGTCTCAAAGTGACTGCTTGGCTAAAACAGAAAGTGATATAGCTAATGATAGGGTGTCTCCCAAAGAAATTAATAGAGTTAAGGGCTGGGAAACAGTTTTAAAGAGCTTTAAAATTAATGTCAGACATTAAATTCTTATCCTGGAACGTAAATGGTCTGCGTGTTAGGACTAGAAGAAATAGAATCTTACAATACTTACGAGACTCACCCGCGCAGATCATTGCGATCCAGGAAACACATTTGAATAAACTGGAGATAACTGATATACTTAAAAAGCTCAAATGGGTCGATAAATTTATAACTACGGACCACAATGCTAGTATTCGTGGCATCGCCATTATTTTTAAAAAAACAGCCAAGGCCCAGATCATGGGTTGGAAAACAGATGCTAGTAGTAGATGGCTGATAGTTCAATGCTCAACTATATTCAAGGGCTGTTACCATCATCAGTTATTATGTGCCTAACCAGGATGACCCTTCTTATTTAAATATTCTGCAAAATCAGCTGATTTCTTGCTCTGACCCTATAATATGGGTTGGAGACTTTAATCTTGTCTTAGATCCAAAATTAGATAAATCTGCAACCTCTAGGGCCGTAGTACATAGTAATATGAGGGATACACTGCTCAGATGTATGTCGAATTTTGGTTTAATAGATCTATGGAGACAAAGAGCTGGGAACGCCATGGGAGTCTCGTACCATAATTATAAATACAGACATAAATCACGTATTGATTATGCCCTATTTAGTCTTTCAATCAAGGATCAGGTTAAAAGTATAACATATCTGCCTCTACATCTGTCAGATCATTCTGCTATTTTCTTCTCGATAAAATTAGAGCAGAAATGTACTCACCGATCTTGGTCTTTCGACCGAACAATTCTACTGGAGGACGAGGAGAAAGAATATCTGATGCAGGAAACTGTCTCCTTTTTAGAGCAAAACTTAGGTTCTGCCTCTCTGGTCATCGTATGGGAGGCTTGGAAGGCCTTCATTAGGGGTTGTATTACAGGTAGGGCTTCATTCAGGAGAAAGAAATACGAAGAGGCGATTCGACATATAGAGCAAGAATTGTCCCATCTAGAATCATCAGACCAGTTCCCATCTGATAATCAAGAGGAGAAAATAGAACTAAAGGCCAAGCTGGACACACTATTGCAGAAAAGGATAAATAAAAGATGGCAGGCAAGCAAAATTGCCCATTTCGAATATGGTGAATCTGCTGGAAAGTTGCTGGCTTGGAAAATCAAAGCTGATCAGTCCAGAAACTTTATTAAGGAAGTGAGGGTCGCTGGGGAAGCCAATAGTAGGTCAACAGATACAGCCATTGGGGAAGCCTTTAATGAGTTCTTCCAGAATATTTACACAGAGGAACTCAATGTTAATTTAAATGAAAGGAACGAATGGTTGAATAATATAACTCTCCCAGAATTGGAAAGTCACCAAACGGAAAATATAGATAAAGCTATAACAGAGTTGGAAGTTTCCAACACTATTAAACAATTAGCTCAGGGCAAAGCCGCTGGGCCAGACGGTCTCCCAGGGGAATTATACAGGGTACTTAATTCTACTCTTACCCCAGTCCTTACGAACCTTTTTAACAACATAATGATTAGGGGGGAGACACCACCAAGCTCTTGGGGGGAAGCCAATATAGCTTTAATATTAAAAACAGGCAAGGACCCAGCCGAGTGTGGATCATATCGCCCAATCTCGCTTCTCAACAATGATTACAACATTTTTACTTCAATTTTGGCTGAGAGATTGGGAAGCGAGATTGGGTCAATTATCCACCCTGATCAAAAGGGGTTTATTAGAGGCCGGCAATTGGCCGACCTAACCTATGACTTGGTGGGAGCTGCGGATATTGCTTCAACTTTCGGCCTACCCCTGGCCATCATGACCCTTGACGCTACAAAAGCGTTCGATAGGGTATACTGGGTATATTTAAATTTAATAATGAAAAAATACCATCTGGGTCCCAAATTTTGCAGGGCTATAGGTTTACTATATAATAACCCTAGAGCATCCCTATTAATAAATGGTACGCGAACAACTTCTTCCAAAATTAGTCGAGGAACAAGGCAGGGCTGTCCCTTATCCCCCCTTCTCTTTAATTTATATGTAGAACCGTTTGCACAGTCTATTAGGGAGGATACTAACATTCCACATTTTACTTTTTCGGGCTGGGAAAAGAAGATCGGTCTTTATGCCGACGATATAATTATTTACACAACTGATCCCGCATTGGCATTTCCAATTATTATAAAGAAAGCGGAGGACTTTGGAAAATTTTCGGGATATGAAATCAACGCAGGGAAAACCGAAATTATGGTTTGGAATATTCATAATCTCCAGCTCCCGGTAAAATCTTCACTGAGGTACCTGGGAATTACAATTACTAAAGATCTAGAACAACTGGCTCAAAATAATTTAACTCGTATTTCTCGAGAATCTCAAACCTTGATGAAAGCTTGGTCTTTCCTCCCGCTCACCATCTATGGGAGAACCAGCTTGATAAAAATGAGTATCCTCCCGAAATTTACTTTTATTTTTAATTATATCCTGTTAGTTTTTGATACTAAACAGCTTGCTAAATGTCAGCAAAATATTAATTCATTTGTCTGGGGGTATAAATCTAGCAGATTACCCTGGAAAAAACTGAGAAAGAGAAGAGAAAAAGGAGGGCTCGCACTGCCAGATTTAGAATATTACGCCTGGGCATTTCATCTGACCCACTCCAGGATGTTGCTTAAGATCCCTTGGGAAAATGCAAATAGGCTTATGTACAAGGCAATGCTAATGGGTTCGGACCTTCCAGTGAACGGATTTCTCTTCAAGTTCGGGCACCAGAAGTTCTTTAAAAAAATTAGATTAAAATCACTATTGGGTACTGTAAAAGAATGGTCTCGAATAAAATCTAAGACCGGGATAGGATACCTATCCAAACATGCCCCGATTTGGGATTTACCGGGACTAACATCACAAGAAGCCAACACAGTTAAAAGAGTTTTGCTAGAGGCAGGTATCACACAGTGGGATGATATACTGGTGGAAAGATCAATTATGGAATGGGATATTTTCAATTTCAAGGTAACATCATCACTCTCTTGGTTAGTATACTTGCAATTAAGCAGCTGGCTTCGGACTCAAACTAAGAAGAAAGCAATGATGGGAGAGGAGAGTTTGTTAGAAAATATCCTAGTTGAAAGACCTCCTGGGAAAAAGGAAGTAGCACTTTTTTACTGGTATATCATAGAGGATGGAGAGAGGGATCTCAACCTCCCGGAAAAACTCTGGGGTGCGGAGGGTGAACCACATATGGAGGACATTTGGGAGGAATCTTTTACCCTTCTCTATAAAATTATCAAGCCTGCATGGTTGAGGCGCAACCAGTTTTATACACTTCACAGACCGTATTATTCTCCTAAACGCCTGTCGAAATTTCAACTCGGGAAGTGTTGTTGCAAATGTTCTTTCCCAGCTGCCTCAGATCTCCACATGTTCTGCGAGTGCCCGAACAATGCCACCTTCTGGAACGAAGTCAGAACAACACTTGAATCCATTCTTGGTTTATCTATCCCGTGCTCATGGCTTTTAATTATTTTTGGAATAAACGACAATATCAAGGGATTAGAGAGAGAATTTTTGTTTTACGCCATTTTATTCGCAAGAAGAGAAATCTGCAAAAACTGGGTCAACATAAACCCCCCAACACATGCAGAGTTGGGACTGCCCCTCTGCCAGTGTGCTGTTTGCTGGGTTGGCCTGCAGTGGTTGCTTCATTGCCAAGGAAAGGAGAAGGAATGTTTTAAGGACTTTAATCATCTTCAGAATATTCTCCAAGGGCTTGAACTGTGCTTGCCTCCTGCCTCCTGCTGAAGTCTAGTGTGCGCAGACCAAACGTGACCACTTACTTTTTTTTTGCTAGAATTTTTTTCCTTGGACTGTTATTTTTCCTGAGCACTGCCAATTCTTACTACCATGAGTAGACCAGCATCTGTTGTATCTATGGATCTTGAATTTGAGGAAGAGAGGTTGGAAACCTACACTTTGAAACAGCTCAAGCATCTCTACAAGAAATTGAAAGTTGCTACACCGGACATTTTTAAAAAGTGTGACTACCAAAAGGCGCTGAGGGCCTGGGTAGAAGCAAGAATTCCCCTCTGATCTTGTGGTGGAGCCAGTGGGGGATGCAGATGGGCAACTGGATAGGCCAGTGTTTCCAACCAGGGAAAGGGTACCGTCCCCACCTGGCAGCAGTATCTCTTCCAAAGACCTGTCCCCCAGAGAGTTGGAAGACAGGGAAAGAAATAGGGCACACAAGCTGGAGATGGCTAAGCCTAAAATGGAGAGTCAGAGGGAAACCGAGAATAAGAGATTATCCTTGGAGAGAGTGAGAATGAGAATGGAACATGACAGGATGTTGAAGTAGTTAGAGATCAAGTCCAAGGGCTTAGAAATCAATCCCTCTGGTAGCAGCGCACCATCTACGCCTTCAGAAGGCAGGGTACATATTAACAAGGATGTCATCAAAGATTTCCACAAAAGTGAAGATATTGAGCAGCGGTTTTCAGCCTATGGGATAGCAATGTTGGCCCACCTGGTCCCTGAGAAGGATTGGGGAGTGGGGTTGTGGGGCCGCTTTTTGACTGAAGGGAGGGATACTTTGTTAGATCTGCCCAGTGATCATAGGATGCCTTATGCCCACATGAAAGAAGCACTGATGACAAGGTATCATTTGACACTTGGGTAGAGTATGTGTCTTTCTTTTGCAGAGCTATGGATGGGTGGGTGAGGGGTAGCAATGTGGATAATTTTCAAGCGCTCTATGATTTGATTGCAAGGGAGCACTTGTCTGCTAATTGTTTTCCAGAGATACGCCAGCACCTTATTGATAGCAAGTTGACTAGCCCTAGAAAGCTTCCTGAGGAGGCGGACCGCTGGGTCAGTACCAGTGTCCAGAAGAGTCATGTGGGAGACTCAGCCAAATGTGGGCAGGGTCCCCAGCATTCGAGTGGGGGGGCAAGGGTAAACAGAGGGAGTTCCAGAAAGGGCCCCACAGTAATTCCAAAGGGAACCAAGGTAAGGGTCCCTAGCCTCCCCCTGAGAAGAAGACAGGATCCCCGACAGGTAAACCTGTTCATAGGGGGGCTGTTACCTGCTTACAGTGTAAGCAGGTGGGTCATTGTTGGTATGATCCCCCGTGTCCCCAAAAGGGTCAGTATATGCCACCCCATGCACCACCCCATCAGATGTCCAGTATAACCCTGGGTGGGGAGGGGATGGGTGTCCAAGGTGGGTGGGGTTCCGCAGAAATGTCCCTTGTCTCATTTGGAGACTTTGAGATGGTCCCTAAAACTCAGCTGCCTGATAACACTAAGAAATACAGGCAGTGGGTGACCATCAATGGCCATAGAGTGGAGGCTCTTAGAGACACCGGAGCCAATGTGACAGCTATCAAGTTTCACTTGCTGTCTGAAGAGCAGGTGGGCCCCAATGCATTCTTCCCAGTTGTTGCTGCAGACAACACAGAGAGCCATTGCAAAGTGGCTCAAGTTCCCTTTGAGTGGGGTGGGGTCTCTGGTACTCTTCAAGTAGCTGTAAGGCCAGCCATGCCTGTTGATTGTCTGTTAGGCAATGATATGGAAAGCTCCCCTTGGGCTAAGGTGGAGATAAAGACTCATTTAGAGATGTTGGGTCTGCCTGAGTGGGTGTGTGTGACCACTCGTTCAATGGCAGCTAAGGGTGTTCAAGAGATCTTGGAGCCTGAAAGTATGGCCCAGGAACCTCCTTAAAGAGAAGATGTAGGGGAGAGGGGAACTCAGCCCCTATTGTTCCCACGGTCCAGGAGGAGGCAGACCTTGAGGGGGATGCCCTGGAACCTACAGGTGAGCAAGTTTCTGAACTGGGGAACCTACCTGAGCTAAGCCATTAGCAGCAAGAAGGGGGTCCCTCCTGGGCGGAATTTTGTGCAGAGCAGAAGAAGTGCCCTTCTCTTGTGGGTTTGAGGGAACAGGCCATGAACCAGGCAACAGGTGATCAGTCTGGATCAAATTGGATCTACTGGGAGAAAGGTCTCCTATATAGCGAGCCTAAGGTTATTAAGCCTGGGTCAGCCCGTGTGCAGGTGGTACCCCAGCGCTTCAGAGCCTTCCTACTGGGTTTGGCTCATGACGTTCCTTTAGCTGGACATCTGGGGCAGAACAAGACCATTGAAAGGCTTGTATCCCACTTTTATTAGCCCCTGATGAGAAAGAGTTCAGATACTCATTGTAGGACCTGTCAAACTTGCCAGGCAAGTGGGAAAAGTAGAAGGAGGCACAAGGCCTCTCTCCAACCTTTCCCTGTAGTCAGTACCCCTTTTGAACGGGTGGGCATTGACATTGTGGGGCCACTTGACCCCAAGTCAGCCATGGGCAACAGGTTTATCCAGGTCTTGGTGGACCATGCTACCCGGAAGCCATCCTGCTCAGGACAGTGACGGCCCCCGTGGTGGGACGTGCACTGATGGGGATTCTCTCCCATGTGGGGTTTCCCAGAGAGGCAGTGTCTGACCGTGATACAAACTTTATTTCCACATATGTGAATTCTCAGTGGAAGGAGTGTGGTGTTACCTACAAGTTCACCACTCCTTACCACCCACACAAGGTAATAGACTGGTTGAAAGATTCAACCGGACCCTTAAGGACATGATTATGGGTCTTGAGGAACCTATCAGGCGTAAGTGGGACGTCCTCATGCCATGCATTTTTTTTGCTTACCGTGAGGTGCCACAAAAGACCCTAGGGCTCAGCCCCTTTGAACTGTTGTATGGTCACCCAGTAAGAGGACCTTTGAGACTGGTCAAGGAAGGTTGGGAGCAATCTCCCAGGAAACCTCCCCAGGATGTATACAGTTACATGCTGGCCTTCAGGAACCAGACTCGGCGATTCAGACAGCTCGCTCAGGTGAATCTGGAAGCCAGCCAGGAGGACATGAAGCGGTGGCGCAATCAGAATGCCACTCTGATTGAGCTTCAACCTGGGCAGAAAGTTTGGGTCATGGCCCCTGTAGAGCCTTGTGCGCTCCAGGACAGGTAGACCGGTTCATTTGAGGTGGTGGAGCGCAAGAGTGATGTCACCTATCTGGTGAACTTGCAGTCTCATAGGAACCCTTTGAGGGTCCTGCATGTTAACCGCCTGAAGCCCCACTTAGAAAGGTCCAAAGTGGGCATGCTCCTAGATACTGATGATGCAATGGAGGAAGAGACAGAGCCTCTTCCTGACCTCTTGTCTGCAACAGAGCAAGATGGGTCAGTGGATGGTATCAGCCTCTTTGCCACACTGACACCTGATCAGCAGCAAGATTGTCGCCAACTGTTGAGACAATTCTCTATTTTCCTTGGTTCCTGGTGTCACAGAGTGGTGTGTCCATGATGTGGACACTGGGGACAGTCCCCCTGTGAAGCACAAGGCTTACAGAGTGACTGACAAGGTCAGGGATTACATTAAGGAGGAAGTCTCCAAAATGTTTGCCTTAGGGGTAATTGAGGCCTCCAGCAGTCCTTGGGCCAGCCCAGTGGTTTTGGTCCCAAAGGCTGCGGCGCCTGGTGCCACACCTGAACTCCAGTTCTGTGTGAAATACCGAGGGCTCAATTCAGTCACCAGGACTGACGCACACCCCATCCCCAGAGCTGATGAGCTCATTAATCGGTTCGGGCTGCATGGTACCTCAGCACGTTCGATTTGAAGTCTGGATACTTGCAGATTGCCTTGACTGATGGGGCTAAAGAGAGGTCAGCATTCTCCACACCAGATGGGCACTACCAATTCCGGGCTATGCCCTTTGGGATGAAGACAGCCCCTGCCACCTTTCAGAGATTGGTCAACCTGGTGTTGGCTGGACTGGAGAATTTATGTGCTGTCTACCTGGATGACATTGCAGTGTTCAGCGCCAGTTGGGAAGAACATCTGCACCACCTCTGGGAAGTGTTGATGGCACTGCGCAATGCAGACCTCACGATCAAGGTGAGTAAGTGCCAGATTGGGGAGGGTTCCATGGTGTACTTGGGTCACCAGATGGGGAGCGGCCAGGTGGCACCCCTGCAACCCAAGATCGATACCATCCTGGCATGGGAACCCCCAAAGACTCAGACAGAGGTGAGGGCCTTTTTAGGACTCACGGGGTACTACAGGAGGTTTGTCAAAGGGTATGGCAACATTGTTGCACCCTTGATTGAGCTGACTTCCAGGAAGCAGCCCAAGAAAGTGAACTGGACTGACACCTGTCAGGATGCTTTTGACGCCCTGAAGATTGCCATGTGCACAGCACCTGTGCTTCAGGCGCCCAACTTCTCAAAATAATTAATTGTTCTGACAGACGCTTCAGTGCATGGTGTGGGGGCTGTTCTATCACAGAAATGAAGAAGGTCTAGACCAACCTGAAGCCTTCATCAGGAGGAGGTTACTTCGACTGGAACAGAGGTGGAGTGCAATTGAGCGTGAGGCATTTGCTGTGGTCGGGCGCTGAAGAAGTTGAGGCCATACTTGCTTGGGACTCACTTCCTGGTTCAGACCAACCACAGGCCCCTCAGATGGCTGAAGGAGATGAGGGGTGAGAACCCAAAGTTGTTGAGGTGGTCCATTTCCCTACAGGGTATGGACTTTACGGTGGAACATCGCCCTGGTACAGAACACGCCAATGCTGATGGTCTGTCAACATTTTTCCGCCTTAGTGAAGAGAACTCCCAAGGGGAAGGGTAGTTCTCCCCACATTTCAGTTGGAGGGGACACGTGTTTGACCTGGCATCATTGGCGTGACTCTCCCTTCCATTTTTACTGATTGCCTCCTCTGTTTTGATATGTTTTTGCTGGTTATATGCTTTGGGCACTGTGCCACTGCTATTCAGTGCCACAGTTCAAGTGCTCCCTATGTTAAATTATTGTACCGATTAGTGATTCCATGATTGGGTTATTTGATTTACTTGTCAGACCCTAGTACAGTGCACCATGTGTGCCCAGGGCTTGTAAATCAAATGCTGCTGGTGGGCTTGCAGCACTGGTTGTGCCACCCACAGAAGCAGCTTGTAAAGTGTGTCTCAGGCCTGCCATTGCAAGGCATGTGTGCAGTCTCTGACTGCCATATCGACTTGACAAGTGCACCCACTTGCCAGTCCCTAGACGTTCCCTTTGCTTCACATCAGACATCCCTATGGTAGGCCCAAGGGCAGGGTGCATTGTAAGTATAAGGTAGGACATGCTCTGGTGTGTGTAGCATGTCCTAATATTGAATTACAGCCATTTTCGTTTTTCACTATTGCAAGGCTACCTGTTCTCCATATACTAGAATGGGCAGTTAGATTATTACATTCTTATAATCCTAACTGACTCAGGGAACAAGGGCGAAATTCAAATTTAGTATGCCTGAACTCAGAATAATAAAATACGTATTTTAGTAAAATTGGTTTTAATATTCTGTGTTTGAAAATACCACTTTTAGAAAGTAGGTATTTTCTTGCCTAACTGTCCAGGTCTGCCTCTGCTAGGTTGTATATTCCTTGTCTGGGTTTGTGAGTGACAGGGCTGGGGGGATTCCAGGAGACAGGCTGGTGCAGCCCAGTGATGAATAGAGAGATCTGTATCTAGACGGGAGGGAGACGTTGCACCTGGGACCTGAATAGGACTGTGCCTTCCCTCTACAATGATGGCCCCACCTCCTGTGACTTGTCTGATGTCTCTTCCCTGCACTGTGAAAGGAGAGAAGGAATCTTGTCAACAAAGTGTTCCAGGGCTGTCCGTTCCCTCCCCTGTGCTGGCTCCACCTCCCGTGGAGTGGCTGATGTCTCTGCCCTGCACAGTGAATAGAAGGAAGGAGTCCTGTAAACAAAGTGCTCAGGAATTGGTTTGGAACAAACAGAGGCCTCTCTGCCTTCAGAGAACAAAGGATTGTGGGGTATCAATATTGGGACCCAGTCCCAATAACTTTAGATCACTTCTGGAACAAGAAACCTTTTGCCTAAGAGAAGAACCAAAGGAAGCTGCAGGAGTTCTGACTGCCCCTCTGCCAGTGTGCTGTTTGCTGGGTTGGCCTGCAGTGTTTGCTACATTGCCAAGGAAAGGAGAAGGAACTTTTTAAGGACTTTCATCATCTACAGAATATTCTCCAAGGGCTTGAACTTTGCTTGCCTCATGCTGAAGTCCCAGGGACAAACGACTTCACCTCCAGCTCCCCCAGTGAATTTCCTTGCTGTAAATTCTATCTACAGACATTTGCCTGTCGCTGGGAGCTGGAAGTGCGACGCACCGAGAGGAAGCGTATCGCCGCCGCAGCTGAAATCATTGCATCGCCGGAGAAGCGCGCCGCGTTTCCCAGGAAGTGTGTGTTCATCGAAGCTGCCTGCTGTTGCATCACTGGAGAAGCGTGACGCCATCGAGAGAGTCGCCATCGCATCACTGGAGGAGCGTGTCGCAGTGCCTGTTGCGGCTCCAAAGTACAGAGTCGTCGCAAGGCTGCCAGAGCGTAAATGCATCATCATCGCATCGTCGCATTAAGGTTGCCATCTTCTCACATCGCAACTGGATCATTGCATCGCATCGAGGCGCCATGTTGCTCATCCCAACGGGCCCGCAGGCCGAGAATGTACGCATCATCCCCGCACCGGTAAGGATCATGACGCATCCCCTACTCTGCGTAAGTATTGAGGCAGGACGCAACCTTTCCCCCGGATCACGGAACCGACACATCACCTACACTACGAGTCTTTTGTTCGTTTTGCATGACGCATCCAGGTCCATTGTTGAGAACTGTGTCGCATTTATCATCAACTTGAACTAAGCAAATTTCATCATGTTTAAGTCAACTTTAAGTATAGTATTGTGGATTTTTGTTGTTTGTGGTCTTGTGGTAAGTCTGTATAAAGAATACTTATTTGTATAAATCGTGTGTTGTGTTCATCTGTAGTGTTTTCACTGTTTTACTGTGTATATTCACAAATGCTTAACACACTGGCTCTGAGATAAGCCTGTCTGCTCATGTCAAGCTACCAAGGGGGTGAGCAGGGGTTATTTAGGAGTGTAATCCCCTTATCCTGACTTAGAAGTAAGGGTCCCTATTTGGACAAAGGTGAATACCATTGCCAGATAGAGGCCCCCAGTTGTAATAATAACCAATCACAATAACAATTTACACAGGAAGCACTTGCACTCTGGCACTGATCAGCAGTGGCAAAGTACCCAAAGCATCGAAGCCAGCAAAAACGAAATCCAGCATAGTGTCAATAATACAAGAGGTAGAGGCACATATTCTGGGGAAACCACACCAAGGATTACAGTTCTAACAATGAGACACTGTTGTACATAGCTTTTTGCAATTTCCTAATTATGAATCACAAAAATCTGCAATTTGGAAATCGTAAATTCACTTTTTTGTACATCTGGTGCTATATTTTGCCCACTCTCTATTATCCTGATGCTGCTAAAAAGGGTTTCTTTCTATACAAATGAATTCATATTATTAGAGTATACTATAACCACTGTATCATGTTCAAAATCCTTAGTTTGTGCTTCTCCAGATCAAGAAATCTTAAAAAATGTCTACCAGTAAGGATAACATGTGAATCTTACTCCTTGTAGTCCCCTTTGCATTACATAACATGTTCTATACACTGATAAACACATGTATGCTTCATTGTCTCTGTATGTGCATGTAATGTAAAGGGTTCCGATACCCTACACTGGTATTAGAGATGCTGTATAAAATGAAAAACCTGTGATAGAGGGGATATGGAGGATGAGAAGTACTGTTGGAGGGTGATAGTTAGGGATCATTGAAGGGCCCCAATAAAGATATTCTGGTGCACAGTAAGGTCATCATTTACTTTGCTTTAAAAGCTAATACAATTAAAAATATCATGACAAAATGTGTTGTAGATGCACCATTTCCCCCCAAAATTTTCTTGAGGGGAAAATCCCCCTTTGTTGTGGTCAGACGTAATCTCTGCACCCGCTATGCACCTTTGGGGGCTGGTCTGACAACATTTGCCAGGGCTATTTTGGGTTCCCAGTATAGCCCTGCCTGGAAGACTTTGTCAGGAGGACCAAGAAGGCCAGAACATGAAAGAGAACTAAGACTAGAAGGTTTAACACTAAGCCCAAGACAGTCAAGAGGCCCAAGAACAGGAGTACCTGGGCCAAAACGAACAGAACATGCTGAAGAAGAGGAAGAACAAATAAAGAAGAGTGGAACCAGGACGAACAAGAGGAGGAGGAACAGGGCCAGGAAGAGTTCCAGGGAAAAGAGGATGATGTGTAATAGGACAGGCCTGGGAGGAGGAGAGAGACCAAGAGAGTTTTTCGACCACTATTTTTGTAAATTATGAACCACTAGGAATCACATATGTTATAATGAAATGTCCCACTGGACCTGTATTGCTTTCTAAAGGCTACAGATAGCTCTCAAAGCTGGCCATAAGTGAATTATCATTAAATTGAAACATTCAATCCCTGCCACAAACTCATTTTAGCTGTTTTGGGCGACGCTAAATGAACAATAAGCGCTGCCTCTTGCATCGAATGACTGCGTAACAAGCTGCTGGGGTTAATTTTGATAAATAATGCATTTGCATGGAGAAAACTGACCCCGAAGGTGAGACTCAGAGCCCTCATTCACCAAGCCTAAGATGGCGGCGGTGTAAGCTATGTATCGAATGGGCGAGTAAGCGAAGTTGCCCACCCACAACCGCATCCAGCTCATTGCGGCCAGCAACTGCAGCTACTTACCAGGCTTGGCTCTCTGCCGTGAAGATCCCCCAGAAAGAGGGGGATACCGGATGAAAGTTGAGCGGACTTGTCCTGCGCCGCTCCTCCGATGATTCGGTCCAACCTGGAGCATCTGCAGCGCGCCTGAGATCCTCCACAGCAGCCCCACGAGAAGCCACCAAATGAGACCACAGTCCGACGGAGCTTTCGCCACGAACCCGGACTGCCGATCTGTTTTTCGGAGGGATTCACGTCGCTCTCTGCACAGGAGCAGCACTGGAGGTAGGAAGCCTGACCCCAACATGGCCGCCACACGCGACCTCCACAACATAAACTCGATGCCCGCAAACTCCTACTGCTCCCAATTTTGACTACCAAAGCTCTGATTCCCCTAGAAGTCAAATGGGGAACTTTTAAAATAATTAACCACTCTCATTTGCGGACCGATGACACGCTCGATCACAGGATGAGCCCGCCTGACGCCAAAATGGCCGTCACACGTGACCTCCTCGACTCCAATTGAATCGGACTGACCTCAAAGGTCCTCAATTCGACTAGAGTAGCATGGGCACCCCTTGGTCTCAAATGGAAGCCTAGAAAAAAAAACTATCGCCCCTACAAGCCTGATCACTGGATAACCCAGCCTGACTTCAAAATGGCCGCCACGCGCGACCTCCTCCTCACCAAATGAAGTATATCAACTTCAAACGCCTCCAATTGGACTAACAGACCACGGACAAGCCCGGTGACTTGAAGATCTAGTGCCCCCTAACCCAGTACCGGATCACAGCCTCCCCGGGGATCAAAAACAAAAAAAAAAGGGATCCTTGCAAAAATCAATCATCTGCGGAAGAATCCTGTAAAAAGTCCAGTCAAATGAAGTGTATCCCTGACTCCAAAATGGTTGACACGTGCGACCCCCCGACCACGAATGAAACTCTCTGACCCCTATTACCCCCAATCTGTCAACCGGAGTACAGAGACCCTGGGGAGCACAGAGGGGATCCATGAAAAATCAAATCGCTCAGGCCAGCGCCATGCCAGCAGATATGGACACTAGTAGATAAAGCTAACCCTACAATGGCCGCCTCACGTGACCCTCTCTCCTAAGATTAGGTCCCCCCTCCTATCAGCGCGTCCTCCTGACCAGCAGAGGTCACTCCCCCGACCTCATCAACAAGACTAGCACGGTAGCACATAACACGCTGGCTGAACCACGACCCGACAATAAGCCTGGTAATGAGAGTAGCTGAAATTCTGGTCTACCACAGGACGCCTACCCTCTAGCCCACTTCGAACCGCAGACTACCTTTCGAATAGATCCCACACCGTGCCTCGAAGAATCCCGGGAAGCGGATCACTAAGCCTACCAGGAACTACGACCCCTCCTAGGCCCGGATCCCGATTGAGTCCTAGCAACACCTATTAACAGGCCCGTTAAGCCCTCACGGTAAATTTTTAACACATTCACCCTTCTCATATCCATCTCGATTGACCCACCCCGCCCCCCCATTCAGGCACACTGTGCTCACACCTCACAGTCTCCCTCCCCACACCCATCTCGACCAACTCACTCCACTCCACTCCCCGATCAGGCACCCTTCTCTCACATTACCTATATGATGGCACATGACTCGCTACCCTCTCTCACGCAAGCCCTACCTGCCCACCTGAAACCACACAGCCGGAACTCATTCACCATCATCTTCCCCCCTCCTCTCTACAAAAATGAGACGCATCTTCAAACAGAAACTAACACATGAAAGCCCTATTCACATACATCTACCACTCAGCCTCCAAAGGTCCGACTAAGATGGACCTTATATTCCACACTGAGAGACTGAAAGATTAGAACACAACTCTATATAGCAAAAACCACATCCACTTCCCACAGTTGCAAACTCACCACCATACTCCCTAACTATACGGCCAGAAGAGGGACCACATCTGTGACCATCTACACGAACGGCACGGTTCTTATTCAGGCAAACAAAAAAGACCTTGAAGCCTTTGACTCCCTATTTCCAGCATTAAGATCTGCCCTCCCATCCCTACCGCACCCCGTCTCAATCCCTATCCCGCCTACAATCACAGCTAACGCCGAAACCTATGTTTCTATCATCCACCCACCCGGTACCGCTCCGGCTCGCTATGCTCCCCTTCACACGCCAGTCCTCACCACTTCCCAACTCACACCTACAGGCAACCAGCCACAAAGGGAAACTCCAGTCACACCTCCTCGGTCCCCACCCACCCATCACACTTCCCCTACCAAGCCTATCCCCCAACTCCTTACTGAAAGCTCAACCTCACCCCCTTACCGGATCCCACCTCACCAAACTCACAGACGTAACTCGCCGATAGAGACCACCTTCCCCAATAGCTGCATCCCAGCTCTCAGACACTATAAGCCCTCTCTTGTCCCTATCCATCCCCTCCCTCTGACCTCATTCTCGATCATGAAAAAAGACAACCTGACATGCTCCACCAATAAAAGACCTCAACCCCTCAACCTGATACACATTACGCAAGATGATGCCCCAGATACCCCCAACTCTTCCCATGACTCCTTGGCGCAGCGTCTCACGCCCCTTGAAAGTCAGATAGATGCTATCTCCCAGGGCTTAACCGAAATCCTCTCTAACTTAGATAAAGCCCGTAGACCCCTGAAATCCCCTCCCGGGACTCCCCACACTGCCAACGCAAGCAGCCCTCCCGGGCCCTCAGAAACTCCTGATATCCAGCAGCAAAGTCCCCCCACCAGGGTTTTGAAATCAGGCTCACAAGAAGCCTCAAAAACCAGAGGCCCAGCACCTAGGATCAAGATCAGTTCTTTGTCTGATATAATTCACATGACCTCAAGGCCCATTAGAACAGAAGCTCCCATGTTAGACAACGAAGCAGCCATACTAGCCGCCTCATACAATTCTCCATCCTTGGACTCTCCTAAATCCAAAATCCAAGTGATCACAGGCCTCCGGAAAGACCCTCCCTGCACAAAACCCCTGAGATGGCCTGTCCTCACCGCCATACCTAGGGCGACCAAAGAAAGTACCGCCAGCAATAAAGAGCTTTTCACCAACTGCTTACTGATCAACTGCAGATCGGCCTCACTTCACGCAACGGAACTAGTTGAGGCTATCCTCTCACATGACATTGACATTGCGTTCCTCAAGGAGACCTGGCTGAACAAGATATCTCCCCCTTGCCTAGACATGTTGGTACCACCTGGTTTCTCCCTGATCAACAAAGACAGGATAGATCAGCGAGGAGGAGGGGTTGCTATTATCCACAAAGATAGTATGGTCATCTCGGAACCACATCTTTTGATTATGATTCATTCGAATGTCTCTCCTCCATCATCAAGACCAAGGATAACGGCTCCCTACTGTGTCACCTGCTCTATCACGCCCCAGGTAGAAACACAGCATTTGGAGAACAATTTTCTGACCTGATAGCACAAGGAGTACTCGGTGACTCCAATAATTTCTCGGTGATCTGATCTGAATATACGGTGGAATGAGACAAACAATCCTCTAATCCAATCGCTATCCAGTCTCCTATGTGATAACAATCTTACACAATATTGTACAGAGGAGACACACTACAAAGGAGCCACAATGGATGCCATCATTGCACAAAAGAACTCAATCACGATCAACCACATACTTCCCGTCGACTGGTCTGATCACCACATGATACTATTTCATATCAATCACCCCACTCTCTCCCAACAACCCCCTCAAGATCCTCCCAAATGGAGGAGAAACCTTTCTCAAGTGCCCCTGGATATCCTGGAAGATCAGATAAGCTCACTCCTCCCGGACCACAAAGACCACCTATCCACCAGTAACCTCACTGATCGGTACAATTCCGAGCTAGTGTCCTTACTTGACAAAATAGCTCCACTTAAGCTCAAGAGGAGCAGAAACATTCCATCCAGAACATGGTTCAACTCTGACCTCAACTCAGAAAGGAGAATCTTAAGGGCCAAAGAAAGAAAATGGAGAAACAACCCGACCGCCATCCTTCACGATCAACTGAAATCAGCCCGTAGGAAATACAACAACCACATCAAAAACAAGAAATCCAGCTTCTTTCGCGAGGCACTAGGCAGTGCCAAAAATAGACCAAAGGAGCTTTATAGCATAATCAGGTTTCAAGTCTTTATTTCGATTTGATAAATCATAAAAGACACATTGTAATTCATTTATAAAAACTATAACTTAGAAAACTAATTACAGGAGAGAAACATGTACAAATGTGTTTCTTATTGAGTTAAAATCACACTACACAACTACTAGGTTAAAGTATGAAAACTAATACATAAGTAAACAAAAACTTCATACAAATAAAGTAAACCAAATAGACCATACAATAATAAGCCTTAGATTAATTAATTATAAGGGATTTAAAAAAAAGTATTAAACATCTTAAATAAGAAACCTGATAAGAACATAAAAATTAAGAATTACGTAACAAACCATGACAATCAATCAATCAATGGGACACTATTTCATTCATAAAATGCCAATAAGTGCTATCAGTGCAATCGTATGTTTATGCAGTAGACTGGGTTTGCCCCCTTATGAAGCAGTATTGGAGGGCTCTAACAACCTTGACACAAGTTTTGACCTGATAATCCAGGCCCACCCCAGGTATTTTGCTAGGCTCACTACGAAGACCTCAGAAGTGATAGTCCTTAGCGCCCAAATGGCCTCTGCTGATTTTCTATAAGGTAAACGCTGAAACAGTGGTTTTAACCATTTGTTTCGCGGTGCCAAGTAGCTAGGGCAGGCAAAAAGAAAGTGGCCCTCAGATTCCTTCTGCCCCGTACAGCCCTTACATAAATCTGAGATACCAGTGGACCATTTATTTACAAAGGTGTTCAATGGCAGAGCACCTACCCTGAACTGGTGGTAGAGTTTTTTGTCCAGCGGTTTATTAATAACATCCCAATAAAGCTCACGAGACAGGTCTAACTTAAAAGTAAGGAACCTGCCCGTGAGGCTGGTAAGGCTGCAGATCGAAACTCGATTTTGGCGAAGAGACGCCCAATACAGTGCTTTAAACTCTTGTTGCGAGGGAAAGGTATTAGTGGAGGGAGCTGCCCAGAGTTGTTCTAGACCCATATCAACCAGGATATTTTTTACAGCTTGGAGCCATGGAATTTTCCCAGAACCACCAATTGACCTGACTTCTGCTAGTTCTTTCGCAAATAAAGACAGGTCAGGGGAGGTCCATATTCGCCTCCACAGGGCCACCAATCTGAATCTGGCCATCTCATTGATCGGAAGGCACCCCAGATCCAAACAGAGGGGAATAGATGGAGACGACTGTGGTAGACCTACCAAGTTCCGTAGGAACTTGCATTGGGTTTTAAAGAGTTTTGAGAGGTCCATGTGGCCCCAGAGATCTGCGCCATATAAGATTGCAGTGCTAATTTTGGCGTCATAGATCTTGAGAGCTGGGGTAACCCGCTTAGTAATGGAACTCTTTTGCTCCTTTATTAGGCAGCCAGTTAGCCGTGCTAACTTAAGGTGTTGTACTCCAACTTGATCCTTCCATCTCAGGCGGCTGTCTAGGGTAACCCCCAGGTAGGTCATGGTCTCAACTTGCTCAAGGTTGACTCCACTCAAGCTCACGGAGCTCCGGACAGGACGGTTTCTCGAGAAAACCATAAACTTTGTTTTCCCCACGTTCACCGCAAGATTGTTAATGGCACAAAACTCCTCAAAGCGGTCCAACGCCCGCTGTAGACCCCTACGTGTTCTGGAGAGGAGTAGGGTGTCGTCGGCGAAGATGAGCAATGGGAATCTTGTCCCAGCTAGCATTGGGGCATCAGTGGGGGTATCCGAGAAAAATTTCACCACTTGATCGATGAACAGGAGGAAGAGTGTTGGTGCCAGGACACACCCCTGACGGACACCTCTAGTTACGAGAAATGTTTCCGTCACTTGTCCCTGGCCTCCCCACCTTACCCTCGCATAATTATTCTCATGAAGTTTGATTATGAGGTCAAGTAGTTCGGAAGGTAAACCCAAATTTCTCATGACTCCCCACAATTTGTCCCTTGGCACAAGATCGAAGGCGGACTTCAGATCAATGAATGCTGCGAAGATGGTACCGCCACCAAGTAAGACCACTTTCCAGTAGATCAAACAAAGTCTGAACACCTGGTCAATGGTACTTATACCTGATCTGAAGCCCGCCTGCATGGGAGATAAAATATCCTCAGATTCCATCCAGCCCTGAACCCGACCCAAGACCATACGTACGATGATTTTTTGTATGGAGTCAATGAGACTGATCGGGCGGTAGTTCCCTGGGTTGGACCTATCGCCTTTTTTAAATATCGGTATTATCTCGGCTCCCTTCCATGATTTTGGTATACTAGCTCCTTTGGCTAATGAGTTAGCAATCATTGTTATGTAGGGAAGCCACAAGGCCGGATTTGATTTAAACAGATCCGCTGGAATGAGGTCCATACCGGGAGCTTTCCCTCGCAGGGTCAAACCTAGAGCAAGTTCAACCTCTGATTCTGAGAAAGTTAGATTCTCCCCGTATGTGTGTAACGGGGATGGCTTTCCCAAGGTTGGTTGCAATTTGGGATTTTCAACACTGAATTGGGCAGAATAAAAGGTTACCCACTCTTCTGGGGGTACGTGATTTGCCGGAGTACGCGTATCAGGATCCTTCCCCCATTTGACTAGATCCCAGAACTTTTTCAGATTGTTCGAGGTGGAGGCATCCAAGAGATCCGACCAGAACCTATCCTCCCACTCCCGTTTTGCTTCCCACTGTTTTTTTTTATAATGTAACCTGGCTGCTTTAACTGCGCCCATATCGCAAGATTTTATAGTTTTAATAAGATCTGTATGGGCCTCCCTACATTTTTTATTATACCATTTCTGGTGGTGGGAGTTGGCTTTGGAGGGAGCGCTCCGACAGGGGAGAGACAGTAGGGACTTTAAGTGTTCAAAGCAGCTAATATGGAGATTAATAACAATATCTGCCAATTCCGGGCTACCCCCCAACAGATCAATTTTTAACATTTCGTTACACACATTTTTAACCACAGTATTAACATTGACCCATAATGTTTCGTCCTCCACAACCCTGGACCATTTCAGCCTCCTCCTATCATTAGTTATAAAGACATCCCCTGTCTGTGAAGTGGTAGGCTCCAACGGGCTCTTTATGCTTGGCAGTTTCAGAACAAGCGACAAGGGGTTGTGGTCACTTTCTGGGCGCGTTAATATTTCCATGTCCACTACCAGGGGTCAGTATTCCAATTTTAACAGGACGTAATCAATACGGCTCCGCCTTAGGTCATTGTCAAAGGTACAGTTGGCTCCTTTATCCGATCTTGTGCGGCCATTGCAAGCCCTGAAGCCCCTGTTTAGACAAAGAGCCATCCAGTTCACTGCTGCCTCAGTTGCTTTGACAGTTTTTTCGACCATCAAATCGGGAATGTCCCAAGCGGCATCCTCGGCCGAGCCCCAGCTGTCCCCTATGTCATACAATGGCTCGATCGTACAGTTTAAATCTCCTGCTAAGAGGGTAACATTCCCACTACCCATTTCAACAAGCTCATGGTCTAAAACATTCAACAACGGAGGACTACGGCCACCAGGCATACCTCGGGAGTATATGTTAAAAATGATCAGATCCCGGTGGTTGGCCTTGCTCAGCTTAATTATAAGGAGATCCGGGTTCTGAACAGATAACTCTGTGGGACGAAGTCCCAATGCCTGCTTTACCCATATCAACAAGCCACCTGAGGCACGCCCTTTGCCTCCTCTGATTGCAGGTTTAAAGAAATTAACATAGCCCAACATGAAGACCGGTTCGGGTGCCCATGTTTCTTGGAGTAGGATGATGTCAAATTTATCCACAAACTCCATCCAATCTTCAAAAAGCACACGGGCCTTAATCCCTGCGATGTTCCAGGATAATATTTTCAAGTTTTCTAGGTCAAATGCCGCAAGGGGGGGTGGCAAGGTTGAAACTGCAGGAAGTACCTGGGTGCACCCACTAACCCTCCTATTCTCCATCAACCTATGGTTGTCCATAATATCTCCACTCATCTTGGCCTCTAAATCGTCACTGGAAGCTGGTGAAGTAATCTCCCTTGTGGCCAAACCTCCCATAACTACTTCTAGATTATCAATTGAGTGTGAGGTCTCCCTATTCCACCTCGTCGGCTCATAGCCAACTACTTCAACAAGGGGGGTCAAACAAGGTGTTATATGAAGTCAATCTATGGCCTCAAGGTCGGAAAGGGGACCAAACTAGTTGAAGAGAAATGGGCGTTGCTGGGCAAGAGGTGTTATTTCCAAGGGGTATCTTCTAGCGGGAAGTTGAGCAAAATTTGAATGTGATTGAGATTGAATGGGAGATTGCCTATGGGGATAGAAGTATGATAGGCCCAGTGTTTGGACGTCCCCCTGTCTAGCAAACCTAGCTTTTCTTTGAATGGTATCTACCACCCATGGGTCCCTAAACGAGATTAAAATGCAATCTCCCTCCAGGTCCTTGGTGCCATGGCCCACCCAGTCCACTCTCCTAACATATAATATTTCAGTGGGTGAGGAGGGGGGTAAAGGTCGATTTTTGTTTAACCAAAAGGTCACTTTGTTACGGAGGTCCCCATATGACTCCTTACTACCAGATTTTAATGGAGCAACACCTGTTAATACTATTGTGTATCGTGTTGCCTCCACAGGTAGATCAGCACGTGGGGTGGTAAACCTTCTAAGCCTGTCCACCCTTTGGTTGGTATTACTACGCTGGCCAGCTATATCTCCGTGTGGTAGAAGACAGGGAGGGGCAGGGTTGGGTTTTACTTGTGGGGGTGGCCTGGTATTTTGGGGTCTACAAGAATTTAGTTTTTGTTTTTCGGGGACCTTCAGCGTAGGTACTTGTGCTAGGGTACTCGCAGATGGTTTAGAGGATGTGGCTTTTGTAGCTTTTGGCACCCCCCCCTGTGATCATATTGGTGTCTACCCCTGGTATTTTATTAAAGGCAATATTACCAGTAGGAATGCTATTTGCACTTGAGGTCTTCGGGGCTATTTGTGTTTTAATGACTCCTATAGGGCTGATGCCAGTCAAATTTTGTAACATGGCCTGATTTGAATTCACTACAGCCTCCATGCTGTCTATTTTCGAGGTCATTAACCTGGTCCGTTCCAAGACGGGTAGTAGTAGGGATTTGAACATGGCCTCCATTTTTGCTAACAAGATTTCATCACTGTTAAGGCACATTGGGCAGGGGTTCGAGGAGCCCAAGGTGGTGAAGGAAGGGCCCAACACATTAGGAAATACAGACGGAATTTGGGTGTCTATAAGGTGCCCAGAGCCCTGGCTCCCATTGTCTGTTGTGTCTTTTGTTTTTAAAATCTTACGTTCTCTTCCCCCCGAAAGTCTAGCATCTTGTTTCCTCTTTCTATAAATAATTTCTGTACTTATGGGGTCTGTGGCAACACCGTTGATAGAAACATTAAGGGGTAAATAACCAGATATCTGGCTAGGTTCGGGGCTCGCACTAGCATGTGAGTCATCCCCCTGGCTAGCCTGTGAGTCATCTAAGCTATACGCATCGTCCTCCAGTATGCGAACAGTAGGGCTCTCCCCCACACTATCTAAGTGAACAATAGCATCCATAGAAGTAGGTTGAACACAATTAAAAGCAGCATGTGCTACGGGGCTGGTGGTGGTAGCTAGTCCGCCCAGCGATGAGCCCTTTCCGCTAATGAGGTCAAGCGATAGTCTTTTTTCCACCATCAAGATTTCCTTCTCCAATATCCCCGTGGCCCGGGTGATGAAGGCGTCCAGTGGGCCTGATACAACTCCCTTGGTAGTTTGAATTTGGACTGTGCGGACTTTGCCTGACCTTAAAGGCATGGTGATATGTAGGTTAAAGGCAAGGCCACAGTATCAGTAGATGTTACTTATGTTCATCCCCACTGGTCCCAATATCAAATAATTGTTAAGTGAGGTAGTCCGCCTACCTTAGGTATGTCAGAACCGCCAGGGGGGGTGAGCCCGGGGCGGACTCTGCCGTACTCGAACGGCCTCAAACGGCCCGCTCTTAGCCCGGTCTTCGCCCCGAGCTGCGTCCCGCGCTGCGGGAGTACAATTCCCAGATGTAGAGACCGTGATGGGTGGTGGGCGGGCCAACGGGGAGAGCGGACCGGAAGGTCTCACAGGGTCACGCAGGGACTCCAGGGCAATGGAGTCCCTGCTAACGCTCGCAGCCCCGCTGTGCCTCACACCCAAGCCTGAGTCCTCCGCTGCGCCAGGTGCAGCAACCAGAGTCCAGCCCCCAGCCGAAGACGACGAAGCGGCACCCGCGGAGCGGGTGCGGCGAGCTTCTCCCGGCAGGCAGTGGCGGAATCCCAGAACAAGCGCCTTCAGGTACAAGCGCTGGTCAAAGTTTATAGCGTCCCAGGGAGAGGACTGAAGCAGGAGATGAAATACCCTCCAGTGGGCGGTGGTTAGGCCAACGGGGAGAGCGGACCGGAAGGTCTCACAGGGTCACGCAGGGACTCCTGGGCAATGGAGTCCCTGCTAACGCTCGCAGCCCCGCTGTGCCTCACACCCAAGCCTGAGTCCTCCGCTGCGCCAGGTGCAGCAACCAGAGTCCAGCCCCCAGCCGAAGACGACGAAGCGGCACCCACGGAGCGGGTGCGGCGAGCTTCTCCCGGCAGGCAGTGGCGGAATCCCAGAACAAGCGCCTTCAGGTACAAGCGCTGGTCAAAGTTTATAGCGTCCCAGGGAGAGGACTGAAGCAGGAGATGAAATACCCTCCAGTGGGCGGTGGGCGGGCCAACGGGGAGAGCGGACCGGAAGGTCTCACAGGGTCACGCAGGGACTCCTGGGCAATGGAGTCCCTGCTAACGCTCGCAGCCCCGCTGTGCCTCACACCCAAGCCTGAGTCCTCCGCTGCGCCAGGTGCAGCAACCAGAGTCCAGCCCCCAGCCGAAGACGACGGCGAGCTTCTCCCGGCAGGCAGTGGCAGAATCCCAGAACAAGCGCCTTCAGGTACAAGCGCTGGTCAAAGTTTATAGCATCCCAGACAACAAACCACCAAGACAGTGGCCTTATCCGTACAGGCGTCCAAAGAACTCTGCGACAACTTCGCCCACTTCTTCAACAACAAGATCACAAAAATCGAACTATCATTAGCCCCCAACAACTCACACCCCATAAAGAGTATCACGGATGTACCCCATGCTCTCTCTCCGGGCTCGTCGCCCACCCCCTGGCTGAGCTTTCGCCCGGTGCAAGAAACAGAGATAATCTCGTTGATCTCCACCGCCAAACCATCAGCGCATATCTCAGATCCCATTCCTCCCCTGCTAATCAAAAAAATAAAACACGCTTTTGCACCGCTTTGGGGCAAAATCATAAACAGCTCTTTAAAAAATGGAGTGGTTACCGACTGCCTTAAAATGGGGCAAGTCACCTCCCTGCTGAAAAAACCCGGTCTAGATGAGACTGATTTGAACAATTTCAGACCTGTATCAAACCTCCCCTTGCTCTCAAATGCACTCGAATGTTGCGTACTTCATCAATTAACACAGCACCTGGATAACATCAACCTATTGGACCCCCACCAGTCTGGTTTTAGAAAAGGCTGCAGCACAGAAACTGCGATTCTGAACATCATGGATGACATCCATGGATCACTAGACTCTGACAAATGCTGCCTCCACATTCTCCTTGACCTCTCAGCAGCATTCGATACGGTGGACCACAAACTCCTCATCGGGGCTCTTCAAGAAAGAGCTCGTCTCGGCGAGGTAGTTCTCAAGAAATTCACCTCCGAAACGCAGCAAGTCAACAAAGGCGTCCCCCAAGGTTCGGTGCTCTCTCCACCACTCTTTAACATCTACATGGAACCGCTATCCAAACTACTCAGAAAAGCCAACATCCGCTTCCACCTCTACGCAGACGATACGCAGATCTATCTGGAAACTACCTCGCTCAAAGACATCCAAAGATTAAATGACGTCTTGAAAGATGTGCATGAATGGCTGACAAACAATCACTTGAAACTAAATCCAGACAAAACCGAGACACTCCTCATCTCGAACAAGGAGGATAACCCACAAATTGCTATATGGTTAAAGGCTATCGATGCGCTCAAAGGGAATCTTACTCTAGCAGACTCTGAAAAATCTCTAGGAATCACCTTAGACCCAAAACTGAACATGATGAAACACATTAAGAACTCGGCCAAAAGTGCATTCCTTAACCTGAGACTTCTGAACAAAATCAAACCCTATATTCCAACAAAGGATCTCAAACTGGCCTCACAATCACTGGTACTGTCAAGACTGGACTATGGGAACGCAGTCCTAACAGGAATTCCTAAATCGCATCTGGCACCGATCAAAACAACACTACATGCGGCAGCCAGAATGATCACTAGCATCAAAAAATCGGATCATATCTCCCCTGCACTTAAAGAACTCAAATGGCTTCCAGTAGAAATGCGAAGTAACTTCAGAACGGCCTGCCTAACCCACAAAGCCCTCCATACAGGCAAACCCGAATACCTGGCAAAAAAACTCAAATAAAAAGGTCAGGCCAGAAATTTGAGAAGCTCTAACTCCCTCCTACTCGTCCCACCTAAAACTAGAAGGAAAAGAACAGCGGACTGCTCTTTCACTGGAAACGCCCCCAAAATTTGGAATTCCATCCCTCCGCACATCAGAACCATACCCTCCTTTTTGGAATTCAAAGGTCAGCTCAAATCCTTATTCCTTACCCGTTCCCTTGGATGTGGACAACACGGGACAGATAGCAAGCATAGAGCTACATGATCCCTAATATCCTTGAAACCAAAGAAGCTCCGCAGGACAAATATGACGTTCTATACTATGCAATTCATTTATTGTACATCGCTCACTTGTCATGTTTCTGCTGATTATATACTATGCTCCTACTGTAAAGCGCTCTGATACCTCTGGGTCTTGACAGCGCTATAGAAAACTTCTGAAATAAAAATAAAATTAAATTAAAAAAAATTCTCATCTCTTAATTTGTAATTTATTTATACACCCCATGTGTGTCTCCAGCTGGAGCTTCCGAAGGCTTATTTGTCTGCGGCAAGTACCCCAAATGAGATTCACTAGCATGGTGTTCAATGTATTAAAAATGGATTGTGGGAGTACCGCCGGCAAATTCACGAAATAGTATAATAAACAAGGCAGTATCACCATTTTGGAGATGGCGATCCGTCCCATAATCGATAGGGGCAGGGAGGACCAGAACCCTACGCTAGCTCGGAGGCCCGTTATTGCCCGGAGGAATTTACCCTCAATCTGATCCGCCTGTGTCCTATAAACTTGTAGGCCTAAGTATTTAAAGGTGGTGGGGGTTACCGGTAAGATGTGGGTGCCAAATTGCAAGTGAAATATATGTGGTGTCTCCCGGAAGAAATAACTTGTCGATTTTTCAGGGTTTATGGCCAGGCCGGACAGGCGTTCAAAAGTGGCAAAGATATTAGGGATCGGGGCATTATTAGCAGTCAAGTCTCTTAAGTATAATAGTATGTCATCTGCGTAGATGGGTATTAGATGGTGCGATCCATCAATGGGGATGCCTGGGTCTCGAAGTGCTATGGCCAAGGGTTCCAACGCGATCACCAAAAGTAGGGGGGACAGCGGGCATCCCTGTCTTGTGCCTCTATGAACTGCATATTAGTCTGAGATGTATTGAGCCATTCGAGCTCTGGCCGTAGGGGATGTGTATAATATGCAAACCCATTTAAGGTGTGTTTCTGGAAAACCAAACTGTCGCAGCGCCGCAAACATGAAATCCCAAGAGAGGGAGTCCAAGGCCTGGTTAAGGTCCAGTGCTATGCATCCTGCATGCTCATAGACTTGAGGGGTAGCCTTCATTACGTAGTGTAACCGGCAAGTGTTTAGGGAGGTGCTGCGGTTTGGTAGAAAGCCGCATTGATCACCGTGAATAGGCGTGTTAAGGTAGGGTTGTATGCGATTAGCCAGGGCCTTAGTGATAATTTTATATTCAGTGGACAATAGGGAAAGGGGTCGATATTTAGACATTTCTAGGCTATCCCTTCCAGGTTTGGGTATGGAAGTGACCAATGCTTGCATGGTGGAATCTGGCAGGTGATCAGGCTCAAAGGCACCTTTGTACACTGCCTCCAGGACTGGCACCAATGACTCAACGTAGGTATGGTAGAACTCTACAGGGAGTCCATCAACTCCAGGCGTCTTATTGCGATTCAAACCCCTAATTGCGGCACGGATTTCAAATTGAGTTATGGGGTCATTTATGTCTTTTTGGGCGGCGTCAGGCAATACTGGGAGCTCCTGCAGAAACTCTGTGATAGAAGAACCTTCAACTGGAGGGGGGTGTGTGTAGAGGATTGCAATTTGATCGTGGAAGGCTGTATTTATTTCATTCTGTGTGTTTCCAGCCGGCGTACGAATGCTAGTTATAATTGGTAGGTCTGGTCTGTCCCTGATCAGATGGGCAAGGAGTGTACCGGACCTATCCGTCTCTGTGTGTTTTCGTTGGAGAAATGCTCTGTGGTCTATGATCCGCAATGTTTCCAGTGTGTCGGCATGGTCAATGTGAGCAGATTGCAATGCCTCCCGTTTGTTTGAATCAGACACTGCCTCCTTCTCCAGTATGTCTAATCGGTGTTCAATGTCCTTCAAACGGTGGTGTGTTTCCTGCCGGGCACCCACTATTTGTCCGATTGCCGCCCCCCTAACCACAACTTTCAGAGCATCCCATACGATCAGATTAGATGAGGCTGTGTTCCAGTTTTCAGTTAGGTAATTAGTAATAGTATTAGACAGGGTCGTGCGGAAGGGAGCGTCCTCCAGCAGTTGCGGGTGTAGTTTCCAGGTGGGAACTGGGGTGGTCACTATGCCCCAACTAAGCGTGACCTCCAGGGGGTTATGGTCTAGGTTTTTGCTAGATATGTGGAGTGGCGGATCTTGGAGATGACAGATCTAGAACCTAAGAACCTATCGATTCTAGTGTGGAGACTGTGTACTGAAGAATAGAAAGAATATTCTTTGTGGGTAGGATAAAGGCATCGCCATGCATCAGAAACAGCCCAGCCCGCTGCCCAGGTCGTGAATTGTTCGGCTAGTTTGCTGGCATTTGTACCATGCAGGGGTGGTTGTGACCTATCAAGTACCGTGTCTAGTACAGCATTCCAGTCCGCTCCCAATATCCAGGGAAGGCCATCCCAGTCCGTTAGTACTGTATATGCAGTGCTCTATAAATTGATTCAATATGTGATACCGATTCTTTGACCTCTAAATTGAATTTTTCAGGAAACATAATGTAAATACATACAATAAATACATTACTTTACAAATTGGTCAAATAAGTAATTTCGGTTCTGTTGATCAATTATTTTCACTTCCTATACGGAGACAATCACAAGCACCTAAAAAGCACAAGTAAATACATTTATATATACACAATTTTGCCCAAAATATGATACCTCATTTCAATTTCATACCCACTATACATGCAGCGCTCGTCACTCCTCGCACACATACACATTCATTCACTAACTTTTCACATTCATACCTATGCCAACCGATAATTACAATCACTATCCACGGACAATAGGAAAATAGCTAATTGTTTCTACCTGTTGCTGTGTTGTGTTTGGAATCTTATGCACTCTGGTCGACGCATGTTTCGGGGGAAAATATATTGGGAAACCACCTTCTTCAATACCTCCTGAGATAATTCAAAAGTTGGTAGATCAACAAAGGGGGAATAACATAAAACTCCTTCAAGACCAGCCTGAAAAAACTAGGCTTTCCGACACGAGATGTCAGTTCCCATTTATCACCAGACGCCGTGAGGGTCAGACGTCCACAGAAGCTTATCTCCATCAGAATTATCGCAATATTCCATCGCGGACATCGATCTGGCCCCGATACATTCTTAGACGCTCATAACTTCAGAGCCCTTATTCACAGCGCCAATATCCCTGTGGCTATCTGATTACCATTATCAGATACATATCCAACCCAAGTATCAACCAAAATTTTACGTCGTTATCAACTATATCGAAGGAGACCATATTTCTATCAAAAAAAGTTTGAATTTGTGCATTACCTATAACAACGTTGGGTACACAAGACTGAAGAACTATATATTTAGAATTTTCAATCAGCTTTTCTATTCATCTCGAGCTGTTTTAAGTCAAAGACGGGTCACCTGATGAAGGCTTACAAGCCGAAACGCACGTAGTGCATCTACCGCTTTGCCTGCATCATGTTTCTCCCCCCTTTTTTTATGTCGAGTTATATGTATGTCTTTGTATATTTGATGAAAAATTCCAATTGATTTTGAAATGTACCAAAAGGCTTCTTAAAAATATTTATCTACTATAACCAAAAAAATATATTTTTCACAAAACCAAAAAAAATAAATCCTGAATAAATATAGAATTGTGTAGTCAATGATATTTTGTGTATAGTGGGTTTCTAGATATTTATACTTCATTGTTTTGAATGTCTAGTTATAGGCTTATTTCAAACTAGACAGCCTGAAAAAACTATTCTTAAGTTATGAAGCAACTCTGGTGTTTCTCCTGCACAAGTGAAAACCTTCACCAATCGAAAAAAAGGAAAAGAAGAAACCATCACTGTGCTTTACAAGCTAAAACATTTATTAGACCTCATAACCCCTGAAAGACTTAATCCTATAATCCATGCACATCTGTGGCCCCGTGACAATACCGCCTTTGCTCATGAGAGGTAAGGTACCAGTTATCTTCTTGCGCATGTGAAGAATAAAGGTAAAATAGTGTCACTCAGCCTTATTGAAGGTGGTGTTTGTGTGTACATTACCTTGAAGGCCTTCAACTTTCGTACTGGGAGCACAGAGGTCTTAGAGGATCCAGGGCCATAAGCCGTTCTATTCTGTTCCAAAAAATGCAAATGTAAAACAGATACAAAAAATAATTATTTTAATTATATTGGCACAACCAGCAGATGAATTGTCACCTGTATATATATATCAGTACATACAGGAGGATGTCTCCACATTTATTTTACCTTTGTTGTAGTCTATTAGTTGTTTTTTATATATCAAGTGAGTAATGTACAAGGCGTTCTCTTTCTGTTGTTGGAATGACTAGAATCACCTTATGTGAAAATCCAAAGGGCCTTTCATCGGGCCATCATGGATTCCTAAAGGAGTGCAAGATCAGTGTTGAAGAAAACTATGGTTTCCTATCCATCACTAAGTATTTAAAATACTCTCTAATATCTTGTACATTGTAGAACTATGTATTGAAACAAACAAAGTACCCCGCTTGAATGAGCAAAGTACCTCCCCGGGCTAAAAACGCTATGTTGAGACTGTGGTACATGATGTGTACTGTCATGATTCCAATATGGTCGACGTACGAGAAAAATTTAAATATCGCTATATATATCAGTAATCGATTTGGGTAGAGTTAACTAAGAAATCATGGAGCAACTCATTTGATAAAGCTCTTTTAGCCCCGCCATCTGAAATAGTGAGTTTCAAAGTTTTTAGTGTTTTTAAACAATTTTTAAACATTTTCTAATTCTCAGTATAATGAGATTTTCATCTCTGTTAAATTAAATATATCTGTCAATAAAGATGGGTAGTGTATTTTACACATTACAAAATGGAGCATAGGCCAAGATGTATACTATATGATACGTGTTTGCCCCCCACTATACCATATGTGTAGTTCTGACATAAAGGAAGATATCACAATATTGTTTGGGATATGATATACTGTAGTTTTTACCATTTTATAAGCGATTGAGTAATGTCCTTACTCATGTGTACTTGCACTTTATATATTAGGTTATATGCCTTTTCCTAAATATTGTTCCTTAATTTTATTGTATAATGAAATGGCTGTACTTTTGTTTCTATTTTATTCTGGTATTAACATGGGGATGATTTGTTATGTTGAAATTTCTTCTTTTTTACTTGTATACCTTTTATGAGGAACTCCTTCATAAATAAAATTGAATTGAATTGACAAGAAACCTTACCGGGGATCGAAGCATATAGTACAACTATCGTCAAAGGACCCTAAACAGAACAGACATGGTCCGTAGGTGCCTGAACTAAGTGAAGAAACTAAGCTGGAGACATACCAATGTGCTTGATCGCCTTACCTTGTAATGCGAAGATCTAGCTTCCCACTGCTCGGTCACACGAACGAGTCCTAGTCTGTGGGGGATACCCTCCAGCCGAGCTAATATAGTTTGAATGGCTGGCACGTATGTTGATTCGCCTGTCGAGTTGATATCAAGCTGGTATACTCTGCTGTCTTGACAAACATAAACAACGGACATAAATTGAAAAAACTACATGAACACCAGCTTAACATGACTAAACTCCAATATCTATCCTTAGTGAGCAATGCTGAAAGAAAGTACAACTTACTGGAATTTAAGCTGATCTCTTTCTGTTGACATGATTGGTGGGACAGCGTGGGAACCTACCCTGAATATGTATGCATGCCATCTATAAATGGGTATACTTCAGAATGCTCTTAAACGCGAGCAATACTAAAATGAGGGCAAAAACCTACTTAATAGTAACCAGTTGCAGGGAACTATGTCCTAATGTACCCACTTATGCGAGTAAACTGAAAGTAAAAATGAAAATAAAAAGGGGTGGGACATGATGACACTGTGCTAATATTATGGGGCCCGATTAACAGAACTAACTTAAGACAAAATTCTCAGTTTAGGAGTAGTAAAGTTAGGAGTCCTAACTTTACTACTCCTTAATTGAGTGAAATCCTAACTTTAAGACATTCGGTATTCACAGAAGGCATTTAGGAGTCCTAACTTTACTACTCCTAAACTGAGAAAAATCCTAACTATAAGACTTTCTGTATTCACAGAAGACATTTAGGAGTCCTAAAGTTAGGACTCCTAACTTCTGTGAATACCGAAATGAGTAAGTGCCTTCTGTGAATACCAAAATGAGTAAGTGACTTCTGTGAATACCAAAATGGTAGTAAGTTTAGGATTTTGTCTTAAGTTAGTTCTGTGAATCAGGCCCATTTTGTGTAGCAATTGATGTGGATATTAAACCTAACCATGTGCCCTGAAAAACGACAACATTTTTTCGTGCAGCTCCTGAAATTTGGGAACTAATTATGTACAATAGAGATATTAAGGGTAGATGGAAAAAGAAGAATGAATTGACCAGGGCTATGTTAAGTGAGTTAAAACTCATCCTTCCTATTAAGTCTTAAAACTGAGCTTGAACTGGTAAAAGCCACTAAGTCAACAGATTAGGTATGTGATTAATGATGGAGGCAAGGTAAATGATGTAACAAGAACTGAGGCAGATAGGATCAGGTAACTCGCCATATTATTTCCTCATTCAACCCTTTCTTAGCCGTATTAAGATGGAAAATCCAGTATGTCTTTTTATCTTTGCGTGTGTCTGTGATGGTTTGTCTGTGTCTTTCTTGAACTTTTTCTAAAATAAGCCACTTAAGTTTGTTTTCTGTGTGGCTTTTTTCACAGCAGTGCTGGACTAAGGATGCTTGATGATTTTTTGTTCTAATGGCTGACTTGTGTTCTCCATACCGAGTCCAGAACTCTCTGCCTGTTTCACCTATGTATCGGAGACCACATGGCATATTATAAGATATATTACATTAGAGCTTCCACAATTTTAAATATCTTTCAAGAGGTCCGTGATTCCTCAATAGTGCCATCTGTCTGTTGTTAAGGCGGCATTGCATGCATGGCAAGTGCCACACCTTTGACCAAAGCAGTTCCCATGATGGAGCTTTGTGCTTGTTCTTTTTTTATTTTAATCTGGGGTGGATTAATTTATCTTTTATATTCACGTTCCTCCTATATGCAGAGATGTGTCTATCTAATTATTATTCTCTATGTTGGTGTTGAGAATGTTCAAATGTTTGTTAAATATCCTTGTGACATTATAGTTCAAATTAGAATGGTTAATAGCGCAAACTAGTTTTTCTTGCTTTTTTGCAGTTGGGTCCCTGTAGGAGAGCATCTTGATTTTAATGCTATGCTCTCGTAATGGCTTATCTGAGCAAGTGTTTAGGGTGCTGTCGCTTTAGGAGTCTCTGCTTAAGTGCTTCTCAATATGTCTTGTATTCTATGATTGTAGAGCAGTAGAGCAGTTACTTCTAATCCTTAGGAATTTTCCTTAGGGAAGAAAGTCCTTCTGACAGTGTGGGTGAAAGTTCGAGTGCTGTAGCACTGTATTTCGTGCTGGTTGTTTTCTATAAAAGCTAACCTGTAAGTTTCCCGGAGTACCTGAAATCCAAATGTCCAAAAACTCAACCTTTTCAGAATCGTATTTAGCAGGGAATTTAAGATTGTTATCACAGAGATTGAGCCATTGTATACATTTTCAAAGTCATTCCTCTTGTCCAGACCAGACAGAGAAGATGTCATCAATAAAGCAAAGCAATGGGTTTTACGTTTTCGAAAAAAGGGGCAGCCTCATTAAAGATGTGACTGCGTGTTGTAGCATCTTTATTCGATTCACAGAATCATCAGAGGAATAAATACAAAACATTATCAATAAAATGAATACATACAATCAATGATCTTCATTTCAGTTACACTACAGTACTTGAGGTATAGTTTTACAACTTCAGCAACATATTCATACAAGGTGCAAAATGTAAAGTGCCTAAACATGTCAATTTCAGAATCTTACATCCTAAACAAACTTCACAGCTCACGTTATTCTCTCGACAATAGATAGAAAAGATAGCCATCAATAGGATAATTAACATTTAAAATTTGCAAGCAACATGATTTTAATTTTACAGTCGACAATAAAATATTTGTTACATGTCGTGCAATTTTATCATAAATATTGATTTTTAACAATCAACTAATAATTGATGTCACAAAAGCAGGTGCTGTGTGAAAATTTCTAACCCACTGTAGGTTCACAAGATCAATGTTTCCCTTTTCCACTATTTGTTTAAAACCGTAAACCTCGCTTTAACCTAATAAAATTAACTGCCAATAAAAATCTACTAATTCCAAAAACAATCAACCTAGAAGTATCGGACTTTAAGATACGTAACATTTTAACATATTTTCTAATACACAGGTTCCTGCCCAAGGGTTTTAACCATTTCTTCCTTGGGGTTTCATACAATGGGCAAAAAAATAGCACATGTGCAATATCCTCTTCTCTACCTAAGCAACACTGGGTACATTTAGATCCTTTTTCCCCCGCTTAGATGTAAATGACTTAATTAGCAATGTACCGTATCTGAATTTTAGATACAGCACTTTAGCGAGAAAAGGTTCAATTTCGTCTAAAAATGGCTCAAAGGAGGGGCTTATCTTAAACATCAGAAACTGTGTAGTGAGAGTGCCAGATCTACAACTTAGTGTTACACTATGCTTGATAAAATTCCAGTAGGTAGTTTTACATTCCTGTTTGGATTCAGGAGTTAGCAGGTTTGGTTGTTCCCAAAACTTTCTCAAACCCAGATCCAAAAACAACCTCCGAATATGAACCAACCATGGGTAAGTAACAAAAGTATCAAGATCGATTAATTCCCTCAACGCTTGCCTATATATTTGCAATTCCTCCGTGGTCCACATACTAATCCAATGTGAAAGAGTCATCCAGATTGCCCTATGTTCAACCGCCTGATACCCAAATCAAATATTAGGGGGATCACAGGTGTATTTTGCGGCAGGGCAGTAAACCTCCTGAGGATTCTATTTTCTCCCGTAGTAAGGGGTAAACGACCCCCCCACACAACCTCGCGCCATATACGGCGGCTGCTTGGGTCCTGGATTTATAAACTTGGAGGGCTGGTGTAACGGCCTTTGACGAAGAAGAAAATAGTTTTATTGTAATTGGGCCTGCATTTTGTATTAAAATAGATTGGATTTCATAATTTGGGTGTTCCAAGAAAGGTTAGAATCGATAGTTACCCCAAGAAAGACAAAATTAGAAAATGCTCCAATGTTACTCCATTCAACTTCATATTGTTCTTAAAATATGAAGGGGGGCCTAATAATCATATATTTAGTTTTCAAGGGATTAATTTCCAGCCCTTTTTGCCTACAGTATAGGTCCAATGTATTTAGGAGATTTTGGAGACCCTTTGGTGTTTGGGATAAAAGAATGGTATCATCAGCGAAAGTTAATGCACAAATGTGTTCACCTCCTAATTTCGGGGAATCATGATTGGCTTTTTGGAGGGACTCTATCATATCATTGACGTACAAGAGAAACAGAGTTGGTGCCAGGACACAGCCCTGGCGCACACCTCTCCCAACTGGTATCTCTTCTGTCAATTCTCCCCGTTTTCCCCAGCGTACTTTCGCAATGGTGTTCTCGTGGAGCCTGACTAACTGTACTACAATATTCCTCGGGACCCCTTGCTGAAGTAGATTAGCCCATAGTAGATCTCAAGGGATAGAATTAAAAGCGGCCTTTAGATCTATAAAGCCCACATATAAATGACCAGATCTCAGCCTTGTATATTTCTATGCTATGATTATCAACCTAAAGACCTGATCTATGGTGCTAATTCTCTTCCTGGACCCAGCTTGGCATGATGCTACGACATTATTATCTGAGATCCACTCATTTAGCCTATCTAGGATCTGTTTTGCATAGACCTATAGACCTTTTGTATTATATCTAACAAGCTTGTCAACTTTTGCGTTTTTGCAATCTTTTTCCTCCCGGTAATCGCATCAGCTGCTTTCCTCTTCCCCATTGTTATCATATAGGTCAGTGGAGGTGCCTACCTTGGATTTTTGGTCAATGTTAATGTGATAGCTTACACTTCAATAGGATTGCAGTAGTGTTTTTCCGGGTGAATGCTCCTATATCCAATAATATCACTTCAATACAGTAAACCGATAATATTACTGCTATCTATCTATAACTATTAGCAATCACATATCAAATACTTACATTTTTTTTATATAAAATGCGAGTTACAAAAAATAAAACCAAAATATTAAAAGATGTGAGAAGAAAAAAGATGCTTATTAAAATGAATACCTAAATTCTACTTAGGATCATTCAAAGTTTTAGAAGATGGAGCATGTCCTCCTTAAACAGGTATAGATTGTCTGTTCAGTCTTACCGCTGGTGCAAGCAGCCAAAGAATAAAAAACAAGAGATATGGCCCAGCTCGGCCTTCTTCGGGCTTTGACGGGCGCAGATGGGCCCGCCCTTGGCCTGGGCTTCGCACGGTCAGCATCCCTGGCCCGCCCGCGCGCGTCCCGCGCTGCGAGAGCTCTGTACCGAATTTAAAGTGCCTCCTGGTGCTGGTTGGTGACGCTTGTGTTAGGCGCCACGGGGGACTCTGGGAAGTGGAGTCCCAAACACGATGGTGAAGCGGTGCAGTCCCCGCGGACTGTTCAGGCAAAGCAGGGCAGGGCAGCGACAGGCGAACAGCGGCAACACAGGTTTGGGATGCATTCATATTCTCCCACATAAATATTCATTATGTTGAGAGCACAAGATGCTCCCATACTAGTCCCTTTAGTTGTTGATACGTGCTGCCATTGAGCTCAAAATTGTTTTGAAAAAGCTATTTTTAGACGTTCCAATATGACTGTATCTGGTCTGTCACCTGAAGATCTTTTAAATAGGGCTTCTACTGCTTCTATGGCTTCTTGCTGTGGGATATTTGCTTAAAGCACATCAATATCTAGTGTGACCAACATTTCTAGTGCTGGATTGTAGGGCACATTTTCTATCTTGGTTATCATGTCCCCAGTATCGCTCACATAGGACTTGTAGCTCTTTATCATGGGGCAGAGGTATGTGTCCTCATATTTTGATAATGGTTCCGTAATAGAATTTATTAACGAAACGATGGGACGCAAAGGAGAATCTTCTATATCTTTATGGATTTTAGAATGCCATATGCAGCAGGGGTCACTGGATTCAGTATGTTGAGAAACTCTATTCTTTTTTACAGATATCATCATTATGTAGTGCTGTGTGAGTAAGTCTTTCAAATCTGAGTTTTCAAATTGTCGAGTACTCTCGGCGTGCATTTTTTATAGTACTCAGGCGCCTGCAACATGGTCTTATTTTAGCAATATATTCATGGGTATCCATTACTATAAAGCCCTGCGATGACAAATGCTTTATAGTAATGTTGGTATTGTCCTGTAGTTTTTTCAAGGCTGTTTCTCTCCCTTTGTTAGGTTTGGTGTAACTCTGGTAATGTGATGTTGTTGAGTCCTTTTAGAACTGTTTTCTCAAAGATAGCCACCTCTGGCCCCACCATATCAGGCACGGGTGTGAATTTGGAAGTGGGTTTACAGCTTGGCACGTTGATATATTCCATATCCATTGTCTGTTAGGCAATGATATGGAAAGCTCCCCTTGGGCTAAGGTGGAGATAAAGACTCATTTAGAGATGTTGGGTCTGCCTGAGTGGGTGTGTGTGACCACTCGTTCAATGGCAGCTAAGGGTGTTCAAGAGATCTTGGAGCCTGAAAGTATGGCCCAGGAACCTCCTTAAAGAGAAGATGTAGGGGAGAGGGGAACCCAGCCCCTATTGTTCCCACGGTCCAGGAGGAGGCAGACCTTGAGGGGGATGCCCTGGAACCTACAGGGGAGCAAGTTTCTGAACTGGGGAACCTACCTGAGCTAAGCCATTAGCAGCAAGAAGGGGGTCCCTCCTGGGCGGAATTTTGTGCAGAGCAGAAGAAGTGCCCTTCTCTTGTGGGTTTGAGGGAACAGGCCATGAACCAGGCAACAGGTGATCAGTCTGGATCACATTAGATCTACTGGGAGAAAGGTCTCCTATATAGCGAGCCTAAGGTTATTAAGCCTGGGTCAGCCCGTGTGCAGGTGGTACCCCAGCGCTTCAGAGTCTTCCTACTGGGTTTGGCTCATGACGTTCCTTTAGCTGGACATCTGGGGCAGAACAAGACCATTGAAAGGCTTGTATCCCACTTTTATTAGCCCCTGATGAGAAAGAGTTCAGATACTCATTGTAGGACCTGTCAAACTTGCCAGGCAAGTGAGAAAAGTAGAAGGAGGCACAAGGCCTCTCTCCAACCTTTCCCTGTAGTCAGTACCCCTTTTGAACGGGTGGGCATTGACATTGTGGGGCCACTTGACCCCAAGTCAGCCATGGGCAACAGGTTTATCCAGGTCTTGGTGGACCATGCTACCCGGAAGCCATCCTGCTCAGGACAGTGACGGCCCCCGTGGTGGGACGTGCACTGATGGGGATTCTCTCCCATGTGGGGTTTCCCAGAGAGGCAGTGTCTGACCGTGATACAAACTTTATTTCCACATATGTGAATTCTCAGTGGAAGGAGTGTGGTGTTACCTACAAGTTCACCACTCCTTACCACCCACACAAGGTAATCGACTGGTTGAAAGATTCAACCGGACCCTTAAGGACATGATTATGGGTCTTGAGGAACCTATCAGGCGTAAGTGGGACGTCCTCATGCCATGCATTTTTTTTGCTTACCGTGAGGTGCCACAAAAGACTCTAGGGCTCAGCCCCTTCGAACTGTTGTATGGTCACCCAGTAAGAGGACCTTTGAGACTGGTCAAGGAAGGTTGGGAGCAATCTCCCAGGAAACCTCCCCAGGATGTATACAGTTACATGCTGGCCTTCAGGAACCAGACTCGGCGATTCAGACAGCTCGCTCAGGTGAATCTGGAAGCCAGCCAGGAGGACATGAAGCGGTGGCGCAATCAGAATGCCACTCTGATTGAGCTTCAACCTGGGCAGAAAGTTTGGGTCATGGCCCCTGTAGAGCCTTGTGCGCTCCAGGACAGGTAGACCGGTTCATTTGAGGTGGTGGAGCGCAAGAGTGATGTCACCTATCTGGTGAACTTGCAGTCTCATAGGAACCCTTTGAGGGTCCTGCATGTTAACCGCCTGAAGCCCCACTTAGAAAGGTCCAAAGTGGGCATGCTCCTAGATACTGATGATGCAATGGAGGAAGAGACAGAGCCTCTTCCTGACCTCTTGTCTGCAACAGAGCAAGATGGGTCAGTGGATGGTATCAGCCTCTTTGCCACACTGACACCTGATCAGCAGCAAGATTGTCGCCAACTGTTGAGACAATTCTCTATTTTCCTTGGTTCCTGGTGTCACAGAGTGGTGTGTCCATGATGTGGACACTGGGGACAGTCCCCCTGTGAAGCACAAGGCTTACAGAGTGACTGACAAGGTCAGGGATTACACTAAGGAGGAAGTCTCCAAAATGTTTGCCTTAGGGGTAATTGAGGCCTCCAGCAGTCCTTGGGCCAGCCCAGTGGTTTTGGTCCCAAAGGTGCGGCGCCTGGTGCCACACCTGAACTCCAGTTCTGTGTGAAATACCGAGGGCTCAATTCAGTCACCAGGACTGACGCACACCCCATCCCCAGAGCTGATGAGCTCATTAATCGGTTCGGGCTGCATGGTACCTCAGCACGTTCGATTTGAAGTCTGGATACTTGCAGATTGCCTTGACTGATGGGGCTAAAGAGAGGTCAGCATTCTCCACACCAGATGGGCACTACCAATTCCGGGCTATGCCCTTTGGGATGAAGACAGCCCCTGCCACCTTTCAGAGATTGGTCAACCTGGTGTTGGCTGGACTGGAGAATTTATGTGCTGTCTACCTGGATGACATTGCAGTGTTCAGCGCCAGTTGGGAAGAACATCTGCACCACCTCTGGGAAGTGTTGATGGCACTGCGCAAGGCAGACCTCACGATCAAGGTGAGTAAGTGCCAGATTGGGCAGGGTTCCATGGTGTACTTGGGTCACCAGATAGGGAGCGGCCAGGTGGCACCCCTGCAACCCAAGATCGATACCATCCTGGCATGGGAACCCCCAAAGACTCAGACAGAGGTGAGGGCCTTTTTAGGACTCACGGGATACTACAGGAGGTTTGTCAAAGGGTATGGCAACATTGTTGCACCCTTGATTGAGCTGACTTCCAGGAAGCAGCCCAAGAAAGTGAACTGGACTGACACCTGTCAGAATGCTTTTGACGCCCTGAAGATTGCCATGTGCACAGCACCTGTGCTTCAGGCGCCCAACTTCTCAAAATAATTAATTTTTCAGACAGACGCTTCAGTGCATGGTGTGGGGGCTGTTCTATCACAGAAATGAAGAAGGTCTAGACCAACCTGAAGCCTTCATCAGGAGGAGGTTACTTCGACTGGAACAGAGGTGGAGTGCAATTGAGCGTGAGGCATTTGCTGTGGTCTGGGCGCTGAAGAAGTTGAGGCCATACTTGCTTGGGACTCACTTCCTGGTTCAGACCAACCACAGGCCCCTCAGATGGCTGAAGGAGATGAGGGGTGAGAACCCAAAGTTGTTGAGGTGGTCCATTTCCCTACAGGGTATGGACTTTACGGTGGAACATCACCCTGGTACAGAACACGCCAATGCTGATGGTCTGTCAACATTTTTCCGCCTTAGTGAAGAGAACTCCCAAGGGGAAGGGTAGTTCTCCCCACATTTCAGTTGGAGGGGACACGTGTTTGACCTGGCATCATTGGCGTGAATCTCCCTTCCATTTTTACTGATTGCCTCCTCTGTTTTGATATGTTTTTGCTGGTTATATGCTTTGGGCACTGTGCCACTGCTATTCAGTGCCACAGTTCAAGTGCTCCCTATGTTAAATTATTGTACCGATTAGTGATTCCATGATTGGGTTATTTGATTTACTTGTCAGACCCTAGTACAGTGCACCATGTGTGCCCAGGGCTTGTAAATCAAATGCTGCTGGTGGGCTTGCAGCACTGGTTGTGCCACCCACAGAAGCAGCTTGTAAAGTGTGTCTCAGGCCTGCCATTGCAAGGCATGTGTGCAGTCTCTGACTGCCATATCGACTTGACAAGTGCACCCACTTGCCAGTCCCTAGACGTTCCCTTTTCTTCACATCAGACATCCCTATGGTAGGCCCAAGGGCAGGGTGCATTGTAAGTATAAGGTAGGACATGCTCTGGTGTGTGTAGCATGTCCTAATATTGAATTACAGCCATTTTCGTTTTTCACTATTGCAAGGCTACCTGTTCTCCATATACTAGAATGGGCAGTTAGATTATTACATTCTTATAATCCTAACTGACTCAGGGAACAAGGGCGAAATTCAAATTTAGTAAGCCTGAACTCAGAATAATAAAATACGTATTTTAGTAAAATTGGTTTTTAATATTCTGTGTTTGAAAATACCACTTTTAGAAAGTAGGTATTTTCTTGCCTAACTGTCCAGGTCTGCCTCTGCTAGGTTGTATATTCCTTGTCTGGGTTTGTGAGTGACAGGGCTGGGGGGATTCCAGGAGACAGGCTGGTGCAGCCCAGTGATGAATAGAGAGATCTGCATCTAGACGGGAGGGAGACGTTGCACCTGGGACCTGAATAGGACTGTGCCTTCCCTCTACAATGATGGCCCCACCTCCTGTGACTTGTCTGATGTCTCTTCCCTGCACTGTGAAAGGAGAGAAGGAATCTTGTCAACAAAGTGTTCCAGGGCTGTCCGTTCCCTCCCCTGTGCTGGCTCCACCTCCCGTGGAGTGGCTGATGTCTCTGCCCTGCACAGTGAATAGAAGGAAGGAGTCCTGTAAACAAAGTGCTCAGGAACTGGTTTGGAACAAACAGAGGCCTCTCTGCCTTCAGAGAACAAAGGATTGTGGGGTATCAATATTGGGACCCAGTCCCAATAACTTTAGATCACTTCTGGAACAAGAAACCTTTTGCCTAAGAGAAGAACCAAAGGAAGCTGCAGGAGTTCTGACTGCCCCTCTGCCAGTGTGCTGTTTGCTGGGTTGGCCTGCAGTGGTTGCTACATTGCCAAGGAAAGGAGAAGGAACGTTTTAAGGACTTTCATCATCTACAGAATATTCTCCAAGGGCTTGAACTTTGCTTGCCTCATGCTGAAGTCCCAGGGACAAACGACTTCACCTCCAGCTCCCCCAGTGAATTTCCTTGCTGTAAATTCTATCTACAGACATTTGCCTGTCGCTGGGAGCTGGAAGTGCGACGCACCGAGAGGAAGCGTATCGCCGCCGCAGCTGAAATCATCGCATCGCCGGAGAAGCGCGCCGCGTTTCCCAGGAAGTGTGTGTTCATCGAAGCTGCCTGCTGTTGCATCACTAGAGAAGCGTGACGCCATCGAGAGAGTCGCCATCGCATCACTGGAGGAGCGTGTCGCAGTGCCTGTTGCGGCTCCAAAGTACAGAGTCGTCGCAAGGCTGCCAGAGCGTAAATGCATGCATCACCGCATCGTCGCATCAAGGTCGCCATCTTCTTGCATCGCAACTGGATCATTGCATCGCATCGAGGCGCCATGTTGCTCATCCCAACGGGCCCGCAGGCCGAGAATGTACGCATCATCCCCGCACCGGTAAGGATCATGACGCATCCCCTACTCTGCGTAAGTATTGAGGCAGGACGCAACCTTTCCCCCGGATCACGGAACCGACACATCACCTACACTACGAGTCTTTTGTTTGTTTTGCATGACGCATCCAGGTCCATTGTTGAGAACTGTGTCGCATTTATCATCAACTTGAACTAAGCAAATTTCATCATGTTTAAGTCAACTTTAAGTATAGTATTGTGGATTTTTGTTGTTTGTGGTCTTGTGGTAAGTCTGTATAAAGAATACTTATTTTTATAAATCGTGTGTTGTGTTCATCTGTAGTGTTTTCACTGTTTTACTGTGTATATTCACAAATGCTTAACACACTGGCTCTGAGATAAGCCTGTCTGCTCATGTCAAGCTACCAAGGGGGTGAGCAGGGGTTATTTAGGAGTGTAATCCCCTTATCCTGACTTAGAAGTAAGGGTCCCTATTTGGACAAAGGTGAATACCATTGCCAGTTAGAGGCCCCCAGTTGTAATAATAACCAATCACAATAACAATTTACACAGGAAGCACTTGCACTCTGGCACTGATCAGCAGTGGCAAAGTACCCAAAGCATCGAAGCCAGCAAAAACAAAATCCAGCATAGTGTCAATAATACAGGAGGTAAAGGCACATATTCTGGGGAAACCACACCAAGGATTACAGTTCTAACAATGAGACACTGTTGTACATAGCTTTTTGCAATTTCCTAATTATGAATCACAAAAATCTGCAATTTGGAAATCGTAAATTCACTTTTTTGTACATCTGGTGCTATATTTTGCCCACTCTCTATTATCCTGATGCTGCTAAAAAGGGTTTCTTTCTATACAAATAAATTCATATTATTAGAGTATACTATAACCACTGTATCATGTTCAAAATCCTTAGTTTGTGCTTCTCCAGACCAAGAAATCTTAAAAAATGTCTACCAGTAAGGATAACATGTGAATCTTACTCCTTGTAGTCCCCTTTGCATTACATAACATGTTCTATACACTGATAAACACATGTATGCTTCATTGTCTCTGTATGTGCATGTAATGTAAAGGGTTCCGATACCCTACACTGGTATTAGAGATGCTGTATAAAATGAAAAACCTGTGATAGAGGGGATATGGAGGATGAGAAGTACTGTTGGAGGGTGATAGTTAGGGATCATTGAAGGGCCCCAATAAAGATATTCTGGTGCACAGTAAGGTCATCATTTACTTTGCTTTAAAAGCTAATACAATTAAAAATATCATGACAAAATGTGTTGTAGATGCACCATTTCCCCCCAAAATTTTCTTGAGGGGAAAATCCCCCTTTGTTGTGGTCAGACGTAATCTCTGCACCCGCTATGCACCTTTGGGGGCTGGTCTGACAACATTTGCCAGGGCTATTTTGGGTTCCCAGTATAGCCCTGCCTGGAAGACTTTGTCAGGAGGACCAAGAAGGCCAGAACATGAAAGAGAACTAAGACTAGAAGGTTTAACACTAAGCCCAAGACAGTCAAGAGGCCCAAGAACAGGAGTACCTGGGCCAAAACGAACAGAACATGCTGAAGAAGAGGAAGAACAAATAAAGAAGAGTGGAACCAGGATGAACAAGAGGAGGAGGAACAGGGCCAGGAAGAGTTCCAGGGAAAAGAGGATGATGTGTAATAGGACAGGCCTGGGAGGAGGAGAGAGACCAAGAGAGTTTTTCGACCACTATTTTTGTAAATTATGAACCACTAGGAATCACATATGTTATAATGAAATGTCCCACTGGACCTGTATTGCTTTCTAAAGGCTACAGATAGCTCTCAAAGCTGGCCATAAGTGAATTATCATTAAATTGAAACATTCAATCCCTGCCACAAACTCATTTTAGCTGTTTTGGGCGACGCTAAATGAACAATAAGCGCTGCCTCTTGCATCGAATGACTGCGTAAGAAGCTGCTGGGGTTAATTTTGATAAATAATGCATTTGCATGGAGAAAACTGACCCCGAAGGTGAGACTCAGAGCCCTCATTCACCAAGCCTAAGATGGCGGCGGTGTAAGCTATGTATCGAATGGGCGAGTAAGCGAAGTTGCCCACCCACAACCGCATCCAGCTCATTGCGGCCAGCAACTGCAGCTACTTACCAGGCTTGGCTCTCTGCCGTGAAGATCCCCCAGAAAGAGGGGGATACCAGATGAAAGTTGAGCGGACTTGTCCTGCGCCGCTCCTCCGATGATTCGGTCCAACCTGGAGCATCTGCAGCCCGCCTGAGATCCTCCACAGCAGCCCCACGAGAAGCCACCAAATGAGACCACAGTCCGACGGAGCTTTCGCCACGAACCCGGACTGCCGATCTGTTTTTCGGAGGGATTCACGTCGCTCTCTGCACAGGAGCATCACTGGAGGTAGGAAGCCTGACCCCAACATGGCCGCCACACGCGACCTCCACAACATAAACTCGATGCCCGCAAACTCCTACTGCTCCCAATTTTGACTACCAAAGCTCTGATTCCCCTAGAAGTCAAATGGGGAACTTTTAAAATAATTAACAACTCTCATTTGCGGACCGATGACACGCTCGATCACAGGATGAGCCCGCCTGACGCCAAAATGGCCGTCACGCGTGACCTCCTCGACTCCAATTGAATCGGACTGACCTCAAAGGTCCTCAATTCGACTAGAGTAGCATGGGCACCCCTTGGTCTCAAATGGAAGCCTAGAAAAAAAAACTATCGCCCCTACAAGCCTGATCACTGGATAACCCAGCCTGACTTCAAAATGGCCGCCACGCGCGACCTCCTCCTCACCAAATGAAGTATATCAACTTCAAACGCCTCCAATCGGACTAACAGACCACGGACAAGCCCGGTGACTTGAAGATCTAGTGCCCCCTAACCCAGTACCGGATCACAGCCTCCCCGGGGATCAAAAACAAAAAAAAAGGGATCCTTGCAAAAATCAATCATCTGCGGAAGAATCCTGTAAAAAGTCCAGTCAAATGAAGTTTATCCCTGACTCCAAAATGGTTGACACGTGCGACCCCCCGACCACGAATGAAACTCTCCGACCCCTATTACCCCCAATTTGTCAACCGGAGTACAGAGACCCTGGGGAGCACAGAGGGGATCCATGAAAAATCAAATCGCTCAGGCCAGCGCCATGCCAGCAGATATGGACACTAGTAGATAAAGCTAACCCTACAATGGCCACCTCACGTGACCCTCTCTCCTAAGATTAGGTCCCCCCTCCTATCAGCGCGTCCTCCTGACCAGCAGAGGTCACTCCCCCGACCTCATCAACAAGACTAGCATGGTAGCACATAACACGCTGGCCGAACCACGACCCGACAATGAGCCTGGTAATGAGAGTAGCTGAAATTCTGGTCTACCACAGGACGCCTACCCTCTAGCCCACTTCGAACCGCAGACTACCTTTCGAATAGATCCCACACCGTGCCTCGAAGAATCCCGGGAAGCAGATCACTAAGCCTACCAGGAACTACGACCCCTCCTAGGCCCGGATCCCGATTGAGTCCTAGCAACACCTATTAACAGGCCCGTTAAGCCCTCACGGTAAATTTTTAACACATTCACCCTTCTCATATCCATCTCGATTGACCCACCCCGCCCCCCCATTCAGGCACACTGTGCTCACACCTCACAGTCTCCCTCCCCACACCCATCTCGACCAACTCACTCCACTCCACCCCCCGATCAGGCACCCTTCTCTCACATTACCTATATGATGGCACATGACTCGCTACCCTCTCTCACGCAAGCCCTACCTGCCCACCTGAAACCACACAGCCGGAACTCATTCACCATCATCTTCCCCCCTCCTCTCTACAAAAATGAGACGCATCTTCAAACAGAAACTAACACATGGAAGCCCTATTCACATACATCTACCACTCAGCCTCCAAAGGTCCGACTAAGATGGACCTTATATTCCACACTGAGAGACTGAAAGATTAGAACACAACTCTATATAGCAAAAACCACATCCACTTCCCACAGTTGCAAACTCACCACCATACTCCCTAACCATACGGCCAGAAGAGGGACCACATCTGTGACCATCTACACGAACGGCACGGTTCTTATTCAGGCAAACAAAAAAAACCTTGAAGCCTTTGACTCCCTATTTCCAGCATTAAGATCTGCCCTCCCATCCCTACCGCACCCCGTCTCAATCCCTATCCCGCCTACAATCACAGCTAACGCCGAAACCTATGTTTCTATCATTCACCCACCCGGTACCGCTCCGGCTCGCTATGCTCCCCTTCACACGCCAGTCCTCACCACTTCCCAACTCACACCTACAGGCAACCAGCCACAAAGGGAAACTCCAGTCACACCTCCTCGGTCCCCACCCACCCATCACACTTCCCCTACCAAGCCTATCCCCCAACTCCTTACTGAAAGCTCAACCTCACCCCCTTACCGGATCCCACCTCACCAAACTCACAGACGTAACTCGCCGATAGAGACCACCTTCCCCAATAGCTGCATCCCAGCTCTCAGACACTATAAGCCCTCTCTTGTCCCTATCCATCCCCTCCCTCTGACCTCATTCTCGATCATGAAAAAAGACAACCTGACATGCTCCACCAATAAAAGACCTCAACCCCTCAACCTGATACACATTACGCAAGATGATGCCCCAGATACCCCCAACTCTTCCCATGACTCCTTGGCGCAGCGTCTCACGCCCCTTGAAAGTCAGATAGATGCTATCTCCCAGGGCTTAACCGAAATCCTCTCTAACTTAGATAAAGCCCGCAGACCCCTGAAATCCCCTCCCGGGACTCCCCACACCGCCAACGCAAGCAGCCCTCCCGGGCCCTCAGAAACTCCTGATATCCAGCAGCAAAGTCCCCCCACCAGGGTTTTGAAATCAGGCTTACAAGAAGCCTCAAAAACCAGAGGCCCAGCACCTAGGATCAAGATCAGTTCTTTGTCTGATATAATTCACATGACCTCAAGGCCCATTAGAACAGAAGCTCCCATGCTAGACAACGAAGCAGCCATACTAGCCGCCTCATACAATTCTCCATCCTTGGACTCTCCTAAATCCAAAATCCAAGTGATCACAGGCCTCCGGAAAGACCCTCCCTGCACAAAACCCCTGAGATGGCCTGTCCTCACCGCCATACCTAGGGCGACCAAAGAAAGTACCGCCAGCAATAAAGAGCTTTTCACCAACTGCTTACTGATCAACTGCAGATCGGCCTCACTTCACGCAACGGAACTAGTTGAGGCTATCCTCTCACATGACATTGACATTGCGTTCCTCAAGGAGACCTGGCTGAACAAGATATCTCCCCCTTGCCTAGACATGTTGGTACCACCTGGTTTCTCCCTGATCAACAAAGACAGGATAGATCAGCGAGGAGGAGGGGTTGCTATTATCCACAAAGATAGTATGGTCATCTCGGAACCACATCTTTTGATTATGATTCATTCGAATGTCTCTCCTCCATCATCAAGACCAAGGATAACGGCTCCCTACTGTGTCACCTGCTCTATCACGCCCCAGGTAGAAACACCGCACTTGGAGAACAATTTTCTGACCTGATAGCGCAAGGAGTACTCGGTGACTCCAATAATTTCTCGGTGATCTGATCTGAATATACGGTGGAATGAGACAAACAATCCTCTAATCCAATCGCTATCCAGTCTCCTATGTGATAACAATCTTACACAATATTGTACAGAGGAGACACACTACAAAGGAGCCACACTGGATGCCATCATTGCACAAAAGAACTCAATCACGATCAACCACATACTTCCCGTCGACTGGTCTGATCACCACATGATACTATTTCATATCAATCACCCCACTCTCTCCCAACAACCCCCTCAAGATCCTCCCAAATGGAGGAGAAACCTTTCTCAAGTGCCCCTGGATATCCTGGAAGATCAGATAAGCTCACTCCTCCCGGACCACAAAGACCACCTATCCACCAGTGACCTCACTGATCGGTACAATTCCGAGCTAGTGTCCTTACTTGACAAAATAGCTCCACTTAAGCTCAAGAGGAGCAGAAACATTCCATCCAGAACATGGTTCAACTCTGACCTCAACTCAGAAAGGAGAATCTTAAGGGCCAAAGAAAGAAAATGGAGAAACAACCCGACCGCCATCCTTCACGATCAACTGAAATCAGCCCGTAGGAAATACAACAACCACATCAAAAACAAGAAATCCAGCTTCTTTCGCGAGGCACTAGGCAGTGCCAAAAATAGACCGAAAGAGCTTTATAGCATAATAAGACAACAAACCACCAAGACAGTGGCCTTATCCGTACAGGCGTCCAAAGAACTCTGCGACAACTTCGCCCACTTCTTCAACAACAAGATCACAAAAATCGAACTATCATTAGCCCCCAACAACTCACACCCCATAAAGAGTATCACGGATGTACCCCATGCTCTCTCTCCGGGCTCGTCGCCCACCCCCTGGCTGAGCTTTCGCCCGGTGCAAGAAACAGAGATAATCTCGTTGATCTCCACCGCCAAACCATCAGCGCATATCTCAGATCCCATTCCTCCCCTGCTAATCAAAAAAATAAAACACGCTTTTGCACCGCTTTGGGGCAAAATCATAAACAGCTCCTTAAAAAATGGAGTGGTTACCGACTGCCTTAAAATGGGGCAAGTCACCTCCCTGCTGAAAAAACCCGGTCTAGATGCGACTGATTTGAACAATTTCAGACCTGTATCAAACCTCCCCTTGCTCTCAAAAGCACTCGAATGTTGCGTACTTCATCAATTAACACAGCACCTGGATAACATCAACCTATTGGACCCCCACCAGTCTGGTTTTAGAAAAGGCTGCAGCACAGAAACTGCGATTCTGAACATCATGGATGACATCCATGGATCACTAGACTCTGACAAATGCTGCCTCCTCATTCTCCTTGACCTCTCGGCAGCATTCGATACGGTGGACCACAAACTCCTCATCGGGGCTCTTCAAGAAAGAGCTGGTCTCGGCGAAGTAGTTCTCAAGAAATTCACCTCCGAAACGCAGCAAGTCAACAAAGGCGTCCCCCAAGGTTCGGTGCTCTCTCCACCACTCTTTAACATCTACATGGAACCGCTATCCAAACTACTCAGAAAAGCCAACATCCGCTTCCACCTCTACGCAGACGATACGCAGATCTATCTGGAAACTACCTCGCTCAAAGACATCCAAAGATTAAATGACGTCTTGAAAGATGTGCAAGAATGGCTGACAAACAATCACTTGAAACTAAATCCAGACAAAACCGAGACACTCCTCATCTCGAACAAGGAGGATAACCCACAAATTGCTATATGGTTAAAGGCTATCGATGCGCTCAAAGGGAATCTTACTCTAGCAGACTCTGAAAAATCTCTAGGAATCACCTTAGACCCAAAACTGAACATGATGAAACACATTAAGAACTCGGCCAAAAGTGCATTCCTTAACCTGAGACTTCTGAACAAAATCAAACCCTATATTCCAACAAAGGATCTCAAACTGGCCTCACAATCACTGGTACTGTCAAGACTGGACTATGGGAACGCAGTCCTAACAGGAATTCCTAAATCGCATCTGGCACTGATCAAAACAACACTACATGCGGCAGCCAGAATGATCACTAGCATCAAAAAATCGGATCATATCTCCCCTGCACTTAAAGAACTCAAATGGCTTCCAGTAGAAATGCGAAGTAACTTCAGAACGGCCTGCCTAACCCACAAAGCCCTCCATACAGGCAAACCCGAATACCTGGCAAAAAAACTCAAATAAAAAGGTCAGGCCAGAAATTTGAGAAGCTCTAACTCCCTCCTACTCGTCCCACCTAAAACTAGAAGGAAAAGAACAGCGGACTGCTCTTTCACTGGAAACGCCCCCAAAATTTGGAATTCCATCCCTCCGCACATCAGAACCATACCCTCCTTTTTGGAATTCAAAGGTCAACTCAAATCCTTATTCCTTACCCGTTCCCTTGGATGTGGTCAACACGGGACAGATAGCAAGCATAGAGCTACATGATCCCTAATATCCTTGAAACCAAAGAAGCTCCGCAGGACAAATATGACGTTCTATACTATGCAATTCATTTATTGTACATCGCTCACTTGTCATGTTTCTGCTGATTATATACTATGCTCCTACTGTAAAGCGCTCTGATACCTCTGGGTCTTGACAGCGCTATAGAAAACTTCTAAAATAAAAATAAAATGAAATTAAAAAAAATTCTCATCTCTTAATTTGTAATTTATTTATACACCCCATGTGTGTCTCCAGCTGGAGCTTCCGAAGGCTTATTTGTCTGCGGCAAGTACCCCAAATGAGATTCACTAGCATGGTGTTCAATGTATTAAAAATGGATTGTGGGAGTACCGCCGGCAAATTCACGAAATAGTATAATAAACAAGGCAGTATCACCATTTTGGAGATGGCGATCCGTCCCATAATCGATAGGGGCAGGGAGGACCAGAACCCTACGCTAGCTCGGAGGCCCGTTATTGCCCGGAGGAATTTACCCTCAATCTGATCCCCCTGTGTCCTATAAACTTGTAGGCCTAAGTATTTAAAGGTGGTGGGGGTTACCGGTAAGATGTGGGTGCCAAATTGCAAGTGAAATATATGTGGTGTCTCTCGGAAGAAATAACTTGTCGATTTTTCAGGGTTTATGGCCAGGCCGGACAGGCGTTCAAAAGTGGCAAGATATTAGGGATCGGGGCATTATTAGCAGTCAAGTCTCTTAAGTATAAGAGTATGTCGTCTGCGTAGATGGGTATTAGATGGTGCGATCCATCAATGGGGATGCCTGGGTCTCGAAGTGCTATGGCCAAGAGTTCCAACGCGATCACCAAAAGTAGGGGGGACAGCGGGCATCCCTGTCTTGTGCCTCTATGAACTGCATATTAGTCTGAGATGTATTGAGCCATTCGAGCTCTGGCCGTAGGGGATGTGTATAATATGCAAACCCATTTAAGGTGTGTTTCTGGAAAACCAAACTGTCGCAGCGCCGCAAACATGAAATCCCAAGAGAGGGAGTCAAAGGCCTGTTTAAGGTCCAGTGCTATGCATCCTGCATGCTCATAGACTTGAGGGGTAGCCTTCATTACGTAGTGTAACCGGCAAGTGTTTAGGGAGGTGCTGCGGTTTGGTACAAAGCCGCATTGATCACCGTGAATAGGCGTGTTAAGGTAGGGTTGTATGCGATTAGCCAGGGCCTTAGTGATAATTTTATATTCAGTGGACAATAGGGAAAGGGGTCGATATTTAGACATTTCTAGGCTATCCCTTCCAGGTTTGGGTATGGAAGTGACCAATGCTTGCATGGTGGAATCTGGCAGGTGATCAGGCTCAAAGGCACCTTTGTACACTGCCTCCAGCACTGGCACCAATGACTCAACGTAGGTATGGTAGAACTCTACAGGGAGTCCATCAACTCCAGGCGTCTTATTGCGATTCAAACCCCTAATTGCGGCACGGATTTCAAATTGAGTTATGGGGTCATTTATGTCTTTTTGGGCGGCGTCAGGCAATACTGGGAGATCCTGCAGAAACTCTGTGATAGAAGAACCTTCAACTGGAGGGGGGTGTGTGTAGAGGATTGCAATTTGATCGTGGAAGGCTGTATTTATTTCATTCTGTGTGTTTCCAGCCGGCGTACGAATGCTAGTTATAATTGGTAGGTCTGGTCTGTCCCTGATCAGGTGGGCAAGGAGTGTACCGGACCTATCCGCCTCTGTGTGTTTTCGTTGGAGAAATGCTCTGTGGTCTATGATCCGCAATGTTTCCAGTGTGTCGGCATGGTCAATGTGAGCAGATTGCAATGCCTCCCGTTTGTTTGAATCAGACACTGCCTCCTTCTCCAGTATGTCTAATCGGTGTTCAATGTCCTTCAAACGGTGGTGTGTTTCCTGCCGGGCACCCACTATTTGTCCGATTGCTGCCCCCCTAACCACAACTTTCAGAGCATCCCATACGATCAGATTAGATGAGGCTGTGTTCCAGTTTTCAGTTAGGTAATTAGTAATTGTATTAGACAGGGTCGTGCGGAAGGGAGCATCCTCCAGCAGTTGTGGGTGTAGTTTCCAGGTGGGAACTGGGGTGGTCACTATGCCCCAACTAAGCGTGACCTCCAGGGGGTTATGGTCTAGGTTTTTGCTAGATATGTGGAGTGGCGGATCTTGGAGATGACAGATCTAGAACCTAAGAACCTATCGATTCTAGTGTGGAGACTGTGTACTGAAGAATAGAAAGAATATTCTTTGTGGGTAGGATAAAGGCATCGCCATGCATCAGAAACAGCCCAGCCCGCTGCCCAGGTCGTGAATTGTTCGGCTAGTTTGCTGGCATTTGTACCATGCAGGGCTGGTTGTGACCTATCAAGTACCGTGTCTAGTACAGCATTCCAGTCCGCTCCCAATATCCAGGGAAGGCCATCCCAGTCCGTTAGTACTGTATATGCAGTGCTCTATAAATTGATTCAATATGTGATACCGATTCTTTGACCTCTAAATTGAATTTTTCAGGAAACATAATGTAAATACATACAATAAATACATTACTTTACAAATTGGTCAAATAAGTAATTTCGGTTCTGTTGATCAATTATTTTCACTTCCTATACGGAGACAATCACAAGCACCTAAAAAGCACAAGTAAATACATTTATATATACACAATTTTGCCCAAAATATGATACCTCATTTCAATTTCATACCCACTATACATGCAGCGCTCGTCACTCCTCGCACACATACACATTCATTCACTAACTTTTCACATTCATACCTATGCCAACCGATAATTACAATCACTATCCACGGACAATAGGAAAATAGCTAATTGTTTCTACCTGTTGCTGTGTTGTGTTTGGAATCTTATGCACTCTGGTCGACGCATGTTTCGGGGGAAAATATATTGGGAAACCACCTTCTTCAATACCTCCTGAGATAATTCAAAAGTTGGTAGATCAACAAAGGGGGAATAACATAAAACTCCTTCAAGACCAGCCTGAAAAAACTAGGCTTTCCGACACGAGATGTCAGTTCCCATTTATCACCAGACGCCGTGAGGGTCAGACGTCCACAGAAGCTTATCTCCATCAGAATTATCGCAATATTCCATCGCGGACATCGATCTGGCCCCGATACATTCTTAGACGCTCATAACTTCAGAGCCATTATTCACAGCGCCAATATCCCTGTGGCTATCGAATTACCATTATCAGATACATATCCAACCCAAGTATCAACCGAAATTTTACGTCGTTATCAACTATATCGAAGGAGACCATATTTCTATCAAAAAAAGTTTGAATTTGTGCATTACCTATAACAACGTTGGGTACACAAGACTGAAGAACTATATATTTAGAATTTTCGATCAGCTTTTCTATTCATCTCGAGCTGTTTTAAGTCAAAGACGGGTCACCTGATGAAGGCTTACAAGCCGAAACGCACGTAGTGCATCTACTGCTTTGCCTGCATCATGTTTCTCCCCCCTTTTTTTATGTCGAGTTATATGTATGTCTTTGTATATTTGATGAAAAATTCCAATTGATTTTGAAATGTACCAAAAGGCTTCTTAAAAATATTTATCTACTATAACCAAAAAAATATATTTTTCACAAAACCAAAAAAAATAAATCCTGAATAAATATAGAATTGTGTAGTCAATGATATTTTGTGTATAGTGGGTTTCTAGATATTTATACTTCATTGTTTTGTATGTCTAGTTATAGGCTTATTTCAAACTAGACAGCCTGAAAAAACTATTCTTAAGTTATGAAGCAACTCTGGTGTTTCTCCTGCACAAGTGAAAACCTTCACCAATCAAAAAAAAAGGAAAAGAAGAAACCATCACTGTGCTTTACAAGCTAAAACATTTATTAGACCTCATAACCCCTGAAAGACTTAATCCTATAATCCATGCACATCTGTGGCCCCGTGACAATACCGCCTTTGCTCATGAGAGGTAAGGTACCAGTTATCTTCTTGCGCATGTGAAGAATAAAGGTAAAATAGTGTCACTCAGCCTTATTGAAGGTGGTGTTTGTGTGTACATTACCTTGAAGGCCTTCAACTTTCGTACTGGGAGCACAGAGGTCTTAGAGGATCCAGGGCCATAAGCCGTTCTATTCTGTTCCAAAAAATGCAAACGTAAAACAGATACAAAAAAAATTGATTTTAATTATATTGGCATAACCAGTAGATGAATTGTCACCTGTATATATATATCAGTACATACAGGAGGATGTCTCCACATTTATTTTACCTTTGTTGTAGTCTATTAGTTGTTTTTTATATATCAAGTGAGTAATGTACAAGGCGTTCTCTTTCTGTTGTTGGAATGACTAGAATCACCTTATGTGAAAATCCAAAGGGCCTTTCATCGGGCCATCATGGATTCCTAAAGGAGTGCAAGATCAGTGTTGAAGAAAACTATGGTTTCCTATCCATCACTAAGTATTTAAAATACTCTCTAATATCTTGTACATTGTAGAACTATGTATTGAAACAAACAAAGTACCCCGCTTGAACGAGCAAAGTACCTCCCCGGGCTAAAAACGCTATGTTGAGACTGTGGTACATGATGTGTACTGTCATGATTCCAATATGGTCGACGTACGAGAAAAATTTAAATATCGCTATATATATCAGTAATCGATTTGGGTAGAGTTAACTAAGAAATCATGGAGCACCTCATTTGATAAAGCTCTTTTAGCCCCGCCATCTGAAATAGTGAGTTTCAAAGTTTTTAGTGTTTTTAAACAATTTTTAAACATTTTCTAATTCTCAGTATAATGAGATTTTCATCTCTGTTAAATTAAATATATCTGTCAATAAAGATGGGTAGTGTATTTTACACATTACAAAATGGAGCATAGGCCAAGATGTATACTATATGATACGTGTTTGCCCCCCACTATACCATATGTGTAGTTCTGACATAAAGGAAGATATCACAATATTGTTTGGGATATGATATACTGTAGTTTTTACCATTTTATAAGCGATTGAGTAATGTCCTTACTCATTCCTAAATATTGTTCCTTAATTTTATTGTATAATGAAATGGCTGTACTTTTGTTTCTATTTTATTCTGGTATTAACATGGGGATGATTTGTTATATTGAAATTTCTTCTTTTTTACTTGTATACCTTTTATGAGGAACTCCTTCATAAATAAAATTGAATTGAATTGACAAGAAACCTTACCGGGGATCGAAGTATATAGTACAACTATCGTCAAAGGACCCTAAACAGAACAGACATGGTCCGTAGGTGCCTGAACTAAGTGAAGAAACTAAGCTGGAGACATACCAATGTGCTTGATCGCCTTACCTTGTAATGCGAAGATCTAGCTTCCCACTGCTCGGTCACACGAACGAGTCCTAGTCTGTGGGGGATACCCTCCAGCCGAGCTAATATAGTTTGAATGGCTGGCACGTATGTTGATTCGCCTGTCGAGTTGATATCAAGCTGGTATACTCTGCTGTCTTGACAAACAAAAACAACGGACATAAATTGTAAAAACTACATGAACACCAGCTTAAAATGACTAAACTCCAATATCTATCCTTAGTGAGCAATGCTGAAAGAAAGTACAACTTACTGGAATTTAAGCTGATCTCTTTCTGTTGACATGATTGGTGGGACAGCATGGGAACCTACCCTGAATATGTATGCATGCCATCTATAAATGGGTATACTTCAGAATGCTCTTAAACGCGAGCAATACTAAAATGAGGGCAAAAACCTACTTAATAGTAACCAGTTGCAGGGAACTATGTCCTAATGTACCCACTTATGCGAGTAAACTGAAAGTAAAAATGAAAATAAAAAGAGGTGGGACATGATGACACTGTGCTAATATTATGGGGCCCGATAAACAGAACTAACTTAAGACAAAATTCTCAGTTTAGGAGTAGTAAAGTTAGGAGTCCTAACTTTACTACTCCTTAATTGAGTGAAATCCTAACTTTAAGACATTCGGTATTCACAGAAGGCATTTAGGAGTCCTAACTTTACTACTCCTAAACTGAGAAAAATCCTAACTATAAGACTTTCTGTATTCACAGAAGACATTTAGGAGTCCTAAAGTTAGGACTCCTAACTTCTGTGAATACCGAAATGAGTAAGTGCCTTCTGTGAATACCAAAATGAGTAAGTGACTTCTGTGAATACCAAAATGGTAGTAAGTTTAGGATTTTGTCTTAAGTTAGTTCTGTGAATCAGGCCCATTTTGTGTAGCAATTGATGTGGATATTAAACCTAACCATGTGCCCTGAAAAAGGACAACATTTTTTCGTGCAGTTCCTGAAATTTGGGAACTAATTATGTACAATAGAGATATTAAGGGTAGATGGAAAAAGAAGAATGAATTGACCAGGGCTATGTTAAGTGAATTAAAACTCATCCTTCCTATTAAGTCTTAAAACTGAGCTTGAACTGGTAAAAGCCACTAAGTCAACAGATTAGGTATGTGATTAATGATGGAGGCAAGGTAAATGATGTAACAAGAACTGAGGCAGATAGGATCAGGTAACTCGCCATATTATTTCCTCATTCAACCCTTTCTTAGCCGTATTAAGATGGAAAATCCAGTATGTCTTTTTATCTTTGCGTGTGTCTGTGATGGTTTGTCTGTGTCTTTCTTGAACTTTTTCTAAAATAAGCCACTTAAGTTTGTTTTCTGTGTGGCTTTTTTCACAGCAGTGCTGGACTAAGGATGCTTGATGATTTTTTGTTCTAATGGCTGACTTGTGTTCTCCATACCGAGTCCAGAACTCTCTGCCTGTTTCACCTATGTAACGGAGACCACATGGCATATTATAAGATATATTACATTAGAGCTTCCACAATTTTAAATATCTTTCAAGAGGTCCGTGATTCCTCAATAGTGCCATCTGTCTGTTGTTAAGGCGGCATCGCATGCATGGCAAGTGCCACACCTTTGACCAAAGCAGTTCCCATGATGGAGCTTTGTGCTTGTTCTTTTTTTATTTTAATCTGGGGTGGATTAATTTATCTTTTATATTCACGTTCCTCCTATATGCAGAGATGTGTCTGTCTAATTATTATTCTCTATGTTGGTGTTGAGAATGTTCAAATGTTTGTTAAATATCCTTGTGACATTATAGTTCAAATAAGAATGGTTAATAGCGCAAACTAGTTTTTCTTGCTTTTTTGCAGTTGGGTCCCTGTAGGAGAGCATCTTGATTTTAATGCTATGCTCTCGTAATGGCTTATCTGAGCAAGTGTTTAGGGTGCTGTCGCTTTAGGAGTCTCTGCTTAAGTGCTTCTCAATATGTCTTGTATTCTATGATTGTAGAGCAGTAGAGCAGTTACTTCTAATACTTAGGAATTTTCCTTAGGGAATAAAGTCCTTCTGACAGTGTGGGTGAAAGTTCGAGAGCTGTAGCACTGTATTTCGTGCTGGTTGTTTTCTATAAAAGCTAACCTGTAAGTTTCCCGGAGTACCTGAAATCCAAATGTCCAAAAACTCAACCTTTTCAGAATCGTATTTAGCAGGGAATTTAAGATTGTTATCACAGAGATTGAGCCATTGTATACATTTTCAAAGTCATTCCTCTTGTCCGGACCAGACAGAGAAGATGTCATCAATAAAGCAAAGCAATGGGTTTTACGTTTTCGAAAAAAGGGGCAGCCTCATTAAAGAGGTGACTGCGTGTTGTAGCATCTTTATTCGATTCACAGAATCATCAGAGGAATAAATACAAAACATTATCAATAAAATGAATACATACAATCAATGATCTTCATTCCAGTTACACTACAGTACTTGAGGTATAGTTTTACAACTTCAGCAACATATTCATACAAGGTGCAAAATGTAAAGTGCCTAAACATGTCAATTTCAGAATCTTACATCCTAAACAAACTTCACAGCTCACGTTATTCTCTTGAGAATAGATAGAAAAGATAGCCATCAATAGGATAATTAACATTTAAAATTTGCAAGCAACATGATTTTAATTTTACAGTCGACAATAAAATATTTGTTACATGTCGTGCAATTTTATCATAAATATAGATTTTTAACAATCAACTAATAATTGATGTCACAAAAGCAGGTGCTGTGTGAAAATTTCTAACCCACTGTAGGTTCACAAGATCAATGTTTCCCTTTTCCACTATTTGTTTAAAACCGTAAACCTCGCTTTAACCTAATAAAATTAACTGCCAATAAAAATCTACTAATTCCAAAAACAATCAACCTAGAAGTATCGGACTTTAAGATACGTAACATTTTAACATATTTTCTAATACACAGGTTCCTGCCCAAGGGTTTTAACCATTTCTTCCTTGGGGTTTCATACAATGGGCAAAAAAATAGCACATGTGCAATATCCTCTTCTCTACCTAAGCAACACTGGGTACATTTAGATCCTTTTTCCCCCGCTTAGATGTAAATGACTTAATTAGCAATGTACCGTATCTGAATTTTAGATACAGCACTTTAGCGAGAAAAGGTTCAATTTCGTCTAAAAATGACTCAAAGGAGGGGCTTATCTTAAACATCAGAAACTGTGTAGTGAGAGTGCCAGATCTACAACTTAGTGTGACACTATGCTTGATAAAATTCCAGTAGGTAGTTTTACATTCCTGTTTGGATTCAGGAGTTAGCAGGTTTGGTTGTTCCCAAAACGTTCTCAAACCCAGATCCAAAAACAACCTCCGAATATGAACCAACCATGGGTAAGTAACAAAAGTATCAATATCGATTAATTCCCTCAACGCTTGCCTATATATTTGCAATTTCTCCGTGGTCCACATACTAATCCAATGTGAAAGAGTCATCCAGATTGCCCTATGTTCAACCGCCTGATACCCAAATCAAATATTAGGGGGATCACAGGTGTATTTTGCGGCAGGGCAGTAAACCTTCTGAGGATTCTATTTTCTCCCGTAGTAAGGGGTAAACGACCCCCCCCACACAACCTTGCGCCATATAAGGCGGCTGCTTGGGTCCTGGATTTATAAACTTGGAGGGCTGGCGTAACGGCCTTTGACGAAGAAGAAAATAGTTTTATTGTAATTGGGGCTGCATTTTGTATTAAAATAGATTGGATTTCATAATTTGGGTGTTCCAAGAAAGTTTAGAATCGATAGTTACCCCAAGAAAGACAAAATTAGAAAATGCTCCAATGTTACTCCATTCAACTTCATATTGTTCTTAAAATATGAAGGGGGGCCTAATAATCATATATTTAGTTTTCAAGGGATTAATTTCCAGCCCTTTTTGCCTACAGTATAGGTCCAATGTATTTAGGAGATTTTGGAGACCCTTTGGTGTTTGGGATAAAAGAATGGTATCATCAGCGAAAGTTAATGCACAAATGTGTTCACCTCCTAATTTCGGGGAATCATGATTGGCTTTTTGGAGGGACTCTATCATATCATTGACGTACAAGAGAAACAGAGTTGGTGCCAGGACACAGCCCTGGCGCAAACCTCTCCCAACTGGTATCTCTTCTGTCAATTCTCCCCGTTTTCCCCAGCGTACTTTCGCAATGGTGTTCTCGTGGAGCCTGACTAACTGTACTACAATATTCCTCGGGACCCCTTGCTGAAGTAGATTAGCCCATAGTAGATCTCAAGGGATAGAATTAAAAGCGGCCTTTAGATCTATAAAGCCCACATATAAATGACCAGATCTCAGCCTTGTATATTTCTATGCTATGATTATCAACCTAAAGACCTGATCTATGGTGCTAATTCTCTTCCTGGACCCAGCTTGGCATGATGCTACGACATTATTATCTGAGATCCACTCATTTAGCCTATCTAGGATCTGTTTTGCATAGACCTATAGACCTTTTGTATTATATCTAACAAGCTTGTCAACTTTTGCGTTTTTGCAATCTTTTTCCTCCCGGTAATCGCATCAGCTGCTTTCCTCTTCCCCATTGTTATCATATAGGTCAATGGAGGTGCCTACCTTGGATTTTTGGTCAATGTTAATGTGATAGCTTACACTTCAATAGGATTGCAGTAGTGTTTTTCCGGGTGAATGCTCCTATATCCAATAATATCACTTCAATACAGTAAACCGATAATATTACTGCTATCTATCTATAACTATTAGCAATCACATATCAAATACTTACATTTTTTTTTATATAAAATGCGAGTTACAAAAAATAAAACCAAAATATTAAAAGATGTGAGAAGAAAAAAGATGCTTATTAAAATGAATACCTAAATTCTTCTTAGGATCATTCAAAGTTTTAGAAGATGGAGCATGTCCTCCTTAAACAGGTATAGATTGTCTGTTCAGTCTTACCGCTGGTGCAAGCAGCCAAAGAATAAAAACCAAGAGATATGGCCCAGCTCAGCCTTCTTCGGGCTTTGACGGGCGCAGATGGGCCCGCCCTTGGCCTGGGCTTCGCACGGTCAGCATCCCTGGCCCGTCCGCGCGCGTCCCGCGCTGCGAGAGCTCTGTACCGAATTTAAAGTGCCTCCTGGTGCTGGTTGGTGACGCTGGTGTTAGGCGCCATGGGGGACTCTGGGAAGTGGAGTCCCAAACACGATGGTGAAGCGGTGCAGTCCCCGCGGACTGTTCAGGCAAAGCAGGGCAGGGCAGCGACAGGCGAACAGCGGCAACACAGGTTTGGGATGCATTCATATTCTCCCACATAAATATTCATTATGTTGAGAGCACAAGATGCTCCCATACTAGTCCCTTTAGTTGTTGATACGTGCTGCCATTGAACTCAAAATTGTTTTGAAAAAGCTATTTTTAGACGTTCCAATATGACTGTATCTGGTCTGTCACCTGAAGATCTTTTAAATAGGGCTTCTACTGCTTCTATGGCTTCTTGCTGTGGGATATTTGCTTAAAGCACATCAATATCTAGTGTGACCAACATTTCTAGTGCTGGATTGTAGGGCACATTTTCTATCTTGGTTATCATGTCCCCAGTATCGCTCACATAGGACTTGTAGCTCTTTATCATGGGGCAGAGGTATGTGTCCTCATATTTTGATAATGGTTCCGTAATAGAATTTATTAACGAAACGATGGGACGCAAAGGAGAATCTTCTATATCTTTATGGATTTTAGAATGCCATATGCAGCAGGGGTCACTGGATTCAGTATGTTGAGAAACTCTATTCTTTTTTACATATATCATCATTATGTAGTGCTGTGTGAGTAAGTCTTTCAAATCTGAGTTTTCAAATTGTCGAGTACTCTCGGCGTGCATTTTTTATAGTACTCAGGCGCCTGCAACATGGTCTTATTTTAGCAATATATTCATGGGTATCCATTACTATAAAGCCCTACGATGACAAATGCTTTATAGTAATGTTGGTATTGTCCTGTAGTTTTTTCAAGGCTGTTTCTCTCCCTTTGTTAGGTTTGGTGTAACTCTGGTAATGTGATGTTGTTGAGTCCTTTTAGAACTGTTTTCTCAAAGATAGCCACCTCTGGCCCCACCATATCAGGCACGGGTGTGAATTTGGAAGTGGGTTTACAGCTTGGCACGTTGATTTCCTGCTAACTGGCGATATTCTGTGAGTAGTATTTGTCCAGCCTGATCTTTTAAAAAAATGCTAATACATCTTGGTTGATTTTAAACACATTGCTAGTGGTACTAGGTACACACGATAAGCCTTTAGTTAAAAGAGAATATTCTTCCTGGGTAATTATGTGGAGGATAGATGAACGATAGTAATATATGACCTTCTTTGGTACTGAATCTATCCTTCATGACCTCGAGCTCTATTGATTTATGGTCTTCAGGTACTGATTATGAGGTTTAGGGTCTTGCTGGAAATAGTAACCCCTGTTCTGTCTCGGGTATCTGTTTCGGCTCCTGTGATGACCCCTGGATAAAAAAAGAGATGCTGACAGGTAACAATACTTTTCCCCCTGTCTTCCCGTGAATGGTGTGTGATCTGGGATGGCACCATCTGATACCCAAGAACATTCTCCTTTTGAGTTAATAAGCTTTCTTCTTGGTGCTCCGTTCTTAGTAATAATTTGCCGTGCTATACGGGTAAGCCTTTTACTTACTATACCTCCTGATTGTCTTTTTTAAACTTTGTTGTCTTTTTTTTAATAAGGTATTCTTTAAAATTATATGACTCACTACCAATGCGCTCCAATTTAGTTTTTGCTTCTTCTGAGGCAGTCATGCCTTTCAATTTGTCTTCTTACTCTAAGATCTCCTAATTGAGAATGATGACAACTTCCCCGGCTGTCACTACAGTCACGATCATCCAGTCCCTAGCACATCTGTTTGCTATATGGGAGCACTTTTCTAAGAACTTACGTATCTCCGTAAATAGGGAAGGGACATTTCTTACCCCGAGTCCAGACTGGATGACCCTTGTGCTATGGTACTCCAACATAAACTGAACATTGGATTCCATTCGTTTGGCTTTCATCTTTAAATACAACAATTGTTACCATTCACTATTTTCCACATTAGATATGAGCACTCTCTTGCCTGTTATAAAAACCTGCCAATTAGGTCGTTAAATTCTTTACCCGAAAACCGAAATGTTTTTAGTGCCTCCATATTTGGGATGGGATGTGAAGAACAACTCCCAACAATGACAATGATTCTAGATAGATTTAGAAAGGATACCTGTGTCTGTATAAAGGATAAAAAATAATAGATTGTGCCGAGAAAACAAAGGGTTATTCTAAAATATACTCATAGACGAGGTAAATACCTGCTAACAGCCATCATAGGGATGTTGGCCTGCTGAAGTCAGCAGAACATCATGTCTGTCATTGTGTTTAAATAAAGCATTTTTTTCTTTAAATGCACCCCGTTTTTCTTTAGGAAAAGCAGGATGCATTTAAACAAACGAAATGGAAAGTGTAATTTTCATTTTTTTAATAGTAGGCGTGATCCATGGCACCTGCCTCCTCCAAAAAATATGTTTGAAATATTCACTAAGTGAAAGGGCTCCCTTGGGGACCCCTTCACATTTGCAAATGGCCCACCACCTTCTTTGAGCAAGTGGTAAAAGATTAATGTTTTGCGACTGAAATCCAGTTACAAAACATTAATACATACCATTCAAATTTGGTATATGGAAGGGACACCCTGAGCTTGCCCTTTCCAAATACCGATTCGGTATTTGGTTGTTAACAACAATTATAATTCAGCAATACTGTGAGGTCTGCAGGCCTGCTATTTTTTGGGGCTTTGCAGGACTTCATGTCCCACTTGAAAGCGCCTCAGGAGGTGCTTTGGCAGAGGCTAGAGGGAGGACTCCCCCCCCACCCCCGGAACACCCTTAGTGCTATCTCTCCTATAGCAGCTCGGGCTGCTGTTTATTTGGGCTTTGTGGTACTCCATATCCAAGTTGACATCGTGCCAGAAGACTCTTAGACAGAGACTAGGAATAGGAGCCCCCACCATCCATATAGCGCCATCTCTCCTCCCGCAGCCCAGGACTGCTGTTTGTTTGGGCTTTTCAGGACTCCACATGTCAGTTGATATTGCGCCAGTAGGTGCTCCGGCAGAGGCTAGGGGGAGGAGCCCCCAGCACACATATAGCGCCATCTCTTCTCCTGCTGCACTAAATGGGCGCTTCTCAGGAGACCGCTCCCCTGCAGCATCCTTTCACTACGCATCGGCCAGCACCACAATAGACCACACTTTTGTAACCCTTGCTTTGATTTACAAAATTGTAGACTGTCATTTTTGAGCAAAACATCATAAGGATCATCTCCTACAAGAAACAATAATGAGTGTACACAAGAATCCCCACACACCACAAATGGTTAGAGCGGCAGACCCTGATGCAGAGGTCTGGCCTGGGACCAGGGTTCAATACCCGCCTTGGCGGGTCTCGGGCTCAATTTCCTTGGACCTGACGATTCTCGCCTCGGTGCCTATTCTAATCATGGGTCCCCCTCTGCGACTCTGGGCAATAGCTTGCTTAATCTCGACAACGGCCCCAAAAGCGCTGGGATGCCTTGTTTCACCCTGGGGGATGCCCAGGAGTGGAAACTCACAAGGAAAACCAGGAAGGGTTCCTAAGAGGTATACGGACAGCGCCGGGACACTACCTCAGGGAAGTAGCTGTGCGCTCTATAAATACCGGTACATTTACATTTACATTTACATTTTATATCACAAATCACACTAGCCAATCACTTCTTCATTTCATAAAATGGGCCAATTTAACATCTTAATAAAGCGATAAACCGATCACTGCGGAGACTTCGTCAATCTAGTCTGGATTTTAATACCCTAAAGGAGTTGAGGAAACTAACATTTGCGAAGAAAAAGATAATCTGGCAATCAAAAAGGGAAACAGAAGAGACACTTTGGGGTAAGCTACTCCATTACATAAAAGTTATTAATACCGGAAGATTCTGGCACACGGTAAACAGACTACAGGATCCCATAGTTTATGGAGTCAGCTCCCACTAGACAGAAGAGGCTTTGGCAAGCATTCTCTTGCACTGTTTTTAACACGGACTCTCCCAGCAGCGTACATGAAGAGGAGATATCAGATTGCACGGATGGAGAAAAAACCCACGATCTAAAAAAACGTTCAGGCAACATTCACAATTACAATCCCTGATAAACAGATCCTTCATAGAATTCCCAAAGGCAAGAGGGAGGGTGTGCCAGATTCAAATGTTATCCCCCGATCCTGTTCAAACTAGATCCAGATTACGGGGCACTGTAAAAGATGCCAACTTTCCGTTATACGCTGCTTAATTGGTTACTCCTCAGCATTTAACCATATTGATAGAAAGAAGTTGTGGTACAAACTCACTAAAAAAATATGCCAACCGTCTTTTGAACCAGTTGCTTCTTCTAGTACAGACACATGGGTACAAGTGAAACTGGGAGCTGGTGACCACCTGTCAAGAAAGATTCCAACCACAAATGGTCTAAAACAAGGCTTCATATTAGCTCAGACTCCGTTCAATCTCTTCATGTCAGATCTATCAACTGAACTGGACAAGTGCAACTCTCATGCCTCAAATATAGATGGACTTGCCCTTTTGAATTTACGATACGCTGATAACATTATGCTCATCAGCCGAACTCCAGTTAGCCTTCTATGCTTACTGGACCCCAGTTATTCTGCTGAAAATGGGTGGTACATAAACTTAGACAAAGTCATGCAGTTAAACCAAAAAAACATTACTCGAAAACATCACTCGCATCTGGCAGGACAACAGCTAGAAACAGTTATTGAATGCAAATATCTGGAGATCATAATAGATAGCACAGGAATGTTTACGACTCCTAGAGAGGCATTAAAAAGAAGTGGAACTGCTACGGCTATAGAACTAAAAAACTTCAAGAATAAAATTATAGGGCTAAGTTTCACTCCACCGATCCAGGTAAAACTCATTCCAACTATTACCTATGGGAGTGAATGCATGAGAGGTAGGGACGACAGCACATTGGATGGTATAGTAACAAGAACACTGAGAATGATTTTTAACTTAGCAAAATATACGTTCACATCTCAAATATGCTTGGAATTCGGTATGCCGATGCAGCAACTTGCATGCAGAGTTGCTTATATCATAAGCTAGTATAAGAGCAAGGGAACTGAACCTGGTTCATTAAAAGCCTATTTATGAAGCAAATTGCTATCTAAAAATCTAAAAACTGCAGGGCGGGTGATTCCTACTTGCATGAGTCAATAGACCAACTGGTCCTACATGATCCCTGGAAGCCTTCAGAGACATACAACAGCTTCAAACAGCTTGTCAGAAAAACTGTCTAAAGGGTCTCCCTAGCAGGGGATAAAGCAGCACTATCGGGAATGGCGCACAAATGGTGCACTCTGCAGAGCTACTGTAGGGCAGCTCCACAATCGTATCTAGGGGCAGGGTTTAGTAAAACAACTAAAGAAAAATATATTTGCACCGACTTGGCATCCTCCAATACCTGTTTCAATTACCTCCATTGAAACGCCCACAGACAAACATCAGTTGCCGCCTGTGTGGAACAGCAAAAGAGGATGTGATATATTTGCTGTGCATATGTGAAGAAGCTATATACGAACACAAACCACTGCTAAAGCCCCCCTTGAATGCCAAGGGAATAACAGTTAGCCTGCCGCCTTTTACGATTCCTGAGCATTGCTGAACAGAAACTAAATATCAGTAACACTCCAATTATTTGCTAATTTGCCCATTGAACTGGAATTTTGCACGACAGTCCTCATCCTCATCCTCTATAGTGGCGGTCTAGAGTGTTGCTAATTTTGCAGATTGGGTTTTTACAGCTACTACCGAATCTTATGGTCTTATCGTTTTTTTAAAATCTAAATGGAGGCAGATTCTTATCCTGATGAATTGTTTTACCTGTGTACTCTTGTTGTTTGGAGAATGAACTATACGTTACACAACTTTGCAAATTGGCTTATTGCCGATACTGAATTTCATGTTCTTAATTGAAAATGTTGTTTTGCTAAAAGCAGACTTCATCTTTTCCAAACTATTTCTTTGTTTTTCGCCGCATGATTTTTTTGTATTGTCGTATTGTTTTATTGTTAAAATATCAAACTTTAGTTTTTAAATTGCAAATATGGTTTACTACTCTGAGTAATTACCAGTTTATAGTGCAATGGTTTAAATGAATCATGCAAATTAATAAATACATGAATTTTTTTTTTAATTGTTGTTTAAATGATGTATTTGAAATTAGGGTTGTAGGGTTTAATATGAGATTGTGTGGGTATTCAAATTAAGAAAATTAAATTGAGGTTAATGTACTAAATATGCTTTTTTTTAAACTAGGCAATTTTTCAATTGCATGTGTATTTATTATGTAGAAGTAAAATATTTAGTTATATCAGTTTTTAATGTAGTTTTGTTATTTGTTAAAGGTTTGTCTGTCATATTGTGTATTGGACCTACATTTGTATTAAAAATATGTTAGTAAAAATGTAAATATGTATATGTTAAATATTAAATAAAATAATTATACTATGTCATTGGAGATTTATTTTAGGTTAGTGTTTTTCATTGGTGTGTTTGAGGTGTACTCTTATTTTCAAAATGCCTCTTTACTAGTTTGTTTTTTAGGTTTCGACTTGGCGAGGGGCAAACCCCTCCCAGATCGAAATCTTTTGTTTTCAGTAGTGAGGTTCGGACCGCCTCTGTTTCCAATTGGCTAGCTCCATAAATGGAGGCTAGCCATTGGGAGACAGAGGCTGTCAATCGCGCTTTCTCACGAAAACGCGATTCGGGGGCGTTTCTGGTGCTTTTTTTAAGCCCCGCCCCTTTGTCCCGGGCCGCGCTGCGATTGGCTGCCGGCCCGGGACACCCCCGTGACGTCATTCCCGGGCCGCGCTGTGATTGGCTGCCGGCCCAGGACACCCCCGTGACGTCAGCCAATCACAGCGCGGCCCGGGACCTGACTTGTTTAAGACGTTGTTCACCCATAGCATATGTTAATTAGTAACGTGTTCCAGTTTCTGGGCAATAGAATTGATTGAGTGGCTTTTTGAATTTGTAGGCGTTTCTTCACTGTTGAGGAAAAGATTTTAATATTTCGTCAAAATTATTTAAATGCTCATAGCAGAAATATTACCCAACCGTCGAGGCTGCGGTCTTCTCTGTGAAGGGTTTGAGGGGCGGTAATAATGTCGTAGACAAGCCATGATGCGAGGCGTGTATGTCCTCTTTCTGTTTCAATTGGTTCCCTCTTTCCCGTCACTTTTTACCAAGCGGCACGCAGTACAGTCCCTTTGATGCGTTCTTGGTGTCTTGCTTAACTACCAGGGTTGCGCAATTGTACTCGGGCGCGTGAGCCTGTGCTCCCTCGACGTCTGGCACACCTTGCCTGACTTCACTGGCTCCTGTGTCTACTTCCTCAGTCCCTTCTTTAGCTCATGCCGAGCAGGTGCACTGTCGCTGTGCGCAGGCGTAGTGAGCACACCCTGCCTGGCTCACTCTGTCAACCTGTCAGTGCGCAGGCGTAGTGAGCGTCCCCTGCCTGACTTCCGTGCCCTGTTATACTTCCGCAGTCCCTTCTTTAGCTCATGCCGGCCTGCGGGACCTGTCAGTGTGCGCAGGCGCGGTGAGCCTGTGCCGGAGCTCGCAGCCCTCTCGTACCTTTCACCCGTGTCCGGGCGCGGGGAGCGAGGAGCCGAGGGTCCGCCGAGGGCACCGAGGTGAGTGTGGGGGCCGGGACGGCAGCGGGAGTGGGAACCCTGGGGCTGGGCTCGGGGGGAGGCATGGGACTCTGCTCGGGTAGTTTCCAGGGGTGGGGGGTGCAGGGTCCGCCTGTCACCCTCCCCGGGGTGCTCGTGGGTAGGCCCGGAGCTGGGAAGGCTGTCGTGACGGGTCTGTTCACGGGTGGCAGCCCCCCTCTGCCTCGGTGGAGGGTGTCAGTCGGTTCCGTGTGTGTTGAGCAACGAGTTCCCAGGAAGTGTGTGCTCTGAGCTCTCACTTTGACTGGTGGCTAGTATTGTATTGTATTGTAATTGCCTTTATATAGTGCTTGTTTTAAATGGGAGTGCTTTGAGACAGGCTAAACACATCTAATATCGAGCAGGATGGCGATTTCCTCAAGGCATGCAGTTCCCATACTTGCTGGCAGCCACGCCCAAAGATGTCACATTGTCAACAGATGAACCGGAAGAGCTGTGTTCTAATTACGGTTTTCTTAGTTGACCAAATGTGTGATCTTCAACAAACCTGCATAGCAGAACCGAAACAGGCCCCACTTTTCCCGTAATTGAAAGCAAGTTGTAACATGCCAAATGCTTTTTGCAACTGGCAAATTGCAAGATCTATCCACGAAAACTGCCCTATTATTTTGCACCCTTTCCCTGTTCAGCCAACCCGGCCTTCTTAAAAAGCATTGGAACTGCAAGAGAGTTTTAACTCATTCTCATCAATTGAGCAACCTGAAATCCCTTTGCAGCTGTTTCTTCTTTGACCAAATATTGCGAGTAGTGGGAACTATTTTACTACCCAGGTTTAAATTGCAAGCGCAATTCTGTCAATTAAGGCAAACACTTTATCAAGTAGTGGGAGCGCGTCTTAATGGGCATGATGCTTAAAACAAGCCCAAAATATGAACGTTTTTAAGAACTCCCCCAACAGGGTGCAATTTATCTTCAGAAGCCACAAGTTTCACTCATGTATATCGTCCCCCAAAATGTAATTTAGGGGGTACATTTTCAGAATTGGAACGAGCCCTACATTTTATTGTAGGTTTCCTCTTCTTGTTGAAACGGGTGACCCTTTGGCAAATTCTGGCCTCCATTGTCCCAAGTCCATTAACTTAAAAAAACAAGCATTTACAATGCAACGGTATCGCCTTTGGAAAAGTTTGAGCTATTGGCATTGTAAATGACAACATTTGTATTTATGTGTTGGTTTTGAAAACAGATAAATAAATGGCATTGTCATTTACATTGCAAATAGCTTTAACATTTCCAAAGGCGAAACCGTTGCATTGTAAATGCTTGTTCCACTTCTATTCGATTATATTTTTAATAAGTATTTTACTATGATTTTAGGAAATATCTTGGATTTTTAGACTTCTCTTATTTACATATTTTAAAAAATTTCCAAAGGAAAATTACATTTTTTGACTCCACTGAATATCCGCCTCCTCAAATACATACATTTTGCTCAATGTTTTTCAGACTGGAGTAAGATAAGTAAATCTGACTATTCCCAATGCATGTCATTTCCTCAACATTTCATGGATTGTAGCTAGAATAGTAAATTTAATCAGCCCCACCAATGTATGCACCTTCCACCAATGTATAGAAACCGCGATCCAAAGTGAACACTTTCCCCAAATTTGTTAGACTGGAGTTAGAATAGTAAATCTGACACCCCAGTGTTTACTCTTTCCGCAGTGTTTGTTAGACTGAAATTAGAATAGTTAATCTAACCCCCCTCTAATATATGCAGTTTCCAATATTTTTGTTGTACTGGTGCAAGAATAGTTGATTTGATCTCCACCCCTCCATGTATGTATTTTTTCCAATGTTTGTTATACTGGAATTAAAAGAGTAAATCTGATCACCAACCCCCCTTGTAGTTTTTTTTCCCTGTTTGTGGAATTTGGTTTATGGATTTGGTTTGTAGAATGGTTACACATTTTTCTGCATCATTATTTTGAGTGAGTTTAATTCACAAATATGCATTGTAAAATATTGTAATTTTTTATGTTTCTGTTTTGTTTTTTAATACTAGTCTATTTTCTGTTAAGAGTTTTAATATTCGAAAAATATTAGTTTTAAAATCATTGTTTGAAAACTTCGTTTAATATATTTTTCTGCCTTTCATCCTGCTAATATTATACAGTTTTGTATCATCTTTATTTTCTTTTAATATATATTTAACATTGTACTCTTATTTAATATTTATATATTTGGAATACATTTTCAAACTTATAATTTAATGTTAAGGTTATTTCATATTATTTTTTAATGTTATGGTAAAGTGATAGGCAGTTGCATGAATACCAATTTTTAAAGTTAGTAAAGTAAAGTTGACATTTTTTATCTTAGATATTTAAAAAATGTATTACATTTTCTAAAACTTAATTGAACTTTTTAATGTTATTTTAAAGTTAATTAAATGCATATATTTAACTATGTAATGACATTTTTGCTCACAATATTCAGTAGCCAGTATTATTGTACTTCAATCTTCAATAGTTATTTATTTGGTCTGCAATCTTTTTTCAGTAATACTTCATACCATGCTGCCAGGCAAAAGATTTACACCGCCACAGCAAGAAGAGGCTCCAGGGTGTTAACCTGTTGTTTCCCGGAATTCTAAACAGAGCTGGTGGACCATTAGTTTGGTAGGGAGATGCACGACTAATTTACACCTGGCTCCCACTCCACCAAACTTTAAATCTGGCCTAAGCTTCTAGACGGTCAAGTTAGAGGAGACTTGGGCCATATTGTAAGATTTCCAACTATCTGGAAGATTAACAACTGCCTTTAGAACAACTATGGTATTATGGTTGCTCTGAAGGCAGAGCACCTCGCCAAGCAGGCACCATGCTATTTTGACCACAATGACTGAGCACATACTGCATTTAATATTGAGTCCACTTTTACGACCAGCAGCGGCCCTCCACTATGTTGGAGTGCCCCCCCCCTCTGCCACCAGCATGAAAAAAAAGAAAACGATTATAAACCTGAGAGAACTGTCGGCTCGTTGGAAAATTCCGGGGCAAACTGCTCCTTTTGTATATTTTGTATATCCAGAGTGGAGACTATTGCCCACTTTTTATTTGAATGCCCGGCCTATAAATCCCCAAGATCTAGGAGGCTAAAACCACTATGCAGGGGGCTGGCCACCAGACACCATAAAGACGCTTTACGAATACTAATGTCTGATACCCGTCCGCTGTTTGCCTGTGGTATGGCTAAATATTTAGGCTGGGCATGGTCAATTAGGCTTAAGCGGCTAAAAATTATTGTTTAATTGTGGTCATGCACTAGGACCATTTTATTTAATTTATCGAAAAGTATTTTTATCCTAACTGTCTAGCCAATGTTTTTTATCGAAATAAAGCTAATTGACTGACTATAGTTTTATTTAGTTTCCCCGTTGAGTCTTGGGGATGGGGCTAGGGGGATGACAGGCACCAACTGGGAGTGGTGTGCACTGCTATTAGCGCGCATGTCGTTTGGCTGCCCATCTCAAGCCAGCCAAACCATCATGCACACTGAAGCTGTCTTCAACCCAGCTGGATTGGTGCCAGCTAAACACAGGCTCCTAGTCTCCCAGTGAGAGCAAATCAAGGACACTCAGGCTAATCCTGAAGCTGCGATTTGCAATGTGTGATAGATTTTAGTAGGTACAACAAGATTTACATGCTAATTGTTGCTTTTACATCATCCATCAGTGTATTTAAATCTGGTATAGGTATTAGGCAGAGAGGAATCTTTAACATTCTGGGAGATTGGTTCATGTGAGCTGAGTTGCAACCATCCCCAGAGAAAACCATCAGCTTCTCATATATAGCTCAGACTTATTAGCTTGGATAATGCAAAAACAAAGACAGAAATCTTCTAAAGAACAGAAAAACAAAGCTGTTGCTCAGCAAATTTATTCAAGCACCAGATCACCTCAAGAAACTCAGATGTAAACGTTTGATGCTTCAATAGCTTATCTAGGTGTGAAAATTAAGGGTTAGTAAACAGAGACTGGTTTAAACATTCAAAGAGGTGAATTACCAAAATGACATCACAATGTTGAATTTCTGCCTATTAACACCCTCTGTGCCACGGATGTAATGGTGTGCCGAGGACGTAGCCATTATGTCTGTGGCACACCACCCCAAAATCCCTTTGCAGTTTACAGCAGAAGGATTTCCTTTGTTGTTTTTCCACTTCATGAGTTAAGGAAGAGATACCCCAGCCTTCCTAGGCATTTTTTTTCAATTAATGACGATTACCCACATGATGTGCCCACGTCATTACATTGAAACTGAAGCAAGACGATCAGCTAATTTCAGTTTCACTGCTTCGGTACTCGTAGGGCTAGCTGAGCTCCCCGAGTGCCAATACACCCAGGAGAGGTATAATTGGAAAGGAGAGAACGTCCTCTTTCCAACTGTACCTTTCCTGTTGGATCCATGCTTGGGGATTGCTGCAGAAGGGCAAATCCAAAGCATGAATCTACGACTAGACATTAGGGAGGGGGAGCAGCCCATTGGGCAAGGGCTTTTGCTGTTACCAATGTTCTTGGGCCAATAGACCCTGATTTGGCCCCCGGGGGGGGGGAGCCGACTAGAAAGCAAGAGAACTTTTTTTCAAAAGGACATGGGTGGGGGCGGCCCAGACTGGGCATGCCAATGCCCCCATACCTCCAACAATTATCATTCTGCCCGCCTCAGAGGGGCAAAAAATCCACTAAGCACCGGGGAGTATTTGGTTAGCCAGGGTATGGGTGAGGGGCTGCCCAGAATGGGCATACCAATGCCTCCACTGCACCAAAATAATGGGCACAGTCCTTCTACCCCCCGGAAGGCATATAGAGGCAATAGCCTTCGATCTGGCCCCCGGGGGCAGAAAGTCCATCTAGTAAGCCAGGGATTTCCCCCCCCCCCAACTTTCCCACACAGAAATGTGGGGACAATGTGATGTTTTCTGCTGAATTCAAGGTTTGCAGGGGATTATAGGTAAGAAGAGATTAGGGAATCCACAAAAGTGACACTTCCCTGGACTCCCCCTGGTGTCCATTTTCCAAAAATGTCTGAGTTTGGTAGGTTTCCCCAGATGGACACGGAGCCCGGGACCAAAAACGCAGATGACTCCCTAGCAAAACAAGGTTGTATTGGGCCATTTCTGGCTGCACGCACTAGGTCTAACCACACAAGTGAGGTACCATTTGTATTGTAAGACTTGGGAAATGCAGGATGGCTGTAAGTTTGTGGCTCCCTGCAGATTCCAGAACTTTCTATCACACAAATGTGAAGATTATGTGTTTTTTTAATCATGATTTGGGATTTGCAAGCGAATCTGGGTAACTGAACCTGGTGAGAGACACAAAATTCACTCCATTATGGATTTCCCTGAGTGTCTAGTTGTCAAAGGTGTACATATATTTTAGATTTCCCTGGGTGCCGGCTGAGCTAGGGACCAAAATCCACAGCTATGCACATTGCAAAAATGGGTCAGTTTTCAGTGGAAAAATTTGATTTGTCCACATTGCATTTCCGTCCGTTTCCTATCACAAGCACTAGGCCTACCCACACAAGTAGTTACCATTTTCATTGGGAGGCTTGGGGAAATGCTGGGTGGAAGTTTGTGGCTCCCCTCAGATTCCATAGATTTCAATCACAGAAATGTGAGGAAAGTGTTTTTCTTTAAACAAATGAAATGTCCTCCCACATATCCTTCAATTCTGTTGTTTCTTTTTTGGTGATGTAAGATGTTACATACCGAGCCACAGCCATACAGTTATCAGCTACAAACTGTATATCCATGTTAGCATTCCACATGGACAAAATCACCGGGTTGTAGTCGTTGATGTACTTGGACTCTTCGTTCCTCTTCAAATTGTATGTGTTTTTAGGTGATTTCTTCATCACATTATGTCGCAGCGAAGACATCAAACTGTTTACTCTTCCTTTAGAAATCACCGGTCGTGGAAAGCCGAAACGACATTTGGTGTAGAACTTGTCCTTGTTTCGGAATTTACGACGACAGTACTTTCCACATCGATGGCTTTGGAAACGCAGAACTTTTTCTCTTAGGCTTTTCTTCTCCTTTGCGTTTGGAACAGCACACGTAGAATACTGTTGTATAAAACTCATCACTGAGTCTTCTAGATCCGTTCCAAATTTAGGTGCATCCTTGATCCACAGCAACATATGTATATGAGGAGCACCTCTTGCTTGGTACTCCTTTCTCCAGAAGAAATCCAACACCTCTCCAAGAGGTGGATTCTTCTTATTCATGATGAAAGACATCATAGCTTCAAATCTATGATTGAAGTACCTACATACATTGACTGGATCCAAAGAGCACAGTTCTCCGGGTGTCTTGAATTTGATGTTTTCTACGTTAGCATTTGCCTCTCGTAGAAATTCAAGTAAGTCTTCCCAGCCATACTCGGCACAGCTCAGAGTGAGGAACCATGTGGGAGTTCCTAAGTTCCTCAGCATACATTTTAAATCACCATGACGACGGTACCAGTACTCATTAGTACCACGCTGACACGCCATGAGATTAATCAGGTGAGAATCCAAAATACTGTCTTGGACATTGACTTTATCCATAAAGTCACTTGCCGAGATGTTTTGCATGTGTATACCACTTTTCAAGATGTGGTTCACTGCATATGACAGTCCAGACAGATCGCTTTCAAACAGGAGATGAAACAAATAAGGAATGCATTGTCGAAACCTAGCATCTCCTGCATACAATCGCAAAGTCTGGTATTCAGAAGCAGGAATTTGATGAGGTCGCTCATCATATCTTCCTCCCTGACCTGTTGGAAAAAGCTGTGGGAAACACCGAGCTTCCAAACTTTCCTCCCAAACACTAATGGGACTCCCTTTGGCTTGTTTCATTTGAAACAACTCAATAGCATTCCCCATGACTTCCTTGGAATGCAAAGGATGAACACTATAATGTTCATATATTTCTTCACTAGTAGAGGGTTATACTTTCTCAATTTGACCAGCACACAAATCGCTATCCTCTTCCTCACTTACTTCCTCTTCTGCAACATATACATTCTTATAGTATTTATTATTTTTTTTCAAATACAATGTTGCCTTTTTAACTTTCCTAACATCCACTAAATCTTGCCATATTTTCTTATTCTTTGTCGGAACCCCATTAACTAAGATAACCAGAGGTTCCTCTTCCACTTTTTCTACTCCAATTGTGTTAATGTTTTTCTTCAAATCTAGAGGCAAATAAACAACTCTTCCCTTTAATCCTCTCTGTAAATCTGATGGAGGCAATTTCCCTGTCTTTGGCTCCATTCTTACAATAGCCTGAAAGGGATGGATACTTTGAATCAAAATAGATTCATAAGTATTTAAATCCTTCAATTCTGAAGGAATCTCAACCAATTCCAGATTATTATGAACTGCTCTAGCAGGCATCTGGTTTTGATTTAATTTGCAACAACAATAAGTACACACGCGTTGATCCAATCCCAAATCAAAACAATTTTCTGCCATCAAGTATGTTGCGAAATCCTTCCATTCACTATTATTTTCCCTTTCACTTTTTGCATATAAATCCACTAACTTAGTCTGATTCTTATAAAAAGTGCGTCGACAACACACACAAGTGAAATTTGGCCTCTCACTTGATTTGACCTGAAACGTCGCAATTTCCCTCTGGAAATTATCTGTACTGGAAACCTGTACACTATCTTCCACATTACCTGCTTCTTCTTGGTCAATTTCAACATTCTCCTCTTTACTTCCAAAGTAACAAAACTCAATTTCTTCACATATATTCTTCACATCTTGTGGTAAATAAATAATTAATTACCGGTTCTATTTTTGACTGGATACAATATAAACAGATAGCTCAATAAATAAGAGTCAAGATACGAGGTAGCTGAAGTTGACAGGCTTTAATTAAGCATAAAAGGACAGGAACAGGACAGCCTGTACGGGAATGGGATGGCAGGGGCCCGGCAGCTGCCGGGGCAGGATCTGGGAATGGCTAGCAAACTTTAATAATAGTGCACGATATATATAGTAAAACAAAATACATTGCATTCAATACAGTAGGCGTAGCAGTAGGCGGAGTTTGTAGCAGTCGCGAAAGATAAGGCATAAAGTGGGTGTAACAAGAGGTGTGTACAGGGCGTATACATAGACATGTGATGTAAACGTAACAGAATATGTCATAAACGGGGCGGAAACATGGAGGGGGCTACCTGAGCAGCTGGGACCTCTAACCTAGTGGTGCGCGCAAACTGACAATGACGTGTTACTAGGGAGAACTGGGGGCTATGACTTCTGCGCTAGAAGAGGAGACTAAAGTCTGGAGTGTCAGAGCGACATGTACCTAAAGCCTATCTGGTATCTGGTGTTTAGAGAACATGTTGATAGAATCCAAAAGTTATCAGGGCAAAAGGCTAACAGACATTAAGACTGGTGCATGCATAATTCTACATGTAGTGTGTGTGCGAGGAATATTCTTATGAATATTAATACAGTATTTCTCTTACATGGAGACATAAAGGCTAGACCATGACGGAAACTATTGATGCGATTCAGTAGCTTAGGAATGCAGAGAAGGAGGGCTGGACTGATAACTAGAATCATAACATACTCTTGGCAGACTGGGAGGCAGAGCCAGGCCGAGCCGGGCACTGCGAGGCATGAAAGTAAGTGAAGGGTCAGGGATACAGGTGGGGGCTGTATCCCTCCTCGGAGAGGGTTCAGGAAACAGGAGCTGAATCTGAGTCCGGGCCCTTTTGAGGCCTAGAAACGGGGATAATTCAATGAATTAACGTGCACACTGTAAAACGTGGCAACGTAGGATTACATAGGCCTGATATTCGTTGTATTCACGAAAACTGGAAACTGACATACTAGAGATGGACACAACTGTAATTGCGTCTCTAATTGATCATAGGGGAATACATGCATATCGGTCATGCCCATATAACATAACATGGGGAACACGTAGGCACATACAACATGGCAAAATTTACTTTTCCACATTCCCTCCTTGTGCCCTACATTTCCATCAGGAAATATCTATATTCATGATACCATCTATCATTTCATATAGCATCATTTGCTCGTCTCGAATTGTCTTGGAACGGGACTTAGGACTAGGAATACAAGAGGTAGCACACATGCCGCAAATCGCAGGGCCACATTGTATACAGAGGCAGCAACTGAAAATGATCATTACTGCGATACCTAGAAATGACAATACTTTCCATCCCCAAGCAGATATGATACTCCAGAGCCAACCGGACCATGTCCAGGTGCCTGGATTCTGGTGTAACTGATGGGCAATTTTATGAAGTCTGGTTATAGCTGAATAAACAGACGGCGCGTTATTAGGAATGAAAATGCAGCAACTAGATCCGATGACTCTACATGCTCCTCCTCTATCGGCCAGTATGACGTCAAGAACGAGACGATTTTGGAGCACGACAAATCTCATAGCAGATTGCTCTTCGGTTAAGTTACCTAGAGCAGAAGTAGTCTCATTCACTACTGCTTCAAGGGTTCTGGTTAGTCTACGGATTAACTTACTATTCTGGACAGGTCCTATAAAGAAGAAAAAACCTTTATTGAAATCTGTATATTGTTCTAGAGCAGTTTCAGTTTGATCGACAATTGGGGACTCGATCTCCCTTCTATGTCTGACGTGTACTAGATGTGTGTTTCTGTGATAATCTGATGGGGCTAGAAAAACTGGTGGCAGTAGGAAGGCAATGTAACAGGTTCCATCCCAATCGAGGGGCAGACAAACATATGCGGTCTGACCACAAACAAAATAAGAATGACGTGAAGCTTTGAAAATAGATTTCCCACTGTCACTATACTCGACAGTAGTAGTACAATCACTATGTCCTACATGTGCGGAACCATTCTTTCTGACACATAATTCGCCTTTGACTGGCAGTACTGAAATAGCAGGTAAGTCTGGAGTAGTATCAGACTGAACATTCAGGACCATAAAATTCGAAGAATAATTACCTAAATTATAAACTTCATTTTCTAGATCTAACCCTGTTCTATGGGGGAGACCTTGCTTGTCTGGAAAACATGTTCTATTCAGAAGGGACATATCATTGGAGGATAACGTTAACGTGGACCATGCTCCACACGAACCATTATGTGAAAACGGATAAGGAAAGAGTGGCAGAACTCCCTTCGGTGTCTGGAAAGGGGGGAGTCGACCACACACCCAACAATTAGTGGCATTGCTGGTCTGGTGTGAATAGTGTAACATTCGGATGAATGTATTATTTCTCATAGCAAGACGATAGGATAACTCGTGAGGAGGCAGATCACTAAATGTGTGCTCTACTGTGGCATTAGAAAACTTATTTACATGAGAAATTGGAAAACATAAATGCAATGCATAACTTGTGCAGGTAACCATCAAACTTAGAAACAATAGAAAACTTAGAAAAATGATACATCGTATAGAGTTTTGACTAACTCTCTCACTATGGGGGTCTATCTCATACATGTCAGATACCTGTCTAACCGTTTCACCCGAGGGGGACTTAGACAATTAAACTGGCTGACTTATTTTACTAGACCGGAGTTTTAACTTATACTCCTGCTGCGGAGTTTTCTCTAACAGAGGAACTTTCAGTTCGGGATTCAAATCAATGTCTGGTTTAGAGTCTGGCTTCAGGCAGTCTTTAGAAATGGAACAGTCTTTAGAAATGTCCTTTATAAACGTCTTTTTCTGGACTCCATGGAATTTCTTGATATGCGACAGATGGACCCATCCCTTGCGGCCTTCCAACTTCACGGCCGTGCGGGTGGTCAGGAGGACTAGTCGTGGCTCCTTCCAACGGGGCTCCAGCGGACTTGAACGATCAAAGTTCCTTACGAGAACAAGGTCTCCTGGAATGACCTCGTGCGGTTTCACTTCAGTATTGTCTGGAAATGCAGCGGCAACCTGAGAACGACAAGAGTGTAGGGCAGACATCAAGGAAGCTAGGTAATCTGTCAACATATTACTGGAAACATCTGTAATACTGCGGGGTCTAGGTGTACCCCACATATTTGGGGGACGGCCAAATACGACCTCATACGGGGACAGACCTGATCTGGAATGTGCAACCATGCGCATGAAGAATAAAGCAACTGGCAGGGCAACTAGCCAGTCTACACCTTTCTCTTTACATGTCTTGGCAATACGGATTTTCAAGGTCTGATTATGTCTCTCTACGAGACCGGCTGCTTCAGGATGGCGTACACAATGGAACTTCCACTGGTACCCTAACAAAAGGGAAACATGTTTCATTAGCTCGGATGAGAATGGCTGGCCGTTATCAGAATACACGACCCTAGGGAGTCCATACCGGGGGAAGAATTCACGAACCAACTGCTTGGCAGTGGTCGCTGCTGTGTAATCTGGAACTGGATATGCTTCTGTCCACCTGGACAAAGCGCATACAACTACAAGAACATACTTGAAACCTCGACATCGCTCCATCTGAATATAATCCATCTGGAGGACTTCCAAAGGGTGGTCAGGGGGTTGGAATCCACCTTGTTCCACCGGGACACTTTTGCCTGGATTGAACTGGCAACATATCATACAGGTACGGACTTTCTGTTTGGCTGCAGCTCGTAAGTGTTTGTTGAACCAAAGGTTCTGTATACTGTCTAACATAGCTTTTTCTCCTAGATGTGCTGGACTATGTACGGTATTGATAATGACTTGAACCATAGAGTCGGGGAGAAACCATGTGGCTTTTCCCTTCGTCAACCATCCCTGATCTGTCTGGACCCCTCCTTGTTCGGACCATTTCTTGATTTCTTCAGGAGTAGCATGTAACTGTATGTCTATGACATCTTGTGTAGGGTCCTTAACTGTCATACAAGTAGTCTGTTCTGGAATGCATGTCTGTGTCTTGTTAACTGGAATGTCTGGAGTCTGAGCTGTAAGCTTGGCTGTTCGATCTGCTAGATCATTACCTTGGGAAATGATGTCAGTAATTTTCGTATGTGCCTTGCACTTCATAATAGCGATAGATGTCGGTAAATGTATTGCATCTAACCGAGCTTGAATGAGGAGACCATGCTGAATCTTGGTTCCATGAGAAGTCATGAAACCTCTCTCCTGCCAGAGTACTCCGAAGTCGTGTACAACTCCGAATGCGTAACGTGAATCTGTATATATGTTCACTTTCAGGTTCTTGGCACGTATGCAGGCTTGGGTCAGAGCAACTAGCTCTGCTGCTTGAGCAGACAGGGTGTCAATACGGTGTGTTTCAATAACTTCTGTATCAGTAGTCACTGCATACGCGGCTACTAGTTCTCCTGTACTAGTTCTCATACATGAACCGTCCACATAAAGTGTCAGGTCGGGATTAGGTAATGCAATGTCTGTCAGGTCTTGTCTTGGCTTTGTCATAGTGTTAACAACTTCCACACAGTCATGTGTGGCAGGATTTGAAGTAACTGACGGTAACAGTGTAGCAGGATTTAAAACGTTGCAGCGTCTGATTTCTATGTGTGGCTGGAACAGTGTTAGTTCATAACCTGTTAAACGTGCAATTGTCAAGTGCTGTGTCTGTGTTCGGTTTAAAAGAACTTCCACGGAATGTGGAACTTGTACTGTCAGGGAGTGTCCTAATACTATGGAATCACTTTGTCTGATAGCTAGAGCTGTAGCTGCAACTGACTTGAGGCACGCAGGCAGAGCCTGGGCTACTGGATCTAGTGTGCTCGAAAAATAAGCACAGGGCTTGTATTGTCCTGCTTGATCTTGTGTGAGAACAGATAATGCAGTACCATTACGTTCTGTGACAAAAAGTGTAAAAGGCTTACTGTAGTTCGGTGTAGCTAAAACAGGTGCTTGGCATAAGGCTTTCTTTAATTCATTAAAACTAAGTGTATGTTCAGATGTCCAAGGGAGAACAGTCGATACGGCTGCCTCCTGTGTCGTTAACTGTATCAGTGGCTTGGCTAGAAATGCATACTGAGGAATCCATTGTCTGCAGTAGGAAGTAAGGCCGATAAAAGCACGTACCTCCTTTTGTGTCTTGGGCTGTGGAAGACTCGCTATTAACTGGATACGGTCTGGTGTCAACTGCCTACCCCACTTGGACAGTAAGTGGCCTAAGTAGATCACTTGCTGGACACAGAACTGAAGCTTCGAAGGGGACACCTTGTGCCCCATCTCGGCTAGGAAATACAGAGCTGTAAGTGACGCTCGCTCGCAGTCACATTCAGAACGGGCTGTGATCAGTAGATCATCGACATACTGGAGCAGGGCAGTGTCAGCTGGCATGTGAATATTGTCTAGTTGTCTTTTAAGTGCTTGACTGTAAATACTAGGACTTTCTGTGAAACCTTGAGGAGCTCGTGTGAATTTATAGCTCCTTCCATTTAAACAAAAACCGAAAAGGTACTGGCTGTCTGGATGAATGGGAACACTGAAAAATGCATTCTTGAGGTCTATTACAGTAAAAAATGTAGCTTCGGGATCAATAGCTGTCAATAAGGATGAAATATCTGGGACTACTGGATACTGGGGTATGATACATTTATTAAGTTCTCGAAGGTCAATCACTAATCGATATACTGGAGGTGCATTTGGATCAGTACGTTTCATGACTGGAATGATAGGAGAATTACATACATTGGAGTCAGTTTCTACAACCACTCCTTGAGCAATGAGCTCATCAATAATTTTGGATAAGGCTGCTACAGCCTCAGGTGGCAATCTGTACTGTCTGATTCGTGGCAGGACTATACCTTGCTTGAGGGTCACACGATGGGGTGTGATTTGCATAAAACCTACATCAGTTGGACCTTGCGCCCATAAATGCTGCGGTACATCTGACAATCTTGGATCAAAATCGCGTAATACATAGTGACCTTTAAAGTCCCTTAAGAACAATCGGATTCCTTCTGGGGAACAGCAAATTACTGCACCTAATTCTTTCAATGTTTTAATGCCTAACCAATTTTCTGGACATGATTTCGTAAGTAATAAATCAGTAGTTTGGGACAATGGACCAACTTCTAGAGTAACTGGCTTTGATATCTCGTTTACAATAGGCTTTCCTGAAAATCCAAGGGAAACATTTCTAGAGCCTGAGAGCGGAGCCCCTGGAACCTCGTCATGACTGATAGTAGTCCTACTTGCCCCTGTATCAATCAGAAACTTTCTGTCTTTCCCTAATACTTGACTGTGTACATAGGGACCCTCTTGATCTACAGGTATCTCGATGAGAGGCAAGCCCACCTCCCTCTCTAGGCTGTTTCATGAATACGGTTGATACTCTGGATACTCTGTCTGGGCATACTGGTACATCTGCTGTGTAACATGCTGTGTTGCAGCGATAGGCTGCGGTGCTGGAGCTGTCTGTTGTGCATTCTGTGGTGGCTGAGAAGTCTGCGAAACTTGTTCTTGTCTAGGCGGACGTGGTCTTTCTTTAGTTTTACCAGTTGCTATGTTATGTTTCAGAACTGCACACTCGTTTATAAAATGACCTGGCTGTTTACAATAATTGCATGTCCCTTTAACGGGAGCTGTAGGATGACTGGCTTGATTCGGACCCCTCTTCTGACTGTCTTGTGGATCAGATTGTGCAACTAGTACTTTCATTTTCGTGTCTTTCATACGTCTTCTTTCGTGTTCTTGCTCTTCCCTGATTCTGTTCTGGTGATACTGGAGCATCTGTAACATTTGTGACGGGGTACTAGCTTGCCAACTACTTTCGACTTTCAAAACTCGATTTTTAACTTGTGGGCTTGAATTCTTGACTAGTTTAGTAACAAAAAGATGAGGGTATGACTCGCTACCTGTCTTTAAACCACTGTTGATAATGAAACATTTTTCAAATCTAGAATAAAAATCACTAGTGTCTTCATCCTGTTTCTGTTTACATGCTGAGATTGCATCCCAATCTTCCTTTTTCGTGGCTAATAATCTTGGCAAAACCTGAATCAATAACTCGGGCAATTCTTTACATTTGTCCCCAAGACCGGTACCGGGTACTCGTATTTTATCTTCAGCTTCTAGAGCTGTCCAATCAATCTTTTTCTCTCCCACCTCCCATTCTTTTTCCTTGAGTTTTTCATATACCCCTGCGGGCAACAGGACCTTTAACATTTTAATAATATCTGGATACGTGTATTCTCCCATACGGAGCATGTCTTTTAATTCTCGATGGAACCCTGCTGGATCTTTGTCGTGACAGGGAATTAATTTCTTCATTTCTAAGAGTTCCATCTTTGTGATAGGGGTGTAAACAAATACTCGTTGCATTTCACCACCCGCTGTCCTAACTGGGTGTACTTCTCGTAACGGATGCTGTCTATCTATGTAAAATGATTTACTTTCTGGAGGTGAGACATGACCAAAATGCGGATTCAGAAACGTTCTATATTTGTGGCGCTGTTCTAGAATGACGCTAATTAAATCGGTACCTAAACCTTTCCATTTATACTGGAGTAACTCGTTCAGAACATCATGTAACGGACCTGGATCAGAATGCTGACCCTCATACAGTGTGATGAGGTGCTGGATCATATACATACCCACCAGTCGCTGCTCGGCTGGGGGCAGTTTCAGAAACATTTGTGCCACTATTTCGTCTGGAAAAGTGGTAAAATCAGAAGCCCATCGGACAGCTGATCGGGCTAGTTCTTGTTCATGCATGGTACTAAGTTCACTATAACCGATTCGTGATTTCAGAATGTGATCGGTAGCTTCAAATACTTGTTCAAGAGAACCTTGTTCTGGTGCTGGAAGATGAAAAACTTTCTTGTGTTCTAGGCGTGAATGTCGGTCTGGAAGTCTAGATCTACCTACATACGCTATTCTGGCGGTATTCTCGTCTTCTACTTCTTCAGTATCAGTGTTGTCTTCTTTCTCGCTTACTTGTGCTGCTATACGTTTGTCGTGTAACCTTATTATTTCCTTACGAATTTTCTTGTACATACTCTCTATACTACTGAGTGTCTTGTGTCTACCCTCGGCTATATTATCACTCCACCTTGTCAGAACTTTCATTTCGGTCGGATCTTTAGTCGGACAATCTTGTTCCCTTATTAAACAATTGATTAGAAACTTTAATAGCATGAGCTGAGTCTCAGCTTTCCTTAGAGACATGATTTCGCCAATACTTTCTGGATCGTCTCCTGTACGGATGAAACGATATATTCTGTCTAGATCTTCTTTCATATTCGGTAGGGTGTCCAAATACTCGGTCACCCGTCTTACGCGCAATGAATATATAACCATATTATCATCGCCTGGGACTGGATCATAACGGCATTCGGTAAGAGCTCGCTTGATATCTGCAACGGACTGATATTTGGGCGTACGCTGTAACGCACGTTCATGTAACTCGACTAACGTTACACGTTTGTGTGGCGGCGGGGTACCAGGAGGACCTCCCCCCGCGGCCCCTAAACTGGAATCGTCGACTGATACTCTTCGTGCTGGCAGAGTGACCGATGTAGCGGGAACTTGTACTATCGGCTGGACCGGGGGTACCGTAACAGATGCTGTAACAGGTGCCCCGGTGGCTGGAAGAACAGGAATTACATTATTTACAGGAACTGGCGGAGCAGGATTTGCATATTCTGGGACTGTGTCGTCCAAATAGGACGAGAGAAAAATATCAGCTGCGGTCGGTTTGTGACGTAGCTTAATCGGAACTAATGGCGGCGGAAAATTACATGGTGCTTCCGGGGTTGCTTTCGGCAAGCCCTCAGCAAGAAGAGGATACATACCCTTAATGAGGGCATTTCTCTGTCTGTCTGACTGTTCGGCTTTAACTCGTTCACCTACTTCGATTAATTCCCTTTCTTGGGCTCTTTCTGAGGATTCTCTACTTAACTCAGACTTTCTGATTTCTTTCTCTGTTCTTTTGTGAGATTCTTTGCGCCATAACTCGATGGCATCTTTCTGGGACTGTCTGGATTTCTTTTTCCATAATGCTTCTTCTACTCGCATGATGCACTCGGCATCCCATGTACCTGATACAGGCCATCTATATTTCTCTTCTAATTCCTTGGTGTACTCTACCCATAAATCTAGATATAATATGGCACTTATGCCATGTTTATGATACATAAAATGACCTGGACTGTCCCTAGGCGGGACAGGAACTGCTTCCTCGAGCAGACCTTTTCTAGTTTTTAACTGACGTAACTTCGAGAACAGAGGCATAACTAGGCTAGAGTCTGGACACAGTACAATACACGATAAACACAATAATAACTTTAAGAAAACAAATCACTCATACCACGACATTGAAAACACATGAAATAACATTTAAAATAACAGTTCGGACAGAATACTACCTGAAATACTGAGGACAGAACACATGAATTTCTCGAGAACAGAACTGACTAGAATTACTAGATGCACTGCTGAAACAGTACGAAACTTACCGGTCCCATAAAGAGACACGTCAGGACCCGCATCCACCTAAGTGGACACTTCGTGTTGGATCTGTGTACCCAAACCCACGGACCAGAGACAAATTAATTGACCCTGTCTAGATACTACCCCAGCAACGGTACTCACCGGGCAGCAAGAACGGAAGGCCTCGGACTGGACTGGACTGCTACGACGACGGACGGACGAACTTCGGACTTCAGTTACAGGTGGGCCTCCGGATACCTCGGACCTTGGACTCTCGGCTTGGGCTCTGGTCGGGACTCGCCGCGTTCCTCCACCGCCTCGTCTGGATGCTGGACCGCAACCTCCGTCTCCTCCGTGGGCCTGAGGGATACTTGAAGCAGAAATATCTGCACGTGCACGGTATGGTTCCGTCACGGCTGCAGAGGATCAGGGGGCCTGCGTGGCTTCTCCGGCGCGTGGGGAAAGGGCAAGTCCCTATTCGGGCGCCATTATGTGGTAAATAAATAATTAATTACCGGTTCTATTTTTGACTGGATACAATATAAACAGATAGCTCAATAAATAAGAGTCAAGATACGAGGTAGCTGAAGTTGACAGGCTTTAATTAAGCATAAAAGGACAGGAACAGGACAGCCTGTACGGGAATGGGATGGCAGGGGCCCGGCAGCTGCCGGGGCAGGATCTGGGAATGGCTAGCAAACTTTAATAATAGTGCACGATATATATAGTAAAACAAAATACATTGCATTCAATACAGTAGGCGTAGCAGTAGGCGGAGTTTGTAGCAGTCGCGAAAGATAAGGCATAAAGTGGGTGTAACAAGAGGTGTGTACAGGGCGTATACATAGACATGTGATGTAAACGTAACAGAATATGTCATAAACGGGGCGGAAACATGGAGGGGGCTACCTGAGCAGCTGGGACCTCTAACCTAGTGGTGCGCGCAAACTGACAATGACGTGTTACTAGGGAGAACTGGGGGCTATGACTTCTGCGCTAGAAGAGGAGACTAAAGTCTGGAGTGTCAGAGCGACATGTACCTAAAGCCTATCTGGTATCTGGTGTTTAGAGAACATGTTGATAGAATCCAAAAGTTATCAGGGCAAAAGGCTAACAGACATTAAGACTGGTGCATGCATAATTCTACATGTAGTGTGTGTGCGAGGAATATTCTTATGAATATTAATACAGTATTTCTCTTACATGGAGACATAAAGGCTAGACCATGACGGAAACTATTGATGCGATTCAGTAGCTTAGGAATGCAGAGAAGGAGGGCTGGACTGATAACTAGAATCATAACATACTCTTGGCAGACTGGGAGGCAGAGCCAGGCCGAGCCGGGCACTGCGAGGCATGAAAGTAAGTGAAGGGTCAGGGATACAGGTGGGGGCTGTATCCCTCCTCGGAGAGGGTTCAGGAAACAGGAGCTGAATCTGAGTCCGGGCCCTTTTGAGGCCTAGAAACGGGGATAATTCAATGAATTAACGTGCACACTGTAAAACGTGGCAACGTAGGATTACATAGGCCTGATATTCGTTGTATTCACGAAAACTGGAAACTGACATACTAGAGATGGACACAACTGTAATTGCGTCTCTAATTGATCATAGGGGAATACATGCATATCGGTCATGCCCATATAACATAACATGGGGAACACGTAGGCACATACAACATGGCAAAATTTACTTTTCCACATTCCCTCCTTGTGCCCTACATTTCCATCAGGAAATATCTATATTCATGATACCATCTATCATTTCATATAGCATCATTTGCTCGTCTCGAATTGTCTTGGAACGGGACTTAGGACTAGGAATACAAGAGGTAGCACACATGCCGCAAATCGCAGGGCCACATTGTATACAGAGGCAGCAACTGAAAATGATCATTACTGCGATACCTAGAAATGACAATACTTTCCATCCCCAAGCAGATATGATACTCCAGAGCCAACCGGACCATGTCCAGGTGCCTGGATTCTGGTGTAACTGATGGGCAATTTTATGAAGTCTGGTTATAGCTGAATAAACAGACGGCGCGTTATTAGGAATGAAAATGCAGCAACTAGATCCGATGACTCTACATGCTCCTCCTCTATCGGCCAGTATGACGTCAAGAACGAGACGATTTTGGAGCACGACAAATCTCATAGCAGATTGCTCTTCGGTTAAGTTACCTAGAGCAGAAGTAGTCTCATTCACTACTGCTTCAAGGGTTCTGGTTAGTCTACGGATTAACTTACTATTCTGGACAGGTCCTATAAAGAAGAAAAAACCTTTATTGAAATCTGTATATTGTTCTAGAGCAGTTTCAGTTTGATCGACAATTGGGGACTCGATCTCCCTTCTATGTCTGACGTGTACTAGATGTGTGTTTCTGTGATAATCTGATGGGGCTAGAAAAACTGGTGGCAGTAGGAAGGCAATGTAACAGGTTCCATCCCAATCGAGGGGCAGACAAACATATGCGGTCTGACCACAAACAAAATAAGAATGACGTGAAGCTTTGAAAATAGATTTCCCACTGTCACTATACTCGACAGTAGTAGTACAATCACTATGTCCTACATGTGCGGAACCATTCTTTCTGACACATAATTCGCCTTTGACTGGCAGTACTGAAATAGCAGGTAAGTCTGGAGTAGTATCAGACTGAACATTCAGGACCATAAAATTCGAAGAATAATTACCTAAATTATAAACTTCATTTTCTAGATCTAACCCTGTTCTATGGGGGAGACCTTGCTTGTCTGGAAAACATGTTCTATTCAGAAGGGACATATCATTGGAGGATAACGTTAACGTGGACCATGCTCCACACGAACCATTATGTGAAAACGGATAAGGAAAGAGTGGCAGAACTCCCTTCGGTGTCTGGAAAGGGGGGAGTCGACCACACACCCAACAATTAGTGGCATTGCTGGTCTGGTGTGAATAGTGTAACATTCGGATGAATGTATTATTTCTCATAGCAAGACGATAGGATAACTCGTGAGGAGGCAGATCACTAAATGTGTGCTCTACTGTGGCATTAGAAAACTTATTTACATGAGAAATTGGAAAACATAAATGCAATGCATAACTTGTGCAGGTAACCATCAAACTTAGAAACAATAGAAAACTTAGAAAAATGATACATCGTATAGAGTTTTGACTAACTCTCTCACTATGGGGGTCTATCTCATACATGTCAGATACCTGTCTAACCGTTTCACCCGAGGGGGACTTAGACAATTAAACTGGCTGACTTATTTTACTAGACCGGAGTTTTAACTTATACTCCTGCTGCGGAGTTTTCTCTAACAGAGGAACTTTCAGTTCGGGATTCAAATCAATGTCTGGTTTAGAGTCTGGCTTCAGGCAGTCTTTAGAAATGGAACAGTCTTTAGAAATGTCCTTTATAAACGTCTTTTTCTGGACTCCATGGAATTTCTTGATATGCGACAGATGGACCCATCCCTTGCGGCCTTCCAACTTCACGGCCGTGCGGGTGGTCAGGAGGACTAGTCGTGGCTCCTTCCAACGGGGCTCCAGCGGACTTGAACGATCAAAGTTCCTTACGAGAACAAGGTCTCCTGGAATGACCTCGTGCGGTTTCACTTCAGTATTGTCTGGAAATGCAGCGGCAACCTGAGAACGACAAGAGTGTAGGGCAGACATCAAGGAAGCTAGGTAATCTGTCAACATATTACTGGAAACATCTGTAATACTGCGGGGTCTAGGTGTACCCCACATATTTGGGGGACGGCCAAATACGACCTCATACGGGGACAGACCTGATCTGGAATGTGCAACCATGCGCATGAAGAATAAAGCAACTGGCAGGGCAACTAGCCAGTCTACACCTTTCTCTTTACATGTCTTGGCAATACGGATTTTCAAGGTCTGATTATGTCTCTCTACGAGACCGGCTGCTTCAGGATGGCGTACACAATGGAACTTCCACTGGTACCCTAACAAAAGGGAAACATGTTTCATTAGCTCGGATGAGAATGGCTGGCCGTTATCAGAATACACGACCCTAGGGAGTCCATACCGGGGGAAGAATTCACGAACCAACTGCTTGGCAGTGGTCGCTGCTGTGTAATCTGGAACTGGATATGCTTCTGTCCACCTGGACAAAGCGCATACAACTACAAGAACATACTTGAAACCTCGACATCGCTCCATCTGAATATAATCCATCTGGAGGACTTCCAAAGGGTGGTCAGGGGGTTGGAATCCACCTTGTTCCACCGGGACACTTTTGCCTGGATTGAACTGGCAACATATCATACAGGTACGGACTTTCTGTTTGGCTGCAGCTCGTAAGTGTTTGTTGAACCAAAGGTTCTGTATACTGTCTAACATAGCTTTTTCTCCTAGATGTGCTGGACTATGTACGGTATTGATAATGACTTGAACCATAGAGTCGGGGAGAAACCATGTGGCTTTTCCCTTCGTCAACCATCCCTGATCTGTCTGGACCCCTCCTTGTTCGGACCATTTCTTGATTTCTTCAGGAGTAGCATGTAACTGTATGTCTATGACATCTTGTGTAGGGTCCTTAACTGTCATACAAGTAGTCTGTTCTGGAATGCATGTCTGTGTCTTGTTAACTGGAATGTCTGGAGTCTGAGCTGTAAGCTTGGCTGTTCGATCTGCTAGATCATTACCTTGGGAAATGATGTCAGTAATTTTCGTATGTGCCTTGCACTTCATAATAGCGATAGATGTCGGTAAATGTATTGCATCTAACCGAGCTTGAATGAGGAGACCATGCTGAATCTTGGTTCCATGAGAAGTCATGAAACCTCTCTCCTGCCAGAGTACTCCGAAGTCGTGTACAACTCCGAATGCGTAACGTGAATCTGTATATATGTTCACTTTCAGGTTCTTGGCACGTATGCAGGCTTGGGTCAGAGCAACTAGCTCTGCTGCTTGAGCAGACAGGGTGTCAATACGGTGTGTTTCAATAACTTCTGTATCAGTAGTCACTGCATACGCGGCTACTAGTTCTCCTGTACTAGTTCTCATACATGAACCGTCCACATAAAGTGTCAGGTCGGGATTAGGTAATGCAATGTCTGTCAGGTCTTGTCTTGGCTTTGTCATAGTGTTAACAACTTCCACACAGTCATGTGTGGCAGGATTTGAAGTAACTGACGGTAACAGTGTAGCAGGATTTAAAACGTTGCAGCGTCTGATTTCTATGTGTGGCTGGAACAGTGTTAGTTCATAACCTGTTAAACGTGCAATTGTCAAGTGCTGTGTCTGTGTTCGGTTTAAAAGAACTTCCACGGAATGTGGAACTTGTACTGTCAGGGAGTGTCCTAATACTATGGAATCACTTTGTCTGATAGCTAGAGCTGTAGCTGCAACTGACTTGAGGCACGCAGGCAGAGCCTGGGCTACTGGATCTAGTGTGCTCGAAAAATAAGCACAGGGCTTGTATTGTCCTGCTTGATCTTGTGTGAGAACAGATAATGCAGTACCATTACGTTCTGTGACAAAAAGTGTAAAAGGCTTACTGTAGTTCGGTGTAGCTAAAACAGGTGCTTGGCATAAGGCTTTCTTTAATTCATTAAAACTAAGTGTATGTTCAGATGTCCAAGGGAGAACAGTCGATACGGCTGCCTCCTGTGTCGTTAACTGTATCAGTGGCTTGGCTAGAAATGCATACTGAGGAATCCATTGTCTGCAGTAGGAAGTAAGGCCGATAAAAGCACGTACCTCCTTTTGTGTCTTGGGCTGTGGAAGACTCGCTATTAACTGGATACGGTCTGGTGTCAACTGCCTACCCCACTTGGACAGTAAGTGGCCTAAGTAGATCACTTGCTGGACACAGAACTGAAGCTTCGAAGGGGACACCTTGTGCCCCATCTCGGCTAGGAAATACAGAGCTGTAAGTGACGCTCGCTCGCAGTCACGTTCAGAACGGGCTGTGATCAGTAGATCATCGACATACTGGAGCAGGGCAGTGTCAGCTGGCATGTGAATATTGTCTAGTTGTCTTTTAAGTGCTTGACTGTAAATACTAGGACTTTCTGTGAAACCTTGAGGAGCTCGTGTGAATTTATAGCTCCTTCCATTTAAACAAAAACCGAAAAGGTACTGGCTGTCTGGATGAATGGGAACACTGAAAAATGCATTCTTGAGGTCTATTACAGTAAAAAATGTAGCTTCGGGATCAATAGCTGTCAATAAGGATGAAATATCTGGGACTACTGGATACTGGGGTATGATACATTTATTAAGTTCTCGAAGGTCAATCACTAATCGATATACTGGAGGTGCATTTGGATCAGTACGTTTCATGACTGGAATGATAGGAGAATTACATACATTGGAGTCAGTTTCTACAACCACTCCTTGAGCAATGAGCTCATCAATAATTTTGGATAAGGCTGCTACAGCCTCAGGTGGCAATCTGTACTGTCTGATTCGTGGCAGGACTATACCTTGCTTGAGGGTCACACGATGGGGTGTGATTTGCATAAAACCTACATCAGTTGGACCTTGCGCCCATAAATGCTGCGGTACATCTGACAATCTTGGATCAAAATCGCGTAATACATAGTGACCTTTAAAGTCCCTTAAGAACAATCGGATTCCTTCTGGGGAACAGCAAATTACTGCACCTAATTCTTTCAATGTTTTAATGCCTAACCAATTTTCTGGACATGATTTCGTAAGTAATAAATCAGTAGTTTGGGACAATGGACCAACTTCTAGAGTAACTGGCTTTGATATCTCGTTTACAATAGGCTTTCCTGAAAATCCAAGGGAAACATTTCTAGAGCCTGAGAGCGGAGCCCCTGGAACCTCGTCATGACTGATAGTAGTCCTACTTGCCCCTGTATCAATCAGAAACTTTCTGTCTTTCCCTAATACTTGACTGTGTACATAGGGACCCTCTTGATCTACAGGTATCTCGATGAGAGGCAAGCCCACCTCCCTCTCTAGGCTGTTTCATGAATACGGTTGATACTCTGGATACTCTGTCTGGGCATACTGGTACATCTGCTGTGTAACATGCTGTGTTGCAGCGATAGGCTGCGGTGCTGGAGCTGTCTGTTGTGCATTCTGTGGTGGCTGAGAAGTCTGCGAAACTTGTTCTTGTCTAGGCGGACGTGGTCTTTCTTTAGTTTTACCAGTTGCTATGTTATGTTTCAGAACTGCACACTCGTTTATAAAATGACCTGGCTGTTTACAATAATTGCATGTCCCTTTAACGGGAGCTGTAGGATGACTGGCTTGATTCGGACCCCTCTTCTGACTGTCTTGTGGAACAGATTGTGCAACTAGTACTTTCATTTTCGTGTCTTTCATACGTCTTCTTTCGTGTTCTTGCTCTTCCCTGATTCTGTTCTGGTGATACTGGAGCATCTGTAACATTTGTGACGGGGTACTAGCTTGCCAACTACTTTCGACTTTCAAAACTCGATTTTTAACTTGTGGGCTTGAATTCTTGACTAGTTTAGTAACAAAAAGATGAGGGTATGACTCGCTACCTGTCTTTAAACCACTGTTGATAATGAAACATTTTTCAAATCTAGAATAAAAATCACTAGTGTCTTCATCCTGTTTCTGTTTACATGCTGAGATTGCATCCCAATCTTCCTTTTTCGTGGCTAATAATCTTGGCAAAACCTGAATCAATAACTCGGGCAATTCTTTACATTTGTCCCCAAGACCGGTACCGGGTACTCGTATTTTATCTTCAGCTTCTAGAGCTGTCCAATCAATCTTTTTCTCTCCCACCTCCCATTCTTTTTCCTTGAGTTTTTCATATACCCCTGCGGGCAACAGGACCTTTAACATTTTAATAATATCTGGATACGTGTATTCTCCCATACGGAGCATGTCTTTTAATTCTCGATGGAACCCTGCTGGATCTTTGTCGTGACAGGGAATTAATTTCTTCATTTCTAAGAGTTCCATCTTTGTGATAGGGGTGTAAACAAATACTCGTTGCATTTCACCACCCGCTGTCCTAACTGGGTGTACTTCTCGTAACGGATGCTGTCTATCTATGTAAAATGATTTACTTTCTGGAGGTGAGACATGACCAAAATGCGGATTCAGAAACGTTCTATATTTGTGGCGCTGTTCTAGAATGACGCTAATTAAATCGGTACCTAAACCTTTCCATTTATACTGGAGTAACTCGTTCAGAACATCATGTAACGGACCTGGATCAGAATGCTGACCCTCATACAGTGTGATGAGGTGCTGGATCATATACATACCCACCAGTCGCTGCTCGGCTGGGGGCAGTTTCAGAAACATTTGTGCCACTATTTCGTCTGGAAAAGTGGTAAAATCAGAAGCCCATCGGACAGCTGATCGGGCTAGTTCTTGTTCATGCATGGTACTAAGTTCACTATAACCGATTCGTGATTTCAGAATGTGATCGGTAGCTTCAAATACTTGTTCAAGAGAACCTTGTTCTGGTGCTGGAAGATGAAAAACTTTCTTGTGTTCTAGGCGTGAATGTCGGTCTGGAAGTCTAGATCTACCTACATACGCTATTCTGGCGGTATTCTCGTCTTCTACTTCTTCAGTATCAGTGTTGTCTTCTTTCTCGCTTACTTGTGCTGCTATACGTTTGTCGTGTAACCTTATTATTTCCTTACGAATTTTCTTGTACATACTCTCTATACTACTGAGTGTCTTGTGTCTACCCTCGGCTATATTATCACTCCACCTTGTCAGAACTTTCATTTCGGTCGGATCTTTAGTCGGACAATCTTGTTCCCTTATTAAACAATTGATTAGAAACTTTAATAGCATGAGCTGAGTCTCAGCTTTCCTTAGAGACATGATTTCGCCAATACTTTCTGGATCGTCTCCTGTACGGATGAAACGATATATTCTGTCTAGATATTCTTTCATATTCGGTAGGGTGTCCAAATACTCGGTCACCCGTCTTACGCGCAATGAATATATAACCATATTATCATCGCCTGGGACTGGATCATAACGGCATTCGGTAAGAGCTCGCTTGATATCTGCAACGGACTGATATTTGGGCGTACGCTGTAACGCACGTTCATGTAACTCGACTAACGTTACACGTTTGTGTGGCGGCGGGGTACCAGGAGGACCTCCCCCCGCGGCCCCTAAACTGGAATCGTCGACTGATACTCTTCGTGCTGGCAGAGTGACCGATGTAGCGGGAACTTGTACTATCGGCTGGACCGGGGGTACCGTAACAGGTGCTGTAACAGGTGCCCCGGTGGCTGGAAGAACAGGAATTACATTATTTACAGGAACTGGCGGAGCAGGATTTGCATATTCTGGGACTGTGTCGTCCAAATAGGACGAGAGAAAAATATCAGCTGCGGTCGGTTTGTGACGTAGCTTAATCGGAACTAATGGCGGCGGAAAATTACATGGTGCTTCCGGGGTTGCTTTCGGCAAGCCCTCAGCAAGAAGAGGATACATACCCTTAATGAGGGCATTTCTCTGTCTGTCTGACTGTTCGGCTTTAACTCGTTCACCTACTTCGATTAATTCCCTTTCTTGGGCTCTTTCTGAGGATTCTCTACTTAACTCAGACTTTCTGATTTCTTTCTCTGTTCTTTTGTGAGATTCTTTGCGCCATAACTCGATGGCATCTTTCTGGGACTGTCTGGATTTCTTTTTCCATAATGCTTCTTCTACTCGCATGATGCACTCGGCATCCCATGTACCTGATACAGGCCATCTATATTTCTCTTCTAATTCCTTGGTGTACTCTACCCATAAATCTAGATATAATATGGCACTTATGCCATGTTTATGATACATAAAATGACCTGGACTGTCCCTAGGCGGGACAGGAACTGCTTCCTCGAGCAGACCTTTTCTAGTTTTTAACTGACGTAACTTCGAGAACAGAGGCATAACTAGGCTAGAGTCTGGACACAGTACAATACACGATAAACACAATAATAACTTTAAGAAAACAAATCACTCATACCACGACATTGAAAACACATGAAATAACATTTAAAATAACAGTTCGGACAGAATACTACCTGAAATACTGAGGACAGAACACATGAATTTCTCGAGAACAGAACTGACTAGAATTACTAGATGCACTGCTGAAACAGTACGAAACTTACCGGTCCCATAAAGAGACACGTCAGGACCCGCATCCACCTAAGTGGACACTTCGTGTTGGATCTGTGTACCCAAACCCACGGACCAGAGACAAATTAATTGACCCTGTCTAGATACTACCCCAGCAACGGTACTCACCGGGCAGCAAGAACGGAAGGCCTCGGACTGGACTGGACTGCTACGACGACGGACGGACGAACTTCGGACTTCAGTTACAGGTGGGCCTCCGGATACCTCGGACCTTGGACTCTCGGCTTGGGCTCTGGTCGGGACTCGCCGCGTTCCTCCACCGCCTCGTCTGGATGCTGGACCGCAACCTCCGTCTCCTCCGTGGGCCTGAGGGATACTTGAAGCAGAAATATCTGCACGTGCACGGTATGGTTCCGTCACGGCTGCAGAGGATCAGGGGGCCTGCGTGGCTTCTCCGGCGCGTGGGGAAAGGGCAAGTCCCTATTCGGGCGCCATTATGTGGTAAATAAATAATTAATTACCGGTTCTATTTTTGACTGGATACAATATAAACAGATAGCTCAATAAATAAGAGTCAAGATACGAGGTAGCTGAAGTTGACAGGCTTTAATTAAGCATAAAAGGACAGGAACAGGACAGCCTGTACGGGAATGGGATGGCAGGGGCCCGGCAGCTGCCGGGGCAGGATCTGGGAATGGCTAGCAAACTTTAATAATAGTGCACGATATATATAGTAAAACAAAATACATTGCATTCAATACAGTAGGCGTAGCAGTAGGCGGAGTTTGTAGCAGTCGCGAAAGATAAGGCATAAAGTGGGTGTAACAAGAGGTGTGTACAGGGCGTATACATAGACATGTGATGTAAACGTAACAGAATATGTCATAAACGGGGCGGAAACATGGAGGGGGCTACCTGAGCAGCTGGGACCTCTAACCTAGTGGTGCGCACAAACTGACAATGACGTGTTACTAGGGAGAACTGGGGGCTATGACTTCTGCGCTAGAAGAGGAGACTAAAGTCTGGAGTGTCAGAGCGACATGTACCTAAAGCCTATCTGGTATCTGGTGTTTAGAGAACATGTTGATAGAATCCAAAAGTTATCAGGGCAAAAGGCTAACAGACATTAAGACTGGTGCATGCATAATTCTACATGTAGTGTGTGTGCGAGGAATATTCTTATGAATATTAATACAGTATTTCTCTTACATGGAGACATAAAGGCTAGCCCATGACGGAAACTATTGATGCGATTCAGTAGCTTAGGAATGCAGAGAAGGAGGGCTGGACTGATAACTAGAATCATAACATACTCTTGGCAGACTGGGAGGCAGAGCCAGGCCGAGACGGGCACTGCGAGGCATGAAAGTAAGTGAAGGGTCAGGGATACAGGTGGGGGCTGTATCGCTCCTCGGAGAGGGTTCAGGAAACAGGAGCTGAATCTGAGTCCGGGCCCTTTTGAGGCCTAGAAACGGGGATAATTCAATGAATTAACGTGCACACTGTAAAACGTGGCAACGTAGGATTACATAGGCCTGATATTCGTTGTATTCACGAAAACTGGAAACTGACATACTAGAGATGGACACAACTGTAATTGCGTCTCTAATTGATCATAGGGGAATACATGCATATCGGTCATGCACATATAACATAACATGGGGAACACGTAGGCACATACAACATGGCAAAATTTACTTTTCCACAATCTATTTCAGAACCATGCAAAAGAGCAGCGCATAATTGTTTAAGCATAATTGCTGGACTCTTAGCATAATACAACATTCTAACTAATTTCCTCACTTTATTATGATGCACTGCTAGCATCCTGAAATGATGAAAAACACTCTGGCATACTCTCCTGGAAAGACAAGCCAGTGAATGACCATGCAAACCTGTCACTTCTCTCACTCTGCAAGGATCTAATTCTTGCAACAACCTCATTTTCTGCTTCAAACTTTTCTTATTAAATGACCGTACAAAATCACAAAGCAAATTGATGGAATCCTGTCGCACACTGCAAATACTACTACACTTCCAGGTGTACACAGGACCCTTAGCACGTCTTCCTAAAACCTCATTACCTAACACCTCTTCTGCCTCTGTTGTCACAAGTTTTTCTTTTTCAACTGGACAACCATCTTTCACTTCATAAGCTCGACCACTGGTGTCAACTGCATGCACCAAATCATTATCCTGGAAATAACTCTCCTCATTATAAAATGCCTCACAGCTTGAACTATGCATCCATTCTCCAGAAAAAACTTCACAAAAATTACTACGATTAACTATTCTCTTCCATCTACTATTTCTTTTGAAATCATAAATTGCCTTGTTTAGCTTCCTAATTCTATTGATTATCAAAATAAATAACTTACGTTTAATTTCAAATGCCTGATCAATAACTTTCTCAACTTTTTTTTTTCTCATATAAAAAAACACTTTCTGTTGACCTTTCTTAATATTTTTTAACAAATTGCCAATTATCCTGTTGCGGAACATTCGTTTACGAATGTCCCTAAACTGTTGTTTCCTTCTACTATCATGCACAGAGTTATCTCTTGCTCTAGCAGTAACATTTTTCATTGGCCTTTCCTTTCCGTTTGAATTGCTTCTCTTTTTCTGGACTGAAACATTTTCTGTAGTAATATTTTTTTTACTACAAATATTTCTTATAAATGTTTTTGTACTCTTACCCGGTGCTTTCTTGGTGACTTGACAAATCTTTTTGTTAGAGGACTGCTGCTTTTTTTCATTAACCTGCTGTCTTTGACGTTTTGCAGCCTTTCTCACTCTTTCTTTGGTTGGCATGCTGAAATCTTGAAATGATCTGCAGTTGAATCTGTGGTAAAATATAATAAAAAATGTTATTAACCACTATTACCCAACAGTAAATCAATAACAGTAATCAAAAACTTAAAACACTACTTGACATTTTTACATAGAAGATTTTTTAGTGCTTGGCAAATTTAGAATACAGAAATAGCAGAAAAGAAATGGAATTTATATTCATGTTACCTGTGCTATTTTATATGTGAATCTGATCTAATTTTATGAGCATATTTTAATATTTTATTGAAGACACTACACATAACCTGTTTTTGAAGGTGTCTTTATTTTTAAATTAAACGGTTTACATTTTTACTTTTTATTTATTATACATTTTTAAAATAAATGTTTATAGTTCCATAGGCTCAAGCACGTCAGCTTCCCATCCTATGTCATATAATTCGGACAAATCTGCATCCTCATCACGTTCTTCTTCATCCTCAGAATTTAAATCATCCAAGGGATCAACATCCACTGATGTTTCAATTACGAGTTCAATGATGAGGTCAAAATCAACTGATTGCTGATTGTCGCTCATGTTGATGTTGTCTTTATCTTTAAAGAAAGATAACAACAATGAGATGTTGCAGAGTAAGAGACAAATCTCAGAGATTATAATAGTAAAATTGTTTAACAAGAGTAACATTTTGCAGCTATTATATAGCCATGTCCAACGATGCTGAGCAGGTGAAGCCTATGTCTAATTTTTCAGTGAACAGGACTCATCTCTTCTTAACCTTGGATAAGCCTCACCGACTCTGTGTCCCCTGCACATACTTAAATGTAAAGGGGCAGATTTATGTTAAATGGCACATCCCCAGGCATGCACCAGTTAACGTGCACCGCTGCTCTGCCACTCATGGTGTGCCGCATTTACAATCAGATAGGAGAAAGCTACGTCAAAACCCTGGGCCTGCTTGAAGCAGGCATAGGTCTTGACGCAACATTGTGGAGATGGGGCACCCCTGAGCCTTGCTGGAGCTGCATCACACTTGCGATACAACTCCAGCAATGCGCCACCTTTACGGCACAGATGCGTCACGCATCTGTGCCATTTTTACCCCATGCTGCGCCGCATTGTAAATGCAGCACACCATGGGTGGCGGAACAGCAGGGCAGGATGACTGGCACATCCCTGGTGATGCGCCAGTCATCATAAATCTATCCCTAAGCTTCTTATCTTGTTAGAGATGAACCGCCATATGTATCATCAAACTATTTTGCATTTCCTAAATAGCGAATTTTAAGGGATAAATAGCAATTCTTTACCATTCCTAATTTGCGATGAGCAAATTGCTAATTGCAAATTACCCATTCATTTCCATGGGCCAGGAGGCCCATAGGAATGAAGTTGCAATTTGCGATTAGCAATTAGCTCATCGCAAATTAGGAATTTTTCCAAAGGTGCAGGGGTGTCTCAAGAACACCCTGCTGCACCCCTGAAAAAGAAATTTGGGGGCATATGGCGCACATACATGCCCTAAGGGCATGTATGGGCGTCATATGGCACCTTTTGTTTTTTGGAAAAAAAGCTTTTTGAAAAGAATTCGCAAATTACCACCAACTAGAAGTTGGTGGTAATTTGCAAATCCTTAATGGCATTTTTTGCATATTTTTTGTTTGATACATTGCATTTAAGGAATCGCAAAATTTGCAAATCCTTCAGTACAATCGCAAAATAAGGAATAGCAATTTTTGCTATTCCTTATTTTGCATCTAACTTGTTTGATACATACCATTTGTCTAATTAGCATTCGCAAAGGCCGAAATTCGCAGAATTTTGACCTTTGCGAATGCTAATTAGCTTGATACATATGGCCCCAAATGAGGCCTGTCTTGCAACATGGTGCATCTTTTGCATCACTGCTGCATCGGTTTCATGTGGCACGTTTTTTTTACACCATGACACATCTGCCTAAATGCATCAATTTGTAATTTTGTCGCCTCATAGCAAATCTTTTGCACCGCCGCTGCATCAGAAAAGTGACGCACAGTGGCGCAAAAGAGGCATACACCTATCATAAATCTGTCCCTAGCATTTTAAATGATTAATTCAGGATGACGATAAAGTGTGGCCTATCCAGAGGTTTGTTTAAGGTGAGGCCTACTCAGGATTGCAGATCAAAGTTACACTTGATGAACAATACAGAGCAGATAATACATGTAAAGGCCTACCAATGAAGTAAGTTATGTCCACTTCATTGTGCCAGTCATCATAAATCTATCCCTATGCTTCTTATCTTGTTAGAGATGAACTGCCATATGTATCATCAAACTATTTTGCATTTCCTAAATAGCGAATTTTAAGGAATAAATAGCGATTCTTTACCATTCCTAATTTGCAATGAACAAATTGCTAATTGCAAATTACTCATTCATTTCCATGGGCCAGGAGGCCCATAGGAATGAAGGTGCAATTTGCGATTAGCAATTAGCTCATCACAAATTAGGAATTTTTCCAAGGGTGCATGGGTGTCTCAAGAACACCCTGCTGCACCCCCTGAAAAAGAAATTTGGGGGCATATGGCGCACATACATGCCCTAAGGGCATGTATGGGCGTCATATGTCACCTTTTGTTTTTTGGAAAAAAAGCTTTTTGAAAAGAATTCGCAAATTACCACCAACTAGAAGTTGGTGGTAATTTGCAAATCCTTAATGGCATTTTTTGCATATTTTTTGTTTGATACATTGCATTTAAAAATCACAAAATTTGCAAATCCGTCAGTGCAATCGCAAAATAAAGAATAGCAATTTTTGCTATTCCTTATTTTGCATCAAACTTGTTTGATACATACCATTTGTCTAATTAGCATTCGCAAAGGCCGAAATTCACAGAACTTCGGCCTTTGCAAACGCTAATTAGCTTCATACATATGGCCCCAAGTGAGGCCTGTCTTCCAACATGGTGCATCTTTTGCATCACTGCTGCATCAGTTTCATGTGGCACGGTGTTTTTTACACCATGACACATCTGCCTAAATGCATCAATTTGTAATTTTGTCGCCTCATAGCAAATCTTTTGCACCGCCGCTGCATCACAAAAGTGACACACAGTGGCGCAAAAGAGGCATACACCTATCATAAATCTGTCCCTAGCATTTTAAATGATTAATTCAGGATGACGATAAGGTGTGCCCTATCCAGAGGTTTGTTTAAGGTGAGGCCTACTCAGGATTGCAGATGAAAGTTACGCTTGATGAAGAATACAGAGGAGATAATACATGTAAAGCTCTACCAATGAAGTAAGTGATGTCCACTTCATTGCGCCAGTCATCATAAATGTATCCCTAAGCTTCTTATCTTGTTAGAGATGAACCGCCATATGTATCATCAAACTATTTTGCATTTCCAAAATAGCGAATTTTAAGGAATAAATATCGATTCTTTACCATTCCTAATTTGCGATGAGCAAATTGCTAATTGCAAATTACCCATTCATTTCCATGGGCCAGGAGGCCCATAGGAATGAAGGTGCAATTTGCGATTAGCAATTAGCTCATCGCAAATTAGGAATTTTTCCAAAGGTGCAGGGGTGTCTCAAGAACACCCTGCTGCACCCCTGAAAAAGAAATTTGGGGGCATATGGCGCACATAAATTTTAACAACATTCCTTTACCTCAAAAACGATTTTCAAGTCATAATTTGAAAACACTGCCCACGGGGAAATGACTTAAAATGTCCTTAAGACACATGAAAGTGTTTTTTTAAAGCCTTTGCAAGTTTTTGGGTCATTTTTAACATGGCTATGTAACTCAAACAGTCAAAATCTAAATTTACCATGCACAGGTGGGACCATATTTACAAGGAATGTGCCCCACGGGGAAAGGTCTTTTAATGTAATATGGGAAAAATGACATCAGAGACACTGAAATGCCTTATAAAGAAGCATACACCATTATATCCTTGTCATAAATTTACAAACCATTCCTTTTCCCCAAAAACGATTTTCAAATCATAATTTGAAAACACTGCACATGGGGAAATGACTTAAAATGTCCTAAAGACACATGAAAGCGTTTTTTGATTGCCTTTCCAGCATGGTTGGGTCACTTTTAACATGGCTATGTAACACAAACATTCAAAATCTAAATTTGCCATGCACAGGTGGGAGCATATTTACAAGGAATGTGCCCCACGGAGAAAGGTCTTTTAATGTAATATGGGAAAAATGACATCAGAGACACTGAAATGCCTTATAAAGAAGCATACACCATTATGTCCTTGTCATAAATTTAAAAACCATTCCTTTTCCCCAAAAACGATTTTCAAATCATAATTTCAAAACACTGCACATGGAGAAATGACTTAAAATGTCCTTAAGACACATAAAAGCGTTTTTTGATTGCCTTTGCAGCATGTTTGTGTCACTTTTAACATGGCTATGTAACGCAAACATTCAAAATCTAAATTTGCCATGCACAGGTGGGAGCATATTTACAAGCAATTTGCTCCACAGAGAAAGGTCTTACATTAAAATGGGAAAAATAACATCAGAGACACTCAATTGCCTTATAATGAAGCATACACCATTATGTCCTTGTCATAAATATTATAACCATTCATTTTCCTCAAAAACGATTTTCAAGTCATAATTTGAAAAGACTCCACAGCTCCTATGCACAATAACACCCTGTCAGTACTAATACTTCACATTTTCTCCAATTACATTTTCTCAAAGAAACAAAATCTATTTGTAAAACACTTGAGACAAAGCAACATTTGAAGAACACAACTTTCTTCATAATTTTCTCCTTAAAGCACACTATTCTCTATCTAAATTAAAGAAATCTTTTCTCACCTTAGCAAATACTTTGAGTTTCAAAACAGTCTCAGAAACACACCAATTTGTCTTCAGCAGAGCAAAAGGTATGCACTCCAGAGTCTGCAGCTATCAAAAGCACAGAAATGCTGTAATTCTTCACACATATCTCTCATGTCACCCAATCAAAACTCTTCCCTCACTTTTTTTCAAATGAAAACCCTTCCCCCCTCTGCCCTTTCTGCCTTTTCTGCATGGCAACCACGTCTTGGAAGACCTCTGGTGTTTGCAAGTTCACACAACAATGTTGCAATTGAACTCTGAACTCTCAGTGCACCTCATATCCAGTGCATTCTTTCATTTAATGATTTTTTCTTGACCACTCAAAATACATCTTTCAAACAACTCATCCATGCACCCTAACTTTCTGTTTTCAGCAATCAAAATCCACCAATCACTGTTACTGCTTCATTAACACAGAAACTCCACAGTTTTTTTCATTTTAAACTCTTATTTTTTCAACTGCCATTTCATTGCCACACTTCATCTGACTGCAGGAGAACCTTCTCTCACCATGTTTTCTGTCTGGATTGTTGGACATAGTTACATCTATTGGGCTCAGAGGTATGCTGAGAACAGGAATTTACCTAACCTCAATTTACACGATGTGGAAATTAAGTGGTTTGGCCACAGAGGATTAAAATGTCACCAATTGATACCATTGGTGAAAACCTTTATGCATTTGCCAAAACCTGACCTGTTAATTGTGCACTGTGGAGGTAATGATTTAGGCACTTTGACTGGGGTAGGTCTGGAAATGCTTTTAAAGGACACCTTTGAGCAATTGATGGCACTTTTTCCTCAGACTGCCTTGGTATATTCAAATATATGCCAAAGACAGAAATGGAGGTGGTCAAACCAATTTTGTCCACAAATTGAGAAGTCGAGGAAGCATGTAAACAAATCTGTTTCAGCTTACATGAGAGACCATGGAATGGGCTCCCTGTACAACAATAACTTGCGTTACTACATGCAAGATATCTACAGAGGAGATGGAGTTCACTTCTCAGATGAGGGCAACAGAATTTTCATTCTGAATTTAAGACTGTGCATTGGTACCTACTTATAAGTACCTAAATGTACCATAAACCCAAAAGCTCTTCTCAGAGCTACCCTACATCTGATCACTCACAATTATTATTTTACTCTAACATTTTTCACTAATTTTCAACAAAGTACGCTCCCTGGGGCGCTACCCGGTACGCGAACCGGGAGCTAACCTCGCTAAATTTTTAAAAAAATGTTTTTTTTTCGCACATATGGGCCTCCTCAGCCACCCTCAGAAAACCTAGGGGGTCAAGATAAGTCTACCGTGCCCCCTTCTACCCATTCTGAACATTATTTGACATCCATCTTGTATCTTAATTCGACCAAAACACAAAATGGTGGACTCCCGTAACGCTTAAGGTTCGCGAACCGGGGCGCTCGCCAGTTCGCGTACCGGGTCGCTCCCTGGGAAGCGCACCATCAAAAAAGGTGGGAAAGTAGTTTACAGAAAAGCGACTGGAGACAATTTCACCAAATATAGATTACCTCATACTACATACCAATGCCTACCATTTTCACAAATTTGATTGAAATTCCATTTAACCATTTAGCCTGTAGACCTCTCTAAATACCCTGAGGTAAATTACTTCACAAAACACATCTGAAGTGTTGGAATTGACAACCAATTAAAATGTTACTTTAATTTTCTACTTTTTTTACCTGACATTTGATTGGCTATGTACCTGAATATATATAAAGGAAGAGAGAGAAACACAGCCATTTTGACTACTACTTCCTGAACTACATTGCAAGATCATTTTCACTCACAACTTAAACTTGTTTTTAGAAGGTGAGATATTATTTTATAAATTTGAAAACATTTTCAGATAGTTATATACTATCCCTCTGTAAGAGTTAGACATTGAGAAAGGCTTGTTTATTATAATTATGGATTGATTTAGGTTTCTGTGGTATAATTATGAATTTACTTAGGCTTTTTCACAAGCACTTTTTAATAGTACTACTTCACGCCAGAAAAAAGTACCCGTCTGAACTTAAACCCAACAGTGCCCTATCTCTACTGATATATTTATTTTTTATGCAAATTACAGCAATAAAATGGAAGGTGAGCAGAATGTTTCCTTCGAAATTGTTCCGGAGAACAACACAGAAAAAGATATTGAGGACAATGATGACTCAGATTTCATGGATGAATCACGGGACCATGAATTAGTTCAATGTGTAGAATCTGTGGATCATTTACTTCATTATGATGACGGTCAAATGTGGGAACTTATGTTCACTCAACAAGAGGACATATCGGACAGTCAAATGCTAGACGTTCTATTAAATTTTGAAAAACAATCCGAAAAATAAAATTGTATGTAATATAAAAAAAATTTTTGAGTCTTTAATCATTTTTATATGTAATTCATAAACTAGTTAAATGTTAGAAATGTTATTACATTTTCAAACACAATCACAATAATAAATAATTGCTTAAAAAATAAAAAAATTAAAAAATAATCAACAAAACCAACAATCAATTAACATACAATATTTGAAAAGTCTATCATTCTTTTTTCCTTATAGTACGCTGCCCAGAACGCTTCCCGGTTCGCGAACCGGGCGCTACCCACGCAAAAAAACAAAAAAATTCTTTTTTTTTTTGCCCCGCGGGGCCCTTTTAAAGCCTCCACATTAAACCTAGGGGGTCAGGGAGGATCTACTATGCCCCCTTATGGTCATTTCCCCCTTTGTTTTGGCCTCCTCTTGTCTCTCAATCCTACCGAGAGACAAGATGGCGGCCGCTCCGGACTGTTTAGAATGTTGACAGACACCGGAGAGCCAATCAGCTTCGCTACGCGAAGTTCCGTTACGCGTAAAGTCCGCGAACCGTAGCGCTGCCCGGTCCGCTGTTACAGATATATATCTTTTTTTGAACGTTAATTTCTCAAAATCCACTAAAGCACATATATTGAGACCTAGAAAAGGCACATCGGGCTACCAGTCCCTACAATTTTGCCAAGTTTTGTGGAAATCCATTCAGCCGTTCGGGCTAAAAGTGAGGCCAACCGCCCTATGGAAAACTCAATGTTAAAAACACGTTTTGGGACCCCCTTTTTTCTCGGCCCCCCCTTGACGAACCCCCCCCAAATTTCCAGGGGCTGCTCAGAAACAAAATGTTCCATTTTCCAGAAAATTTCAGCCAATTCCGTCCACAAACGCCAAAGTTATTAGACATAGAATTTTCAAAAATCCCATAGGGAAAAAATCCTAACTATATATACCTACTGGCGACCGCCAGTAGGTAATATATATATATATATATATATATATATATATATATATATATATATATATATATATATATATATATCCCCACAACCAGAAGGGTTAAGCGGACGTAACTGTATATTGCAGTGACAAATCTTCTATAGTTAAAAGAAGTTACAGATGAGAATGTAGGCACAGATGTTTTTTCAACTCAATTTCACTATTTTTTTCTTTGAACTGTGACTTTCTACAAGAAAACCTTGAAGGATCTACAAGATTCACGATTTTATTAGATTTGATTTAGACCTTGCCTAATGTCAACTAATACATAGATAAAAGAATTAAATTATTCAATTGTTAAAACATTTCAAAAAAGCTTTTAAAGAATTTATACAATTTATAACAAGCAAATTTATCAGATGGTGATTTACAAAATTAAATTATTTTATTTACTCCACTTATAAAGTGCACTATCACCTAAAAAAGGCATCCTGGCGCTGACAGACTCATATCGAAAGAGGGGGCAAACTAATAGCAAGCTAGGGGTTTGGGAGAGGCCATGTTTTCAGGTGCCTCCTAAATGCGAGAAGGTCGGAGGCCTGCCTAAGTTCAACCGGAAGGGAGTTCCAGAGTTTCGCCGCGGCCACGCCGAACGATCTACCTCCTGCTCTAGATCTCCTAAAGCTAGGTAGGATCACCAACCTGGCCGAGGAGGAGCATAGATTGCGGGCCGGCGCATGCCACGAGAACTTCCTTTGTAAATGAGCAGGGCCCAACTCATGGAGAGCTTTAAAGGCCAGACAGAGAGACTTAAATTGCACCCTCTGTCTCACTGGGAGCCAGTGCAGCTGAGCCAAAGCCCTTGAAGAAGAAGATCTTGTTGGCCACCCCAGGGCTAATTTTGCAGCTGCAGACTGAATTCTCTAGAGTCTATCCATGAGATAGCTTGTAGACTCCAACAGCAGGGAGTTACAGTAGTCTAACCTACTGAGCACGGTACAACGCACCACCTCTACCCGAGCAAGGGGCGGTAACAGAGAAAGGATTTTCCTCAGGAGGCGAATAATGGCCAAGAAGCCAGCTACTATCTTTGAGACCTGCGCCTCCAAAGTAAGGTCACTGTTGAACATCACACCCAGGTTCCGCACTACCTTCGCAGGCTGCACCAATGGAGAAAAATCTGCAGGCCAGAAATTACTGGGTAGAAGAGATTGTACCCTATGCCTTGGGCAATATAACACCTCGGTCTTTCATGTGTTAAATTGCAAGGAGTTGGCCTTCAGCCAACCCACTGTATCTCGCAGGCAGTTGTGAAATACTTCCAAGGAGGTTGACTCATCTCTTTCCAAGGAGAGAATCAACTGCGTATCATCAGCGTAGTTAACAATTTCGATCTTATATTATTTATTGGCCGCAATTAAAGGCTTCATGTAGATGTTAAATAATATCGGACTGACTGCCGAGCCTTGTGGAACGCCATGTGAGATGGTGGAGAAGGCAGATTGGAAGGGAGGGAGGGACACAGCTTGTTCTCTGTCCTGAAGGAAAGACTCAAACCACCCAAGGGCACTACCTGCAACATCCACCTCTCTCAGAGCATAGCAGTGATTGTGTCAAAAACACATGGGCTTTATATACCGGTGAAGACCCATCACCAGAATCAGATTTGGGCAGACTAGCAACACATGTAAAAAGACTTTCACTCCTTCTTTGCATAAGTCACAAATTTATGTGAAGCTTTCCAAATTATCCTATTTAGAAGTATGGGTCTTTAGCGGAAAAATCCTCAGCCTCATTAAAATGATGGGGCACCAGACCCTGTGCTCTAAAGAAAAACATTTGTATTGTTGCAGAATTTTGTATAATAGACTATTTAAAAGGTGTGCAAAGTGTTTTAGTTGTGAACAATAATCTACATCCAGATCGTAACTTATTCTTGGAGTCAGGTTCTTTAAAAAAACTTCAAGTGTTCAGGAGTCCAAAGGGTCTATTATGATGTAGGGCGGATCGCCACAGCCCGCATGGCGGTGGCGATATGCCCTACTTCCTCCTCCGCCCGCCTCCCATTTGCCCCCGCTATATTAGGGAAGACCGTCTGCCACTTTTCCCCCCAGTCGACGGGTCTACCGGGCAGAAAAAGGTTGCATATGGTGGCCGTGTCTGCTAGACACTGCCAGCCATATTAGGATGCCAGCGGGAAGCAGCCTTTCCGTGGCAGCAAAACATGCAGATTCCGGAGGCATGGGCCCGTTGTGAACCCCCTGGATGTTGGGTGGTTGGGGGCACGTGGGGGGTACCTATGGTACCCCCATGCATTTGCATGGACGACGTGGCAGGCACCGCGCGGTGCCTGCCACGTTGTGCATGCAAATGCACACAGTGCAGCCACAGCATTGTCGCGGGTGGTGCTGTGTGCACCGCCCTCCACAACGTTGTGAAAGGGGGATGTCGCCACGTTGGTGGCATCCTAATTGTCGATGCGGGACTGCCGCACCATTGGCAGCCGGTTCGAGCACCGCTAGGCCCGCCATCCTAATACGCCCCCAAGTTTTTAAAAGGGCTATCGTACAACCAGACTGGATTAGTGTAATACTAAGGGCCCTATTAGGATGGTGGGCAGACGAAGGATGGCAGGCGGACTTTTGTCCACCTGCCACCCTAGCGGTATTGGGACCGGTCGCCAGTGGTGTGGCGGTCCCGCACCGGCAATTAGGATGCCGCTCGCCACGGTGGCAGTGGCATCACCCATCCACAACATTGTTGCGGGCGGTGCACACAGCACTGCCCCCACAATGCTGTGGCTGCACTGTGTGCATTTGCATGCACAACGTGACAGGCACCACGCAGTGCCTGCCACGTCGTCAATGCAAATGCAGGGGGGTACCCTCCATGTGCCCCCTCCACCCCTCAACATCCAGGGGGCCCACAACGGGCCCCCACCTCTGGAATCCACATGCCATTCCGTGACAGCAACCCTGCCACGGAAATGCTGCTTCCCGCTGGCATCCTAATATGGCTGGTAGTGTCTAGCAGACACCACCACCATATGCAACCCTTTTCCGCCCGGTTGACCCGTCGACTGGGCGGAAAAGCAATGGACGGTCTTCCCATCCGCTGTGGTCTCCCCGCCATCATAATATGGTGGGGGAAATGGGAGGCGGGCGGGGTATGATGTAGGGCGGATCGCCACCGCCATGCGGGCGGTGGCAATCCGCCCTAGATCATAATAGACCAATTGAATTCCTATTAAAAGTATGATGTGGGGACTGGTCTCTAAAAGCCTCCAATTCTAAAATGTACCTTAAATACCCTAGATATACGTGTAAGAGATTATAGGCCCAGCGAAGTATATTTGTAATAGCTTTTGCGTAAGCACTGACTATGGAAAGATCCAAGTGGATTGCTTAGACAGGGACAGACTGGTAAACTCTTAACAGGTTACGTAATCAAATCCCTTCTCTTACATTTAGTGGGTGCCACGAGCTTGATCGTTATATATTCTAAGGTGTTTGGTAAAATTGGTGGTATTTTTGAAAGATAGACCTCTGGTACGAGTAAAAAGTGTCTGTTCCCTGAGGAAAAGTAAAATCTCAGCCTCCCTTGCTGAATTTAGAATTGTGACTTCTTTTCAGAAAAGCATTACTTTCTGTGATCCAATATTGTTTTTATACTCATTTCTACCACTAACTGGAAGGAGGTTGAAAGCAAAACAAATAGGAATAAAAGGTTATGTCCCAGTAAAATGCCAAAACTCTGTAGGAAAATGTGTTTTTCTGACAAACGTTTTCCTGTTACTGAAAACAGAGAAGATGGTAGTTTTAGCACCACAAGCTCTATGTTTATACCGTTTGCAAGGAAAACACTAGTGGCCACATGCATCAAGCGTTTTTGCATTCGCAAACGGTGCGAATCGCAAAATTCGGCCGTTTGCGAATGCAAAAACCTTTTTTGGGATACATCATTTTTTTCATTTTTTGCAATTTAAGAAATCGAAATTATTTGCGATTTCTGGAATTGCGATAGCATTTAAGAAATCGAAAATTTTGCGATTTCTTAAATGCTATGCATGATTTTTTTTAAATTGCGAATTCGCAATTATGAAGGAAAAAATTACCATGAAGTAAACCTTCATGGTAATTTGCGAAAAGTTTCAAAAATGCACAAAAGTGCATTTTTGAAACTTATATTTTACACACACACATGCCCTTGGGACATGTGTGTGAGTAAAATGTACTTACGTGACATTTCAGGGGTGCAGAGGGGGATCCTTTGGACCCCCCCTGCACCCTTGAAATTGCATTCTCATTTTGCGATTCCTTAATTGCGAATTCGCAAAATGAGAATGCCTTCCCATTGATTCCCATGGGCCTCTAGGCCCATAGGAATCAATGTAAAGCGATTCCTTAAATTGTGATTTGCAATTAAGGAATCGCAAATAAGGAAAATTAAGAAATCGCAAAAACTTTTGCGATTTCTTGATGCACAGGAATTTGCAATTCCTAAATTGCGATTCCTTAATTTTCGCAATTTAGGAATAGCAAATTCCTACAATGATGCATGTGGGCCTAGATGCTTTCTTCTGCAGCACTTTTTCCTATTTTTCCCAAAAAAAGCTAATTTAGCTGTATTTTGGCTAATTTCTTAGTCCCTTGCAGAGGAATCCACAAACCCTGGGTACCTTCAGAATCCTCAGCATGTTCGAAGAAAAGGACGCAATTTTGGTGTGGATACCTTATGTGGACAAAAAGTTAGAGGCCTGAGTGAACTACCCCAAATAGCCAAAAAAAGGCTTGGCAGAGGGGTGGAAAAAACCTGTCAGCGGCGGGGTTAATCTCCTTTTTGACACTATTGTGCTTTATTTATAGCTACAGCTATACATGATATGCACTCACCCTTTACATTTTGCTATCAAGATAAGTTGTTTTTCTGCACCTGCTCATCCTTCTTACTCGAGGCAGTTTTGGTCTCTCACATGGTCGATCCTATCATTCTTCCAATAGTTTTCCCTCCTCTGCAGGATTCTAAGGAAGAATAATTTCTTCATTAGCTGGACTCCAGGTATTGGCTGCTACATCGATTGCACTCAACACGGTAGCTCGTATGATCAGCTCCTTTCAGGCTTGCTAGAGCTAAGAAGAGTAAGACAGTGCCCAAACACACTATTTTACATTGGGTTATCCTTTGTATCAAAATCTACGAGTGCTTTATTGAGCTTGTGTTGTACATGGGCCATCAGCACTCATTTTTGGGCATCAGGACATTTTTACTCATCAAACTTTGACCCATAGAAAGAGAGAGAGAAAAACAAAAATACGGGGGGGGAAATAAAAAGGAGGAAGAGAGAGACATTAAAATGTGAAAAAGGGAGAAAAGAGTGATGAACAAGCACCCATAAGAATAAGATATGACCCCCCCCCCCGAGTAGGTTGTATATTCTGGATTACCATTTGTTAGAACTGGATCTAGGAACTGCGTGACAGAGAGGGCCAGGCGGAGCAGCGCGGGGACGGGGATCGATGTGTCCGAGGCGCCCGCCCAGCCCTTAGGAGGCAGGAATGTGAGGAGCGGTAAGCCCGTCAGCCTGGCATCCAACCGTCACCCAACAACAGCGGCTCCCTCGGCCCGCTCTGAAGCGGAGCCCGGGCTCCCCACACCCCCAGGGGCCAGAGCAGCGCTGGAGGCTTCTCTCCACACCAGGGATTTATGGTTCTCCCGGACCTGCAGGATCACCATGCAGCCCCGCCGAGAAGGGTAAGCCCTGGCCGCGCTCTCCGGCGGCCGCCCCATGTCTGCTGCAGCCCCCGCAATTCTGGGCCAGCAGAGAGGGCCCGTGCAGAGCGGCCCTCGGGGACATACACCCCTCCCCAAAACAAAGTAGCGGGCCATGAAAACACCAGATGCAGGCAGCAACCCTGCAGCCACATTCGATTGAAAGAAACTACGCCACGGACTCTCATGGACTTCTTTACTTTTTTCTTTTGTCCTGGCCGCCATTTTGCTGCTGCTCTCGACCGCCTTCCTCTGGACTCTGACCCGGCATCTTGTCCATTCCCTCATCCTGTAACCCTTTTCCCTCGTTTCCCCCTTGACGATCCTCAAATGTTTCTTCCCTTTTCTGATTTGCCTTTTCTCCATACCCTTGTATCCCTCCCACCTTCCCTTGGTGCTGTGACTGCATCCCCCCTCCGACCACACTTAATGGAACTCTGCTTTTTTTTGGGTCTTGACTTGAGAAAATCTACTATGTGTATATATTTATATAGAGATAACTCTAATCACTAGTATATGCAGTAGACCTTTGTACTCTCTACCATTCCTATGCGACTCTTAGAGTATATCCATTCGTATCTCTTCCTTATGTATATAGAGATAACTCTAATCACTAGCATATGCAGTAGACCTTTGTACTCTCTACCATTCCTCTGTGACTCTTAAGAGTCCTTATGTTTTGTAACTGGTTCTTATGTAAAGCGCTCTGACACCTTCAGGTAAAGTTTGTGCTATATAAAATCGCATTAAATAAATAAATAAAAATAAATAAAACTTCAGGGAGTATAAACGGTTACTACCCTGTTTAGAACATATCAGCTGAGACTAAGCATCCAACAAAAGCTATTTGCGCCAGTGGTGGGACAGGTCGAGAGGCGGCAGTAGCTACGGAGGTCATGTGAGGAAAAAAAAAGTAAGATAAAGGGGAAAAGAGTGTGTTGTGGTGGATAAACGAGACTTGAGATGGAATCAAGACAATGCAGCCTTGGTACTTTGCACCACTTCCATTCAGTAGTGGTGGCCGCAGGCATGTAAGTAAAGGTTTGAGCCCTGGCACTGGGTATTTTGCAAATTAAGCAATTAAATATGCTATGCCCTGGCTGAGAAAAACCTTCATGTGGGAATTTGTGCTCATTCTACTTCCAAGGGTTTTCCAGAGGTGCCTTTGTTCCTGACATTTGCTGGCCAGCCAGATGGTTGCCCTCGCATAGATGCGTAACATCTTAAACATGCAGTTATTGGTACTTTGCCCAAGCTTTAGAACACAACGTCCTGGGTTCACCACCAATACTCAAACCCATCTCCTACTGACAAAATGCTTTGGGACTCATGCTAGGGAGAGGAGAGGAATCAGACGTAAGATATATCCATCAGGAGAAAGTTGCTTACCTTTGTTAATGATATTTCAGGTGGATTCATAAATTTCCCACAGATTCCTTAAAGCCCTTCCTCTTCTCCAATGAGCTGGTATTGTGAAGTATGCATGAGTCAAAGAGAAGCTGAAGAAATATCAGACTTTGCCATAAACATTCTGGTGGGTGCCTAAAATGCTCAAGTGACATCACAACCAGAAGCGTTGGTGCTGGATTAATCTGGCGTCACTGGCTAGAATTCTGAAGGAATTTCTAAAAAATTATTTGCTGTGGAGAAGGGTGGGTAGTTCGAAGATAGATTATGGCCCTGATTACAAGTTCCAGGCCAAATACCGATACCTGTGCAAAAACACGTTTGCCCAGGGGTTGGAATTATTAGTAGGCTTGAGAAAAATGTTAATTATGCCAGAGTAATTTCCGTAAGTATGCATTACTCTTGTGGTGCAAAATTACCGAATTTATGTGATATTGCCAGATCCGGTGATTAGGAGTAGTTTGTGTCAAAAATCTTAACGAAGGAGCACAGGAACAATCAACTAAGAGAAAGCTAGCGGCTTCTGGCTGATGCTGTTTGTATCCTTTCTTGGCGCAAAATGCATCCTCTAGCCCATTGAGGATGCAAGGGTGCATTTTGTAGTAAGAAAATAGTACTGAATGCTCAATTATGCTTTTGTATATTTACAAATAATAACGAGTAATTTTGCGGAAATTATGAGTAATTATGCTAGTGTCAGCGGCGGCTCCTCCATAATGGCAGAGGAGAATCACCCCACTGCTCAGTGCCATCAAATGAAAAATAAAATAATAATAAAACAATTTTATTATCATTCTATTTTTCATTCTCTGACTGAGTGAGCCAATGTTGCAAGTGTAGGACGGGGCCTGGCCATCCTTCATTGTACAGCAGGGAGGAGGAATGGTGGGCACTGTAAGTGCGCATGTCGGTTTGGCCGGCTGATTTAGGACGGCCAAGCCGACATGCACTCTGAGATTTCTCCAACCCAGCTGTGTTGTACAGCCCTGGTGGAGAAAGGGCAAAGACTCACTGTGCCTGAGCGAGTATTTAAACCAGTTGCGCTGCTCTCATGCTGGGTAATAGCTTGAGAGTAGCATCTGGATTGGGTGGGGAGTCTGGGAGCCTGCACTGTGTGGCCGCCAGGAGCAGAGGAGTAATGAGGCGGCTGGCAGCGGGACTGGGAGTGAAAGCGGCAGGTAATTGTTTTTTTGTGTTAATTATTATTCCCCTCAGCGTTGGTCCGCCACTTTCTGTTGCCAGCAGCCACCACTGGTTAGAGAGAATCATACCAGTTAAGCTCACATCTAATCTCCCGATAGATTCTGGCAGATCAAATCTGCTGAAATTCATGTGAAAAATACTCGGATTTTGGAAGTTAAAAACTTGGAATAAGAGTTATTTACCACAATTGTTATGCATCTCATCCTGTGGTCATTATATTAACCATGTGTGGTAAATAATTCACCATATTTAATCAACTCTTACCTGTATCCATCAGCAATGTGATTACAAAATGCAAGTAATTTTTTTTTTTTGCAGTCATATAGCCAGTAAATGAGACTGCAAAAGAAAATTTCACAGTGTGGAAAAGACATTTTTATGTACGAACCCCGCATTTATAAGTCTGAAAAATAATTCCAGACCTATAAAAGGGGTTTTGTGACCCTTTCCAAATCACAAATATTATGGGGGTGTGTGACTCCTGGTGAGTCACAATGTAATGTATCAGTCAGTGGTTTGTGATCTCCGTTATGATTGAAACCATTTAAAAGTTACCACCTCTCAAGTTTGGGCGGTAACTGATATGCAAAAGGGAGGGTGTCTCCATGAGGCCAATTATAAATTATGTCAGATGGGCTCTGTGGAGCACTGCATGCCACTCGCTCCCCCCTAATATGTTCCAAGAGTTCCTAAAGTATTTTTTAATTCCTCACCTGTCTCTTCAATATCCTTGAGGTAAAAATGTTTCTAATTTGGAATGCAAATGCAGGGATAGCCATGGCTACTATCACTTGCAGACCACCTTCCCTGCATTTATAGCCATTTACAGACGGAGCCACAAAATATATTCTACCTATTTTACATTCAGTAGGGAGTTCATTTTTAATCGCCACACAGATGGGAATTTACACCTTGACCTATTATTATATAGGGCACAACGCTTATCACGTCCCCATTCGCAAACCAGTTGGTGTGCAATGAGCTCATCCCTGGTCTGCAAACGAGAGGTTACGTGAGAACCTCGGACCTTCATTTTTACTGTTAATTCAAATTCAAATAGGATTAGTGGAATTGATGTTCGCCAAACTTCAAGAATCGAGTGATACAGATTTATTCGATTTAACTAAAATAGTCCAAACGAATGTTAATTTAAGTTTTCCTAATTCTGTTGCTTATTTACCGGTTTGCACACGATATCTGTATATTGCCACAAAAAAGATGCATATTTTCTTGTGGTTGGAGACTACATGCAACGTATTCCGAGCTCCACATTTATTGGGTGTCAACTCGTTTGAGCAATTGCCTGCAACATTTGCACGCTAAGTATCAGGTTTACTTCGTAAAGTTGAGAACTTGAGATATATAACCTGCATCTTTTAGATTTTTGTATTGCTGGTTCCTGGTCACAAAATAAGCTTCTTCAATTCCTTTGTCATCAGGTCAAAGAACGTTTAGCTCAGCTGCAACAGCACGCAAGGACTGCAGAGGGGCAAGCTCGCTCCCAAAGTCAAATACGGTGCGTAATGAATTATTCCTTACTCTATAATGTTCTGACGATTCGTAGATTAGACGAATAGTTTCGTTTTCTCTTTTTGCAATTGATTTTACACCATAATGCCCCACCGGGGATCGAAATCACACTAGTTGAACAGTTCGTATACATTGTATACATTTCGTTGAAATGTATACGATGTGTACGAACTGTTCAATGAGTGCGTGTGTGAGAGTGGTTAGTGGCATGGCTAAAACAGCAAAAATATCCTGCGGCATATATTGAAGAGGCTGGCTGAGACCAGAGCCGAGCACCTGTTTTTGCATTTGACGCAAACAAAATTCATCCATATAACTCAGAATTAACCCAATTTTACACCAGCTTTTGTGGGGCCTATATTGAAAATATTTGTTGGTGCCCCACAACCATTTCTGTGCAGGATACACAGCTAGAGGTTTGAAACATTCAATTTTCCCTTCATTTTTTTCCTTCTCAAGCCATACTCGACAGACATTTCCTTTTCTTCTTTTGGCGACCAGCATCTCTCTCACTGGTACAGCTGTCTCTTTACTGCACATCTCATACCACATACTGTCACCCCTCGTCCTCTTTTTCACTTCGGTTAACCTCTACTACTGCCCTTTTCACTGCCACTTTTCCCTCCTTGCTCTCAATTGCGGTGCTCGTAGCCATGGCCATCTCCCACACACCCGAACTCTGACACCAAATTGACTCTCCCTGGCCATATGCACCGGCTCAACATGGCGGCAGCCTAGAGTGACCTGTATGCACCATTGGTTACTGTCTCTGTCTGCTTCAGTGGCTGAGAGCTGACTAGGGGGCTCATAATGTCATTGCACCCCAATCACAACCTGTATCACAATTGCTCTACCAGGACTAGGACCCAAAGAGTACTGTACTATTGCATCTCAGTTCTAACCTACATCTTTCTTTAACATTATCTTTCTGTACTTTCAATTGAAAATGCAACAAATTCTAACCTGGCGTATTCCAGCTATTTTAGTACTTGGACCCCTACACAACAGTCCACCACACAACACATTTACAACACCCCCTGTCATCCCCGTATTGGCACAACAGCTCTGCCAGGGGAGCAAGCTCCATCAATGTAGCCCACTTGTAATGCCACACTAGGGATCCACAGACAGCTCTATCAATACACCTCAGTCCTGGCATGAAGTATCGCATACCACACCATTAATGAATCTCTGCATGCTGTCCCAATGCAGAACAAGCCAGAACTGACATTCAGTTTTTATTACACAGGAAATCATGCAACAGAGTTTCTGCAGCAAGGCACGTGATATTTAAAAAAAAATGGAAATGGAAATGAAAGTGACAAACTGGCTGTGTCATTCGTAACCTGTGCAATTTCGCAGGATGCTGTCTGCAGCGAAGACCCCTCCCCAAATCTGCTTCAGTGGGCCCTGCTGCAAAACAACCATTTCTAATGACTGAAACTTTCTGTTTCTGACTTGTGCTGTGCTGAAGTTCACCATTTACTGGAAAAGGGCTGACTTTTATCAATTAACCTCAGATACTTTTAAATGCAAAAAGCAGGTGTTGGACTGAACTCTGAGCCAGCGCATCTCTTCATGATATTATGAATTCATTATTTTGTTTTGGCCTTTCATCTACTGCTAACTGTGCAAAAAAATGTTGTTCCAACCACACACACTTTATTGCTAGTTAAACTTTTTTTCATAATATGTGTGAAGTAAATATTGATGGCATTTCAACACATTCACAAAGCATGAGGAGATTGATTTTTTTTTAAACTGATTACAAAATGTTGGAAAATATCAATGCTTTGCTTGGATTAGCTAGTTTATTGGGATTTTGGACAAACAACTACAGTGAGCACTCGAGTTCAGTGACCTTTCCATTTTTTTTTTATTTCATCTTGGGCACCTATTAAGTGTATACCTGACTTAGAGGGGCAACAGCGCACTTTGTTTATATTAGCTAACACAAGCCAAGAAAAAAACAGCCTATAGTTGTGTTTCGAAAGCAAAACGGTGGACCATAAGAACATGTGCAGGCTGTAATGGTGATGATGTTGAAGATAAGATACAAAGGCAAATAATGTACATAGACGGCATACAGAAATCACAAGGGATAACGATTTTTGCATATACAACTTGCAGGAAAGTAGTATCTGCTTCCTATGGTTACCCCCACTTTTTGTTGATGTCACACTGTTTTTGGACTAGTCTGACTTGAAACCTGTCATGCAGGACCCCAGTCTATATGCTTTCTCCCTTAAATTGATATGTATGTACTTTAGGTACATGCCAGATTGGATATTGGGATACACTTATCAGTCCCTAGTATATGGTACACCATGTACCCAGGGCATAGGTACCCCAGAGGCCTCCCATCGGCTGAAGCATGTATTATGCCACCCCTGAGAGGCCATCCAAATCGACACGAAAAGCCTGCTACAGCAGACTGCATAAGTTGGTGCTTGTACCACTTACTTAAGATATAGGTTCACTATATCTATCTAAATCACTGCACTTAAATACCTATCAGTCACCTCTATGGCAGTCCTTAACAATCCTGAAAACAGGATGCTGGGTTTTATGTGAGAGGGGGCCCCTGCATGAGCAGAGCCCTTCTGCAGCCTTCGGAGACCATTCTCCGAGGTTGTCTGTGACGCAGCCAGACATATATGTTTAAGTGCATTATAACCTCGCGGTAAATGCTAACTTTAAAACAGCTGCCTAGAAACATGTTGTGTTTGGTGTCAAACAACTTGGAATCATACCTCTACACCAGTAACTGGTGTGGGAGGTATGATTCCACCCTTCCAAAGGGACATATGTGGGTCACTGGTCTACCCGGGACCATCCTTCTCGACCTGGGCAGCACAAAATGGACGCTGCCAGCCACAGAAACGATTATGCTCTCCTGCTGCTGAGCCAAGCTCGAGCAGAGGAAGGCCTGACAATAGGCATCCTGTCACAGGGAGGTGTGACCACCTCCCAGACAGGATTTAGTGTATTGGGGCTGGTTGGGTGCACTCTGTGAGTGCCAGAAAGTCTGCACTGGGGGCACATTTGGTGTCCCTTTGCATAATCCAGCTCGAACCAGTTCTGGGAGCCATTGGCTCCTGTTCTGGCACGAAACTAGATCAAGGACATGAGTGTAGCCACCCCTCTGTCTTGCCCCTCCCCTAGGAGGGTCCACAGAATCTTTCCAACCCCTTCCCATGGGTATAAGTGAGTTACCTGACTACAGGACTTTTTATTTTACCTGCACAAGATTCTGCTAAGAAGAAACCGAGTACTTCGACTGCCTGCATGATGCTGGACAACTGAAGAATCTCCCTTGAAGTAAAGGAGTTACTCCTCTGCAAAAGTAGGCACCTAAACGCATCTGATGGGTTTGCTTCTCCCAAGCTCCTGAGAACTCAGAAGATTTCAGCAACTCAGGAGGTGGGTTCCTGAAGGGCCCTGAGGTTGATCTGTCCTCTCAGGGATTCTGAGACCAGTAGCCCTCTTGGGGACTGCGCAACCCAAACCCCTGTGCATCGCGTTAATTTTCAGTTGCATATGCTTAGTGTATTGCTCAGTTTAATGCCTTTTAAAAACCTATGAGACTTAAATGTTATAAAGTTCGTTTTGGCAGTGTTTGCTTCTAGCCCAAATTGCTTGTAGGAGAATAAAAAACGATTGAGCAGATTCTGAAGTCTGTTTGGGGATTTTGAGACTAGTAAGGTATCGTCGAAAAATGACAGTGACGATGCCCTCTGTCCAGCAATCGTAGGAGAATCACTATTGCAATCAGCCAAGGAATCTATCATTCCATTGATGTATAGGGTGAACAGGTTTGGTGCTAGGACACAGCCTTGACACACTTCCCTGTCCACCATAATGCGTTCAGTCAATTTACCTTTTCGTCCCCATCTTATTTGAAAGTAGGTATTTGTGGATAACCTTATTATAGTATGCAATAGGTTCTGAGGAACCCTGATTCGCTCAAGGGCTGACCACATTTTCCATCTGAGGATGAGATCAAAGGCTGTGCATAGATCTATGAATGCTACGTATATTTGTTCTCTTTTATTAGTCACGTATGTCCATAAAATTATTAGAAACCTGAAAATGTGGTAAATCGTTTTCCTTTTATCTCTAAACTCAGCTTGCACACACATTCTGTGAGATGGTGATTAACTTATGGGCCCATAGTTTGATGGATCCCCCTTATTGCCTTTTTTGATACAGGCACTTCATCTGCACCTAGCCCGGAGTTGGGTACCTCGGCTCCTTTTAGAATTGCGTTGAAGCTTCGATTAAGAATAATGCTCCAAGCTTCACGCTCTCCGAGATAGAGGTCACCTGGGATTTTATTAAGACCTGATGCTTTATCCTTTTTTAACATGAAAAGGGTCATCCAAGGTAAAGAAAATCAGATCAACAAGACTTCTGTCCCCGAATTTCTCAGAGCAATCTTTATTGTTTCCCTCTAACTTGATGTCAGACTGGCTTGTGTAGAGTGTGCTAAAATGTTTTACCTCTGAATGCGGTTGGATATGATATCTTTCTTCCATAATTTGGATCTTTGTTCCCATAGCTATCATGTGCCAGACTGTTACTGTCTTTTAATTTTGCTGCACACAAAAGATCTCGCCAAAGGGCCTCTTCCTAATTTCTTTGAGCCTCAGTTTGCGCTGCTTTATATTTTATCCTATTTACGTCCCCCTAGATTCCTATGACCATGTTTTATAGCCACCATTAGTTTGGCCCTACATGCCTTACAGTGTTCATCATACCATTAAGCTTTGGTATTCCTAGTCAGCTCACACCTTTTCTCCTTGTGGACACTTTGTATATTTTCCCATATACGCTATTGAATATCTTGATTATAATATGGGCTTCTGCCATATGACTTTTTGAAATCATATAGCGATTGCACTACAACAGTGTAAATTTGTGTTAAAACGGCAGCATCACCTTTTGTTACTCAGAACTGTAGGGCCAAGTTCATTCCCCTCTATTAGTGCATGTGATTAATGGAAAACGTGATTCAGTTCTAGTGCTAAGGTGTTATGGTTGCTGTCTGATCGTTCTATGACCCTCATGTCAATTAAAAGATGCCAATATAATATGTCCAACAAGAAAGAAATCAATCCTTCTTTGGAAATGTACCAGTCTAAAAGTGTGACTGAGGTCTCTGTCTGAGCTAGTACATCCATTGCAGGCTCTTGGGCCATAATTTAAAGTAAGGGATGATATTTGAAATGCCACTTTACCGTTTCTGGCAAAACGAACCCGTGGCAATCGAGGGATCCCCTGCTCCTCTTCCTCTTTCTCAATGAGGTTTGACAACATTTCTAAGGGTTCATAGGTGGCATTCAATTCCCCAGTGAGGAGCCGACAACTATCATCCTCAATATTTTCCAGGAACTCATTGAGGGCTAGAATGCTAGGTGAATCCTGGGGCTGAACGTGAATCTGTTGTAAATGTTTACCAATAGTATACATTCTTTACCCTTAACTATTGAGAGTCAATCAATCAAATTAAGCTTTACTTCGAAGTCACGTACTGAATCATAAAAGCTAAACAATATCACAATATCAAAATATAAAAATCAGTTAAAAGAAATTAGAATAAAATGCCGACTAAGAACAAATATGAATAAAAACTTGAGTCCTCATCATAATAAATAATGTTTCTGCAGCTGCTTCCTACAGTTAATAACAGCCAGTAAAAACCGAGACAATACAGCCCAAATATACACGTTTGGGAGTGATTGCAAATACATAAAAGCTGGTCGACATTGGACAAAACCTAATTGTAATACCAAGGGTTTAATAAAACATTTTTTCAGACCAGAGTAGCATTTACCAAAAAAGACAATGTGCATGGTACTCTGTGTGGAGATGTTGTCAAAAGGACATTTCACAAGAAAGGACGACCAGTTATTAATAGTAGGAAAGCTGGTTAGATCAGGGAAAATATTCAGCTGAAACCAGGTCAGCACGAGCCTATGGCGCTGATTATACACATTGACTGCATAAAATTGCATATTTCGGCTCGTCAGAATCATCTGGTTCCTCAACAAGGATTATTCATAATCTCTGATGATAACCTCGCTTCCTCAAGTAGTGTTAGACTTTTCAATGTAAGGCCTTTTCTTTGAATAGTAATCAAGTGCTCCGGATGATCAAAAAACTCAGGGTGGCCAATATCCATCTCAAAATTATGTACACATTTGAGCCAGGGGATTTTAAGTGCAGACGTTGATCTAATGCAGTCTTTAATGATAGACCAATTAAGTGCAGTATGATCAGAAGACCAGATGTTATGCCAGAGTAAAACTGGCTGGATCCTGATCATGTCTGCTATATAAACAAATTCCTAGTTCAGAGTGGCCTCCAGAAGTTGAGCTGCTTTTCGGAACGGCAAGGAGGTTCCTTCAAAATGTATTTTCTACTAGTTGGAGTATATCAGCATTCACGTATCTACAAAACTGAGCCCCCAGTTGTCAGTAGGTCTGCATTTGGTCTTGTAAATAGTCATCAACTCCCTCGGTTGATTAGTGCCCAATTTTCTGGCAAAATTCAGCAGGGCCGTAATCATTTTAACAAATTCAAGCCTCCTTGAATTAATTGCAGGCATCCAGTTCCCACGCTTGATTAAAGGAAATGCCTAAATATGAAAATGTAGGTGTATACAGAATTTTTGAGCTCTCAATGGCAATATCATGACAACGAGTAACCCTTCTCCACTAGGGAAGGAGAAACCGCAATACTAAAATTCATGAAACCCACTCGATGAACCTGATCGTAATCAAAGTCACCTGTAAGATACATGTGTGGAATCCATCTATAAGATTCCCCGATTCTTCACAATTGAGTTTCAATTTAAGACCTGCTAATTTTCTTGATAGCATTTTGAGACTTTTATTGGCTGATAAGAGCAATTCACTCACATCTGCTTCCTCTAAATCCTAATCTCACTGTGATTGGTTGACAGAGATGCAACTTTATATCTTTTAACATTAGTGCCCGCTTCGGTCAACTTTTTCTCACTAGGTTGGGATGCCAATCCCTCCCATCATGCCATGGCAACACCTCCTTTCCCTGTTGGTTTATGCTGCCAGGGATCACGTTGTCCTGTTTCCACTAAGTTAGACATAGGCTGAATGCTACTAGTTGTCCGTACTGACCTCATTCCAGGTACATTTAACTTAAACTAGATCATTGACCCATTTGGAGGTGTAATGCATTGCTCCAGGTTCACTAAACCAACCCCAAGAGCGTTGTTGGCCAGTTCTTGAATTCCATGGTCAAATGTGTCACTATAATAGTGCCAGTTGGCAGCTAAGATGTCGGATCTTATCATAGACTACTTTCTTATCTGTCTGATCCAATGGGTGACTTTATTGATTAATATCTCTCTGCTTTCTCACGACCTTGCCAAAATTGTGGAAATTTGTATATTCTGTAACTATTACCTCCCCTTGGAGGCAAATGTCCAGGATTACACATTTCAGACATTCGGCCAATGTTCGTTCTCATGGAAAATTGATTCCTCCAAGGATTTGGTCTTGGGGTCCCACCTTGTTGTTGTGTGGATATGGAAGGGACCTCTCAACTCTCTTTATAATGTCCAAATCATGAGAAATAGGAGGATCTGTATTAACATCAATCTGTACACACGACAATGCGCTAAGCTGTGTGGGATTCCAGTTAGAAGCAGGAGTTGACTGGTCTTGACTTTTGCCTGCTCCCTCCCTCGTGGCCTCCCCTATCACTGGCTGATGTCATATGAGGCTTTCATTTGGGCAAAGTACCCTAGCAGGTTGCTCCCCCCTGTTTGTCTAGGATCTAATACCTCCTTTACTTTTTTGTAATAGATGTATTATATCGATTTTATCAACTAGCTTCTCTACTATTAAGCGCATTGTGGAGAACTCACTGACAAGTTCTTTAACCATTTCTTTAAGAAGACCAACCTCAGTTTAGCTTACACAGTCGGTGCTGCTTGCTTCCCCATGACATTCCTTCTAGTACCCGCTACAACAGGATTGACCACATTAACACTAATATTACCATTGTTTAGGTGGGCTAACAAGCTACCACACTCGTAGTCAGTGAGTTCACATGGAAAACACTATCTTATGCATTACACTGTGGCAATATATCATAAGTAACCATCCCTGCAGCAACACCTTCTCTAGCTATACAGCCCCCTTTATCGCCATCCGTAGGATTAAGTGATACAGTCAACGATTTCTTGGGCAGAGGCTTATTCTTTTTTTTAAATGTCCGCCACCCTCCTACTAGGTTCAGAGTGCTTGGTTGTAGATTGACCATTGAGCAGAGGCTCCACCTCCTTATTAAAACAGCTATGTCATCACCCAGCAATTATTTAATTACGCTTTTTCTCATCTCCGGCACCCCAAGTGGGCTCTCTTTCGCCTTCCTCTTGCCCATTATGCATTGTCACCTAATCCGATGAAGTTTGTGGCTCAGTTGATAGACAAGGTGAGAGCATTTTCTATGGTTAAGCTCTCCAGTTCAGGGATATTGTTGTTAGAGATGTGGACCTACCCTGCCTCTTCCTGTCTCAGATGGGCTTGTCTTGACCCAGTCATCTCCCAGGCGCCTTCACCTGGGTGCATGCCATGTGGCAGGACTGCTCTGGTGCTTAAGAGTGTATCAGAGCTCTCCTGGCCCTGCCTTTCAGCCCCTGAGCACACTGGGGGACTGCGTCCCACCTCAGCTCCAGGCCACAATGGCTGTAAGGAGCAGGTGTGGGTTTGGGAAACCTGAATAGCGGATCCGCACTGTAGGACTGCTCCAGTGTTTTAGAGCATGCCGGACCTCTCCTGGCACCGCCTCACAGCACCTGAGCATGATGGGAGACTGAGCCCCAACCCAGCTCCAGGACACAATGTTGTAGGGAGCAGATGCAGGTTTGGTAAACCGCTGATTAGAGCACCCGCATTGCGGGACTGCTCCAGCGCTTTAGAGCATGTCGGACCTCCCTTGACCCTCCTCACAGCCCCGGAGCATGCTGGGGGCCTGAGTTCCACCCCAGCTCCAGGACACAATGTTGTTGGGAGCAGATACAGGTTTGAGAAACTGCTGAATTAGAGCACCTGCACTACAGGACTGCTCTTGCACTTTAGAGCCTTTGAAACCTTTCCTGGCTCCTCCTCACAGCCCCTGAGCATGTTGGGGAGTGAATCCCACCGCAGCTCCAGGACACGATGTTGTAGGAAGCAGATGCAAGCTTGGAAAGCTGGTGTTTAGAGCAACCGTACTACGGGACTGCTCCAGCACTTCAGAGAATGTCAGTCCTCTCCTGACCCCTCCTCACCGCCCCTGAGCACACTGGGGGGGTCAAGTCCCACCCCAGCTGAGGTTGTAGGGAGCAGATGCCGGCTTGGAAAAACTGCTGATTAGAGCATATATATGTACAATACATATACATGTATAACGAAAACACTAATTAGTGTTTCAGGAATGGTGACAAAAATAATTCAACTTCGTCTCCACCCAGACCTGAAAAAGAAAGCTCGGTCGCTGAAACAAAGTAAAGGCAACTCTCAAAATGTAAGTTAAAATGTGCACCTTCAATGTAAAAATGTTAAAATAAACTAAATATCACATACTGTTTTCTAAAGAAATTGGTATCTTTTTTCTAAACCTACAGATAAATGTAAAAACCAGCAAATTCCATCAAATTCCAAAGAGGGAAGCTGCAATATGGTGGATATACATATGATAAGGAGAGCACCTCTAATGACAAAACACACCGGAAATGCACCAGATACTACTGAAATGCATGCTATGACAGGACTACCTCTAAAAATTAAATATTTGAAAGCATTGAGGAACATAAACTATCCTCCTAGTAGTATTGAAATAGAAGTCAGAAATAGTTACAGGATCTAAAAGAGGCGAGCAGCAGTTCCCAAAAGCCAACAGGAAAAATACTTAAAAATATTATACCAAACGTTTCAGACCAAGCAAGAGGTCAACTCCCTGGTATACAAACCCTAAAAAGATTATTTGCCAGAACATAAAGGAGAGCCTGGGAAATACCAGTAGTACCTAAGAAATATGAAGATATGAGTATACCCTAACACTTACTAAATACATATACATATAAAAGGCACTTTTTAAAAAATATCTGACAATCTCAATAACGATAAAAGAAAGGTCATTTATGCTACCAATAACAATTTACTAACCTTAATGCAATATGATACATGGATGATGGATTACATGTATACCATTCGGTCAAACATAGACAATATATGGTTAATACCAAGTTATACAAACATCCCAATAATCTACAGTCTGGATTGTTCTGTATTATAATATAATTATAAGAACAAAAACTGGTTAGATGTTCTTCTTCCCTGTCACAACTTCACTGCCCCATCTGTCTGCCACATAGCACAAACTGACTTACAGGATGAATGATTCTGCAGCAACAGCAAAAAAGACATAGCATGTGCTGTTTTTTTGTTTTGATACCTAAGCAGTCAATAGGTGTTCTTTTTTTAGCAAATGTTTTTTCTCCTTCCTACCCTTCCTCAAAAGGTATACTTTGTCAGTGTTTCGCTAATGGTAGTATCATGAACTCTACTGTTACCATACTGCACAGGTTTGTCGACAACTAGATGTAGCTGTGGTGTTTTTTGCACTCTCTAGTACAATTACGAGGTCTGATTCAGGGTGAACTTGCCAGTACAACCTCTCCTGAGTACAGTGGGTCCATCATGAACTTTCTACGTTTGTAAATAATAGTTTTTCACTGTGGAATAGTGGACTCCTTAATGTTTGGAAATGGTTTTACAATACTTCCTAGATTTCTTTTAGCAGCCTTTGGTAGGAAAGTATGGAATGTACTGAATACTATTGGTGAATAGTATACTTCCATTACAGCCTTTAATTGTTCATAGCAGCCAAGTGTGAGCAAAAAGAAATAGAGAAAGAACTTAGGGCCAGATGTAGGTCGGTCGGTAACGGCCGAAAATCGGTATTTTCGGCCGTTACCGACCGGTATATGGGTGACAGGTATGTAGGGGGCATTATTTTAACGAATCGGTAAAATTACCGATTCGGTAATTTTACCGATTCGGTAAAATAAAAAATCGGTAAATTTACTGATTCTGAGGCACCGAGATGTAGGTGGGACTCTTCAGAGTCCCAGAGGCCTTACAGAATCGGTATTTTACCATCAAATCCAATTTGATGGTAAAATACCGATTCCGGTGTGCATGCACATGTGTGCATGCACACCTATGCCATGTGACAGGCAGACCTGCCCTTAGGGCATGTATGCCTGCCACATGGCACCGAGCCTGTTTTGGGGGTGCCAGAGGGTGTCAAAGTGACACCCCCTGCACCCTTGTGCAAATCGGTATTTACCGATTTGGTAAATACCGAATCGGTAATGCCCATTCATTCCTATGGGCTTCAAAGCCCATAGGAATGAATGGGCATTACCAATTCGGTATTTACCGAATCGGTAAATACCGAATTCTTCAGAATCCGTATTCCAGCACATCTGGAATACCTACATATCCACCCCTTAAATTCGGTAGTTAAAAATCGGTAAATCTATTTTACCTTCATCTGGGCCCAAGTGCCACATGATCCTGCATACCCTTTAAACGAGAGAATAATTGCTGCTTATAATACAGTCAATATATGCCACAACTCCTGGTCAGTAATTCTCTTCTCTTGAGGTGAGCAAGGGTATACCTGAATAACTGTGAAGAACAACATGAAGAGCAGACAGAATGCTGCCTCTCTTTGTTTGACAGCTTGCAGTCCCTACTGTCTATTGACTCAGAGAGGTGAAACTCAGAAGACAAAAGAAGACAGAATTAATTGTTGGCAAAGATCTTTAAGAGCATAGCACATGGAGCGATAAATTGAATATTGAATTCATTCGAATAACATTGGGGTTTTCCAAACACAAAGTAGGTAGCACAATCCACATTTTGTAGCAAGACCTATTGTGTTTGTTTAAGGCATACCTATAATGGATAGAGACTCATGAGCAACTGGATTGCAATAAAAGGTGCAAAATGAGGAGCCATTAGCCCTAGCTAATGCATTCAGAATGTCTTCTAAGTTTTTTCCCTTTAGAGTAAGCTTTAGAGGTCATAGCACCTCTAAAGGAAGAAACCCCAAATTTATAAATCTCAAATCCCTGTAGAGCCGTAATACTTCTTATCTATCTGGCTATGCTTGGGGAGCACACACATTTATATGGTTTCCAGAAAGATATGAGCACTTGAGAGGAAGAGAAAGGAGGTACTGTATCAGTATGAAATTAATCTTTTTTAAACACAAAGCACATGACTGAAGTGGAGAAGAAAGAAAAGGATAAAATATGTGTACCTTGTTAGACTTTGCACATTTATTGAACCTGACTCTGAATGAAAGGAATTGTGTGAGATACACCTTTAAATGTTTTGCTCTCAAATGCTCTCTCTCAAATATGAGAGAGAGTATAGTCTTCAGTTTTGTTGCAAGTCTTTTCAACATCAGAGCAGAATTCTTTGGTTAGTTGATAAGAAAATTAATATGGCCCGGTATCACTGAGGTCTCCATACATCTTGACCCTTAAACCCCACACTAGATATTTCACAGTCACATCCACCCCACCGTAGGTGGACACTACAACCAATTCTTCTTTTGGGTTAGGGGTGTAAACCCCTGGCCTATTTATTTATATATACACTACATTATGGGAAGAAACACCATATTCCCATGATTATACCCAGTAACCCATCATATTTAACAGATTTATTTGCATGTGTTAATGCCTAATTTTAACAGAGGCGCTAATACATTAATTTTCCTAACCATATATAAATATTTTACTGTGTGTGCCCAAATTGGCCTTCGTGTAAGATCATGACTAGTCTCAGTGACTCCCCTTCCCTGTCAAAATGTACTTGGATGGGTCCCTCCTTATGGAAGGACCCCACCTGCCTGCATCTCCCTCCCAGGAATCACCTGCATATGGGGTCCATTAGCCCCCTATCAAAGGCACCTGCAAGCAACATTATCCCTCCCCCAAGTGCCTGTGCAAGCTTGGCGCCCGTTTCACCTGCACGGGTGGTTGGCTAGAAGGACCGGATGCTAGCGATGGCTCACATACCTGTGCCCCTGCAAACTCCATTTGACTTGCTGCCAGCACCCCTTGGAGGGTCCCGTGAATCCATTGTTATGTTTGTTTAAAAGAAAAAGGATGCCTTCTATGGAAACTGTACCACAAATCATGACCTCACCCTGCAAGGCTACACAATATTCCATAAATACGAAACATCACATTGTATTGTAATTGTATTGTAATTGCATTCGTATAGCGCTTACTACCCCTGACAAGGCGTCAAAGCGCTTTTTCAGGGAGTAGCACACTAGTCCGGAACACATAGATGATTAGTGTTGAATTAGTATAGTGAAACATGCAAGAACATTTTTAGGTGGTGGATAGGTTAGTCAGGTATTTGGATTCGGGAGGATAGCAGAAGGATAGAAGGGGAAAAAAGGTATATATTTACATAGTGCTTGTTACTCCTAATGGGGTGTTGAAGCACGCTACTCCGGAAACCCATAAGGGATTGGTGGTGAATTAGTATGGTGAAATATGAAAGTAATTTGACTGGTCGATATTAGTCAGTTATTTGAGTGAGAAAGATAGCGGTGGGATAGAAGGGGAAGAAAGGTTTGCAGTCATATAGCACCTGTTACCCCTGATGGCTGTTGAAACGCTTTTCCGGCGAGTACCACGCTACTCCGGAACCCATAAAGGATGAGTGGTGAAAATTAGTATAGTGAAATATGAAGTAATTTGAGTGATGGATATAATATTCAGTTATTAGGATAGAGAAGGGTAGGTGGCGGGATAGAAGAGGAAAAGAGGTTTGTATTTATATAGCGCTTGCTACCCATGATGGGGTTTTGAAATGCTTTTTTGGCAAGTAGCATGCTACTCTGGAACCCATAAGGATTGGTGTTGAATTAGTATGTTGAAACATGAAATTAATTTGAGTGGTGGATATGTTAGTCAGTTATTTGGATTGAGAAGTGTTCGGAAGGAGTAGAAAAGGGAAAAAAGTTTACATTTATACAGCGCTTCTAACCGTGATGGGGTGTTGAAACACTTTATTGGCGAGTAGCACGCTACTCTGGAACCCATAAAGGATTAGTGGTGAATTAGTATAGTGGAATACAGAATTTGAGAAGTGAATGTTAGTCTCTTATTTTGATTGAAAAAGATAGTGGGGGATAGAAGAGTGAAGGAATTTTTTTATTATTTCTTTTTTTAGATCATAGCAGTAGGAGGAGGCTTTTGGATGAGTAAAAGGGTTTTTGGAGGTGAAGAGTCAGGGAAGAGTTTAGAAAGGTTTGTTTTGGGGATCGGTATAGTAAAAGAGGTGTCAGATGATGCAAGGTGGGGGTAGAGTTGGAAAGAATCTAGATTTTTTGGGGATCATAGTAGTGGTATGGGGTTTGGGATAAATGAGAGAGTGGATGTAGAGGATATATTGATAGATGTATAGGGTAAGAGATAGGGTGGTGCATTGGAGAGAGTAGAAGAAAGAAGTTTCAGATGAGTCAGAAAGTTGGGCTAGAAGATATATTGAGAGAAGTATAGGCTGAGAAATAGGGTAGTGCATTGGAAATGCCAAATTAGAAGAAAGTGATAAATATATAGATCCATAAGTACATTGAAAGTATATATCTGCATAAAGGAGTTAAGTACATGTAGATGAAAGATATTGCTAGAGGTACAGGATGAGAAATAGTGTAGTGCATAAGATATGACACACAGATCCAAATACATGGAGGTACATAGGTGCACAATGGAAGCAAGTACATGTAGACCAAAGATGATAAGATGATTTTTTTTTAACAACATAATTATTCTACATGTTTATACAAAGCAATACACAAAGATAGGTATATATCTATATTGAAAATAAAGGCTTATATACAGAGGGATATGCTGTAAATTTATGTTTGCGTATAGTGCTTATGTGGGGAAGAGCCAATTCTTGAGAAGTTTTCTAAAGATAAGGTAGTTGTTGGTGGATCTTATGTTGGGGGGTACACAGTTCCATAGTCTGGCTGCTTGAACAGAGAAAGATGTGCCACCCATGGTTTTTGTCTTGTATCTTGGCTAGATGCCCCTTTAGAGCGGAGGTTCCTTTGTTGAATGTGTTTAGTGATTTTATTCCTCATGAAGAGCGGTCCCATTCCATGTATTGTTTTGTGGGTGATACAAAGTAGCTTGAACGTGGATCTTCTGGTAACCGGTAACCAATGCCGGGCTTTCAAGGCAAGTGAGATGTGGTTTAGCGGTTTGATATGCAAGAGTAGTCTGGCAGCCGAGTTCTGAATCTGTTGTAGTTTTTTGGGCGTAACCGAGTTTGGAAGAACAAGAGAGATGGTAGCTTGGACTTTGTGTGGAAATCCCAAATGAGGGAACATTCGTTGCAGCGTTTTTATAGTAACAAAGCTTGATCTTGCTAGTTTGTCTACTTGGGCATTCATCAACAGCTTCACGTCCATGGTCAGTCCGAGGGTTCTTACTTCCTTCGATACTTTAAGCATTGATCCCAGTTCATCAGGCCAGGCGGAAAGCGGGTCATAATGTTTCCAATCTCCACACCTAAGTATTTGCGTTTTGGAAGCATTCAATTTGAGATGGCTTCACGTCATCTACTGATCAACGGCTCTGAGACAACTGAAAATTGGGTGATTTTCCAATATCTTTGAGGCATTCCAGTTGAAGGAGTATTTGTGTGTCATCTGCATAGTTATAGCACATGAGGTGAAATTGATTGATCAGGTCCGGTAATGACTTCATGTAGATGTTGAAAAGCAAGGGCAAAATGATAGAGCCTTGAAGGACCCCTTCTTTTGTGGAGTATGGTTTGAACGAGAAAGGTGGGGTATGGTGACATTAGTTCTGTTCTGTTTCGAAGGTAGGACGTGATCCAGTCTAGAGCAGTTCCCTCTATGCCAGCTTCTTAGAGTCTTTGTTTCAGAGTGTCATGGTCAACCATGCCAAAGTCAGCTGAGAGGTCCAAGAGGAGCAGCACAGCATCCCCTTTGCGATCTACTGTATTCTTCAGGCCATCCCAGATGGCAAGGAGGGCAGATTCAGTGCCTCTTCCAGGATGGAATCCTGTTTGGAAGTCTGAAAGTATGTCATTCTCTTCAATGAATTGTGACATCAGGGCAAACGCTGCTCTTTCTATCAGTTTGCCCAGGAAATTGCTGTCTACCCATTGTTACCGTTGCACAATCAAAAGTCTACCCAACCCAATCGACTCCACCGAAGGGTGATTGCTACTGGGATGGTGGGTGGGGAAACAAAATCCTAGTAGGGCAAGTACTGGTGGTGTCCATTAGGTGAGATGCTTTAAAACAGGAAGTCAGGTCTCTAAGAGCTGTGGTAGAAGGATTAAAATACAGTGCCATGCATAGGAACAACTTGATGACACTGAGGGCCGATTGAGGAGAAATAATCTCCACCTGGTGGGTTTCCTGGAGCACGCAGCAGGCCCCTCAGCAGAGCTCTTTCTGGAGAGTTGGATTACAAAAACCATCAAGCCTCCGCAGATAGCCAATTTCTTTATGGTCAAGCTGGCTCATAGAGATATTTTGCCAACACCACAGCCTAGGACACCTTCACAGCCCTGATTGCTTACCTTCTTAACTGTAGTGGCCGCAATGCTATCCTTCAGCACAGGCATACATGCTTACCCTCCAGACACAAGCATAAACAAATCATCATTTACGCTGACTACACTCGGATGGTTCAGACTTTGTGTAACAATTTCTTTGCTGTTAAATGGAGGCTGAGAGACTGAAACATCAAATACAGTCTGCTGTTCTGTGCCAAAGTGTGTGTACAGTATGACAGCCATATTCACTTCTATGAATCCCCACTTAAGGTCATGGAGTGACTAGACACTCTGGGATGGAAGGATACTTCTGGTACTTTGGGTGACATGACTCTTGGATGGGCACTGCCCCGTAACAGGTGGACAACACTGGTGAATGGGGAGAGTCTTGAAGCCCCAGCCATGAATTTTATCATTGTTTGCCCAGATGGCACCCTGAGGTCAGAGGTGCCAGGATCTATGGATCATAGTGCTTTTTCACAGATCAGGCTGGTGCCTGATACACTGAGTGACAGTACAGACGCTGGATAGCCTCTACATATGAGGTAACACACCTGGTGTATAGCCAGCTGAGGGGTTCTGGTGGTGGTTTGACTAACCATAAGGCCTTTGGCTGGAGACTGTGAGGTGGAGAGCCTCCCTACGTGAGCTCCCTTCGGCACCTTATCTGGAACCCACGAACAAGAGGACCTGCACAACTCTGGTGCAAGTTGGTGATATCATCGCAGACTGTTAAATCCATGAGTATTAGTAATTTGTTGATCCATGAAAGCCCCAGGGCTGCTTTCTGAAAGCTACATTGGCGCCTGGGGGTGTGCACTAGGTACCGTATGTAGAGAAGGCATGGAAGCAGGGAAATGGTCTGCTCCGTGGAGGGAGGTGGTGGGGTCCTGTCGTCTTGTCGTCTGTTGAGTGCATGATATGGACTCACGGATCTTTGGTGGCATGGCTTCTCAGCCTGTACTACAACTAGTACTTGTTTTAGTTGCTAATTGGGAGGACTTGAGGGCAGGTAGTGGTGCGGTGACCAATACCCTTCTGGCCATTTATTGCACTGGAGTTCTGCACATTCTGCCTGGGTGAGGGGGAGGGGAGAGGGGCAGCGATCAAGGAACTATTGATTGTAGTTTTTATTGTTATTGGTCATTTGGGGAAAGTGCTCTAGGTGCTCGTGAGTCTCTGACATTGCTGCCAATGCTGAAATTGCCCAGTGGGAGGGCCACGTGGACTGGATCACATGATCACGGCAGGACTGGAAAGTGACTACAAGTTCCTTACAAGGAATGTTAGCGGGTTAACCAGACCAGAGAAATGCCATCAAGTCTTCACATATCTCATTGGATCTCAATTGCATTCCTGCAGGAAATTCACAGACGGGGCAACTGTACATAGCGCATGAGGCACATAGGTGCCACACTTTAAATTTGGGTTGGAAGTGATTGCTAATCTTAGGCCATCCATTATTTTGGAAAACATTAAAGTTGTCCTTGATGGGGAAGATTTCCCTAATCCAAATGGTTGTGCTGCCCCGGTGCCTTTATGTCTTGCAGGGTACCATGTAAGGAGAGTTCCTGGCCTGTTTTCTGGGAACTGTACAGGCACCTGTGGACCTATTGTGGACTGGGAGGTGATGCAAGTTGCAAGTTTTGGCTTGCCACACTGAAGCTGAAGTGGAATAAGGGAGTCTTGAAAGTACCTGACCTCAAATTATATTACAATGCGTTGCATCTACAACATGTTATACAATGGTTCACCGGCAATCCTAATTAGGAGGAATTCCTGTTGGACGGTACTACGGTGTCACTACTGCTATGTGGCAATGGAACATCTGGGCCGCTGCCGCTCATGCTGTGATTGGTGTGCAGACTGTGGAAGCTACTGTGTGAGTAGTGCTATATAGGCTGCCTTACATGCCGCAACTGGAGGTGAGGAATCTGGACCTTTCCACACATTGCTCGAACCATGTTAATAACTTGCTGGCGGGAGGGGGGGTTGTGTCACCTTACATGATCACTATTCGTACGTCTGGTTTGTCACTCTTTTTTTTTTTTTTTGTAAAATCTTTTTATTAATTATAGATAAACAGCGGCGGTTGTCACTTACAATCAATACAGTGAATTACAAATATTCCTGGTGAACCCTTCGTTACATATGTTAGGTGGTTACAAGCAACTATTTTGATCCTTCAATGAGCACTCGGTCTTACTGTTGGGTCGTCATCCGGGGCGACATGTGGGGGTTCGCAGAGATGACCCCTGTACTCGTTCCAGTTAGTCCATATACCAATCCATTTCCGGGGACAGCCTCTGGCCACGTATACTGTCTTTTCTTGGAGCATACACCAGTCCATGTCAGTTTGCCAGGAGGCCAATTGTGGATGAGAACTCGCCCCCCCATTGCCTGGCAATGTTCCGTTTAGCGATTGCAAATCCAAGCGGGGCCCACAACCTCCCATGAGTGTTTAGGTCATTAGGCTCCCAGATGTTTAAGAGACACCTTTTTACCTCTACTCTCAGTGCCACCTCCCACACCTCGTGCATGCATTGGTGAACGCGGCGCCAAACATTTTGGATCCGCGGACATTCCCACAGTATGTGGAAGAACGACCCCTCCGCCCCACACCCTCTCCTGCAAAGCCCATCCTCACTGCGGCCCATCAACCTCAGCCTAGTACCAGATATGTAGACGCTACTGAGAATTTTAAGTTGAATCAGCCGCAGTCTGGCCGATATGGCCACCTCCTTTGGGGAGGCCAGGGCAGACCTCCATTCCTCCTCATCATTTTCCAACCCGTCCGCCTCCCACTTCCCTTTAAGCAACTGGAGTAGATCTGGGGAGTTGTTAATAATCTTCTTGTACATAAGGGATATGGCATGTTCAGGCTGGCAGCCATCAAGGATCTGTCCTCCAGGGGGGAGGCAGCATGGGGCATGGTTCTCTGGGGAATGTTAGATTGCAATGAGTGTCTGACTTGCAAGTATCTAAAATGTTCTGTGCCGGCAAGCTCATACGTGCGCTGCAGTGAGTCAAAGGAGACGACCCCCCCGGGGCCCCATGGGTCACGGATATGGGAAATCCCAATAAGGTCCCAGTTGTGAAACCCTTTAGTCCGACCAAGGGTACCTAGCTTTTCGGACACCCACAGCGGGGTAGCCATCGTTAAGGTGTCGGCCCATCCCAGCTTTCGCTGAACGGTATGCCATAGTTTGACCGAGTGATTGGTGGGCCCCGTCAGGGGGTATATGCCGGGCCTTGAGTATAGTGCAGCCTCAAAATTACCCCCCGGCAGCAGCCAGCGGTCCATTGCAAAGCCTGGATTGGCGCCGTCTGCGTACGTGCCTTGATTAATGGCCGAAAGGTGGGCAGCCCAGTAATATGACTGAATGTCCGGCAGTGCAATTCCCCCATCATACCAGCCTAGAGTGAGTTTCTTGAGGGAGATACGGGGCATCCCCATCCATAGCAGCTCTCGCAGAGCAGACTCAATAGAAGCAAAATAAGACTGTGGGACCAAATCAGGATGGTTCTGTAGGGCGTAGAGAAATCGTGGCAGCGCCATCATTTTAAAGAGGGATGCCCGTCCTAGGAGGGATAACGGTAATTTTCTCCACGACGCAGAGTCCCGCTGGAGTCGCTGCAGTGGGGGCAGGAGGTTACGCTCGTATCTGATGGTCTTCTCTTTGGAAATAAAAATTCCCAGATAGCGGAACCCATCCGTGGCGGTAGCGACGGGACAATTCCGAGGGGGCACGGGAGGGTCCCCATGAAGGACGTACATCACTGATTTGACCCAGTTAATACTGTATCCCGAGTTCCTTCCGAAACTCGTAAATATATCCATGGCTACGTTAAGTGATTGGCGGGGTCGCTTGAGATAAAGCAGGATATCGTCCGCGTACAACAAAATCCTGTCCTCCCATCCATCCGTCCAACGGATACCCTTCCGAAACAGGTCCTGCCTGATCCAGGCCGCGAGAGGCTCCAAGGATAAGGCGAACAGTAGAGGGGACAAGGGGCACCCTTGTCTCTTCCCCCTCTCCAGAGTGAAAACGTCGGAAAGCTTGTTATTGACCGTCACCTGGGCCAGAGGCACAGCATAGAGGAGACGAATCCATCTCATAAACTCAGGGCCAAAGCCCAGCTTCCGGAGGACCGCAATCATATATGGCCATTCCAGGGTGTCAAAAGCCATAGTGGCATCTAGCGACACCACTACCGCGTCCTCCCCAAGAGTGTGGCAACGCCCCAGAACTCCGTGTAGTCGCGGCAGATTAAGTGCCGTGTTACGGCAGGGTATAAAGCCTGATTGGTCCGGATGGACCAGCGTATGTAGGACAGGACGGAGTCGGTTAGCCAGCACCTTGGCCAACACCTTCAGCTCCGCATTGAGCAACGAAATGGGTCTATATGAGGCACATGAGTCTCTAGGCTTGCCTTCTTTAGGGATGGCCACTATAGTGGCTATACGTTGGTCCCGTGGCAGTTGAGCCCGGTCTCTGCATTCTTCGAACATCTGCTTCAGGTAAGGACTGATAGTATCAGCCTTGAGCTTGAAAAGCTCAATGGGCAGGCCGTTCGGACCAAGAGCTTTCCCTGAGTGAAGGTCGCCGATGGCACGGCTTACCTCCTCGTTAGTGAGTGGCGCCTCAAGGGCCTCACGGTCTTCCTCCGACAGGGCAGGTAACCGGATGTCCTTCAATAAGTCAGTAGAGTCTTCCTCCGGTCTATCTGACCCCTTGCTATAAACCTTCTGGTACAGCAGTTCAAACTCGTGGACAATATTAGCTGGGTCTGTGATCGTGACTCCTGAGTCAGTTCTAAGCTCCGTTACTACCTTTTGCATCTGCTGTTTCCTGTCTAGCCAGGCTATCAGCTTGCCCGCCTTATTCCCTTGGTCGTATATCCTCCCTTCTTTGTCTCTAATGACTGTTTTTGCGGCATCGGTGGCTATTGCTCTATATTCAGCGCTTTTAAGCTGCATCTGGTGGGCAATTCTCGGATCGTCCTGGGTCGGCGCTGCCGCCTCCAGTACACGGAGGTCTGCCTCAATTTGGACCATTTGAGCCTCCCGCTCCTTGCGGCGACCAGCGATCGTCGAGAGGGCTTCCCCTCGAATCACCGTTTTGAAGGCCTCCCATAGTGCAACCGCGGAGTCTACTGTGCCAACATTTTCCGCAAAGTAAGGGGTGATGGCTAGGGTCAGTGTCTTTCTAGTATCTTCATTGCGGAGGTACCACGCGTTTATAGGTGCTATGCACCCCACCCTCTTTTCGCCCAAGGTGAAATGTAACAGCACTGGGGAGTGGTCTGAAATGCCCCTCGCTAGGAGCGTGGCTTCTCGTACGGTGGTTCCCTGCTGTATATGTGCTAAAATGTAGTTGATGCGGGAAAAGGATCGGTGTGGATCCGAGAAAAAGGTGTATTGGGTGTCGTGTGGGTGTTTAAGTCACCAGAGGTCAGTAAGGCCGAATGTATCCGTGAAGTCCGCCAACCATTTGTGTCCCGATGGCAGGATCCTAGGAGGGTGCCTATCCAGATTGCCCGAAACCACCGCGTTGAAGTCTCCTCCCACTACTAGTTGCCCATCCGGAAGGGACAGAAGCAACTGTCCCAAGTCTTGGTATGTTTGTGTCTGCAACCCGGGTGGTACATATGTGGAAACCAGGTTCACCCCGTGGCCCTCCCACTTCCCTGAAATAGCAGCATAGCGACCTAGAGGGTCCAAGTCTGTGCGATCCACTACCAATGGCAGACTATGACGCACCATGAGGCCCACCCCGCGTGACCCCGAGGTGAACCCAGCATGCGCCAAGAGCGAGTACCCACACCTGTTAAGAGCATGGCAGGAGTTGCCCAGTAAGTGGGTCTCCTGGAGGAGCACAATGTCGGGCCCATGTCGTTTGATGAATTGCATCACGATAGTCCTCTTGAGCTTGTCCCCCACCCCTTGACGTTCCAACTCATGACCTTGAGGCTCTTATCCCACCTCATACTGGCAAGTATTATTTCCTGCTACTGATTTCACCGGGCTCCAGGCAAAGTGTAATTCCAGATACACCGGGATTTGTAGTGACCTCACCAAGCAATGCCCGCCCCCCCTTCCCTTCCTCACCCAACTCCCCACCCCGCCAACTGCCCAACTCCCCAACTCGTCCCAGCCCACCCCCCTCCCTGCTGCCCTGCTCCGTAGGTTCAAAACTACCCACATCCCCAATTAGCAGGGTGCCTATCGACCTACCCTAAGGAAGAAAAACTAGCAGAGAACACCCCCTGCCGTCCCTCCTCTGGGTACCTTCCCTGTTCGGTGCATGGATCAGCCCCAACTCAAGCCGCCCTCCTCCCCCCTCTCCATCCCAAGAAATAATGAACATTTAATGAACCATCATCACCTGACCCCCCCCCCATCCCACACCGCATCAGAATCTAATCTTCTCCTGTCTTTGTCCCTGGGTCGGAACGGGTTATACTACCACCCTTGAGGGTATCGTCAAACTTGAACACAGCATGGCCCGGATGGGGACATCTGAAACCGACAAGGTACGTGCTAGGCCCCCCCCTCTGCTTGTGAAGAAGTGATGTCTGAGTCATGCCCTCACAGCAGTACATTAAAGGCCAATAGGCCCGTTCCCCAGAGTCATAAAACATTGTACTTTACTGTGTTAGCGTGAAGCAGCAGTGGTCGCTCCTCCGTCAGTTCTTCATCGCCCCTCCAGAGGACCTGTGGCCAGGACTCGCCCATCTCGATCTCCACGAGCGTTGGCTCTGCGTGTCCATCTCCAGCCTTCCGATCGGTGATGCCGGTTTAGCCGGTTGGGTGTCCCTCCAGTTTTTGCACTCCGATCGGTCCCTGGGACGGGGCGACTGACGATCGATCCAGTCTTGCTCTTCCGCCGGTGATGTAAAGAAGAAGGACTTGCCATCTGGGAGGACCTTCAGTTTGGCCGGGAAGAACATCATGTATTTGATCCCTCTCTCACATAGTGCCGCTTTCACCTCCAGGAAGGACCGTCTGTCTTTTTGCACCTGAATGGTGAAATCTGGGAAGAAGCGTATTGAGGCATTTTCGTAAGGTAAGTCCCCGACCTGCCTGGCCGTTTGCAGGATGGCGTCCCTGTCCCTGTAGTTCAGGATTTTGGCTATGATTGTCCTAGGTGGGGCACCCGGCTTGGGTTTAGGGACAGGAGTTCGGTGAGCCCGCTCTATGGTGAAGAATTTCGATAGGCGCTTGGGCTTCAGGTGATTAAGGATTAGGTCTTCAAGAAAAAGTTCGACACTGGGCCCCTCAAGTTCCTCCGGAACTCCTACCACGCGTACGTTGCTCCTTCGGGCCCTCCCTTCTTGGTCCTCCAGCCTGATGGACATCTGATGGTGCTGGTGCACCAGTTCGTTAATACGCTGTTCCAGTGCCGTGGACGTTGTCCGGAGCTCGCAGATGTCAGCCTCATTGGTCTTGGATTTCTCGGAGGTCCTGTTGAGGTCCGCCCGTAGTAGGTTCACCTCTATTGAGACTTTATCAATCTTGGTCTCTAACGTGGCACCAAGCGTCTGGATGGCGGACAAGATGGAGGTCAGGGAGGGTTCTTTAGTCCCAGGTTGCTCGCTAGTGGCGGCGTCCGCTTGCGGTGCCCCCTTGTGGACCGTGTATTTGTCCAGCTTGTTGGACTGCGAGCCCGTTGACTGCTTCGGCCTCATGATTGCCGAGTGGGGTCTTCTCCCAGCTGGCCCCTGCTTCACCAGCAGTGCGTGGGGTTTGTCTGGCGTACTAGCCCTTTGGTCTGCCCCTCGCTGTCTCACCGTTGATGCCACATCGGTAGGAGCGCTGTGCACCACTGCAAAGAGATCCCAGGGAGAGTTGTGCTGTGCGAGTGTCCCCAATGCGACCACTCTCCCTCTGGCGCTGTGTGAGGTCGCTCCTCATTCGCTCCCCATGGGCACGGTCAGTCGTGTATCTGCGCTGGGCCTCTTAATTGTCCCTCTTGTCCTTCCTCAGGGTCGCTGGCCTCTGACCCAGACACATCCACAGATAGGAGTAATCCCCGCGAGGAGGCCATCACAAAGGTGAACAAGATGGCGTCCGGGGCTTCTGCTGGTACCTGGCCCCGGGCGCTCGCACTCCGTTTGTCTCCCCACCGGCGTTCTGGAGGCCAGCAGGAGTTCGCACTGTGCGTGCAGCAGCAGCAGAGTCGCTTAGACACGCTCTATAGCATGTTTGGCGAAGCATTTTGTCATGAAGTTGTGCCTGTGTGGCATGATCGTGGTGATCCGCATTTCCAGCGTCCCGTGACTTGTTCCAACAGTGGAAGAACGACCTCCTAGGCTCCTGATGTTTTATGAAGTCTCATCTTGCCGTGTGACAATTGTTCCCTCCGTAAGAAACACTGAAGTACGTTCAACAAGTAAGCCAAGCTCCGCATATTTAAATCACTAGCCCTCGCCCCAGACTCATCCTGCTTACTCATATAGCCAAAACTTTTGTGTCCCCACAGATTTTCTCGGCCAAATCCCTCCTTTCTTCCCAACAATGTAGGGAGGAACAGCCTCACCTCGCCTGGCACTCGCTCAGGACAACAGAGGCCACGCACTCTCCGTCGTTACCTCGGTCTGGCGTCTGAGCCGAGGGGGAGGTGAGGCTGTTCCTCCCTACATTGTTGGGAGAAGTTTGGTAATCAAGATATAAGACTACTTCACAATTGGTAGGTCTTTATAATCTTCACTGTTTATCACTATATGTGGTAAGTGTTGCAGTAGTGTATGCCAGAGGTCCTGATGAAAGCCCGCCAGGGCTGAAACATGTTGACCAACCGACATCTATGGTGAATAGTATATTTGTTAAACACTATTCTCGCTCTGCTTTTTTAATATGCCGTTTTGATGGTCATATCTAATAAAATTCTTTCTTAGACATCAACACAGGCATTTTTAAATCACTACTATATACATTTGTGTTTACACCTTTTCTCACAATTTTCTTTACACTGCAACCTGTCCCCTCTGCCTTCTAACACTTTCCATCTTGTGGCTGACGGGTCGATCATTCGATCTGATACTAGCTATCCCCAAGGAATTTTCCTGAGGAAGTGTCTAGTAATCTCTCTCTCAAACCCAGATGATGAAGTACCGCAAATGTGTGGGCTGATGGGCATCTTGAATTTTCCAAAGTATTCCTTTATTCTGTCCTTATCTTTCTCCTAGACAAGTTTCATTATAACCACTTGGTATAAGTATTTCAGGATACCTATAAATAGGCACCTTTGAAACTGGTATGCATTATAGACCCTTGATATCTTTCGTGTGTTAAAGTTTGTTCAGTAGGGGGACAAGATATAAGCAGGTCTTTAAATATTGATTCCCCTTGGACCCTAAATTAAAGTTTGTTGTTTGAACTTTAAACCAACCCATTGTTTCTAAAAATTTCTAAAAATAAAAAAGATTAAATCTGTGATTAATTTCACTGCCCCACACTTAGTTTAATTCTTTGCGCGCTGGTCAGTCTAGTTGAATAGAGGTTACAGTATTGGCTTTCTGGTTGTTTTGTTACTTTGATGAGGCTTGGCCTTACTGTGGGAAGCTCACACCCAGTGTTGTTTATTCTTTGGCATTGCGGCAGGTGCTGCTGTAAGCAGCACCCGCTGTAATGTCAAAGATGCGGAATGGGACTGCCACGTGGTGGTCGCATCCTAATTGGAGGTGTGGGGCCACAGCACCGCTGGTGGCTGTTCCCAGCACCGCTAGGGGGCATCCTAATGGGGCCCTAAGTATAGCATGAAAGGATGCCTTATTTACAAGGCAGCGTTAAGCCACTTTAAGTGCTTAACGCTGCCTTTCAAATAAGGTGAAGCCCCTATCGCCACCACAACATTGTGGACATTGGTATTGTGGTGGTGACAGGGGCTTGTAAATATGCCCCTTAGTTCCCTATTGGAGAGGATATTCTTCAGTGAAGGAGTTGACAATCATTGGATGGTATACCTTAAGAAGTTTGGAATGATCCTGCTTTATTCGGACCTGATACAATTGAAATATTTATGGAGGAAAACTGTCTGCAAAAGAAGTTAATGCACGTAAAGCAGGCTTACTAGCAACCTTTCTTTTAAAGTAACTATTTGATGTGCGCTATCCCTTGATTGATTTTAACCTGAAGTACTACACGCTTTGTATCTAAATTAAAGTTGGCACTTTTCCTACTGGAGTTTATGTGCTAAAGTGGGAGCGTTCACTCATAAGAATGTGATTGTGAGTTTGTAGGTTGTGATACCACACGGCACTTTATGCTTTTTTGCTCTAAGGCAGTGATTGCTCTGAGAAAATCGTTTTTACTGTTATTAAAAAATGTGGATGTTAAAAATATTTCTGAGACCCTTATACTTTGTACAAACAGATGTAACGTTGATTTATTTTGCATAGCCTTGTATTAGGATAATAGTGAGAAGAATGTGTGAATGGAGAGTATTTGGGTGTTTTTTTAGTAATGGAACACGTTTGAATTGCAATGAACAATTTTCCTTTAGTTTTATTTGTATTGGGTTTTCTGTTGTGTAGGTAATGATACTTTAGGACAACATCATACTGCAAGGCTGCGCTTTTAACTTGTTAGACTAAAAGTGTTTATTATAATCTTCACCCTAGCTTTTCCAAAGGATAATAGCTGGAATACTCCAGTGCTTGCTTTAGGGTACATGGGTGTGTTTGAATGTTAGAGCTGATGCATGTACCACAAGTAATAATTTAATTGTTGTTATGTGCTTGCTTTATTTCGCTATATCTCAGATTCGTCAAATGACACCAAAGTTATTACAAAAACAAACAAAAAATTATTAACAGTGTAAACACTCACCTGTCTGAAAAGAAAGAAGGTCCTTCAGCCGAACCCTTAACATCGGTTCCTCCGATCAATCTTAGTCAACTGCAGTTCCCCCATATTACAAAGCGATCCGGGATACCTGAGCAATTTGTAGATATGGCTTCCTGGGCGCCATCAGTAACTGACACCAAATCCCCGCCCCAGCAAGAGGAGTTTCCTCAACAGGCACCAAAATTATTAGCAGCACTGACAATCCGAACAGCACACAATATAACCAAAAGCCATTCAGGAGGGGCTCCTGGGCTAAATGGTATTCCTCAGGCTCTGTACAAGCAGGAAACTGACTTCTGTGCCAAAAACCTAGTACCCCTATTCGGCTACTGCTGGACCAACCAGCTTATATCAGAGTCCTGGTATAGAGCCATCATATGTCCACTCTACAAAGGTGGCACAAGATCTGTTTTAAAAAACTATAGGATGATTGCCTTCCTGAATGTTAAATCTAAATATTACTCCAGTTTGTTGCTTGAAGACTTGTCATTGTGGGCTACAAACATTAATCTTATACTTTTTAATTAGACAGGATTCGTGGCAAAATCAAGAACAATCACTAACATGCTTGCCATATCAGTATTGTTGAACAAAGTGGCGGCTTCAAGAATACTAATTGTTGACTTCAAGGCATCTTTCGAACTTGTGCCCAGGGGACAAATATGGTCCAACCTGCAGAAATGGGGGATTCCACCTGCCCTCCTATTGGCTATAATTCAGCTACACACATACACAGGTGTACCATATAAAACTTGGAAATGGATCCCACATCTCTAGAAAAACACAAACATCATGCAGAGTAAAAAACATGGTTGTGTGTTGGCGCCTGTTAGAATTGGGGGTCTCTGGTTGGCGCAAGTAGGTACTTGTGACAAGCAGGGACCCTCTCCTCTAAGTCAGGGCAAAGGATGACCCCTCAGAATTACCCTTGCTCACCCTCTAGGTGCGTGGCGTGAGCAGCCAAGGCTATTCTTCAGGCGTTATTCAGTTAATCATTTGTAATTATACACACAGTAAAAATATACCAATCCCCCCACAAATGGACACCAGGCTGTGAATATATAAAAATACGCTTCTTTATGTAAAAATTATATATCTCTCAGATCAGACTTATCACAAGATCAAATAACGTCTTTGGATGCCAACAGGTTGTAAATAGGCAAGTTTTCTTCTAGTTGCAGTTCAAATGTACTCTAAGTCTTTTAAAAATGGCTTTTCCTCTTCAGGGTACCTTCCAGAACAGTTCTCTCAGTTCCTGGGGGGTACTTGGTTCACACTGCTCCCCTTTATCTTCCCTCAGCCGGCCCAGGGGCTTCTCGACGCTTTCTGCCCGTTCCGGGCCGAGATCTGGGCCCGACCGGCCAAAGCTCACGCTTTCCGCGTGGGACGCGTCCGGCCCAGCCGAGTCTAGTGGTGCGCACGGCCCCCACTGGTCTGCGGGACTCAGGCGGGGGTTAGCGCCGACCTCAGAGCGGCCCAGGGAGGGCAAGGGCCAAAGAACCTGGAGCAGCCCCCGTCACTCTGGCCGGGGCGCGGAGTGCAGCCTGCGGCTTCCCCTTCCCGTCTCTGTGTCAAATTCATACGGGAGGGGCTGGAGCGCTCTCGCAGAGCGGAGCGGCGCTGAAGGCAGGCACACAGAGCGGTGCGAGTTAGCTGGAGCAGGCGGCTCGCACCACAGCTGATTCTTAGCCCGGGGTCACTTGTAGGCAAGGCGGCTGGCAGCAAACAAAGGGGAAAACAAACGTTGCGGGCCCCGAGCCCGATGAAGGTCTCGGTGGTAGTTTTCCTCCGCCGGCAGATGCGAGGTGCCCAGCGGCTCTCAGGCAGAGCGAGGCTGGCACCCGAGGCGTCCGGACAGCTGGGATCTGTCCTCTGGGTCTGGGAACGTCCGGTGGGGATTTCTGGCGGGAGCGTGGGGGCACAACAGCGAGCCTCCGTGGGCGGTGGGTTCAGTGGTTTCCCTCGGCGGAGGGGGAGCGGCTCAGCAGAGCGGGGCTCTCCCTCGGCAGGGATGGGGAAACCTGGTGATCACGGCCTCTAGGAGGGGCTGGGGGGCACCACGACAGCGAGCCCTCCAAGGTGGGGTGACACAGCGATCTCCTCAGCGGGGAGACACAGTCGGTCACGGCCTCAGGAAGGGGCTGGGGGGCACCAGGGTCACAGCTCCGGCAGTTGTAGAAATCCCTGATAAATACCGGCAGACGAGCAGAGGGCAGGTTGAGCCAGATGGTCCTGTGGCTCAGGTCAGGGGGCAAGCTCAATCAAGCCCTTGGAGAATGTTTAAGCACAAAGCAGCAAAGTCTTTTCCTCTCCTTTCTCAGCAAGGCAAGCAGCAGGCCAGTCCTTCCAGCGTCTTCTTCTCCTTCTAGTCGGGCAGAGGTCCTTCGTGGTAAAACAGGATTCTAATTTACAAGGAGCAGGGCTCCTACTTTTATACCCAGTTTCTTTTGTTCTTACAGGCCAGGGGGGCCTTTGCATAACTGCTCTCAGCCCCTGAGCACTTGTGGTGGGTACTTCTGCTTCTGCATTCAGTGTGAGGGCAGGCACATCAGCCGCTCCCCAGGGGGGCGGAGCCGGCATTGTGAGGACAGGGGCAGCCAGGAGCACTTTGTTGACAAGCTTCGGTCCTTCCTGGGCCAGGTGCAGGCTGAGTCATCAGTCGCTCCCCAGGGGGGCGGAGCCAGCATTGTGGTGCAGAGCACAGCCTGATGCAGGGCTCAGGGAAACTCCCCCCTCCCACTAAGGGGTCATCCTGCTATTCACTACCTGTCACCTCCCAGCCCTGTCACTCACACAACTCAGACAGTCAGATACACACAAAAGCAGAGGCGGGCTGAAATGGTTAAGCAAGCAAATGCTAGCTTTCTAAAAGTAGCATTTGCAAACACAGGATATTAAAATAAACTTTACTAAAAGAAGTATTTTATTATTCTGAGTTCAGGCATACTAAACATTAATTTCTACCATGTTCCCTGAGCCTGCTGGGATTATAGAGTGTAATAATTCCAGCAGCCCATCTGGCCTAAAGGGAACTGGTAGCCTTACAATAGTGAAAAACGAATTTGGCAGTAATTCACTATTAGGACATGCCACACACACCAGAGCATGTCCTACCTTACACTTACAATGCACCCTGCCCTCAGGCCTACCATAGGGGTGACTAATATGAAGTTAAGGGAAGGTTTAGGGGCTGGCAAGTGGGTGCACTTGCCCAGCCAGCATGACAGTACCAGACTGCACGCAGGTTCTGCAATGGCAGACCCTAGACACATTTTAAGGCTGCTTCTGTGGGTGGCGCAATCAGCGCTGCAGGCCCACTAGCAGTATTGGCATATACAAGCCCTGGCACTCCTAGTGCACTTTACTAGGGACTGACAGTAAACCCAATGAACCAATTATGGACATCAATCACAGATATACTTTTCACAGGGAGGGCATATGCACTTTAGCACTGGTCCGCAGTGGTAAAAGTGCCCAGAGTTATTAAACCAACAAAAACAGGCCAGAGAGAGTATTGGAGGAAGGCAAAAAGTTTAGGGATGACCCTGCCAAGAAGGCCAGGTCCAACAGCGCCCCTCCATTTTTAAACTTTTGATCTATCGCAGTCACTTAAATACATTAATTCCCATCCTCCAAAACTTGATGGAACAAGAGTCAGTAACCTATTGTATGCAGATGACCCTGTCGTGTTTAATCATACCAGGTTCAGCTGGCACAGGCTGCTTGACCAGTTGTTTTTCTACACCACCTCAAATAAGTTGGAATTCAATTCATCAAAGACAAGTGTAATCACCTATTGGACAAGGAAACATCAAGGCGACGGATTACAGTTCAACTGTAAAAGCATTGAAAGGGCCGCTCTATACAAATACCTAGGGGTCCATGAGGACAGATGATGCACTTACTCAAAACATAGGAATGAGGTCGGAGCCAAAGCTCTGACTATTCAGGAAGCACATACAAAGCTTGCAAAGCAGTTGCCCAGGCCCAAGTCTGACCCCTTTAATAACTGTTATGAAGGCTAAAATTTCTAACTATCTATCCTACGGTCAGGAGATTATGCTGGGGAAAGATTACAGCTTGGTGAACAAAATGACAACAAGAATCTTTTAGCAAGTGCTGAGTCTACCAAAAATCTCATCCCGTGCCTATATACGACTTGAGTTTGGCCTTCGAGATCATCGAACGGCTGGGGCCGGAGCAGTTATCTAGTTGTGCAATAAGCTACGCATGTCTACAGAAGCAAGCTTGGAGGTTTTGCTGTGACAGGAAATATCATCCAGTCAGCTGGGATGATCACATTGACGCTATCTTGACGACTCCTTACAACTTTTGGAAGCCAAAGAAATTTGGAGCACAAATGCATCTCAGCAGGCCCTCCAAAACGTATTTCAAAAAGAATGTTTGTTACTGGTCATTTTTCATGCGGACAAGGCACAACTGGCACAACGTCAACATGCTTGACTGGTCATATCAGGGTTTAAGCCAGGGATTGTGGCACCATACTTGCCATGTAACTATGCAGTGTTTTAGAAAACAGGGTTTCTGGCTTTCAGAATGGGGAATGGCCCTTTGTGCATCACTTACCCGTCTAGCGCTGCATCAATGACAATACAATGTGCAGGGGGTGCAGGACCGGTAAGGAATCAATAGAGCACGTGGTATGTCTCTGCCCTGCACTACTTAACAACGGGAAATACTCTACAATGGGGTGAATTGAACAAACTTGGTGTTTGCTCCTGTCAACAAGCTATCCTTACATCCATAAACCCAGCGAATCCAATACTCAACATCCGGTTCAATAAGTTTGTTATAAGAGCAGCAAAAAGGCTTACTCAGTGTGAGAGCCAGTGAGTTGATAACTATCAATCTGCACTGGGTTGCGCTAATCCCATTAAGATGTTAATGTGCACCTTGTATTGCACCCACTGATAGATGTCCTGTCTCGCACATTGGCTGCCTTTTTCAAGGCTTTGTGTGTCCAGTGATTTTAGAGTTCTTCCCACTGTCGTAGGGTTTTATCCTTTTACAAATAGAGCCGCAATGCCAGTGGAATTGGTTGTAGGTTTTTAGTAATGATCAGAGTCCTGCCCCCTACTTTTAGAATGATGTTAAAACGTAACAAATTAATATGTTTTTTTAACTGTGATTTAACTGATTGGGCCTTTTGCCTAGAATTAATTCTGTGGCGCCCTTGATATGCAGTCTTAATTCAAGCCAAAGAGGGGGAATAAGAGGAGCACTCTAGTACTCAATGTGTCAAGATTAATCTGCTTATATACCAAGGGTGCTCTCTGCAGACTGTGTTGGCTGCACAGTGTGTGAAATACTCTAATGAAATGTAAGCGAAGCCTACATGCGGAGTGCACTGTTCCTAGAGAGAAAAATTCTCACAATTTCTCACAAATTTCGTATTCTAAATAATATGTGATCAGCCTTTTTCTTTTCCCAAGAAACACATTTATTTACAAAAGGATATATTCTGACCTGTAAGCATTATTTTCAATTGGTTCTGGTTAGCTGACAGAATTTTTTTATACAAGACAAAAACTTCTTTTGAATGCCTTAGTTTTAACTGTACATGACTTTTCAACATAAATGTATGTAACCACTCATAGTGTTCCTTTGTACATAATCATGTAGAAACGTTACATCATTTCAATACTCGGTCACTAGACTTGCGAAGAAGCGTCGCCCTATGCATTTCGGGAAGCCCTGTTCCCTTCTTCGGGGGCGAGTGTCTGTAAAAATAAATTATAAGAACATGAGCTGTCTATCACTCATTTTATATTCTGACATGATCTGCCATGTTTATATTATACACATGCGGGGGATACTGATTAAACATTTTAGCAATACAACACATGACCAATATTAGTTTCTGATAATATGGACCTGATTCTGGGCAATAGTGGAGTCTAGCGGTTTATCTGTTGTAAAAATCAACCACCATGGAATAGCTGTGGGTGTTTGCTCTGGATAATACCTTACAAAAAACGTAACATAACAGTGAATAAACAGCCATTAACGTCAACGTGAACACTGTGGTGCTAACTCGTATACTCATTGTTGAACGAGCGTATCAGACAAATGTAATGTTGTCGTGCTACCAACATCTCTGAAACATGGGAAACTTAAGCCAACAATGTCAAATATGACGCTAAAGGTACGTGGGTGAGCAGAGCTAAGTATATGTAGAACATAACATTATCTAAGTTAAATGGTCGCTAACATAGTAATAATGCATACCTTCAATCCCGTTATTGAGGGCTATATGTATTTTTGCGTTCATCAAGTCTGTTCTAGCTCCAACGTGCTCGCGGAGATATGACACAAATAATCCTGCGGATACAACCACTCATTACCTGTCTGTTCGTGAAAAGGATATAACAGTTCTAAAGTCTCAAGTCCTGTCGTACTCGTTTCATTACTCTTTTATGAGTTTAAATAACGGTGCATACCTACTGTATGCTAGCAACATATAATAGATATGTATAGCGGCTATACATCAAAAATTGATGCAAAGTAAGTACAGTGAGAGATAAATCTATTACAGAACCTGAATTAACCTCGTTTGGCAGGTCAAACACTTGTACCTCACACATAATTATTCTGTTGCTCTAACCTGGAGCCGCAGTGTAAAAAAATCCCATACTAACAGCGAATGCAAATTAAGGTAAGCCATAAACATGCAACAGCCTTACAACTATATTAGTCTATTAAATCATTCACTGAGATGCATAACACAACTCGTTAATGTGTACCTTAGTGCCTCTTGTTTAAGCAGAATAAACTCTGTGGTGATACAGCTGTTATAAGCCTCTGGTCTTCAACCAATATCTGCGAACAAACTTATAACGGGGATGTCATCACTATCAAAGTTAGACCGAATCAATGCATACTAAAGCCTAAAAGACTATCAGGGACTTTCTTACCGGCTATAATCTGTGTCTACTCCTCCAAAACTCAATGCGAAGAAACGCGGAAGGATACCATACAACCTTTAAATAGTCCCAGGTCACATGGGGATCACATGATCTGTACTAGGAATGATGGGACATGTATTGCGTTAACAAATATCATTAGTATTCAACCCACAACGCATTCCTATAATCATTATACTGAACCTATATTCTGCTTGCCACTCAGAAACTAATAGGTTGATATCTCTCCTAGTAGGTTGTGTGATATATACCGATCAACATTTTATCTGCAGCATATTATTGAAAATAACATAATTTAAATAGAGAACTGGACTCGCCTCTCTACATAAAGTAGTTACAATCTAACGATCGTGATCTCTAAAGTCCTAAATATCAAGGGAACTATGATTATTAACACAGTTGTGATGACTGTAACGTGTGTTCAACAGACATTACACTGTTACGGAATGTACATAGTAACATGCTGCCAATCAGAATAATATTCACAGTTGTATGCATAGACACCACCTAGTATTCGTAATTTATAAAGTCCTAAATTTCAAGGAAAATGTGATTGTTAACACAGTAATGATAACTATGACGTGTGTTCAACAGATTACGATGTTACAAAATATGCATAGTAACATGCTCACAATCAAATGATATTCACAGTTGTATACATAGACACCACCTATGATGTAACTGATCAGTATAATAACTACAAGAATGAAGGTAGCCAAATTAGTGTGTTTGGAAGAATATAAATTGTGTTACTACATACTATTATATAGCTGTCAGTTCATAGTCAACCTTTCTTAGTTCTAATACCTTGTATATTCATATGGTCCAGTTTCACAGGTATTATCAACATGGTATATAAAAAACGAAAATTCTCAATTTAATGATATTAGTTGGAGGTGCCCTCTACCTAGGGTAGTCACAATCTAATAAACAGGATATCATCTCGAATATGTGAAATAATCTTTTATCATCACTATCATGTTTAATATAGTCACTATATGCTAGTCCGGCCCATATCGAGCAAACAGGTTCTTACTCATCCCTCCAACTAAAAGAAACATATGCCCTACATTGTGGTGTAGTGGTGTTATGTGTCAAGTGTTGTTTGTTATGGTAAATCTTGTGTATGTATATCGTGTACATGAATTACAGGAAGCAGCTGTAATCAATTCTGTCATTGAGACCACGTGGGATGAGAGTCTCCAGATGTTCGATCCAAAATAACTCCCTTTGAAGGAGCTTGGCATGATTGTTCTGGCCTTCTCGTTTCATGACCACTTCAACAATCTGGGCCCTTAATTGCGCAATGTTATGTTTCTCTTCAACCCAATGTGTAGCGACAGAGGTGGTACTGTTTTTGGTCCTGAAATTACTTTTCTGCTCAGTGAGCCTAACTTTCAATTTACGTTCTGTTTTACCTATGTAAAGTTTACCACACGGGCACTTTAAGCAATAGATAATGTTGGTGGTATTACAGTCTCCAGTAAAACGTAACTGTATTTTGTTGCCCGTCAAAGGGTGTACCAAGATGTTTCCTGTGATAATATTGTTACAGTGTATACAGTTCAAACAGCGCATAGTGCCTTTGTGTGAATCCTTACTGTCCATCTGTCTAGGAGTTCGCATAATGTCTAGTAGGTTCTTCCCCCTAGTATAGGCAAAAATAGGTTTCTCCATGAAAATGCCATTAAAGTCTGTTTCATTTTGTAGGAGTTCCCATCTGTTCAAAATAATTTTTTGATTTTACTTGCAGCTGTAGAATATTTTGAGACAAAAGTAATTCCTTTCTTTTGTGGCTTACACGTGGGGTTAAGCAACATTCGTCTGTCCAAGATCGCAAGTCTATCAACAGCTTGTTCCAGGACTTCGGGTGGATACCCTCTTTGAGCAAACCTTGAACGGTGTGTTTGGATTTGAGTGTGGAATGACTCCTCATTGGAACATATTCTTTTAATCCTTAAGAAATGCGAGTATGGTAAGTTGGTGATGAGACTTCTGGGATGGAAACTGGTAAACAACAGGGTGTTGTTGCGGTCTGTGGGTTTCGTATATATGTCTGTGAGGAGCATAGATTTCTGGTCATCCTTTGTGATTTTAACATCCAAATAGTTCACCTCTCTTGTACTCGTAGTGTACGTGAATTGGATTCTTGGATTCTTCTCATTGAGCTGTGCTATTTGTCTATGTAATTCAACTAGATCCTTCGACCAAATAAGAAAGATGTCATCAATATAACGACAGTATTGGACGAGACCCGTTTGCCACATTTCATCCATTAGAATATACTCTTCCTCAAATTTGGACATGAATATATTCGCATATGCCGGTGCAGCGGAGAATCCCATGCTGGTACCGGTCATTTGACCATAAAACCGGTCTTTCCAATTGAAGTAACTGTTGTTGAGACAGAAATGTAATAGTCTCAAAATGAAAATGCTTTTCTCCTCTGGTAGATCTAATTGGAGTAATGCCCACTCTACTGCTTCCATTCCTTGCTGATGGTTGATAGATGTGTATAAAGCAGTCACATCAATAGTACACAATATCCAGTTCTTATCATACATTTCCTGAATGATCTCAATTTTGTTGAGAAAATGTGTCATATATCTGGTGTACGTGCACCATTTTTGTACAAATTTCTGAAGGTAATGATCTAAATATTTACCAACTGGGTCAAATATTGAATCATATCCTGCCACTATGGGGCGGAAAGGTGGATCCGTGGGATGCTTATGTATTTTTGGAGTCATATAGAGATGAGGTCTCTTCGGGTACTGAGTAGTCAGGTAAAGTCTTTGATCATCATTAATGATACCGTCCTCCTTGGCTTGGTTCAAATACTCTTGTAGGATTCCCTGCAAACTGTTAGTGGGGTCACCATCAAGCATCATATAAGTGTTGATGTCATGTACATGTTCTTCCACTTTACGTGTGTAATACTCTGTGTCCATAACAACTAGGGCTCCTCCCTTGTCTGCCGGTTTCAGTGTGAGCTTCTCATTCTGTGTGATACCTTGAATGATTCTGTGTTCATGTTTGTTGAAGTTGGACTTTCGAGTTGATTTGTACTGAATCTTCATAAGGTCCCGCTTGACTGATTCTTCAAAAAAATCTATAATCTTGTGGGACTGTGGAGCGTGGTATGTGCTTTTAGGTTTGAATTTCCTTAACTCTGAATCAGTATTCAAATCGTCACTCATCTGGATGATGTTAGAGAAGTAATGGCGTAATCTCAACTTACGAACAAGTTTGTACAGCGCCACTTTAGTGTCTAGCAAGGTGGTATCATTGGTGGGAACAAAACTCATCCCTAACAAACAACACTTGACACATAACACCACTAGACCACAATGTAGGGCATATGTTTCTTTTAGTTGGAGGGATGAGTAAGAACCTGTTTGCTCGATATGGGCCAGACTAGCATATAGTGACTATATTAAACATGATAGTGATGATAAAAGATTATTTCACATATTCGAGATGATATCCTGTTTATTAGATTGTGACTACCCTAGGTAGAGGGCACCTCCAACTAATATCATTAAATTGAGAATTATCGTTTTTTATATACCATGTTGATAATACCTGTGAAACTGGACCATATGAATATACAAGGTATTAGAACTAAGAAAGGTTGACTATGAACTGACAGCTATATAATAGTATGTAGTAACACGATTTATATTCTTCCAAACACACTAATTTGGCTACCTTCATTCTTGTAGTTATTATACTGATCAGTTACATCATAGGTGGTGTCTATGTATACAACTGTGAATATCATTTGATTGTGAGCATGTTACTATGCATATTTTGTAACATCGTAATCTGTTGAACACACGTCATAGTTATCATTACTGTGTTAACAATCACATTTTCCTTGAAATTTAGGACTTTATAAATTACGAATACTAGGTGGTGTCTATGCATACAACTGTGAATATTATTCTGATTGGCAGCATGTTACTATGTACATTCCGTAACAGTGTAATGTCTGTTGAACACACGTTACAGTCATCACAACTGTGTTAATAATCATAGTTCCCTTGATATTTAGGACTTTAGAGATCATGATCGTTAGATTGTAACTACTTTATGTAGAGAGGCGAGTCCAGTTCTCTATTTAAATTATGTTATTTTCAATAATATGCTGCAGATAAAATGTTGATCGGTATATATCACACAACCTACTAGGAGAGATATCAACCTATTAGTTTCTGAGTGGCAAGCAGAATATAGGTTCAGTATAATGATTATAGGAATGCGTTGTGGGTTGAATACTAAGGATATTTGTTAACGCACTACATGTCCCATCATTCCTAGTACAGATCATGTGATCCCCATGTGACCTGGGACTATTTAAAGGTTGTATGGTATCCTTCCGCGTTTCTTCGCATTGAGTTTTGGAGGAGTAGACACAGATTATAGCCGGTAAGAAAGTCCCTGATAGTCTTTTAGGCTTTAGTATGCATTGATTCGGTCTAACTTTGATAGTGATGACATCCCCGTTATAAGTTTGTTCGCAGATATTGGTTGATGACCAGAGGCTTATAACAGCTGTATCACCACAGAGTTTATTCTGCTTAAACAAGAGGCACTAAGGTACACATTAACGAGTTGTGTTATGCATCTCAGTGAATGATTTAATAGACTAATATAGTTGTGAGGCTGTTGCATGTTTATGGTATACCTTAATTTGCATTCGCTGTTAGTATGGGATTTTTTTACACTGCGGCTCCAGGTTAGAGCAACAGAATAATTATGTGTGAGGTACAAGTGTTTGACCTGCCAAACGAGGTTGATTCAGGTTCTGTAATACATTTATCTCCCACTGTACTTACTTTGCATCAATTTGTGATGTATAGCCGCTATACATATCTATTATATGTTGCTAGCATACAGTAGGTATGCACCGTTATTTAAACTCATAAAAGAGTAATGAAACGAGTACGACAGAACTTGAGACTTTAGAACTGTTATATCCTTTTCACGAACAGACAGTTAATGAGTGGTTGTATCCGCAGGATTATTTGTGTCATATATCCGCGAGCACGTTGGAGCTAGAACAGACTTGATGAACGCAAAAATACATATAGCCCTCAATAACGGGATTGAAGGTATGCATTATTACTATATTAGTGACCATTTAACTTAGATAATGTTATGTTCTACATATACTTAGCTCTGCTCACCCACGTACCTTTAGCGTCATATTTGACATTGTTGGCTTAAGTTTCCCATGTTTCAGAGATGTTGGTAGCACGACTACATTACATTTGTCTGATACGCTCGTTCAACAATGAGTATACGAGTTAGCACCACAGTGTTCACGTTGACTTTAATGGCTGTTTATTCACTGTTATGTTACATTTTTTGTAAGGTATTATCCAGAGCAAACACCCACAGCTATTCCACAGTGGTTGATTTTTACAACAGATAAACCGCTAGACTCCACTATTGCCCAGAATCAGGTCCATATTATCAGAAACTGATATTGGTCATGTGTTGTATTGCTAAAATGTTTAATCAGTATCCCCCGCATGTGTATAATATAAACATGGCAGATCATGTCAGAATATAAAATGAGTGATATACAGCTCATGTTCTTATAATTTATTTTTACAGACACTCGCCCCCGAAGAAGGGAACAGGGCTTCCCGAAATGCATAGGGCGACGCTTCTTCGCAAGTCTAGTGACCGAGTATTGAAATGATGTAACGTTTCTACATGATTATGTACAAAGGAACACTATGAGTGGTTACATACATTTATGTTGAAAAGTCATGTACAGTTAAAACTAAGGCATTCAAAATAAGTTTTTGTCTTGTATAAAAAAATTCTGTCAGCTAACCTGAACCAATTGAAAATAATGGTTACAGGTCAGAATATATCCTTTTGTAAATAAATGTGTTTCTTGGGAAAAGAAAAAGGCTGATCACATATTATTTAGAATACGAAATTTGTGAGAAATTGTGAGAATTTTTCTCTCTAGGAACAGTGCACTCCGCATGTAGGCTTCGCTTACATTTCATTAGAGTCTTAATTCAAGCAGCATTAAAGTACAGAAACTATGAAATGTTAATGGGTGCTGATTAGGTCCTATGCAATTATTTATCGTCAAATATCATAATCTTCTATTATTTCCTATCTATATCCGACGCCATTAATGGATTAAGGGCTAGTACAGGATTTACATAGGATGCCAGGAAATTATGCAGTCTGGATTTTAGAAACCAGTGTTTTTTTTCTTTATTCTTCTTACTGGTGTAAATATTTTAACCATTAATTTATATATGTTTCACATTTCGTACGTTCATTAGTGTAATGATTTTTATTAATCAAACAATAAAGCTTCACTACAAAAATCTATTTACTGTAAAAACACTCACCAATACAGAACTGCACTCTGTTGGAGTCACAGCTGTGTAATTAAGGTTTAGTTGCACTTTCCAACAAAAAGGCAATTTTTAATTTGTCTAAATCTTTGGTCCGAATGGATGGCAGCATAGATCTGCACCAGAATTGGCAGTAGCATATGCACCAACGGTGTAGCATTTTAAATAGAATGAAATGCTAGGCAGGGAAAAAAGTTAAGTGGGGGTAAAAAAAGAGATATGATTTTACATTTAGCTCACATACAAATTTTGTTCACAACTAAAGATAAACAAGTTTATTGTATTTAAGCCAGTCTCTGCTTAAATGTAGAACTTACCTCGAAGCATGCTTTACATTGTGTTATGTACATTTGTTCAGCACTTTGTGAGATATGCTTAGAAAGACTGTGGGTAGTATTGAAAGGGTTAACAATGTTGTATATGCTGGCCAATTAAGATCACAATTTCCAAAATCATAGTTTCTATCAATCACATTCGATTTTTAGTCTGATGAAGGGGATCAAAAAATATGTTCTGCCATCAAAAATGGCACAATTGTTGTCTAAAACGCAATTTTAGTGCTATTGTGATCGCACAGGGCTTCATCCCAGTCCGTTTTTTGCTCATCATACCAGTCTAGACCAAGGCTTGCCTTACGCAGGTAAGTTCCTACCCTGTATTCAGGGTAACACTCAGTTCCAAACTGCAAGGCAAGGCCTCCTCCAGAATACACCACAAGCAGCTCTAGCCTGGTTTTGCTTTATTTGGGGCTTGTTAGAAGGGTGTAACTTGAGTTTTATGACACAGTTCGCACTGGACCCACATCTGGGCCAATCTGCGGCACTTAGAGCGTCAACTGAGACTTGGAAATGCGGTGGGGAGATGGTAGAGGTGAAAAGGTATACATACAAAAAGCTACTTTGGCATCATAAAATCTCAATTTTCATGGAAATTTGTTATTTTGCATTTGGGAACCAAGCACCATTTTTCGAAAATCACAAAAACATTAGAATTTTTTGTTAAATATGACTGATTGATGAAAATCTCAGATTTGTCCAGATTTCAGACTTTCCTGCTGTGGGGAAAAACATTCCACAGCAATTGGAGCCTCCATGAGAGGTGGGTGACCCCAGGGGTGAACAGGATCCAGTGATTCATGAGTGAAATTCTAATTGCAAAGACTGTTTTTCAATCCTTGCTGAGCAACCCCTGCTGCGTAATGCCAAAGGCTGTTCGCAGCTTTAGCTGGCTGCTCACAGCAGGTAGGACTAGCTGCTGAACAAAAAGCAGCCTAACGGTGAACTGTCAAGCCTGCACCACACGCCTTAGTATTGTCGAAAATAGAAAGTCCTGTGCACAAATCCTCCGGCACCTGCAGTTGTTCTGTGCCTCTGTTGGATATATGAAGCTAATGGAGGTGGACTATGTAAAAGAGGTCCAATCAGAAGTCTTTGTCACAAGTTCTTTGTCAAAAATCCTTTCTTTACGTTTACACAGAATTATTTATTTATTTATTTACGAGTTTGTATAGCGCTGGAATCGACTCCAACTGGAGTATCTCTGCGCTTTGGGCCGGTTTACATACACAGAGGAGATGAGTGATACTGAGGCTAGATCTCATTTTTAAACAACAGGGTTTTATGGTCTTTTCTGAATTTCAGATGTTCAGTGCATAATCTGAGAGTCAGAGGGAGTCCATTCCACAGTGTGGGTCCTACTACAGATAGTGCTTTACCTCCGTGTCTGGTTTTTTTGGCACGAGGTACTACCACTAAATGGTTAGTGCTAGATCTAAGTGATCTGGAGGGGATGTAGGGTGTGAATTTCTGTTCCAGGTAGGTAGGGCCTTGTCCGTTTATGCTTTTATGAATAATACAGCATATTTTAAATGTTGCCCTTTGTCGAATGGAAAGCCAGTGTAGTTTGTTTAAGAGTGGTTTAGATGCTGTTCTTGGAGGGGCATTTAGGACTAGGCGAGCCGCCGTATTTTGGACTACCTGGAGTCTAGCCAACACTCCCTCGTTAGCAGAAAGAAGCAAGCCGTTACAGTAGTCGATTCGACTCAAGATAAGGGCCTGCACTAGAGTTTTTCTAAAAGAGTCAGGCAGCAAGGGAAAGATTTTGCGCAACATACTAATAATGTGAAAGCAAGAGCCTGCAATGAAGTTGCTATGTTGTTTAAGCGACAATTCCTGATCGAGGCGGATCCCTAGGTTTTTAACGACCTGTTTGGGTTCCGGGACCGTACCAAGATCAGATGGCCACCAGTCCGGGGTCCACAATAATTTGGCTTCTCCGAATAGCATAACTTCAGTCTTGCTGACGTTGCACTGTAGATAGTTGGTAGATATCCACTGTGCAATGGCATTCATGCCTGCAGAAAAGGAGTTCCTTAATTCAGCGGTGAGAGTTTTAAAGGGGAAGAGGAGCTGCGTGTCATCCGCATATGAAACGGGGATGAAACCAAATTTGCGCATCACTCTTGCTAGGGGAGCCACGTAGATGTTAAAGAGTGTTGGGCTCAAACAGGAGCCCTGTGGCACCCCTTTTGAAATCTCTACCTCCGCTGATCGATATGCACCCATGGTGACAGTCTGGGTGCGATCGGATAGGAAACTCCTTAGCCAGGCAAGGGCTTTGCTCTTGACTCCTACGTTCGACAACCGGTCAATAAGGATGTTGTGTGACACGGTATCGAACGCTGCCAACAAATTTAGTAACACTAGAATCACAGATAGTCCAGTCAACGCGTTTCTTTCCACAAAACACTTGGAACTTCATCAGGGCTTACATTTCTTCGTAAAATCAAAGGTTTCCCGAATTCATGCGACAAGAAGGCTCCAGCTCAATTTTGTTGGCGATACGAAATTTCCACAAACGGCATCAGGCTGTCCCGTTAGATACCTTGCTAAGTAAATTTCCCAATATGTATTATGCGGTCTGCCCTTTATAAAAAACAGGAAGAGCTGCGGACTGCAAACCAGTCCCTGAGGCTTTCTGCAACTGTGCATTGCTGAAGGTCATGTTCAACATGATTTGGCAATAAAGTGTACTGCAAAAAAAAGAAAATCATAGAAATTGACAAAAAAGCTCAGTACAAAAATGGGTATAGATCCGGTTATATGCAAAAAAACACAGTAATTCTACAGTCGTATGCAAGTTTAGGCAGGTTTTAGCTGTGGTGTTTTTAGTGAATACATAGATATATAACCACTCGTAAAGCAAAGTTACAAATTAAAATAAAAAACACTTACATTTTGCAGATTGTGGTTAGGTACACAATCCATTACTTGCACAACAGTCATGCTAACCATAACTCGCACACTAGATGCAATGCTCATGACTTCAACCTTAATGAAACAAATGCAGTTACAAATGTTATAAATCATCTTATCGATGAGATTACATCTCACACTAACTGTACCACATGAATAGCGAAGAATGTGACTCTCATATCATTCATTAATTTGATTATGTGCTCTATTTATTGGTATACAAATTGTAAGGTCCGTAAGATAATTAACGACCTCCCGGATCCCCTGGGTTCATTGAGAGAGGCCTGGGAAACAGACCTAGGGCTGCTCCAAGACAATGGTTGGCAGGAAGCGATCCAATGCCCCAGATTGGTGGTGATACGGGCAAGATTTAGACTAATCCAGCTTAGAGTTGTACACAGGTCATACACCCCAAGAACACACTATAACATAATAGAGAGACCAGACACAGACCATTGTGCCATAAGGTGTGGGATGGTGGGTACTTTCTTCCACATTATCTAGAGGGAGTGTCCCAAATTTCAGCATCACTAGTCAGTCGGAAATGCTAGGCCTCCACATGCAGCTTGATGCAAGATGTCCCCTTCTGGGAGTCACAGGGGAGTCCAATTGTCCCACATACACAAAAACTTGGCTCACGCTGTCTGTGGGTGCGGCAAAGCGCAACATAGCAAGACTGGGGGGCGCAGGAGGCGCAGAGGCTTACCAGTTGGAAACACAACATGGACTGGTGCCGACTCACAGAGAAGGTGGTTTATGAGAGTAGAGGCTGCACCAATAAATGGGAAAGAATCTGGACGGCATGGGGTGAATATAGAACTTATCTACGAAGTGAGGACAAAAGCAAGGGAACTACATATATTCCATAAGAACAGAGCCACAGGCTGTACCAGGGATGCCTCCCACATATGTGTCGCATTGTACCTCGGGTCCTGAATGTTGCCCAAATAAAGATAATTATTGACCATTGATTGTAGTTATGGATCAAATACTTGTTTCAACAAAAAGATTGTTTAAAAAATAAATGTGTAAGGACATAAGCTTTGCATTTGGTGTGCCTGTTATGGCTTGCAAGGTTTACAGATTTGTTGAATGGGGCAACGTAATCAAAAAAATGAAATTCTGTCTTGCGGACCATAATTCTAAGAAACATTCAAATCTGTTTGAATGAGCGAGCATTATCTCTTCAGTTCATACATAACTCAGTTCTGCGATTTGAAAGTCAGGCCATCTAACCGAAGGTCTTTGATTATCTTTGCAGCTGGCAGCAGCTTTGGGACACTTTTTGCAGGGATCATTATAGGACACAGAGGTTTAATCAATATTGGGATTAAACATGCACTTTAAGCCCATTGTTGATTGAAATATGGACTTTAATAACATTTTCAGATCATTGTGTTCTCTTTTCATGTGGCAGAATGAAATTACATTTTAATTACATTTTCTGATGTTTTTTTCGATTTCTTTCCTTTGTTGTAATCACTTAATAGTGTCCACTTTCCTGCTCATATTGTGTAATCACCAACAATTTGTATGTGAGAAATATAAAGATGTGTTTTTTTCTTGGACAGCTTTCTTCAGCATGATGTAGTGACTTCATGATTAAGGAGGTTCTTTTCCTGGCTCTTCGGGAAAATGCATAATTCTTTATAAGTGTAAATTGTAAGCTGTGGATACAAAGCAATGTGCAGTAGGCCAACAGTTTTTGTACAGTACCCATATACATAGACTCGGACATAAAATGCATGCAGGAATGCACTCACACGTTTTTTTTAGAAGAACATAGCATTAAAGTTGCTTTTATTACGGAATCTTGGACGGACAAAGCATCTGGTCCAGACCTAATAAAGGCCACTCCCGCAGGGTTCTCCTGTTTTTCCTTAGCTAGACCTTTGAGGAAAGGGGGGAAGGCTCAGTGGGTATTTACCACAATTCATTAAATCCAGTTTTCCATCCTGCTTCTAATGCCTTTTTTGAAGCTCTTTTCATTAATCTCAATTTTGAGCATCACAGTATTTTCAAAGGGCTACTTTTATATCGACCTCTGGGGCCGCAACAAGGTTTTTTGGCTACGATAGGTACATTACTTGAGGATGGCCTGTGTCAAGATTCCCTTAGGTCTTGGGCGATTTTAACTTCTATGTTGAGGACCCTAATGATCTCGATACTAGCAGTTTGAACAAAATAATGGAAGCCGGGGATCTTAAACAACTGGTAGCCGGATGGGATTTTTTCTAACAACGCTAATGTATCCTGTCAGGATGTCCTTCCCTTGGCCTGGTCTGACCACAGTGCCATTATATTCGGGCTTAAGGAACCTCTAGTTCCTAAAACAGAGTTGGTTGAAAAAAGAGTATGGAAAGATTTAGATAGTGTACAACTAGAGGAGGAACTCAAGAATATTCTACCCCCTCCTCTATGCAACACTGACATAGCTACTAATGATTATACTGATTGGCTTGATAAAGCATGTAAGAAACTGGTTGCAATAATAAAGTGGACCCCTAAGAGAGTGAACCCTTCGGCCCCCTGGTTTTCTGACCAGCTTAAATGCCAGAAATTGGCTTGTAAAAAACTTGAAAGGGCCTGGAGGAGGGCCTATTGTACCGTTGATAAAGCAAATTATAAATGTAGTCTAAAACAGTACAAAGACTTATTGCTGAAAACAAAGAATAATTTTTTTTCTAAGGAAATTCTTCAAGCCAAGTCCAACCCTAAAGAACTTTTTAAAACGGTGAAAAGGTAATCTTCTCCTCACATTATTAAAAGTGTTAGTAGTCCTGAATTTTGTGACAATCTGGCCACTTTCTTTCAGCAAAAGGTGGAGGCAATATTTTCTACATTTGCTCCCAAGTTGAAAGGGTCGGAGCTACGTCCAGTGAGTCTTAGTCCGGCTGATTTAATCTCAGGATCTGCTTTTGGTCATTTCACCCTCTTAGAACTTGAAGACACTGTTAAAGTGTTATCTTCTGCCCGCTCAGGGTGTCCTACTGACCCTTGTCCGGTCCAGATACTCAAATCCATTTCTTAAGTGATTTGTTTGGTTTTGAACCCTCTGATTAATAATAGCTTCACTTCTGGGGTTTTTCCGACTGCTTGGAAGAAGGCCCCAATACTCCCCCTTTTAAAGAAGCCAACTTTGGATCCTATAGACCCGGGGAATTATTGGCCTATTTCGCGACTCCCCCTGCCCGCAAAAATCACTGAAAAGGCCATGAATGTACAGCTTAGTAGCTTTTTTCATGGCAATAACGTACTTGACCCCACCCAATATGTCTTCAGAGCTGACCATAGCACTGAATCGGCCCTCATTAAATCATGTGAGGAAGTAAGGGAGGCTTTGGACTGCGGGGGAAGGCTATTCTCATAATGTTAGATCTCTCAGCAGCCTTCGACATGGTCCATCATAAAGTTTTGATGGACCGGTTGTCGGGGGCTGGGGTGCAAGTGGTCGCTTGGAAACTCCTTCACTCCTTTCTATCAGGGAGATCTCAAACGGTCGATCTAGAAAATAACAAATCTCAGCCTTTTAACCTTCCATGTGGGGTGCCGCAGGGGTCGTCACTGAGCCCTACGCTCTTTAATTTCTACGTGAGGCCCCTGGCAGCCTTGATTAGATCGTATGTTTTTCAGTTGACCTCCTATGCTGACGACACTCAGATTGTACTATCCTTCAAGGACGGTCAGGTAAAAGAAACATGTGTTCGCTTCCATGACTGCATGGGTGCTATTGCAAACTGGATATCGGCAAATTGTTTGGAACTGAATTCCAATAAAACGGAGGTGATTGTATTCAGAAATAACCCTCATGTATGGACTCCAGATTGGTGGCCAACAGATATGGGAAACTACCCCACTCCAAGCTCTAAAGTGAAAAACTTGGGTGGAATAGTGGATAATAAACTGATTTTTTGTGCCCACATTAGTTCAGTTGTCTCCTCTTGCTTCTTGATTCTGCGAGTCTAAAGAAAAATAAAACCTTATCTTTCAGATGACAATTTTAGGATGGTAGTCAAAGTCCTTGTACTGTCACAACTTGACTATTGCAATAGCATATATCTGAATGCCCAGAAACAACTGCTTAATAGGCTTCAGATAGTTCAAAATGCTGCAGCTAGACTACTGTCAGGTATACACAAAGTTGTCTCAGTCCGAACAGAACTAACTCGGCTACATTGGCTCCTGGTGAAACAGAGGGTTCGTTTTAAGGCCCTCTGCATAGCCTTCAAGGCCCTTAATGGTATTGGCCCTGACCACTTGAGGCAGAGGTTTAAATGGTATATCCCTGATAGGGGGCTTCAATCCCTGGGTGCTAAACTAGTCCAAACACCAACCTTCAAGAAAGCCGGCTGGGGAGGGAGGAGCTTCATCACCTGCACATCCAGGGCGTGGAACGAGTGGCGGTTCCACCTAAGGAATACTGCTAATCTGTTCTCCTTCAGAAGAGGCCTGAGAACCTGGCTTTTCTCTCTCTGATCGCATCGACGTATGTTTAGGCCTAGCTCAGCATCAGGACACCCACGTGTAATCGTGCGCTTCTTATAAATTCCAATAACATAACATAACATAACACGACCTGTACACACGTACATACAGACAGACACGCACACACAGTAAGAAAAGAAAATACATAGCTTATTTTGCGTGGGAGAAACACACAGAGGCCACCTATGTGGCCATTCCAATTTTGTACTGTAAAGAAAAAAGAATTACTGTAACTTAAAATATCATAGAAAAACACACTGTTTTTGTGCCCAAACCCACACATATACACAAAAATACATACAGACGCATACATGTCTTCATTCACTAAAATCTTTTACATTTTCACAATTGTCTTGCGGTTTGTGATAATTTGATGGTTCATAATTGCTAATCAAAAATCTCATACCCTAAAATAATTTGTACACAGTTCACACAGCATCTCTGTTAGAAATTGGGTCATTGGTTGGCTGGTGCGTGATCCCTGGTCAAGCAACAGCCACAATCCCTTGCTGGGTCAACCGCATAAATGTAACTATATTAAATTGTGCTTACTCCTGGGTAGGGTGGCACTAAAAGCAGTGAGGCTTAACTTAGATGCAATGTGTAAAGTATTATGCAGCAAACAAGCTGTAAAAAAGTGAAAATACAACACAAGATAAATCCTAAATCAATTTAGAAAAATATAGTACATTTTAATAAATTATTTGACATCAAAATATTATAAATCCAATCAGTAGGCACGGAGTTATGAATTTTAAAGATTTTAGTGGTGATAGCCTCAACTATGGATATCTACTCATGCTGGACCAAATCAAAATCACAAGTTCATGTCACTGCGATGGAGTGCAGCTACTGTTATCAGATTAGCCACACTGAAGTTTTCCCTTCTGAAATAATTGATTCTTGTTTGTGGTGGAGGGAACTGCAAGGAGCAGGGAGAGCATTGTGGGGGGATGCTAATGTAGCACGAAGAGCAGGCCAGGAATCTTGGATGTGCAGAAAGCTGGCTCTGTATATACTATACCAAAGTGAGGTTTAGTGTGCAGTGGATCCCCAAAGGTAGGCAGAGGTTATATGTATACAGCACCTTACTCTCTATTTTGTGGTAGTGTGGTCGAGCAGTCAAGCCTTATAAAAGGGTAATGCTAAGCATTTATTGTACAACTCAGACACTTAAGGACTGAACTCTGAGAAATTGGTTTGTATGAAAATATTATACAGATTGAATGAACTGATTTGGTTACACTATTTAAGTGCTTGGTATTCGTAGACAGTCAGAGTTACTTTGCAATTACTTTTCTTACACAGCCAGGTATCTCTAAATACTAGGCTGGTGCATTTCCTAAGGGAACAAAAAGTGAGTTAAATGGGTTTTTCAAACTCAATACAGGTATACAGTATTACTCACGAGCCATATTTAGTCCTGAAAAGGCAGAACTGAGTTTACGGGTACGCGAGCAAGGTTCGGTCAAATGGGCACATGGGTCGCATCGACAGTGGTACAGAGGCAGCTGGGTGCAGGGACCACACGTTAGCCATCAAGCCAAGCCACTAGATTGGGGCGAAAACAGATCCTGGGGTCGAGGTCAACTCTAAAGTACCAATAACCAACAAAAGAACTACACCACCAGCGGCACTGGGGCGGCCGGGTGTTGTGTGTGGTCTTGGCTGATGCTGCAGAGTCGGTCACGGTTCCCTCAGAGTCGGTGAGCTGCTGTTGACACTAATTGGGGCTTTGGAAGTCATCGTCCTGCGACCACGAGCTATGGGTGACTTGAGTCGGACGGAAGGTTGTGGTTGCTCTTTCTGGACTGCTTTGGTTATGGAGTCGGTTCGGGGTCGCCTTCGGTGACGGTTGAGGGGACCTTCCAGTGGTTGGCTGCAGGTTGGATTTAGGAGCTTATGGAGGTTCAGGGGTCATTGGGATCCAGGCTAGGATCACATGGGGACCTCATTGGGGTAGTGGGTCACGCAAGCTCGGGCGCCGGGAGCGGAGTGGAATAGATTCACAGAGTTGGCTGGAGTCAGTTTTGTTTGTTTTTGAGCACGCCCGGTACTCACTGGAGACAAAGTCCTTTTTATTCACAAAGGCTGTCCGGGGTTTCGAGGGCTGCTGATGCTGGACACAGCAAGGTTCTGTTGGAGGAGTCCGAGGTTGGGATAGGCCTGTAGGACTGTGGCCAAGTCAGTTGGTGTCTTCCTCTTCTTTTTTCCGTATGGCTGTTCGGACCTTCTTCTTCATCTTGCTTCTTCTTTTCAACTCTGGTCTAAGGAGGCAAGGTTAAGGGTTGCCACTAAATACTTAATTTAGGGGCATTACAGGAAGGTACAGGTCGGGACCAATGGGTCGCCTACCTGGGGTGGGTACACCCCCAATTAGGCAACCCTCTAGTGGGAAGGGGCATGAGACTCACTTGGGTTGGTTGGGTCCCCACATCTGTAAGATGGCAGGGACTGAGAATTTTGCTTCATCTCTCCAGGCCCCACCCTAGGGGTGGGATTGGCCAAGTTGGGCACACGTCTCCCTATCTTGGTTTTCCTGCCAATTCTCCAGCCCAAAGTGGGGTAAGAACCGGTAGGATCCAGTTGCTGAGAACAGCAAATGGCTGGGGTAGCTCACAAAGGCGGCAGGCTTTTGCAGCCTCCCCATCGTGGACCCTGCACATCCTGTGGGAAGAGGCTTGGCACCTTGTCCCAGGATAAGCTTTATTTCAGGACCCCGAGAGCGGCCACTCTCAACCCAGGGGTCCATAAACCTGTCTGATGGTGGCAGCTGGCAAGCAGCCACTCAGCCAGGACACTAGAGTTAGGTTGTTTTTCAGGGAGCATCTCTAGGATGCCATCTGAGTGCATTTTTCAATAAATACCACACTGGCATCAGTGTGGGTTTAATGTGCTGAGAAGTTCGATACCAAACTATCCAGTTTTCAGTGAAGCCATTATGGTGCTTTGGAGTTCGTAATGATAAACACCCAGACCATATACTCTTTATGGCATTACTGCACTTACAATGTCCAAGAATTGACTCAGACATTGTAGGGGTACAAGGCTTATGCACCTGTCCCCTCACCACTGGTATAGTGCACCCAGCTAGAGGGGTGGCTTACATATGCCAGGGTAGTGGATTATACGCATGGTACACTGGGATGTGTCTATTACACCAAGGAGCTTAGGGGATTTTTTGGAACAGGTCTTCCCCCACTCTTTAATAATCGCAACAACACAGGACCTGCTCCTTCTGGTGCTACAGTTATGCCTAGTCAAACCCTCCTATAGTAATTTTAGGACCGGGCAGTGGCCTAACTTTCAGGCTATTACTTTTCTAGACCAGGTTCACTGCTTTCAATGTGTTCCTTAAAAAGAGAGAGTGCGCTCTTCATCCCTATACCTCTAACTTGCTCTCCCTATCCTGTTATCAAACTAGAGCAAGAAAAGAGAAAGAGGAAAGGCATGGATCCCAAAAATAGTGCGGAAAAGAGTGGTGTCGCCTCACGGGAGTAACACCATGGAGGCTCTGCAGGAAGGTACTCGCCTGCCGCCTAGGTTCTCATCATCAGCATACACCACTCGAACAGAAATTTGTGTAGTGGAAAAGGAAAGAAAAGGTGAGGGTGCTAGAGCAACAGTACCTGCATATGCACCGAGCTCGGTACACAGCAAGACTGGACCCGACAGTGTGAAAGGGGGTGACACTGGTGGTGTCACTCCGCTAAGGTGAAAGTTAAAAATGAGTTATACCTCGCTGGCTATCTTAACTTTATTCTTGGCTGCGAGTATACTCGTATTTAAAACACAGACATGTTTCGTTGCCTGTTATAAGGACTTGCGGCAACTTCCTCAGGGCTTGGGTCTGTCACTCCGCCCTACACCCATTCATTGGTGTTCCTGTGGAAATCAATTTAAAAACACAAAAGAGCACTCCCTCAATCAGTGTTGGTTCGATGACCAGCTGACTTTCTCTACAGTAAATAGTGCGTTCAATGTTAGGCACCTCTATAGGTAAGAATTGTACTGAAACATTTACCATATCACCTGCTGTGGAAGGCATACCTATACCTCCTTTTTGACAATGTCTGTATCCCTTGTAATGGACAATGTTGCTTGAAACTGCTCCCATCAGTCTCTGTAAAATATGATAACACATAAAGGCTATTCGTGCTATTAACAGTTTATGTTTATAACAGTCAGCATCTCTTTTGAGACGACGCTATATTCTTATGGAGATCTTATCCTATTAGTTCTGGTCATGTACTGTAGACCTACTAGTATCTATACCACCTCCCTTTATGCACTCCTCCCTTGTGTGGGGTATGTAATGGGGACTATGACATTTATATTCCCCTATGATTAGGTGTTGATCTTTCATATTGTAGATGTTCTAGGGTAGATTGCGCTGTCTACATATGAATAGTACTTGCGTTCTCCGTTTCTCCCTTTACCGGCTCATGTGCACTACCTCTTTTCGGTGTTAAAACCGAGCGTTTGTTTACCGTTGTAATGTGTATTTTCACCCATTTCTCGGCCCGCATGTTTAAGCTCTCTAGTCCCGCTAAACTAGTATAACCATTTCCTTACCGCAAGGTTAGCTGGACCCGGGCGTTGTCTCGGCAGCACCCGGTTCCTAGCGCGGCTCTTTTTTATTTGTGTTGCTGACGTACACGGCGTCTCGGTGATGACGCGACTCCTCCCTTCAGGCATCAACAGTGGCCGCCATCTTCTTGGAGTGTCTATACGCTAATCATTACTACGTTGAATGGCCTTAGGACTGTTCCACTATTTACCAATATGTTTTAATATTTAAACGAACACTTTGTCTTTCTCTTTCATTTTCGTGTAACACCGTGCCTGCCTAGTACCTCCTATATCAGGTACCTACGCTTGTCTACATAAATGATGTAATGGATCAGTGGTTATTATAAATAGATGTACCACTGTTTTGCGAGTAAGCCCTGACACTTCTAGTCATTTTATGAATTATGTAAGGCTTTTTAGTATTTTAAATTAGTGCTACTATCACTGTGTTCTGAGTTGGAACAGGTTTATATTCATATCTGGCACTCCCAACGTTTTATGCCCACAAGGGGAACAGGCTCTCATCGTGTTCTGAGTTGGAACAGGTTTATATTCATATCTGGCACTCCCAATGTTTTATGCCCACAAGGGGAACAGGCTCTCATCGGACTGTGTGTATACATTTGTTCACTGATTAATCCCCCCTTGGTCATGGTGTATCGCCGTGTTCATGTCTCTCACAAAGGGATTAAATATCAACTTTACCCCATTCAATGGTGTCATTCAGGCCCATTTGATCCGCACTTTCTTGATGTATCCATCGAGCTTCTCTAGTACTTAGCTTCCGTTCAATACTGAATTGGTCTCCTTGCACTTTTTCCAGTACTACCCACCGAAGTTGGTTGGAATTGTGTTGCATTGTTTTATAATGCTGGACCAGTTTAGTGGTTAGTTTTCCAGCTCGTATAGTGCTTACATGTTCCTGTATCCGTATTTTCACCTTGCGAGATGTTAGGCCAATGTAGTGCAGGTCACACGGACAGGTTAATCTATATATCACGTGCGTTGAATTGCAATTGCTGTATTTGTTCAGGTGCCACGTCTGTTTATTCCTCAATGTCACTGTTTTGGTACTGATTGTGAATTCGCAAACCGAACAGCTCCCAAAGGGAAAGTGTCCATGTTGGAGGTTGGATTCTCTAGGTGTTGTTTTTGGGCGTGTGTGCACCAACGGGTCACGGAAATTAGTAGACCGTTTAAACGCAAACCTAGGTTGTGGCATTGTCATATTTTTGGTGCTGAGAAGATGCCTGTGTCGTCTGATAATGTGGCGTATTTGAGTAGACATTGGTCCAAACGTCGTTACTACTGGGATGCATTCTTCACTCTTCTTCTCTGTTCGTTCCAGTAATGCTGGTCGCGGAGTGTTTAATGCTCTTTTCTGCGCGTGGCGAGTGATCTTCGTGGGGTAATCTCGTTCCCTCAGCTTCGTCACCAATTGTTGGGCTTGTTCATTAAAATCTGCTGTCGAGGAGCAATTTCTCCGGTATCTTAAAAATTGGCCTACAGGCAGATTATCCCGCAGTGCACGTGGATGGTAAGAATTGTAATGTAGTAACGAGTTTTTGTCTGTAGGTAGGCATAACTGTAGCACCAGAAGGAGCAGGTCCTGTGTTGTTGCGAACACTGGGATGTGTGCCATGTCGACTCTGCACCAAAACATGCAGCCTGCAAGGGCAGTGTGTATGTGTGAAGATCCAGGGCTTCTAAGGGTGGCACAATGAGTGCAGAAACCCTTAGAGACCTTTCCTGGTCACAGTGCCCTTGGTACCAGGAGTATCTTTTACAAGGGACTTACATGAGGCCAGAGAGTTGCCAATTGGGTTTTGCAACAGTACAGTTTGGGGGAAAGAACATATGCCCTGGGTACCTGGTTGTCAGGAACCCAGGGCACACTCAGGCAAAGTATGTCAAGATTAGGTAAAAAGTGGGGGGCAATCATGCAAAAAGGGACACTTTGCTACACAACCCTCCCCCTCCAAACAAAAGAGGGTGAGACTATCCTTTGCCTAGAGAGTCTTTATTGTCTAAGTGGAAGAACCTGGAAAGTCTATCTGCATTGGCATGGGCAGTCCCAGGTCTATGTTCCACTGTAAAGTCTATTCCATGTACAGAGATGGACCCACTCAAAATTTTGGGATTTTCACCTTTCATTTGCATGAGCCTTTTGAGGGGTCTGTGGTCAGTTTAAACTTTTAAGTAAGTACCAAGCAAGTATGGTCCCAACTTCTTCAGGCACCAAACAACAGCAAATACCCCCCTTTCAATGGCCCTCCAAGGGTGCTCCCAGGGGAGTAAACTCCTGCTTAAAAAAGCAACGGGCTGGTCTTGGCCTTCATCAATGGTCTGGGATAGGATTGCTTCTGTCCCTAGCTCAGAGGCATCCGTCTGCACAATTAACTGCTTGGTATAGTCTGGAGCTTTGAGATTTGGTGCTGAGCACATTGCCTATTTCAGGGTGTCAATAGCCTTTTGAGAGCTAACTGTTCAGTTTACCTTTTTGGGCATCTTCTTGGAGGTGGGTTCTGTAAGGGGGTACACTATGGACCCATACCCTTCACAAACCTCCTGTCGTACCCAGTCAAGCCAAGGAATACCCTGACTTGGGTCTGGGTGGTTAGAGCTTCCCAGTCCAGGATGGCCTGGATTTTAGGTTGTAAAGGTTGCACTTGACCTCCACCCACAAGGTGGCCCAATTATACAACTGTTCCCTGCCCTATCTGCTATATGAACGCCTCGATAGTTGGGCCTGCAGTTTGTATGGCTTTTAAAACCTTCCCCGGGTGGATCAGGTGATCCTGCCAGGTGGAGCTGAAGGCAGCAATATCATCAAGCTATGCTGCACTAAACCTTTGGAAGGTGGCCGGGGCATTCTGTAAACCAAGGGGCATAACAGTAAACTGATAATGCCCATCAGGTGTAGATAGTGCAGTTTTTTGGGGGGATCTTGTGACCATGGCAATCTGCCAGTACCCTGCAGTTAAGTCAAAGGTACTTAGAAATGTGGCTGCACCCAATATGTCTTTCAACTCATCAGCTCTTGGGATGGGGTGAACATCTGTCTTGGTGACAGAGTTGAGTCTTCTATAGTCCACACAAAACCTAAGTTCTCTCTTTCCAACTTGTGGATGAGGTTTGGGGACTAGGACCACTGGGCTGGCCCAGGGACTCTCAGAGGACTCAATCACCCTTAACTCCAGCATCTTGCTGACTTCAGCTTTTATGCTCTCCTTAACTTTCTCAGACTGTTGATAGATTTTGTTCTTGACAGGTATACTGTCTCCCATGTCCACATCATGGGTACACCAGTGTACCTGACCTGGGGTCATGAAGAAGAGCATAGCATACTGCTGTAAGACTTGCTTATAGTCAGCTTCCTGTTGGGTAGTGAGTGTGTCTGAATGGACATTCCCATCACTGACCCATCTTTCGTGCTGTAGAAGAGTAGGTAAGGGAGAGTTTCACTCTCTGTCTCCTGAGCCTCATCAGTAACCATCAGCATGGTTATGTCAGCCCTATCATAGAAAAGCTTTAGGCGGTTCATGTGGATCACCCTTTTGGGAGTCCTGCTTGTGCCCAGGTCCACAAAGTAGGAGACCTCACTTTTCTTTTCTAAGGTGGTGTAAGGGTCACTCCACTTGTCTTGGAGGGCAAGTGGTTCCACAGGCTCCAAACCCCACACCTTTTGCCCTTGTTTGAATTCCACTAGTACAGCTTTTTGGTCATACCAGTGCTTCCTGAGCTCTAGGCTGGCCTCAAGAGTTTAGAAGCTTTGCCATTTTGGACCTTAGGCCTAGTACATAGTCCACAATATCCTGTTTGGGTTCTTGGAGATGCTTCTGCCAACCCTCTTTTGCAAGCAGCGTGGTAGCCCAACAGGATGGCCAAACAGAAGTTCAAAGGGGGAAAAAACGACTCCATTCTGCAGCACCCCCGCGAAGGCGAAAAGCACGCATGGCAAGAGGACATTCCAATTCCTTTTGAGTTTTTCAGGGAGCCCCATGATCATGCCTTTTAATGTCTTGTTGAACCTTTCAACAAGACCATTGGCTTGTGGGTAATAGGGTATAGTAAACTTGTACTGCACTCCACACTCTTTCCATATGTGTTTGAGGAATGCAGACATGACGTTTGACCCTGGGTCTGACACTACCTCCTTAGGGAAGCCTACCCTGGTGAATACACCAATGAGGGCCTTGGCTACTGCAGGAGCTGTATTAGCCCTACAGAGAATTGCCTCAGTATACCTACTGGCATGATCCACTACCACCAGTATGAATTTCTTTCCTGATGGTGTGGGAGGTTCAAGTGGACCCACTATGTCCGCACCTACCCTTTCAAAGGGTACCCCAACCACTGGTAGTGGAATTAAGGGGGCCTTTGTGTGTCTACCTCTTTTGCCACTGACTTGATGGGTGACACAGGAGCTTACAGGCTTCTTTACTTTCTGGGATATCTGGCGCCAGTAAAAGTGGCTGACTAGCCTTTCCAAAGTCTTGGTTTGGCCAAGATACCCATGTCATCAATCAATCAAGGACATTTATAGAGCGCACTACTTACCCGTAGGGTCTCAAGGCGCTGGGGGGGGGGGGGGGGGCGCTACTGCTCGAACAGCCATGTCTTCAGCTTCTTCCTGAAGGAGAGGTGGTCCTGGGTCAGGCGCAGGTCGGTCGGGAGGGAGTTCCAGGTCTTGGCGGCCAGGTAGGAGAAGGACCTTCCTCCTGTAGTCGCTCTTCGGATGCGGGGGACGGCGGCGAGGGCGTGGTTGGCTGATCGGAGGTGGCGTTTGGGAGCGTAGAAGTTGACTCGGTTGTTGAGGTAGCTCGGGCCCTGGTCGTGTAGGGCTTTGTGTGCGTGGGTGAGGAGGCGGAAGGTGATTCTTTTGTTGACGGGGAGCCAATGCAGGTCTCTCAGATGTCCGGAGATGTGGCTGGTTCGTGGGATGTCGAGGATGAGTCTGGCTGAGGCGTTCTGGATCCGCTGGAGTCTCTTCTGGAGCTTGGCGGTGGTACCGGCGTAGAGGGCGTTGCCGTAGTCCAGTCGACTGGTGACGAGGGCCTGGGTGACGGTCTTCCTGGTCTCGGTGGGGATCCACCAGAAGATCTTCCGTAGCATGCGTAGGATGTTGAAGCACGCCGAGGAGACGTTGTTGACTTGTCTGGTCATGGAGAGGGAGGAGTCCAGGATGAAGCCCAGGTTTCGTGCGTGGTCTGTTGGTTTGGGTGCGGTGCCCAGGGCGGGAGGCCACCAGGAGTCGTCCCAGGCGGAGGGTGAGGAGCCCAGGATTAGGACCTCCGTCTTGTCCGAGTTCAGTTTCAGGCGGCTGGTCGTCATCCACTCGGCTACCTCTTTCATCCCTTCGTGTAGGTTGGCTCTGGCTGCGGCGGGGTCGTTGGTCAGGGAGAGGATCAGCTGGGTGTCGTCGGCGTAGGAGATTATGCTGAGGTTGTGTTGTCGTGCGATGGCCGCGAGGGGGCTCATGTAGACGTTGAAGAGGGTGGGGCTCAGCGAGGATCCTTGAGGGACGCCGCAGATGACTTCGGTGGCCTCTGACTTGTACGGTGGTAGGCGGACTCTCTGTGTTCTTCCGTCGAGGAAGGAGATGATCCATTCCAGAGCCTTCTCCTGGATTCCGACGTTGCTGAGGCGCTGTACTAGGGTGCGGTGGCAGACAGTGTCGAATGCCGCGGAGAGGTCTAGGAGGATGAGGGCCGCTGTTTCTCCTTTGTCCATCAGGGCTTGGATGTCATCGGTGACGGCGATGAGGGCGGTCTCGGTGCTGTGGTTGGCTCGGAAGCCAGACTGTGAGGGGTCGAGGGATCCATTCGTCTCCAGGAAGGCGGCCAGCTGCTTGTTGACGGTCTTCTCGATGACTTTGGCTGGAAACGGGAGGAGCGAGATGGGGCGGTAATTCTTGAGTTCGGTGGGGTCCGCTGTGGGTTTCTTGAGTAGAGCGCTGAGTTCGGCGTGCTTCCAGCTCTCAGGGAAGGTGGCGGTGTCGAAGGATGTGTTGATGATGTCTCGCAGGTGGGGTGCGATGACAGCGTCGGCCTTGTTGAAGACGTGGTGAGGGCAGGGGTCGGTCGGTGAACCGGAGTGGATGGAGTTCATCGTGCGGATGGTGTCTTCGGTGCTGATCGGAGTCCAGGCGTGGAGGGTCGTGGTGGGGGGTGGTTGTTCGGTCTTGGTGTGCGTTGGTTGGTTGTTGAAGCTGTTGTGTATGTCCGCGATCTTGTTGTGGAAGTATGAGGCGAGGGAGTTGCAGAGGTCTTGCGATGGGGTGATGTCGTTGTTTCCTGCGCTGGGGTTGGAAAGCTCTTTCACGATGTTGAAGAGTTCCTTGCAGTTGTGTGCGTTGTTGTCCAGCCGGTCCTTGAATGCAGTTTTCTTGGCGGCGCGGATCAGCTGGTGGTGCTTCCGGGTGGCAAGCTTGAAGGTGGTCATGTTGTCCGGTGTTGGTTCCCTTCTCCAGACTTTCTCGAGGGCACGGCAGTTCTTCTTGGAGCTCTTGAGTTTGTTGGTGAACCATGGGGCTTTCTTGCTGCCGGGTCTGCTGGGCGGGGTCCTCAGCGGGGCGAGCTCGTCTGCGCAGTTGCTGATCCACTTTGTGAGGTTGACGGCGGCCTGGCTGGGGTTCGCTGAGCTGGCAGGCGGGTGCTGGCTCAGTGAGTTGGCGAGCTGGTCGGCTGTGATCTTGTTCCAGCTTCTGCGGGCAGCCTGTTGCTGGTAGTGGTGGGTCGTCGTTCTTTTGAAGGTGAAGTGGATGCAGCTGTGGTCCGTCCATTGAAGCTCTGTGGCGTGGCTGAAGTCGATGTCTGTGCTGGATGAGAAGACTGCGTCGAGTGTGTGTCCGGCGAGGTGGGTGGGGGTGGACACCAGTTGCTTGAGTCCAAGATTGGCGAGGTTGTCGAGCAGGGTGCTGGTGTTGCGGCCGTTGTTGTTCTCCAGGTGGAAGTTGAGGTCCCCCAGGAGGATGTAGTCAGCGGAGGGGAGGGCATGCGGGCTGATGAAGTCGGCGATGTCCTCGCTGAATTGGGAGCGTGGTCCCGGAGGTCGGTAGATCAGGGTGCCTCTGAGGGTGGTCTTCGGGTCGGTGTGGATCTGGAAATGCAGGTGTTCGGCGGTGGTCAGGGTGTTGTCGGTGCTGGTCGTGAGACGGATGGTGTTCCTGTGGATGATGGCGATGCCTCCTCCCATCTGGTTGGCGGTGCGGTCCCTCCGGGTGATCTTGTAGCCCTCTGGGATGGCGATGGCGATGTCGGGAGCTGAAGAGGCGTTCATCCAGGTCTCCGTGAGGAAGGCAACGTCAGGAGCTGTGGTGTCGAGGAGGTTCCAGAGTTCGATGGCGTGTCTGTGGACGGAGCGGGTGTTGAGCAGGATGCACTTGAGGTGGGTGCTGCTGGTGTTCGACTTGGCTGGTGCTGGTGCGAGGCAGGTCCGGATGCAGGTGAACTTGCATGCGTGGCAGCTGAAGGGTCCGTGGGTGTGCTTCGGAGTGGCTCGGTAGCAACCTGGGAATCGGCCGGTGTTGAGAGCGGTGAGGGTGGCGGCGGAGTACGTCAAGCGGGTCGGTCGGGGTCTTCGTGGGCCAGGGGTCCTGGCGCTGGGCGCGGTCCGGTCGCGGACGGGCGCAGACGGGCTTACCTTCGGCGCACAATCGGCGCACCCGCTGCGCGTGACCGCTGCGCGTTCGCACGGTCGCCATATATGGCGAAGTGCGCGGGGGGGCGGAGCAGCTGGGAGGCGGGAGCGGGGAGGGTACAGAAGGCAAAAGGGGCGGGGTAAGCGGCGGTGGCGGGAAGCGGGGAGGGAGGGAGGGAGGGCGAACGGCGGCAGGTAACAGGGGGAAAACAAATTACAAATAAACAAGCTATACTAAACGACTAAACTGTCTAAAGACGGCAGAAAACAGCAGGGGCAGGGAAATACGATCACAGAACAACAAGCAATAAGGAACGACAAAACAAGACAGAAAACGGCAAAAAGCGACAGGGGCAGGGAACTACGATCACAGAGAAACAAGCAATAAGGAACGACAAAAACAGACAGAAACGGCAAAAAAACAGCAGGGGCAGGTCAGCCGGTCACAGACCACGCCGCTCGGGGGCAGGGGGCGTGGTCACGCGGCGGCAGGCAGCAGCGAGGCAGTCAGGCAGGGGAGGCACTCGCAGCAGCTGGTGGCCGTGCGGCGCAGGGGTGTCCTAGAGCTAGGTCACACTCACCTGCGCCGCACGGTCTCCATATATGGCCATGAGCCAGAGTGAGTAAAAACTCCCTATATATTTGATGCACCACCACTCTCCTAGTGGCACCAGGGTTTGGGTCTCTGGCCTCAGTATATAGGATTCCCTCCTCCCAATAGGCTCTGTGGGTTCCACTGACATCTCCCTTTTCCTGTGCAGTAGCATGCTGCCTCAGGCTTTCAAGAGTTGGACAGGTCTGCTGTCCAATGCACAACTGTTCCCTAGATGCCCCCTGGGCCTTAGAGCTCAACCTGGTAAGAATCTGGTTTCATGGGCTCAGTTCCCTTTGGGGCTTCCAAGTCCTCTTCCTGAGGAGAGGGGTCTTGAGTTTTTGACAATTTAGAAGCTGGTTTCCCAGTCTTATTACTTTTTCTCTTTAAGGTTGGGCCATTCTCCCAGGCTCCAACACTTCTTTTTTACCCTGTTTTCGGCTTTGTGCTCTAGTTTTGACACACACAATCTTGGGGAGCTCCAGCATCACTGCATGGGTTTTCAATTCGACCTCAGCCCATACAGAGGTTTCCAGGTAGTTTCCGAGCAGACAGGCAGCTGGAAGCTTTGGAGAGACTACTACCTGTTTCAGGCCAGTAACCTCCCCAGTCTAATGCCACCACTGACAGTGTTACTACTGACCATGCCATGGCTAGTAGTAACACTGTCAGCGTTGGTGACTGGATACGATTTTCCAATCAGGTATTGCTCTGGAGAAACAAGTGTATCTCTCACCATAGTGAAACTGGCACCTGTATCCCTCAGGGCTTCTTTTCTAGTCCCATGTATCCAGGGGTATTGTAAATACTTCTTTAAGTTGGGAGGCCACACAGCTAAACTGGAAAACTCAACTTCACCCTCCCTCAGTGACTAGAAGTGCTTCAGTGTGGACCCTGATTTGCTCTGGCCACACTGTTGATCCCACACGGAGATTAGCTACACCACTACTAACTGGAAGAGGATGAAGAACCTTCTTGTTAGGACAAGTAGCATCTCCAGTTAAGTGTCCCAACTTCTTACCATTGAAACACCAGGCCTTCAGGGGATCAAAGTTCCTCTCGTACCTACCATTGGACTGGGAAGAGTTCTGGGACCCACCCCCCTGAGCAGGGTTTTGGGGTCTTTAAAAACTCTGGGTTTTTGTCTTTGGGGTTCTTACCCCCTTTCACCTGGGGAGATTTGGTAAGCCCTTTTCATTGGTCATCCCCAGTTGTTGTTTTGGTACCCTAGTCTTGACCCAGTGGTCTTCCTTCTTTCCCAATTCTTGGGGAGAATTTAGATCTCGGTCTACTAGACAATGATGTAACTTCTCATCCGTGCAATTACTCAAAATATGTTCTTTTTTAAACAGATTGTAAAGTAAATTTTTTTAATGGAGTTTCATATATCACAAACTTGACCCGAATCAGGTATCAGAGCGCTTTACATGGCCCCAGTTGCATTACATGAGGACACTTTTTTTTTTTGTTAGGCATGGGAGATTACGTGTTTTCCCCAGGATTGCATTATGTTCACCGTCATGCCGAGACTCGAACCCTGTTCCCCAGATTCAAGGTCGACCGCCGTTAGGCCAACTCCTCTCCCCATTTGAAATCATGCAAACTGTTTCCAGTTAATCATTCATCTAGTGTCTTAACTAAGTAGTCAACGAAGTCAATCCAGGATTGGTTTTGGGTTTTGTGAGCCCCCTGAATCTAATCCTATATTCCTCAAATGTAGGTCCAATGCCCTCGATCAGAGTGTTCTTCATGAGGTCATAAGATCCAGCATCTGCCCATGTAAGGTTCAGGAGTCTGTCGCTGCAGTTACCAGTGAACAGTTCCCAAAGGAGTGCCCCTCTAGTGTGACTTCCTCACTTTCCCCATTTCATAAGCCTTTTCAAAGGCTGTGAACCATATTGTGATGTCATCACCCTCCTCAAATTTGGGGACAATCCCTTTGGGGATTTTGGGATTATAACATTGCTCTCTGTCCCTATTTAGTACATTTCTGTCACCATTGATGGGATCTAAGCCCATCTCTGCTCTTTCTTTTTCTAGAATCAAGAGTCTGGTCTCTAGATCTAACTTCTTTGTCAACCTCACTAAGAGGTTGGTCTCCTCATTGAGGCTGTCCTCAATGGACCCAGAAGTACCTGACCCACCTGTGTGGGATCTAGGTGCATTGAGTTGCATTCTTGGGGTCAGGGGCACAGAGGCCCTGTGCTCCCTAGGAAGTGGGGGGTGTTGGAGGTTATCCTCATCCCTTCCATCTTCTTCCCCATCTGAGAGGTCTTCACCTTGTTCAGAGTGATGGTCCTTAGCATACCCTGCCAACAGCTCAATGAGCTTTTGTTTGGAGGGATGGGAGCCCAAGGTAATGTTTTAAAGTTTACATAGAGACTGTAACTCCCTAAATTTTAAGTGGAGATAACGGGTGAGGTCGAGCTACTCAACTTGTTTCTGTATGTCATTGTTGGTATTTTCACTAATAGCTGGGTTTTTGTTAAATGAAATTCTACACAAAAGTTTCTAACCCTCTTACCTTTAACTATAGTGAGCTTTTATTTTTCTAAAATTCTTTTTTAAACTCTTTTTATCAACTTTGCTCAATAGTCCATACTTTTCACGAAGAATACACAGTGAGGATTATACATCTCATCAATATGAGTTACAGTCATGAGGGAACAGGAAATTAGAGAAAACACATAGGAAAAGTTAGTTTTTCGAAAATTCTAAGGGGAGTTAATAACCATGGCCCTAACAAGACTTTTAATATTTCATAATTTGGAAAAATGTGTCAATTCAAAAATCTGAAATCTAAAGAAAATGTAAGAGTTGATGGAAGCTGGCTCTGTATATACTATACCAAAGTGAGGTACATTGTGCACAGAGTCGAGTGGATACCCAAAGGAAGGCAGATGTTAAAGTAGACAGTGCTTTACTCTCTATTTTGTGGTAGTGTGATGTAGCAGTAAGGCCTTATCAGAGGGTAGTGCTAAACATGTATTGTACAACTCAGACAAGAGATGATTTTACACACTCAAGGACTGAACTCTGACCAATTGGTTTGTATAAAAATATTATTTAGTTATATTTATTTTCTAGAACCAAGCCAGGCCTGGTACATGTCAATATAGAACTAATTTGCAAAAATATGCAGTTTAAATATGGATTGAATGCAGTATAAGTACTTGGTATTGGTAGACAGTCAGAGTTCTTTGCAATTACTTTTCTTACACAGCCAGGTATCTCTAGATACTAGGCTGGTGCATTTCATGAGAGAAAGAAGCATTTGTCAAATGGGTTTTACAAGCGTAGTACAGGTTTACAGTATTACTCGCAAGCCACATTTAATCCTGAGAAGGCAGAACTGAGTTTACGGGTGCGTGAGTAAGATCATGTCAAATGGGCACTCCGGTAGCAGCGCCAGCGGCACAGAGGTTGCCGGATTTGCCTACGAGTTAAGCATGGGTCACGTTCTTGCGGAATGTGTCAAGCAGGCCACCAGATTGGAGAGCAAACAGCTCCTGGGGTCAAGGCCAAAACTACAGGCCCAATGACCAACACAAGTACTACACCACCAGTGGCACAGGGGCGGCCAGGTGTAGGATGCATCTTGGCTGATGCTGTAGTCGTTGCTGTTGAGGTGAATGGGGGCTTTGGGAGTCTTCATCCTGTGACCGAAAGCGTACAGTGACCGAGTTGGTTGGACAGTCGGTTGCTCTTTCTGGACCGCTTTGGTTATGGAGTTGGTTCGGGGGTCGCCTTCAGTCATGGTTGAGGGGACCTTCCAGTGGTTGGCTGTAGGTTTGATTTAAAAACCTATGGAGGTTCAGGGGTAACTAGGATCCAGGCTAGGATCACAAGGCAGACCTCCTTGGGATATTGGGCCAGTCAAGCCCAGGTTCGGGCTGCCGGGAGCGGAGTGATGTAGACTCATGGAGTCAGAGTCGGTTGTTTTTGAGCACTTCCGGTACTCACGGGAGACAAAGTGCTTTTAGATGCAAAAACTGTCAGGCTCTCCGGGTTTTTGAGGGCTGCTGACTGCTGGACACGCCGAGGTTCTGTTGGAGGTTTCCGAGGTAGCAACAGGGGCCAATTCAGTTGGTTTCCTCCTCTCCTCCTCTTCTCTCTGCACGGCTTTTTGGCCCTACTTCTTCTTGCTTCTTCTTTTTGGCTCTGGTCTAAGAAGACATGGTTCAGGGTTGCCCCTAAATACTGAATTTAGGGGTGTTACAAGTAGGTACAGGTCAGGACCGATAGGTCCCTTCCTTACAATGGGTACACCCGTATTATGCCACCCGCCAGTGGGAGGGGGGCATGAGCCTCACTAAGGTTGGTTGGGTCCCCTCATCTGCAAGATGGCGGGACTGAGAGTTATGCTTCACCTCGCCTCCCCACCTGAGGGGTGGGGTTAGCCAAGGTGGGCACAACTCTCTTCTTATCTTGGTTTTCCCTCCGATAATCCAGCCCAAAGTGGGGGTCAGAACAGGTAGGGGCCAGTTACTGGGAGCAGCAAAGGGCTGGGGTAGCTCACAAAGGCGGCAGGCCTTTGAAGCTTCCCCATTATGGACCCTGCCCATCCTGGGGGAGGAGGCTTTGCACCTCGTCCCAGTATGTGCTTTGTTTCAGGACCCCGAGAGTGAAACATGTCTGGTGTGGAGCTGGCGAGCAGCCACTTAGCCAGGACACTAGTGGTAAGTCTTTTTTCAGGGGGCATCTCTAAGATACTCTCAGAGTGCATCTTTCACTAAATACCACATTTGCATCAGTGTGGATTTAATGTGCTGAGAAGGTCAATACCAAACTTCCCAGCTTTCAGTAAACCCATTATGGTGCTGTTGAGTTTGTAATCACAAACCCCCAGACCATATACACATTTCATGGCATTACTGCACTTACAATGTCTAAGAATTGACCTAGACACTGTAGGGGTACATGGTTCATGCACCTGTACCCTCACCACTGGTACAGTGCACCCATCTGGAGGGGTGGCTTACATATGCCAGGGGCAGTGGATGTAGGCATGGTACACAGGGATGTGTGCCATGTCAACTCTTCACTTTGTTCTGCACTAAAATACCCAGCCGGTAAGGGCAGTGTGTGTGCATAAAGGTCCAAGGCTTCTAAGGGTGGCACAAGGAGCGCTACAGCCCTTAGATGCCTTCACAGGTCACAGTTCCCTTGGTACCTGTGGTACCTATTACAAGGGACTTGCATGTGGCCAGAGGTTGGCAATTGGGTTTTGCAGTAAAGTTTGGGGAAAGAACATATGCTCATTGGTACCTGGTTCAGGAACCCAGGGCACACGCAGTGAAAGTACATCAACAATAGGTAAAAAGTGGGGGGACAGCCATGTAATGGGTGCTGCTGGAGTTTTGCATTGGTAGTCACCACAAGCTGTTGCTGATGAATCACGAAGGGTCAGGCTTATGGCACTTTGGGATGAATCGTAGTGTGAGAGGCCAGGTCTCATTATGAATGGGTCTGTTTGCAGTTGCAAAGAGCCCTGTTGTATATCGTTTTAGGACCCTAGTGTAATTTTCCCGATTCATGCCCTTATATAGGTATAAAGTACTGTATCCTTATATAGGCATAGAAATCATAACCATATTAAGACATAGCTCAAGTAGTCCTAATACGGCTTGGCTACTTCCACTAGTTCCGAAAATCTACAACGATTTCTTGGAAAAACCCGCCTTCAGCAGTCAGGGATTTTCCCCTGCATGAATATTAATTTATCCCAGAACTCATAGAATTTTCAGAGAATTAATTCTCTAATGACGTTATTATGTGCAATCTTACGTCAAACTCGGCACCTTCAAGGTATAAATATGCCCACACTTGTCCAAACAAACACACAGTGGTTTGGAGCAGTTCGACTATCTACTTACCCGACGTGCCATGCTGCAGCAAGTGGCGAAGGAAGCCAACCCTCCAGCTGACGCACTGAGAGATGCTGTACTTTCTCCAGCCGAGAAATCCAGCTCCGGTGTTTCCAGGCTACCCTTGCGGGTTGCTGGGAAATCAAGTCCTGAGAGAGAGATACCAGACCTCCTACATTCTAAAAGCAAGGCACGGAGCGGATTAGACCCTAAGAAAATTCTTGGATTAGATTCTTGGCAAAAGAATACTGAAACTAAGCTACACCTCACTTACTTCTTCCCTTGTACTAGACATAGGTTAGGTACACTGGGGTAGGCGTATTTTAGAAGCACCAGTTGAGTACTTTAAGTCATTATTCATCACTGTATGTATTTTATGTACTGTATGGCTTAGAAACCATATCATGCTTTTACAATATTATTTTATAATACTCTTCGTACTGTACGCATTGTTCTTTACAACAAGTATTACGATTGTAGCAGTTCATTTCTTATGCTTGAGAAAGAAGACTGTTCAATAAATACCTTTTATTGAAAACGCCTGTCTCTCTATTTCACTGCACCTCTGGTGAAACAAAGCATGCACGATTGACTGAGTGAAATAACTATCTATTGTTTCCGCGACTCTAGAGATATATTTCTTATTCTTGGGGAACAAAGTTGTCATGTTTTAAGCGGTTGTCAGAAACTAATCCCTTCTTGTTCATTCGAGAAAGCTTCTAGTGACCTCTGAGCTAGCTGACACATACACAATTAAGTCTAGTATATTCGGTAGAGACCTAGTCGACCTCAGTCCTACGTCTAAACTACAGGATATACTATTCCAATGCGCAGAGCCTATTGGGAATATAGGAAATACACTACATGGCGCCCAACGTTTGGTAAGGCGATAATTTAACGCTAGATACTAGATTAACTCAGTCGTGCTATTTGACACAGACCACTTTTTCCCGTAAAAATACTCCAATAGACGTTTGGAGTGGGTTAAAGGATAAAATGTCCGCTTTAAACTAAGTAGGAGGAAAGAATCCTATGTATTAGTTTTTAGTTTGTACAACTTTGAAGGATACAGTGTTCCAAAATATTGTGCACCTAATCTTTGTTTCCTTGAAACTTGTTCTGCAACTCTTCCAGTCAACAAAAGTAACGGATAGTGATGAAGAATTAGAAAGAGTTCCAGCAGCAGCTCAAGCAATTTTAGATGACCCAACTCTCCAACAAAATGACCCGGGTGCTATACTAATCCCAGTAAATATAAGGAAAATATTTACTATAAAACTCATAGAAAATGGGGTATCACCAAGAGGTGGTAAAGTAATATTTGTTATTGAGGCACATGAATATCGGCAGACAGAGGTATTCTATTCATGGATTCTGTTTCCTGTAGCAAATGCAGTAACACACGAGTTCTACTTCTATAAATTAGAGGAACCACCAGCGGAATGCGTTCCTTTCGATGACGTTGAAATTCCACTAACTTACCAAGAGCATCAGCTCTGGTTTAATGGCGCCCTACAACATTCAAATCACATTACCAGGCTCGGTCCACTAGGTAGGACAAGAGCCACATGGCCGGTACTAGCCAGCTATACACCACATCCTGACATTGAAAGAATGACAGCTCCTGAACTGTTAGCTCAGCTAAAACAGCTGATTAAAATACACAGGCAGTTGGTTCAATATGTCATGAGGACTTTACCAGTCCAACCAGCTGTAAGAATTCCACAGCACATCCCACACCAGGGGAACACAAACAAAATTACACCACAGACTATACAGTCAGTCATTGGAAAATTGCCCGCAAAACGGGAACAAATTCCATTTTGGTTAGCTCAAAAAATTACTCAAATAGAGGCAGTATTTCCTGATAGTACACCTCATGAGAAACACAGGATTCTAACAATATGTTTACCAATGGGGATTGCACCACACGTAGAGGACTGCGACACTTGGGGTACAGTCTTTGCTTCAATCTACACAAAAACACATGGTGTCCCGTCTATGGCGGTAATACCAGACGTTCTGAGACAGATTCAAAATGAATACAGTCCAGAACCGGCCTTAAATCTGGGTATGAAATTACTGAAAGATTTCAAACAGGTCTCGGCTATACTATTATCCAACATTAAAGGTGAAGCAGCATCCGTGGCGATCCGACAAAAACTAAAAGAAACAGATATTACTGAGCAACCATATGATCTTGCCAGAATTATTGAAACATCCTATGAAGAACTAGGAAGAGATAGTTTGGGTGCGAAACCAGTAAAACCCCAACTAACTGAAAATCCTGAAAAGGTTTTTATTAAAAATAATCTCACTACTCCTAAGAAGAAGTGGGAAAACACTAAACAGACACTTCCTAGAGAGAAGCGTTAAAAGTCCAGAGGAAGGTCTCCTCAACAGGAGCCCTCTGAAAAGAGATACAACCTCAGAAATAGGGATAATTTGTGAAAACCTGATAGATATCAAGATAATGATGCACGTTCCTCTCGTACCTTTCAGACTTCCTTGCAGAAATTCGAAAGAAAAGGACGATCAGAAAAAAAAGAACGAGTAAAATCCAAAGACGAACAACACGTTCCAAAAAATAAGAAAACTCAATTCACCAAAAAGAAGGTAGCAAGTTTAAAGATCAGACATGCCGAGGATCTTGAGGACACACCTCAAGAAGGGGGAGTGGACCCAGACAATGCTAGAAAAGCAGCAGAGGTAACCATAGCTCGCAAGATCCAGAAGGTTCATCTGGAGACAGTGGACTTGAATGAAAGCATCCAAGTTAAAACTGCAGATACCAGGGTTAGTGTACCACATAAGTTATATGAAGTAACACTCCGGAAGGAGGGGGACAAACCAAGAAAAATTAGAGCACTCTTTTGGGAGAAGCTCTCTAAGGGTTATGACATCCTTCTAGCTGAACAAGACTGGCTACCTGAATTTGTCACGGAGTGCCCACATGGCGAAGAGATAATTATGCCAGCCTTCTCAAATCACATTCCAATTCATAAAAAATACACCTATGCCAGGAAATGGGCTGAAGCGCAGGCCCCAGCACTATACAAAAATCATGTAGGATATGATGAATATTCCAGTTGAAAACTCAACCAACAATGCAAAGGCAATATCCTGTAAAACAGGAAGCTAAACAACAGATCAGGGAGATCTTAAATTAACTTGAATAGCAAGGGGTGATTGAAACATGCACCTCAACAATGAACAATTCTTTGTTTCCTGTCTCCAAACCAGACAATTCATATCGTCTAGTTTTGGATTACAGACATCTAAACTCTTGTTGCAAAACTTTTGCAGTACAAAACGCACACAGTGCAGCACTGATAAATACCATGGTGCGCAAAAAATATAAGACTACATTAGAATCTCAAATGTTTTCTTTTGTCAAAACATTGCACCGGAAAGCAGGTATTTGACCGCTTTCTCAATTATGGGGACACAACAACAATTTTGCCGTCTCCCCCAGGGATTCAAGAATAGTCCAGGGTTATTTTCAGCCAGAGTAACAGAGTTACTACAAACGTATGATGATGAGGCATTATCCTATGTCGATGACATCTATCTTACAGATGATGATTTGGACGTACACTTGAAGAGAGTGAACACCATCATACTGGGGTTCGCTTTTGAAGAGTATAAATTCAATTGTAAGAAATCACAAATTGCCCATCTCAACGTCCTATTTTTGGGATATGAGTTATCAAGTGAAGGCAAAAGCCTGGCAGCAAACTTTTTAGAGAAATGTGCGCTGCTCCAACCTCCAAAAATGCTGAGAAACTTACAGTCAATTCTAGGTTTCCTGAATTTTGGAACAACTTTTGTTCTAAATTACGCAGAAAGGGTTAAACCTCTCTACGAACTAATAAACCCTGATTTCAAACCTACTCATTGGACACAAAAACACACAGAAATTTTGCGTTCAGTGCAAACAGACATGTTAGCAAAAACACAGTCACAAACACGCGACAACGTGCGTAACCTAGTGATCCGAATCATCCCAGGGAGATGCGGATTGACATACCTAACCTTTAATGAAAGTGAGACGGTACCAATAGCATACAAATCACATTTGTACACACAAGCTGAAATGAAATTCACTTCAACAGAAAAGATTCTGACAGCGGTTCAGACTGCTGTAGCAAAAGAAAGAACCCTTGCAGAGGGTAAACCCATTAAAATTGTTACACCTGTACCTGTCTTAGAGGCAGTGGCAAAGGCAAGCATTCCAAATGCTAAAGCTCTACATCCAAGATGGATACAATGGGTTAATTCTCTTGCCACAACAGATGTTGAATACGTTTTTGGCCCACATTTAAAAACACAAGAATTCCTACAATACGAATTAGAATGTCCTCTGCCGACTGAAATTCTGCCACTTGAACATTACAGCTGTATAATATATACAGACTTCTCAGCACAACCCGCAATTGGAGGTAAACAAGCCTATAGTGCTGCGTGCGCGATTGTTAAAGGTTGCTGGCGCGAAGCTAAATTTAGACCTATGGTCACAAAAACTCAATCTCTCGGAGACTGTACAGGTCAGCGAGCTGAACTACAGGCTTTCAAGATGGCACTTGAAAATACCGTTCGCGAATTCCTCACACCAATAGTGTGCGATTCGTATTACTGTGTCCAGTCTTACAACGAATATTTGCAGAACTGGGTTCAAAACGGTTTCAGAGATGCTAAAGGTGGCACAATTAAGCATATACTGCTATGGGAACAAGTAGTTCTTTTACAAAAAGAACTACAAAAGACTCGCGTGAATCATACACTGAGTCATCAGCGTGATGGCGTTCACATTGCAGGGAATGCATTGGCTGATGAGGCCGCGAAGGCAGCTGTGCAAACGGCTTCCGTAGCTGCAATCACTCGTTCAAAAACGAAAATAGACCGCAAAATAATGCAAGCTGTCACTGCTTCAGTAAAAGACAGTGGTAAAACACTCCCGAAAGGCTTTCCTGTAAAGTACTCATATAGAACTGATGCAAATAATGTTTCTTTTGCTCGAATCCCTGGAGTGGGGGATAGGGCAATCCCAAACATGGAACATAGGTTAGGACTAATCTTAGCAGCACACGAAGGACTCGCCTCTGCACACACAGGAGTTTCCGCCACAGTATCATTATTAAAACAGAGATATTGGTGGCCATGCAATGAGGAAACAAACTAGAAACTATGTTCTAGAATGTGAAATCTGCCCAAAAAAAAGTTTCCACAGTGAATCGACCTGCGCAGACGCCCCTTCTGATTTCAGATAAACCATTAGCGTGTGTTTACCTGGACCACTGTGGTCCCTTACAAAGGGACGGTAACTATAAATATATCATGGTCGCAGTGGATTCATGCTCAAGATTCATTTGGATGTGGCCTCAGCGCTCGGCTGACGCACAAACTGTTATAAAAGATTTTCGAGTCTTTATCGACACATACACAATCGGCAGGCTACATTCTGACCTGGGTCTTGCGTTTAGCTCTCGAGCTTACAAGGAGGCCATGGCCAGCTTGGGCGTTGCATTGCGGTTTTCAAGTCCCTTCCATCCTGAGGGAAATGCGGTAGTGGAAAGAAAAAACTGTGACATAATGCAATCTATAACAGCTAGGGTATTAGGTTCGGGTGACGGGTGGGTCAAACATCTTAATAGTGTCCAACGTAGTTTTATTAATCTGCCAAGAATTTCTCTGGGGGAATCACTCCATATGAATATATTATTTGGTACTAGAATGCTCATCCAGGATCTTGATTGTCAAACTTAGGTGGTGGAACAGAAACCCTTTGATATCAAAGACCGTTTGGCTGTTTTACAGGACTTAAATGAAACAAGAAGAAGTCTGAGTACCACATCACAAAGCCCAATGACCACTGAAGGAAAACCACCTGTCCCAGCAAGACCTGTCTGGATTCCAAAGATTGGGGATCTAGTCAGGGTAAAAATTGCGGTGAAGAAGGAATTTGGGCCTTCTTATAGAAAAGCAGTACCTGTCTTAGCAATCCTTGGAATCAGATCAGTGTTACTACCGCCGCTTGCTGGAAAAAGGGAGAACAGAACAGTATCAATTGACCTGGTAAAACCACAATCATGTGGCCGATAATAAGTAGTAGGTCCAGCGGACTCCCAAGAAGTAGCAGACGACCACATCTGGCTACTATTCAAGAAGTTCAAACTGAAAGACTAATCACCTTTGATAAACCTGCAGTGAGAAAAGAATGACTTTACAACACAGCGATGGAACTCGTCCCTCTTGATACCCAAATATCAGTTCGTCAAGAAACTCCTGTCTACAATGATGTAGCATCTGACTATACAAACATGTCCAAGGAGGAAGCAACTCCAGTGATCTAAAAGAATCTGGATGCAATACCAACTATTGACAAAACTGCCTCTGGCTATTCTATCAACTTCGATAACTTTTCTGAGGATCACAGTGAACCAGAAATAGCGCCAGCAAAAACACTTTTTAAAGAAAAAATAACAGAACTCCTTCATCAACTTGAGAGAACATATCTGGTTTCGCTATGGGTTGAATTTTGGAATGGTTTAGGTGTACTTTTTCTCCTACTATGGCTCATTCTTGTTTTGAGTTTGGGACAAATGATAAGATGGAAAATACAGTACAATGGACACAGCAAGTAAGAACATCAACTTGCTCCTGGAACCTTACAAGTCATCTCATCGTGAGCGTAGAGACCTGTCATCAATGAATATCACAGCCGTTCCTATACCTGGTTGTATAGCATGGGACACAACTGATTATGACATTCATGGCTTTGTGGAATTGTTGAAAATTCCACCCCAGTTTAAGGTTTCTTTGAGTGATTTTGTTTCATCAAGCACTTTTTCTGATGATTGGGACTTTGAAACTGTTACTAATATGCTGTCGGACTTAGAAATGTCAGCTAAATTCACTAAACATGAAAACTTAGAAGGTTCATCAGATTATGAACATTTGTATTGTTTTAATCATTATGGTCACCATTCCTTGTACAAATCTGCAAACCCTAGAAATGTTTTTACTTACAATCAATGGGAACATTATCCAATGCCACCAAAAGGCAGCTCATAAACATTTTATGAAAAGTTTCCATACTTCTCAGGTTTTAATGTCACAAATCCAGAAATGTTTTATTTCAGAAATGTGAATAAGACAGGAATGAAAAACATGCTGACCAATACTAAACAAATTTATTCTGCGAACTTTTATGCTCAGCTGTCTACATTAGGTTTTAACTTTTGGAAAGACAACATTGAGACAAAAACTGTTTGGGGCACAAAAGACTGGCAGGTGCAAGGTTAAGAAGCCTTATTCAGAGCCTGCATTATCCCAGAACAAATCATGTTTTTAAATGACACTGTACAACAAACATCTTGTCTTGACTTAGCTAAGATAAAAGATGTAAACAAACCGTCCATACCTAAGCCCACGCCTGACAGTAATAACACTTCAGATGAGGAGGTAGACGTGAAACAGATTTTAAAACACAACAGAACCAATCCTGATTGGGAACAATGGCTAATCTGGCCCATAGATACAAACAACTGCCGAGATAGATTCAGAACACAAGGGTTCAAAATGAATAGGCCGGATCCGAGATATTCCCAGAGACAACATCCAGGGATAGTAACAACATACAGTGTAGGAAATCTATGCCTTGACTGGCTACAGAAATCCACACTTCCAGAAACTAAACAACACTTGACTTTACTTAACCCGTTTGCTGCTGCCGCGATTTCGCTGCAGTGCGACACTTCCGCAAAACGGGCGGGGCCCGTCGGCCGTTGGACGTGCGCAGCACTACGAAGGTAGTGCTCGCGACGTCCAACGGCAGCATTTATGGGGTTAAAGAAGGCGTTGACTTACGAGGCTTCTTACTTGGGACTCGTAAACAACGTCAAAAACGTTTCATATACGCCGGTATATACGCAGCGTACAACCAAGCTTTGGAAAATAACACAAATGGAAACTGCTGAAAAAATATGTGAAATTGATTGTATTAATTTAGAGAAAGCATTCTCTGTAGTGGACAATGGGTTAACGACTCTGTCCTCCAGAATTTATTCTTTGGACCGCATTGTATCATCTGCCATTGACATAATAGAACAGGATTTGCCAATGTTACAACATGGCCAGTCTCAATTACGTTCTATAATGCTGCTAGGCTGGATGTTACAAAATCTCCATTCAGGCTGCATGCCATGGCGTCTAATCAATACCACGTCATTGTTTACTGTCTTTAACCTTACAGATGAACAAATCTCTTTGGCACAAGGAGGAGCAGACTATACGGTGCTGAGCATTGAAAAACTGGAAAGATTACCATTAACAGTTTCTGAGAAGCCTGTCGTAGAATGGATAATACATGGCACCATCACGATACCAGTGAAGATTTTCCAATTTCAGTATTGTCTACTATATACCAGCAAGCCTGAATGAAAGGTTGGGTAAAGGATACATTAAGTCAACCTGAACTTTACCATACACACACAAATGTTGGAGTGCGGGAAAGGAGGTATTTCTTAGTACAAAAAATTGTAAAAACTCACTAAGCGGTACACTTTTATGTGAGGGTATTAATTTACATGGAGCCTGCGAAGGTTCTTTAAATAACCTTTCTTGCCACATGCACGGTAGTCCAGCAGCAGTGATAGAAAGCAGTGGCAGCTTTCCAATGGTAGCTACATTATGCTCAATGATCACAGATGTTGTGGCATGTTGCCAGGAAAAGCCTATCTAGTTAGTGTGTCGGCCAAGGTCACTTGCTGTATGCAAGTATTGTATCCAAAAAGCAAGACAGACGAGGAGACGGCATTATGGCCATCACTGAATATCTCTTCTACACAAATTGATACTTTAAGCAGAATGAAAGCCATTCTTTTACAAAAAACTGTACCATTGACCGTGTCTAGAGAAACGTATGATCTGCAAGTTGCAAGGACTTCTGCACAGATACATGCATTATTATCAACAAACTGCCCAGTACATTTAGCAGAAATGTTAGGTCAAATCTTAAACATGTCTGATACCAGTGGCATCGCACATGTATTTAAGATGATCTTTTCTGGACTGTTAGCACCATTCGAAGCAGTCCTCTGCATTTTTCCAAATTTCGTGCACTCTGTGTTTGGTGGTCTGCCTCTCATTTTGGGACTCGGCGCAGGAATTCTATTTTTGTTCCTTCTGCTCCGATATAGCAAATCCAGTCACCGATGATACCCTGACTACAATGGAACGGGCTTGGCTCGTTTAAGAGATCTGAATACCACTTGGTTCCTTATATTCAGACCAATCTGGCAAGATTGCATCTTACCTGTTCTATGATGCCTGCTTTGCGGAGAAGAATGCGTGTTAGACATTTGTCTTACACTTCCAACAGCACTGCCAATGGATGCTGACACATTGCTGGGTCCCATAACGACTCATACATCGTGTTGCCCCCAACGGCTGCCATTCCTGATAACGGCCTTCATTGAGATCTCACCGGCGAATCCAGCTATTGGTGAGGTATGTGGAACAACAGGCACACAGGTACCATCTATAGCGTAAATTGCTAATGCGGATGACGCTGACGGCGATGCTTCACATCTATGCACTTTTGATCTACTTGATGAAGTAGTTCCACTTTCACCAACTGTGGTAGACGGTTTCTTTGCCAGCTTATGTGATTTGATGTTTTCTCCCGACACCGAGAATAACTTTTGAATAGTGCACACAGCGTTCTGTGAACTCTTAAATTCGGCCTTCAATTTTTCAAAACAAAGCCTCTAACTTGGGAACTCTATGTTTCTACAATCTACATTTGAATTTTTTTTCTCTCCATCCCAGAATAGAATTTTTTTCACTTGGCACAAAGTTATCTGCATAAAGTAGAACTATTCTTAGAGAACAAGAAATTCATTTGATACTTCCTATAGACAATATTTGGCATTTTATATATTATGCTATGGAATGGTCTCGACCTTTTTTATTCTGTAAAACGCCTCCTCAGCGCCCGACATCGCCATCGCCATCCCGGACGGATACAAGATCACCCGGAGGGACCGCGTCAACCAGACGGGAGGAGGCATCGCCATCATCCACAAGAACACCATCCGCATCACGACCAACACCGACGACACCCTCACAGCCGCCGAACACCTGCATTTCCAGATACACACCGACCCAAAGACCACCCTCAGAGGCACCCTCATCTACAGACCCCCGGGACCACGCACACAATTCAGCGAAGACATCGCAGACTTCATCAGCCCGCACGCCCTCCCCTCCGCTGACTACATCCTCCTAGGGGACCTCAACTTCCACCTGGAGAACAACAACGACCGCAACCCCACCACCCTGCTGGACAACCTCGCCAACCTCGGACTCAAGCAACTGGTGACCTCCCCCACCCACTACGCTGGCCACACGCTTGACCCCGTCTTCTCCTCCAGCAAGGACATCTCCTTCAGCCACGCCACCGTACTCCACTGGACAGACCACAGCTGCGTCCACTTCAGCTTCAGAAGAACCACGACCCACCACCACCCACAACAGGTTCCCCGCAGAAGCTGGAGCAAGATCACAGCTGACCAGCTCGCCCCATCCCTGAGCCATAACCCTCCTGCCAGATCAGCGAACCCCAACCAAGCTGCCAACAACCTCACAAGGTGGATCAGCAACTGCGCAGACGACCTCGCTCCACTGAAGAACCCCCCCGTCAGACCCGGCAACAAGAAAGCATCCTGGTTCACCGACGAACTCAGGAGCTCCAAGAAGAACTGCCGAGCCCTAGAGAAAGCCTGGCGCAGAGACCCGACACCAGACAACATGACCACCCTCAAGCTCGCAACTCGAAAACACCACCAGCTGATCCACACCACCAAGAAAACCGCATTCAAGGAGCGTCTAGAAAACAACGCCCACAACAGCAAAGAACTCTTCATCATCGTCAAAGAGCTCTCGAACCCTAGCGCCGGAAACAACGACATCACCCCATCGCAAGAACTCTGTAACTCGCTTGCCTCGTTCTTCCACAGCAAGATCGCAGACATACACAACAGTTTCAGCTCACAGCCGACGCACCCCACGAATGCACCGACGACCCCCACCTCCACCCTCCGCGCCTGGACACCGGTCAACACCGAAGACACCATCCGCACGATGAACTCCATCCACTCCGGATGACCAACCAACCCCTGCCCTCACCACATCTTCAACAAGGCCGACTCCATCATCGCACCCCATCTCCGGGACATCATCAACACCTCCTTCAACACCGCCACCTTCCCAGAGAGCTGGAAACACGCCGAACTCAGCGCCCTACTGAAGAAACCATCAGCGGACCCCACCGACCTCAAGAACTACCGCCCCATCTCGCTCCTTCCTATTCCGGCCAAAGTCATCGAGAAGACAGTCAACAGACAGCTGGCCGCCTTCCTCGAGACGAATGGATCCCTCGATTACTCACAGTCCGGCTTCCGGGCCAACCACAGCACTGAGACCGCCCTCATCGCAGCCACCGACGACATCCGAGCCCTGCTCGACAACGGGGAAACGGCGGCCCTCATCCTCCTGGACCTCTCTGCGGCATTCGACACGGTCTGCCACCGCACCCTAGTACAGCGCCTGCACAACATCGGAATCCAGGAGAAGGCACTGGTGTGGATCATCTCGTACCTCGCCGGAAGATCCCAGAGAGTCCGCCTCCCCCCGTTCAGATAAAAGGCTACCGAAGTCATCTGCGGCGTACCACAAGGATCTTCACTCAGCCCCACGCTGTTCAACATCTACATGAGCCCCCTCGCGGCCATCGCATGCCAACACAACTTCAACATCATCTCCTACGCCGACGACACCCAGCTGATCCTCTCCCTCACCAACGACCCCGCCACCGCCAGAACCAACCTACACGAAGGGATGAAAGATGTAGCCGAGTGGATGACGAACAGCCGCCTGAAACTGAACTCAGATAAGACGGAAGTCCTCATCCTGGGATCATCACCCTCCGCCTGGGACGACTCCTGGTGGCCCCCTGCCCTCGGCAGCGCACCCAAACCAACGGACCACGCACGAAACCTGGGCTTCATCCTGGACTCCTCCCTCTCGATGACCAGACAAGTCAACGCCGTCTCCTCATCATGCTTCAACATCCTACGCATGCTCCGGAAGATCTTCCGGTGGATCCCCACCGAAACCAGGAAGACGGTCACCCAGGCCCTCGTCACCAGTCGACTGGACTACGGGAACACCCTTTACGCCGGAACCACAGCCAAACTCCAGAAAAAGACTCCAGCGCATTCAGAATGCCTCAGCACGACTCATCATGAACATCCCCCGACACAGCCACATCTCCGGACACCTGAGAGACCTGCACTGGCTCCCCGTCAGCAAGAGGATCACGTTCCGACTCCTCACCCACGCACATAAAGATCTCCACAACCAAGGCCCCAGATACCTCAGCGACCGCCTGACCTTCTACACCCCCACTCGCCAACTCCGATCGACCACCCACGCCCTCGCCGCCGTTCCTCGCATCCGAAGAGCCACAACGGGAGGAAGATCCTTCTCCTACCTGGCTGCCAAGACGTGGAACTCCCTCCCCATCCACCTCCGCCTGACCCAAGACCACCTCTCCTTCAGGAAGCAACTCAAGACCTGGCTATTTGAGCAGCAGAGGACCACCCAAGCGCCTTGAGACCCTCCGGGTGAGTAGCGCGCTATATAAATGCTTTGATTGATTGATTAAATTTAGAGCCCTTTCATAAATGTCATTGCACAATTCATTTAGATAGCATTCTTTAATGACAGCTATTTACGTGCAAGACAAATACTCATGTATGTGTATAAACCATGTTTTGATGCATTTCATGTATTTTGCGTGGGATTATGAACACATGATCTAGTTATGTTTTATGCTTATAGATTTAGTAATAATAGACATAATACGTGGAGTGGGTGTTGTATAGCGTTTTAAGACCCTAGTGTAATTTTCCCGATTCATGCCCTTATATAGGTATAAAGTACTGTATCTTTATATAAGCATAGAAATCATAACCATATTAAGACATAGCTGAAGTAGTCCTAATACGGCTTGGCTACTTCCACTAGTTCCGCAAATCTAGAATGATTTCTTGGAAAAACCCGCCTTCAGCAGTCAGCGACTTCCCCTGCATGAATATTAATTTATCCAAGAACTCATAGAGTTTTCAGAGAATTAAGTCTCTAATGACGTTATTATGTCAAACACGGCACCTTCAAGGTATAAATATGCCCACACTTGTTCAAACAAACACACAGTGGTTTGGAGCAGTTCGACTATCTACTTGCCCAACGCGCCCTGCTGCAGCACGTGCCTTAAGGAAGCTGACCCTCTAGCTGATGCACTGAGAGACGCTGTACTTTCTCCAGCCGAGAAATCCAGCTCTGGTGTTTCCAGGCTACCCTTGCGGGTTGCTGGGAAATTGAGTCCTGAGAGAGGGATACCAGACCTCTTACATTCTAAAACCAAGGTATGGAGCTGAATAGACCCTAAGAGAATTATTGGATTAGATTCTTGGCAAAAGAATACTGAAACTAAGCTACACCTCACTTACTTCTTCCCTTGTCCTAGACCTAGGTTAGGTACACCGGGGTAGGCGTATTTTAGAAGCACCAGTTGAGTACTTTTAGTCATTATTTATCAATGTAAGTATTTTATGTACTAAATGGCTTAGAAACCATATCATGCTTTTACAGTATTATTTTATAATACTCTTCGTACTGTACGCATTGTACTTTACAACAAGTATTATAATTGTAGCAGTTAATTTCTTATGCTTGAGAAAGAAGACTGTTCAATAAATACCTTTTATTGAAAACACCTGTCTCTCTATTTCTTTGCACCTCTGGTGAAATGAAGCATGCACGATTGACTGAGTGAAATAACTATCTATTGTTTCCGTGACTCTAGAGATATATTTCTTATTCTTGGGGAACAAAGTAGTCATGTTTTAAGCGGTTGTCAGAAACTAATCCCTTCTTGTTCATTCGAGAAAGCTTCTAGTGACCACTGAGCTAGCTGGCATATACACAATTAAGTCTAGTATAGTTGGTAGAGACCTAGTCGACCTCAGTCCTACGTCTAAGCTACAGCATATACTCTTCCAATGTGCAGAGCCTATTAGGAATATAGGAACTACACTACAGCCCAAAAGCTTGATTACAGTTCTCTGAGCCACACCAAAGTTCCAGGACCTGAGGGCCAGCAGTTGGGGGTCAGGAACTCACATCAGCTGGGTCTAGTTGCTGGTGCAGGATGTTGGGATCCTTTAATGTCCCTAAGGCTCAGATCAGGAGAGCAGCATATCCCTCGTAGTCACTCAGGTTGCCCTGGGTTCAAGTCCGGACTCAGTACTTCATCCCCATGCAAGAGGGCAGCAGGGCTGAAAGGCAACAATTCAGCAAGGCAGCAGTATGTCAGCAAGCCAGCAGAGTGTTAGTTCTTTCACTAGCACAGCAATAATTTTTTCTGGCAGACGGTCCACAGGTACCAAAGTGTACAGAAGAGCTGGTGTCTGCGCAACCTTTTTGTGCCCTATTTCTGGAAGGTTGGAGACGCTTCCAGACATTGGCTTTGAAGTACATGGAATTTCCTGCCTCCCCAGCCCTGGCTGAAAGCTGGCAGGTGTGACATTGTGAGGTTGATAGGTCCTTTGTGTAACAGGCAGAGCGCAGGCTATGCAGTTGCAAGTGGGGCTGTGTTCAGCCCTGCCTCCCAACCTCCTAACAGATGACCAATTGAACACCTAATCCCTCTATTGTTTGTCTGTCAGGGAATAATTCACATAGTCTAACAGTTGGTTACTCCCAGTCATGCGATGCAGGTCAGACTACTGGCACAAAAGGGCAGAAAAACACCACCTTTCTAAAAGTGGCATTTTTTTCATTGTAATCTAAAACCTGACTTTACCATTAAATAGGGTTTATCATTACAATTCACAACACAATGACATAGCTACCATCTCCTATTTGGAAATAACAACCGACTAAATGTAATAAGGAGTCTCCAATGATATCTAAGTGGAGGGGTAGACCTCAAAGTAGTGAAAGACGTTTTTCGCTACCATACATGTTGAACCTTTAAATTACACAGTACCTTGCCCTAGGGGCTACCTAGGGCCTGCATTAGGGGTGAAATGTTTGAAATAAAAGGGGATTTTAAAGAATGGCAAGGGGGATTAAAAGCCAAGTTGACATGGCAGTATAAAACTGCATTCAGGCTATGGTGGTAGACCTGGGACATTTTATGAAGAGCTACTTAATTGGTTGACACAATAGGTTCTGCAGGTCCACTAGTAGCATTTAATTTACAGGCCCTGACTATATGGTATACCACTCAACAAGTAAATTGAATATGCCAATTGGGTAAAAGCCAATGTAACTATGTTTGAGGTTAGTGAGCGCAAGCCTTTTAGCAGTGGTTACCAGTGGTAAAAGGCAGAGAGCCCTAAGGCCAACTCAAATAAGTTTAGCAAAAATGGAGGAGGTAAGGCAAAATGTTTGGGGAAGACCACCCTAAATCTGACAGGTCTAACCATATTTAGGCAAGTTGCAGTATGTCTTCAGACATGTTATGAGGGTCCGCTCCCAAGCCATCACTTCCTTCACATTGGAAGGTTGGGAATGACTGGATAGTGAGTGTGATTTGATCCTTGTCACCATTATGTTTGGGTTACTTATTGTGAGTAATTGGGTTGTTGGTTGAACAGGGGTGATCCTTGTCTAGTGGAAGCCACAATCACTTTCAGGGTGAACTACAAAAATCACTAAATTAACATATTATAAACCCTTTGGTAGCTTGGCACAAAAGCAGTTGGGTTTAACTTAGAGACAATGTTTAAAGTATTTATGCAGCACACAAACAGTAACTAAGTAAAAACACAGCATAAGAAAAATCCCCCACCAATTTAGAAAGATAGAATCATTTTAATAAATTAATTGACAGCAAAATTACAAAATCCAATCAGTAGAACTGGTATTGTGAGTTTGTAAAGTTTTAGGTAAAAACGAGTGCCTCAAAGATCAAAGAGCCAACTGCGATAGCTAGTCAAGGCCAGACACCCCTTGGGCAAAGGACCGCTGAACAGGATATGCTGCTGTGAAGAACCATATAGTGGGAGATACCACAAAGTCAGGCCAACCAATGATGGGTGCCTAGATGAACAGGTTGGTTCTGGTCTTCCCTCATTTCTCAGAGCAGTTTTTAGCCCAAAACAAGATTTAGCTTTTTGCTATCTGGTTATCTTTAGCACCACCACAAAGCAGAAGCAGTCCTCTGAGAGTCTATCCACAGGTGAAAAAAGTTAACTTAAGAGTGAGTCTGAGGGTTCTATTATTTAACCTGTTGCTGCCTTTTAAGTAGGAGAAACTACAGGACACTCCCTTTGATGTGCATGAAGATTCCTTCTTCTCCTGCCCTGGCTCCAAGATGACTGCATGAACAATGCTTGGATGACAAGTCTTTTGTGGAAAGGCAGGGCACAGCTTATTCATATGCAAGTGGAGCTGTGCCCAGCTCCGCCTCCCTGCTTGCCAGTTGATGATCCATATAGGCATACTTAATCCCTCTATTGTATGGTGGTCTGGGAGGAATAAAGCAAACACAATAAGATGATGGACGGTGAGCTGAAACTTTTCAGACACTCTCCCTCACTCACTATTAGATCTGGGTTGAATCCATCATCGTTCTTTTGCTCACTTTGCCACCCAAGTTCAGACCCAGCCATATGCAAATCAGCATTGACCCTCTTCCTCATGGGAACAGACCACCCCAAACTGCCAAGCCAGATCTTCCCTGGAGAGGGAAACAAGCATCCTGAGACTGGTTTCAGGGTAACGCCCCTCAGCCAGGATAGCTTGAATCCAGTGGCAAAGTGAGGAAGGGACTCACACCTGGTTATGCCCTACCCACCTCGGGTAAACAAAGCAAATACAATAAGAAGATTCCAGCCCGAACTGCCAAGTCAGATCTTCCCGAACCATAAACAAGCATCCTGGGACCAGTTTTGTGGCTGATGAGGGGTAAAACCAGTCCCAGGAAGCGTGTTTCTGGTCCAGGGAGGACCTGGCCAGGCAGTTTGGGCTAGACAGTTCCCATTAGGAACAGGGTCAAGACTGATTTGCATATGGCTGTGTCCAAACTGGGGTGGCGAAGTGAGCTAAAGAATGATAGATTAACGCCAGGTCTGTTCTGCAGTCTGTCCATCAAATATTCTTTTTACAATACAAAATGGAGCAGGCGTTATGTATCAGACATTCAGTGCAACTTTCTAATGCCAATCTGTTCATAAATATGCTATTGCTCTTTTTATTATGTAGTGGGCAAGGGAGGGTTTGCTTATTCAAATATATATGATATATCTTTTCCTACGCAGTGGGGATCTATCTTGTGTTATGCAATGCTGCTGTGCTCCTTTGTTATGTACAGCATGTAACTTGCGAACAGAAAGTGCGAAACAGTAATTTTCATGAATTTGACATTTCTAGTAAACAAATGGAGCTCTAAAGAAAACTTGAGATGGTGATGAAAATGTCAGTTTATGTTAAAAAATTGTTGTGAGATAAGTATAACTCGTTTGTAATGGTATTTTTTCCATCTCTAAATCTCTATTTAGGAGATTGGAACAAGCTTTGCGGCATCGGGCTATTCAAGATCCAAGATATGATCGTCGTGGTCGGGCCAGACCGGCATATGTTCGCCACCTTTCTGCTGGAGAAAAAGCTGACGTCTGCAAACTGGTTAGTTTATTTTTTGTTTCAGGATTGTTTGTGTTCCTTTTCCTAAAGACAAAAAAACGTATTTAAATAGCACTGTTAGTGTACTATAAAGTTATTTTTAAATAACTCGTACTGGGCATAATGTTTACTTACACAAATGTCACTATTTTTAAAATAATTGTTATTAGTCGTTTAATGAATTCGTTTTTACCAATTCGAACCATCTACCCTCTTGGGGTGGAATGTTCTAATAGCCGTAAAGCCTACCCTCTTGGGGTGGAATGTTCTAATAGCCGTAAAGCCCTCTGCACCGGGTTATAAGGCTTGCTCCTTTAACACTGGGACGGGCCTTTAATAGCTGGTAGATCCCGCTACTTCCGGCTCTAAGGCTATAGTATTTTCTAGAACTCCTAAACAATCAGGTAGAATGCAAAATAGTGAGATTACGAGCAATTATCATTGAAAGTGATGGGGACAAAAATCTATTTGATGTTTAAATGGTATTCAGTCAGAATATCAAAAAAAATATCGTCCTACAAAAATATAAAGTCTTTCATATTGTGATATAGAAATATCATGTGCAAGAATATTGTTGGCAAAAATGTTTTTGGCAACGAGTTTAGGTAAGTAATATCAACAATATTGTTGCCATTAATATAGTTTATGAATATATTGAACGCCTTAATATATTTTATAAGAGAATTAAAATCATTAACTTAGTTTATTAAAATATAGTTTTTAATATTATCATTTTTGAAATATTGTAATATATTTTAGTACATATTTGAATTGTATATGTTTTAAAGTGATGTTTATTTCAGTACTTTGGAAATGTAATGTTATATATTTTTTTTATTTTTAGTACCGTAGCTGGTTGTGGGGTTTATACCGGTACAGGTTGGGAAGTAATTAAATTATAATTCATTCATAATTTTTTTATTCAATATTTTTGTGTTAATTATTAGTTATGTTAATTGTATAATTATTTTTAAATTACATTTTAGGTGTGGGTTGTGTGTTTTGTAGGGGTTAAGGTAATTAATTATGTTGTATTATTATTTTTCTACATTACGTTTTAAGTGTGTGTAATGTGTTTTGTAGGGGTATAGGGTGGGAGGTAAATTAATTATAATTTAAAATGTAATTACAAATTCAAAACTAAATTTTAATTGAATAATTATTTGAAACTAAATATGGTAATTGTATACATATTTGCTTGATTTAATTAATTTTAGGTGCGGGTTGTATGTTTTGTAGGGGTATGGGGTGGGAACTAGATTATAATTAATTATTAATTGATGATTTAATTATAATTATTTGCTTAACAATTAATTATGTTGATTGTATATCATATATTGTTTAACTTAGTTCTAGGTGTGTGTTTTTAGAGGTATGTGATGTGAAATAAATTAATTTATGTAATGAATTAATTATTAATTTTTAATTAATATCAATATTGATAATTATGTAATTGTATATAAAAAATAAATTAAGCTTTAGGTGTGAGTAGTTTGTTTTGCAGGATATAGGGTGGGAAGTAATACAATAAGTTTGATTTAATTATATTTTTGCTGATAATTACATTTTAAATTAATGTAATTATTTCAATTATAATGAATTATGTACATCCTGAATTAATTAAAATGTTTTTAATTGTTTTTGAGTGTGTTGTTTTTGTATGTCTACAGGGTGTACCAGAAATTAATTATACCAATTAATAAATAAAGTTATTATATAATACTTATGGAATGATCAATAATTATGTTAAATATGTAAATTAAATATTATTTACATTATATATTAGGCATGAGTTGCTAAATGTGTAGGAGTAAATGGTGGCAAGTTATTCTAATTTGTATAATTTATTATTAGTTAGATATTAATAATAATTGTTTACTTGTGATTTAATTCTGAAAATAAAGGAAATAATGGATATAATATATTTTTTATTTACATAATTGGTATGGGTTGTTTTAGTTTTATGTATTAATTGTGGGGTGGCAATTAACAATAATTATTTAAGAAATAAATAATTATTATCAATATTTAAACTAATAATACATTATGTAACATGCGTGAATCATAATATTTTCATAACAATTTTTAGATATGTGTTGTGTGTAGGACAGAAAGTTAAATCAGTAATACAATTATAAAAATAGGCATTTCTTTTTTTAGTTATGTTATGTTATGTATGTGTTGAGTGTAATTTGTTCTTTAAATGTCAATAACATTTTTTTAATTAGTTTTTAATATTTTGAGAATATAGTTTTGTATTTAAATTATGATACTATGGGCCTCATTTTGATGTTGGGTGGAATCACTACTGCCCGACATCAGACTGGTCATGGGACCGACCAACACCCGGTCGGCAGCCCGGACCGCCTCATTGGGATGCTACTGAACACTGTTTGGTTGCATTCCTACATTTTACTATGGGAGCATGGCCTAAAACTGGCGGTAATGCATGCTCCCATAGTAAAATGGCAGGTGCGGTTCATCCCTGAACCCCGTGGCAGGCACTTCAAGGTGCCTGCCACAAGGTGCAGGGATCAACAGGTGGCACTATAGGTGCCCCCTCAGCCTCCAACCAGAGGCTGTGCACCCAAGGGGGGCCTGCTGGGGAACCCCATAGACGCTTTCCGAAATGGTTTCCATGTCGGACACCAGACATGGAAAACATTTTGGAAACCGTATTCGTGATCTCAAGGGTGAAAATTCCCGCCCTCGAGATTACTTGAAGCATTCTGATTATCAGACTGGCTCTCTGAGCCACCGCACCCATCAAAATTAGGCGGTCGGGAAGGAATCCGTCTAGCTCATTCCGATGCAGTTCGGAAAAGCTCCTACCAATGTAGGAGTGAATTAGTTTGCTTCTAATGTTGCATTGTCTGGAGTGGGATCAGTATATTTTAACACTCTGCAATCCAACACTTTCCCTACTGTTGCACTGACTGAAGTGGGAATAGTAAATTTGACCCCTTCCGCATTCAACACTTTCCCTTCTGTTGCACTGAATGGAGTGGGAATAGTAAATGTTACCCCTCCGCAATCCAAAACGTTCCCTACTCTTCCACTGGCAGGAGTGGGAATATTATATTTTAGCCCCTCTGCAATCAAACACTTTCACTACTATTGCACTGAGAGGAGTGGGAATAGTAAATTTGGCCCCTTCATAATCCAACATGTTGCCTATTGTTGCACTGAGAGGAGTGGGAATAGTACATTTTACCTCTCAACAATTTCAAAATTATCCTACTGTTGAGATGACGGGAGTGGGAATAGTACATCTTACTCTCCCTCCAATCCAACAGTTTCCCTACTCTTGCATTGCTGGAGTGGGAGCAATACATTTGAACCCTTCTGCAATCTAACACTTTCTATACTGATGCACTGCCTCAAGTGGGAATAGTAAATTTGATCCCTCTGTAATTTAACATTTACCCTACTATTGCATGAAGTAGGACTAGTAAATTGTTTTCCTCCCTAGTCGAATAGTTTGCCTACTCTTGTGTAAATTGTAGTGGGATTAGTATATGATTTAAATGTAAAATTGTATAGTTTATTTTACATTGCTACAATTTTTGATAGGCTTTTTTTATTTAAAATTATAATTTATTTTAGGTAATATTCTTTTTAATGTGTTAAAAATGTTAATGTTTATGTTTGCATTTTATTTGTGAATAAAAGGGCTAGTTTTTATATTTGCGCCTACAGGGACCTCCTATCATATATATATATATATATATATATATATATATTCACTGAAAAAACCATAGGTTATAGACCATATATAGTTAGGAATTAGCATTTACAAAACCTTGAAAATTCACTGAAAAAACCATAGGTTATAGACCATATATAGTTAGGAATTAGCATTTAAAAAACCTTATTTTACTCACACAAAACCATTGAAATTCCATATATAGTTAGTTGCACTAACTATATATTGCGCACCCGCAATCCACTGCTGATCATGTCACATATTACATCATTCATGACATGGTCAGTGACATCACTGATGACATCACTGATGACATCTCAAATGACATCACTGATGACATCACTGATGACAACATCCAGTGACTATGTTTCTGTAAAGTTAAAATATGTCTTACATATTGAAGAATGAGTGGATGTATAAGTGTCTGGACGAAGGATTTAGTAGGTGCATGACTGAATGTATGAGTGAGTGATTAAATGTGTCTCACTGAGTGCATGGGTTAGTGACTAAACTGTCTTAATTTGTGCATCATTATGTCTGTTGTTCTGTAAACTGCTGCATGTGTTGATCAGTAGCTATATGAGTAACTATATGGGTTATTGATTGATTGCCCAAGTATTTGCATGGGAGACTGAGTGTGTGTGTGGCTGGATGGGAGGTGTGTGACTCTGTACAGATCAATGTGTACTTGTATCAATGATTGTATAAGAGAGTAAGTATGTGTTAGTATATGGTTGAAAACGTAAGGTGCTCTATGTTTAACTGTATAGAGTAGAAAATGGAAGTGTGATTGATTCTTTACAGGACTGACTAGGTGTGTGAGTAACTCCATGGATGAGTGGCAGAGTGTGAGTGTCTGTATAGGTGTATGAGTGCATATGATTGTGTTGTAAACATGAGTGATTGTATGTATGAATGATTGTATGGGTGAATGAGTGAATGTGTGTGTAGACGTAGGAATCAGTGAGTACGTATGTAGTAACTAGTATTGGTGTGTCAATGGTTTCAAAAATTATACTCTGTTTTTAACACTGGGTGAAACAGAGGTTATATTAAAATGTGAAGAGATGCATTGTATTGTCACATGAATAATATCATCAGTGATGTGGTCATTGATGTCAAATGAGATGTCATCAGTGATGTCATCAGTGATGTCATTTGAGATGTCATCAGTGATGTCATCAGTGATGTCACTGACCATGTCATGAATGATGTAATATGTGACATGATCAGCAGTGGATTGCGGGTGCGCAATATATAGTTAGTGCAACTAACTATATATGGAATTTCAATGGTTTTGTGTGAGTAAAATAAGGTTTTTTAAATGCTAATTCCTAACTATATATGGTCTATAACCTATGGTTTTTTCAGTGAATTTTCAAGGTTTTGTAAATGCTAATTCCTAACTATATATGGTCTATAACCTATGGTTTTTTCAGTGAATTTCAATTGTTTTTTAATAGCAAATATCATAAGCTGTCGAATGTCAAGTACGTGGTAAGTGAAAACATTTTCGTGTTTATGCACACTGATCTGCTTTGAATGGTGCCCCCCCCCCCTCATTTCTATTAGGAGTACTCTCTCTTTGCAGATAGTGAAAGGTAGTTAACGCAGGCCTTTGCCCCCGTTGTAATCCGTCGTGCCTGCTTCTCTCTCCATTTGATTGATTGTTATCCAAGTATTTACTGTTTTAGAATTAGTTCTCTTTGGTTCATTCTCTATTTACAAACAAACACAGAGTCGCAATACTCTGTTTAGTCTTTGCAGATAACGAAAAATCGTGTAAAAAAAAGAAAAGGAATCGAGCAAAATCAGTAGGCCACTAATGGGATCTCTTTTTGACCTCGCTAAAATAGAAACATTAGGAACAACCCCTCATGACAAATACAAAACTAGTGAGATGAACTGAACTCCACACAATGATGGCTGCAAAACAGCTCGGCTCCGCCACCCACCCCGCCCAAAATAACGATAAAGAGCGGCTGCCATGATTGGTTGCGGAATGGCCACGACGGAGCTACGAAATGATGCTGCTCTCATGCTAACCCCAGCTTCAGTCTGAAACATCCAGAAACACTGTAGACTACCAATTCGATCAGTTCCGGTAGCGCCCCAATGTAACCCGGTAGAGAAGAACTAGCCCTCCCCTCTTTGACTGATGGTTCTTGTTGCCTGTCCCTTCTGTTGTCATTTAACAGAACTATTTAGCCTGCTGAAAGGGGTTGTGTTCCGACCGCTGGTTGGTGGAGACATTTTGACTATATTCTGGACCTGCGTTGTCGCGTAATGCGTCATATGACGCGCCGCGTTAGCGCATCCGGAAGTCATCCGGGGCGCGCAGCGCGTAACGTAAGCATAACAAGTCATGTGACTTGTTAATAAAACTTTTCATTGGTTCATTTTACTTTTCTTATTGTAATGATGAAAGGCTTGGTCATATGACCTAAAAATTACGCTTTTCATTACTTCCGAACATTATTTTTTCTTAAATATATGTTATAATGTTCCAGACTAATGTACTTTCCCGGAAATTTTACAACTGTCCTGCAAGTAAAATATATTCTTTTTTCGAGAAAAAGAGCGTTTCTTCGTCCCATGATGGAGCCGTTGAGCAAAAGAGGGTCGACCTGCTGTCTTAGTCGCCGATACGCCTGAATATGAGATTCTTATCGATCACTTTATGTTGCAGGAATAGAAAACACAACAGCCCTTGACCATTTATCTTTACTGCGTTCCTTCGTATTATACCTTTTACCCTTCATGTAATTGGTCTGCTTTATTTCACTTGCCTTTTAATGATTCTAAAACAGTGACTATTATTACAAACTTTACCAATGTATATACTACTACCATGTTTTCTTTTAAAAACCTTTATTGTGAAAATTTCATTATACAAATACGAGCCTATAACCACGTGGGCCGGCCACGGAGCAAACTGTAATCGTATGTGATGAGTAGACATTTACACTGTAGAGGAACGTAACGGGCGGGCCATTAGGTTGCAAGAACTAAGGTGTCTAACAGTTACGGAATCGGTGGACGTACATTTTATAATTAAAATACGACAGGGCCAGTTACAATAAAATTATCTAGATATACATTTGCGGGCAAGTACCATGGGTGACGTTAATTCGAACTTTCAACAGTACAGTAATCAATAACACATCAGAACTTAATATCAATAGGGATGTCGAAATGTTCAATCAATTCTCGTCCCCGCCCGCCATGTGCTTCAAAACTGCATACGTATCTCGTGATTTCAAGGTTCTGCAACCAGTACACAACAAGGAGTTACGAGTCCCATTTATTCCGGCGCCATTTTGGGCGAGGACGGGCAGGTCCAGGATATAGTCAAAATGTCTCTACCAACCATCGACTATGATGATGTTCATATGCTGTATTTATTAGAGTAACACTCATCTGTCCACATGAAATTAATTTGCCACAATCTAAACATGTCATTTTAATCTTTCCAAAGTTCTTCTAAAAATTTGGGACCGTTTCCCTTGCCTCTGAAGCTCTCAGTGCCACTTCTTTGATGAATGTACTAGCAGGTCAGGGGTTCTCCTCCAAATCTCTCTTTTATGCAGCACTATAATTAATTGGTGCCACCTCTCCATATGACGATGCATGGTATAGTTACCACAACTATATTTTTTTTCGGTTCCTCTGGAGAGTTCATCGTGGCAGATGAAGCGTGTAACGTACCGGGCATTTACCTTTTTTTGCATGTACAGGAAAGGAAAAAAAAATCGAGCGTCCGAGTTCTAAGGTGTCCCAGGGCCATTTTAGTGGAGGACATGATACAGCGATAATGCCCTGGATAAGGACACTTCCTTCGGGCACCCCACGCCGTCTTTCGGCGCAGCATTGTAGGATGGCCACACCAGTGCGGCAACTTGCTAGACACCACCTCGGTGCCATCCGGATCTCGGCGCCCCACTGCAGATGAACTGCCTCCACATGGAGAAGCGGGAGAGGCTCGTTTGCGCCGCCTCCCCCCCCCCCTTCGGGCACCCCACGCCGACTTTCGGCGCAGCATTGTAGGATGGCCACACCAGTGCGGCAACTTGCTGGACACCACCTCGGTGCCAACCGAATCTCAGCGCCTTGTGTTGTCTTCCATTCCGAAAATATTGTTGGCAGCATTTTGAAAGGAAAGACAAACAGCCGTTTGTGGCCCTCACTACACCGTTCTCCTAGTGAGTCTCACATTGTTACATTTAGGAAGAATGTTGAAGAGTAGTATGTTGAAAATCTGAAGCCATTGTTATACAAACTCTCAACCAGCCTTGGATGGAAAAATCCTGAAGAATGTACAAACTGAAAACCAGTTTTTCTCTGTATAGCATCAGCAGCAACGCTTGAGTCAGCTTTGTGTGAAGCCGCCATTTTGATTCAATCAATAGCGTCCCCCTGCACACATTCAGGGACCTGGTCGTGTCTTCAGGTCAAACGGATTGTGGGACAAGATGCACAAAGGAAAAGGAAAAAAGTTCCGCCGGACCCCGGGAGGTGGCCGCCTATGTCATGGGCGATCTTAGGCCACACCAGGGCAATAGTGAAGCTGCAGCAGGTGCAAATAAGCTTCAGACAGTGTTACAAGCGCTGCTCAGAACTCTCAACTATGACACCACCTCGGTGCCATCCGGATCTTGGCGCCTTGTGCTGGTTCCGGCCTATTCACACATCGGTCTGCTACTGACGCCACCTCACAGGCCAACGGGGCACCCCACGCCGACTTTCGGCGCAGCATTGTAGGATGGCCACACCAGTGCGGCAAATTGCTGGACACCACCTCGGTGCCATCCAGATCTCGGCGCGTTGTGCTGCCTTCGGCCTATTCGCCACAAGTGCGCACGCAACTCAGCTGCATAGCGAGTGAAACACCAAGGGGCGCCCCACTGCAGCCGAGGAACCTCCATCTTGGGGGCGACGCACAGCATCACATTGCTTTCCAATGCAGTCAGATCCTCAAACAGCCCCCACTGACTGACGCGAACTCACAGGCCAACGGGGCGCCCCACGCCGACTTTCGGCGCAGCATTGTAGGATGGCCACACCAGTGCGGCAAGTTGCTGGACACCACCTCGGTGCCATCCGGATCTTGGCGCGTTGTGCTGCCTTTGGCCCCATTCGCACATCAGTCCGCTACTGACGCCATCTCACAGGCTAATGGGGCGCCCCACGCCGACTTTCAGCATTGTAGGATGACCACACCAGTACAGCAACTTGCTAGACATCACCTCGGTGCCATCCGGATCTCGGCGCCCCACTGCAGATGAAGTGCCTCTCAACTATGAAACCACCACTGTGACATCCGGATCTTGGCGCGTTGTGCTGCCTTCGGCCTATTCGCACATCGGTCCGCTACTGACGCCATCTCACAGGCTAATGGGGCGACCCACGCCGAGTTTCAGCATTGTAGGATGACCACACCAGTGCAGCAACTTGCTAGACATCACCTCGGTGCCATCCGAATCTTGGCATCTCAACGCCTAGTGGTATCTTCCATACAGAAAATATTGTTACGCTACCTTTGGCCCCATTCGCACATCAGTCCGCAACTTAGACATCACCTCGGTGCCATCCGGATCTTGGCATCTCAGCGCCTTGTGGTGTCAGTCAGAAAATATTGTTGCGCTGCCTTTGGCCCCATTCGCACATCAGTCCGCTACTGACACCATCTCACAGGCCAACAGGGCGCCCCACGCCGACTTTCAGCATTGTAGGATGGCCACACCAGTGCGGCAACTTACTAGACACCACCTCGGTGCCATCCGGATCTTGGCGCGTTGTGCTGCCTTCGGCCTATTCGCACATCGGTCCGCTACTGACGCAAACTCACAGGCCAACGGGGCGCCCCACGCCGACTTTCAACATTGTAGGATGGCCACACCAGTGCTGCAACTTGCTGGACACCACCTCGGTGCCATCCGGATCTTGGCGCGCTGTGTTGCCTTCGGCCTATTCGCACATCGGTCCGCTACTGACGCCGCCTCACGTGCCAACGTATTTTCTCCGCATTTTATACCCTATGCCGCATAACAGGTCATGTGACTTGTTTATAAAACTTTTCATTGGTTCATTTTACTTTTGGTTTCCTAATGATGGAAGGCTTGATCATATGACCTAAAAACAACACTTTTCATTGGATGAAAACTTTTTTTTTTTCCAAACGATGAAAGCCCCACCTTGTTTCTGGATGTTTCAGACTGAAGCTGGCGTCAGCATGAGAGCACCACCATCTCGTAGCTCCGTCGTAGTCATTCCGCGAGCAATCATGGCAGCCGCTCCCCACCAGAAGCCTGCAGGAGTCGGGGCCCCCAAAACTTTTGATGAATTCTCAAGGCGGAGGGGACGCTTTCGAGAATGGGGTCCAAGACCTAGCAGACAAGCGTCCGATTTCCAAGGTGTCCCAGGGCCATTTCAGTGGACCAGGCCCAAAAAGGAAAGAGCCTGCCGCCATTTTGAGAGTCCTGTGACAGCCGCCTATCGCTGCACCGCAAGAGTGGGCGCAACTCAGCTGAATTGCGGCTTTTGACACAGTGGACCAAAAACGGACGGAATGGCAACTGAAACGGTAAAGGGGCGCCCCACTACAACAGATGACACTCCACCTGGAGAGGCCCGTTCACGCCGCCTCCCCCGGGGCGCCCCACGCCGTTATTCGGAGCAGCATTGTAGGATACCAAAACCAGTGCGGCAACTTACTGGACATCACCTTGGTGCCATCGTTCTGCTGCCTTGGAACTATTCGCACAACAGTTTGCTACTGAAGACCCACCCCCCGCGACGCCCCACGCCGTTATTTGCTGGGTGGCAACTTACTAGACATCACTTTCGTGTCATCTAGATTTCAGCGCGTTCTGCTGCCTTGGAACTATTCGCACAACAGTTTGCTACTGATGACCCGCCCCACGCCGGAAATCTGGACGTTGTGCTGCGTTGGGACTATTCGCACAGCCGACCGCTACTTCGTTGTTTTTCCCTAAAAATGTTTATATGTTATTACTATTTTTGTTTTCTTGTATATATTTATAAATTATTAAAGTTTTATAATCTTACTACTTTGTCGGAGTGCTATATATTTTTAATGTGACACATAATTGTAAAAACTTTCATGTACAAAGAGTCATCCCTGGAATCTTCCGCTTCACGCTCGGTCCCCTCCCCAATCACAATACAGGATGGTTTTCAGATAATAGCAACGCTTCTGCTGTGACGGATCTCATCGAGTGTGGGCCTTGATCTACTATAACTCCTTTGAAGAGGGGTGAATCTTTACAGCTGTGGCCATAAACTACATCTGCAGGGCTAGCTGATACCCTAGGACCAGCCTGGACAATCGGACACAGAGGAAAAGGAGTGTCAGAGGGTGCAGTAGTGAATAGGGCGAAAGGGAGGTGTCGGGCGGGCACAGGGTGTGATTCTCAGGAAAGAGCAGCGCAGATGGGGGGAGGTTTATTACCCATGCATAAGACAGAGAGCGGGGGTGACCACTGCCTGGGGGAGATGCTTGCGAGGGTGGGGAGCCATGCTAAGGATCGACAGCGTGCACAGAGTGGGTCTGGTCAAGGCATCTAAAATGGCTGCCGTGCACGACAAAAGTGTGGCATTTGAAAAAAGACAAGATGGCGCAGACAATGTTTTTCAACACTTCCTGATTTCCTTCGAATCGAACGTTAACAGACGTTGGGGCATATTACCAAAGTTAAGCGATATTTATCCCTAACGATGCATTGCAAAGATTTTTTTACCGTCAGAAATTATCGCAGATAAACCTTGCTATTATCAAAGTTTATCGCAAATACGATAAAAACCAACCGCAATGCATTAATATCGCTGAAAACTCAGCGATATTCATGCATTACCGAGCTAATCCTCTTAGCCATGTTATCCACCTCCCATAGGATAACATGGCTAAGAACTGCTCAGGGCAGCTGTTACTTTTTGGAGATATTCGCGCTTATCTCGAATATTTCCAAAAGTTGATAATAGGAGATAGCGATGTTAGCGACTGTTTCCAGTCGCTAACATCTTGGCATGCCCACTTTGCATGTCATTAGTGATAAATATCACTCACATGCAAAGTGGGGCCCAAGATGGTCGCTATCTCCTACTAGCCGTCGCTAACTGGTGTTAGCAACAGCTAGGTAATACAGATATAATTTTATCTCCGCGAAGCGGAGCGCTGTTACAGATATATATCTTGTTTTTGAACGTTAATTTCTCAAAATGCACTGAAGCACATATATTGAGACCTAGCAAAGGCACATCGGGCTACCAGTCCCTAATATTTTACCAAGTTTCGTGCAAATCCATTCAGCCGTTCGATTATTATTATTATTTATTTTTTTTGCCCCGCGGGGCCCTTTTAAAACCTCCACATCAAACCTAGGGGATCAGCGAGGATCTACTATGCCCCCTTATGGTCATTTGCCCCTTCGCTTTGGCCTCCTCTTGTCTCTCGATCCTACCGAGAGACAAGATGGCGGCCGCTACGGACTGTTTGGAATGTTTACAGACACCGGAGAGCCAATCAGCTTCGCTTCGCAAAGCTCCGTAACGCGAAAAGTACGCGAAGCGGTGCGCTGTTACAGATATATATCTTTTTTTGAACGTTAATTTCTCAAAATCCACTGAAGCACATATATTGAGACCTAGCAAAGGCACATCGGGCTACCAGTCCCTACAATTTTGCCAAGTTTCGTGCAAATCCATTCAGCCGTAAGATTATTATTATAATTTTTTTTTTTTGCCCCGCGGGGCCCTTTTAAAACCTCCACATCAAACCTAGGGGGTCAGCGAGGATCTACTATTCCCCCTTATGGTCATTTGCCCCTTCGCTTTGGCCTCCTCTTGTCTCTCGATCCTACCGAGAGACAAGATGGCGGCCACTACGGACTGTTTGCGGCCACTACGGACTGTTTGGAATGTTGACAGACGCCGGAGAACCAATCAGCTTCGCTTCACAAAGCTCCGTTGCGCGAAAAGTACGCGTCCTAGGCCGCTGCCCGGTCCGCGCTTACAGATATATATCTTTTTTTAAACGTTAATTTCTCAAAATCCACTGGAGCACATATATTGAGACCTACAAAAGGCACATCGGGCTACCAGTCCCTACAATTTTGCCAAGTTTCGTGCAAATCCATTCAGCCGTTCGGGCTAAAAGTGAGGCCAACCGCCCTATGGAAATTAACATGGGAAAAACGCGTTTTGGGACCCCCCTTTTTTCTCGGCCCCCCCTTGACGAACCCCCCCCAAATTTTCAAAGGCTGCTCAGAAACAAAATGTGCCATTTTCCTGAAAATTTCAGCCAATTCCGTCCACAAACGGCAAAGTTATTAGACATAGAATTTTCAAAAATCCCATAGAGAAAAAATCCTAACTATATATACCTACTGGCGACCGCCAGTAGGTAATATATATATATATATATATATATATATATATATATATATATATATATATATATATATATATATATATATATATATATATTAACTACTGGCGGTCGCCAGTAGGTAGTTATAGCTAAAACCTAGTTTCCATAGGAAATCCGCAATATTCTATTTGGTATAACTTTGGCGCCGGTGGACGATTCTTCGCGATTTTCTCCAAGAAAATGTCCTGCTCCGCTCCGCTCCTTCCCTGACATTTTGGGGGTGATTCGTGAAGTGGGGGCTGAGAAAAAAGAGGGGTCCCAAAACGTGTTTTTCCCATGCAATTTCCCATAGAACCTTTAGCCAGGACTACAGCCGAACGGCTGAACGGAGTTACACCAAACTTGGCAAAAAGGTAGAGTTCTGTTCGCAGATCATGCTTTTTGTTGAATGGTGTAAATCCGTTCAGTAGTTCCGGATAAAATCAAAAGTAAAATCATAAGTATATATTGGAGGTGTTACGGTAAGCTTACTGTAAGCTTACTGTACCTTCCCGAGCACGAGCTGAATGCTAATTGGCTGTCAACTGTCTGTCAAAACTCCAAACCAGAAAGTGTTGGCAACCATCTTGTGCCTAGGTAGACAACGCAAAAAGGGGGCAGGGTAGAAACACCCTGATCCCTAGGCCTGCTCAGAGGGTCCCACAAGGACCCCCAAGGCCCCCACCCCAATTTCTTTTGGGGGGACAAAAATCGCGGTGTACGAGTTCCGTACGAGTACAGTAAGCCTACTGTAAGCTTACTGTACTTTGTACCTTCCCAAGCATGAGCTGGATGCTAATTGGCTGTCTACTGTCTGTCAACACTCCAAACCAGAAAGTGTTGGCAGCCATCTTGTGCCTCGGTAGACTGAGGCACAAGAAAGCAGAAAAACAAACGTGTAGCACACAAAAAGGGGGCAGGGTAGAAATACCTTGACCCCTAGACCTGCTCAGGGGGTCCCACAAGGACCTCCAAGGCCCCCTCCCCAATTTTTTTACAAAAATCGCGGGGTACGAGTACCATATGAGTACCGTACACGTACCTTTCCGAGTACGAGCTGCATGCTCATTGGCTGTGAACACTCCAAACCAGGAAGTGTTGGCAGCCATCTTGTGCTCGGTAGATCAAGGCACAAGAAAGCAGAAAAACAAATGTGTAGAACGCAAAAAGGGGGCAGGGTAGAAACACCCCGACCCCCTGGACCTGCTCAGGGGGTCCCACAAGGACCCCCAAGGCCCCCCCAAATTTTTGGGGGGACAAAAATCACGGGGTACGAGTACCATACGAGTACCGTATGCGTACCTTTCCGAGTATGAGCTGCATGCTCATTGGCTGTGAACACCCCAAACCAGGAAATGTTGGCAGCCATCTTGTGCTCAGTAGACCGAGGCACAAGAAAGCAGAAAAAAAATGTGTAGAACGCAAAAAGGGGGCAGGGTAGAAACAGCTTGACACTCCCTAGGCCTGCTCAGGTGGTCCTACAAGGACCCCCAAGGCCCCACATTTTTTTTTCAAAAACACGGTCTGCTTTTTTTCAAATTACCCCCCAGGGGGACCAAATCCCGGGGGCATAGTGAAAAAGAAGTATGGGGGGACCCCAATCCCCCCACTCTGCCCCAGGGACCACCACCCCCCGGGGAAAAGCAACGCAGCTCCCTGGCACATACTGTAGGTTCCAGGTGGGCTAGTTGGCCCCCATGGACCCCCCGTATGCAAGGGGAATTGATTCCCCCTCTGCAAACGCGCCAGGGCGCTGCGTTGCAGAGAGGTGTAAAAAGGGCCAAGGCCTCATTACACCTCTCTGTAATGCAGCCCCCTGGCACATACTGGAGATTCCTGGTGGGCTAGTTGGCCCCCAGGGACCCCCAGTATGCAAGGGGAATTAGTTCCCCCTCTGCAAACGCTCCCAGGGGCTGCGTTGCAGAGAGGTGTAAAAAGGGCCAAGGCCTCTTTACATGTCTCTGCAACACAGCCTCCTGGCGCATACTGGAGGTTCCCGGCAGGCTAGTTGGCCCCAGGTGATGTGAATGCAAACATGCCCTGAGGCGCGTTTTAAGTTGGGTAACTAATTCCTGTTCAATCCAGAGGTCCCCTAGGGGGTAACTAGTCCAACAGGTATCTACAGTAAGCGCCCCAGAGCTGTGTTGCAGAGTTTTGTAAAAAGGGGGTGTGCCCTTTGAACGACTCTCTGCAACACAGCTGCCTGCGCATCCTGGAGGTACCTGGTGGGCTAGTTGGCTCACAGGGGACCTCAGGATTGAAGCAGAAATAATTCCCCAATCTAGCTCACTACTATTCCTTAAAAGTTAATTTAACTGTACTTACCAGTAACTAGAATTTCCTTCCATAGGATATAATTGCCTGCTATATAAACTATATATAAATTTAAAAAATATGAAATTAAAAAAAATATTACAATTTCAATATTTAAAAAAAAAAAATCAATTCATTTTAAAATTGTGTAATGTAATTTAAAAAATAAAATATCTAAAAATAAATAGTTTAAAATAATGTAGTAAATTAGTATAAACATATATAATAATTAATAAATTTAAACATTATCATTTACAAAACCTTTGAAATTCACTGAAAAAACCATAGGTTTCAGCCACGTTATAGTTAAAAATTTGCATTTAAAAAAACCTTAGAAATTTACTGAAAAAAACATAGGTTTCAGCCATGTCATAGTTAGGAATTAGCATTCAAAAAACCTTTGAAATTCACTGAAAAAACCACAGGTTTCACACATGTTATAGTTAGCTGGATATTTCACTCCTACAAAACCATTTCAATTCCCCGTTCTAGTTAATTCAGCTAACTATAACTCGCGCGCCCACAATGCACTGCTGATGACGTCATATATTACATCACTCATGACATGGTCAGTGACATCACTCATGACATCACTGATGACATCTCAACTATATCTCTTCGCGTAGGGTGCACTTACACTGGGAAATTGTTCCAAATTTTAAAAAATGTAAAAACATTTTTGATGCTATATAATTTTGAAATCAATCATATGTGTTTTATTGAAAAAGGTATAAAAGTGATATCAATATAAATATTTTGAATATTTGAATTCTTATTAAGAAGTTACAGAAGCTGCATCACTTCCGCATTCCCTCGCGCATATATTTCACGGTGCGAAAAAGGTTTGCGACTCCAGCGTAAATTATTGTGGCGGTTCAGAAGGAGGGACACAGATACCAGAGCGGATTAAATATGGTTTTATTTTGATAAAGGTCTTTTTCTTTCTTTGGGTTCTTCTTTCTCTAGCTAGTGCTGCAGGGTCCACTACGGCGGTTGTGGCACGGGATCTTCGTGGATTCATACTTCTCAGTCTATCCTCTGCGCTGGCCCCTTCTTCTTTCCTCGTCGCGTCCCAGCGCCACATGCGGAAGGAAAATAGAGGCTCTTAGTATGGTATTCAGGCTTTCATGTGTCCCCAGGGGGAATCAGGGAAGTGAGGACACCGGTGCACGTGTATTTACAAAACATAATTGTGCCTACAGGTGAAGGGGTTGAAGTGTGGACAGGAGGTGGGGGGGTAGGTAAGTTAAGGGGAGGTAGGTTGAGCCCGCTATGTACACTAAAAACACTGCGTCGCCACGCCTCCCCAGCCAGCCCGAAATACGCTGACGTATCTGGTTGAGCCTCACTCCTCCGTGAGTGTGGCTGGGCGCTGCGCGGTGATGTTGGCCTCCAGGCACAGCATCTCCCATCTTCCGCTCCTCCACCAGGTCCGTTCTCCTTCCCGCTCCGTTCTTCACGCTCTCCGCTCGCTCTCCCCTCTCTGAAGTGCTGGAACACCACTCTCCTTCCTCTTCCTGCTCTTTGACCAATCCTGGTGGCAACACGTCACAGGGGGGTGTGTCTCTTTCCTCGAAGCTGTCCGCTCTGCACAGGAGCGCGTCATAGGGGGGTGTGCCTTCTCCTTCGAGGTTGTCTCCGTTAAAGGTACACTCATCATTTCTCATTGGTTGTTGGGTCCACCATGTTTCAGACTCAGTTTCCCAAGTGTCCTGAAGCGGTGAAAGAGAGGAGTGGAAGGAACGTCAGTTGTCCACCAGTCCTGTACCCGTAGAGATCGTATCCCGCCCCGCCACCCTGCTACAATTATGTAGTTCTAAAAACATATATATATATATATATATATATATATATATATATATATATATATATATATATTCACTGAAAAAAACACAGGTTTCACACCAGTTATAGTTAGCTGGAAATTTTACTCGCATAAAACCATTGAAATTCCCACATTATAGTTAGTTGGACTCACTATAACTTGCGCGTGCAATGCACTGCTGATGACGTCACATATTACATCACTGATGACACCATACAGTGAATGTGTGTCTTTCTGAAAAATAAATATGTGTTATATATGTATATGTAAAAGTTGATGGAAGAATAAATGTTTAAATAAGAGTTTACATGGATGTTTTTTTAAAAAAAATTGATTGGTTAACTGGTTTATTAAGTGTATGCATATATTAGAGAGTAATGTTTAAATATTTAAATATATGTATTAGTGTTTCACTTTGTGTATAAGTGGCTGCATGGGTTGGTGAGTAGCTACATGTGTATGTATGTGGGTTATTAGATGTTTTTCTTAGTATCAGTATGAGTGTTTGTATGGTTTGGTGGGGGTATTACTTAGCACATACATGCATGAATGACTGACTCTCGCTTTGTATGTGTTTTGAAGACAGCATATGTGCAGGACTGTATGGGTGGATGAGTGTGTATATGTGTGTGTTAGTGAGTGAATGACTGTCTCACTAGTGTCTTTATCAGTAACTACATATTTTTTAATCTAGTATATGTGAATATTGATGTATATAAGTGAGTATATGTGAGAGTGAGGGATTGTAAGAGTTCCTGTTTAAATTAGTATGTGTTTCTATAAGTGATTGTTTAGGAGAGTAAGTTTGTGTAAGTTTCCTTAGAAGTAAAGTGGTAGTGTGTGTATAGCTGTATATGCAAATAAATGGATGTTCAATAGTTTATTTACATGTGTGAGTATGTGTGAGAGTATCTTTTGGATGTCTGTCGGTGTGTAAGAGGATGTATAGGTGTATCACTACATATGATGAGTGAGTATATGTATGAGTGACTATATAGAACTGTTAGTGAATGAGTGGATGTGTATATAGATGGTGGAATTATTGAATTGGTTGTTGTAACTGGTATGGGTATCTCCATTTTTTTGAAAATTTTAGTTTCTATTTTTGAATATGTGTTTCAAGGGTTATATTACAGTGAAAGGAGGTCTGTCACTCTGTCACAAGGATGGTGTCATCAGTGATGTCATGAGTGATGTCACTGACCATGTCATGAGTGATGTAATATGTGATGTCATCAGCAGTGCATTGCACGTGCAAGTTATAGTGAGTCCAACTAACTATAACGTGGGAATTTCAATGGTTTTATGCGAGTAAAATTTCCAGCTAACTATAACTGGTGTGAAACCTATGGTTTTTTCATTGAATTTAATAGGTTTTTTAAATGCTAATTCCTAACTATAACTGGTGTGAAACCTATGGTTTTGTCAGTGAATTTCATAGGTTTTTTAATAGCTAATTTCTATTTTATAATGAATCCTATATTGTATATTTATGTAATACTATTTTTTATATATATATATATATATTTTTTTTTGCCCTGGAGTGCTCCCGGTGCGCGTACCGGTGCGGTCACCGGTAAGCGCAGTCTTGCGGCGCGCCCTGGTGCGCGTACCGGTGAGCATCCCGTTAGCGCTATTGCCGCGAACGAAAACATCATCACGACGTATCGCGTAGCTGCGAGATGCGTCTTATGACGCACAGCGAAAGCGCACCCGGAAGCGCCTACGTTCCCGCCGCGTGAGCGCCCCCGGAAGCGCTCCGGAGCGCGTAGCGCAAGCGCCCCCGGAAGCGCTCCGGGGCACGCAGCGTAAGCGCGTCAAGTCATGTGACCTTAAAATAACTCTTTTCATTGGTTCCTAACAGTTTTTTTTAACAAAGATTGAAATCCCCCCCATTTCCTTCACTTCTTCTTTTACTCTTGTGACTGCCTTTTTGCTGTCTGATCTTTGTGGGAATAAAATCTTGGATTATCATGGCTGCCAGACCATCCAGCAGTGAAGATGACTCCAAAGAACACTTTATTTGGAATTTTTTTTCTATTCCTGATGACCAGAAGAAAGTAAATGCTCCAAAAGTGGAGTGCAGGATTCGTCACACCGTCCTGTCACGGAGTGACCCCACTAAGAAATATTCATTTGGTAACTCCACAATGATTCGCCATGTGGAGAGGAGGCACCCCCAGAATTTTGCCTGGGAAAGTGTCAGGGCTCTGGCACGAGAGGCTCCCAGTGATGGGGCCTCTACTTCAACCGGAGGACAAACTGCATCAGGGAGGGAGCAATCACAAGAGCAGATTCCCAACATCCAGCCTGCTTTTAATAAAGGCGTTATTAAATGCAGATATTGCGATAAGTTACTTTGCTATGGGGAACAAAGTGTTCTGCTCATGGTTCGAGCATTGGATAACCATCGCTGCCGTTTCCAGCCCTAATTTTGTTTTGTTTTTTTGCTCCTGTTGAGCCGATTCCCATTAAAAAAAGAAGATAAAAAAAGTTATTTTCAGAACTACCTCCAATTCTCATCAAAGAGCTGTGTTCTTAAAAAAATCAAAAAGAGTAAGTGAAGTGGAGTGCATTGATAAACGAGAAGAAAATGAATCTGAGGTAAAACAGGTGACATGATTGTGAAAGGTTCAAATATATTTATTTAATCATGCAGACCCTTTGTACACTCCCTGGTAGTCTCCCCGGTGCGCGTACCGGGCGCTCCCCCTGCGAAAATCAAAAAAATAAATAAATAAATCCCCGCGGGGCCCTTTTATAGCCCCCACATCAAACCTAGGGGGTCAGGGGGGGTCTACCCTGCCCCCTTATGGTCATTTCCCCCTTTGTTTTTGCCACCTTTTGTGTCTCGATCCTACCGAGACACAAGATGGCGGCCGCTCCGGACTGTTTGGAATGGTGACAGACACTCGAGAGCCAATCAGCGTTCCGCTCGGGTACTCGCGTAGCACGGCGGGTGCGCTCCCCGGTGCGCGTACCGGGGCGCGCTTACAGATATATATATTTTTTTTAACCTAAATTACTCAAAATCCTCTGGAGCACATATCTTGAGACATAGCAAAGGCACATCGGGCTACCAGTCCCTACAATTTTGCCAAGTTTGCTGGGAATCCATTCTGCCGTTCGGGCTAAAAGTGAGTCCAACCGCCCTATGGAAATTAACATGGAGAAAACACGATTTGGGACCCCCCTTTTATCTCAGCCCCCACTTGACGAATCCCCCCCCAAACTTTCAGGGAAGGAGCAGAGCGGAGCGGGCCATCTAATTTGAGAAATTCACGAAAATTCGTCCACCGGCGCCAAAGTTATTCCCAATAGAATGTTGCGGATTTCCTATGGAAACTAGGTCCTAACTATAACTACCTACTGGCGACCGCCAGTAGATAATATGTATATATATATATATTCAGTTTGACAGCGCGCAGCCAAAACTACGCAGATGCACTCTACTCCGAAAGTTTAAAGACTACTTCAATCTCCGATGCACAGTCCAGGGAAGATTTATTTATTCATTGCAGCATGTGAAACGGGCAATGGAACGAAAAAACCCTACGTGTTTCGGAGAAACAATCGCCTTGGTCACGGGTGTTTTTAACAGTGATTCACAAACAATAAATGAAGTTTTGAAAGAACAAGTCTCGTGTGAACACAAATGTGAAAATAAATAAAGGACTCAGGACCCGTTATACAGCGGCCATCTTGTAGTGGTGTATCACTGACAACAAATCAAAGAACTGGCTTAATCCAATGCAAGTGCAATTAATTAAATGATTAAGGCAAACAGTGAAAATTGTTAATAACTGGTCGTAAATTAATTCGGTAACCAAAATTCTGCCGTGAGTTCCTAAGTGTGTTCCTAACACATTTATATAGGGAAATTAAATATTGCTATTGCGCATTCCTGTATAAATATCACCTAACATTATAAGGGAACTTATAGCACAGGAAATCAGTAATCAACATCCCCAGTGGGCAAGATCAATAATCATAACATAATTACTGTATACAGGTAGATAAAACAAATAAACACAATTAGTAGGATACATCTCATTCTCCCCAAGTGGGAATCTTGAACAACGAAATCCAAGCAGAATAATGGTTCTTATCTCAACCCCCGTGGGTACTCATATCCGATGAACTGCTACTCCACAAATGCCTAAACATAAGAAAAAAAGGGGAAGTCAGTCAAACTCATGATATCTAATGAACTTTCATACACCACATGAGGCCAGCATGGGCCAAGGTCCTCAGCAATTCAAAATGTAAAATAAATAAGTATACGTGAATTTAAAAACATCAGAAGAAGCTAGGAGGAAAATCGGGCCCATCATGTACACATCAATTCATTAAAACATGGAAAAATTAAATGCAACAACGTCTCCAACATCATCTAAATCCGGAAGACAATATCCATATCTGTAGGACATAGCGACATGTTACTCCCCCAAATGCCATTTCATTTCTTCTTCCGAGTTTAGGCCATTGGGTATCAGGGCATCTAAATTCAGGATATATCGATTCTCCATTTGTCTCAACTGCCGAATCTTATCTCCCCCTCTGCTCATAGCTGGGAGTTTGTCAATTATGAAGAACTTCAAGAGATTACGATTGCCATTATGAAGTTTCTCGAAATGGCGGGCAACTGGAGATGCCTGGTCTTTATTTTGGATAGCCCGCATAAGCTCCAACACTCGTTTTTTCGCAGGGAACATCGTGCTCCCTACATCATTTTTTGAGCAAGAGCACACCAAAATGTAGATGCAATATTCAGATAAACAAGTCACGTGTTTACCAATAGTTTTTCCCACTGCTTCTACTGGATAAAAGACCCTTTTGACATTATTTCTATACTTGCACACTTTGCACTTCATGCAGGTATAGAAGCCATGTATGTCGTTGCTCCTGAGTATAGTGGTACTCACTTCATTCTTACTCAGCTTATCCCTAAGTGAGTTAGCCTTCCGGTATGTTATGTTGGGAATGTCCCCCAAAACGTCCACCAGGGTAGGCTCCGTCTTGAGTACATTCCAATGTCTTTTGAGACTACTTTGTACCTGCTAAGATTTAGAATGAAAGGTGGAGATAAATCTCACCTTATCTATCTCAGGAGATTCCTGTTTCTCATGGGGAACCATCAGAATGGAATGACTAATCTTGCTGGATTGTACATATGATTCTTCTATGACTTTGGGATGGTAACCCCTTTCCCTGAAGCGCTGTTTCATGCATTCACTCTCCGCAAGAAAATCTTGGTCCGTGCTGCAATTCCGCTGAGCCCGGAGGAACTCGCCGAACGGAATACTGCGGATTAATTATTTGGGGTGTCCTCTCTGCGCATGCAACAATGTGTTGCCAGCAGTATCCTTCCGGTACAGTTTTGTCGTCAGTTTCTTACCAGAGACTCTGATGGATAAGTCAAGAAACACCGTCGTCTGAGCACTCAACTGGCCTGTTAAGGCCAGATTGAGGTCATTTCTATTCAGATCTGCAATGAAAAGTTCAGCTTGGGCCTGAGGGCCCTCCCAGATGATGAAAAGATCATCTATATACCGCAGCCACATCTTCACGTGGCTGCGGTATAAAGTGTGAGTTCTCTCTACCTGCTGCTCCCAGCTTGCCATAAATAAATTAGCAAAGCTGGGAGCAAAACAAGTTCCCATCACTGACCCTTGTCTCTGTCTATAATGGACATCATTAAAGACAAAAAAGTTTTGCTCCAGGCAAGAGGTCATCATTTGCACAATCATCTCAGTATGATTGAGATAAGAGATTGACCTGGTGTTAAGAAACTGGCGACAAGCATTAATGCCATCCTTGTGTCTAATGGATGTGTATAGACTACACACATCCAATGTAATAAACAAGTAGTTGTCCTGCCACTCAAAGTCTGTCAATTTGTTGATAAAATCCCTGCTATCTTTAAGGTAGGAAGGTACACCCTCTACAAAAGGACGAAGAAAAAAATCAATGTATTTCGACGTGTTCTCAAGAAGAGAACCTATCGAAGATACAATTGGCCTGCCCGGGGGTCTGTTTGGATTCTTATGGAGCTTGGGCAGAAGATACAATACTGCCACTTTGGGGTTGCGATTCAGAAGGAATGAATATTCATTCCATTCTATAATCCCACTCAGGCGCCACCCATTCAACATCTCAAAAAAAGTGCTGTTGCTCTTCTCAATGGCCTATAACGAAGAAACTTCATAACACTCCATGACGCTTAATCGACACATGCCCTCCGTAATATAGTCTTGTACATCCATTATCACCACATTCCCCACCTTGTCTGATTGTCGAATGACAATTGAGGAGTCACTTTCCAGTGTCTTAATGGCAAGTCTTTCTGATTTGCTCAAATTGTCATTCGGCCAGCACTTCTTTTTGGCAAAGTTCTTAAAGTCATTGATGACAAGGGATTCAAACGTGTCAATGCTGCAGGTAGGCATACTGGGGTTAAAGGTGGATTTAGGTGTAAATGAATTCGGAGAGTTCAAATTGGTCTTAAAACCCAAAGAAATAGCATTGATCGGAGTATTCGCTGGCGTGCCAAACTCCAGACCTTTTAAAGCAATAAGGGTCTCAACCTCATTGATAGTCTCACAAGCAGGCTCAATGCTGGAAACAATAGTACCGATTCAGAAAAGGGGGTGGTGATGAACAGAGTGTCTGAATTAAGCAGACCACTCTTACCTAGTCCAAAGATCAGGGCTTGATCCATCACCGTTATTTAGCTCACTGCCCCATCCCAGCTCAGAACCTGGTTATATGCAAATTAGTCTGTCCCTGGCCCAGTGCATCATGGGAACAGGGCAGACCAAACTACCAAGCCAATTCTTCACCAGAAAGGAGACAAGCTTCCGGGGACCGGTTTCTGCCATTTCAGGCGTCGTCGGCCCGGCTTGCTTGAATCCTGATGGAACAGTGAGCAAGGGACTCATGTCTGAGTATACCCTGCCACACCTATAGTGGCCAAAAACGATTCAGAAAAGGGGGTGGTGATGAACAGAGTGTCTGAATTAAGCAGACCACTCTTACCCAGTCCAAAGATCAGGGCTTGATCCATCACCGTTATTTAGCTCACTGCCCCATCCCAGCTCAGAACCTGGCTATATGCAAATTAGTCTGTCCCTGGCCCAGTGCATCATGGGAACAGGTCAGACCAAACTACTTAGCCAATTCTTCACCAGAAAGGAGACATGCTTCCGGGGACCGGTTTCTGCCATTTCAGGCGTCGTCGGCCCGGCTTGCTTGAATCCTGATGGAGCTGTGAGCAAGGGACTCATGTCTGAGTATACCCTGCCACACCTATAGTGGCCAAAAACGATTCAGAAAAGGGGGTGGTGATGAACAGAGTGTCTGAATTAAGCAGACCACTCTTACCCAGTCCAAAGATCAGGGCTTGATCCATCACCGTTATTTAGCTCACTGCCCCATCCCAGCTCAGAACCTGGCTATATGCAAATTAGTCTGTCCCTGGCCCAGTGCATCATGGGAACAGGGCAGACCAAACTACCAAGCCAATTCTTCACCAGAAAGGAGACAAGCTTCCGGGGACCGGTTTCTGCCATTTCAGGCGTCGTCGGCCCGGCTTGCTTGAATACTGATGGAGCAGTGAGCAAGGGACTCATGTCTGAGTATACCCTGCCACACACAATAGTACCAGCATTCTTGAATTGTAATTTATTCCACTTGTGCAGACGCAATTTTCTGGTAAATTTAAAAAGGTCTATGCGTTCCTGGGAATAATTGAAATTAGAAGTTGGACAAAAAAAAAGGCCAAACTGGAGTACATCATGTTCTACAGTGGAAAGTAAGCGAGAAGATACATTTACCACATTTTTCTGATTCATTTTCCTCTTGTTTTTTCTGACCCCGTGTTTCCACTCCCACTGGGGTTGTGTTTCCGCTTACACCAGCCGCCCCTCCTGGTTGTATGTTAGCTTTGGCTGCTGCTCCTCCAGGATTTCCTCTTCCTTTGCCTTTTCCTCTGAATCCTCTTCCTTGCCCCCGTCCTCTGTCTATCTGCCAATTCTGTAATTGTGATGTTTGGGTCATCATTTTGAATTCCTCCCAAAAATTTGAAGGTTTGCTTGGGTTTTTTGTTACCGGCGTCTGGCCATCCTCAGACACATCACTCTCCACTACTTCCACTTCAGAATCTTCGTCTACTCGTACTGTATCAAGATTAGCTTGAACACCCTTCCTCTTGATATTGTCATACTTTCGGCTGAAAGTGAAAATTCGGCCTGCCTGGTAATCGATTTTGTCCCTAAGGAATGTCCTCTCCTTTTTAGCCACAATCTCATCTTCATGCTTGGACATTCTTTTATTAATTTCCTCCATTTTCTTGGTGAAGTTATCTGTTGTGTCATCCTTCAATATTTCGTCCTTGAGGTCAGAGATTTGTTTCAACAAAGCCAATCTGTCCTTCCATGCATGTTTTATTAGAATTGAAAGCATTCTATTCGAACAGTCCATCAAGTATTCTGCCCATTCTTCAGCTAGCTCCATGTCAGGTTCTTCATACGATGGGGCAATAAGGATTCTCAGCCCTCTAGGGACTCTCTTCTCCTCCTGGTATTTTTCGAGGGTAATTGCTTCCCACCATTGCGATATTTCCTTCCTGATTAATTTTTCAAGTTTCTGGTATTTGTTTAGAACCAATGTTCCCGTTGTTTGGTGGAGGATGTGAACATTGCAATATATATATATATATATATATATATATATATATATATATATATATATATATATATATTCACTGAAAAAAACCATAGGTTTCAGGAGTTATATAGTTAGGAATTCGTTTTTAAAAAACCTTTGAAATTCACTCAAAAAACTATAAGTTTTAGTGGTGTTATAGTTAGCTGGACATTTTACTCATACAAAACCAATGAAATTGCTCCTATATAGTTAGTTGTACTAACTATATTTCGCGCACCCGCAATCCACTGCTGATGATGGCACATATTAGATCATTCATGACATGGTCAGTGACATCACTGATGACATATCAAATGACATCACTGATGACATCACTGATGACATCATCCAGTGAATGTGGTTTGCTTCGTTATTTAAATATGCATTATATATATAGCAATTTACATTGAAGAATGAGTGGATATATATATATAAATAAATATTTGGATGGAGGATTTAGTAGCAGTGTAATTGACTGTTTACTTGACCAATTTATAATGTCTCACTAAATAAAGTGGATAGTGATTAAACTGTGTGAATATCTGTATCACTTTGTCAGTTGTTGTGTAAACTGATTCTACAGTTGGTTACTAGCTATGTGAAAGTCTATATTAGTTATTGATTAGTTAACTGAGTATTTGTATGGGAGTGTGAAAGTGTGTGTGTTTCGGTGGGGGGTGTGTGACTGTCCAAAGATGTGTGAATAGTTGATTCAGTAGATATATGAAGTTAAAACTACATGTTCTAACAGTTTGGGTGAGGGAATCTCTTTATGGGTGTGGTGATGAGCAAATATATTTCTCAAAGGTACATGTCGAACAAACTAGAAAAATAAAAGGCAGTGTATGTGTCAGTTGTTGTATATAAATAAGTATACATAAGACACAATGATTGTGTGAGTGACTGTATGGATAACTGTATACTTGTAATAATGATTTTATAATTCACTAAGTATGACTTACTATCTAAATGAATAGAAGAAGTGGTGTTTGTATAAGTGTTTTGCTAAGTAAATATGTAAGTATGATCCATTGTTTGCATAAGTGAGTAGGATGACTTCATATGTGAATAGGATGCGTGCTGTTGTTTAATGTCGATATAGATGTATAAGTATTTTTGATAGTGTTCTATTGTTCATTGACAGCATGTATGAGTGAATCCATAGGTAAGTGATTAGATGTGTGTATACATCTATGAATCACTGAGTGGATTTTTAGATACTTGTATTGCTGTGACAATGGATTTAAATATGATACTCTGTATTTTACAAACAGTGATGACAAATTGTAATAGTGTATGAAAAGGTGTATGTGATTGTCACGTGGATGATGTCATCAGTGATGTCAGCAGTGATGTCATTTGAGATGTCATCAGTGATGTCACTGACCATGTCATGAATGATCTAATATGTGACATCATCAGCAGTGGATTGCGGGGGCGCGAAATATAGTTAGTACAACTAACTATATAGGAGCAATTTCATTGGTTTTGTATGAGTAAAATGTCCAGCTAACTATAACACCACTAAAACTTATAGTTTTTTGAGTGAATTTCAAAGGTTTTTTAAAAACTAATTCCTAACTATATAACTCCTGAAACCTATGGTTTTTTCAGTGAATTTCAAAGGTTTTTTTAAATGCTAATTCCTAACTATATAAGGCCTGAAACCTATGGTTTTTTCAGTGAATTTCAAAGGTTTTTTAAATGCTGATTCCTAACTATATAAGGCCTGAAACCTATGGTTTTTTCAGTGAATTTCAAAGGTTTTTTAAATGCTAATTCCTAACTATATAAGGGCTGAAACCTATGTTTTTTTCTGTGAATTTCAAAGGTTTTTTAAATGCTAATTCCTAACTATATAATGCCTGAAACCTATGTTTTTTTCAGTGTTTGTAAAAAAAAAATTGATTGGTTAACTGGCTTATTAAGTGTATCTTAGTGAATACATATATTAGCGAGTAATGGTCAAATATTTAAATATATGCATGAGTGATGTAATATGTGACGTCATCAGCAGTGCATTGCAGACGTGCAAGTTATAGTGAGTCCAACTAACTATAACGTGGGATTTTCAATGGTTTTATGCGAGTAAAATTTCCAGCTAACTATAACTGGTATGAAACCTATGGTTTTTTCAGTGAACTTCAAAGGTTTTTTAAATGCTAATTCCTAACTATAACTGGTGTGAAACCTATGGTTTTTTCAGTGAATTTCAAAGGTTTTTTAAATGCTAATTCCTAACTATAACTGGTGTGTAACCTATGGTTTTTTCAGTGAATATATATATATATATAAAATTTCAATGGCAAAATGAAACCCCTCATTTTGTTCCTTTTCAAATTAAATGTATTAAGTGTTACCACTTTATTCCAATCAAGATGACTTCAGGTGTGCCATACTTTTGTCATAAGTAAGACTGTTAGGGTTCTAGTTGTTCTTTAGAACACTCTGGGACATTCTGTCATTGGGCTATAGTTGGGCTACATCTGGCTGATATTTGGGCTACATTTGGGCTCTTTTGTCTCTGGTGGCCATCTTGGGAGACTGCATATCAGAATTTTTTTAATGAAATATAAGAAGATTTGAGAAGTCACTCAAAATGTGCCCTAATGTTTCTTTCTTCAGCACTCATCATAATTTCTATGGCAAAATTAGCCCCCTCATTTTGTTCCTTTGCAAATTAAATGTTTTAAGTGTTAACACTTTATTCCAATCAAGATGACTTCAGGTGTGCCATACTGTTGTCATAAGTAAGACTGTTAGCGCTCTAGTTGTTCTTTAGAACACTCTGGGACATTCTGTCATTGGGCTATAGTTGGGCTACATCTGGCTGATATTTGGGCTACATTTGTTTTTTTTGTATCTGGTGGCCGTGTTTGGGCTACATCGGGCTACATTGGGCTACATTGGGCTACATTTGGGCTCTAACATATATATAGCCCAATGTAGCCCAATATATATTTTTTCAAAGTTAATTTTCGTAAAAAACACTGGAGCACATATCTTGAGACATAGCAAAGGCACATCAGGCTACCAGTCCCTACAATTTTGCCAAGTTTGGTGGAAAAAGATTCAGCCGTTCGGGCTAAAAGTGAGTCCAACCGCCCTATGGAAATTAACATGGGGAAAACATGTTTTGGGACCCCCCTTTTATCTCGGCCCCCGCTTGACGAATCCCCCCAAACTTTCAGCGAAGGAGCGGAGCGCCGCGAGGCAAAGTTAAGGAAAATTTCAGGAAGATTCCTCAACCGGCGCCAAAGTTATTCCCAATAGAATGTTGCGATTTCCCTATGGAAAACAATCCTAACTATATATACCTACTGGCTATTGCCAGTAGGTAATATATATATATATATATATATATTCCTTCAATACTACAAAAGGCACAGCATCCAGTCACAGAGAATATTCCAAAGGGAACTGAAATGTAACAACTGAGCACTGTGCTGAATTGTAAAAATATGTAAATAAGTGACTGTCTGAAATGAATGCACAGACACAATATACGTTAAATACAGCCACAGGACTTGAATAATAATCACAAATTGGGTACTATACCAAAAATGTAAATATGTAAATATGAGCCATACATTGAAATGAATGCGGTGACACACAGTACATAATAAGCTGTATTAACGATGTAAATTGTGTAAATAGTGGTAAGCACAACCTACTACTGTTTAAACATATTGCGCAAAACACTATGTACTGTACAAATATATTGAGGGAAAAAAATCAAAAGACTTTTTAAAGGTAAAGTGATCACCCAAGAATACCCCTTGTTCACCAAATGTCCTTTCTTGTAAATATGTATAAAATTCATAAAACACAAAACACTACAAATCCCATAATGCCTCATTGTGGCAGAAATTGGTATTTAAAGTGAAATGGAAAAGGGACTCACTAACCGTGACTAAGGCCATTCAGGCTGAAACGCGTTGGTTGAGTGGTGATGTGGAACAATAAAGACCACTAAGTAACCTGCTTTGGAGTGCTGCACCTTTTGTTGTATTGAAGAAATTCGTTGGGGGTCAGGATCCGACCCTAGCGCTAGGCACCCGCTGGTGAGCGCAGACTGACAGAGAAACAGGATCCTATTGTGGCCAAATTGTGGGAAAGTCAGAGCGCCAGGCATTACTGTGAACAAACGACTGCTGAAAATTCAAGACTCGCGCGGTAGAGTGCTGCATGGCGGCGTCGGAGGACGCCGTCCAAACAGGAGTCTCCCGAGGAGGTGAGTATCACTAAGTCATCAAATAAGCAGTATTACCGAAGCGGCCATAGGTATTGTTTATAAATGCACGTGGGATTGTATACAATGCAAACCGAGTTTTAAACATACCGGCGAAAGCAGGAGAAGAGGCTCTTTAAAAGGGACTGCCATAATCGTGCACCTATCCACAGAACCAAGAGTGAAGGAGTGCAAGGGGTCAAGGGTGACTGAATACCCTTTAACTAACGAAATACAAACGAAATACAAACATGGAGGCACGCGCAGCCAAGCGCATCACAAAAGCGGCATAAATGTTCAAAATAAATGAAGCATTACCAACAGAGCGAACAGACACAGTTTCTAGCGCAGGAAATCCCACATTAAAACAGGAGTTTAATAATACATCGCTGTGAAACGTGTACACAGAGGCTTGCGCATATTTACAATGCCCACACACCCAGACACAAAATTAGAACTTATTAATGAGTGGGTAGAAACCAATCTACAGTGTTCAATGAAAATGATGCGCATATTAATCAAACATGCTAAAATAGATGTTGTGGAAATCACAAGGAAATTATCAGAAATAGAGGAAAAAATAAAAACGTAACCAATCAGGAGGAAATCTCAAAATTGCGAAAGGAAATGGCCTTAAGACTAGAAAAATATGAAAAAGAAATTGAAGAAAGAAAGCAAAAATATTTCAGAAGGGATGAAAGGGACTACCAGGAGGGCAGTATATTAACATTTGCCACTAGGTATGAAACTTTAAAGAAGAATTACCCTTTACAACAGGCAAGAATAACAGTAGAGAGCACAAGTGAATCCGATCTAAGTGAAGGAGAACCTACTGGAGCAAGTGGAACAAATAAATTGTCTTTTTTAGAGGAAGTGCGAACTTGGACAAGTTGCTGTCAAGAGGAGGGGGCCGCGGCAGAACAATGAACAGAGGCAGAGGAAGAGGAACAAGGGACAGTTCACCAGCACCAGAAAGACAAGAAAGGCAAAACGAAAGAAAACAATATGCACTGCGCAGTCGGAAGCAATAGACACCAACCTAATAGTGAACCTCTCAATACACGTTTTATTTATGGATGAAATTTCACTACTGATCAAAGGTTTATCTTTTTGCCCGGAAAGTCATTACAACCACACGGAAGTCAGGATTGACTTTTACAAATATATCAGAAATTTGAAACTAGCGAAAGTGCACGCTAATATAAAAAGAAAAAAAACGGTAGAAGAAACAGAACAAGAAACATCTAACACTACAAATGAACCTATTTTAACAATTGATCAAGTACCGGATTCATAAAACATGTTTGATTTACTCTGCAGCCTGGAAGAAGATGACATGACAGAAACACAAATCCTAGAGACACTGGACATTCAAACAGACAAAAGGATAGACAGTGGTTTAAAAAGGAAGTCCAAGTATTGCCCAGTCCTTTCACCAGGGAACAGATTTGACCTATTCTCAGACTCAATTATTGAGGAATTGGAGAAAATGCAAAAAAAACGTAATCTAAATAAAAGGGAAAATCTAACTACAAAAGAAAGAGAAGCAATGAAAAAACTAATGGACAACAGTGAAGTCACGATTAAACCCGCTGACAAAGGGGGTAACATTGTCTTAATGAATACCACAGACTACAAGAAAGAAGCCATGAGGCAATTAAATGATGCCAAGAACTATCAAAGACTGAATCAAAATCCAATAAACAAAATGGTGTTGGAATTAGTTCATCATTTGAAGGAATAGCATAAACACAATCTGTTGAGTGACAATGAAGTAAAATTCCTAACCACAGACCTCCCGACAATACCTACCATCTACTTTGTTCCAAAAATTCATAAAACAATGGAAAACCCGCCAGGGAGGCCAATTGTTTCTTCTTGTGACTCCATATACGAAAACGTTTGAAAATATGTAGATCAATATCTGACACCCATAGCACAAATCATGAGTTGGTACATCAGGGACACTGGGGATTTGCTACGCACATTGTCTGGCATTATATGGAATGAAGATTTCTTATTGGTAACAATAGACGTAGTTTCGCTATACACTTCCATGAGACATGAGGTGGGCATAGAAGCATTCACATTTTTTCTCAAAGAACGGAGCATTGCGGAACTACAACATTCAGAAATGCTCATCAAAATGATAGAGATCTGTCTATCAAATAACATCTTCACATTCAATAAAGAATTATTCAGACAATGCTGTGGCACAGCCATGGGCATTTCGTTTTCTGCCAACTTTGCGAATATAACAATGGGATGGTGGGAGAGGGAAATAGCGTGGAACCAAGAAAATCAGGAAGAACTGGATCGGATAGTATTATGGGTCAGTTTTATAGATGACCTATTCCTGATATGGAATGGCACAGAACAAGCATTTGACAAGTACTTTCTAAAATTAACAACAAATTTAGTCTCTCATTTACAACACCAAAAATCGAAAGGAAATTGAATTTTTGGACACAAAAATCTACATAGAGAATGACCAGATCCAATCCACATTATTCCAAAAGAAAACAGCCACAAATAGTATATTACATGGCACAAGTTTCCGCACTAAACCTCTCCTGGAAAGCATCCCAATACGGAGAAATTATTCGGATGAAACGTAATTGCTCAAAAAAGGAAGATGCAGGTGAAAAAATAAATGACACCGTCAAAAGATTAAAAACAAGAGGTTACCACGAAACAACTTTAAGAAAATGCAAAAAACGGGCATAAGAGAAAACAAGAGAAGAGACTTTGATTCAAAAAGCCAAGGGACATGTACAACATGAACAACAAGCACCAATATCCATTACAACATATAGTAAGGAGAGTAACATCATAACCAATAAAATAAAGAAGTACTGGCACTTGATCTCTGGGGATCCAGACATTGGCAAGCTGTTAGGATCACATCCGACGGTTACCTATAGAAACGCAAAGTCACTAAAAGACATGCTAGTGCGGAGTCATTATCAAGAGAAACAACCTACCAACTGGTTAATGGATCAACAAAAGGGATTAAAAAAGTGCAATGTGTGCAAAGCATGCAAAATTGGTAAAAACATGAAAACAATACAAGATCCAAATGGGAATATGATCATGATTGAACAAAACATCTCCTGTACATCGAAATTTGTTATAGATATAATCGAATGTAACTGTGGCATGAAATATGTAGGCAGCACAATATGCATGGTGAAAAAACGAATTTTAGAACATATCCGTGCTGTCAAAAATGGAAATATGGCCTATGCTACATCCAGACACATATCGCAATGCCAAAAGGGTGACTGGAAAGCAATGACATATTAGGGAATACACATGATCTCTCAGGGAGAACGAGGAGGAGATCGAATCAAAACATTACGCCAGATAGAATCAAAATACATAATTCGACTCAGAACTAAGTTCCCCAGAGGAATGAATTTCGACGAGGAACTTTATGTACACCTTGGATAAAATAAAGAACAGGCTGGCAATAACCAAAGAGACAATGGCTTCATATATGGACATGAGAGTACTATACCCAGTCACAGAGAATATTCCAAAGGGAACTGAAATGTAACAACTGAGCACTGTGCTGAATTGTAAAAACATGTAAATAAGTGACCGTCTGAAATGAATGCACTGACACAAAATACGTTAAATACAGCCACAGGAATTGTATAATATTCACAAATTGAGTACTATACCAAGAATGTAAATATGTAAATATGTGCCATACATTGAAATGAATGCGGTGACACACAATACATAATAGGCTGTATTAACGATGTAAATTGTGTAAATAGTGGTAAGCACAACCTACTACTGTTTAACCCCTTCGCTGCTAGGCCTTTTCCCCTCCTGTGCTAAGCCTTTTTTTGGCGTTTTGGAGTAGTGCGCGCTTAGGCCCTTGTAACTTTTTGACCACATACGGTATCCGCGCCAAATTTGCGTCCTTTTCTTCCAACATTATGTGGATTCTAAAGGCGCCCAGGGTTTGTGGATTCCCTTGGAGGGGTCCCAGAAATTAACCAAAATATAGTGATTTTTTTGTTTTTTTCAGAAAAATGGGAAAAACGGGCTGCAAATGAAAGCCTCTGGGTTTTTCCCTGAAAATGGTATCACAAAAGGGTTTGGGGGGCTGAAATTTCCATTTTCTCAGCTTTCAGGGAATGACAGTCTTTTGTCAGAGAACCGAAATTTTTTACTCAGTTTTGGCATTTTTCTGGGACATAGCCTATTTTTGCTATTTTTAGAGCTTTCCACCTCCTTCCAGTTAATGGTAGAAATGAGTTTGAAAGCAATATTGGATCCTGGAAATCTTTACATTTTCGACAAGTAGACAACATTCTGAATTCAGAAAGGGGTCATTTGTCTAAATCCATGAAGGTTTCGTTATAGAAACTAACAGTTAGATATTGGAATATTTGAAATTTTGTTGAAAAAAAACGCCTTTTGTCTCAACGTTTTCACCTAGAACTTTTTCTAATTTTGACAGCTCTTGGAAAGCAATATACCGTTACATTTGTTAGACCTTCCTGGTTGTGGGGATATACAGGCCTTGTAGTTTCACCAAGAACCCGACGAACCCAGATCCAAAAACTGAGCAGCAACTTGCAATGGTATTTTTTCATTTACTGGGTATAGTGCACTTTGTCTTGGAAAATGTATACATGGAATAATCTGTATGAAAGACACCTATGTATTTCTGAATTGGGTACAAATTATAGAGTTCAGAAACAGTATATAATTGCACATTTTCAAAGTTGGGAATACTCATACTAGCATGAGAATTATTGGTCATTTTTCATAAAGATTTTTTTTTTACACAATGTCTTTCATTGAAAGGGAGAAATGCATGAAAGCTCAATTGGTAATAACAGTTGATTTACAAATCTGAATTACCCCAAGTGTCCCGATAAAAATGGTACCTCACTTGTGTGGGTCGGCCTTGTGCCTGCGACAGGAAACGGCGCAAAATGCAACGTGGTCACACCTAAATTTTGCAGTTACAAACGGACCCTTTTTTGGCAAAGTGCCTACCTGTAGTTTTTGCACCCTAGCTCTGCCGGCACCTAGGGAAACCTAGCAAACCTATACATTTTTGAAAAGTAGACACCCAGGAAAATTCAGGATGGGGTGACTCGACTGCCTACCACCAGGTTTTGGTACCCAGAATCCCTTGCAAAGCTAAGATTTTGACAAAATAAACACATTTTCCTCACATCTCTGTGGTGGAAAGTTCTGGAATCTGCGTGGATCAACAAATTTCCACCCACCCAGTGTTCCCCCAGGTCTCCCAATAAAAACGGTACCTCACTTGTGTGGGTCGGCCTTGTGCCTATGACAGGAAACGGCACAAAATGCAACGTGGTTGCACCTCAATTTCCCAGTGAAATTGTACGTTCTTTGGACAAAGAGACTACCTTTTGTTTTTGAGCCGTAGCTCAGCCAGCACCTAGGGAAACCTAGCAAACCTATACATTTTTGAAAACTAGACACCCAGGGGAATTCAGGATGGGGTGACTCGTCTGCCTACCCCCAGGTTTTGTTACCCAGAATCCCTTGCAAATCTAAAAGTTTGACCAAAAAAATACATTTTCCTCACATTTCTGTGGTGGAAAGTTCTGGAATCTGCGTGGATCAACAAATTTCCACCCACCCAGCGTGCCCCAGGTCTCCCAAAAAAAATGGTACCTCACTTGCGTGGGTAGGCATAGTGGCTGCGACATGAAACAGCGCAAAACGCAGCATGGTCGCACCTTAATTTCCCAGTGAAATTTAGCACGTTTCGGACAAAAAGACTACCTTTTGTTTTTGCGCCGTAGCTCTGCCAGCACCTAGGGAAACCTAGCAAACCTATACATTTTTGAAAACTAGACACCCAGGGCAATTCAGGATAGGGTGACTCATCTGCCTACCCCCAAGTTTTGTTACCCAGAATCCCTTGCAAACCTAAAAATTTGACCAAAAAAAACACATTTTCCTCACATTTCTGTGGTGGAAAGTTCTGGAATCTGCGTGGATCAACAAATTTCTACCCACCCAGCGTGCCCCCAGGTCTCCCGAAAAAAATGGTACCTCACTTGCGTGGGTAGGCATAGTGGCTGCGACATGAAACAGCGCAAAACGCAGCATGGTCGCACCTCAATTTCCCAGTGAAATTTAGCACGTTTCGGACAAAAAGACTACCTTTTGTTTTTGCGCCATAGCTCTGCCAGCACCTAGGGAAATCTAGCAACCCTATACATTTTTGAAAACTAGACACCCAGGGCAATTCAGGATGGGGTGACTCGTCTGCCTACCCCCAGATTTTGTTACCCAGAATCCCTTGCAAACATAAAAATTTGACCATAAAAACACATTTTCCTCACATTTCTGTTGTGGAAAGTTCTGGAATCTGCGTGGATCAACAAATTTCCACCCACCCAGCGTGCCCCCAGGTCTCCCAAAAAAAATGGTACCTCACTTGCGTGGGTAGGCATAGTGGCTGCGACATGAAACAGTGCAAAACGCAGCATGGTCGCACCTCAATTTCCCAGTGAAATTTAGCACGTTTTGGACAAAAAGACTACCTTTTGTTTTTGCGCCGTAGCTCTGCCAGCACCTAGGGAAACCTAGCAAACCTATACATTTTTGAAAACTAGACACCCAGGGCAATCCAGAATGGGGTGACTCGTCTGCCTACCCCCAGGTTTTGTTACCCAGCATCCCTTGCAAACATAAAAATTTGACCAAATAAACACATTTTCCTCACATTTCTGTGGTGGAAAGTTCTGGAATCTGCGTGGATCAACTAATTTCCACCCACCCAGCGTGCCCCCAGGTCTCCCGAAAAATAATGGTACCTCACTTGCGTGGGTAGGCCTAGTGGCTGCGACATGAAACAGCGCAAAACGCAGCATGGTCGCACCTCAATTTCCCAGTGAAATTTAGCACGTTTCGGACAAAAAAACTACCTTTTGTTTTTGCGCCATAGCTCTGCCAGCACCTATGCAAATCTAGCAAACCTATACATTTTTGAAAACTAGACACCCAGGGCAATTCAGGTTTGGGTGACTCGTCTGCCTACCCCCAGGTTTTGTTACCCAGAATCCCTTGCAAACATAAAAATTTGACCAAACAAACACATTTTCCTCACATTTCTGTGGTGGAAAGTTCTGGAATCTGCGTGGATCAACAAATTTCCACCCACCCAGCGTGCCCCCAGGTCTCCTGAAAAAAATGGTACCTCACTTGCGTGGATAGGCATAGTGGCTGCGACATGAAACAGCGCAAAACGCAGCACGGTCGCACCTCAATTTCCCAGTGAAATTTAGCATGTTTCGGACAAAAAGACTACCTTTTGTTTTTGCGCCGTAGCTCTGCCCGCACCTAGGGAAACCTAGCAAACCTATACATTTTTGAAAACTAGACACCCAGGGCAATTCAGAATGGGGTGACTCGTCTGCCTACCCCAAGGTTTTGTTTCCCAGAATCCCTTGAAAACATAAAATTTTGACCAAATAAACACATTTTCCTCACATTTCTGTGGTGGAAAGTTCTGGAATCTGCGTGGATCAACAAATTTCCACCCACCCAGCGTGCCCCCAGGTCTCCTGAAAAAAATGGTACCTCACTTGCGTGGGTAGGCATAGTGGCTGCGACATGAAACAGCGCAAAACGCAGCATGGTCGCACCTCAATTTCCCAGTGAAATTTAGCACGTTTCGGACAAAAAGACTACCTTTTGTTTTTGCGCCGTAGCTCTGCCAGCACCTAGGGAAATCTAGCAACCCTATACATTTTTGAAAACTAGACACCCAGGGCAATTCAGGATGGTGTGACTCGTCTGCCTACCCCCAGGTTTTGTTACCCAGAATCCCTTGCAAACATAAACATTTGACCAAAAAAACACATTTTCCTCACATTTCTGTGGTGGAAAGTTCTGGAATCTGCGTGGATCAACAAATTTCCACCCACCCAGCATGCCCCCAGGTCTCCCAAAAAAAATGGTACCTCACTTGCGTGGATAGACATAGTGGCGGCAACAGGAAACGGTTCAAATCATACGGTGGTGAATTTACATTACCTTATTGCAAAACTACCTTGATTTTGGGGGGGGGATCTGAGTTTGTGGCCCGGGGCTCGGTGGTATTCTTTGCAAAGTAGCAAAATCAAACAGTTCTGAAAACTAGACACCCGGGAGAGTCCAGGGAGGTATGGCATGTGTGGGTCCCCCAATGTTTTCCTACCCAGAACTCCTTGCAAACCTTAAAAATAGGTAAAAATAGCACTTTTCCAAACTTTTTGACGTGGGACCGCCGTGCCGGCAAGAAAGTCCTACCACCCTGCGTTTCCCTTGTTCCCCCGAGTAAAAGGATACCTCACTTGTGTGGGTGCCCCAAAGCAGAACACGCCAAAAATGAATTTTGAAAAAAGTAGTTTTTAGTCATATTTAAGTTTTACAAATTAAGCACCCCAGCCTGAGTCACATGCCTTTGGCCCACCCACACAAGTGAGATATCATTTTACTCGGGGGGAACAAGGGAAACGCTGGGTGGTAGGACATTTGTTCCGGCAGCGAGATCCCACCCAAAAAAGTATGGAAAAGTGGGTTTTTTGACCAAAATTTCAGGTTTGCAGGGGTTTCTGGGTAGGAAAACATTGGGGGACCCACGCATGCCATACCTCCCTGGACTCTCCCGGGTGTCTAGTTCTCAGAACTGTTTGGGTTTGGTAGTTTCCAAAGATGCCTGCCAAGCCCCGGGCCAAAAGCTCAGGTGAGCCCCCCAAAAAATAAGATTATTTGGCTAAAGGTAATGTTTTGGTCTCCACAGTATGAAATGGGCCTTTTCCTAAAGCAGCCGCTATGCCTACCCACGCAAGTGAGGTACCATTTTTATCGGGAGACCTTGGGGAACGCTGAGTGGGAGGTAATTTGTGTGAGCCCAGTGATGCCATGCTTTCCCACACTAAAACGTGTGAAAAAACTGATTTTTTCCAAGCAAAAAATGAGGTTTGCAAGGGATTCTGGGTAAAGGAACGTTGGAGGATCCACGCAAGCCATACCTCCTTGGAAGCCCCCGGGTGTCTACTTTTCAGAAATGTGTGGGATTGGTAGGTTTCCCTAGATGGCTGTCTCGCACAGGGCCAAAAACCCAGGTAACCCCTCTTGCAAAAGCTGGTGGACTTAACATTTTCACCATTGTTAAATTCACAAGCTTTTGCAAGAGGGGTTACCTGGGTTTCTGGCCCCGTGCGAGACAGCCATCGCTGTGCGCGATCCTGAACCAGGAATGCCCTGCATTGGGACATCAGGGGAGAGGAAACAGTGTTTCCTCCCCCCCGATGCCTCAAGGCACTGAGAAATGGCCCCCCCGCCCAACCGGAGAACAAAACACTAACCTTGTTCCTGGACGCGCTGGAAAGAAATGGCTTCCAGCGCGTCCAGCACTTCCTGATGATGCCGGCGTGCGTGACAGCGCGCTGACGTCACCAGGAAGTGCGGGGGGGCGGGGGGAGCAGCGCATAGTCTTCCACTGCCACCCCCCAAAAAACTAACTACATCGGAGCCCCAGGGGGGGAGCGACAGCGCTCCCCCCGAGGGCTGTACTGATGACGGAGCGGTTCCGTCATCAGCACAGCCCAACCGATGCTGATGACGGAACCGCTCCGTCATCAGCATCGAAGAGGTTAAACATATTGCGCAAAGCACTATGTACTGTACAAATATATTGAGGGCAAAAAAAAGTGACTTTTTAAAGGTAATGTGATCACCCAAGAATACCCCTTGCACACCAAATGTCCTTTCTTGTAAATATGTATAAAGTTCATAAATGACAAAACACTACAAATCCCATAATGCCTCATTGTGGCAGAAATGGATATTTAAAGTGAAATGGAAAAGGGACTCACTAACCATGACTAAGGCCATTCAGGCTGAAACGATTTGGTTGAGTGGTGATGTGGAACAATAAAAACCACTAAGTAACCAGCTTTGGAGTGATGCACCTAATGTTGTATTGAAGGAATTCGTTGGGGGTCAGGATCCGACCCTAGCGCTAGGCACCCATTGGTGAGCGCAGACTGACAGAGAAACAGGATCCCATTGTGGTCAGGCGTATTTAATGAAGGTCTACATGTGAATTGATTTGGCAGTGCGTGGCAGCGTTCAAACCTAATAAAGGCCTGTGACCTCATGCTGCTTTTCGAGTGCTCTTCATCCGGTGGGTAACCTTGAGCATACAATTTATGGCGGCACCCCACCTGCTGAAGAGCACCACCCTTTGAGAGAAGGAGGCCATGAAGCTCGATATCCATGGAGCTTCAATTATGGAAATAGCAGCAAAGGATGTGAATAAGCCCGTCTGCTGAGGACCATACGAGGGCTATGAACATTTTTCCGACACTTTTAAGACTGTGCACCCATCTAGAGAGATTAACTCACCTGCCACTACAACACCCAGGATGCCTCTCGCAGCTTCTGAGATGGAACACTCCCTTTGGGGGTGTGACAATTAGTGACTACTTCACATCCTGGGCAGTGTCAGGACTAGCACTATTCAGACCGGCATCGCCTTTGAGAAAGAAGTTTGTACTTCAAAACGCGTCAGACGTATTTAATGAAGATCTACATGTGAATGGATTCGGCAGTGCGTGGCAGCGTTCAAACCTAATAAAGGCCTTTGACCTCATGCTGCTTTTTGAGTGCTCTTCATCCGGTGGGTAACCTTGAGCATACTATATATATATATATATATATATATATATTCACTGAAAAAACCATAGGTTTCACACCAGTTATAGTTAGCTGAACATTTTACTCATACAAAACCATTGAAATTCCCACGTTATAGTTAGTTGGACTCACTATAACTCGCGTGCCCACAATCCACTAATAATGATGTCACATATTACATCATTCATGACATGGTCAGTGACATCACTGATGACATCTCAAATGACATCACTGATGACATCATCCAGTGTCTGTGTGTTTCTGTAAAGTTTAAATATGTTTTACATATTGAAGAATGAGTGGATGTATAAGTGTCTGGATGAAGGATTTAGTAGGTGCAAGAGTGACTGTATGAGTGAGTGATTAAATGTGTCTTACTGAATGCATGGGTTAGGGACTAAACTGTCTGAATGTGTGCATCCGTATGTCTGTTCTTGTGTAAGCTGCTGCATGTGTTGATCAGTAGCTATATGAGTGGCTATATGGGTTATTGATTGGTTGCCCAAGTATTTGTATGTGAGGCTGAGTGTGTGTGTGGGTGGCTGGGAGGTGTGTGACTCTGTGCATAGATGTGTCAGCATTTGATTCACTTGGTGTATGGGTTCAAGAGTGCATGTGGAAACAGCTGTATGGGCGGTTGACTGTGTGCATGGGTGTGTTGGTGAGTGAATGGATATCTCAGTGCTACATGTCCAAGTAAGTACATATGTAAAACACAGTGCATATATAAATGACTATAAATGACTATACATGAGAGCCTGTGATTGCGTAAGTGGCTGTATGGATCAATGTGTACTGTATCAGTGATTGTATAAGAGAGTAAGTATGTGTTAGTATATGTTTGAATAAGTAAGGTGTTGTGTATATAACTGTATAGAAGAGGAAATGGGAGTGTGTTTGATTCTTTGCATGACTGACTAGGTGTGTGAGTGGCAGTGTGTGAGTGTCTGTATAGGTGTATGAGTGCATATGATAGTGTTGTATTGATGAGTGACTGTATGTATGAGTGATTGTATGGGTGAACGAGTGGATGTGTGTGTAGACCTATGAATCAGTGAGTGCGTATGTAGTAACTGGTATTGGTGTGCCAATGGTTTCAAGAATGGTAGTCTGTATTTAACACTGGGTGTATCAAAGGTTAGATTACAGTGTGAGGAGGTGCATCGTATTATCACATGAATGATGTCATCAGTGATGTCATCAGTGATGTCATTTGAGATGTCATCAGTGATGTAATCAGTGATGTCACTGACCATGTCATGAATGATGTAATATGTGACATCATCAGCAGTGGATTGCGGGCGCGCGAGATATAGTGAGTCCAACTAACCATAACGTTGGAATTTCAATGGTTTTGTATGAGTAAAATGTTCAGCTAACTACAACTGGTGTGAAACCTATGGTTTTTTTCAGTGAATTTCAAAGGTTTTTTAAATGCTAATTCCTAACTATAACGTGTGTGAAACCTATCGTTTTTTCAGTGAATTTCAAAGATTTTTTAAATGCTAATTCCTAACTATAACGAGTTTGAAACCTATGGTTTTTTAAGTGAATTTTTAAGTTTTTTTAATAGCTATTTTTTATAGCTATTAATTATTATAATTTTTTCTAATTATTCCAATATTCTACATTTTTGTAATATTAAATTTTGAATGTTTTTTCTGTATTTTTTTATTTTTTTATTTTTTAACCCCCGGTGAGCGATATTCCCGCGATCAAAAAGAAAAATATGTATTTAAAGTAAATATTAATGCAAGACATTCAGTGGCAAACTCATAAAAGTACTATTTTTGTTTTTTAATAACCGTACTTTAACTTTAAAAGCATTTCTGAAAAACGAGCAAAACGTCATTGTAACGCGCCGCATAAGCGCCTCCGGAAGCGTTCCCGGAAGCGCCTACGTACGTGCTGCGTAAGCACCCGCGTAAGCGCCCCGGAGCGCGTAGCGTAAGCGCGTCAAGCCATGTGACCTTAAAACAACACTTTTCATATTTTTTCCAACTATTGAAAGCCCCCACCCATTTCCCTCACTACCTCTTTGACCTTGGAGAGAGCAAGAGCTGTTCCCTGCTTCTTCTCCAACATCTCTTTTTCTGAAGAATGGCTGAAAGACCCAGCAGTGACTCTGATGAAGAGTTTTTGGAAGAGGACCCTCCTCGGCGCAAAGTGAAATAACATTTTTATATGGAAATTTTTTAACTTTCCCCGAAGGTGAAAAAAAAGGTAAATGCTGCAAAGGTGTGCTGCAAAATCTGTGACACCATCTTGTTTCGTGGAAACCCTTCCAAAAAGTACAGCTTCGGCAACACCACCTTAATTAGGCATGTCGAGAGGAGGCACCCCAACAATTACGCGAGGGAGAGTATCAGGGACCAGGCACGCAATCCCCGAAGAGATGGCGGCAGCACCTCCACTGGAGGAGCAACACCTTCCGGAAGAGCAGCAGCTCTTTTGATCCCTAACATACTGCCGGTCTTCTGAGGTTTAAAAATCGTCTGTAAAGATTGTGACGAACTGCTCTGCTACGGGGAGCAGAGCATTGAACTTATTGCTCGCAGAAAGGAGGAACACCGTTGCTCCACCCAGCACTAACTTTTCCCCTTCTTTTTTGCTCCTGTTGAGCAGTTTTGGATTCCCTGGTTTTGTTTTTCTCCTCCCAAAAAACTAAAAAAAAGTTTAAAATCGTTCTGAAAAAGTATTAAAAAAATATAAAATCAAAAAAAGAAGAAAAAAAAAGTTCTTTTTAGAACTACCTCCAATTCTCCAAAAAGAGCTATATTCCTTATATATTCTCTCATTCTTTTTTTCAATGAATGTGCACTGCATAAATGAATGGATAAAATGACTGAATGAAGGGGAGAAAGTGACTGAGGGAACAAATGACAGAAGGGGAGTGAGTGTGGGTGAGTTTATGACAGTGAGGGATGGAAGTTAAGTGAGGGTGAGTGAAGAGGGAGTGACAGAGTGAGGGGATGGAGGGGGTGAGGGTAAGACAGAGGGAGTGAGGGAAGAGGAGTGAGGAAGTGACAGGACAGAGGGAGTGAGAGAAGGAGTCAGTGAAGTGGAGTACGGTGAGAGAGGAAAGGAGAATGAGTGAGGGAGCGAAGGAAGGGAAGAGAGGGGAAGGGAAGTGAAGCAGGGGGACTGAAAGAAGGTGAGTGTGGGATTGGAGTGAAGGGAAGGGGAGTGGAATTGGGGAATGAGGATAAGTGAGGGAAATGGAGTAAGGGAACGAGGGTGAGGGAGAGTAAGAGAAGAGCAGTGAGGTTAAGGAAAGAGTGGTGATAGAGGGTGGATAAAGGCTAGTGAGTGTGAGACAAGGGGAGTGAGGAGACAGAGGGAGTGAAGGAAAGAGTGAGAGAAGGGGACTGAGTGAGGGAGCAAAGAAAGGTAAGTGAGGGAGTGTGGGAGAGTTAAAGGGAGTGAGCATGAGGAAAGGGGACTGAGAGAGTGAGGGGACGGAGGGAGTGAGGCTAAGAGAGAGGGAGTGAGGGAAGGAGAGTGAGGATATGAGAGGAAAGAGGGAGTGAGAGAAGGAGTGAGTGAAGTGGAGCAAGGTGAGTGAGGGAAGGGGAATGAGTGAGGGAGCGAAGGAAGGGAATAGAGGGGAAGAGGACTGAAGCAGAGGTACTGAGAGAAGGTGAGTGGGGGATGAAAGTATAGGGAAGGGGAGTGAAGGATGGGGAATGAGGGATAGTGAGGGAACCGGAGTAAGGGAACGGGGGTGATGGAGGGTGATAGAAGGGCAGTGAGCGTGAGTAAAGAGAAGTGAAAGAGGGTGGATAAAAGTGAGTGAGGGTAAGACAAGGGGAGTGAGGGAGGGAGGGGACAGAGGGAGTGAAGGAAGAAGGGACTGAGTGAGGGAGCAAAGAAAGGTAAGTGAGGGAGTGTGGGTGAGTTATAGGGAGTGAGCGTGATGGAAGAGGATTGAGAGAGTGAGGGGACAGAGAGAGTGAAGCTAAGAGAGAGGGAGTGAGGAAGTGAGAGGACAGAGGGAGCGAGAGAAGGAGTGAGTGAAGTGGAGTACAGTGAGAGAGGAAAGGAGAATGAGTGAGGGAGCGAAGGAAGGGAAGAGAGGAAAAGGGAAGTAAAGCAGGGGGACTGGAAGAAGTTGAGTGTGGGAGGGGAGTGAGGGAAAGGGGAGTAAACATGGGGAATGAGAATAAGTGAGGGAAGCGGAGTAAGGGAACAGGGGTGAGAGAGGGTGAGAGAAGAGTAGTGAGTTTAAGGAAAAGAGTGATGAGAAACTAAATTTGGTTTGTCAAACTTACCTTATAAGTAATGTAAACTTAATTACATATTTTTACTAAATTTAATATCTGTGGAAGAGATAAAAAGAAAGTTATAATTTTTATAATATATATTTCAAAATACAAGAGACAAGGCAGGAGATTAAAAGTCACAAAAGAGTACTAAGAGATAAAGTAGGAGTGAAGGACACAGAAAGGGAAAGAAAGGAACAGTGAAGGACAGAGAGAGGGAAAAAGAAATAGAGGGAGAGCAAAATATTAAGAGGATAATGAGACGGATAGATTCAGTGACACAGAGGAAGAGAGGGAGAGAGAAATGAACTGAAGGTGAGTAAGATACTAAAGGAATGTGAGTTAGCAAAACTAAATGAGGAAAGGGGAGTAAGGAAAGGGGAGTGAGTGAGAGGGAAGGGGGAGTGAGTGAGGGTGCATTCACGACAATGAGAGATGGAAGGTGAGTGAGGGTGAGTGAAGGGGCATGAGAGAGTAAGGGGACAAAGGGAGTGAGGGTAACAGAGAGGGAGTGAGGGAAGAGGAGTGAGGAAGTGAGAGGACAGAGGGAGTGAGAGAAGGAGTGAGTAAAGTGGAGTAAGGTGAGTGAGGGAAGGGGAATTACTGAGGGAGCAAAGGAAGGAAAGAAGGGGAAGGGGAGTGAAGCAGAGGGCCTGGGAAAAGGTGAGTGCGGGAGGAGAGTGAGGGGAAGGGGAGTTAAGGATGGGTAATGAGGATAAGTGAGAGAAGTGGAGTAAGGGAACAGGGGTGAGGGAGGGCGAGAGAAGGGCAGTGAGGTTGAGGAAAGAGGGGTGATAGAGGGTGGATAAAGGCGAGTAAGCGTTAGACAAGGGGAGTGAGGGAGTGAGGACATAGAGGTAGTGAAGGAAGGAGTGAGAGAAGGGGACTAAGTGAGGGAGTATAGTAAGGTAAGTGAGGGAGTGTTGGTGAGTTAAAGGGAGTGAGTGTGAGGGAAGGGGGAGTGACAAAGTGGGGGGATTGAGGGAGTGAGGGTAAGAGAGAGGGAGTGAGGGAAGGGGAGTGAGGATGTGAGAGGACAGAGGGAATGAGAGAAGGAGTGAGTGAAGTGGAGTAAGGTGAGTGAGGGAAGGGGAATTACTGAGGGAGCAAAGGAAGGAAAGAAGGGAAAGGGGAGTGAAGCCGAGGGACTGGGAAAAGTTGAGTGTGGGAGGATAGTGAGGGAAAGGGGAGTTAAGGATGGGGAATGAGGATAACTGAGAGAAGTGGAGTAAGGGAACGGGGTGAGGGAGAGTGAGAGAAGGGCAGTGAGGTTGAGGAAAGAGGGGTGATAGAGGGTGGATAAAGGCGAGTGAGCGTCAGACAAGGGGAGTGAGGGAGTGAGGCCATAGAGGTAGTGAATGAAGAAGTGAGAGAAGGGGACTAAGTGAGGGAGTATAGTAAGGTAAGTGAGGGAGTGTTGGTAAGTTAAAGGGAGTGAGTCTGAGGGAAGGCGGAGTGAAAAAGTGAGGGGATGGAGGGAGTGAGGGTAAGAGAGAGGGAGTGAAGGAAGGGGAGTGAGGATGTGAGAGGACAGAGGGAGTGAGAGAAGGAGTGAGTGAAGTGGAGTAAGGTGAGTGAGGGAAGGGGAATTACTGAGGGAGCAAAGGAAGGAAAGAAGGGGAAGGGGAGTGAAGCAGAGGGACTGAGAACTGGAAAGTGGAGGAGGGGATAGAGGGGAAGGGGAGTGACGGAATGGGGAATGAAGGGTAGTGAGAGTGAGTAAAGAGGGGTAATAGAGGGTGGATAAAGGTGAGTGAGCGTGAGACAAGGGGAGTATAATATATATTTCACAATACAAAATACAAAATAACTTGTACAACATGTTATATGGTTTATTTTTGCTGTTCTCAGAATATATTGAATTTCACTAAAAACAGTGAGCTCAATAATACTCATCATATGACAGCGGGCAAAAAAAAACACAATCAAAAAGATTGTGTTTAAAAAACCCATACAACAGTTCAATAAATAATGTAAAACTTAGAAAAAAACATATCTTAAATGTTTTCTTCCAAATAAAAATTTCTTACGTACATATCAACAATCACAAATTAATAAAACATTAGTATGTCATTATTATACTCTCAAAGTAAAGTAATATAGAAACATAAATTAACAAAATTTACCCGAAATACTCAATTTTATTCATTTACTTTTCCACGAGGCCAAATAGTATATGAAAAGTCCTTTTTTTGGAAATTACTTAATAGTCCTTTTAATCTTCCATTTACCCGACTTTCTGATTGAAAAGCTCCAACATCTATTCGATCATCTAACAATAGTTATATTTCCACCTCTGGCTCACTCATTATCAACATTTCCTATAAATCTGATATCATTCACTATGTGATACACTTACACTACCTCTATGAGAACTACAAGTTTTTTTATTATCTTGATTAATCTCACTCACAAAGTAATTTTGAACAGCAGACTAACTTTTAATAACTGCTCTAATCTTCCTAGGCCAATTACTTTTTCTAAAATTTGGGCTGTAAGAACACTAGGTAAGAATTTTGTAAGTCAGAAGGCAAACGTTGTTTGAAAGTCAATTGAGTATCGTTACAATAAGTCCAGCCTTTTTGACGTCTTTAATAAGCTGTGTAATGTCCTGATGTTGTAGAAGGACCATCATGGAAAATAATTGCTGCAGTTATAAAGGTTCTTCCTGAAATTGATAATTTAGAAGCCACAACATTTTTAATTAAAGTTGTCAATTTAGTTCCATCAGGTCTACATCGTTGGAACATTAAAATTACATACTGTCCATATCTTTGTATAAATAATGTTGATAACATTGCAGAGTTACATTGGGTACAGACCATGTTTTGATTTGCTTCTCTAATGAGATTATTGAAAGATACTGATTTGGAGTCTGGTAAAGTCAAATATATAAATCTTTCAGTGTCTATTGTAGTACTACATGAAAAGGAACAATTGTCACAGTCATGCTGCCATTTATAAGAAAGGCCAAAAAGATTTTCAACATCTATACCTTCATCTTGCAATACAACAAGCATATACATTAGAAATTCCTGACAATCTTGCTGAATATTCTGTGAAAATTGATTTAGACCAGAACATATGTCTAAAACATTTTGAATATCAGAAACACTTTCTATTTTTGTTTTATCACTGCTACATTTCTCAAACACAGTATTCAACAAACAACAAAATCTTTGATCCCAATTTTCTACAATCTGCTCTTGTAAAGTTTGGAGAAAAAAAACAACATTAACCACTACATTATCATAGCAGTTGACACCAGAACTGTTTTCAAACTGAAATCCAACAACATCTTCAACAGAATCCTTTTCCTTTCTACTTACAATTACTGGTTCGTCTAGTTTTTTCTTTTTGCTACAACCGCGCTACAGTTTTTCTCAATTCTTCTTTTTCGGCCTACCACAGGCTTTTGAAATAAAGGATATTGAGGTAAATTTGGAGCATATTCTCTTCTTAACCTATTATACTCTTTTACACAATTTAGATCTGCACTAATCTTTGTCTCATCAAAATCAATCAAGTATAATCCAGATAAAGTTCTGACTCGAGATAAAGCAACATATGCCATACCCTCCTTGAACACAGAACTTCCAATATTCACCAAAGCACTATCTACACTTAAACCTTGAGATTTATGAATAGTGACCGCATATGCAAAACAAACGGGAAACTGTTTTTGGCGGACATACAAATCTTTTACAAGCAAAAACCGAGCAGAACAATGACTCAATTGTTGTACTTCTTCAATTCCATCAAATTTAATTTTCAAAAATTCAATTTTATCTCTATTTCGGTAATTCACAAAATCAACAACATGACCCATTGCTCCATTTACTAAACCTCTTTCCACATCTAAATTCCGTCGTAAAATGATACGACAATTTAAACATGCATATAGACTCTTTTCAAAACCACCAGTTTTAGATATTGTCTTCTCTAAAGAATCCAATTTTGATTTTAACTTTTCTGACAAAATAATAGTAGCTCCTTCATGCTCTATTTTATCAATAGCTTCCAGTTTTACAATCTCTTGATTTTCTAACTTTAACATTTTGTTGTTGAAGATTGAGCATTCTTGCAGAGTTGGCATCAAGCATATCACAGATTTGTTTTCAGCAATTTTCCTATAAATATTCTCTGGGAGAATATTTTCGTTTGGAAACAAATTTGAAAGTAATCGTGCCTGTAAAGCTTCTTTGCCATGTTCACTTACTTTCCCAAGTCTTATATCTTGAAGAATATTTTTATAATCTTCATCCTTTGCCTGTCGCATATTTTGAAGCAGTTCTGCATATTTAAAATATAACCATATATTAACATTTCCAATGCTCCCTAGGCACTTTCTGGTATCTTCATGCGTAATCATTTTAAACACTGGTTGTCCTTTCTCAGGAGTTAGCTGCAGTAGATCTCCAAAAAAATGATGTGTTTGCCTCCAAATAAGTTATTTGATAACACATCATACTCTGTTTTAAGAATTTGTTGCATTCTTAAATGCACAAAAGCAAGCATTACATTTGATACCATGCTTACCTCATCAATGATAAGAAGTTTCATTTTCTTCAGGACTCGGGAAATTTCACAACAAGCTTCTCCAGATAGCTTGTGCTATTGTAATTTATTATCATGCTCTACTGGCAGCATCAATAAATGATGTACAGTAATCCCTTTAATATTATGCGCTGCCAACCCAGTTGGAGCGGTAACAACACAAGAGAGCGATGACTCAGTTCTTTTCTGTAGATAAGTTGCAATTCCTTTAATTAGAAAACTTTTTCCAGTTCCTGCTTCTCCACTCACGTACAGTCGGACAGGTTTAAATGACGTACATGAGCACTCTTTTTTCTCATGACATAAACCATGCTCAATCTGTTCTATGACTTCGTCATATATTTGTTTCTACTCAACATTGTTTTTCCAATTCTTCTAAGTTTACTACATCCTCCTGAGCTTGTTCCATTGCTCTTTCCACCTCATCCATTGCAGCGGCAGATTCATTTTGGATAATTGGTCCTCCGAGTGGATCCTGACTCAACGAAGCAGAACTCTGACTGTCAAGTCAAGTCAAATGATCTTTATTCGGAATAAAAACATCCATAAAAGTACATACAGAATACAACAAAAACAATTAAATACAATAATGACATCTGGACAACAGGTCTAAGAACGGTCAAGCAAGATCAAATTTCAATTTCATATCTACACACAAATTTTGTCCCTTCATATTATATTAAAAACAGCGTTATACACAAGTTAAAAATATGCGACTAAAAAATTCTCTAAAACACATAAAAGAGATGCAGTGTGCAATTATTCTGCCTCAATATTTAAAGTGACTCGTGATCTGACAGCAGCTTTAAGAAAGCAGCTCACCCTGAATATAACTTCATCTGATCCCAATAATAAAAAAGACCTCAGGGCTAATTTAAAATTAGTCAATTCATGTTTTCTGCAATAAGGCATTAAATAATGGGCGGAAAGTTTTTTATAAAAACCACAAAAGAACAAGAAATGCATAAGGCCCTGTTTCATATTAGGGTTACATGGACAATTTAGAGTTTCTAAGTTTTTATTGTAACCCAAAGGGAAATTTAGTAAATTCACTATACTCCCATCTCGGAAACGAAACAGTAAACCCCTATTCCACCTACCAAGGTGCAGACGTAAATACCTATATGGTGGGCCAGGATGTTTAATGTGGGGTTCAGAATAGCCCATATATTTTGTAACAGTGCATTTAGTCAAGTTCTTCCTTTCCCGCTCCTCTCTATACAGGTCATATAGTGCCCTACAAATAATGGTCTTATGGGAACGATTTATTAAACTTGGTGTAGTGAACAGAGAACCCTGCCCTACACTTTCAAGGCAATCTTTTACCGCTTTTAACCATGGTATACAGGATGCCCTGTCGCATTTTAGGCAATCTAAAATTATTTCACGGGTCAGAATGGCAGCCGTGTTATTCCATATCCTTAGCCAAAAGAGTGCTGGTCTGGATCTTACAAAGTCCTCTATGTATGGCATGTTTAATTCGTTATGACACACATAGTTAGGGGAACAAATGACCCCCCCAGCACCTTCCGGCATAACCTATTTTCTTCCGTTTGGATATGGGAACAGTTTGTATAACCCCAGACCTCCGCGCCATAGGTGCCAGTTGGCATGCATTGGGTTTGATAGATCTTAACTAGTGGTGTAATTACGTCTGCATGGTTGGGTTGCCTCAAAGAAATAACACAATTTATGGCTTTACCCAACTTATTCCTAGCATAAGATACATGTGCATGCCACGAACCAGTGTTTGAAAATAACAACCCCAAGTAGGGGAAAGTACTGGTACTTTTTAAAACATTTGACCCTGATTTAATCTTGGCGGTTTTATAATTTTTAGGGCCACAGCTCATGATTAGGTATTTTTTAAAATTAGTTGTCAGGCCTAAATCGTCCATAAAAAGAACAAATCCTGAAATTAGAGTCCGAAGTGCCTTGGGGGTGCGGCCCATCAGGACCGCATCATCAGCGTAAAGAAGGGTAGGTATAGGGACTCCATTCACGTGGGGTACATCTTTTGTTAAAATACCCAGAGAGCTGCTTAAATTATTAATATACAGAATAAACAGGAGGGGGGCCAGCACACACCCTTGTCTGACCCCCCTACCAATGCTGATGTCATCAGAAACTTCACCAGATTGATTTATACGCACACATGCTTTTAAATCACGATGTAAAAAAGCTAAAAAGTGGACCAAATGATCGTCTAAACCATACTCAAGGAGGGTGGACCTTAAGCGGGAACGGTTAACAAAATCAAAAGCGGAACTCAAATCCATAAAGCCAAAATATAAAGGGGATTTCTTAGCAGTGTTATATTTTGCCATAATTAGGCTCAGGTTTAAGCATTGTTCCACCGTTCCAACGCTACTACGGAAACCAAGCTGGCTGGGATGTAAGATCTTATTCTCATCTGCCCAAGTTCTGATCCTTTTAAATATAACCCGCCCCAAAACTTTCAAGGTGTTATCAATTAATGAAATGGGGCGGTAACACCCCGGATCCAGCCTGTCACCCTTCTTAAAAATGGGAACGATTGTGCTGCAAGACCATGTTTCTGGAATTTGCCCGTTTGTTAAATTATTAAAAACATTGCATAATAGTGGCGCCCAAAAGTCGGGCTCACACTTCAACTGGTCAATCGAGAGCCCGTCAGGACCGGGCGCTTTATTTCCAGCACTTTCTAATATGGCATCCTCAACCTCAGATACAGAGATATTAAGTGGGTTTAGGGGGGGTAAAGTCAAAGGAGGGTTATCTGGTGTTGCATAGATTTTAGCAAAATGTTCAACCCAGATAGGACCGGTGATGTTACAATTAATTACCGTTAAATTAGAGCCTATAGATCTTATCTCCTTTACTTCCTTCCAAAACCCAGCAGTATCTTTCAATTCGGCTGAGCGTGCCAAGGAACCCCAGTGAGTTTTAAGCAGTTCATTAGATCTAGTACGTAGGGTATGTTTGTACTCTGCTCTGAGCAGTCTTATTTGTGGTATATCCCTAGGTTCGGCTTTTAGGGCAGCTCTCAACTTCCTGTTTGCTTTTGAACAAAGGGCATCAAACCATCTAGGTGTTTCCTCAGCTTTACTAGAGGCTGGTCTGGAAATTTCACCTTTTATTACAGAGCAGAGTTCTGAGAATGATGTAATTATTTTAGCCCCATAGTCATCAGAACTCAGACAGTTTTCGATCAGAACTGGATGTTTTTTAATAGTTTCAGCTAGGATTCCCCTATTGTCTGCGCCCTTCCAAATTACCCTCAATTTGTCAGTTGATACCTTCAAGTTTTTAGCACCTATTTCATTTCGTAAACACTTGCCCCTCACAAGTGATAGGTGAATGACAATTGGGTAATGGTCGCTATAAATTTTACATACCACTTCAGCCTTTGTTAAAGCATTAGCGACTAGAGGTGAAACGAAAACATAATCGATTGTAGTCCCGCCCCCATGACCAATGAAAGTGGGAAATGGGGCGGCAGTGTTTTCCATACCTACATATTCCATACAATTTACAAGGTCTCTAGTTGCGAGAAGATTTGACAGTTCTGTACCTCTTCTACATGGGGGATTTCTTAAATGTATATGAGCATTAAAGTCCCCTCCAAGACAGATGCCATCAAATTTCCCGTATTTCTGTCCATCTACAATTTCGTCGATAAAATCAAATAAAAGAATAAAATTATGATTAGGTTGGGACAAAAAGTCATTGTTATAGAAATTGATCAGACATAACCTTGTCCTCTGGGTGTAAGATAATGCCATGAAGCTGGGACTATTGGTTAGAAGTGTATCAACTTTAACTTCCGCAGTAATTTTTATCCAAATAGATAATCCACCGCTTGGACGACCAAACGGGGGGGCTAAAACAGTCCTATTATGGCAGCTATACCCCTCAAATAGCAAATCATCGGTACACCAGGTTTCCTGGAACATTAGTACATCGTGACAATTAACCCAGTCCTTCCAAGAAGTGATATTCATCTTGGCCTTCAAACCGGCAATATTCCAGCTGAGAATTTTTAAAATGTTATCTAGACTCGGACATGGGCCCTGATCAGATCCTGAAACAGAATTTACTATAGTATGCCCCTGTTGTTCACATGGTGTACCAAGTAAAAAAGTCTTTGGTGTTAACGGAAATGTCTCAGGAAGTACTTCCACTGACTGGCCGATAGCAGAACACACAGAAACCGGTTCAGTGGTGATAAAGGGTAGTCAATCCAATGTTTCCAGGTCGTTGAATATTGCAAACCTATTATGTAACGGAAAAACTGGTGGGGGCTGCATCATTTTGTGTGGAGGACGATAGAAGTAATTTAGCGGTAAGGGGGTCACCTCTGTGGATATACCATGTCGAACAAAGTTTTTATTCAACAAAAATTTTGCAGTGCCTGGGTTTCTAAAGTTAATTACAATACAGTCCCCATTAATGTTTTTGAAAAGAGGACCGACCCAGGTTACTCGCCTTGTGGATAAGATTTCGTTAGATATGTCATAACCCACACCTTTATGCTTTGTTAACCAGTCTATACACTTGTTGTGCAGTTGGACCCACGATTTTCCTTGTCCTTCCCTAAGGGGTGGAATGCCGGCCAGAACTAGAACATAAGGACAAGCCTCAGGTAAAAGATGTAAGGCAGGGCCTTGATGTTTAACAGGTCTAGTGTCTACATGTGAGCTCTTATTATAGCGCTGGCTAGAATTCAAGGGGGCCTTCTGCACTGTAACCTGTGGTTATTGCTAAATTACTCTTATTGTTTTTCGATAATGTTCCATTAGCAGCGGTAGATAGAGCAGAAGATGTAATCGAGGAATCAGAAACACTGATAACGTTACTTGGGAGCAAAAGGGGTTTGGTTGACGAATCAGGCGGGTTACTACCTCTTATGCTTTTGCTTTTATTGACCGCAGGTGTAGTGGACGGTATTAGAATAGTAGTAGCCTGTGGTTCCTTAACCATATTATTGGCATGGTCTCCGCCAGTAAGAACTCGAGTGGTAGATTCCAAATCCTTTAGCAGACGTTCTACTCTTATTTTGTCCAAGCTCACAATACCTTTTCTCTTGGCATCATCATTTTTAATTAAGTTTTCCAGTTTGTCAAGTCTTCTAAAAATATTATTAAATTGTTTGTTCATTTGACCTTCAAGCTGTTTAAAAATAGTATCTGCGATGGTCTCAATGAGATTCCCCTCTGATTTAGAATAGTGACTGTTGATGTTGGGGAGATCAGTCTGGGTGGAAATTGACATAGAATTCACATCCTCTTTACTTATAACTACGACATCACCCAGATGAGATTGTTCCTGCATAGATACATTATGTTGAGTCAACTTATGTTTCTTCCCCCTATTCCACATACTTTGTGGAGTTGGTTGGTTTACGCTCCTTAATGGCTGCTTCCTTTTGTTGTGTGACAGTTTTACAGGGCCCCTCTTTCTCTTCGCTACGACGTTCTCAGTCGCCTTAATGGTAGCCTCTGTGGATGTTACTAACAGGATAGGGTCAGAGGCTACATCTGAGGCAATGTATGTAACAGTATTTTCATCATCCAGAACAATGGGCACAGTAACAACAGGATGTGATGCTTTAATCACAATAACTTCCGGGATGACATGAGTATTGGCGTTTAAACTATTCGTAGCATGTTGTTTGTTGATATTCATTGGACCCATAGAGAACCTCCTTTCAGTTTCGACAATTTCGTTAAACGCGGTATCTATCAATGTCTCAAAGGATGATATTAATGATACCAAGGTCTCTAAATCCTGAGTAAGTACATCAGCAGTTGTACTAATATCATTGTGGTCACACATTGTATTAACCGGAAAGGAAACTGACCTTACGGGGGAAGAGTTAGTGGGGTGGCCCGCCCGACCACTTCAACCTCTGAGGGCCTCAGAGGGCCCGCCCTTTGCCCGGGCTTCACCCGGCGACGTCCGCGCGCGTCCGCGATGCGGAGGAAGAGCCCCGCTTTAGTAGCGCCTCCGGGCGCGCTGCAGGAGGAAGTGGGCGGAAGTTGCTGCTCAGCCCTCTGGGAGCTGTAGTCTCCAGCCGCCGCGATGGAGTTTGGGCGGCGAGACCACAGTGTCAGGGCCCCAGGAGCGAAGTCGCGTGCTGCTGGTGGAGACAGGCTTGTCCGGGCTGCCTGTGTGCAGGTAAGATGATCCCCGCTCCGTCGAGGAAGAGCCCCGCTTTAGTAGCGCCTCCGGGCGCGCTGCAGGAGGAAGTGGGCGGAAGTTGCCGCTCAGCCCTCCGGGAGCTGTAGTCTCCAGCCGCCGCGATGGAGTTTGGGCGGCGAGACCACAGCGTCAGGGCCCCAGGAGCGAAGTCGTGTGCTGCTGGTGGAGACAGGCTTGTCCGGGCTGCCTGTGTGCAGGTAAGATGATCCCCGCTCCGTCGAGGAAGAGCCCCGCTTTAGTAGCGCCTCCGGGCGCGCTGCAGGAGGAAGTGGGCGGAAGTTGCCGCTCAGCCCTCTGGGAGCTGTAGTCTCCAGCCGCCGCGATGGAGTTTGGGCGGCGAGACCACAGCGTCAGGGCCCCAGGAGCGAAGTCGCGTGCTGCTGGTGGAGACAGGCTTGTCCGGGCTGCCTGTGTGCAGGTAAGATGATCCCCGCTCCGTCGAGGAAGAACCCCGCTTTAGTAGCGCCTCCGGGCGCGCTGCAGGAGGAAGTGGGCGGAAGTTGCCGCTCAGCCCTCTGGGAGCTGTAGTCTCCAGCCGCCGCGATGGAGTTTGGGCGGCGAGACCACAGCGTCAGGGCCCCAGGAGCGAAGTCGCGTGCTGCTGGTGGAGACAGGCTTGTCCGGGCTGCCTGTGTGACTCTGACTGTCTTGAGAACTGTCTCTAGCAATCTCTGCTGCAATTGTAGATTCTTGCTCTATTTCCTTGTTCAACATTTGTAGATAATAAGTAAAAACAGGACATTCTATAGTATTTTTGGTTGCGTTGAATGAATCTTCAAAACTGAGAAAATCTCCAAGTAGTTCCTCTTCTGTACGCCATGGCTTAAAGAGTTGCAAAAGAGCTAAATAGTAAAATTCCCTTTTGTCAAGAGTTTCGCAACTCAGTTTTCGATGATTATTCAAATGTCCTTTTCTTTGTTTCACCAGACATCCTTCAGATCCAATCACAGCATATACACCTTTATTGGTATCTACTGTAATATTCCTTTTAAAAGTATAGGTTTGCAGTAATTCATAGAGGAAAACATTCTCAAGATGATTACTTCTATTTGGATAGTATGTATCCAACATATTTGTCTTCAAAATATCTGTACTGTTTGGTTCTTTCTCTGCCAAATACTCAATTTCTTGTACAGATTTCAAAACTCAGTTTCGTGTTGCAGCAAGACCTAGACTCACCCAAATGATTGTTCTAGATTTGGCATATAGACTTGCTGATGATGTCGATCTGAACATTCGTATGCTCCCAATTTCTCGATGCAACAACATCTTCAGACTGTAACTGTACAATTTCCTACTTAGGCTCTTTTCATGAGAAATTTCTTCCCACATTTCCTTTAGTTCTGTCGTTTCGGATTTTGTTATGTAAGATGTTACATATCGAGCCACAGCAATAGAGTTGTCAGCAACATATTGAATATCCATGTTAGCATTCCACATGGACAAAATGGCTGGGTTACAGTTATTTATGTATTTGGAGTCTTTATTTCTTTTTAAGTTGTATGTATTTTTTGGTGATTTTCTTGTCACAGTATGTCGTAAAGATGATATCAAATTATTCACTCTTCCTTTCGATGTTACTGGACGTGGAAATGCAAAACGACATTTTGTGTAGAACTTGTCCTTAGATTTGTATTTTCGACGACAGTATTTTTCACAACAATGGGTTTGAAATCAAAACACTTGTCTTAAATTGTTTTCTTCTGTACTTTTTGGTACAGCACATGAAGCATATTGTTCAATAAAATCGATCACATTGTACTGGAGTTGTGTTGGAGATAAAGTTGCCCTCTGCCACCTGATGTGATCGGTTGTGTAGAAAAGATTTCAGCCAAGACAGGGCAAGTCCTGAGCATATTCTTCAATAAAAGACAACACAGTATCATCTGAATCTGTTCCGAATTTGGGGGCATCTTGGATCCATAGCAGCATATGTATGTGAGGAGCACCTCTTGCTGGATACTCCTTTCTCCAAAAGAAATCCAGAACCTCTCCAAGAGGAGGATTTTTTTTGTTTGTGATAAAATACATCATAGCTTCAAATCTATGATTGAAATACCTGCATACATTAACTGGATCCAAAGAGCACAGTTCTCCAGGTGTCTTGTATTCTATATTTTCTATGTTTGCATTTGCCTCTCGAAGAAATTGAAGTAAGTCTTCCCAAGCATACTCAGCACAGCTAAGAGTAAGGAACCATGTAGGAGTTCCTAAGTTTCTTAGCATACATTTCAGTTCCCCATGACGATGGTACCAATACTCGTTGGCACAACACTGACATGCCATGAGATTAATTAGCTGAGACTCCAAAATAGTGTCTTGCTGTTGGACTTTATCCATAAAGTCCCTTGCCGAAACATTTGGCAGATGTACTCCTCTTTTCAGTATATGGTTCACTGCATAAGAAAGTCCAGACAAGTCACTCTCAAACAGAAGATGAAGCAAATATGGAATACATTGGCGAAAGCTTGGATCTTCTGCTTATAATCTTAAAGTCCGGTATTCAGATGCAGGAATTTGAACAGATTGGTCATCATATCGACCACCTTGACCAGTTGGAAATAACTGAGGAAAACAACGAGCTTCCAAGCTTTCTTTCCATACACTAATGGGACTTCCTTTTGCTTCTTTCATTTGGAACAAGTCAATAGCATTCCCCATTACTTCTTTGGTATGCAGAGGATGAACACTATAATGTTCATAAATTTGTTCACTTCTGGACACATCCACTTTTTCAATTTGCCCAGCTGGCAAATCACTGTCCTCTTCTACAGCTGTTTCCTCTTCTCCTACATATTCTTTGTAGTATTGATTGTTTTTGACCAAATACCACGTTGCCTTTTTAACTTTCCTAACATCCACTAATTCTTGCCAGATTTTCTAGCTCTTTGTAGGAACGCCATTAACTAGAATATCCAGAGGTTCCTCTTTCACTTTTTCAATACCAATTGTATCAATATTTTTCTTTAAATCTAGAGGCAAATAAACAACTCTTCCCTTTAATCCTCTCTGTAAATCTGAAGGAGGCAATTTCCCTTTCTTAGGCTCCATGCGAACAATAGCCTGAAATGGATGCACACATTGAATCAGAATAGACTCATAAGTATTTAAATCCATCAATTCAGAAGGAATGTCTACCAACTCCAGATTATTATGTACAGATCTAGCAGGCATTTTGTTTTCATTTAATTTATTATAACAGTATTTACAAATACGCAGATCAGAACCCAAATCAAAACAATTCTTTACCAACAAATAAGTTGCAAAATCCTTCCATTCATTATTATTTACCTTTTCACTTTTTACATATAAATCAAGTAACCTAGTCTGATTCTTATAATGAGTTTGTCGACAACCCACACAAGAAAAATTTGGCCTTTCACTTGAAATGACCTTAAACTTTGTAATTTCATGGTCAAAATTTTCTGTACTTAAATTCTGTACATTCTCTTCCACATTACCTTCTATTACTGTATCAGTTTCTGCACTGCCCTCTTTTTCACCAAAGTAACTTAACTCAATTTCTTCACAAATGTTGTTCACATCTAATTTCCTCACTTCAGTATGATGTACTGCTAACATCCTAAAATGATGAAAAACACTCTGACATACTTTTCTAGAAAGACAAGCCAGTGAATGCCCATGCAAATCTGTTTTTTTCTCTTACTCTGCAAGGATCTAGCTCTTGCAACATTTTAATTTTTTATTTTAGACTTTTCTTAGTATATGTACGTAAGAAATTGCTAAACAAATCAATTGAATCCTGTCGCACACTACAAATACTACTACAATTCCAAGTGTACACTGAAGCCTTAGGATGTCTCCCTAAAACTTCATCAGCTAACACCTCTTCTGCATTTCCAGGCACAATTTTTTCTTTTTCAATCGGACACCGTCCTTCACCTCATATCCTCGACCACGGGTGCCAACTGCATGCACCAAATCATTATCCTGAAAATAACTCTCTTCATTAAAAAATGGCTCACAACTTGAACTATGCTTCCATTCTCCATAAAAAACATCACAAAAATTAGTCCGATTAATTACTCTTTTCCACTTACTTTTTGATTTCAAAACATTGATTACCTTGTCTAGTGTACGAATTCTATTGATTACTAAAATAAATAAAAAAAATTCATTTCAAAAGCCTGATCAACTATCCTCTCTATACTTTTTTTTCTTATATAAATCAGTTTTCCTTTTGCAATTTTTAACATTTTTTAATACATTTAAAACAATTCTGTTATAAAACATTCGCCTACGAATGTCAATGAACTGATTTTTACGTCTATTAATATAGACAATATCATCTCTATAAACTTTTTCTACATTTTTGCTGAGATTTTGCTTTTTCTTTGTAGTTGCAGATTTTTTTTTTCTTTTTGTGCATTATCTTGACTTTTTTTACATTGAGTTAATTTCCGTATGAAATGCTTAGTTGCCTTATCAGGAACATTCTTCTTTTTCTCTGTATTTTGTTTTTTACATACATCTTGTAATTGTGTTTTCTTGGAAAAGTAAGTTTTCTTATATTTTTTTTGACGAGATTTTGTAGGCATTTTGCTTCTTCTTTTTCTTGATGATTACAATCTGTTGAAAAGAATAAATAACATATTATAGACCACTACTAACATACTACATAGCAATTACAATAACTGAACGATATAAACACTAGTTTACAACATAAGTAATATTATAGCACAGCAACTGTGTCTCACCTGAGTAGGAAATCATGCAGTGAGTGCTGTTTCTCACTTTATGACAGTACAGAACAGGTTCAACATTAATGTCACTCTCTGACTGCACTATCTCTCTCTTTGCGTGTGTCATCTCACTCTCTGCCTGCGCCATCTCTCTCTTTGCGTGTGTCATCTCTCTCTTTGCGTATGTCATCTCACTCTCTGCCTGCACCATCTCTCTCTTTGCATGTGTCATGTCTCTCTTTGCGTGTGTCATCTCACTCTCTGCCTGCGCCATCTCTCTCTTTGCATATGTCATCTCTCTCTTTGTGTGTGACATCTCACTCTCTGTCTGCACCATCTCTATCTTTGCGTGTGTCATCTTACTCTCTGCCTGCACCATCTCCCCTCTGCCTGCATCATGTCTCCCTCCACCTACGTTATCTCTCTCTTTGTGTGTGTCATCTCATTCTCTGCCTCCACCATCTCTCTCTTGGCGTGTGTCATCTCACTCTTTGCCTGAACCATCTCTCTCTTTGTGTGTGCCATCTCACAGAGAGAGAGATGCCACAGGCACAGGGAACATCTCTCTCTTTACTAGTGTCATCTCACTCTCTGCCTGCACCATGTCTCTCTTTGCGTGTGTCATCTCACTCTCCACCTGCATCATCTCTCTCTTTGCGTGTGTCATCTCACTCTCTGCCTGCACCATCTCTCTCTTTGTATGTCTCATCTCTCTCTGCCTGCGCTATCTCACCCTCTGCCTGCATCATGTCTCTCACCGCCTGTATCATCTCTCTCTTTGTGTGTGTCATCTCACTCTCTGCCTGAATCATCTCTCTCTTTGTGTGTGCCATCTTACTCTCTGCCTGCACCATCTCTCTCTTTCTGTGTGTCATCTCACAGAGAGAGATATGCCACAGGCACAGGGAACATCTCTCTCTTTGCGTGTGTTATCTCACTCTCTGCCTGCATCATCTCTCTCTTTGCGTGTGTCATCTCTCTCTGCCTGCAGTATCTCACCCTCTGCCTGCATCATGTCTCTCACCGCCTTCATCATCTCTCTCTTTTTGTGTGTTATCTCACTCTCTGCCAACGTCATTTCTCTCTTTGCATGTGTCATCTCCCTCTCTGCCTGCGCCATCTCTCTCTTTGCATGTGTCATCTCTCTCTTAGCATTTGAGATAGCGCAGGCAGAGGTTTACATGTAATCTACCATGTCTGTGTCTGCTTGCACTATGTGTGTCTGTGCTCATACTATCTCACTGTCTCTACTGGCAAAAAACAGACCATATATATATAAGCAAGACATAACATTCCTTATTCATTTCAACAGCACACCCTGGATCTTTATTGCACAGCTTAGAGCCTATTTGTGAACTAGGAGGCCTGACAGACATGCTGCCTAAGATTCTCTACTAGTCCATATCCTACAGCCTAACTGACTTAAAGAATACATGTATTCCCATATTTTTAAACACATCAACTAAGCAAATTATTCACCCTGATTCATTTAAAATAAAGCTTGACTCACAGTGTGATCTTAGACACATGGCCAGGATGTTACATGTAATCTACCATGTCTGTCTCTGCATGCACTATGTGTGTCTCTGCTTATACCATCTCACCGTGTCTCTGCACAATCTTTACAGAATAAAGAAAAACGTGCAAATATAATTCTTTCTTTCACCCAGACACTCTCTGTGGTCCTGGTCAAAATAGTCTGACACTTATACTAGATAAGTAGGTGCATTCTGTTAGTTAGGCCCTTCTGGGCATGTGAGAAGTGGAGTATGTTAAACATAGTTTGTCTCTAGACAGGCTACAAAGACAGTTAACAGAAAGGTAGGAGAGAGCACATGGAAAAGAAAATGGCTGCCAAAAATACAAAATGGCTTCCAGCTCATGCCAACAAATCTGTCTAATATTAAACACATGGGCTGAGTTCTCTGTCTTAAAGAAATGACTGTGATAAATGGTTTTAGTAAAATGACCACTTTAATGTTTTTCACCAGGATTTTACATGTAATCTACCATGTCTGTCTCTGCATGCACTATGTGTGTCTCTGCTCATACTATCTCACTGTCTCTACTGGCAAAAAACAGACCATATATATATACAAGCAAGACATAACATTCTGTTTTCATTTCAACAGCACACCCTGGATCTTTATTGCACAGCTTTATAGCCTATTTGTGAACTAAAAGGCCTGACAGACATGCTGCCTAAGATTCTCTACTAGTACATATCCTAAAGCCTAACTGACTTCAAGAATACATGTATTCCCATATTGTTAAACACATCAACTAAGCAAATTATTCACCCAGATTCATTTAAAATCAAGCTTGACTCACAGTGTAATCTTAGACACATGACCAGGATGTTACATGTAATCTACCATGTCTGTCTCTGCATGCACTATGTGTGTCTGTGCTCATACTATCTCACTGTCTCTACTGGCAAAAAACAGACCATATATATATAAGCAAGACATAACATTCCTTATTCATTTCAACAGCACACCCTGGATCTTTATTGCACAGCTTAGAGCCTATTTGTGAACTAGGAGGCCTGACAGACATACTGCCGATGATTCTCTACTAGTCCATATCCTAAAGCCTAACTGACTTCAAGAATACATGTATTCCCATATTTTTAAACACATCAACTAAGCAAATTATTCACCGTGATTCATTTAAAATCAAGCTTGACTCACAGTGTGATCTTAGACACATGACCAGGATGTTACATGTAATCTACCATGTCTGTCTCTGCATGCACTATGTGAGTCTCTGCTTATACCATCTCACCGTGTCTCTGCACAATCTTTACAGATTAAAGAAAAACGTGCAAATATAATTCTTTCTTTCACCCAGACACTCTCTGTGGTCCTGGTCAAAATAGTCTGACACTTATACTAGAGAAGTAGGTGCATTCTGTTAGTTAGGCCCTTCTGGGCATGTGAGAAGTGGAGTATGTTAAACATAGTTTGTCTCTAGACAGGCTACAAAGACAGTTAACAGAAAGGTAGGAGAGAGCACATGGAAAAGAAAATGGCTGCCAAAAATACAAAATGGCTTCCAGCTCATGCCAACAAATCTGTCTAATATTAAACACATGGGCTGAGTTCTCTGTCTTAAAGAAATGACTGTGATAAATGGTTTTAGTAAAATGACCACTTTCATGTTTTTCACCAGGATTTTACATGTAATCTACCATGTCTGTCTCTGCATGCACTATGTGTGTCTCTGCTCATACTATCTCACTGTCTCTACTGGCAAAAAACAGACCATATATATATATATACAAGAAAGACATAACATTCCCTTTTCATTTCAACAGCACACCCTGGATCTTTATTGCACAGCTTAGAGCCTATTTGTGAACTAAGAGACCTGACAGACATGCTGCCTAAGATTCTCTACTAGTACATATCCTAAAGCCTAGCTGACTTCAAGAAAACATGTATTCCCATATTTTTAAACACATCAACTAAGCAAATTATTCACCCAGATTCATTTAAAATCAAGCTTGACTCACGGTGTGATCTTAGACACATGACCAGGATGTTACATGTAATCTACCATGTCTGTCTCTGCATGCACTATGTGTATCTGTGCACATACTATCTCACTGTCTCTACTGGCAAAAAACAGACCATATATATATATATAAGCAAAACATAACATTCCTTATTCATTTCAACAGCGCACCCTGGATCTTTATTGCACAGCTTAGAGTCTATTTGTGAACTAGGAGGCCTGACAGACATACTGCCTAAGATTCTCTACTAGTCCATATACTAAAGCCTAACTGACTTCAAGAATACATGTATTCCCATATTTTTAAACACATCAACTAAGCAAATTATTCACCCAGATTCATTTAAAATCAAGCTTGACTCACAGTGTGATCTTAGACACATGACCAGGATGTTACATGTAATCTACCATGTCTGTCTCTGCATGCACTATGTGTGTCTGTGCTCATGCTATCTCACTGTCTCAAGCCATACATTTTACGAAATAGACACAGAGCACCGCCCATATAAATGACCACTACATTACAATGCAGAAACCTGACTCATTTCCAAAATACATTTCCAATATGCACCATTCGTTTTTTTGCCAGCATTACATACAAACATGAGACACAATGCATAAAGAAACAGTACCCTATAAGCAAACAGATGCAAACTGTGAGGAGACATTATAAAAAAATGTGCAAATATAATTCTTTAATTTACACAGACACTCAGTGTGTGATCCTAGTTAAAAATGTTAAAAACAATCATTTTACCTAAACATGTACCACAATACATCATTTAAAAGATAGAGCACATCCCATATAAATAAGCACCACATTACAGTGCAGAAACCTGACTCATTTCCAAAATACATTTCCAATATGCACCATTAATTTTTTTCTAGCCTTACAAAAAAAACATGAGACACAATGCAAGAATAAAGAAGCCCAATATGCTTGTTAATCTTCCCCATAGTGCATACAGCACTCTATCTATATTAAATGAATCATTACTCACCTTTAAAAATGCTTTTGAAGATTTAGAACAGTGGCAGTCACAAACCAGATTTTCTTATGCAGAATCTCTGAATAATGCTTCTTTCACTGCAGCCTCAGAATAATGGCACAGATTCCCTCTGATTTCAGACCCATTTTCATGTACATAACCAATGTAATTTCTTCCCACACAAATTCAAAACCAAACTAAAATTTTAATTGGTTCTACATTTCAACACTTTGAAACACATAATATTCACCCATCCCCCTACTGCTCTTTCTGCCTGTTACCATGGTAACACTCCACACATCACCTAACTGAGCACACAGGTGAAAAGTTCATGATACTATGTTGCAAATGAACCCAGCAAGGGTGTTTGACTTCTCAATATAGCAGCTTATCCTGTGCAATGTTTCTTTCAATTACTTTTTCTCAACCATTAGAATTACTTCTTTCAAAAAACAGAAGCATGCACCCTAATTTTCAGTGGAGAATTTTAAGAAACCACCAATCATTTCTTCTTTTTCAAGTGCACTGAATCTCAACCACTTTTTTTTCATAACTCCTACTTTCAAACTGCCATTTCATTTCCACAACTCATCTGAATACAACCACATCTACCTTCAAGATGCCTAAAGTCTGGATTGTGTGTCATACCTTTGTTCACTGGAGTGAAAAGTATGCAGCCAACAGAGGTATTCCCAACCTTGATTTACCAAATGTGGATTTTATGTGGATTGGCCAGAGAGGATTGAGATGTCACCAATTGATACCATTGGTAAAATCCTTTATGCATCTACCACACCCTGACCTCATAATTGTGCACTGTGGTGGCAATGACCTGGGCACTTTGCCTGGGGTAGGTTTGGAAATGCTTTTAAAGGACACCTTTGGGCAATTGATGTCACTTTTTCCAAAAACTGCCCTGGTATATTCTAATATATGCCAAAGGCAAAAACGGAACTGGTCCAAACAATTTTGTCCACAGGTTGAGAAAGCAAGGAAACATGTGTTTCTGCTTTCCTCAGAGACTATGGTGTGGGTTCTATATACCACAACAACTTGCGTTACAACATGCAAGGCATATATAGGAGAGATGGTGTACATTTTACAGATGAGGGGAACAGAGTCTTCCTCTTGAATTTTAGACTCTACATCGGTACCTACTTGTAGGTACAAAAAACATTATGAGATGGTCTGTACTGTATTTTTAATATACTTTTTATTTGTGATGGTTTTTTGAAAGGCTCGAAATACATGATTGCTTGTTTTTAAAGGTAACATTTTTTTAATTTCAGAATTGTTGGGAAGACATTTCATTTAACCCTGATGAAGGTGGTGTAATCATGTGATCCACCGAAACGCGTCGCACTAACAAAAAGGAGGATTTTGTTTCAACAATTTAGAAAATAATTCTGACATTTTTGTTGAATTTAATTTTCTGTACTTACCTCCTTTTTAATTAATAGGAATTTATTGTCTCCATACTTTGAATGTCCTTCCCTCTTTCTTTAATTATTGTTGAATTACTGTTTTTAAACATTGCATTGTGTAATAAATTGTCCAGATCTTTTCATAATTTCATTTGTGTTTTGCCTCATAAGTACAGTAATAGTTTATATGTATTTGGTTTTAATTTTGTATTGAATGTTTGTCACTTTAATAAGGTGCCCCAAAGGGAATTTCTCGCTTGACTGAATGGTACAAAAAACACCCACATAACACAACAGCCCTTTTCAGAGCTACCCTACCTCTAAGCACTCTAAATTCTTTTTTTACTCTAATTTTTTTCACTGTTTTCCCCGTGGTACGCTCAGGGTACGCGTACCTGTAAACGCCCATGTACGCTCACCCTGAGCTTACTCTGCGAAATTTAAAAAAAAAATAGAATTTCTTTTTGCCCTTCGTGGTCCTTCTAGGCCCCCCTGAGAGAACCTAGGGGGTCAGGGGGTCTCTACCCTGCCCCCTTTCAACGTTTTCCCCTTTTATTGTTCACCTCTTGTGTCTCGGTTCTACATTTTTGCGATGCTGGGCACGCTACGAAATTTGTTTTATTAATTTAATTGTTTACCTACCTGCAATCATCCAGATTCCGCTCTTTATCACCCCCACCCTGCCTCTCCCCCGCCCCGCCTGCCTGCCCCACCGCAACTCCCTCCACGGACCGCGGCTGACAGTTACTTGTACTTACCTTAAGCATAATAAATAATAAAAAAAATATATATTATAAAAGTATCACCGGTGGAAGACACAAAAAAATACAGTTACAATGTATATTTTACAACACAAAATAATTTGTAAACCATTTCATTTGCCTTTTTTGCTGTTCTCAGAATATATTGAATTTCACTAGAAACAGTGAGTTCAATAGTACTCATCACATAACAGCGGGCAAAAAATAGACCATCGATTAGATTATCTTTAATAAATATTCAACATTCTCATTAACAATCTAAAAAATAGAAATAAAAACTATCTTAAATATTTTTTTCTAAGAGCAATTTCTTACGTAAATATGACACATCTCAAACAATCATAAAATAACAAAACATTATGATTAATTTTCATACACTGTAAATAATGTTACTTACAAAAATATGCTGACGAAATACACAACAACAAGTCCTTTATGGTTTCTTTTACTTTTCCACACGTCCAAATAGTATGCATCAAACCCTTAGTTTGGAAATCGTTTAATAGTAATCCTGAGCGTCCACCTCCCAGCCTTCTGATCCAAAACCACCGACATCATCTACAGGTCCCCAGGACTCATCCATCAGTCCGACGCTGTTCAACATCTACATGGCCACCCTCACACAAATTGCCCACCATCACAACTTCAACAACATCTCCTACACAAACAACACCCAGCTCATCCTCTTCCTCACCAAGAAGCCACATACCACCAAAAGCAATGTCCACAACACATTGAAGGACGTCACCAACTACATAAAGAGCAGCACTGTAAACATAAACTCGAACAAGATGAAGGTACTCATCCTCACACCCACCCTCTCAGCCTCGGACAACTCCTGCTACCTGACTACACTGTGAACAGTACCAACACCTACCAACCATGTCCACAACTTAGGATGCAACCTCAACTCCTCCCTCTCCATATGTAACCAAGTCTACAAAGTCTCCTCGTACTGCTATAACACCCTCCACCTGCTCCACAACATTTACAAGTGGATCCTAACCAAAAGAAGAAGAACAGAGACACAGGCCCTCATCAGCAGCAGACTACACTGTGTCAAAACACTCTACACAGGAATTCCAGATAAACACCTACAACAACTACAACAAATCCAAAAGACCTCCACCAGAGTGATCATCAATGTCCCCTGCGGCAGCCACATCACCCACAACCTGATACACCTACACTGCATCAATATCTACAAAAGGATCACCTTCAAGCTCCTCACCCTCACTTACAAAATACTCTACAACACCAGACTAATCTACCTTATCAGCAGTAATCCTAAAGGGCAAATTTTATCTTAAAATTTTGCCTTTAAAAATATTAGGTAAGAATTTGGTAACTCTTTGGGCAAACGTTGCTTAAAATCGAATTGACTATCATTTGCGAATTTAGGCTAAGAAATCGCAAATTACCACCAACTTGTAGTTGGTGGTAATTTGCAAATTCTTTTACAAATGCACTTTTTGCCATTTGTAAAGGTGCCATGTGACGATCATACATGCCCTTAGGGCATGTACCTGCGCCATATGCACACACAAGTAGATTTCAGGGGTACAGCAGGGTGTCCTTAAGACACCCTTGCACCCTTGAAATTATTCTCAATTTGCGATTAGCAAATTGCGAATCACAAACTGAGAATAACTTCTCATTCATTCCTATGGGCCTCCTGGCCCATAGAAATGATTGGGAAATATTCCTTAATTGCGATTAGCAATTTGCTAATCGCAATCAAGGAATTTTAAGAAATCGCTAAAAAATAGCGGATTTCTAGATACATACCATTTTGCAATTCTCAAATAGCGATTCTCAAAAAATCGCTATTTGAGAATCGCAAAAGGATATCTTGATACATCTGGCCCCAGGTTCTGTTACCAAGAATCCCTTGCAAACCTCAAACTTTGTAAATAAAAACACATTTTCCTCACAATTATGTGGTAGAAAGTTCTGGAATCTGCAAGGATCCACAAAATTGCACCCACCGGCATTCCACAAAGTCTCCCGAGAAAAATGGTACCTCCCTTGTGTAGGTAAGCCTAGTACTCGGGACTGGAAATGACCCAAAACGCAATGTGGACATAACACATTTTCACAGTGAAAATGTACCTTTCCTTTTCACAGTGCCTTGATGTAGACTTTGAACCCTAGCTCTGCCTGCACTGAGGGAAACATAGCAAGCCTATACATTTTTGAAAACTAGACACCCAGGGGAATCCAGGATAGGTTGACTTGTCTGGCTCTCTCCAGGTTCTGTTACCCAGAATCCCTTGCAAACCTCAACATTTGTAAAAAAAAAAAACACATTATCCTCACATTTCTGTGGTGGAACGTTCTGGAATGTGTGTGGATCCACAAAATTCTACTCAGCACGCAAACCAGGTTGTTTTGTGATAGGTAATTTTGATGTTGCCTCAATAGGTTTGGGGCCCTTGCCTGTCGCTGGTACCAGACCCACCCACACGAGTGAGGTACCATTTTTATCGGGAGACCTGGGGGAATGCTGTGTAGAAGGAAATCTGTGGATCCACAAAGATTCCAGAACTTTCCCACACAGAATTTTGAGAAAAAGTGAGTTTTTTCAGCTAAATTTGATGTTTGCAGGGGATTCTGAGTAAGGAAATGTTGAGGGATCCACGCAAGCCATACTTTGCTAGACTCCCCAGGGTGTCTAGTTTTCAGAAATGTGTGGGTTTTGTGGGTTTCCCTAGATGGCCTCTGAGCCCTGGGGCAAAAACTTATGGGACCCCTCCTTGCAAAACCAGGTTGTTTTGTGATAGTTAATTTTGAAGTTGCCTCAATAGGTTTTGGGCCCTTGTCTGTCGCGGGCACTATACCTACCCACACAAGTGAGGTACCATTTTTCTTGGAAGACTTTGGGGAACACGGGTGGGTGGAATTTTGTGGATCCACACAGATTCCAGAACTTTCCACCACAGAACTGTGAGGAAAATGTGTTTTTGTTTATAAATGTTTAGGTTTGCAAGGGATTCCGGCTAACAGAACCTGGTGAGAGCCAGTCAAGTCACCCCATTCCAGATTTCTCTGGGTGTCTAATTTCCAAAAATATATAGGTTTGCTAGGTTTCCCTAGGTGCTGGCAGAACTAGGGTTCAAAAGCTACAGCTAGGAACTTGGCAAAAAAGGGTCAGTTTTTGCTGTGAAAATGTGGTGTGTCCACATTGTGTTTGGGGCTGTTTCCTGTTGTGGGCACTAGACCTACCCACACAAGTGAGGTACCATTTTTCTCAGAAGACTTTTGGAAATGTGGGACTTTGTTGAATTTTGTGGATCCACGCAGATACCAGAACTTTCCACCACAGAAATGTGAGGAAAATGTGTATTTTTGACAAATATTTAGGTTTGCAAGGGATTCTATGGAACAGAACCTGGTGAGAGCCAGTGTAGTCACCCCATACTGGATTTCCCTAGGTGTCTAGTTTTCAATAATGTATAGGTTTTCTAGGTTTCCCTAGGTGCCGGAAGAGCTAGGGTTCAAAATCTGCAGCTAAGCTCTTTGTAAAAAAAGGGTCAGTTTTCACTGTGAAAATTAGGTGTGTCAATGTTGCGTTTGAGGCCGTTTCCTGTTGCGGGCACTCGGCCTACCAACACAAGTGAGGTACCATGTTTCTCGGAAGACATTGGAGAAAGCTGAGTGGGTGGAATTTTGTGGATCTACGCAGATTCCAGAACTTTCCACCACAGAAATATGAGGAAAATTCATTTTTTGGGACACATTTTTAGGTTTGCAAGGGATTATGGATAACAGAACCTAGTGAGAGCCAGTCAAGTCACCCCATCTTGTTTTCCCCTGGGTGTCTAGTTTTCACAAATGTATAGGTTTGCTAGGTTTCCCTATGTTCCGTCAGAGCTAGGGTTCAAAATCCACAGCTAGGCACTTTACAAAAAAGGGTCAGTTTTCACTTTAAAAAATAAAGTGTGTCTACTTTGTGTTTTGAGACGTTTCCTGTCGCGGTCACTAGGCCTACCCTCACTAGTGAGGTACCATATTTACCGGAAGACTTCGTTTAACACAGAATTGTAGTGGAACATTTATTACCTATTGACTTTTGATGCATTTCTGCCTTCCAAATGAAAGACAATGTGTAAAAAAGAAGTCATTTTGAAAAATAACCTATAAATCTCATGCTAGTATGGGTACTCACAATTTCTGAAATGTGCAAATATCTACTGTTTTTAAACTCTGTATTTCAGAAATACATAGGTGTCTTTCAAACCAAATTTTCTATGTATATATTTTCCCAAATTATTTGCTATATACCCAGTACATAATAAAAAACCATTGCAAGACGCTGCTCAGTAAATAGCTCTGGGTTTGTTGGTCTCTAGGTGAACCTACAAGTCCGATATATCCCCACAACCAGAAAGGTTCAGCGGATGTAACGGTATATTGCTTTTAAACAGTTGTCATAATTAGAAGAAGTTACAGGTGAAAACGTTGACACAAATGGTTGTTTTTTTAAAACTAATTTCCAATTTTTCCTATATATAATCAACAGTTAGCTTCTATAAAGAAACCATGAAGGATCTACACAAGTCAAATGACCTCTTGCTGAATTTAGAATTTTGTGTACTTTTCTTAAATGTATAGCTTTCCAGGACCCATTATTGCTTTCATACCCATGCTACCATTAACTGGAAAGAGGTTGTAAGCACAAAAAATAGAAAAAATAGGCTATGGCCCAGAAAGATGCCAAACCTGTGTAAAAAATGTTGGTTTTCTGAAAAAAAAGTCTGCGTGTCCCTGAAGGCTGACGCTTTCATCTGTATCCATTTTTAACCATTTCCCCCTCCCAAAAAACTACCTGGATTTTGGCTAATTTCTGGGTCCCCTCCAGGGCAGTCCACAAATCCTGGGTACCTTTAGAATCACGATGATGTTGGAAAAAAAGGACGCAGATTTAGCTAGAATACCTACATGGTCAAAAAGTTACAGGAGGGGGGAAGGGGTTAAGGTGCCTGCAGTTGCAGGGGAGATTCTTCAGTTGTCCTTAGTGCACCACAGGTATGGAGGAAGGACACAGACAAAGCTTTGGATGGAGAGGGAGACGAAGTCGGGTGAAGTCGAAGTCCAGCAAAGTCCAGAGTGTCCAGATGGTCGAAGGTCAGTGGTTTCTTTTAGTAGAATCTTGCCAACAAAAAATCTAAAGTCTTTCAGCCAAGTAAGCCCTTATGTACCCACGGGAGAGGGTTGGACAGATTTGGGGGACCCCCCAGGGTAGGGTCAGGACAGAGGGAATATTACACCCATGTCCTTTGTCCAGTTTTGCACCAGAGCAGGAGCCAATGGCTCCCAGAACTGGTTTGAGCTGGACTATGCACAGGGACACCAAATATGCCCCAGTGCAGACTTCCAGGCACTCCCAGAGTGCACCCACCCAGCCATAATACACTAAATCCTTTCTGGGAGGTGGTCACACCTCCCTGTGACCGCATGCCTATTGTGGTACCTTCCTCTGCTCAAGATTGTCTCAGCATCAGGAGGACAGAAATATGTCTCTGGTCGGCAGCATCCATTTTGAGCTGACTGGGTCAAGAACGCTGGCACCGGTTAGACCAGTGACCCCACAAATCTTGCTTCTGAAGGGTGGAAATATACCTCCCACACTGGTTACCAATGTGTGGTATGATTCCAAAGTGTTTGATACCAAACACAACATGTTCCTATGCAGCCGCTTTTGAGATAGCATTTACCACGAGGTTATAATTCACCTCTACCTATATGTCCAGCTGAGTCACAGACAGTCCAGCAGAATGGTCTCCGAAGGCTGCAGAGGGGCTCTGCTCATGCAGGGGCACCCCCTAACTAAAAACCCAGCACCCTGCCTTCAGGATTGATAAGGCCTGATATAGGGGTGACTTATAGGTTTTAATTGTAATGACCTGTAGATATAGTGAAACTAGATCTAACATAACTGGTGCAAGCACCATCTTACACAGGTTGTAGTAGCCGACCTGTAGTTCCATTTTGCATGGCCTCTCATGGGTGGCATAATGCATGCTTGAGCCCATGGGAGGCCTCTGGGGTACCTATGCCCTGGGTACATGGGTACCATATACTAGGGACTAATAAGGGTACCCCAGTATCCAATCTGGAGTTTACCAAAGTACATGTATGTCAGTTTAAAGGAGAAAGCAAATAGACTGGGGTCCTGATTAGCAGGATCCCAGTTAGACTAGTCAAAAACAGTGCAACATCCAGCAAAAAATGGGGGTAACCATAAGACCCAGATCCTACTTTCCTACAATGACCCTTTCATGCTACCTCCCATTAGAAATCGGAAAGAGTCTCATAAACCTTTTTGCACATTAGAATGACTTACCTGACTCTCAAGATTCAAAAATCTAAGTTTTGTTTGTACATAGTAAAGAACATTTTTAGTATTGCAAATGTGAGTTTTTGCAATTTGCAGGCTCCGTAAATGCAAAAGTGTTTGGTACATCAGAATGTAAGAAATCGTCCATCTTCCCTTTCTGGTCCTATGCTTCTGGAATTCCAACAGGTTAAAGATTTTGCCACCTGTACTAGATTTCTGAATGATTTTAGTTTGATCATTTAAATTTCCTCAATTAATTCCCACATTTTTAGCTGTTTCAGTTTAATAGCACATTGTTTAATTTCTTCACCTTGACTTGAGGAACAGGTCGCAATTTTGGTATCAGTGGTTGTAACTTTTTACGCAGATACCCAAAGATATTAACTAATTCTCAATGAGCTGTACCTTGACATACTATTAAACAGCGTTGGTTCCTTCATGGGAGTGGAGGAGTGCCACCCCTCCCCCCCACTACTGGGCGGAAAGGGTAAAAAATAAAATGCTAACAAAATGGTTTTATTAACATTTTATTATTGATACTTTCTGCCAACAAATGGAGTATGAAGGCAGGGTGAGGCCAGTGTGTCACTGCTGGCAATGATTGTCAGTAGTGAGGAGTGGCCACTTAAGTTTGATGTGCTAATGTTGGTTTGGTCAGCTACCTTGCTATGGCCAAATCAACATGGTCAATTCAAACCTCTCTAATCCAGCTGTCCTACAGTGCCTTTTGGAGCGAGGAGGCAGCCTGCTCCAGCCAATAAAAACGCTTCACTCATGCTGCTTAACAGCAAGAGTAAAATGTATTCATTGGATGAGAGAGTTAGCTGCAGACTCTGCCCTTGAAGGACGTGCTGAAAAACAAGGAGGATGTGCTGCAGAACGTCGAGTGGCAGTGTAAGGGAAGTGATTTTTTAAAGTGTATATTTATATGGATGTGTATGTTATTCTGTTTATTTGCTATGTGTTTTTTTGCGCCCTTCCAATGTGATTAGTCACCAACCACTACAAGATTGTAATGCTTGTTTTGTGTAATACGCACCTCCTTTTAAATTATCCGTCTGGCCTTTCTATGGGTGATTTCTCCTGGATTCTAATAACATTGGGTGTTCTGGGAACACTCGGAAGCTCTGAAGTTTCGGGCCCGTCAGAAAGGTTTTATTTTTGCAATACCTGGAAGATCCACATCATGCCATTTTCAATTTGTAGAAGGTGGCTTTTCAAGTTTTTGTTTAAGTACAGTTAACAGGGTTGTGTGTTGGAACCATGCAGGCATTTTACCACATCTGCTTTAACAATGTGGTCCGAACAATGAAGGAGTCTTTACGGCGACTTACCTCATGCAAATCGCTGGACTATGGAATAGTATACTTTACTATTCCAACTGCAGTCTGTGCAACAGTAGGGAAAGTGTTGGTCTCAAAGTCCAGCATTAGTCCAACACTTTCCTTAAGGCAAATTGTTGTAATGACTTGTGCGGTAAAGGAATGCATTGTAAAGACACATTTATGGTATGAACCACAGTATTGAGGCACAGTGTGGTTTGAGCTATGATGTAACAACTGTTTCCAGTCAGCAGTGCCTCCAATTTAATTTCCATATTTCTTTCAGAGCATTTCTTCATCTGAGCATTTCTACAGTGAGCTATTTTCTCTTGTTTTTTGAGGATGACAATAATACTTGCCTGGCATCTTCATCTCATTATTTTCCTGTCCTCTTATTTGCCTATTCCAGCTCATGGTGTGCTAAACATTTGTGAGCTCATTTACAGGATTTTGGCGTAGGTCAGTGCAACACCAAAGTGAAAGGGCAGGAATGCATCGTATTTATACAATATGGTGCATTCCTGTCCTTTCTCCATGCGCTGGCGCTGTTTTTGCAGCCTGGTGCCAATGTAGGCACCTTGCACCATGGTGCGAGTGTGCCTCCGTTGCATTTAGGATTGTTTTTGTGCAGCAACGGACACCTTCCTGCAAAAAAAATAAATCCTAAGCAGTGTATTCCTCTTTCTGTTCTGTAGCACACATACAAAAAGGCAAAAATGGAAAAATAAACATATTTCACCTCATTACGCCTACGTTGGGTGGCGTACGTACTAGGTGCTTCTCCAGCTTTACATGATTTTGTAAATCTGGGTCAGCATCAAATTCCATATGTGTAGCATGGGAAAACCCATCACAACACCCATGGAACACCTACAGGGTGAAGAGTAAGGCAATGCTGTGAGGCCACTCAAAGCTACGCCGAGTGGCTATGCGTGGCTTCATAAATTAGATGGAGAATCCTGCGTCACACCACTTTATGTGGTGCAAAAGTGACAAAGAGTTCTCATAAAGAAGCTCCTTGGTCTAGTGCTGTATTCATGCAAGTTTTATGTTTTTGAAAAAAGAAAAACATTATTCTGCCAGTCATAAACCCCACCCTATTTATTAGTCCAATCAATTTTACAATAGTCACATATTATTAAACCGATATAAGACATTTCAAATAAAGTGAGTTCAAATTAGTCTGATTCTTGTCCTAATATTAATTGCCAATGACATGGTGATCCTCTGCCCCACCGCCTCGTGTCTTTTTCTGAAAACTGGTGCTTCTTAACTGAAGAAAGCATAGACTGAAAACGTATCCACAACATTTAGCAAACAGCATTCTAATCCCTAAAGTTACAGGTGAGTAACTCTATTTTAATGAAAATTACGAATCCCAGTAACAAGTCCATGTTTGCTAGTTATCAGGTTTATCATTCTTATTCAATGTTTGATTGCCTTATGTTCAAATCGCATCTTATATTTTGTGCTTCTATTTTGAAACGCTGCTGCCTTTGTATGTTTTTTTGTATCAGGCTAGAGAACGGACGCAAGCAGCAAGAGCTGCAGCGCTGGCGGGCCCAAAGGCAACTCAGCTCGAAATGGTCGATGGGTATGTACCAGTTTATTCTCAATACTTTTATTTTTGATTTACCGTATGTGAACTAAACATGTCATAACAAAATATTTCATAACATTTTAATATAACAATATTAATAGTACTAGGTAATAGATCGAATTGTACTAAGATCTCATTCAAGTTTAACCAGTGTCTATTTGTGGTTATAGGTTTATATTTCTCTAATAGAAATTTGGCAACTATAAACCTATATAGAATGAATACAAAAAATTGGTAACCTCAAATAATAGATACAAAAGGAAGAGAAGCAAAGACAACAGGCCGGAATCATACAACTGTGGGTATAAACGAGGCATAACCCTGTGCCAGCTGTCCTGAAAATATATGAAAATCTCATTATGGAGTTTAGATATTAACATCTGTTAGGAGTATGCATTAACAGAATAGATACTGCCTGACCAGCAGATGCAATCTTCCTTTTTGTCCATATTCATTTCCAATGATGTCAAGGCACTTATGTTCACCCGTTTTTGTCTCTCGTACAAACCATTGGCAGAATTGTAAAGAATATAGACAACATAATAATTTATCTGCGTCCCCTTGACAAGGTGAATAAGACTTCTTCCTTGTGAAAGATAACGAGATTGTATATGTCTTTTAATTTTCCCCTATTTAAATCCTTTTAAAGATATTTGCCCAAATGACCAGAGCCTTATCACAATACCACAGCATATGAAACATGTTTGTCTATGTGTATTACAATATTTGAATATGCCAACACATTGTGTCTCAAAATTGTAGCATTTCTTTGTGCAATAACTGAAAGTCCTTTCCCTCGTAAATATATATTTTTATATGTCCTTCTTGAAAGTTTTGGGGTGATCCGTCAATAAAGGGCTGAGAGAGAGGTCACAAAATGCATTTTCCCTGCATTCATTTCCATAGGAACTTTAGACACGGCTACAGCCCAAACAGATGAACGGATTTACACCAGATTTGTCAGGAAGGTAGATGTTGGTCCAGGGAAATGCCTTTTTGATTTCGTGTAAATCCGTTCAATAGTTGCGGAGTAATTTAAAGAAATTTCCAGTTGTATATATAGGGACGCAGAGCATTTGCGGCCCCTTCCGTTCTTGTGCTGACATGTGATTGGTTCGTAGCACTTCAAAACAGGAAGTGTTGCCAGACATCTCGGGACTCGGCTTGGGCCGAGTCCTAGAAAACAACTTAAAAAAGAAGGTGGCAGGGTAGAAATACACTGACCCCCATAGTCCTCTTGGGGGAGTGCCACAGGACCATGCATGGTCAAAAACAGCATAAAAAAAAAGTTCTAGACAATTTTTTTTAATGGAGCATGGGCTTCTGCTCTTCTTTAGTAATCGCCCCAGGGTGGGCCAAGACCCGGGGGCATTCACATATGAAAGGGCAGGGCACGGCAAACCGGACACTCCTCCTGGGGCTTATTGATGCCCTAGGAACCACCACCTCCCTGGGGCTTCTTTACAAATGAATGCGAGGAAGGCCTGGATGGCCTTCTCTGCTGCCCCAAGACCACCGCCTCTCTGGAGCTTATTAGTTTTTAAATAGGGGGGCCTCTCAGCCAACCCAGCCCTGGGGACCGCCACTCTCCAAAGGTTTTATTTTAAAACAATGCAGGAACTGCATGGGTCACCCTGCAGCCTTGGAGTCGCCACTTCCCTGGGGCTTTAACCTGAAATACTGGTTGGGGGATGAAGTTCACTGTATTCCCGAGGGTCCTTTGGGGCCAACTATACCTCATGCTACCTCCAGTAAGTCCCCAGTAAGTCCCACACAGCAGAATTGGTGAGAGGTCTTCGAAAGCCATGACTTCTTTCTTCACCACTCTGCAAAAGTGAATACTGTTCCAGTACTGGTTGTGGAATGAATTCCTCTTGGATGCTGAGGGACCTTGGGGGTGAAGAAGCCCTCCTGTTACCTCCAGTAAGTCCCATACAGTGGGATTCCTGTCAGCCGGTTGGAGGCCCCACCCCCTTTCTCCACCACTCTGCAAACACAATTACCTGAGCTAACTATAACTTACGCCACTGTATGCACTGCTTATGACCTAACATATTACACCACTCATGAGATGGTCAGTCACATTACAATTTCGGCCTTGGGGGCCCCATCCCCCAGGACACATAATTAAAAAAATGATAACAATTCCTAAAGGAAGAGGGGCACCGTAGCCCCCCTCCTAGTCCGCTTTTAGCCCTGTGATCCCATTCCCTGGATCCTGTTCATTTCCTTATTTATTTTTTTATTATTAAAAGAGGGAAGGAGCCTTGTGGCTCCCCTCTCAGCGCCGATTTCGGCCCTATGGATCTCATCCCCAGAGACCGGCCGTTCTTTAAAAAAAAGAAATCATAATGGAAAAGGGGCTGTGCAGCCACCCTCTTAGGCACATTCTGTCCCAGGACCCCATCCCTCAGAGTCTGGCCATTTCCTTAATTTATTAGTATTTTCAGAAGAGGCTGCATGCCCCCCCCCCTCCACAGGCAGAATTGGGATCCGAGGACCTCATCCCCTGGGGCCTGCCTATTTAAGGTGGATGACTCCAGGGCACCCACTCACCAATTGGGCCGCGGGGGAGCCTGAAGTCCACTACGGTCCCTGCCGGCTCCCCGCCTCCTGCGGGAGCCTGCATTCCTTTGACACCCACGGAACTGCTAATATGTTGCTCCCTTGATTTCAAAGCAGTGTCTGTTTGCCTGCTCACTTGACAGCGGGAAGGCAAACAGACATGCTCTGCTTTCAGCAAGCGAGAGGAGTCTTGCTCTCTCTTGCTGAAAGCGGAAAGTTTGCTTTGGCTTGGTGGGAGCGATGCTCCCACCTAGCGATATAAAACTGCAATGTCCCAGGGATGGGCAGCCTGGGACATTGCTAGAGCCGGCCCTGGGAGAGTGGCAGTGCCCAGGGCCATGTAAGGCTCCATGAGGTGGGGCCTGCTCCCCCTTCAATGTTAATTAAGCTCCAGGGAGGTATTGGTCTCCAGGGCTGGGATGGCTCCTGTATGTAATGTAAGAGACTTGCCTCAGGGAGATGGGGCTGCTTGGGGTCCGTGTGGCCCCCGCATTTCTCATAATTAGCTCGGTGGAGGTGGCAGTCTCTGGGGCTGTGGGGGAGGCCATAAGGGCCTCCCTCGCATTAGTTTAACTCATAAACTCCAGGGAGGTGTCTGTCCCCAGGACTTACGGAGCCAGAGTATGCCACCCATATTTTTACTGTTTACAGCCCCGGGGAGATGGCAGTCCCCGGGGCTTTGCATATGCCTAAGAGGAGGGCCCCCGAACCCTCCCTCCATCATGCCAAAGAGATTTGGGCCACATGGGGGCATTAAAAAAAGACGCGCAGAAGACCACATGTCTTTTTTTTATCTAATGTTGCTGCGGATCCACTTTGTTCCTAAATATAATTACCTACTGCATATATATATATCAACTCCAACACCAGTTTGTCAATGAACACGTTCCAACACCACGTGTATGCTAACTCTTCAAAGTTTATTTAAATTATAGCATAACACATTTCGTCAGTCTCTCCTGCCTTCCTCACAACTATATATATATATATATATATATTACCTACTGGCGGTCGCCAGTAGGTATATATAGTTAGGATTTTTTCTCTATGGGTTTTTTGAAAATTCTATGTCTAATAACTTTGGCGTTTGTGGACGGAATCGGCTGAAATTTTCAGGAAAATGGCACATTTTGTTTCTGAGCAGCCCTTGAAAATTTGGGGGGGGTTCGTCCAGTGGGGGCCGAGAAAAAAGGGGGGTCCCAAAACGTGTTTTTAACATTGAGTTTTCCATAGGGCGGTTGGCCTCACTTTTAGCCCGAACGGCTGAATGGATTTGCACGAAACTTGGCAAAATTGTAGGGACTGGTAGCCCGATGTGCCTTTTGTAGGTCTCAATATATGTGCTCCAGTGTATTTTGAGAAATTAACGTTTAAAAAAAGATATATATCTGTAACAGCGGACCGGTTAGCGCTCTGGTTCGCGGACTTTTCGCGCAACGGAGCTTTGTGAAGCGAAGCTGATTGGTTCTCCGGCGTCTGTCAACATTCCAAACAGTCCGTAGCGGCCGCCATCTTGTCTCTCGGTAGGATCGAGAGACAAGAGGAGGTCAAAACAAAGGGGGAAATAACTATAAGGGGGCATAGTAGATCCTCGCTGACCCCCTAGGTTTGATGTGGAGGTTTTAAAAGGGCCCTGCGGGGCAAAAAAAAATAATAATAATAATAATCGAACGGCTGAATGGATTTGCACGAAACTTGGCAAAATTGTAGGGACTGGTAGCCCGATGTGCCTTTGCTAGGTCTCAATATATGTGCTTCAGTGGATTTTGAGAAATTAACGTTCAAAAAAAGATATATATCTGTAACAGCGCACCGCTTCGCGTACTTTTCGCGTTACGGAGCTTTGCGAAGCGAAGCTGATTGGCTCTCCGGTGTCTGTAAACATTCCAAACAGTACGTAGCGGCCGCCATCTTGTCTCTCGGTAGGATCGAGAGACAAGAGGAGGCCAAAGCGAAGGGGCAAATGACCATAAGGGGGCATAGTAGATCCTCGCTGACCCCCTAGGTTTGATGTGGAGGTTTTAAAAGGGCCCCGCGGGGCAAAAAAAAAAAATAATAATAATAATCGAACGGCTGATGACCATAAGGGGGCATAGTAGATCCTCGCTGACCCCCTAGGTTTGATGTGGAGGTTTTAAAAGGGCCCCACGGGGCAAAAAAAAAAAATAATAATAATAATCGAACGGCTGAATGGATTTGCACGAAACTTGGTAAAATATTAGGGACTGGTAGCCCGATGTGCCTTTGCTATGTCTCAATATATGTGCTTCAGTGCATTTTGAGAAATTAACGTTCAAAAACAAGATATATATCTGTAACAGCGCTCCGCTTCGCGGAGATAAAATTATATGTGTATTACCTAGCTGTTGCTAACACCAGTTAGCGACGGCTAGTAGGAGATAGCGACCATCTTGGGTCCCACTTTGCATGTGAGTGATATTTATCACTAATGACATGCAAAGTGGGCATGCCAAGATGTTAGCGACTGGAAACAGTCGCTAACATCGCTATCTCTTATTATCAACTTTTGGAAATATTCGAGATAAGCGCGAATATCTCCAAAAAGTAACAGCTGCCCTGAGCAGTTCTTAGCCATGTTATCCAATGGGAGGTGGATAACATGGCTAAGAGCATTAGCTCGGTAATGCATGAATATCGCGGAGTTTTCAGCGATATTAATGCATTGCGCTAGTTTTTTATCGTATTTGCGATAAACCTTGATAATTGCAAGGTTTATCTGCGATAATTTCTGACGGTAAAAAAATCTTTGCAATGCATCGTTAGGGATAAATATCGCTTAACTTTGGTAATATGCCCCAACGTCTGTTAACGTTCGATTCGAAGGAAATCAGGAATTGTTGAAAAACATTGTGTGCGCCATCTTGTCTTTTTTCAAATGCCACACTTTTGTCGTGCACGGCAGCCATTTTAGATGCCTTGACCAGATCCACTCTGTGCACGCTGTCGATCCTTAGCATGGCTCCCCACCCTCGCAAGCATCTCCCCCAGGCAGTGGTCACCCCCGCTCTCTGTTTTATGCATGGGTAATAAACCTCCCCCCATCTGCGCTGTTCTTCCCTGAGAATCACACCCTGTGCCCGCCCGACACCTCCCTTTCGCCCTATTCACTACCGCACCCTCTGACACTCCTTTTCCTCTGTGTCCGATTGTCCAGGCCGGTCCTAGGCTATCAGCTAGCCCTGCAGATGTAGTTTATGGCCACAGCTGTAAAGAATCACCCGTCTTCAAAGGAGTTATAGTAGATCAAGGCCCACACTCGATGAGATCCGTCACAGCAGAAGCGTTGCTATTATCTGAAAACCATCCTGTATTGTGATTGGGGAGGGGACCGAGCGTGAAGCGGAAGATTCCAGGGATGACTCTTTGTACATCAAAGTTTTTACAATTATGTGTCACATTAAAAATATATAGCACTCCGACAAAGTAGTAAGATTATAAAACTTTAATAATTTATAAATATATACAAGAAAACAAAAATAGTAATAACATATAAACATTTTTAGAGAAAAATAACGAAGTAGCGGTCGGCTGTGCGAATAGTCCCAACGCAGCACAACGTCCAGATTTCCGGCGTGGGGCGTCGCGGGGGGTGGGTGATCAGTAGCAAACTGTTGTGCGAATAGTTCCAAGGCAGCAGAACGCGCCGAAATCTAGATGACACGAAAGTGATGTCTAGTAAGTTGCCACCCAGCAAATAACGGCGTGGGGCGTCGCGGGGGGTGGGTCATCAGTAGCAAACTGTTGTGCGAATAGTTCCAAGGCAGCAGAACGATGGCACCAAGGTGATGTCCAGTAAGTTGCCGCACTGGTTTTGGTATCCTACAATGCTGCTCCGAATAACGGCGTGGAGCGCCCCGGGGGAGGCGGCGTGAACGGGCCTCTCCAGGTGGAGTCTCATCTGTTTTAGTGGGGCGCCCCTTTACCGTTTCAGTTGCCATTCCGTCCGCTTTTGGTCCACTGTGTCAAAATCCGCCATTCAGCTGAGTTGCGCCCACTCTTGCGGTGCAGCGATAGGCGGCTGTCACAGGACTCTCAAAATGGCGGCAGGCTGTTTCCTTTTTGGGCCTGGTCCACTGAAATGGCCCTGGGACACCTTGGAAATCGGACGCTTGTCTGCTAGGTCTTGGACCCCATTCTCGAAAGCGTCCCCTCCGCCTTGAGAATTCATCAAAAGTTTTGGGGGCTCCGACTCCTGCAGGCTTCTGGTGGGGAGCGGCTGCCATGATTGCTCGCGGAATGACCACGACTGAGCTACGAGATGGTGGTGCTTTCATGCTGACGCCAGCTTCAGTCTGAAACATCCAGAAACAAGGTGGGGCTTTCATCGTTTGGGGGAAAAAAAAAGTTTTCATCCAATGAAAAGTGTTGTTTTTAGGTCATATGATCAAGCCTTCCATCATTAGGAAACCAAAAGTAAAATGAACCAATGAAAAGTTTTATAAACAAGTCACATGACCTGTTATGCGGCATAGGGTATAAAATGCGGAGAAAATACGTTGGCACGTGAGGCGGCGTCAGTAGCGGACCGATGTGCGAATAGGCCGAAGGCAATACAACGCCCCAAGATCCGGATGGCACCGAGGTGGTGTCATAGTTGAGAGTTCTGAGCAGCGGTTGTAACACTGTCTGAAGCTTATTTGCAGCTGCTGCAGCTTCACTACGCGCCAAGATCCGGATGGCACCGAGGTGGTGTGTAGGAAGTTGCCGCACTGGTGTGGCCATCCTACAATGCTGAAAGTCGGCGTGGGGCGCCCCGTTGGCCTGTGAGTTTGCGTCAGTAGCGGACCGATGTGCGAATAGGCCGAAGGCAGCACAACGCGCCAAGATCCGGATGGCACCGAGGTGGTGTCTAGTAAGTTGTCGCACTTCTGTGGCCATCCTACAATGTTGAAAGTCGGCGTGGGGCGCCCCGTTGGCCTGTGAGATGGTGTCAGTAGCGGACTGATGTGTGAATGGGGCCAAAGGCAGCGCAACAATATTTTCTACTATATTTCCGGTGTAGAAGACACCACAAGGCGCTGAGATGCCAAGATCCGGATGGCACCGAGGTGGTGTGTAGCAAGTTGCCACACTGGTGTGGCCATCCTACAATGCTGAAAGTCGGCGTGGGGCGCCCCGTTGGCCTGTGAGATGGCGTCAGTAGCGGACCGATGTGCGAATAGGCCGAAGGCAGCACAACAATATTTTCTGACTGACACCACAAGGCGCTGAGATGCCAAGATCCGGATGGCACCGAGGTGATGTCTAAGTTGCGGACTGTTGTGCGAATGGGGCCAAAGGCAGCGTAACAATATTTTTTGTATGGAAGATACCACTAGGCGTTGAGATGCCAAGATTCGGATGGCACTGAGGTGATGTCTAGCAAGTTGGTGTGGTCATCCTACAATGCTGAAACTCGGCGTGGGTCACCCCATTAGCCTGTGAGATGGCGTCAGTAGCGGACCGATGTGCGAATAGGCCGAAGGCAGCACAACGCGCCAAGATCCGGATGTCACCGTGGTGGTTTCATAGTTGAGAGGCACTTCATCTGCAGTGGGGCGCCGAGATCCGGATGGCACCGAGGTGATGTCTAGCAAGTTGCTGTACTGGTGTGGTCATCCTACAATGCTGAAACTCGGCGTGGGTCGCCCCATTAGCCTGTGAGATGGCGTCAGTAGCGGACCGATGTGCGAATAGGCCGAAGGCAGCACAACGCGCCAAGATCCGGATGTCACCGTGGTGGTTTCATAGTTGAGAGGCACTTCATCTGCAGTGGGGCGCCGAGATCCGGATGGCACCGAGGTGATGTCTAGCAAGTTGCTGTACTGGTGTGGTCATCCTACAATGCTGAAACTCGGCGTGGGTCGCCCCATTAGCCTGTGAGATGGCGTCAGTAGCGGACCGATGTGCGAATAGGCCGAAGGCAGCACAACGCGCCAAGATCCGGATGTCACCGTGGTGGTTTCATAGTTGAGAGGCACTTCATCTGCAGTGGGGCGCCGAGATCCGGATGGCACCGAGGTGATGTCTAGCAAGTTGCTGTACTTGTGTGGTCATCCTACAATGCTGAAACTCGGCGTGGGTCGCCCCATTAGCCTGTGAGATAGCTGTTCTTTGGATTTGGGCCTGGCTCGTCTGCTGTAGTGGGGCGCCCCTTTACCGTTTCAGTTGCCATTCAGCTGAGTTTCGGCTGCTCTTGATGCTACAGCGACAGGCGGCTGCAACAGGACTCTCAAAATGGCGGCCTGTTCTTTGGATTTGGGCCTGGTCCACTAAAATGGCCCTGGGACACCTTAGAACTCGGACGCTCGATTTTTTTTTCCTTTCCTGTACATGCAAAAAAAGGTAAATGCCCGGTACGTTACACGCTTCATCTGCCACGATGAACTCTCCAGAGGAACCGAAAAAAAATATAGTTGTGGTAACTATACCATGCATCGTCATATGGAGAGGTGGCACCAATTAATTATAGTGCTGCATAAAAGAGAGATTTGGAGGAGAACCCGTGACCTGCTAGTACATTCATCAAAGAAGTGGCACTGAGAGCTTCAGAGGCAAGGGAAACGGTCCCAAATATTTAGAAGAACTTTGGAAAGATTAAAATGACATGTTTAGATTGTGGCAAATTAATTTCATGTGGACAGATGAGTGTTACTCTAATAAATACAGCATATGAACATCATCATAGTCGATGGTTGGTAGAGACATTTTGACTATATCCTGGACCTGCCCGTCCTCGCCCAAAATGGCGCCAGAATAAATGGGACTCGTAACTCCTTGTTGTGTACTGGTTGCAGAACCTTGAAATCACGAGATACGTATGCAGTTTTGAAGCACATGGCGGGCGGGGACGAGAATTGATTGAATATTTCGACATCCCTATTGATATTAAGTTCTGATGTGTTATTGATTACTGTACTGTTGAAAGTTCGAATTAACGTCACCCATGGTACTTGCCCGCAAATGTATATCTAGATAATTTTATTGTAACTGGCCCTGTCGTATTTTAATTATAAAATGTACGTCCACCGATTCCGTAACTGTTAGACACCTTAGTTCTTGCAACCTAATGGCCCGCCCGTTACGTTCCTCTACAGTGTAAATGTCTATTCATCATATACGATTACAGTTTGCTCCGTGGCCGGCCCACGTGGTTATAGGCTCGTATTTGTATAATGAAATTTTCACAATAAAGGTTTTTAAAAGAAAACATGGTAGTAGTATATACATTGGTAAAGTTTTTAATAATAGTCACTGTTTTAGAATCATTAAAAGGCAAGTGAAATAAAGCAGACCAATTACATGAAGGGTAAAAGGTATAATACGAAGGAACGCAGTAAAGATAAATGGTCAAGGGCTGTTGTGTTTTCTATTCCTGCAACATAAAGTGATCGATAAGAATCTCATATTCAGGCGTATCGGCGACTAAGACAGCAGGTCGACCCTCTTTTGCTCAACGGCTCCGTCATGGGACGAAGAAACGCTCTTTTTCTCGAAAAAAGAATATATTTTACTGGCAGGACAGTTGTAAAATTTCCGGGAAAGTACATTAGCCTGGAACATTATAACATATATTTAAGAAAAAATAATGTTCGGAAGTAATGAAAAGCGTAATTTTTAGGTCATATGACCAAGCCTTTCATCATTACAATAAGAAAAGTAAAATGAACCAATGAAAAGTTTTATTAACAAGTCACATGACTTGTTATGCTTACGTTACGCGCTGCGCGCCCCGGATGACTTCCGGATGCGCTAACGCGGCGCGTCATATGACGCATTACGCGACAACGCAGGTACAGAATATAGTCAAAATGTCTCCACCAACCAGCGGTCGGAACACAACCCCTTTCAGCAGGCTAAATAGTTCTGTTAAATGACAACAGAAGGGACAGGCAACAAGAACCATCAGTCAAAGAGGGGAGGGCTAGTTCTTCTCTACCGGGTTACATTGGGGCGCTACCGGAACTGATCGAATTGGTAGTCTACAGTGTTTCTGGATGTTTCAGACTAAAGCTGGGGTTAGCATGAGAGCAGCACCATTTCGTAGCTCCGTCGTGGTCATTCCGCAACCAATCATGGCAGCCGTTCTTTATCGTTATTTTGGGCGGGGTGGGTGGCGGAGCCGAGCTGTTTTGCAGCCATCATTGTGTGGAGTTCAGTTCATCTCACTAGTTTTGTATTTGTCATGAGGGGTTGTTCCTAATGTTTCTATTTTAGCGAGGTCAAAAAGAGATCCTATTAGTGGCCTACTGATTTTGCTCGATTCCTTTTCTTTTTTTTTTACACGATTTTTCGTTATCTGCAAAGACTAAACAGAGTATTGCGACTCTGTGTTTGTTTGTAAATAGAGAATGAACCAAAGAGAACTAATTCTAAAACAGTAAATACTTGGATAACAATGAATCAAATGGAGAGAGAAGCAGGCACGACGGATTACAATGGGGGCAAAGACCTGCGTTAACTACCTTTCACTATCTGCAAAGAGAGAGTACTCCTAATAGAAATGAGGGGGGGGGGGCACCATTCAAAGCAGATCAGTGTGCATAAACACGAAAATGTTTTCACTTACCACGTACTTGACATTCGACAGCTTATGATATTTGCTATTAAAAAACCATTGAAATTCACTGAAAAAACCATAGGTTATAGACCATATATAGTTAGGAATTAGCATTTACAAAACCTTGAAAATTCACTGAAAAAACCATAGGTTATAGACCATATATAGTTAGGAATTAGCATTTAAAAAACCTTATTTTACTCACACAAAACCATTGAAATTCCATATATAGTTAGTTGCACTAACTATATATCGCGCACCTGCAATCCACTGCTGATGATGTCACATATTACATCATTCATGACATGGTCAGTGACATCACTGATGACATCACTGATGACATCTCAAATGACATCACTGATGACATCACTGATGACAACATCCAGTGACTGTATGTTTCTGTAAAGTTAAAATGTGTCTTACATATTGAAGAATGAGTGGAAGTATAAGTGTCTGGACAAAGGATTTAGTAGGTGCATGACTGAATGCATGAGTGAGTGATTAAATGTGTCTCACTGAGTGCATGGGTTAGTGACTAAAGTGTCTTAATTTGTGCATCATTATGTCTGTTGTTCTGTAAACTGCTGCATGTTTTGATCAGTAGCTATATAATTAACTATATGGGTTACTGATTGATTGTCCAAGTATTTGTATGGGAGACTGAGTGTGTGTGTGGCTGGCTGGGAGGTGTGTGACTCTGTGCAGATCAATGTGTACTTGTATCAATGATTGTATAACAAGGTAAGTATGTGTTAGTATATGTTTGAAAATGTAAGGTGCTCTATGTTTAACTGTATAGACAAGAAAATGGAAGTGTCATTGATTCTTTACAGGACTGACTAGGTGTGTGAGTAACTCCATGGATGAGTGGCAGACTGTGAGTGTCTGTATAGGTGTATGAGTGCATATGATAGTGTTGTAAAGATGAGTGATTGTATGTATGAATGATAGTATGGGTGAATGAGTGAAGGTGTGTGTAGACGTAGGAATCAGTGAGTGCGTATGTAGTAACTAGTATTGGTGTGTCAATGGTTTCAAAAATTATATTCTGTATTTAACACTGGGTGAAACAGAGGTTATATTAAAATGTGAGGAGATGCATTGTATTGTCACATGAATGATATCATCAGTGATGTGGTCATTGATGTCAAATGAGATGTCATCAGTGATGTCATCAGTGATGTCATTTGAGATGTCATCAGTGATGTCATCAGTGATGTCACTGACCATGTCATGAATGATGTAATATGTGACATCATCAGCAGTGGATTGCAGGTGCGCGATATATAGTTAGTGCAACTAACTATATATGGAATTTCAATGGTTTTGTGTGAGTAAAATAAGGTTTTTTAAATGCTAATTCCTAACTATATATGGTCTATAACCTATGGTTTTTTCAGTGAATTTTCAAGGTTTTGTAAATGCTAATTCCTAACTATATATGGTCTATAACCTATGGTTTTTTCAGTGAATATATATATATATATATATATATATATATATATATATATATATATATATATATATATATATATATATATATATATTCACTGAAAAAACCATAGGTTATAGACCATATATAGTTAGGATTTAGCATTTTAAAAACCTTATTTTACTCACACAAAACCATTGAAATTCCATATATAGTTAGTTGCACTAACTATATATCGCGCACCCGCAATCCACTGCTGATCATGTCACATATTACATCATTCATGACATGGTCAGTGACATCACTGATGACATCACTGATGACATCTCAAATGACATCACTGATGACATCACTGATGACGTCATCCAGTGACTGTATAATTCTGTAAAGTTAAAATATGTCTTACATATTGAAGAATGAATGGATGTATAAGTGTCTTGATGAAGGATTTAGTAGGGGCATGGCTGACTGTATGAGTGACTGATTAAATGTGTCTCACTGAGTGCATGGGTTAGTGACTAAACTGTCTTAATTTGTGCATCATTATGTCTGTTGTTCTGTAAACTGCTGCATGTGTTGATCATTAGCTATATGATTAACTGTATGGGTTATTGATTGGTTGCCCAAGCATTTGTATGGGAGACTGAGTGTGTGTGTGGGTGGCTGGGAGGTGTATGACTCTCTGCATAGATGTGTGAGCAGTTGATTGACTGGATGTATGGGTTCAAAAGTGCATGTGGAAACAGCTGTATGGGCGGTTGACTGTGTGCATGAGTGTATTGGTGAGTGAATGGATATCTCAGTGCTACATGTCAAAGTAAGTACATATGTAAAACACAGTACATGTGAGAGTTACCATATATAAATAACTGTGCATAAGAGCCAGTGAATGTGTGAGTGGCTGTATGGATCATTGTGAACTTGTATCCAGGATTGTATAAGTGAGTAAATATGTTTTAGTATATGTTTGAATAAGTAAGGTGTGTATAACTGTATAGTTGAGGAAATGGAGGTGTGATTGATTCTTTGCATGACTGACTAAGTGTCTGAGTAACTCCATGGATGAGTGACAGTCTATGAGTGTCTGTTTACACTGAGTGTATCTAAGGTTATATTAGAGTCTGAAGAGGTTTATCGTATTATCACATGAATGATGTCATCAGTGATGTGATCAGTAATGTCAAATGAGATGTCATCAGTGATGTCACCAGTGATGTCATTTGAGATGTCATCAGTGATGTCATCAGTGATGTCATTTGAGATGTCATCAGTGATGTCATCAGTGATGTCATCAGTGATGTCACTGACCATGTCATGAATGATGTAATATGTGACATGATCAGCAGTGGATTGCGGGTGCGCGATATATAGTTAGTGCAACTAACTATATATGGAATTTCAATGGTTTTGTGTGAGTAAAATAAGGTTTTTTAAATGCTAATTCCTAACTATATATGGTCTATAACCTATGGTTTTTTCAGGGAATTTTCAAGGTTTTGTAAATGCTAATTCCTAACTATATATGGTCTATAACCTATGGTTTTTTCAGTGAATTTTCAAGGTTTTGTAAATGCTAATTCCTAACTATATATGGTCCATAACCTATGGTTTTTTCTGTGAATTTCATTGGTTTTTTAACAGCTAATATCTGTAGCTGTAAAATGTATTCTTCTTTAAATCCAAAAATATATTTTATATGTTTATGAATAATTTTTTTTTAAAATATTTTTTTTTCTTCGTTCCCGCTTCGCAAATCGGGAAGCTTCCCGTTAGCTGACCTTGATGCCGCGAAATAGACCGCGAGCCGGTAAACGTTTCTTTACCGCAAGTGCCGCGTTACAAAACAACATCGTGACGCCTCCCGTCCGCATGACGTTTCACGTTGTCGCGTGATACGTCATATGACGTACTACGTTAGCGAACTGGTACGCGAAGCGAGTCGCAAAGCGCAGGTTTCTGGAAGCAAACCGGGAGGCCCTGCAAAGCGCTTAACGTAAACACAGCAAGTCATGTGACTTGGTAATAACACTTTTCATTGATTCATTTCACTTTTGGTTTCCTAATGATGTAAGACTAGGTCATATAATCTAAAATGAACACTTTTGATTGGTTGAGAACTCTTGTTTTTCCCAAATGATGAAAATCCCTCCTTCTTTCCTCACTCTGACTTTCATCATTGTGAGAGAAAGACCCTTTGTGATCACTGAGCAATGGCTTCTTTAGTAGCTTCAGCTGGTGCTTCCCCACCACCTCCACCACATCCAAGGAAGAGTGGACCACCTGCTCAAGTTATAATTCAACAAGAAGAAGAAGAAGAGGAACAGGAGGACGAGCACGAAGAGAGGCAGTTTTTCCCTGAGCAGCTCAGGATGTCTCACCGGAAAGAAAACTTCATTTGGCAATTTTTTAAAATTCCCAAAGGTCAGAAAAAAGTAAATGCAAGATACGTAACTTGCCTTATATGTCAAGATAGACTGTCCAGAGGGACCGACAAAAAATACAGTTTCGGAAACTACACAATGCATCGCCATATGACTAGGTGGCATCCTAACAACTACAGTGCTGCACAGTTTCGGAACGACCTAGATAATCTCCCTATTATGGCCAGAAGATCTGTTGTACCGGAAGTAACGGGACCAGAGGGCAGGGAGATGGTGCCAAATATACAAATGAGATTTGGTGATGTAAAACACATCTGCGTATTTTGCGATGGATTCATTTCCTACGGAGAAAAAAGCATCACTCTGATCAACAGAGCTATTGACTATCATATGCAAGTTTGTACGAAACGCCCAAAATAATAAATACTTCTTTTTTTTGTTTTGTTGCTCCTGTTGAGCCCTTTACAATGAATCGTTTTCATTGCCCCCTCCAAGAAAAACCCCAAAAAATATAAAACTGTTCCGAAAAATTCAAAAACAGTAAAAAAATGTTCAGAAAAATAAAAAAAAAAGTTCTTTTCAGAACTACCTCCCCGTTATTAAAAAATTGGTACAATATTTGGAACTGTGCCAACCTCTATTTCTCTTAGTTCGCTTCCCAGTTCGCTCGCCGGTACGCGAACCGGAAGCGCACCAAAAACAGTAAGTATAAGGGAAGGAAACAGACAATTATGTTAAAAGAAAGACAGCTATAGGGGAGTAAACTAGAGATACTATTACCCGTAATCCACTGCTGATGATGTCACATATTACATCATTCATGACATGCTCAGTGACATCATCAGCAGAGGATTGCGGGTTTTTTGGCAACATGCCTTATCCACGGTTTAATAACGCTGCCTTTTGCTTTATATAAGTTTTCAAATTGTATGAAATATATACCAATAGGTCGTTATGAACCTTTAGGTAGTGCTTTTCTTCATGAGGTCGGGTCGCTTCCATACACATACAGATGTTTCAAAGATGATCAAGAAGTTTATCTGAATGGAGAGGAATGCACTGAGACGCCAGATCATTCACTAATGTGTAGGCACATACAGTTACACGGTTCATGCAACAAACACCGACCAAATATGGCTTGCGTGTTGCAAGGCACGCCAGTTCCTGCTATCATCCCCACGTTCAAGTTGTTGGAAAATGGTAGTTATTTGATGCTCAATAATGAAGATTGTTCTGAGTTAATTAAAAGTATTCCTTTTATCGTAACAGTAAGTGAACGGGTTATTTGCTGCAGAAATGTTCTATTTCCTCCCACACATGAACATAGGGAGTTTTCGATCTGGCCACAAATACCAACCTTGGGACACGTTTCAACGGCATGGCAAGAATAAGAGCTCTTTTGTCTCAGAGAGAGGTGGCCTTGAGTTCGGCCCGTGAAACTTTCGTACTTCACATAGCGAACACCCGTACAGAGGTGCACACCCTTTTCAATTAAGATTTGCCTTTCAATTTCAGCAACATGTTTCCGACTATCTTTAACGCATCCTCCACAAAGTCCCTGGCGCACTTTTTTAAAGTTGTTACCAGTGGTCTCGTGACTTCATTTGAGAAAATCTTTGGAGTCATCCCTGCTTCCTTTCATTCCATTTTCTCCACTCTGGTTCGTGGATTGGCATTTTTACTTGCATTACCAGCGGACGCTCTTGTGCTTTTTTACATTTTTAAATATGGATGTCCCTCCTATGCAACCTCCCACCCTGCAGCTGCTGACACTGTTCCGCAATCGCATGCTAGAATATTATGGCACAATGCCGTTGGCGATATTAAGCACGGCATATGGATTATCTTTTCGATTCTCCTACTTCACCTGTGTCCAGCCTGTATTTCACTGCCTGACCTGTGACTTCGATTGGGCCATTGATTTGTGTCTCTGCGGACCGGTTTCTCCTGACGTCGACTTTAATCAGCTGATGACTCCTATCATTACTCACGAGTTGGTTTGTCCTGGCGAAAGGATTATGGCTGTGGCATTGATGCATGGACTACTTGGTCCCTGGAATTTACTGGCGGCAGCACAGTCTTTCTTGGAACAGAGCTTTCTTGAAAACCCACCGAGCTGTCCTCTGATGGTGATAGAGGATCCGGTGCTGGGAGAGCACGTATGTTCTTTTCCGCTTTTAAATTGGATGGCTGAACTGTTTTCGGATGAAGACGGTGACTTCCTATTGGAGGCTGTTGCAGCTTATTTTGCATACACAGTTATGTCATAGACCTTTTTCATGTTTGATATGCTGAGTACTAGCATTTCATTGACAATTCATTGACTTATTTGTCAAGTTTTTATTATTTACCTTGCCTATTGGCTTAAGACTCGATAAAGTACTTGGCTGTTTTATTTTTCTTTAGCATTAAATTTTCCTAGTTTTTAATGCTTTACCTTGCCGACCGTCCACATATAAACTTGCAATCTGCTCTCATGAGATGGCACTTCTATTATCTTATTCAGTTCGTTTCCGGATCATGGGGAGGTGTCATCTAGGTCCTGGATATCTTTACACCGTGTTAAGTTAGCATGGGCTCATTACCGGTTTAAACGCCATTTTTCCTTTTTTGCAACTTCTGCACAAGACACTTAGTTGTTGCTTTAGCTTTCCACCTAGTAGTTCATCGTGGTTTACATGAGAATAATATGTTATTGGTCTACTATCTGCTTTACTTGTTAAACTATATCTGTACAGCGAGTGCTAAAGTTTCAAGAACAACACGATACAGAATTGTTATGAGGTCTGATCTCCACGACTTCATACTCATAACATAAGTGCAACTTCTGCCAATTCTGGGCATGAGGCGGGTTTTATATTGCTTTGCCGAACACACATACACAACAGTTGATGCGGTTCACATGAAGAGAGAGCTGGTGTATGCTGATGTGATTCCTTCAAATCTAAGACACTAAAGTATGGGCACGCCCTAAACCAACACAAAGAGACCTTCTTAGCAAATAATATAATATGTGTATTAGGGAGGGTGAGATATAAGCAGCCGCGGGCCGTGGAGGGAGTTACGATGGGGCAGGGAAGCGGGGAGGGGGAGAAGCAGGGTGAAGCCCTCTCTACCTTGCCCCTCCCCCTCCCCGCCTCCCTGCCCCACCGTAACTCCCTCCACGGCCCGCGGCTGCTTATAAGTGTTGCTAACTCTTATTCATTTACAGCATGTTAACATACTGTCACCATTCGCTTTTTATGTACTAGTAACTATGCTGGTAATTTTGCTACTGATAATATGTGTACTTGTATTCTCCACCCTGCTTCTCCCCCTCCCCGCCTCCCTGCCTCACCGTAACTCCCTCCACGGCCCGCGGCTGCTTATAAGTGTTGCTAACTCTTATTCATTTACAGCATGTTAACATACTATCACCATTCACTTTTTATGTACTAGTAACTATGCTGGTAATTTTGCTACTGATAATATGTGTACTTTTATTATCTAAGGTACTACGCCTGAGAAGACGGCATTAGTAAATAAACATTTCAAATACACATCTGTTCTTCTTAACTCCATGTTCTGGTTTCTAAGAAATCTATAACGACCGACTGTTCATGAGTTCCACGTATCCTGAGGTACTATAAGTTCATATTCTGGATTGTCTAAACATTGAGAGTTTGTTATATCCAATGTGATACTGTACCTAGCTTGCTAAGGAGTTTTTGATTACTAACGTGAGTTTTGGGACACCCTAATTCGCCGAGGTTCCAATCCTCTGTCCACAGTTCTGTGTGAGAACAGAAACCCTGCGACAGGGGCACCCCCGACCCTTGCTGGAGCTTCATCACACTTGCGATACAACTCCAGCAATGCATTCGCCGAGGTTCCAATCCTCTGTCCACAGTTCTGTGTGAGAACAGAAACCCTGCGACAGGGGCACCCCCGACCCTTGCTGGAGCTTCATCACACTTGCGATACAACTCCAGCAATGCGCCACCTTTACGGCACAGATACATCACGTATCTGTGCTGTTTTTGCCCCATGATGCGCCGCATTGTAAATGCAGCACACCATAGGTGACGGAACAGCGGCACAGAATGACTAACACATCCCTGGTGATGCGCCAGTCATCATAAATGTATCCCTATGCTTCTTATCTTGTTAGAGATGAACCGCCATATGTATCATCAAAGTTTTTTGCATTTCCTAAATAGCGAACTTTAAGGAATAAATAGCGATTCTTTACCATTCCTAGTTTGCGATGAGCTATTTGCTAATTAGCCGAATGTAGCCCAATGAAGCCCAATGTAGCCCAATGTAGCCCAAAGATGGCCGCCAGACACACAAAAAAACAAATGTAGCCCAAATATCAGCCAGATGTAGCCCAACTATAGCCCAGTGACAGAATGACCAATCAGCTTCGCAAACCTCCGTTACGCGAAGCGGAGCGCTGTTACAGATATATATCTTTTTTTGAACGTTAATTTCTCAAAATCCACTGGAGCACATATATTGAGACCTAGCAAAGGCACATCGGGCTACCAGTCCCTAATATTTTGCCAAGTTTCGTGCAAATCCATTCAGCCGTTCGATTATTATTATTATTATTTTTTTTTGCCCCGCGGGGCCCTTTTAAAACCTCCACATCAAACCTAGAGGGTCAGCGAGGATCTACTATGCCCCCTTATAGTTATTTCCCCCTTTGTTTTGACCTCCTCTTGTCTCTCGATCCTACCGAGAGACAAGATGGCGGCCGCTACGGACTGTTTGGAATGTTGACAGACGCCGGAGAACCAATCAGCTTCGCTTCACAAAGCTCCGTTGCGCGAAAAGTCCGCGTCCTGGGCCACTGCCCAGTCCGCTGTTACAGATATATATCTTTTTTTAAACGTTAATTTCTCAAAATCCACTGCAGCACATATATTGAGACCTACAAAAGGCACATCGGGCTACCAGTCCCTAAAATTTTGCCAAGTTTCGTGCAAATCCATTCAGCCGTTCGGGCTAAAAGTGAGGCCAACCGCCCTATGGAAATTAACATGGGAAAAACCCGTTTTGGGAACCCCCTTTTTTCTCGGCCCCCCCTTGACGAACCCCCCCAAAATTTTCAGGGGCTGCTCAGAAACAAAATGTGCCATTTTCCTGAACATTTCAGCCAATTCCGTCCACAAACGCCAAAGTTATTAGACATAGAATTTTCAAAAATCCCATAGAGAAAAAATCCTAACTATATATTACCTACTGGCGGTCGCCAGTAGGTATATATAGTTAGGATTTTTTCCCTATGGGATTTTTGAAAATTCTATGTCTAATAACTTTGGCGTTTGTGGACGGAATTGGCTGAAATTTTCAGGAAAATGGCACATTTTGTTTCTGAGCAGCCCTTGAAAATTTGGGGGGGGTTCGTCAAGGGGGGGCCGAGAAAAAAGGGGGGTCCCAAAACGTGTTTTTAACATTGAGTTTTCCATAGGGCGGTTGGCCTCACTTTTAGCCCGAACGGCTGAATGGATTTGCACGAAACTTGGCAAAATTGTAGGGACTGGTAGCCCGATGTGCCTTTTGTAGGTCTCAATATATGTGCTTCAGTGTATTTTGAGAAATTAACGTTAAAAAAAAGATATATATCTGTAACAGCGGACCGGGCAGCGCTCCGGTTCGCGGACTTTACGCGGTACGGAGCTTTGTGAAGCGAAGCTGATTGGTTCTCCGGCGTCTGTAAACATTCCAAACAGTCCGTAGCGGCCGCCATCTTGTCTCTCGGTAGGATCGAGAGACAAGCGGAGGTCAAACCGAAGGGGCAAATGACCATAAGGGGGCATAGTAGATCCTCCCTGACCCTTTAGGTTTGATGTGGAGGTTTTAAAAGGGCCCCGCGGGAAAAAAATAAATAAATAATAATAATTGAACGGCTGAATGGATTTGCACGAAACTTGGCAAAATTGTAGGGACTGGTAGCCCGATGTGCCTTTGCTAGGTCTCACTATATGTGCTCCAGTGGATTTTGAGAAATTAACGTTCAAAAAAAGATATATAACTGTAACAGCGCTCTGCTTCGTGTACTTTTCGCGTTACGGAGCTTTGCGAAGCTGATTGGTTCTTCAGCGTCTGTAAACATTCCAAACAGTCCGTAGCGGTGGCCATCTTGTCTCTCGGTAGGATCGAGAGACAAGAGGAGGCCAAAGCGAAGGGGCAAATGACCATAAGGGGGCATAGTAGATCCTCCCTGACCCCCTAGGTTTGATGTGGAGGCTTTAAAAGGGTCTCGCAGGGCAAAAAAAAAAAATATCGTTTTTTTAGTTTTTTTGCGTGGAGTGCGCCCGGTTCGCGAACCGGGAAGCGTTCTGGGGAGCGTACTTTCTTGAAAATTAGTGAAAAAAGTTAGACTAAAATAATAATTGTGAGTGATCAGATGTAGGGTAGCTCTGAGAAGAGCTTTTGGGTTTATGGTACATTTAGGTACTTATAAGTAGGTACCAATGCACAGTCTTAAATTCAGAGTGAAAATTCTGTTGCCCTCATCTGAGAAGTGAACTCCATCTCCTCTGTAGATATCTTGCATGTAGTAACGCAAGTTATTGTTGTACAGGGAGCCCATTCCATGGTCTCTCATGTAAGCTGAAACAGATTTGTTTACATGCTTCCTCGATTTCTCAATTTGTGGACAAAATTGGTTCGACCACCTCCATTTTTGTCTTTGGCATATATTTGAATATACCAAGGCAGTCTGAGGAAAAAGTGCCATCAATTGCTCAAAGGTGTCCTTTAAAAGCATTTCCAGACCTACCCCAGTCAAAGTGCCCAAATCATTACCTCCACAGTGCACAATTAACAGGTCAGGTTTTGGCAAATGCATAAAGGTTTTCACGAATGGTATCAATTGGTGACATTTTAATCCTCTGTGACCAAACCACTTAATTTCCACATCTTGTAAATTGAGGTTAGGTAAATTCCTGTTTTCAGCGTACCTCTGAGCCCAATAGATGTAACTATGTCCAACAATCCAGACAGAAAACATGGCGAGAGAAGGTTCTCCTGCAGTCAGATGAAGTGTGGCAATGAAATGGCAGTTGAAAAAATGAGAGTGTAAAATGAAAAAAACTGAGGAGTTTCTGTGTTAATGAAGCAGTAAGAGTGATTGGTGGATTTTGATTGCTGAAAACAGAAAGTTAGGGTGCATGGATGAGTTCGTTGAAAGATGTATTTTGAGTGGCGAAGAAAAAATCATTAAATGAAAGTATGCACTGGATATGCAGGAGCACTGAGAGTTCAGAGTTCAATTGCAACATTGTTGTGTGAACTTGGAAACACCAGAGGTCTTGCAAGAGGTGGTTGCTATGCAGAAAAAGCAGAGAGGGGGCAGAGGGGGGAAGGGTTTTGATTTGAAAAAAAGTGAGGGAAGAGTTTTGATTGGGTGACATGAGAGATATGTGTGAAGAATTACATAATTTCTGTGCTTTTGATAGCTGCAGACTCTGGAGTGCATACCCTTTGCTCTGCTGAAGACAAATTGGTGTGTTTCTGAGACTGTTTTGAAACTCAAAGTATTTGCTAAGGTGAGAAAAGATTTCTTTAATTTAGATAGAAAATAGTGTGCTTTAAGGAGAAAATTATGAAGAAAGTTGTGTTTTTCAAATGTTGGTTTGTCTGAAGTGTTTTACAAATAGATTTTGTTTCTTTGAGAAATTGTAATTGGAGAAAATGTGAAGTATTAGTACTGACAGGGTTTTTATGTGCATAGGAGCTGTGGAGTGTTTTCAAATTATGACTTGTAAATCGTTTTTGAGGAAAAGCAATGGTTTTAATATTTATGACAAGGACATAATGGTGTATGCTTCTTTATAAGGCAATTGAGAGTCTCTGATGTTATTTTTCCCATTTCAATGTAAGAAGTTTCTCTGTGGAGCAAATTGCTTGTAAATATGCTCCCATCTGTGCATGGCAAATTTAGATTTTGAATGTTTGCGTTACATAGGCATGTTAAAGGTGACCGAAACATGCTGCAAAGGCAATCAAAAAACGCATTCATGTGTCTTAAGGACATTTTAAGTCATTTCCCCATGTGGAGTGTTTTTAAATTATGACTTGAAAATCGTTTTTGGGGAAAACGAAGGCTTTTAAAATTTATGACAAGGACATAATGGTGTATGCTTCTTTATAAGGCATTTCAGTGTCTCTGATGTTATTTTTCCAATATTAAATTAAAAGACCTTTCCCCGTGGAGCAAATTCCTTGTAAATATGCTCCCACCTGTGCATGGTAAATTTAGATTTTAACTGTTTGAGTTACATAGTCATGTTAAAAGTGACCCAAAAAAGTTGCAAAGGCTTTAAAAAAAGACTTTCATGTGTCTTGAGGACATTTTAAGTCATTTCCCCGTGGGCAGTGTTTTCAAATTATGAGTTGAAAATCGTTTTTGAGGTAAAGGAATGTTTTCAAAATTTATGTGCGCCATATGCCCCCAAATTTCTTTTTCAGGGGTGCAGCAGGGTGTTCTTGAGACACCCCTGCACCCTCGGAAAAATTCGTAATTTGCGATGAGGTAATTGCTAATCGCAAATTGCACCTTCATTCGTATGGGCCTCCTGCTCCATGGAAATGAATGGGTAATTTGTAATTAGCAAATAGCTCATCGCAAACTAGGAATGGTAAAGAATCGCTATTTATTCCTTAAAGTTCGCTATTTAGGAAATGCAAAAAACTTTGATGATACATATGGCGGTTCTTCTCTAACAAGATAAGAAGCATAGGGATAGATTTATGATGACTGGCGCATCACCAGGGATGTGTTAGTCATCCTGTGCCGCTGTTCCGCCACCTATGGTGTGCTGCATTTACAATGCGGCGCATCATGGGGCAAAAACAGCACAGATGCATGACGTATCTGTGCCGTAAAGGTGGCGCATTGCTGGAGTTGTATCGCAGGTGTGATGAAGCTCCAGCAAGGCTCAGGGGTGCCCCTGTCGCAGGGTTTCTGTTCTCACAGAGAACTGTGCACAGAGGATTGGAACCTCGGCGAATTAGGGTGCCCCAAAACTCACCTTAGTAATCAAAAACCGCTTAGCAAGCTAGGTACAGTGTCACATTGGATATAACAAACTCTCAATGTTTAGACAATCCAGAATATGAACTTATAGTACCTCAGGATACGTGGAACTCATGAACACTCGGTCGTTATATAGTTCTTAGAAACCAGAACATGGAGTTAAGAAGAACACATGTGTATTTGAAATGTTTATTTACTAATGCCGTCTTCTCAGGCGTAGTATCTTAGATTATACAAGTACACATATTATCAGTAGCAAAATTACCAGTATAGTTAGTAGTACATAAAAAGCGAATGGTGACAGTATGTTAACATGCTGTAAATGAATAAGAGTTAGCAACACTTATAAGCAGCCGCGGGCCGTGGAGGGAGTTACGGTGGGGCAGGGAGGCGGGGAGGGGGAGGGGCAGGGTGGAGAGGGCTCCACCCTGCCCCTCCCCCTCCCCACCTCCCTGCCCCACCGTAACTCCCTCCACTGCCCGCGGCTGCTTATATCTCACCCTCCCTAATACACATATTATATTATTTGCTAAGAAGGTCTCTTTGTGTTGGTTTAGGGCGTGCCCATACTTTAGTGTCTTAGATTTGAAGGAATCACATCAGCATACACCAGCTCTCTCTTCATGTGAACCGCATCAAGTGTTGTGTATGTGTGTTCGGCAAAGCAATATAAAACCCGCCTCATGTCGTGGAGATCAGACCTCATAACAATTCTGTATCGTGTTGTTCTTGAAACTTCAGCACTCGCTGTACAGATATAGTTTAACAAGCAAAGCAGATAGTAGAGCAATAACATATTATTCTCATGTAAACCACGATGAACTACTAGGTTGAAAGCTAAAGCAACAACTAAGTGTCGTGTGCAGAAGTTGCAAAAAAGGAAAAATGGCGTTTAAACCGGTAATGAGCCCATGCTAACTTAACACGGTGTAAAGATATCCAGGACCTAGATGACACCTCCCCATGATCCGGAAACGAACTGAATAAGATAATAGAAGTGCCATCTCATGAGAGCAGATTGCAACTTTATATGTGGACGGTCCGCAAGGTAAAACATTAAAAACTAGGAAAATTTAATGCTAAAGAAAAATAAAACAGCCAACTACTTTATCGAGTCTTAAGCCAATAGGCAAGCTAAATAATAAAAACTTGACAAATAAGTCAATGAATTGTCAATGAAATGCTAGTACTCAGCATATCAAACATGAAAAAGGTCTATGACATAACTGTGTATGCAAAATAAGCTGCAACAGCCTCCAATAGGAAGTCACCGTCTTCATCCGAAAAGAGTTCAGCCATCCAATTTAAAAGCGGAAAAGAACATACGTGCTCTCCCAGCACCGGATCCTCTATCACCATCAGAGGACAGATCGGTGGGTTTTCAAGAAAGCTCTGTTCCAAGAAAGACTGTGTTGCCGCCAGTAAATTCCAGGGACCAATTAGTCCATGCATCAATGCCACAGCCATAATCCTTTCGCCAGGACAAACCAACTCGTGAGTAATGATAGTAGTCATCAGCTGATTAAAGTCGACGTCAGGAGAAACCGGTCCGCAGAGACACAAATCAATGGCCCAATCGAAATCACAGGTCAGGCAGTGAAATACAGGCTGGACACAGGTGAAGTAGGAGAATCGAAAAGATAATCCATATGCCGTGCTTAATATCGCCAACGGCATTGTGCCATAATATTCAAGCATGCGATTGCGGAACAGCGTCAGCAGCTGCAGGGCGGGAGCTTGCACAGGAGGGACATCCATATTTAAAAATGTAAAAAAGCACAAGAGCGTCCGCTGGTAATGCAAGTAAAAATGGGAATCCACCAAGCACAGTGGAAAAAATAGAATGAAAGAAAGCAGGGATGACTCCAAAGATTTTCTCAAATGAAGTCACGAGACCACTGGTAACAACTTTAAAAGGGTGCGCCAGGCCCTTTGTGGAGGACGCGTTAAAGATAGTCCGAACCATCTTGCTGAAATGGAAAGGCGAATCAGTATTGAAAAGGGTCTGCACCTCTGTACGGGTGTTCGCTATGTGAAGCACGAAAGTTTCACGGGCCGAACTCAAGGCCACCTCTCTCTGAGACAAAAGAGCTCTTATTCTTGCCATGCCGTTGAAATCTGCTCCCAAGGTTGGTATTTGTGGCCAGATTGAAAACTCCCTATGTTCATGTGTGGGAGGAAATAGAACATTTCTGCAGCAAATAACCCGTTCACATACTGTTACGATAAAAGGAATACTTTTAATTAACCCAGAACAATCTTCATTATTGAGCATCAAATAACTACCATTTTCCAACAACTTGAACGTGGGGATGATAGCAGGAACTGGCGTGCCTTGCACCACGCAAGCCATATTTGGTCGGTGTTTGTTGCATGAACCGTGTAACTGTATGTGCCTACACATTAGTGAATGATCTGGCGTCTCAGTGCATTCCTCTCCATTCAGATAAACTTCTTGATCATCTTTGAAACATCTGTATGTGTATGGAAGCGACCAGACCTCATGAAGAAAAGCACTACCTAAAGGTTCATAACGACCTATTGGTATATATTTCATACAATTTGAAAACTTATATAAAGCAAAAGGCAGCGTTATTAAACCGTGGATAAGGCACGTTGCCAAAAAACCCGCAATCCTCTGCTGATGATGTCACTGAGCATGTCATGAATCATGTAATATGTGACATCATCAGCAGTGGATTACGGGTAATAGTATCTCTAGTTTACTCCCCTATAGCTGTCTTTCTTTTAACATAAGTGTCTGTTTCCTTCCCTTATACTTACTGTTCTTTTTTAAAAAAAAATGTTTTGGTTCGCTTCCGGTTCGCGTACCGGCGAGCGAACTGGGAAGCGAACTACGAGAAATAGAGGTTGGCACAGTTCCAAATATTGTACCAATTTTTTTATAACGGGGAGGTAGTTCTGAAAAGAACTTTTTTTTTATTGTTTTTGTTGTTTTATATTTTTTTATAATTTTTCTGAACATTTTTTTACTTTTTTTGAATTTTTCTGAACAGTTTTATATTTTTTTGGTTTTTTTTCGGAGGGGGCAACGAAAACGATTCATTGTAAAGGGCTCAACAGGAGCAACAAAAAAAAAAAGAATGTATTATTTGGGGCGTTTCGTACAAACTTGCATACGATAGTCAATAGCTCTGTTGATCAGAGTGATGCTACTTTCTCCGTAGCAAATGAATCCACTGCAATGTACGCAGACTTGTTTTACTTCACGAAATCTCGTTTGTATATTTGGCACCATCTCCCTGCCCTCTGGTCCCGTTACTTCCGGTACAATAGATCTTCTGGCCATAATAGGGAGATTATCTAGGTCGTTACGAAACTGTGCAGCACTGTAGTTGTTAGGATGCCACCTAGTCATATGGCGATGCATTGTGTAGTTTCCGAAACTGTATTTTTTGTCCGTCCCTCTGGACAGTCTATCTTGACATATAAGGCAAGTTACGTATCTTGCATTTACTTTTTTCTGACCTTTGGGAATTTAAAAAAATTGCCAAATGAAGTTTTCTTTCCGGTGAGACGTCCTGGGCTCCTCAGGCAAAAAGTGCCTCTCTTCGTGCTCTTCCTCCTGTTCCTCTTCTTCGTCTTCTTGCTGAATTATAACTTCAGCAGGTGGTCCACTCTTCCTTGGATGTGGTGGAGGTGGTGGGGAAGCACCAGCTGAAGCTACTAAAGAAGCCATTGCTCACTGGTAACAAAGGGTCTTTCTCTCACAATGATGAAAGTCAGAGTGAGGAAAGAAGGAGGGATTTTCATCATTTGGGAAAAACAATAGTTCTCAACCAATGAAAAGTGTTCATTTTAGATTATATGACCTAGTCTTACATCATTAGGAAACCAAAAGTGAAATGAACCAATGAAAAGTGTTATTACCAAGTCACATGACCTGCTGTGTGTACGTTACGCGCTTTGCAGGGCCTCCCGGTTTGCTTCCAGAAACCTGCGCTTTGCGCCTCGGTAAGCGTACCAGTTCGCTAACGTAGCACGTCATATGACGTATCACGCGACAACGCGAAACGTCATGCGGACGGGAGGCGTCACGATGTTGTTTTCTAACGCGGCAGTTGCGGTAAAGGAACGTTTACCGGCTCGCGGTCTATTTCGCGGCATCAAGGTCAGCTAACGGGAAGCTTCCCGATTCGCGAAGCGGGAACGAAGAAAAAAAAATATAAAATTTTTTTTTTATTAATAAACATATAAAATATATTTTGGGATTTAAAGAAGAATACATTTTACAGCTACAGATATTAGCTGTTAAAAAACCAATGAAATTCACTGAAAAAACCATAGGTTATAGACCATATATAGTTAGGAATTAGCATTTACAAAACCTTGAAAATTCACTGAAAAAACCATAGGTTATAGACCATATATAGTTAGGAATTAGCATTTAGAAAACCTTATTTTACTCACACAAAACCATTGAAATTCCATATATAGTTAGTTGCACTAACTATATATCGCGCACCCGCAATCCACTGCTGATGATGTCACATATTACATCATTCATGACATGGTCAGTGACATCACTGATGACATCACTGATGACATCTCAAATGACATCACTGATGACATCATGACACACCAATACCAGTTACTACATACGCACTCACTGATTCCTACGTCTACACACACATTCACTCATTCACCCATACAATCACTCATACATACAGTCACTCATTATTACAACACTATCATATGCACTCATACACCTAGTCAGTCCTGTGAAGAATCAATCACACTTCGATTTCCTCATCTATAGTTAAACACCATACTTTTCACACATATACTAACACATACTTACTCTCTTATACAATCACTGATACAAGTACACATTGATATGCACAGAGTCACACACCTCCCAGCCAGCCACACACACACTCAGTCTTCCATACATCCAGTCATTCTTCAATATGTAAAACGTATTTAAACTTTACAAAAACACACAGACACTAGATGATGTCATCAGTGATGTCACTGACCATGTCATGAATGATGTAATATGTGACATCATCAGCAGTGGATTGCGGGTGCGCGATATATAGTTAGTGCAACTAACTATATATGGAATTTCAATGGTTTTGTGTGAGTAAAATAAGGTTTTCTAAATGCTAATTCCTAACTATATATGGTCTATAACCTATGGTTTTTTCAGTGAATATATGTATATATATTCACTGAAAAAACCATAGGTTATAGACCATATATAGTTAGGAATTAGCATTTACAAAACCTTGAAAATTCACTGAAAAAACCATAGGTTATAGACCATATATAGTTAGGAATTAGCATTTACAAAACCTTGAAAATTCACTGAAAAAACCATAGGTTATAGACCATATATAGTTAGGAATTAGCATTTAAAAAACCTTATTTTACTCACACAAAACCATTGAAATTCCATATATAGTTAGTTGCACTAACTATATATCGCGCACCCGCAATCCACTGCTGATGATGTCACATATTACATCATTCATGACATGGTCAGTGACATCACTGATGACATCACTGATGACATCTCAAATGACATCACTGATGACATCATCCAGTGACTGTGTGTTTCTGTAAAGTTTAAATATGTTTTACATATTGAAGAATGAGTAGATGTAGAAGTGTCTGGATGAAGGATTTAGTAGGTGCGTGACTGACTGTATGAGTGAGTGATTAAATGTGTCTCACTGAGTGCATGGGTTAGTGACTAAACTGTCTTAATTTGTGCATCATTATGTCTGTTGTTCTGTAAACTGCTGCATGTGTTGATCAGTAGCTATATGAGTAACTATATGGGTTATTGATTGATTGCCCAAGTATTTGTATGGGAGACTGAGTGTGTGTGTGGCTGGCTGGGAGGTGTGTGACTCTGTGCAGATCAATGTGTACTTGTATCAATGATTGTATAAGAGAGTAATTATGTGTTAGTATATGTTTCAAAATGTAAGGTGCTCTATGTTTAACTGTATAGATTAGAAAATGGAAGTGTGATTGATTCTTTACATGACTGACTAGGTGTGTGAGTAACTCCATGGATGAGTGACAGAGTGTGAGAGTCTGTATAGGTGTATGAGTGCATATGATAGTGTTGTAAAGATGAGTGATTGTATGTATGAATGATTGTATGGGTAAATGAGTGAATGTGTGTGTAAACATAGGAATCACTGAGTGCGTATGTAGTAACTAGTATTGGTGTGTCAATGGTTTCAAAAATTATACTCTGTATTTAACACTGGGTGTAACAGAGGTTATATTAAAGTGTGAGGAGATGCATTGTATTGTCACATGAATGATATCATCAGTGATGTGGTCATTGATGTCAAATGAGATGTCATCAGTGATGTCATCAGTGATGTCATTTGAGATGTCATCAGTGATGTCATCAGTGATGTCACTGACCATGTCATGAATGATGTAATATGTGACATCATCAGCAGTGGATTGCAGGTGCGCGATATATAGTTAGTGCAACTAACTATATATGGAATTTCAATGGTTTTGTGTGAGTAAAATAAGGTTTTTTAAATGCTAATTCCTAACTATATATGGTCTATAACCTATGGTTTTTTCAGTGAATTTTCAAGGTTTTGTAAATGCTAATTCCTAACTATATATGGTCTATAACCTATGGTTTTTTCAGTGAATTTTCAAGGTTTTGTAAATGCTAATTCCTAACTATATATGGTCTATAACCTATGTTTTTTTCAGTGAATTTCAATGGTTTTTTAATAGCAAATATCATAAGCTGTCGAATGTCAAGTACGTGGTAAGTAAAAACATTTTCGTGTTTATGCACACTGATCTGCTTTGATTGCTGCCCCCCACCCCTCATTTCTATTAGGAGTACTCTCTCTTTGCAGATAGTGAAGGGTAGTTAACGCAGCCCTTTGCCCCCTTTGTAATCCGTCGTGCCTGCTTCTCTCTCCATTTGATTGATTGTTCTCTTTGGTTCATTCTCTATTTACAAACAAGCACAGAGTCGCAATACTCTGTTTAGTCTTTGCAGATAGCGAAAAATCGTGTAAAAAAACAAAAGGAATCGAGCAAAATCAGTAGGCCACTAATGGGATCTCTTTTGACCTCGCTAAAATAGAAACATTAGGAACAACCTGTTGAAAATAGCAATGCGTATGTATATAAGCGGCGTTCATTTGTGTTCACAGTACCCCTTGTTGATTGTTTCAATCGAGCATTGAATTGTTCGAAGTTAATTCTCTTAAGGATCTTCTCTACCTGCAAACGAGGAAGAATAGGAATATTCTATCTCCCTTTGCAGATAGTGAAGGGTAGGTAACGCAAGCCTTTAACACGTCGTACCTATTTCATTCCTCATTGATTGATTGATTGTCCGAACATTGACTGTTTGGGAATTAGTTCTTTTTGGAGGTATTCCCTGTTTGCAAATAAACGTAGGAAAATCTTTGCAAGTAGTGAAAGGGTACGTAATGCGGACCGTTCTCCCCCGTTGTAATCTGTCATGCCTATCTACTCCCCACTGATTGATGCACCTTTTTCACCCGGACCATTTACTAGAGATACGTCATCTGGCCCGACCAGAGAGCACCCCTAGTGAAAAGGACATATGCAATAATAACGAAGTGATCACTGTATCCTGTTAACAGAAACGTTACCATGAAACAACCTGGAAAGAAAAAAATAGGAAAACGAAAATCAGTAGGCCACTGATGAACATGAACTTTTATTAAACAACGAACAAAGAAACGATAACATAACGTAATGATAAAACCTATTAATGTCCTAGAAACAAGAAAACGTTAAAATATGCCAGTGGTGAGAGACCAGAAAAACAGTAAGAGAAACCAAATCACCCCTCGCTGTCCCACCGCCTGCCACGCCAAAAAAATCGATAGACTAGGGAAAATGCAAGTCAGTAGAACATCCACCCCCACTCTGGAAACTTCCAAGGTGGGGCAGGGTTCCGGCTACGCCCAGCCGGGAGCAGCCCATATAAGGCAGGTCCTGCTGCCACGCCTCGGCCAGGAGATCCTAACGTAGGGTGTAGCCGAAGGAGAGGCCGAGGCCAGCGGGACCCGGCCAGGGGATTGCCTTTACAACGCTGAACAGTTGCAGGGGGGGGGAATGTCTCCTCGACCCTCCCCTCTCTCTCCCAGTCCGGCCGCGGTGGCCCTTGAGAGTTGCAGGTAGTCCCGCCACATGCTCTTCCGGTCCGACCACCAACGGTCGGGGGGCCGAGGCCGACGGGATCCGGCTGCAGCTGATAAACCAAGAAACCCGTTCATGGGGCCAGAGCCAGGGGCGTCCGGCCGACATCCACCGGAAGCCCGGCCCGAAGACGGACGGGACACTTCTTTCTTTTATAATGGCTGCGACAACACTGGGGGGGGATGTCTTGCACATGCCTCCGACCCCCCCCTCGTCCTCATCGCCTGGTCCGGCCATAACAAATCTCAAGCGAGACGCCGTGGGGTGCACTGGGAGGGAGAGACGGTGCGAACAGGCCTCTCCCGCCTCCCCAGGTGGAGACTTCCCAGCTGCACCCTCAGCGCTCCAGGCGCCCGGAAAACGGTTCTTCCACTGTGGCCATGCTGCAACGTCTCGCCCGGCAGGGTGGAGCCCGTCCGCTCATGTGACCCCGCGATCGCCGGTAGCTGCCGAACTCTCAAAATGGCGGTCGACCTGGCAAGAGCGGGCCCAGCATAAAGAAATGGCCCGGTCACTGGTTGACTCCACCACCGTAGTCCTCCACGACCTTGAAGATTCTAGAGGAGCCGCGGGAGTCTCCGACCCCCGATGGGGAATGACTGCCATGATCGCCCGTGGAGTGACGAAACTGTATCCGCGGGACGTCGGCGCTCCCATGCTGGCGCCAGCCTCACTTTGAATTACTAGAATCCTGCAGACCTCACTTCCGGTGAAAGCACAGTGTGACCCGGTAGGAAAAATTATTGCACCCCCTCCCCTTTTTGACTGATAGTTCAAACCACCGATCCTTTCCTTTGCCCTTTTAACGGAACTTTGGACTGCCTCCCCCTCTTTTACATTTTCTAGAGAAAACAAAACATTAACCACTACATTAGCATAGCAGTTGACACCAGAACTGTTTTCAAATTGAAAACCAACAACATCTTCAACAGAATCCTTTTTGTTTCTGCTGTGACCCTGCTACAGCACAGGCATTGTCCCCAGCAGTAATTCTGCAATGCCGGTAAGAATAGCTGTGGTGCCTACTGGACTCACTCACCCCCGCGGCGCCCCACGCCGTTTTTTGCTGGGCGGCAACTTACTAGACATCACTTTCGTGCCATCTAGATTTCAGCGCGTTCTGCTGCCTTGGAACTATTCGCACAACAGACCGCTACTGACAAGAATATTTCATTATTGGTGCTGTCAATTTCAATAAATCTATTGGATAATTAAAAAGAAATTGCCACGGTCTCTTCGTTGTTTAAATGTTTTTACTGTTTTTGTTTTGTTGTATATATTTATATGTTATTAAAGTTTTATATACCTACTACTTTGTTGGAGTGCTATATATTTTTAATGTGACACATAATTGTAAAAACTTTGATGTACAAAGAGTCATTCCTGGAATCTTCCGCTTCAGGCTCGGTCCCCTCCCCAATCACAATACAGGATGGTTTTCAGATAGTAGGAACACGTGTGGTGTGACGGATCTCATCGAGTGTGGGCCTTGATCTACTATAACTCCTTTGAAGAGGGGTGATTCTTTACAGCTGGGGCCATAAACTACATCTGCAGGGCTAGCTGATAGCCTGGACAATCGGACACAGAGAAAGAGGAGTGTCAGAGGGTGCGGTAGTGAATAGGGCGAAAGGGAGGTGTCGGGCGGGCACAGAGTGTGATTCTCAGGGAAGAGCAGCGCAGATGGGGGGAGGTTTATTGCCCATGCATAAGACAGAGAGCGGTGGTGACCAGTGCCTAGGGAAGATGCTTGCGTGGGTGAGGAGCCATGCTACGAATCGACAGCGTGCAGAGAGTGGGTCTGGTCAAGACACCTAAAATGGCTGCCGTGCACGACAAAAGTGTGGCATTTCAAAAAAGGCAAGATGGCGCAGACAATGTTTTTCAACACTTCCTCATTTCCTTCGAATCGAACGTTAACAGACGTTGGGGCATATTACCAAAGTTAAGCGATATTTATCGCTAACGATGCTTACCAACCAATTTTTTACCACTAAGCATCGTCAGAAATTATCGAAGATAAACCTTACTATTATCAAGGTTTATCGCAAATGCGATAATAAACGGCCGCAATGCATGAATATCGCTAAAAACTCAGCGATATTCATGCATTACCGAGCTAATGCTCTTAGCCATGTTATCCACCTCCCATTGGATAACATGGCTAAGAACTGCTCAGGGCAGGTGTTACTTTTTGGAGATATTCGCGCTTAGCGCGAATATCTCCAAAAGTTGGTAATAGGAGATAGATATCTTGCATGTTGTAATGCAAGTTATTGTGGTATATGGAACTCATACCATAATCTCTCAGGAAAGCAGAAACTGATCCTTTTGGGACCGCCTAAAAAGGCCTAGGGGGTGAGGAGTACTCTACTTTGCCCCCTTTTCACGTTCCGAACTATTTTATTTTACTCTCTTCTGTAATTACACAAAATACCAGCGATAAGATGCATCGGAGACACACAGTGAGAGAAAGGAGGCCGGAGATGAAGAAGACATGTCAAATACACATTGGAGATAATATAGTGGCAGAAGGGAAGTAAATATGAGTAAACTTACCATGTAACATAAAAATGTTGCACTCTATACTATAAGTCTCATTTTATACTACAATCACTTCGCTACAACCTCATAAATTAAAAATAAAAATGAATAATGTCTCAAACAATTTTTGATTTCTAAATATAAATGTATTCTTCAGAATTTTCTAAATTTGAAAGAACTAGTAACATGTCCTCATCAGCAATGTCCTCATTAAAAGTCTCCAATGATGATTCTTGTAACTCTATGGTCTCCAAACACTCGATAAATTCGCCATCAAGAGATTGATCAAAAAAATCATTCAAGTCATCTCCTCCTTGTGACAATATTTCATTATTGGTGCTGTCAATTTCAATCAATGTAGTGGAATCATTCAAGTCATCTCCTCGTGACAATATTTCATTATTGGTGCTCTCAATTTCAATCAATGTAGTGAAATCATTCAAGTCATCTCCTCCTTGTGACAATATTTCATTATTGGTGCTGTCCATTTCAATCAATCTAATGGAATCATACAAGCCATCTCCTCCTTGTGACAATATTTCATTATTGGTGCTCTCAATTTCAATCAATGTAGTGGAATCATTCAAGTCATCTCCTTGTGACAATATTTCATTCTTGGTGCTGTCCATTTCAATCAATCTAATGGAATCATACAAGTCATGTCCTCCTTGTGACAATATTTCATTATTGGTGCTCTCAATTTCAATCAATGTGTTGGACAATTCAAAAGAAATTGCCACGGTCTCTTCATTGTGAGCCATTTTATTTTGAAATTGCTTGCTGTAAATTGCAGAAAAAAATAATCACTTTCATTTATCGTTTTTAGTAATACATAATATAAAACTAACTTTATCAAGTATTTAGTATAACAGAAGGACTGCAAATAAATAACAGAAAACATTTTTCAAATTATCTTCAAGTGTACAACATAGTTCCCCTTACAAATTAAAAACTCACCTTTTTAAAAGTAGCAGAAGTGTTAGTACTGTGTAAATCAAACACCAGAAATTCACCACCAAAAATTCCTCACAAATGTACCTCAGACAGTAGTATCACAAAATGGCTGTGGTTTCCTCTCATTTGACATATATACATAACCAATTAACTTTCATCACACACAAATACAAAACCAAAGTAACATTTTAATTGGTTCTAAATTTCAACACTTTCAAATGTGTTTTCCCCATGCAATTTTCCATAGGACATTTACATACGTCTACAGCCTGAATGGCTGAACGGAATTACACCAAACTTGGCAAAATGGTACATCAAACCTAAGAGGTCAGGAAGGATCTACTATGCCCCCTTATGGTCATTTCCCCCTTCGCTTTGGCCTCCTCTTGTCTCTCAATCCTACCGAGGGACAAGATGGCGGCCGCTACGGACTGTTTGGAATGTTGACAGACGCCGGAGAACCAATCAGCTTCGCAAAGCTCCGTAACGCGAAAAGTACGCGAAGCGGAGCGCTGTTACAGATATATATCTTTTTTTGAACGTTAATTTCTCAAAATCCACTGGAGCACATATATTGAGACCTAGCAAAGGCACATCGGGCTACCAGTCCCTAATATTTTGCCAAGTTTCGTGCAAATCCATTCAGCCGTTCGATTATTATTATTTTTTTTTTTTTTTGCCCCGCGGGGCCCTTTTAAAACCTCCACATCAAACCTAGGGGGTCAGCGAGGATCTACTATGCCCCCTTATAGTTATTTCCCCCTTTGTTTTGACCTCCTCTTGTCTCTCGATCCTACCGAGAGACAAGATGGCGGCCGCTACGGACTGTTTGGAATGTTGACAGATGCCGGAGAACCAATCAGCTTCGCTTCACAAAGCTCCGTTGCGCGAAAAGTCCGCGAACCAGTGCGCTGCCCGGTCCGCTGTTACAGATATATATCTTTTTTTAAACGTTAATTTCTCAAAATCCACTGGAGCACATATATTGAGACCTACAAAAGGCACATCGGGCTACCAGTCCCTACAATTTTGCCAAGTTTCGTGCAAATCCATTCAGCCGTTCGGGCTAAAAGTGAGGCCAACCGCCCTATGGAAAACTCAATGTTAAAAACACGTTTTGGGACCCCCCTTTTTTCTCGGCCCCCCCTTGACGAACCCCCCCCAAATTTTCAAGGGCTGCTCAGAAACAAAATGTGCCATTTTCCTGAAAATTTCAGCCAATTCCGTCCACAAACGCCAAAGTTATTAGACATAGAATTTTCAAAAAACCCATAGAGAAAAAATCCTAACTATATATACCTACTGGCGACCGCCAGTAGGTAATGTGTATATATATATATATGTATATATATATATATATATATATATGTATATATGTATATATATGTATATATATATATATATATATATGTATATATATTTATATATATATATATTCACTGAAAAAACCATAGGTTTCACACCAGTTATAGTTAGGAATTAGCATAAAAAAAACTATTACATTCACTGAAAAAACCATAGGTTTTACACCAGTTATAGTTAGCTGGAAGTTTTACTCGCATAAATCCATTGTAATTCCCACGTTATAGTTAGTTGGACTCACTATAACTTGTGCGTGCAATGCACTGCTGATGACGTCACATATTACATCACTCATGACGTGGTCAGTGATATCACTCATGACATCACTGATGACACCATCCAGTGAATGTGTGTCTTTCTGAAAAATAAATATTAGTGAGTAATGTTTAAATATTTAAATATATGTATTAATGTTTCACTTTGTGTGTAAGTGGCTGCATGGGTTGGTGAGTAGCTACATGTGTAGGTATATGGGTTATTAGATGTTTTTCTTAGTATCAGTATAAGTGTTTGTATGGTTTGGTGGGGGTATTACTTAGCACATAGATGCATGAATGACTGACTCTCTGTTTGTATGTGTTTTGAATACAGCACATGTGCAGGACTGTATGGGTGGATGAGTGTGTATATGTGTATGTTAGTGAGTGAATGACTGTCTCACTAATGTCTTTACCAGTAACTACATATGTTTTAATGTAGTATATGTGAATTTTCATGTATATAAGTGACTATATGTGAGAGTAAGGGATTGTAAGAGTTCCTGTTTAAATAAGTATGTGTTTCTATAAGTGATTGTTTAAGAGAGTAAGTATGTGTAAGGTTCCTTAGACGTAAGGTGCTAGTGTGTGTATAGCTGTATATGCAAATAAATGGATGTTCAATAGTTTTTTGCATGTGTGAGTATGTGTGAGAGTATCTTTTGGATGACTGTCGGTGTGTAACAGGATGCATAGGTGTATCACTACATATGATGAGTGAGTATATGTATGAGTGACTACATAGAACTGTTGGTGAATGACTGGATGTGTATATAGATGGTGGAATTACTGAATTGGTTGTTGTAACTGGTATGGGTATCTCCATTTTTTTGAAAATGTTAGTTTCTATTTTTGAATATGTGTTTCAAGGGTTACATTACAGTGAAAAGAGGTCTGTCAATCTGTCGCAAAGATGGTGTCATCAGTGATGTCATGAGTGATGTCACTGACCACGTCATGAGTGATGTAATATGTGACGTCATCAGCAGTGCATTGCACGCGCAAGTTATAGTGAGTCCAACTAACTATAACATGGGAATTTCAATGGTTTTATGCGAGTAAAATTTCCAGTTAACTATAACTGGTGTGAAACCTATGGTTTTTTCAGTGAATTTAATAGGTTTTTTTAATGCTAATTCCGAACTATAACTGGTGTGAAACCTATGGTTTTTTTCAGCGAATTTCAATGGTTTTTTAATAGCAAATCTTTATAGGTATAAAAAATAATACATTTTAAAATGAATTTTATATTGTATAATTATGTCAATTTTTAAATTTTTTTAATATTTTTTGCCCGGAGCGCTCCCGGGGCGCGTACCGGTGAACGCACGGGTAAGCGCAATGTTACGGCGCGCCCCAGGGCGCGTACCGGGGAGCGTCCCGTTAGCGCTATTCTCGCAAACGAAAACAACATCGTGACGTTTCGCGTAACCGCGTAATGCGTCATATGACGCACTGCGTAAGCGCACCCGGAAGCACGCGAGCGCATACGATCGTGCAACGTCCTGACGCGCTTACGCCGCGCGCCCCGGGGCGCGTAGCGTAAGCGCGTCGGGTCATGTGACCTGAAAATAACACTTTTCATTGGTTGCTAAAAATTTTTTTATAAAGAATGAAATCCCCACCCATTTCCTTCACTTCTTCTTTCACTTTTGTGACTGAAAGACCTGCCTGTTTTGCTGTTGGTTCTTTGTTGGATATCTTGGCTTATCATGGCTGCCAGACCATCCAGCAGTGAAGATGACTCCAATGAATTCATCGATGAAGAGCCTCCTCAGCGAAAATACAAAGAACATTTCATCTGGAATTTTTTTTCCATACCTGCTCACCAGAAGAAGGTAAATGCTCCAAAAGTGGAGTGCAGGATCTGTCACACAGTCCTGTCATGGGGTAACCCCAATAAAAAATATTCTTTTGGGAACTCCACAATGATTCGCCATGTGGAGAGAAGGCACCCCCAGAATTTTGCCCGGGAAAGTGTCAGGGCTCCGGCACAAAAGGTTCCCAGTGATGGGGCCTCTACATCAACCGGAGGACGAACACCTTCGGTGAGGGGGAGATCACAAGAGCAGGTTCCGAACATTCAGCCTGCATTTAACAAAGGCGCCCTCAAATGCAGATACTGTGATCAGCTACTTTCCTGTGGGGAGCAAAGTGTTCTGCTCATGGTTCGAGTATTGGAGAACCATCAGTGCCGTTACCAGCCCTAATTTTTTTTTTTTTTTTTTTGCTCCTGTTCAGCAGTTTCCATTCCCTGTTTTTGTTGTAGTTCTAAAAAAAGAAAAAAAAGAAAAAAAAAATTATTTTCAGAACTACCTCTAATTCTCATCAAAGAGCTATATTCTTAAAAAAAATGAAAAAGAGTAAGTGAAGTGGAGTGCATTGATAAATGAAAGGAAAATGAGTAACAAAGAACAGAAAAGTATGAGAGGAGAAAGGAAGTGAAGTAGGGGGACTGAAAGAAGGCGAGTGTTGGGAACGAAAGTAAGGAGAAGGAGAGTGAACATGGGGAATGTGGTTATTCAAACAAAATGTAGAAAAGGAACGGGTGTGTGGAAGGGTAAGAAAAGATGCATTGCTGGAGTTGCATCATTTTTGTGACACACTCCAGCAATGCATCACTTTTGCGCTTACAGATACGTCTGAAATACTGACGTATCTAAAAGTACTTGCGACATAATACGTCATATATTTAATATGACGCATGAGTAGAAGAATGAAGGCCTCATTTATGAGGCCATGCGTCACTTTTACGCCACCGGTGCGTCACTTTTTGTGACGCACCAGTGCTGTTAAAAATGCACCTTATTCAGTCATATTTACAAAGTGACACATCTAGGTACATGCATCACTTTGTAAACCACTGCGCCACATTCTACCTACGTCAGGTGTACTGTATGCAAAAGGGACAGATTGACGCAAGAAAGGGTCGTAGAGGTGACGCAGTAAAATCTATGAGATATCACTACGTCACTTTTATGACGCTGTTGCGTCCAAATCTTGCGCCTGTTTCACAGCAGGCGTAAGACTGGTGCAGGCCCTTTCACATGGGGCCTGGCCCCATGTGAAAGGATGCATTGCTGGAGTTGCATCATTTTTGTGACACACTCCAGCAATGCATCACTTTTGCGCTTACAGATACGTCTGAAATACTGACATATCTAAAAGTACTTGCGACATAATACGTCATATATTTAATATGACGCATGAGTAGAAAACTGAAGGCCTCATTTATGAGGCCATGCGTCACTTTTACGCCACCGGTGCGTCACTTTTTGTGACGCACCAGTGCTGTTAAAAATGCACCTTGTTGAGTCATATTTACAAAGTGACGCATCTAGGTAGATGCGTCACTTTGTAAACCCCTGCGCCACATTATACCTACGTCAGGTGTAATGTATGCAAAATGGGTATATTGACGCAAGAAAGGGTCATAGAGGTGACGCAGTGAATGAACAGGGTTTTCCCCATGCTACGCTCCCTGGTACGCTCCCCGGTGCGCATACCGGGCGCTCCCCCCACGAAAACCGAAAAAAAATAAAAAAAGCTTTTTTACCTGAGGGACCCTTTTATGGCCCCCACATCAAACCTAGGGGGTCAGGGGGGGGTCTACCCTGCCCCCTTTTGATTATTTCCCCCTTTGTTTTTACCACCTCTTGTGTCTCCATCCTACCGAGACACAAGATGGCGGCCGCTCCGGACTGTTTCGAATGTTTACAGACACCCGAGAGCCAATCAGCTTTCCGTGCGCAAGTCGCGTGGCGCGCCCGGAGCGCTCCCCGGTGCGCGTACCGGGGCGCGGCTATAGATATATAAATTTTTTGGAACCTAAATTACTCAAAATCCTCTGGAGCACATATCTTGAGACATAGCAAAGGCACATCGAGCTACCAGTCCCTACAATTTTGCCAAGTTTGGTGAAAATCCATTCAGCCGTTCGAGCTAAAAGTGCGACCGACCGCCCTATGGAAATAAACATGGGGAAAACACGTTTTGGGACCCCCCTTTTATCTCAGCCCCTGCTTGACGAATCCCCCCCAAACTTTCAGGGAAGGACCGGAGCGCTGCGAGGCAAAGTTGCTGAAAATTTCAGGCAGATTCCTCCACCGGCGCCAAAGTTATTCCAAATAGAATGTTACGATTTCCCTATGAAATCAATCCTAACTATAACTACCTACTGGCGACCGCCAGTAGGATATATATATATATATATATATATATATATATATATATATATATATATATATATATATATATATATATATATATATATATATATCACTGAAAAAAACATAGGTTATAGACCATATATAGTTAGGAATTAGCATTTACAAAACCTTGAAAATTCACTGAAAAAACCATAGGTTATAGACCATATATAGTTAGGAATTAGCATTTAAAAAACCTTATTTTACTCACACAAAACCATTGAAATTCCATATATAGTTAGTTGTACTAACTATATATCGCACACCCGCAATCCACTGCTGATCATGTCACATATTACATCATTCATGACATGGTCAGTGACATCACTGATGACATCACTGATGACATCACTGATGACATCTCAAAATGCTAATTCCTAACTATATATGGTCTATAACCTATGGTTTTTTCAGTGAATTTTCAAGGTTTTGTAAATGCTAATTCCTAACTATATATGGTCTATAACCTATGTTTTTTTCAGTGAATTTCAATGGTTTTTTAATAGCAAATATCATAAGCTGTCGAATGTCAAGTACGTGGTAAGAAAAAACATTTTCGTGTTTATGCACACTGATCTGCTTTGAATGCTGCCCCCCCCCTCATTTCTATTAGGAGTACTCTCTCTTTGCAGATAGTGAAAGGTAGTTAACGCAGGCCTTTGCCCCCGTTGTAATCCGTCGTGCCTGCTTCTCTCTCCATTTGATTGATTGTTATCCAAGCATTTACTGTTTTAGAATTGGTTCTCTTTGGTTCATTCTCTATTTACAAACAAGCACAGAGTCGCAATACTCTGTTTAGTCTTTGCAGATAGCGAAAAATCGTGTAAAAAAACAAAAGGAATCGAGCAAAATCAGTAGGCCACTAATGGGATCTCTTTTTGACCTCGCTAAAATAGAAACATTAGGAACAACCCCTCATGACAAATACGAAACTAGTGAGATGAACTGAACTCCACACCATGATGGCTGCAATACAGCTCGGCTCCGCCACCCACCCCGCCCAAAATAACGATAAACTCTATGCAAATATTACAAATATATACAACACACCAGCAAAGTAACAGGGTAAAACATTTTATTAAACAACTATTTACATAACTATTTTATACTTTTTGTTGCCCGATCCGGCTAGCTCAATCGATCGAGCATGAAACTCATGCACTCTGATGGTTCAAAGTTTTGAGGAGTGCTTGTAACACTGTCTGAAGCCTATTTGCACTTGCTTCAGCTTCACTATTCTCAAAGTAAAGTGGGGGCTGTTTGAGGACGTGACTGCATTTGTGAACAATGTGATGCGGTGCCACCCTGAACCGCTTGACGGAGGCCCCCGAGGGACGGTGTGATGGCGCGGACTCGGAGGGGGCGCTTGGCTCCGGCTCCCTCCCCAAGTCGTGTTCTCCTGGTGTAGCCTGAGATCGCCCCCGACATAGGTGGCCGGCTCCCGGGATCAAGCGGAACTTTTTGCCTTTTGGTAACTCTTCCATTCTTGACCTTGTCCCACAATCCGTTTCACCTAAAGACACGCTGTAGTGGGGCGCCCCTTTACCATTTCAGTTGCCATTCCGCCCGCTTTTGCTACACTGTGCCTCTTCCGCTATTCAGCTGGTTGGTGGAGACATTTTGACTATATTCTGGACCTGCGTTGTCGCGTAATGCGTCATATGACGCGCCGCGTTAGCGCATCCGGAAGTGATCCGGGGCGCGACGCGCAGCGCGTAACGTAAGCATAACAGGTCATGTGACTTGTTAATAAAACTTTTCATTGGTTCATTTTACTTTTCTTATTCTAATGATGAAAGGCTTGGTCATATGACCTAAAAATTACGCTTTTTATTTCTTTCGAACATTATTTTTTCTTAAATATATGTTATAATGTTCCAGGCTAATGTACTTTCCCGGAAAATTTACAACTGTCCTGCAAGTAAAATATATTCCTTTTTCGAGAAAAAGGGCGTTTCTTCGTCCCATGACGGAGCCGTTGAGCAAAAGAGGGTCGGCCTGCTGTCTTAGTCGCCGGTACGCCTGAATATGAGATTCTTATCGATCACTTTATGTTGCAGGAGTAGAAAACACAACAGCCCTTGACCATTTATCTTTACTGCGTTCCTGCTATTATACCTTTTACCCTTCATGTAATTGGTCTGCTTTATTTCACTTGCCTTTTACTGATTCTAAAACAGTGACTATTATTAAAAACTTTACCAATGTATATACTACTACCATGTTTTCTTTTAAAAACCTTTATTGTGAAAATGTCATTATACAAATACGGGCCTACAATCACGTGGCCGGCCACGGAGCAAACTGTAATCGTATATGATGAGTAGACATTTACACTGTAGAGGAACGTAACGGGCGGGCCATTAGGTTGCAAGAACTAAGGTGTCTCACAGTTGCGGAATCGGTGGACGTACATTTTATAATTAAAATACGACAGAGCCAGTTACAATAAAATTATCTAGATATACATTTGCGGGCAAGTACCATGGGTGACGTTAATTCGAACTTTCAATAGTAGAGTCAGAGTCAGAGTCAAAAACACTTTATTCGATTGTTTTAAAATCATAAAAGTATGCTACAAAATCACTTTCAATCATACAGACAAATTATTAAAAACATGTTAAAAAGTTAAAAGGATTACAATTAAAAAGTGAAATATTCATATAAAAACTTCTTTGTCATCATGTTTGCAGGGACAATAGTTTTATGGGCCCATAACAATGTAAAAAAGATTAAAAAAATTAGCAAGACTAACATATATTTACAAGTCAAAATACAAAAGTACTAACAGCCTGGGGAAAAAGTGCAAGACGTGCAGAACATTGGTTCACATTTCTGGATTACAAAAAACATTAGTCAATTAATAGTTTTAAGCAAACAATTTACGTTAGCAATTTAACCTTGATCTTGCTTGCTTTGATCGAATTGACATTATCAAGAAATTTGCTACCCCATATATTACTACTGTAGTTTCCATGAGCTGCAAATACAGTAAGGCTGGTCTGACCTGTATAAAGTCTAAACCTCTCAAAATTGGTTTAATGTATTTCTCCCTCCCATTCTTATACAGGGGGCAGAAAAACACAAAGTGTAGCAAATCTTGATCTGAGAAGTGATCACATTTACAGGGAGCATTTTCGTGAGGCTTACACCATTTGTCAAATTCTCCTAGCAAAAAATGTGCTTGGTTAAATCGGAATTTAGTGAGGACCCACCTATGGAAAGGCTTATTTACCATTGTCAAATAAGATTGAATAGATAACGAAGCAATCATCATATAGTGGGCCCTGACAGTTGGTTTTAAAATTTCGATAGCCTCTCTCTCTGCTTCCTTCTTCTCTATAAAGTTTTTCTTAACCCAGTCAATGTCCTCTCTCCTTAGACTCTCGGGGTTTGTATATAGCTCCGGTTTCAGTATACTGCTGTGTTTTTAATATATTGTAGCCAACCTATCTTACCCACGTTTTCCCTCCCCATACAATCCCTAATAATCACATGGTTTAGAATTAAGGCTGGGTTAAGCCATGTCCTAATCCACGACAGTAGCGGGGCCAGGGCCAAAGAGTCTTCAATGTACCCTATCCCCAATTCCATATGTACGGAGAAAGCTGGGGTGGATTTAGGAAGGCCCAGTAGGGATCGCAAAAAGAGGTTCTCTTCTCTTTGAATGTGGGCCAGATTTTTGTAGCCCCATATCGCAGCCCCATACCTCGCAATAGACAAAGTTTTGGGTCTGTAAATTGGTAATATAGCCTCAGGTGGTTTACCTCCCAATCTTTTCGCAAAACCTAGGATAGCGCCAGCCGATCTTTTTACTGCCACAGCTTTACTTGTAATTTGTGGTGCCCATGTCCCCTTCTCGTCGAACACCACACCCAGGTAAGTAAAAACTTTAACTTTAGATAACACTGAGCCATTACAGGTGAGGGTTTTAATGCTATTCTTACGACTTCCTACTGCCATAACATGGGATTTATCAATATTAACAGATAAATCCAAGCTTTGTATAAAGTCCCCAAAAGAATTTAGGAGACGTTGTAATCCATTGGGGGTTCTTGACAACAGTACAGTGTCGTTGGCATATAATAAGACCGGCATTAAAGAGTCACCCATACGTGGTACATCAATGGAGGCCGTTTCCAGGGTCTTTCCCAGTGAATTAATATGAAGTGAAAAGAGCATTGGTGCCAAAATGCACCCTTGGCGCACCCCCCTTTCTGATTTAAAAAAGGCAGTACAGTTTCCCTCTTGGGACATACGTATGGTAGCCCTCAAATCACTATGGAGTTGTGCCAGGAAATTCACTAATGCTTGGTCTAGGCCCAAATTCAAAAGTATTGACCACAGCTTTGACCTATTAACTAGGTCGAAAGCTGTGGACAAATCCATAAAAGCCAAATACATCATCCCCTTTGATGCCACAGTATATTTACCCAAAGTAAGATGTAAATTTAGGCATTGATCCTCAGTGCTTCTCCCGGCTCGGAAGCCATACTGAGCTTCACACAGGATATCATTGTTTGTTGCCCAATTTGAGATTTTTTCCAAGATGACTTTGCCCAATATTTTAAAGGAAGAATCTAGCAAAGAAATGGGCCTGTAGCATCTAGGGTCTCCCCTTTGTCCCTTCTTGAAAATGGGGATTATAACAGACGGTGACCATGATGTAGGAGCTTTTGTCCTTTCCAAGCTAATCACGTTGAAGACATTAGTGAGGACTACTGCCCACATGCCCGAGTTTGATTTAAACATGTCGGCCGGTACGCCGTCTGGGCCAGGGGCCTTCTTCCCTGCCGTGTCCTCAATTGCCTTCTGCACCTCTTTGATAGTAAAACTGGCTAAAACCTCGTCTGATTCAATCAGTTGTCCGTCTTGAGGACCTACAGCAATATTGCTACCATAGATGTTTTGAAAGTGCTCTAACCAATCTCGTTCCGGGATATTTACTTCTAACGGTGCATTTTCAATCCCGTTAAATAAGGGGGTATTAACGATTTTCCAAAACTTAGCACTGTCCCTCAGAGTGGCCTTCTCATATAGGTCTTCCCATGCCCTTCTTTTTATTTCGTTTTTCCTTCTTAGGATGTTAGCCTTATACTTTTGCCTTAAGCTAGCAACTTCCTGTTTGTCCCGTGGTAACTTTTTTAGTGCTTTATATAATTCACAGTGGGATTTGGAGCATTCTTTGTCAAACCATCCCATAGCCCTTTTCTCTTTCTTTTTCGAGTTACTTTTTAAGTCATTCGATACTTGACAACAAATCATCTCAAAGGACTGAACTATATTCCCCTCAAACCTAGTTGGGTCCATGCAGATGTTAATTTCTTTGGCCATCTTTAGGTTAAGAGAAAAAAGAAAGTCCTCAGGGATGATATGGCACCATTTGACACGTCTCCCCTGGTCCTTAGCAATCAGTTCTGTATACCCTGCTATATTTGGATCAATATTTGTTCCTTTTGTAAATAGAAACAGATTATTATTATCTAGTTCTAGTATGACCGGGTTGTGGTCACTAAAAATCGTCTGTGCAGCATTATAAAACATTACATTTTGTAACAGGCCTGGTGAGATAAACATATAATCTATAATTGTATTGCTGTCCCTAGCACTGTAAGTTGGCACCCGGTCCTTTCGGTCGCAGAACTCTGGTTCATATAAGTCATTCTCTAAAAGAAGTTCTTCTAGGGAAGACCCCTTTTCTGAGTGCTCAAAATGTGATAATTGTAACATATCAGTATTAATTGTATCCGTGGCATGACAATTTTGTTGGCATAAATGAATATTAAAATCTCCCATCAGGAAAAAATATACAAAAGTGGTTTGACTCTCCCTATATCTACATAAGAACTCCATTAACAAGTTAATGTTGGCGTTCAAAGCTATACTTTGAATGCTGTTATAAAAATTTATGTAGACACATTTATGGGTGTTAGGCATTGTAACCTCCAGGACTAAAAAGTTATGGGATGGTGTGTTTAGTACCTTCACAGTGCCCTTCACATTTACAGATATTAAAAACAAAAGGCCCCCTTTATTTCGGCCTGAACTTGTTGACTGGGCAGCTAAAAAATGAGAAGTATATCCATCTAACCAAAAATCACAATCCCTGTCCCAAGTCTCCTGTAGGGCCACAACATCACATTTTTTTAACAGGTCCAACCATCTTGTATCGCCCCTTTTGGAGCGCAAGCCTGCAATGTTCCAGCTCATCATTTTCACACTACTGCATTTTTCAGTGGTTTCCGGCCGTGTGTGTTGAGATGGGGAGAGTGTGGCATCAGGAATGGTTACTATGTTGCTCTTTTCAATTACAGGTGGGATGGGAAGTTGTGATTGATTTGTGATGCTACCTGGTAGGGTTAGTCAATCATTTTCCTCTAAATTGGAGAAGGCAGCAAACCTATTTGTCAGCACAAGGCCATTTCTGGCTTCCCCTCCCTGTTTATCACTAATTTTTGGCAACAATCCTGTTTTCTGTGTGGCCCATGAACTTGGGCATGGAGTATATCTAGATTGTGCTCTATGCGGGGCCATTCCTGGGTGGGGCTTATGTAATGCAGGTGGAGGATAAAAGAAACCTAGTGGTACTGCTCTAATCTCATCTTCCCTCACTTCAGTAGCATCCCAAAATAACCGTAGGGCCTCATGGGGTCTACTGAAATGAACAATCATACAATCCCCTGCAAATTTCTTCGGTGTATAACCCACCCAATCAACCCTTCTGCCTGTTTGGATGTACTCCGAGATGTTATTGGGGCCGGTACAGTTTGCATCACACCACGTCTTGATATTATTTAACTGTGCGATATCTGACTCACATTCTCCGCTTTTCAGTGCTGGTACGTTCACCAGAATAGCAACAAAAGGTGTTGCTTCTGGGGGAAGGTGTACAGGTGGTCTTAAGCGTTGGGTTCTAAGCCCTGGTAAATTAGGAATGCCTGTTACTGAGTCTCTAGATGTAACTTGAGCAGAACAGGTTTTACTCGTCTGCTGCACCCTGGTAATACTGGTGACTATTGGGGGCTTTACATTACCCACAGATACTGGGGGCGGGGTAGGTAGCATTAGAGGTTGTTGAACTTCCTTTTCTTGTTCCATAGGGGATTGTGATTGCCCTGGTGCAGTATATGAATTGCATGTGCATGGCCTTCTGGGATCAGTGGACAAAAGTGTATTAATCCTTTCACATTTCCCAAGTATATCTACAACACATTCCTTTAAGGTTTCTATTATGTCATTGGAGATCTGCACAAGTGTCGCTTCAACTTTATCCACAAGTACTTTCTCCACCATATTTTTCAATGAGCATTCAATATCAATTAGCGGATAACGGGCCTTTTTCCTTATATATAGTCCTTGCTTTTTTGGTTTTTGAATTACCCGCTTAAGGCGTTTAGTAGCATGGAGAGTTTGTACCTGGGTGGAGGTAACTTCTGGTAATAGGATGTCATTGTTCTAATTATTTAAAGCTTCTTGCTCAATGGTATTTGTTAGGTCATGCGGGACAGTACTAGGCAATTTACCAACAACTATGGCTGGTTCCAGTGGAATTGGAAGTCTATTCGTTGTAGGGGATATATGACTGTCCAATATTAACTGTTCTAGTCCCAACTCGCGTTCAGTTGCAGCAATTTCCTTGTTCAGTTTGCCCACTGCAGTAGTTAGATAGGACATAATACTTTCTGAAGCAACAGCTTTACGTGCTACTTTTGATTTAACTGGGCCCCTATAGGAAGATGTTTGTAATTTCCGCTTACCTTTTTGTAGATTGGATCAAAGGGGGTGGCCCGTCCCGTCCCTCGTCGTCCCTAGACGGCCACAGACGGCCCCGCCCTTGTCCCGGGCTTCTCCCGCGCGCGACTCGCGGGGCGAGAGGGGGTATCAGCCTTTTACAGGCACCTCCGGGCGCTCTTTGCACGTCACGGGCGCGCTTCCGCCCCAGGGGCTGCTGGGGAGTGTAGTCCGCTGCAGTCCGATGAACCGGGCTGCCTCCCGGCGTTCTGCTGTTCCTGCCGTTTCCCTCACGGCTCTGGCCCAATGGCGTGACACAGGTAATATTCTGAAGTAGCAGCCCCTCTAATGGACCCTCCTTTTTATCATCTTTCCCTTCCTTGCAGCCTACGGTGACAGCCGATCCGGACGAAGCAGATCAAACACAGCTGACTTCCCACGGGACTCTGCTGCAAGAGGAAGTTAAGAGTGAAGTTGCCCCTTTAAATCGATCCCCGGAAACAGAAGGAGGCGGATCCCAAATGCCAAGTCGGGAAGAAGATGCCTAAGAAGCTTGGTCGCCAATGCTGACGCTTGCAGGTAGCTTACCCTCAAAGGCAAACCGGCCACCGTAGGCACTTCTCCCGTCTCGCGATAACCGCTATCAGATCATGGCCGCCCACACCTTTCAATAGTACAGTAATCAATAACACATCAGAACTTAATATCAATAGGGATATCGAAATATTCAATCTATTCTCGTCCCCGCCCGCCATGTGCTTCAAAACTGCATACGTATCTCGTGATATCAAGGTTGTGCAACCAGTACACAACAAGGAGTTACGAGTCCCATTTATTCCGGCGCCATTTTGGGCGAGGACGGGCAGGTCCAGGATATAGTCAAAATGTCTCTACCAACCATCGACTATGATGATGTTCATATGCTGTATTAGAGTAACACTCATCTGTCCACATGAAATTAATTTGCCACAATCTAAACATGTCATTTTAATCTTTCCAAAGTTCTTCTAAATATTTGGGACCGTTTCCCTTGCCTCTGATGCTGTCAGTGCCACTTCTTTGATGAATGTACTGGCAGGTCGGGGGTTCTCCTCCAAATCTCTCTTTTATGCAGCACTATAATTAATCGGTGCCACCTCTCCATATGACGATGCATGGTATAGTTACCATAACTATATTTTTTTCGGTTCCTCTGGAGAGTACATCGTGGCAGATGAAGCGTGTAACGTACCGGGCATTTACCTTTTTTTGCATGTAGAGGAAAGGAAAATAAATTCGAGCGTCCGAGTTCTAAGGTGTCCCAGGGCAATTTTAGTGGACCAGGCCCAAATCCAAAGAACAGGCCGCCATTTTGAGAGTCCTGTTGCAGCCGCCTGTCGCTGTAGCATCAAGAGCGGCCGAAACTCAGCTGAATGGCAACTGAAACGGTAAAGGGGAGCACCACTACAGCAGACGAGCCTCCACCTAGGAAGGCCCGTTCACGCCGCCTCCCCCCCCCCTTCGGGCACCGCACGCCGTTATTCGGAGCAGGATTGTAGGATGGCCACACCAGTGCGGCAACTTGCTAGACACCACCTCGGTGCTAACCGAATCTCAGCGCCTTGTGGTGTCTTCTATTCAGAAAATATTGTTGCGCTGCCTTTGGCCCCATTCGCACATCGGTCCGCTACTGACGCCATCTCACAGGCCAACGGGGCGCCCCACGCAAACTTTCAGCATTGTAGGATGGCCACACCAGTGCGGCAACTTGCTAGACACCACCTCGGTGCCATCCGGATCTTGGCATCTCAGCGCCTTGTGGTGTCTTCTATTCAGAAAATATTGTTGCGCTGCCTTTGGCCCCATTCGCACATCGGTCCGCTACTGCCGCCATCTCACAGGCCAACGGGGCGCCCCACGCCGACTTTCACCATTGTAGGATGGCCACACCAGTGCGGCAACTTGCTAGACACCACCTCGGTGCCATCCGGATCTTGTCATCTCAGCGCCTTGTGGTGTCTTCTATTCAGAAAATATTGTTGCGCTGCCTTTGGCCCCATTCGCACATCGGTCCGCTACTGCCGCCATCTCACAGGCCAACGGGGCGCCCCACGCCGACTTTCAGCATTGTAGGATGGCCACACCAGTGCGGCAACCTGCTGGACACCACCTCGGTGCCATCCGGATCTTGGCGCGTTGTGCTGCCTTCGGCCTATTCGCACATCGGTACGCTACTGACGCCGCCTCACGTGCCAACGGATTTTCTACGCTTTTTATACCCTATGCCGCATAACAGGTCATGTGACTTGTTTATAAAACTTTTCATTGGTTCATTTTACTTTTGGTTTCCTAATGATGGAATGCTTGATCATATGACCTAAAAATAACACTTTTCATTGGATGAAAACTTATTTTTTTTCCCAAACGATGAAAGCCCCACCTTGTTTCTGGATGTTTCAGACTGAAGCTGGCGTCAGCATGAAAGCACCACCATCTCGTGGCTCCGTCGTGGTCATTCCACGAGCAATCATGGCAGCCGCTCCCCACCAGAAGCCTGCAGGATTCGGGGGCCCCCAAGACTTTTGTAGAATCCTCAAGGCGGAGGGGACGCTTTCGAGAATGGGGTCCAAGACCTAGCAGACAAGCGTCCAATTTCCAAGGTGTCCCAGGGCCATTTCAGTGGACCAGGCCCAAAAAGGAAAGAGCCTGCCGCCATTTTGAGAGTCCTGTGACAGCCGCCTATCGCTGCACCGCAAGAGTGGGCGCAACTCAGCTGAATTGCGGATTTTGACACAGTGGACCAAAAGCGGACGGAATGGCTACTGAAACGGTAAAGGGGCGCCCCACTACAGCAGACGAGGCTCCACCTGGGGAGGCCCGTTCACGCCGCCTCCCCCCCCCCCCCGGGGCGCCCCACGCCGTTATTCGGAGGGCGGCAACTTACTGGACATCACCTTGGTGCCATCCACATTTCAGCGCGTTCTGCTGCCTTGGAACTATTCGCACAACAGACCGCTACTGACGACCCACCCCCCGGGACGCCCCACGCCGGATACCCAAATCAGTGCGGCACCCAGGCAACATCACCTGGGTGCCGTCCAGAAATCTGGACGTTGTGCTGCCTTGGGACTATTCGCACAACCGACCGCTACTGACCATTGTTCCTTCTTTTTCCCTAAAAATGTTTAAATGTTTTTACTGTTTTTGTTTTGTTGTATATATTTATAAGTTATTAAAGTTTTATATTCCTACTACTTTGTTGGAGTGCTATATATTTTTAATGTGACACATAATTGTAAAAACTTTGATGTACAAAGAGTCATCCCTGGAATCTTCCGCTTCAGGCTCGGTCCCCTCCCCAATCACAATACAGGATGGTTTTCAGATAGTAGGAACGCGTGTGGTGTGACGGATCTCATCGGGTGTGGGCCTTGATCTACTATAACTCCTTTGAAGAGGGGTGATTCTTTACAGCTGGGGCCATAAACTACATCTGCAGGGCTAGATGATAGCCTGGGACCGGCCTGGACAATCGGACACAGAGGAAGAGGAGTGTCAGAGGGTGCGGTAGTGAATAGGGCGAAAGGGAGGTGTCTGGCGGGCACAGAGTGTGATTCTCAGGGAAGAGCAGCGCAGATGGGGGGAGGTTTATTGCCCATGCATAAGACAGAGAGCGGGGGTGACCAGTGCCTGGGGGAGATGCTTGCGAGGGTGGGGAGCCATGCTACGGATCGACAGCGTGCAGAGAGTGGGTCTGGTCAAGGCATCTAAAATGGCTGCCGTGCACGACAAAAGTGTGGCATTTGAAAAAAGGCAAGATGGCGCAGACAATGTTTTTCAACACTTCCTGATTTCCTTCGAATCGAACGTTAACAGACGTTGGGGCATATTACCAAAGTTAAGCGATATTTATCGCTAACGATGCTCAGCAACAAATTTTTTACCGCTAAGCATCGTCAGAAATTATCGCAGATAAACCTTGCTATTATCAAGGTTTATTGCAAATGCGATAAAAAACGGCCGCAATGCATGAATATCGCGGAAAAGTCAGCGATATTCATGCATTACCGAGCTAATGCTCTTAGCCAAGTTATCCACCTCCCATTGGATAACATGGCTAAGAACTGCTCAGGGCAGGTGTTACTTTTTGGAGATATTCGCGCTTAGCGCGAATATCTCCAAAAGTTGGTAATAGGAGATAGCGATGTTAGCGACTGTTTCCAGTCGCTAACATCTTGTAATGCCCACTTTGCATGTCATTAGTGATAAATATCACTGACATGCAAAGTGGGGCCCAAGATGGTCGCTATCTCCTACTAGCGGTCGCTAACTGGTGTTAGCGACAGCTAGGTAATACGGAGATAATTTTATCTCCGCTTTCTTGGCTTTTAAAGCCAAAAAAGCGGAGATAAACCCCCTTGATAATATGCCCCGTTATCTCTCCCACACTACCGGTCCCCCTGGGCTTAAACGCCGAGATGGTAGGGACTGCATCCCGTGGAGATAGGCCGAGACGTCACTCAGCAGAAAAAAAAGTTTAAAAAAAGTCTATAAACATACAATAAGTTAAAAGTCAATCATTCTTCTTTCCTTGTAGTACGCTCCCCAGTCCGCTTCCCGTTACGCTAACCGGGCGCACCCCACCAAAAAAACGTTTTGAAGCCTCCACATCAAACCTATGGGGTCAGGGAGGATCTACTATGCCCCCTTATGGTCATTTGCCCCTTCGCTTTGGCCTCCTCTTGTCTCTCGATCCTACCGAGAGACAAGATGGCGGCCGCTACGGACTGTTTGGAATGTTTACAGACGCCGGAGAACCAATCAGCTTCGCTTCACAAAGCTCCGTAACGCGAAAAGTACGCGAAGTGGAGCGCTGCCAGGAGCGCTGTTACAGATATATATATTTTTTTGAACGTTAATTTCTCAAAATCCACTGGAGCACATATATTGAGACCTAGCAAAGGCACATCGGGCTACCAGTCCCTACAATTTTGCCAAGTTTCGTGCAAATCCATTCAGCCGTTCGGGCTAAAAGTGAGGCCAACCGCCCTATGGAAATTAACATTGGAAAAACGCATTTTGGGACCCCCCTTTTTTCTCGGCCCCCCCTTGACGAACCCCCCCAAATTTCCAGGGGCTGCTCAGAAACAAAATGTTCCATTTTCCTGAAAATTTCTGCCAATTCCGTCCACAAACGCCAAAGTTATTAGACATAGAATTTTCAAAAATCCCATAGAGAAAAAATCCTAACTATATATACCTACTGGCGACCGCCAGTAGGTAACTACTGGCGACCGCCAGTAGGTAATTACCTACTGGCGGTCGCCAGTAGGTAGTTATAGTTAGGATTGTTTTCCATAGGAAATCCGCAACATTCTATTGGGAATAACTTTGGTGCAGATTGAGGGATCTGCCTGTAACTTTCCAAAATTAAGGCCAGCTCCGCTCTGCTCCTTCCCTGAAAGGTTCGGGGGGATTCGTGAAGTGGGGGCCGAGAAAAAAGGGGGGTCCCAAAACATGTTTCCCCCATGTTAATTTCTTTAGGACGAATAGACAAGGCTACAGCCCGAACCGCTGAACGGAATTAGACCAAACTTTGCAAAATTGTAGGGACTGGTACGCAGAAGTGCCTTTTCTATATTTGGTGAAAATTGCTCCTGTGGTTTTTTTTTAAATTAACTTCAAAAACACATATATATCTATATGTGCGCTTCTAGCGCTTACCGGTACGCGTACCGGGGAGCGCACCCTGCTCGCCACGGAAGTGCGCGAGGGGAAAGCTGATTGGCTCTTGGGTGTCTGTCAACATTCTAAACAGTCCGGAGAGTCCGCTATCTTGTGTCTCGGTAGAATCGAGACACAAGAGGGGAAAATAAATGGGGGGAAATGATTAAAAGGGGGCAGGGTAGACCCCCCTGACCCCCTAGATTTTCTAAGGGGGGCCTAGAAGGACCCTGAAGGGCAAAAAAACTATTTATGTTTTTTAAAAAATTTCGCGGGGTAAGCGCTGGGTGCGTTCCCATGTACGCTTCCAGGTACGCGTACCCTGAGCGTAGCACAGGGAAAAACAGTGAAAGAAAATAGTGTAAAATAAGAATTTGGAGTGCTTAGAGGTAGGGTAGCTCTAAAAAGAGCTGTTGTGTTATGTGGGTGATTTAAGTACCTACAAGTAGGTACCGATGCAGAGTCTAAAATTCAAGAGAAAGACTCTGTTCCCCTCATCTGAGAAATGTACACCGTGTCCTCTGTAGATATCTTGCATGTTGTAATGCAAGTTATTGTGGTATATGGAACTCATACCATAATCTCTCAGGAAAGCAGGAACTGATCCTTTTGGGACCGCCTGAGAAGGCCTAGGGGGTGAGGGGTACTCTACTTTGCCCCCTTTTCACGTTCTGAACTATTTTATTTTACTCTCTTCTGTAATTACACAAAATGGCAGCGATAGGATGCATCAGAGACAGACAGTGAGAGAAAGGAGGCCGGAGATGAAGAAGAGATGTCAAATACACATTGGAGATAATATAGTGGGAGAAGGGAAGTAAATATGAGTAAACTTACTATGTAACATAAAAATGTTGCACTCTATACTATAAGTCTCATTTTATACTACAATCACTTCGCTACAACCTCACAAATTAAAAATAAAAATGAATAATGTCTCAAACAATTTTTGATTTCTAAATATAAATGTATTCTTCTGAATTTTCATAATTTGAAAGAACTAGTAACATGTCCTCATCAGGAATTTCCTCTTCAATCATCTCATCAGGAATCTCCTCATGAAAAGTCTGCAATGATGATTCTTGTAACTCTATGGTCTCCAAACATTCGATAAATTCGCCGTCAAGAGATTGATCAAAAAAATCATTCAAGTCATCTCCTCCTTGTGAGAATATTTCATTATTGGTGCTGTCAATTTCAATAAATGTAGTGGATAATTCAAAAGAAATTGCCACGGTCTCTTCATTGTGATCCATTTTATTTTGAAATTTCTTGCTGTAAATTGCAGAAAAAAATAATCACTTTCATTTATCGTTTTTAGTAATACATAATATAAAACTAACTTTATCAAGTATTTAGTATAACAGAAGGACTGTAAATAAATAACAGAAAACATTTTTCAAATTATCTTAAAGTGTACAACATAGTTCCCCTTACAAATTAACAACTCACCTTTTTGAAAGTAGGAGAAGCGTTAGTACTGTGTAAATCAAACACCAGAAATTGAGCACCAAAAATTCCTCACAAATGTACCTCAGACAGTAGTATCACAAAATGGCTGTGGTTTCCTCTCATTTTAGATATATACATAACCAATTAACTTTCATCACACACAAATACAAAACCAAAGTAACATTTTAATTGGTTCTAAATTTCAACACTTTCAAATGTGTTTTCCCCATGCAATTTTCCATAGGACATTTAGATACGTCTACAGCCTGAATGGCTGAACGGAATTACACCAAACTTGGCAAAATGGTACATCAAACCTAAGGGGTCAGGGAGGATCTACTATGCCCCCTTATGGTCATTTGCCCCTTCGCTTTGGCCTCCTCTTGTCTCTCGATCCTACCGAGAGACAAGATGGCGGCCGCTACGGACTGTTTGGAATGTTTACAGACGCCGGGGAACCAATCAGCTTCGCTTCACAAAGCTCCGTAACGCGAAAAGTACGCGAACTGGAGCGCTGCCCGGTCCGCTGTTACAGATATATATCTTTTTTTGAACGTTAATTTCTCATAATCCACTGGAGCACATATATTGAGACCTAGCAAAGGCACATTGGGCTACCAGTCCCTACAATTTTGCCAAGTTTCGTGCAAATCCATTCAGCCGTTCGGGCTAAAAGTGAGGCCAACCGCCCTATGGAAAACTCAATGTTAAAAACACGTTTTGGGACCCCCCTTTTTTCTCGGCCCCCCCTTGACGAAACCCCCCCAAATTTTCAGGGGCTGCTCAGAAGCAAAATGTTCAATTTTCCTAAAAATTTTAGCCAATTCCGTCCACAAACGCCAAAGTTATTAGACATAGAATTTTCAAAAATCCCATAGAGAAAAAATCCTAACTATATATACCTACTGGCGACCGCCAGTAGGTAATATATATATATATATATATATATATATATATATATATATATATATATATATATCCCCCCTACTGGCGATCGCCAGTATGTAGTAATAGGTAGAACCTTGTTTCCATAGAAAAAGCATTTTTTGATTTGCCAATAACTTTGGCGCTGTTGACAAATCGTCACAAGTTTTTCACAACTAATTGTCCACTCAGGTCAGCTCCTGTCTTGAAAGTTGTGGAGTGATCCGTCAAGCGGGTGGCGAGAAAAAAGGGGGCTCCCAAAATGTGTTTTCTCAATGTTAATTTCCATAGGAAATTTTAGACACAGCTACAGCCTGAACTGCTGAACCTAATTACCCAAATTTGGCAGAGAGATAGCTCTTGGTAGAGAAAGCACTTTTTTTTTTTTAAATGGTGGAAATCCGTTCGGTAGTTTTTGAAATATTTAAAGATTTACAGACATCAATATTTGAGAATTGTGAGATCTGATTGGCTGAGCCCTCCTGAGCACAAGCTTGCTTCTGATTGGCTGCCAACACTTCAAACCAGGAATTATTGGCAGCCATCTTGTAACTCTTAGGCCGTAACTGGAAGAACCTGATGAAGAGGAAAGAGGAGGGAAAGCTCGATCTACGCCAGGTTGGGGCCTCGTTCAAAATAGAGAATGATGTCACCACAAATGATCTTTCCTTTTGCCACGAGACTACAAAAAAACTCGACGCTGTCATCCCGCTGAAAACAATCATAAAAAGGGGAAAACCCTCCGCCCCCTGGTACACGGATATACTGAAAGAACTAAAAAATACCTGTAAAAAGGCGGAGAAGCTCTGGAGGAAAAACTACTCAGACCAGGAGAAAGTACGATGGAGGCTCACTATCTCACAATATAAAAAGGAAATAATCACAGCCAAATCCAACTACTTTGCTGAGGTAATCCTCAAAAGCCCTAATAAATCCCGGGATACATTCAGGCTCATCAAAGAGCTCTCCCACCCCGCTTGTGCTGATAGCCAAATCAAGCCCTCACAAGAACTCTGCGACGGCCTAGCAGTGTTCTTCCAAGACAAAATCAGCAAAATTGTAGAGGGAATGAATAATAATCCCATCTCCTCAATGCAAGACAACAGCATTCAAGCGAACAAAGACGAGAAGGTGGAACTTGATACATACCCCCTTTCAAATGCTACCCTGGAAAACTTCATGATTCCCTCGGAACAGGAATTCCTTACAACAGCCCTCAACACGTCCTCAGGCTCTCCTCTAGACCCTTTTCCCCATAGAATAGCCAAGAAATTCGAGGATGATATTCTTCCAGCTCTGCATCAACTATGTAATCAATCTCTGTGTACAGGCTCCGTGCCCAAAGACTGGAAATTGGTGATCGTCACCCCGCTATTAAAAAAACCAAATCTGGACCCAAACTGCCAAAAGAGCTACCGACCCATATCCCTCTTACCATATCCAATAAAGATCATTGAGAGATGGGTCAGCAGATCTCTAGCCCTCTTCCTAGAAACCAACAACATCCTGGAAGAGGAGCAGTTTGGCTTCAGACCAGTTCATGGAACGGAGTCAGCTTTGCTGACAGTCATGGACGACCTAAGAATGAGGGCGGACAGGGGAGAATCAGCAACTCTGATTCTGCTTGACCTGTCCGCCGCGTACGATACGGTGAACCACGGCATTCTGATAGAAAGATTAAGGAATATCGGAGTTGGAGGTGTCGCGCTCGACTGGTTCCGCTCTTACCTGACGGACGGGTGGCAGGCAGTAGTTATCCCTCCCTTTCAATCAGAGTTCATCAAAGTCCCGCACGGGGTCCCACAGGGGTCTGCTATCAGTCCCATACTTTTTAATATTTATATGCAACCCCTGATACGGATCATCAAAAGCCACGGCATCTGCGTGTCAAACTACGCAGATGATACTCAGCTGATAATCTCGCTTGACGGAGTTCGAGCAAGCTCTATGGAAACTTTCCACACCTGTATGCTGGAAATGTCTCTCTGGCTCAATCAGAACTCACTAAAATTCAACAGTGAGAAAACTGAAATACTGCATTGCACAGTAGGAAAAATCCCCAAAAGTTTACCATCAGATTTCTGGCCTCAGTCGTTAGGGGACTCACCCACCCCAGTGAGCTCAGTAAAAAATCTTGGAGTCACTATTAATAACAAACTAAGCCTAGAAACTAACGTCAATAAGCAGGTTAGCTGCTGTTTCGCCCTATTAAGAGGACTCCGAAGGCTGCTACCTCTTCTGCCCCCACAGACCAGAGCCGACATAGTCAGGAGCACTATCCTCACCCGCCTGGATTACTGCAATGCCCTCTTGCTGGAATCCCCTGCATATCTCATCTCCAGACTCCAAAGTGTCCAGGCAGCTGCAGCCAAACTGGCACTTTTCAGTGAGCGAAATCTTCTACCACTCTTGCCCTGGCTGACCTACATTGGCTGCCCATACACCAAAGGATTTGCTTTAAATCCCTATGTATTGTTTTCAGGGCAGTTCATGGGCTAGGTCCTCGACCACTCCAGAACAAATTCAAGTGGTACGAGCCCACCCGGCCTCTCCGATCCTCCTCCTTGAACTTCATCAGCATTCCTAGGATCAAGAAAGCCACCTGTGGAGGACGAGCCTTCAGTATAGCTGCAGCCCACTTATGGAATAACCTCCCCACCGATATCAGAAAAACTAATGATCTTCTGACCTTTCGGAAAAAGGTGAAAACCTGGCTTTTTCCAAAAAATCCTCCTAAAACCCACCACAATAAATAAACCTACTCTGTCCAGCATCTTGTCCACGTTCCTGTCCCCACAGAGCTCTTAGCTATGTACCTAAGCGCCGGGATGCCTGTAGGGTTACAGAGCGCTCTACAAATGCTATAAATAAATAAATAAATAAACTCAATATAGAGTCAGCAGCGAAAAGGTAAGAAAAACATTGAGAAAGAAGATAAAGGGACATGGTAAAAACACCCTGACCCCATAGGCCTTATGAGGAGATACAACCGGCACTCAGGGCCAAAATAAGCATATTTTTTTAAAAATCGGCTGCAGTTGCGCTGTGTGCGCAAATCTGACCGGAAAAAAATAAAACGATTGAAACCCCCGGGTGGGTCAGGTCCCAAGGGCAATGTTGTTTTATGGTGTGGGGGCTCGTGGGGGCCCCTGCCGACCTGGGGACCACCACCTCACCAGAGCGTGAGCAGGAGTCGCGGACTGGTGGCATACCAATTGCACACATCACGTAATATTAAATGTATATAATGTAACTGAAAAACACGCAGCCGTCGCACACCATACGTGGATCCTTAACGACTTTTCTAAAATGGCAGCTAGAATCCATGCACCCACCGTGATGTGTACGCTTTGGGTGTGCGACTCCGAAAAAAAATTGGAATTTTCTTTTTTTTAAAGAAAATAATATAAATATATTAAAATAAAAAATGAAAACGGGCAGCAAAACGGAGCACCTTCCCAGCCGTGAGGGAAACGGCGTCATAGACTTGCTCCTCACCACCTAATACCGCCGTGAGGGGAACGGCTCCTGTGCTTGTCGTCAGCCGCCCGGTGCCACACGCAGCTGGGGAACCACAACACCCAGCTTCCCCGGGGCTCGCGCGGCAGGATTGACGCTGTGCACGCGCCAGGAGGCGCCTTATCTACAGGAGCGCCGAAGCGCTCGGTGGGCAGAAAAACGGACCACCATCCCAGCCGTGAGGGAAACGGCGTCATAGACTTGCTCCTCACCACCTAATCCCGCCGTGAGGGGAACGGCTCCTGTGCTTGCCGTCAGCCGCCCGGTGCCACACGCAGCTGGGGAACCACAACACCCAGCTGCCCCGGGGCTCGCGTGGCAGGATTGACGCTGTGCACGCACCAGGAGGCGCCTTATCTACAGGAGTGCCGAAGCGCTCGGGGGGCAGCAAAACGGAGCACCATCCTAGCCGTGAGGGAAACGGCGTCATAGACTTGCTCCTCACCACCTAATACCGCCATGAGGGGAACTGCTCCTGTGCTTGCCGTCAGCCGCCCGGTGCCACGCGCAGCTGGGGAACCACAACACCCAGCTGCCCCGGGGCTCGCGCGGCAGGATTGACGCTGTGCACGCGCCAGGAGGTGCCTTATCTACAGGAGCGCCTCTCACCCCCGCGAGTTGCGCGCGGGAGCGACCGGGAGAAGCCCGGGACAAGGGCGGGGCCGTCTGTGGCCGTCCGGGGCAGGAGGAGGCAGGGTAGGGCCCCATCCCTAGCGTCCACCTAAAAAGACTACCACCGGCCAAAAACTGTAAGAGGAACCTGTTGTTTTCTTTGTGACTGATAAAGGTTGGGGTTTGGCTGTTACATTGTATGTATTAGCAAAATCTGTCTATACACAGGCTTCATGGGGAAGCGTAAATCAACGGAGGAGGGGAACGGTGCTGGTAACCCCCCGAAGCTCCGTAAAGGAAAGAAAGCAGCAAAGAGGGCAAGCCAGTCAGATGGTAATAGTGTTATGGATCGCATTAATAATCTTGTGGACGAGTGCAGGGAGATCCTTGTGGCTGATCAGGGACATATCAGCGAGGATGCCACGAGTAATAAGGAAGGGGTTTCCTTAAAGCCAGTAAATGATCTTGTTGAACATCCAACCATTCCAGATATGTTTAAGGCAAAAATGAAACCTAAGGATGGCATGGTTAATCTCATTGGAGACTGTTTAATTACACCTAACGAGTCTCTTAGCAACGAAGGTCCGACTATCCACCTTGATTCCGAGAGTGAGAACCCGTCATCGTCCCCTGCCTCCCAGGTACTTCTTGGTAACAGGTTTGCGGTCCTGGCTGATATTCATAATGAGCTCCCTGCCCCTTCAATTACCAACAACAGTAGGGACAAGGCAATGTCGGTGGAAGTTAGTACTTTAACAAACCTTGTTATCTTATTGCGGGATGAAATAGAGTCACTGAGGGCATTGATTATCAAATTAACCTCTACGGTCAATGATAAATGCGAGGGTTTAATAAAGTCCACGTCTAATGTGACACCTGCAGCACGAAAAATGTTCCCCATAAAAACTCACGAAGTAAGCAAAGTACATCTAACTAAGGCCATGGATAAGCATAGTGACTCGATTACGGTGCATGCTGCTGTTCTTAGCTCTGGCCACCTACCCCTGAAAGAAAGAAAGGAAGGGCTGTTTACACAACGCTCTAGAGGAGAGGGAAGTGGACATGAGTTAAGACAAAAATCCATTGGTCCTGCCGGACGGCAAATACAAGCTACTGGGGTGGCTGTGGGTTCGGCAACTGTAGAGGCCAACAATATAGGGAACAAAGGGAACATCTATTTTAATAAAGCTCACTCCCAACGGAACAAAATATATATGACTAATGTTCCTAAATTAGGGAAGGCAAAATTTGGTAATGGCGAGCACTCAGATTCTCTAACCAACAAAGCCATTCACCGGCTGCGCCACGTTAGAGGATGTCGCTCGGTGATTAGGGAGGACATCTTAGAGGCAAAAAGATTAAGTTCCCCAAATTCCACATGTGACTCTATAGAGTTAACTTTGAAATCTGCATTCCTTGCTGACAACCTCTTTATACTGGAGTTTAGATCCAGTGCTCCATCCCAATCGCAGATCCAACTAAGGAAAACATGTCCCCAAACTCTGGTGCCCACTTCTAACGCCAAAGGAAGAGTCCGCCTCCCCCCGTTCAGATCGGAGGCCACCGAAGTCATCTGCGGCGTTCCTCAAGGCTCCTCGCTCAGCCCAACACTCTTCAACGTCTACATGAGCCCCCTCGCAGCCATCGCACGCCAGCACAACCTGAACATCATCTCCTACGCCGACGACACCCAGCTGATCCTCTCCCTCACCAACGACCCCACCACCGCCAGAGCCAACCTGCACGAAGGGATGACGGACGTAGCCAAATGGATGTCGAACAGCCGACTGAAACTGAACTCGGACAAGACGGAAGTCCTCATCCTGGGATCCTCACCCTCCGCCTGGGACGACTCCTGGTGGCCCCCCGCCCTGGGCAGCGCACCCAAACCAACTGACCACGCCACGCAACCTGGGCTTCATCCTGGACTCCTCCCTCTCCATGACCAGACAAGTCAATGCCGTCTCCTCGTCGTGCTTCAACATCCTGCGCATGCTACGCAAGATCTTCCGATGGATCCCCACCGAAACCAGGAAGACGGTCACCCAGGCCCACGTCACCAGCCGACTGGACTACGGCAACTCCCTCTACGCCGGAACCACCGCCAAACTCCAGAAAAGACTCCAGCGGATCCAGAACACCTCAGCACGACTCATCCTGGACATCCCCCGCCGCAGCCACATCTCCGGACACCTGAGAGACCTGCACTGGCTCCCGGTCAACAAGAGAATCACCTTCCGGCTCCTCACCCACGCACACAAGGCCCTACACAACCAAGGACCAGGATACCTCAACAGCCGCCTCAACTTCTACGCTCCCAAATGCCAGCTTCGATCGACCAGCCACGCCCTCGCCGCCGTCCCCCGCATCCGAAGAGCCACCACAGGAGGAAGGTCCTTCTCCTACCTGGCCGCCAAGACTTGGAACTCCCTTCCGACCCACCTCCGCCTGACCCAGGACCACCTCGCCTTCAGGACGCAGCTCAAGACCTGGCTGTTCGAGCAGTAGCGGACCTCCTCCCCCCAGCGCCTTGAGACCCTCCGGGTGAGTAGTGCGCTATATAAATGCTCTGATTGATTGATTGATTGATTGATTGATTGAGTAAGTGTGAGGAACTGCTCTGGGTTAGATATCAATGATTGACAAACATCGGTCCCACCGATAGCAGACTGCGGAAACTTGGAGGTTCTGAATGGTGGGAAATACATGGAAGCACCAGAGATAATAGAGGCAAGAGGGGTTGTATTGTGGGATGCTGCCCTTTCACTGAGCCCCAATTTAGAGGTTGATACCAGGACCGGGGTTGGTTCTAAAAACAATCGGTACCAAGGGATGCTATGTGAATCAGATCAAGGGCAGTCCACAGATACCCCTGTAATTATTTCATCGAAATCATCGGATAGCATCAGAGATGGTGTGAGGAAGTTAGTTTCATGGAACATTGCTGGGTTGCGTTCTAAACAGGATTCACAGGACTGGCTAAGCTTTGTTAACAGTTTTGACATGTGTATTTTTCAGGAGACATGGCTATGCAAACCATCTTTTGCCCCGGGATACTGTGGAAAAGTAAATTTTGCCATGTTATATGTGCCTACGTGTTCCCCATGTTATGTCATATGTGCATGATCGATATGCATGTATTCCCCTCTGATCAATTAAAGACTCAATTACAGTTGTGTCCATCTCTAGTACGTCAGTTTCCAGTTCTCGTGAATACAACGAGTATTAGGCCTATGTAAAGCTATGTTGCCACGTTTTACAGTGTGCACGTTAATTCATTGAATTATACCCGTTTCTAGGCCTCAAAAGGGCCCGGACTCAGATTCAGCTCCTGTTGCCTGAACCCTCGCTGAGGAGCGATACAGCCCCCACCTGTATCCCTGACCCTTCACTTACTTCCTGCCTCACAGTGCCCGGCTCGGCCTGGCTCTGCCTGCCAGTCTGCCAAGAGTATGTTATGATTCTAGTTATCAGTCCAGCCCTCCTTCTCTGCATTCCTAAGCTACTGAATCGCATCAATAATTTCCGTCATGGTCTAGCCTTTATGTCTCCATGTAAGAGAAATACTGTATTCATATTCATAGAATATTCCTCACACACACACTACATGTAGAATAATGCATGCACCAGTCTTAGTGTCTGTTAGCCTTTGCCCTGATAACTTCTGGATTCTATCAACATGTTCTCTAAACACGAGATACTAGATAGGCTTTAGGTACATGTCGCTCTGACACTCCAGACTTTCGTCTCCTCTTCTAGCACAGAAGTCATAGCCCCCCAGTTCTCCCTAGTAACACGTCATTGTCAGTTTGCGCGCACCACTAGGTTAGAGGTCCCAGCTGCTCAGGTAGCCCCCTCCATGTTTCCGCCCCATTTATGACATATTCTGTTACGTTTGCATCACATGTCTATGTATACGCCCTGTACACACCTCTTGTTACACCTACTTACTGCCTTATCTTTCGCGACTGCTACAAACTCCGCCTACTGCTACGCCTACTGTATTGAATTCAATGTATTTTGTTTAACTATATAAACCAATGTACTGTTATTAAAAGTCATGCGCATCATTCCCAGACCCTGCCCGGCAGCTGTCGGGCCCTTGCCATCCTATTCCCGTACAGGCTGTCCTGTTCCAGTCCTTTATGCTTAATTAAAGCCTGTCAACTCTAGCTACCTCGTATCTTGACTCTTATTTATTGAGCTATCTGTTATATTGTATCCAGTCAAAAATAGAACCGGTAATTAATTATTTATTTACCACATAATGGCGCCCGAACAGGCACTTGCCCTTTCCCCACGCGCCGGAGAAGCCACGCAGGCCCCCTGATCCTCTGCAGCCGTGACGGAACCATACCATGCACGTGCAGATATTTCTGCTTCAAGTATCCCTCAGGCCCACGGAGGAGACGGAGGTTGCGGTCCAGCGTCCAGACGAGGCGGTGGAGGAACGCGGCGAGTCCCGACCAGAGCCCAAGCCGAGAGTCCAAGGTCCGAGGTATCCGGAGGCCCACCTGTAACTGAAGTCCGAAGTTCGTCCGTCCGTCGTCGTAGCAGTCCAGTCCAGTCCGAGGCCTTCCGTTCTTGCTGCCCGGTGAGTACCGTTGCTGGGGTAGTATCTAGACAGGGTCAAGTAATTTGTCTCTGGTCCGTGGGTTTGGGTACACAGATCCAACACGAAGTGTCCACTTAGGTGGATGCGGGTCCTGACGTGTCTCTTTTATGGGACCGGTAAGTTTCGTACTGTTTCAGCAGTGCATCTAGTCTGTTCTAGTAAGTTCTGTTCTCGAGAAAATTCATGTGTTCTGTTCTCAGTATTTCAGGTAGTATCTTGTCCGAACTGTTATTTTAAATGTTATTCCATGTGTTTTCAATGTCGTGGTATGAATGAATTGTTCTTTCAAGTAATTATTGTGTTCATTGTATATAGTATTGTGTCTAGACTCCAGCCTAGTTATGCCTCTGTTCTCTAAGTTACGTCAGTTAAAAACTAGAAAAGGTCTGCTCGAGGAAGCAGTTCCTGTCCCGCCTAGGGACAGTCCAGGTTATTTTATGTATCATAAGCATGGCATAAGTGCCATATTATATCTAGACTTATGGGTGGAGTACACCAAGGAATTAGAGGAAAAGTATAGATGGCCCGTATCGGGTACATGGGATGCCGAGTGCATCATGCGAATAGAAGAAGCATTATGGAAAAAGAAAGCCAGACAGTCCCAGAAAGACGCCATCGAGTTATGGCGCAAAGAATCTCACAGGAGAACAGAGAAAGAAATCAGAAAGTCAGAATTAAGTAAAGAATCCTCTGAAAGAGCCCAAGAAAGGGAATTAATCGAAATAGGTGAACGAGTTAAAGCCGAACAGTCAGACAGACAGAGAAATGCCCTCATTAAGGGTATGTATCCTCTTCTTGCCGAGGGCTTGCCGAAAGCAACCCCGGAAGCACCATGTAATTTTCCGCCGCCATTAGTTCCGATTAAGCTACGTCACAAACCGACCGCAGCTGATATTTTTCTCTCGTCCTATTTGGACGACACAGTTCCAGAATATGCAAATCCCGCTCCGCCAGCTCCTGTAAATAACGTAATTCCTGTTCCTCCAGCCACCGGGGCACCTGTTACAGCACCTGTTACGGTACCCCCGGTCCAGCCCGTAGTACAAGTACCCGCTACATCGGTCACTCTGCCAGCACGAAGAGTATCAGTCGACGATTACAGTTTAGGGGCCGCGGGGGGAGGTCCTCCTGGTACCCCGCCGCCACACAAACGTGTAACATTAGTCGAGTTACATGAACGTGCGTTACAGCGTACGCCCAAATATCAGTCCGTTGCAGATATCAAGCGAGCTCTTACCGAATGCCGTTATGATCCGGTCCCAGGCGATGATAATATGGTTATATATTCATTGCGTGTAAGACGGGTGACCGAGTATTTGGACACCCTACCGAATATGAAAGAAGATCTAGACAGAATATATCGTTTCATCCGTACAGGAGACGATCCAGAAAGTATTGGCGAAATCATGTCTCTAAGGAAAGCTGAGACCCAGCTCATGCTGTTAAAGTTTCTAATCAATTGCTTAATAAGGGAACAAGATTGTCCGACTAAAGATCCGACCGAAATGAAAGTTCTGACAAGGTGGAGTGATAATATAGCTGAGGGTAGACACAAGACACTCAGTAGTATAGAAAGTATGTACAAGAAAATTCGTAAGGAAATAATAAGGTTACACGACAATCGTAAAGCACAAGTAAACGAGAAAGAAAGTAACTCAGATACCGAAGAAGTAGAAGACGAGAATACCGCAAGAATAGCGTATGTAGGTAAATCTAGATTTCCAGACCGACATTCACGCCTAGAACACAAGAAAGTTTTTCATCCTCCAGCACCAGAACAAGGTTCTCTGGAACAAGTATTTCAAGCTACCGATCACATTCTGAAATCACGTATCGGTTATAGTGAACTTAGTACTATGCATGAACAAGAACTAGCCCGATCGGCAGTTCGATGGATTACTGATTCTACCACTTTTCCAGACGAAATAGTGGCACAAATGTTTCTGAAACTGCCCCCAGCCGAGCAGCGACTGGTGGGTATGTATATGATCCAGCACCTCATTACACTGTATGAGGGTCAACATTCTGATCCAGGTCCGTTACATGATGTCCTGAACGAGTTACTCCAGTATAAATGGAAAGGTCTAGGTACCGATTTAATTAGTGTCATTCTAGAACAGCGCCACAAATATAGAACGTTTCTGAATCCGCATTTCGTTCACGTCTCACCTCCAGAAAGTAAACCATTTTACATAGATAGACAGCATCCGTTACGAGAAGTACACCCAGTTAGGACAGCGGGTGGCGATCTAGAACGAGTATTTGTTTACACTCCTATTACAAAGATGGAACTCTTAGAGATGAAGAAATTAATTCCCTGTCATGACAAAGATCCAGCAGGGTTCCATCGAGAATTAAAAGACATGCTCCGTATGGGAGAATATACGTATCCAGATATTATTAAAATGCTAAAAGTCCTGTTGCCCGCAGGGGTATATGAGAAACTCAAGGAAAAGGAATGGGAGGTGGGAGAGAAAAAGATAGATTGGACAGCTCTAGAAGCTGAAGATAATGCACGTGTACCAGGTACCGGTCTTGGAGATAAATGTAAAGAATTACCAGAGTTATTGATTTAGGTTTTGCCTAGGTTATTAGCCACGAAAAAGGAAGACTGGGATGCCATCTCAGCTTGTAAACAGAAACCAGACGAAGATACTAGTGATTTTTATTCTAGATTCGAGAAATGTTTTATCATTAACAGTGGTTTGAGGACAGGTAGCGAGTCATACCCTCATCTTTTTGTTACTAAACTAGTCGAGAATTCAAGCCCACCAGTTAAAAATCGAGTTTTGAAAGTCGAAAGTACTTGGCAAGCTAATACCCCGTCCCAAATGCTCCAAATGCTCCAGTATCACCAGAATAGAATCAGGGAAGAGCAAGAACACGAAAGGAGACGTATGAAAGACACAAAAATGAAAGTACTAGTTGCACAATCTGTTCCACAAGACAGTCAGAAAAGGGGTCCGAATCAAGCCAGTCATCCTGCAGCTCCCGTTAAAGGGACATGCAATTATTGTAAACAGCCAGGTCATTTCATAAACGAATGTGCAGTTCTGAAACACAACATAGCCACTGGTAAGACTAAAGAAAGACCACGTCCGCCCAGACAAGAACAAGTTTCACAGACTTCTCAGTCACCACAGAATGCACCACAGCCAGTTCCAGCATCACAGCCTATTGCTGCAACACAGCATGTTACACAGCAGATGTACCAGTATGCCCAGACAGAGTATCCAGAGTATCAACAGTATTCATGAAACAGCCTAGAGAGGGAGGTAGGCTTGCCTCTCATCGAGATACCTGTAGATCAAGAGGGTCCCTATGTACACAGTCAAGTATTAGGGAAAGACAGAAAGTTTTTGATTGATACAGGGGCAAGTAGGACTACTATCAGTCATGACGAGGTTCCAGGGGCTCCGCTCTCAGGCTCTAGAAATGTTTCCCTTGGATTTTCAGGAAAGCCTATTGTTAACGAGATATCAAAGCCAGTTACTCTAGAAGTTGGTCCATTGTCCCGAACTACTGATTTGTTACTTACGAAATCATGTCCAGAAAATTTGTTAGGCATTAAAACATTGAAGGAATTAGGTGCAGTAATATGTTGCTCCCCAGAGGGAGTTCGTTTGTTTTTGCGTGACTTCAAAGGTCGCTATGTATTACGAGATTTTGATCCAAGATTGTCCAATGTACCGCAACATTTATGGGCGCAAGGTCCAACAGATGTAGGTTTTATGCAAATCACACCCCATCGTGTGACTCTCAAGCAAGGTATAGTCTTGCCACGGATCAGACAGTACAGATTGCCACCTGAGGCTGTAGCAGCCTTATCCAAAATTATTGACGAGCTCATTGCTCAAGGAGTGGTTGTAGAAACTGACTCCAATGTATGTAATTCTCCTATCATTCCAGTCATGAAACGCACTGATCCAAATGCACCTCCAGTATATCGATTAGTGATTGACCTTCGAGAACTTAATAAATGTATCATTCCCCAGTATCCAGTAGTCCCAGATATTTCATCCCTATTGACAGCTATTGATTCTGAAGCTACATTTTTTACGGTAATAGACCTCAAGAATGCATTTTTCAGTGTTCCGATTCATCTAGATAGCCAGTACCTTTTCGGTTTTTGTTTAAATGGAAGGAGCTATAAATTCACACGAGCTCCTCAAGGTTTCACAGAAAGTCCTAGCATTTACAGTCAAGCACTTAAAAGACAACTAGACAATATTCACATGCCAACAGACACTGCCCTGCTCCAGTATGTCGATGATCTACTGATCACAGCCCGTTCTGAGCGTGACTGCGAGCGAGCATCCCTTACCGTTCTGTATTTCCTAGCCGAGATGGGGCACAAGGTGTCCCCTTCGAAGCTTCAGTTCTGTGTCCAGCAAGTGATCTACTTAGGCCACTTACTGTCCAAGTGGGGTAGGCAGTTGACACCTGATCGTATCCAGTTAATAGCGAGTCTTCCACAGCCTAAGACACAGAAGGAGGTACGAGCTTTTATTGGCCTCACTTCTTACTGCAGACAATGGATTCCTCAGTATGCATTTCTAGCCAAGCCACTGATACAGTTAACGACACAGGAGGCAGCCGTATCGACTGTCCTCCCTTGGACATCTGAACATACACTTAGTCTTAATGAATTAAAGAAAGCCTTATGCCAAGCACCTGTTCTAGCTACACCGAACTACAGTAAGCCTTTTACACTTTTTGTCACAGAACGTGATGGTACTGCATTATCTGTTCTCACACAAGATCAAGCAGGACAGTACAAGCCCTGTGCTTATTTTTCGAGCACATTAGATCCAGTAGCCCGGGCTTTGCCTGCGTGCCTCAAGTCAGTTGCAGCCACAGCTCTAGCTATCAGACAAAGTGATTCCATAGTATTAGGACACTCCCTGACAGTACAAGTTCCACACTCCGTGGAAGTTCTTTTAAACCGAACACAGACACAGCATTTGACCATTGCACGTTTAACAGGTTATGAACTGACACTGTTCCAGCCACACATAGAAATCAGACGCTGCAACGTTCTGAATCCTGCTACACTGTTACCGTCAGTTACTTCAAATCCTGCCACACATGACTGTGTGGAAGTCATTAACACTATGACTAAGCCAAGACAAGACCTGACAGACATTGCATTACCTAATCCCGACCTGACACTTTATGTGGATGGTTCATGTATGAGAACCAGTACAGGAGAACTAGTAGCCGCGTATGCAGTGACTACTGAAACTGAAGTTATTGAAACACATCGTATTGACACCCTGTCTGCTCAAGCAGCAGAGCTAGTCGCTCTGACCCAAGCCTGCATACGTGCCAAGAACCTGAAAGTAAACATATATACAGACTCACGTTACGCATTCGGAGTTGTACACGACTTTGGAGTGCTCTGGCAGGAGAGAGGTTTCATGACTTCTCATGGAACCAAGATTCAGCATGGTCTCCTCATTCAAGCTCTGTTAGATGCAATACATTTACCGACAGCTATCGCTATCATGAAGTGCAAGGCACATACGAAAGTTACTGACATCATTTCCCAAGGTAATGATCTAGCAGATCGAACAGCCAAGCTTACAGCTCAGACACCAGACATTCCAGTTAGCAAGACACAGACATCCACTCCAGAACAGACTACTTGTATGACAGTTAAGGACCCTACACAAGATGTCATAGACATACAGTTACATGCTACTCCTGAAGAAATCAGGAAATGGTCCGAACAAGGAGGGGTCCAGACAGATCAGGGATGGGTGACGAAGGGAAAAGCCACATGGTTTCTCCCCGACTCCATGGTTCAAGTCATTATCAATACCGCACATAGTCCAGCACATTTAGGAGAAAAAGCCATGTTAGACAGTATACAGAACCTTTGGTTCAACAAGCACTTACGAGCTGCAGCCAAGCAGAAAGTCCGTACTTGTATGATATGTTGCCAGTTCAATCCAGGTAAAAGTGTCCCGGTGGAACAAGGTGGATTCCAACCTCCTGACCACCCTTTTGAAGTCCTCCAGATGGATTATATTCAGATGGAGCGATGTCGAGGTTTCAAGTATGTTCTTGTAGTTGTATGCGCTTTGTCCAGGTGGACAGAAGCATATCCAGTTCCAGACTACACAGCAGCGACCACTGCCAAGCAGTTGGTTCGTGAATTCTTTCCCCGCTATGGACTCCCTAGGGTCGTGTATTCTGATAACGGCCAGCCATTCTCCTCTGAGCTCATGAAACATGTTTCCCTTTTGTTAGGGTACCAGTGGAAGTTCCATTGTGTACGCCATCCAGAAGCAGCCGGTCTCGTAGAGAGACATAATCAAACCCTGAAAATCCGTATTGCTAAGACATGTAAAGAGAAAGGTGTAGACTGGTTAGTAGCTCTGCCAGTCGCTCTATTTTATATGCGCATGGTCGCACATTCCAGATCAGGTCTGTCCCCTTACGAGGTCGTATTCGGCCGCCCCCCGAACATGTGGGGTACACCTAGACCCCGAAGTATTACCGATGTTTCCAGTAATATGTTGACAGATTACCTAGCTTCCTTGATGTCTGCCCTACACTCTTGTCGTTCACAGGTTGCCGCCGCATTTCCAGACAATACCGAGGTGAAAACGCATGAAATCGTTCCAGGATGTTTTGTACTTGTGAGGAACTTTGATCGTTCAAGTCCGCTGGAGCCCCGTTGGAAGCAACCTCAACTAGTCCTTCTGACCACCCGCACGGCCGTGAAGTTGGAAGGCCGCAAAGGCTGGGTGCACCTGTCCCACGTCAAGAAATTCCATGGATGTCACATAAAAACATTGGACTGCCAGAATTCTAAAGACTGCCCTATTTTCAAGGACTGTCCCGCTACAAACTTTGAGTCCAAGCCTCCCCTGTTAGAGGAAACTCCGCAGCAGGAGTATAAAAAGAAGCTCCGGTCTAGTAAAATAAGTCAGCCAGTTTAATTGTCTAAGTCCCCCTCGGGTGAAACGGTTAGACAGGTATCTGACATGTATGAGATAGACCCCCATAGTGAGAGAGTTAGTCGAAACTCTATCAGATGTATCGTTTTTCTAAGTTTTCTATTGTTTCTAAGTTTGATGGTTACCTGCACAAGTTATGCATTTCATTTATGTTTTCCAATTTCTCATGTAAATAAGTTTCCTAATGCTACAGTAGAGCACACGTTTAGTGATCTGCCTCCTCACGAGTTATCCTATCGTCTTGCTATGAGAAATAACACGTTCATCAGAATGTTACACTATTCACACCAGACCAGCAATGCCACTAATTGTTGGGTGTGTGGTCGACTCCCCCCTTTCCAGACACCGAAGGGAGTTCTGCCACTCTTTCCTTATCCGTTTTCACATAATGGTTCGTGTGGAGCATGGTCCATGTTAACGTCATCTTCAAATGATATGTCCCTTCTGAATAGAACATGTTTCCCTGACAAGCAAGGTCTCCCCCATAGAACAGGGTTAGATCTAGAAAATGAAGTTTATAATTTAGGTAATTATTCTTCGAATTTTATGGTCCTGAATGTTCAGTCTGATACTACTCCAGACTTACCTGCTATTTCAGTACTACCAGTCAAAGGCGAATTATGTGTCAGAAAGAATGGTTCCGCACATGTAGGACATAGTGATTGTACTACTACTGTCGAGTATAGTGACAGTGGGAAATCTATTTTCAAAGCCTCACGTCATTCTTATTTTGTGTGTGGTCAGACCGCATATGTTCGTCTGCCCCTCGATTGGGATGGAACATGTTATATTGCCTTCCTACTGCCACCAGTTTTTCTAGCCCCATCTGATTATCATAGAAACACACATCTAGTACACGTTAGACATAGACGAGAGATCGAGTCCCCAATTGTCGATCAAACTGAAGCTACTCTAGAACAATATCAAGATTTCAATAAAGGTTTCTTCTTCTTTATAGGACCTATCCAGAATAGTAAGCTAATACGTAGATTAACCAGAACCCTTGAAGCAGTAGTGAATGAGACTACTTCTGCTCTAGGTAACTTTACCGAAGAGCAATCTGCTATGAGATTTGTCGTGCTCCAAAATCGTCTCGTTCTTGACGTCATACTGGCCGATAGAGGAGGAGCATGTAGAGTCATCGGATCTAGTTGCTGCATTTTCATTCCTAATAACGCGCCGTCTGTTTATTCAGCTATAACCAGACTTCATAAAATTGCCCATCAGTTACACCAGAATCCAGGCACCTGGACATGGTCCGGTTGGCTCTGGAGTATCATATCTGCTTGGGGATGGAAAGTATTGTCATTCCTAGGTATAGCAGTAATGATCATATTCAGTTGCTGCCTCTGTATACAATGTGGCCCTGCGATTTGCGGCATGTGCGCTACCTCTTGTATTCCTAGTCCTAAAACCCGTTCCAAGACAATTCGAGACGAGCAAATGATGCTGTATGAAATGATAGATGGTATCATGAATATAGATGTTTCCTGATGGAAACGTAGGGCACAAGGAGGGAATGTGGAAAAGTAAATTTTGCCATGTTATATGTGCCTACGTGTTCCCCATGTTATGTCATATGTGCATGATCGATATGCATGTATTCCCCTCTGATCAATTAAAGACTCAATTACAGTTGTGTCCATCTCTAGTACGTCAGTTTCCAGTTCTCGTGAATACAACGAGTATTAGGCCTATGTAAAGCTATGTTGCCACGTTTTACAGTGTGCACGTTAATTCATTGAATTATACCCGTTTCTAGGCCTCAAAAGGGCCCGGACTCAGATTCAGCTCCTGTTGCCTGAACCCTCGCTGAGGAGCGATACAGCCCCCACCTGTATCCCTGACCCTTCACTTACTTCCTGCCTCACAGTGCCCGGCTCGGCCTGGCTCTGCCTGCCAGTCTGCCAAGAGTATGTTATGATTCTAGTTATCAGTCCAGCCCTCCTTCTCTGCATTCCTAAGCTACTGAATCGCATCAATAATTTCCATCATGGTCTAGCCTTTATGTCTCCATGTAAGAGAAATACTGTATTCATATTCATAGAATATTCCTCACACACACACTACATGTAGAATAATGCATGCACCAGTCTTAGTGTCTGTTAGCCTTTGCCCTGATAACTCCTGGATTCTATCAACATGTTCTCTAAACACGAGATACTAGATAGGCTTTAGGTACATGTCGCTCTGACACTCCAGACTTTCGTCTCCTCTTCTAGTACAGAAGTCATAGCCCCCCAGTTCTCCCTAGTAACACGTCATTGTCAGTTTGCGCGCACCACTAGGTTAGAGGTCCCAGCTGCTCAGGTAGCCCCCTCCATGTTTCCGCCCCATTTATGACATATTCTGTTACGTTTGCATCACATGTCTATGTATACGCCCTGTACACACCTCTTGTTACACCTACTTACTGCCTTATCTTTCGCGACTGCTACAAACTCCGCCTACTGCTACGCCTACTGTATTGAATTCAATGTATTTTGTTTAACTATATAAACCAATGTACTGTTATTAAAAGTCATGCGCATCATTCCCAGACCCTGCCCGGCAGCTGTCGGGCCCTTGCCATCCTATTCCCGTACAGGCTGTCCTGTTCCAGTCCTTTATGCTTAATTAAAGCCTGTCAACTCTAGCTACCTCGTATCTTGACTCTTATTTATTGAGCTATCTGTTATATTGTATCCAGTCAAAAATAGAACCGGTAATTAATTATTTATTTACCACAATACCTAAACTATTCTGTGCCAGCATCCAAGGGTGCAAAGGGTAGACCTATGGGTGGCTTAACCATTTGGGTCCGCCAGAGTCTTTTGTTAACCATTAAGGTGGTAGACACCAGAAATAGAGATATCCCACTTATTAGAGTGGACTCAGGTACTCTGGGTCAGCTCGATATCTACAATATTTATGCAAGGGGTAGTAGGGGTGGGAGGTCAGAAGTTTTAGCAGCTCTGGGTTCCCTCCTTGAAACCCACTCCCAAGATAATAACATTGTGATTGCTGGTGATCTAAATCGAACCTTCGAACCCCTGGCTATGGATGATGATTTCCTTGGGGATGAAGAGGATAGGCAATGGGGCGTCCCCAAATTAGACCTGAAACCTGTCTCTCGCTGGTCGGAGGATGTAATTTGTCTGAATGCCATATGCTATGAAAGGGGTTTAAGAGCTTTAAATGGGCGGACTTTGAGCGATAAGGTTGGGGCCAGCACTTTTGATAACGGACGGCACAGAAGTAGAATTGATTATGTTTTATGCAGTATAAAAATATGGACCCTGGTTTGTAAGATGGAGGTTAAATGGAGGATCGAAAGTGACCACAACATATTGTGCGTAGAGCACAAATGGTGGACATCTGCGAATGTGATCACAAACACTGAGGGGGCTATCCCACCTTTGATCGTCCCCACAAATGACATGCGCAGGTTAAGATGGGCACATGTTGTGACCAACCAACAGGCTATCGCTAATATTAACACTGAAGCTGACAAGGCAATAGTGGCCATTGAACAAAATAATCTGTCCAATCCAGGAACGAGCAGTGTGACTGTAATCCATGATACCCTCTTTTGTGCTATCAGAAATCATCTCTTGAAACCAGCGAAGAATAATAGAGGGAGAACCCGTAAGCAGGCAAAATGGTACAACGCCCAATGCAGGAAGACATGACTAGTTCTAGGAACTGCTATTAAAGGTAGACAACCTATGGCTATTCGAACTGCTAGAAAATAATATAAGGAAAGTGTAACAAAGGCAAAGAAGTTATGGGATGAGCTCCATTGGCTAGAGTTGAAATCAGCTAGCGATAGGAAAAACTCTAGGTACTTTTGGAACATCGTAAAGTGGGGCAGAGAGGGAGTACCCGACCCTCCTAATAACAACGTACCTGAGGAGGAGTGGGTCAATTATTTTTAGCCCCAGTATGCCGAAACACAGCATGCCACCGTGGCGGTCGGCTTAAGACCTGCTTATTATAAAGATAACTCTTTTAGTACTAACGAGGTAATGATGGCCCTTAGTACAGTGTCCAGTGGTAGAGCCCCAGGATTAGATGGCATGCCAGCAGACGTCTTTATTAATGATAAAGAGCGTTGGAGTAAGTACATCTATCTTCTTACCAATGCAACTGCTCAGGGTGCAATTATACCGACATCCTGGCAAGGTGCAGTCATAATACCTGTATTCAAGAAAGGTGACCAATTCCAACCGGGCAATTATAGGCCCATAAGCCTTATTGACACCATCCAAAAGGTAGTTGGGCGATTGGTTGTAAACAGGCTCCTTTACTGGGCCGAGGAGAACAATGCTTTGTCCCCTTTTCAAGCTGGATTTCGAAGGTCTACTAGCACGGTGGATCAGGTGTTCCGCTTCACCTTACTACAGTGGAGGACCGTGCTGCTGGGTGGGGGCAGCTTGTACGCGGCTTTTGTCGATTTGCGGGCTGCCTTCGACCTGGTGCCTAGGTCCAAGCTGTGGCTGGTGTTGAGGAACCTGGGCCTACCAGGAGAGTTACTGACAATGATAATGAGGCTCCACGAAGCAAACTTCGCTAAGATCCAGTGGGGGGGGCAGGGAATGGTGACTGCAGACTTCCAGGTAGAACGGGGTGTCCGGCAAGGGTGTTCGATGGCGCCCACACTTTGTTCACTATACATTAACGGGGTTGTTGCTCGCATGTTGTCTTCAAATGTGGACGCTCCCTCATTAGCTGGCACCAAAATACCTATTTTAATGTTTGCAGACGACACGTTGATTTTATCTAAGACCCCGAGTGGACTACAACAAGCTCTGTCTATCTTTGACCAATTCTGTGGGGAGCATGGCCTAGAAGTTAATGTGGCCAAAACAAAACTTATGGTCTTTAACCCCCACCGAAGCTTTAAATCCAAGTTAACTTTGAACGGTCGTTCCTTAGAGGTAGTGAATGCCTTTACATATCTGGGAATTCATGTATCTAACGATCTCAGATGGTCCCAGCACATAGATATTGCTACATTAAGGCATAGGCAAGTGGCTGGTGCTCTTGGTTCAGAACACAGAAAATCTTTGGCGAAACCAATAAAACCTTCATTGCAGGTATACGAAGCCAAGGCCCTCGGCTCTGCGCTTTATGGTGCTGAGCTGTGGGGATTTGAGAAGGTTGTGGCACTCCAAACTTCGGAAAACAAGTTCTTACGGGCTATCACCGGTGTCCCTAACAGTACCCCATTGTTGCCTCTAAGGTACGATCTGGGCAGGAAAGCTGTAACAGACTTGGTTAGGCTTCGTCCGATTCTGTATTGGCGAAGGCTTTGGACTACGCCTGAGCTCTCCCATTATGCTGAGGGGTTCCTAGATATCATCAAAGCGGATGTGTTCCATAAATCGGATGGCTTAAAACACTGAGAGTAAATCTGAGTGAACTTGGTCTCCGGTCGCTTTGGGAAGATCCAGCGGGAAACATTTTTCCAACCCAAAAAATCATAAAAGAAATCTACTGGGAGAAGGTGGCCGCTTGGAACTGGAGTAGTACTAGTGCAGCGTCTATGGCTGGAGGATTCTTAGAAGCTAAGCTGTATCCCTGCCTCGAATCCTACTGGGACACCATAACTAGACCAGGTGACAGAAAGCTCCTCTTCCAATTAAGAGCAGGTGCTCTTCCCCTTATATCTTTGACAGGAAGGTGGGGTGGCAGACTTACCAACAGCTGCCCCGCTTGTGGTGCCGCCAAGGAAACTATTGGTCATTTTTTATTTACCTGCACAGCCTATGCTGACCCAAGACGCATTTGGCTAACACCAATGTGTAAGAACTTGGGTACTACTAGTAGCACTGTAGCCCTACGTATTATATGCACCAGCACTATACTGCCCCTGGCAATAGCTACAGCTAAGTATCTTGGATGGGCGTGGTCTGTTAGACAGAGACTGTTAGACACTTGATTGTCTTTGTTACTGATTAGTCTGTCTGCATTTTATATTTGTACATTTTATCTTCAAAATGTTATCTATAAAATTTTACTGTGTACTAGTATTTATGTTTTAATCTGCTTGTCAGTAATCCAGTCTCATTTTTTAACTGAAAGTCTTTCTTTAACAGAAATGATTGTTAGTCTGATTTTATATTCGTGATTGTACATGGTTTTATGAGTGAACCTCGAATAAAGCAATATTTGACTTTGACTTGACTTAAAAATGAAAACAAAATAAGTAATCAATATTTCAGTTTGAATTTTTTTTAGTTTTTTTGCAATTTTCAGAAAAATATATAATGTTATGTAATGAATAACATATTTATAAATAAACAGTTAAAAAAACTATAGGAAATCAGTACAAAAAATAGGTAGAACTACTATCACACTTAAAATTAGCATTTACAAAACCTTTGCAATTCACTGAAAAAAAACATAGGTTTTAGAGACGTTATAGTTTGAAATTGGCATTATAAAAAACCTGAGAAATTCACAGAAAAAACCATAGGTTTCAGGGGTGTTATAGTTAGCTGGCCATTTCACTTGTACAAAACCATAGAAATTCCTCTGTTATAGTATAACTCGCGCGCCCGCAATGCACTGCTAATGATGTCACATTTTGCATCATTCATGACATGGTCAGTGACATCACTGATGACATCTCAAATTACATCATTGATGACATCATCCACGTGACAATCTGATACACCTCATTATACACTAGTATAACCTTTCATCACTCACTGTAAAATACAGAGTACCATTTTTGAAACCATTGACACACCAATACCAGTTACTACATACCCACTCACTGATTCCTAAGTCCTACCCATTCAACAACAGAATCATTTATACACGCAGTCACTAATTAATAGAACACTATCAAATGAACTGATACACATATATAGACATTGACTCATCAGCAGTCATCTTAATCGGTTATGCAGTCATCCTACTCACGCATGAAAAAAATTAATCACACTTACATTTACTCACTCACACAATTATCCAACAACACCTCATTTCTTCAAACACATAGTAACTCATAGTTAAGATGTTAAAAAATCACCATTACAATTATACACTCATTCATATAGTTACTCTCACAATCACTGACTCTAGCATATACTTATTTATATACACCAACTCTCACATACAATGCCTTTTATTTTTTAACTTTGTCAGACCGTCAGACAGCTACTAAATCTTATATCCACTCAATCTTCAATACAAATTGGTATATATATATAATACATATTTACATTTCAAACTAAGCCACATTCACTGGGTGATGTCATCAGTGATGTCATCAGTGATGTCACTGACCACGTCATGAATGATGCACTATGTGACATCATCAGCAGTGCATTGTGAGCACGCGAGTTACAGTTAGCAGAACTAACTATAACGGAGGATTTTCTATGGTTTTGTACGAGTGAATTGGCCCGCTAACGATAACACCCCTGAAACCTATGTTTTTTTCTGTGAATATATATATATGGCCTCCATAGAGCGGGATCTATGAACAGTACCCAAGAATCTCAAAGGAGGAACGTGGCGAAACATTTGCTGGATGAAATCTCCCCTGTCCGCTTTCTATGGCTACAACATCCAGCCAATGGGATTCCTTGGTGGGACTGAATAAGAAAAGCCCCGCGAAAAACTGTCAACTTTGAACACACAGCAGATACTCGGCATTGAGGAAGGCAACCACCGAAACGCGTCTGCCAGGGGCTGTGAATGTGTGGACTTCGCGTTAATGTTTTGCTGTATCCTGGTGGCATTAAACTGGCGTTGGGCAACCCTAGCATGTATCGGACCCGTTTCTTAATTGGGCGGGATTGGAGGAATATATATATATATATTCTCTTCCAGTCCTGACGGCGACGAACAGTCAGGCACAGACTCTGTGTAATTCTAGCACAAAATGTTTATTAATCCAACAAAGGCTAGACACGTTTCGGCGGCGAACCACCTTGGTATATATATATATATATATATAAATATGCTGCTGCCCATTTTGGATTAAAGCACTTATTTCAACTCTCTTCGTTCGTTGTGGTCTGTACCTGATTTTGCGCTGGTTTTCGTTGCGCTGCAGGACTGTGGACTACGATATATATATTACCTACTGGCGGTCGCCAGTAGGTAGTTATAGTTAGGACCTAGTTTCCATAGGAAATCCGCAACATTCTATTGAGAATAACTTTGGCGCCGGTGGACGAATCTTTGCGAATTTCTCAAAGAAGATGGCCTGCTCCGCTCCGCTCCTTCCCTGAAAGTTTGGGGGGGATTCGTCAAGTGGGGGCTGAGATATAACGGGGGTCCCAAAACGTGTTTTCCCCATGTTATTTTCCATAGGACGTTTAGACATGGCTACAGCTTGAACGGCTGAATGGATTTATAAGAAATTTGGTTGAAAGGTAGAGTCCGGCTCGCAGATTACGCTTTTCTTTGAATGGTGTAAATCTGTTCAGTAGTTGCTGAGAAACTTAACTTTGAAAAAATATATATTGGGCTACATTGGGCTATATATATATGTTAGAGCCCAAATGTAGCCCAATGTAGCCCAATGTAGCCCAATGTAGCCCAAAGATGGCCACCAGAGACAAAAAAAACAAATGTAGCCCAAATATCAGCCAGATGTAGCCCAACTATAGCCCAATGACAGAATGTCCCAGAGTCTTCTAAAGAACAACTAGAGCGCTAACAGTCTTACTTATGACAAAAGTATGGCACACCTGAAGTCATCTTGATTGGAATAAAGTGTTAACACTTAAAACATTTAATTTGCAAAGGAACAAAATGAGGGGGTTCATTTTGCCATAGAAATTATGATTAGTGCTGAAGAAAGAAAAATTAGGGCACATTTTGAGTGACTTCTCAAATCCTCTTATATTTCATGAAAAAATTCTGATATGCAGTCTCCCAAGATGGCCACCAGAGACAAAAGAGCCCAAATGTAGCCCAAATATCAGCCAGATGTAGCCCAACTATAGCCCAATGACAGAATGCCCCAGAGTGTTCTAAAGAACAACTAGAATGCTAACAGTCTTACTTATGACAAAAGTATGGCACACCTGAAGTCATCTTGATTGGAATAAAGTGGTAACACTTAATACATTTAATTTGAAAAGGAGCAAAATGAGGGGTTTCATTTTGCCATAGAAATTTGATATATATATATATATATATATTCACTGAAAAAACCATAGGTTTTAAACACGTTATAGTTAGGAAGTAGCATTTAAAAAACCTATGAAATTCACTGAAAAAACCATAGGTTTTGCACACGTTATAGTTAGGAAATAGCATTTACAAAACCTATGAAATTCACTGAAAAAACCATAGGTTTGACACCAGTTATAGTTAGCTGGAAATTTTACTCGCATAAAACTAATGAAATTCCCACGTTATAGTTAGTTGGACTCACTATAACTTGCGCGTGCAATGCACTACTGATGACGTCACATATTACATCCTCATGACATGGTCAGTGACATCAGTAATGACATCACTGATGACACCATCCTTGTGACAGAGTGACAGACCTCTTTTCACTGTAATGTAACTCTTGAAACACATATTCAAAAATAGAAACTAAAATGTTCAAGAAAATGGAGATACCCATACCAGTTACAACAACCAATTCAATAATTCCACCATCTATATACACATCCACTCACTGATCAACAGTTCTATATAGTCACTCGTACATATACTCACTCATGATATGTAGTCATACACCTATACATCCTGTTACACACCGACAGTCATCCAAAAGATACTCTCACACATATTCACACATGCAAATAAACTATTGAACATCCATTTATTTGCATATACAGCTATACACACACAACCTCTATGGAAACTTACACATACTTACTCTCTTAAACAATCACTTATAGAAACACATACTTATCTAAAGAGGAACTCTTACAATCTCTTTCTCTCACATATACTCACTTATATACATCAATATTCACATATATTAGATTAAAACATATGTAGTTACTGATAAAGACACTAGTGAGACAGTCATTCACTCACTAACACACACATATACACACTCTTCCACCCATACAGTCCTGCACATATGCTGTCTTCAAAACACATACAAAGAGAGAGTCAGTCATTCATGCATCTATGTGTTAAGGAATACCCCCACCAAACCATACAAACACTCATACTGATACTAACAAAAACATCTAATAACCCATGTACATACACATGTAGCTACTCACCAACCCATGCAACCACTTATACACAAAGTGAAACACTAATACATATATTTAAATATGTATACATTACTCTCTAATATATGTATTCACTAAGATACACTTAATAAACCAGTTAACCAATCAATTTTTTTTTTTAAAACATCCAAGTAAACACTTATTTCAACATTTATTCTTCCATCAACTTTTACATATACATATATAACACATATTTATTTTTTAAAAAGACACACATTCACTGGATGGTGTCATCAGTGATGTAATGACTGATGTCACTGACCATGTCATGAGTGATGTAATATGTGACGTCATCAGCAGTGCATTGCACGCGCAAGTTATAGTGAGTCCAACTAACTATAACGTGGGAATTTCATTGTTTTTATGCAAGTACAATTTCCAGCTAACTATAACTGGTGTCAAACCTATGGTTTTTCAGTGAATATATATATATATATATATATATATATATATATATATATATATATATATATATATATATATATATCGCGCTCCAAATCCTCTCGATTCACAAAGAAGACAACAGCACTCGGGGGCTACTTTTCAACACTGCAGGTTTATTATTCGCAGGCACTCTCCACAAACGCGTTTCGGCGTGTCGCCTTCGTCAGTGTGGTAACAGTGATTCTTACTGTTGGGTGGATTAAATACACCATTTTCACTTTCCATTTTTCATACATTGAAATAGACAGAGGAAAACCCCACTGTAGTCGCTCTGGGCGCCATCTTAGAATGTCAGTATGGGTAACCTAGTAGTAATGTAATGTAATGTAATGTAAGGGACATTTCTACCGCGCAGCTTTCACTCCAAGGAGTATCTTGGCGCCCAAACAACTCAGATGGAGGAGTTGTAAAAAAGGGGAGAAAGATGTCACTAAGTTTCTTCACACACATTACACTAGAGTTCTACTGATGGAATCAGGCAGGGAGAAAATCCAGGTTTTCAGTGATTTTCTGAAAGGGGCTTCCTGGGAAATTAATCGCAGCTGGGGAGGGAGTTTGTTCCAGGCCTTTGTTCCTAGAACAAAAAGGGATTTACCACCCTTTGTCTTCAGCTTAAAATGAGGGGGGGTGAGTAAATTCTGATGGGCAGATCTAAGACAGCGAGTTGGTTGATGTCTTTTAAACCCATTATATAAATAGGTTGGGCCACGTTGATGAAATGCCCTAAAGGTGATTAAAAGAATTTTAAACAGAATTCTTTTCCCTATTGGCAACCAGTGAAGGGTGTTTAAGGCTGCGGAGGCCGATGACCTACGAGGCAGGCGCAGTACCAAGCGGGCTGTCGCGTTTTGGACCATTTGCAATTTGTGGAGAACAGATTTATTTGCTCCAGCATAGAGTCCATTGCAATAATCTAGCCTAGAGCTAATTAAGGCCACTGCGACAGTTTTCCTCGCTGGTAACGGAAGAAGATCGAAAAACTTCCTTAGTGCTTTGATAATCTGAAAGCACATACCTGCTACTGCCACGGCCTGGGGTTTAAAAGACAACTGGTGGTCAAATGTAATGCCTAAATTGCGGGCAGATATGATAGTATTAGGGGGTACTTCAGCCTCTGCTGGCCAGCAGGCAGTTGGAAAAAAAGGTTATTCTTACCTACAGGAAGGATTTCAGTTTTTCCGGTGTTGCACTTTAAATGGTTGATGGTCATCCACTTAAAGATTGCTGTAAGACAGTCCTTTAGATCTTCCTCGGCACCAGGCCGCTCCCTATCCAACTCCAATATCAATTGGGTATCGTCAGCGTATGAAATAGAGCTGATATTGAATGACATGATCAGCTTCATCAGGGGCACCATGTAAAGATTGAAGAGAACCGGGCTCAAACTAGAGCCCTGAGGAACCCCTGACCTGACTTCTTTTACCTCAGATTGATATGGGCCAAGTACTGTTATTTGGCGTCTGTTGGTAAGGAAGTTCCTACACCATGCCAAAACCTGTCCTCCTATCCCTGCGGCAGCCAGACGGTCCACTAAGATGGTATGTGAAACCGTATCAAAGGCTGCCGCCAGGTCTAATAGGATAAGGACAGCCTTGTTTCCCCGATCCATTGCTGCCCTTAATGTTTCAGCGGTAAAAAGTAGGGCAGATTCGGTAGAGTGTTCTGACCGAAATCATGACTGATTAGGATGGAGAACGTTATTCTTCTCCAAGAATTTGGTAAGCTGGTTGTTGACAACCTTTTCAGTCAGTTTGGATAAGATGGGTAACAGGGAGATCGGGCGTAGGTTGGCAAGAGTAGTAGGATCGGCAGTGGCCTTTTTTTGGAGTGGCTTAACAGCGGCAAGTTTCCATTCGTTAGGGATAGTTGCCGTTTCTAAAGAGGAGTTAATGATCCGATTGATCATTGGATTCACCATTTCAATTAAAAGATGCAACACCGGAGGGGGGCAGGGATCAAAAGGAGATCCTGATTTACTGGCTGAAATCAGTGTAGCAGTTTCCTCCAAGGACACTGGCACAAAGTTGTCAAAACAGGAAGGAGATGTCGTGTTCACTGTTACTTCAACCATCGACATAATAGCAGGTGCTGGTGGAAAGGTGTTAGTGATGTCGAGGATTTTATTCACGAAGTAGTCAGATATCGCATTGCATAACTCTTGTGAGGGAGGAATTTCCTGCGATAGAGCTGAAGGGTCCATGAATTCCTTAACAATCTTAAAAATGGTCTTTTGTTCCTGTCCTGCTGAAGATATGGCCTGAAGATAATAGGTTTTTTTTGCCAATTTGATTCCTATATGGTACTTCCGCCTTGCTGTTAAGTAGATATTACGAGCATCAATGTAATAATTTCTACGCCACCTGCGTTCGAGAGTTTTAACTTCGCCTAGTTCAAGTTTTAAAGTTGTTGAGAACCAAGGGGCATTTCTTTTCCTAGGAGTCCGGTTCTGATTTCTAGCCGTTTTTAGCAGAGAACCCGCTCCGGCAATCCAGTTACATAGGTTTTGATTGTCTGTTAAGATATTGCCAGTTATGACTGGCATGCTGTCATTAAGTTTTTCTATAACATCAGACCTGCTGGCTAGAGCCTTCCAGTCAGTAGTGATGTTAGTATTACGACAGTTATTTCCTTTTGTAAAAATTGTACTAGGTTTCAAAACTCCAAATATGTTAAAGGGGATGAAGTAATGATCTGTCCACAATTGAGGGCTAGGGGATTTAATCATCAGGTTATGATAATTTGAGCAAACACAGTCTAGGAGGTGTCCTGCCTGGTGGGTAGGTTCACGGTTCCTAAGGGTAAGGCCCAACACTTCAACTGTGTCCATGAAACAACTCACCCCAGGGGCAGTGGGGGACTCAAGGTGCATGTTGAGATCACCCAACAGCGAAAAATTAGAGAACCTAAGTGTTAGATCACTTAGCACGTCCCCTACTGTGTCCAAGAACTTAGCGGGGGGGCCTGGTGGGCGATATATCAAAGCCCCAGAAAAAACAAAAGCATCATGAATTTTCAAAGAAAAGGCTAGTGCTTCAGCCTCTTTTATGTCCTTTATTTCCTGAATGGAGCATTGAGGGTATTTCGATAAATAATAGCGAGACCTCCTCCTCTTTTGTCAAGTCTGTCCTGCCGCAAGATACAAAAGTTAGGAGGGAGGGCTGTGGCAACGTCCGGATTACACCACGGCTTAAGCCATGTTTCTGTAATCAATATCCAGTCCAGGTGTGATTCAGTAATAAGATCACATATGTTTTGGGCATTCTTCGCTAAAGAGCGAGCATTAATTAATCCACCCCGTACTAATATGTTTCCTATAGATGTTTCCAGCGGCGGTTCAGGAGATAAAGTCCTGTGACATTGAGCATAGCAGGGAAGGCCCTGCCAGCTGGGAGGAGATATGGCACAATTACAGGATGTTTGGGACTCTTTAAATGATAGTAGAAAGTCATGTGACATACCTGAAGCCATGATGTCCGGATAAGCGGCGACCCTACGATATTCAGAGTCTCCGGCCTCTCACGCCTCCTTGGCGCTGACGGGCGCAGACGGGCAGACTCTGGCTCGAGCCAGGCGTTCCCGCTGCGCGTCAACCGCTGCGCGGTTGGGGTGAGCTTTAAATAAAGGCTCACGTGATGTCAGAGCCGAGCACTAGAGCGCTCAGGCAACTACCCGGATTCTAGTCTCCAGCACCCCCAAGATGGCGGCGAGGCGCCTCGAGTGTCTACAGGAAGGGAGGTAATCCGCTCTGCAAGTGGTGAAGGGCACAATTTAAAGTGCAAGTATGAGGGCGCGATGTTCAATTTTAAAAACAGGGGACCAATAAAACAATTTAACATAGATGGCAAAAACGGGTATTTTAAAATATAATAGCGCTGCCGACCTAGTAGCACGCTAGCGCTGCGCGCATAAGAAGCTTTAATTACCCTTTTCCCAAAGGAGTAGTGATCACAGGTTAAACAATGAAGCCCCTAGATGGGCTAATCCATAGAATTAGTGGGTATAAACATTAGATTATAGGTTTTTGAGGTAAACAACAACAGAATCAAGCCGTGGATCGGCTAGGGTCCTCTATCTAATGGGTAGCATATTGGTCCACCACTACCTGCAGGCATTTAACATTTCTTATTACCGGATAAGTCGCAAAGCAATACAGTACAGCTCACATTGTTTGAATCTTACTGCATCAACATTCTTAAAAAAGAAAGAAAGAGTTCTTAAGTCCTTAGAACACAACATTATTGCATATCAAATCATATGAGGGTTCTGGACAGGGAGGGGAACTCTAATAAAATAATCAAATACATTAGACATGGTGATGTGTATCCATCTAGTGAGTGTCGTGCATACTATGCGACAAAAAGGGCCCTGGAAGGTAAGTGCTCAATAAACAGTTATCATTATCTTCACAAGGCAAGCTCGCAGCCATTCAACTGAACCTCAGATTCTACATCGCATCGCAGCAATATTAAGACCACAATCACCTGTGCTATCCTGTAAGTTCCTGCAAAACTGGAGATATGTTAGATGTATTACGGATGTATTATAGATGTATTTTAGATGTTACACGGCCTTCACGGGACTATAAAATCCTATTTTGTCTTGTATGTTTTGTATTTTATTTCCCCAGATGAAAGGCCAACTCCTCCCCAGCGTTCAAGCCCCTAGGGAACTTCGTAGAAAGGTCAATAATGAACCTGGATTCAAGTCTACGAAGTCGTCTGAGGCGATCTCCGCCCCTAACATTAGGTGGTACAGTGTCAAGGCCGAAGTATTGCAGTAGTTTTCGGTCTCGCCCATGGACCTCCGCAAAGTGGCGGGCCACTGGGTAGCTGGGGTCTGCCTTGTCGATGGCTCTCAAATGTTCCAAAACCCTGAGCTTCAGTTCTTTGATAGTGCTGCCTATGTAGCGAAGGCCACATGGGCAGTGCAAACAGTAAACAGCATATTGTGTACTGCAGGTGATGAACTTTTTAATTGGTATGGTCATTCCTGTATCTGGAATGGTGTACGACAAGACTCTTCTGCTACTCGCACACGCTTTACATCTCCCGCAAGGGAAGAACCCTTTCTGGTCTTTCAAGGTGTTCGTCTTGGGGGGAGGTTTTTCCAGATGACTCCTAACAAGCATATCACCTACAGACCTTGCTTTACTGAATGTAACTAGCGGGTTAGGGGGAAGGTCATCTTTTAATACACTGTCCGTTTGCAGAATATGCCAGTTCTTTCTTAGCATTTTTTTCAGGTCATTGGCTCCAGTTGAATAAGGAGTGATCAACCGAAATTTGTTATTGGTGGTGGTTCTGTTTTTGTCACGGCCTGATCCATCTGGTCTGGCAGTGAGTAGACTCCCTCTTGATATCTTTTTTACCCTCCTCAGCGTATCCTGTAGTAAGTCTTCACCATATCCCCTTACCTTAAAGCGGGATATACATTCCGAGGCAGCCGCCTCGAAATCCAAATCTCTAGAGCAATTTCTGCGAATTCTCAACAGCTCTCCGTAGGGGATGCTGTTGATTAGTTGTGGTGGGTGGCTGCTGCTGGCAAAGAGTGTAGAATTGCCAGCAGTCTTCTTCCTAAATAGGCTTGTGTGTAGTTGCCCATCCTCGACAAACACCCTCAGGTCCAAATACTCCGCTGCCACAGGAGAAATAGAACCCGAGAAGTGTAGGTTGAGGTTGTTGTTATTGAGCAACTTGATGTACTCAGTGGCTGTTGTGACGCTACCATTCCACACGATGAAGAGGTCATCGATGTAACGATGCCAGCACACGGTGGTGCCCACCTCCTGCCCAACCTTGCAGCTCCTGGGTACTTGCTCCTCCCACCACCCCACGAAAAGATTTGCGTAGCTGGGAGCGAAGCAAGTGCCCATCGCCGTCCCTGACTTCTGTAAATACAGTTGTTCTTCAAACAGGAACACATTATGGGTTAGGCAGAATTCGATGAATTCGAGTATCATGAGATTGTGTCTGGCGAAGCGCATCTGGCGCTGTTCTAGAGCATGTCTTATTGCGTTCAGGCCCTGTTGGTGCTCAATGATTGTGTACAGGCTTGTGATGTCAAGCACCACAAGTAGGTATCCCGGGTTCCACTGTAGATCTTGAATTTTCACCAGGAAGTCCTTTGTGTCCTTTACATATGATTGTAAATTTGACACCAGAGGGAAAAGAGTATTGTCTATGAAGCGTGACATGTTCTCTGTTAAGCTGCCAATTGAAGAGATGATGGGACGTCTGGGTGGACTCTCTTTGCTCTTCTGCAGCTTGGGTAAATGATAAAAGGTTGGAATCATAGGACAGTTGTTACGTAGGAATAAGTGTTCGTCTTTACCCAGCATCTGTAAATCGTACCATTTCTTGATGAGGGTATCGTACTCTTTGATGCTCTGTTGGTACGTGTTCATAGTGCACTTAGTGTAGAAATTGTCATCGGAGAGCTGTCTCAATGCCTCGGTTATATAATAATTCCTACTCATTAAAACAACGTTCCCACCTTTATCAGATGGTTTCACCACGATGTTGTTGTCTTTTTTTTAGGTTCATCAGTGCCTCATATTGTTGTTCAGTGATGTTGAAGTTGTGACTGGTATGGTTAGACTTGCGATATCTCATGAGGTCATTTGTCATTGCTTCGCTAAACGCATCAACTGCGTCCCACGGGGACTGTGGAACAAATACGGATGGAGGTTTAAAATTACTCTCCTCCCTCTCTTGGTCGATCCCTTGCATCTCTGCCCTTTGAGCAGTGTCCAAATGTTGCACATCTTGTGTTGCTTCTCTTTCAAGATATTCCAGAGCTTCTGCTGTTACTAGATCTCTACTGCTCAGGGCATCTGTTGCTGTTATTCTCGCCCCCTTCTTATTAGAGTCTTGAATATGGGATCGTAGTTTGAAATACTTATGAAGTTTGAGTTTACGCGTGAAGCGAAACAGATCGATCCTGGTTTGGGTATATTCCAGTTCTTTTTTGGGGCAAAAGGTTAATCCTAGACTGAGGACTTCGGTTTCTTGGTCAGTCAGTTGTTTAGATGTCAAATTAACAACTGTTAGGTTGGCCTGTTCTTGAGAGCCAGTCGCGTCTGATATCATTATTTCTTGTTGCGGTTGCGATTGACCCAGCGGGAGTTCCTTGTTCCTCCTCTTCCTCCTTTTTCCTCCCCCTGACCTCCTCGTCCTCCTGCTGCTCCTAGTCCCAGCTCCTCCGTCTCTGGAGGTTTGTTCTTTCCTCCCCGGAGCCATGAGCTCTTGATTACTTCGTACTCTACTTGAAAAGGGGTTTTCTTACTCTTGCCCTGTTGCGTTCCGCGGTTCTGCCCACGTTGTTGTAATTGCTCGGCTTGCTCATCGCCTGACTCGTTTTCAGTTACCTCGGATTCCGAGGTGGCGATGTCTGATGTTGAGGGTGTTCCAGTGGTTGCACCTGAGCTTTTCAAAAGGGCTTTGCGTGGGGCGTCAAATTTCTTGGCGTAGGTAAGGACACGTCCTGTTGCATAGTCGTTCGCATCTCGCTCGTACTTTTCCTGTTTCCGGTTTCTTATTTTGGTCTCATATTTCACCAGACGAGCTTTCATTTGTTCCCTCTTTTGTGAAATTGCCAGTATGATGCTCGAGTCCTTTTCTTTATCTAAATCCTCATTAATCGATGAAATCTCAGCCAGTACTTTATCGCGGTCGCTCCACGCATATTTAATCAGGATTTTCAGAGTCCCTTCACAGTACGTAGCTGTGTGCTCAAACCAGTCAGTGAGCAATTGTGGATCCGGGTGCTCATAAGATGGGACTGTATGCACCCTCAAACCCCTGGGTACCCTTCCTTCTTCTACATAGTTGGTGAGGCTGGTCGCCTCCCACCATTTGCGAATCTCGCGCTCGTAGAGCCTCTCAAGTTTCGCCATGACCGCTGTTAATTTGTCAAAAGCTGGTTCTGCTGATATGGCTGCTGCTGTAGGAAGCGGCTGTTCTCGCCGTTTAAACATCCCTTGTGCCGCTGTGTGGCGTTCAGCATCGGTAAACATGACTTTAAATGCCAGCAAAAGTTCGTTCTCCACGTCTTAGTGTGTAGTATGAAACACTCTATACTACGCTAAGACTAAGTGAGAGTGCCTGTGTCCCTGTGTGTATGAGTTTCGCGCCCGGACACCCTGCCGCAATACCCGCTCAGCTGTGCGCTTCACTGTACGCATGTACAGGCAGTGGGGGTAAACGTCCCTTAGCAGCGCTTACCGAAACGGCGCCTTCCTCGGGAAGTCTCCAGGTGCGGTCCGCAGCCGGTCGTCCTCCTCCGTACTCCGCCCTCGGCAAGTCGCTTCCCTCTGTTAGTCACGGGGTGCGGCGGTGCGCAGATTAGTTTTGCAAAACGCTCTCTTCCTGCTCGGAAAAACTGCTCACTCGTGGGTGGGTGCTGTCAGCGGCCAGCAGGACACCGCATAACATCGCGCTCCAAATCCTCTCGATTCACAAAGAAGACAACAGCACTCGGGGGCTACTTTTCAACACTGCAGGTTTATTATTCGCAGGCACTCTCCACAAACGCGTTTCGGCGTGTCGCCTTCGTCAGTGTGGTAACAGTGATTCTTACTGTTGGGTGGATTAAATACACCATTTTCACTTTCCATTTTGCATACATTGAAATAGACAGAGGACAACCCCACTGTAGTCGCTCTGGGCGCCATCTGAGAATGTCAGTATGGGTAACCTAGTAGTGCTCACAGGTAAACATATATATATATATATATATTTATATATGCAGACAACCTCCCTTCCAAAAAAATGAGCAGAGACCCAAGGGGAAACGGTTGGAGGTCCTTTATTGCAGCAGTGGCGAATGCATTTCGGCAAATTTCAAGCCTTCCTCAGCGCCCAAAGCCTCCCAGTGGTAATGAAACACTCTGCTGGTAAGTCCCGCCCTTTTACCATCGATGAAGCTAGCCCGCTCCACCCCCTGTGAGATAACAGCACACCTGAGTAGAATCCCAAATCTGAGGAAAACTACCAGTCCCAGAATCCAACGTGACGGATCCTCGAAGGTGATGCAAGGGGGATGAAATTATTACCATGTGGTTATGCGGGGGTGCAGGGAGCAGGGTGTGTCCAATGGTGAATCAAGTAGTGATTTCCGGCTTCGAAGTCCACAACTGAGAGCTCTCCTCCCGGACTCCAAGGCGGGCTCTGGACCGACCAATCCCTTGGTCAAACAACGAAAGAACTGCAGCAGTTCGAAGCCAATCTGGTCCGTGCCCAAGGCGAGGCAGGGGTTCCCTGAAAGCGCTACTGTCAAAAGCGCTGATATATTGGACATTTCACTCGTACCAAACCATTGAAATTCCCCTGTTAAAGTTAGTTCAGCTAACTATAACTCACTCGCCTGCAATTAACTGCTGATGATGTCACATATTACATCACTCATGACATGGTCAGTGACATCACTGATGACATCTCAAATGACATCACTGATGACATCACCCAATGAATGTGTGTTTTTCTGACAATTAAATATGTTTTATGTATGTATATCTCAAGGTCGATGCAAGAATAAATGGGTATATAAGTGTCTAAATGGATGATTTTTTTTATTGATTGTATAACTGACTAAGTGTATCTTAGTGAATACATGGGTTAGTTAGTAATGTTTAAGTATATGAATATCTGTATCAGTCTCTCACTTTGTGTATATGTGGCTGCATGGGTTGGTGAGGAGCTACATGAGTGTCTATATAGGTTATTAGTTGGTTTTTTGAGTATCAGTATGAGTGTCTGAGTGTCTGTATGGTTCGGTGGGGGATATGACGTAGTGCATAGATGCATGAATGAGTGATTCACTGTTTGTATTTATTGAAGACAGCATGTATGCAGGACTGTATGGCTGGATGAGTGGGTTATGGGTGTGTTAGTGAATGAATGACTGTCTCAATAGAGTCTTTATGAGAAACTACATATGTTTTAAACTAGTATATGTGAGTATTGGTGTATGTAAGTGAGTATATGTGAGAGTGAGATAGTGGAAGAGTTCCTGTATAAATTGGTCTGTGTTTCTAGAAGTGATTGTTCAAGAGAGTAAGTATGTGTAAGTTTCTGTAGCAGTGAGTGTGGGGGTGTGTGTATAACTGTATATGCAATTTAATGGATGGTTGATACTTTGTTTGCCGGTGTGACTATGCGTGTGAGTAAATCCATGGATGAGTGTCATTGTGTAACAGGATGTATAGGTGTATGAGTATATATGATTAGTGAGTACATGTAGGAGTGACTGTATAGGACTGTTGATGAATGAGTGGATGTGTGTGTAGATCTTGGAATTACTGAATAGGTGTGTTGTAAGTGGTATTGGTATGTCCATTGTTTTGAAAATGTTAGTTTCTATTTTTGAGTGTGTGTATCAAAGGTTAGATTAGGGTGAGAGGAGGTCTGCCACTCTATCACATGGATGATTTCATCAGTGATGTCATTAGTGATGGCATGAGTGATGTCACTGACCATGACATGAGTGATGTAATATGTGACATCAGCAGTAGTGCATTGCGGGCGCGCAAGTTATAGTTAGCTGAACTAACTATAATGGGGTGATTTCAATGGTTTTGAACGAGCGAAATGTCCAACTAACTAAAATGCCCCTGAAACCTATGTTTTTTTCTGTGAACTTCTAAGGTTTTTTTAAATGCTAACTCCGAACTATAACATGCCTGAAACCTATGGTTTTTCAGTGAATTTCAAAGGTTTTTTAAATGCTATTTTGTAACTATAACGTGCCTGAAACCTATGGTTTTTCTCAGGTAATTTCAAAGGTTTTTTAAATGCTAGTTTCTAACTATGCCTACAGAGGTAGGACATGTGAAAAAAAAAAGAAAAAACACACAGAAAGAAGAAAAAGAAATGCAGAAAGAAGCAACAGAAGTCCTCAAACATGAAGAAAAGTGCAGGACGAAGGAAGACGTGCAGAAAGAACAAACAGAGGAGCAGAAAGAGGTCTTGTTTCAAAATCATCCAGTACCCTCAACTTTTTAAGATCGGTACTGGTGGTAACTGATTCTGATTAACCATTCCTAGAGCCAGTACTATGCTAAAAGACACTTAAAAATGGTTAAAACACCTGCATACACTAAGGAACACTATGCATTGGGGTACCCCTGTGATTAGCATGACCTCCTCTGTAAGCCCCTAGTACATAATAGGGCAGGGGGGTTAAAACTACCTCATAAACGCGCCAAAGGGCGCGTTTGCACACAGATGAAGGGAAGGGGGGCTGAGCTGACGTGTGCAAACACGCCCTGTGACCGTTTTAATTTGGGGGATGAAGTCCCCTTCAATCCTGAGTGTCCCTTGGGTCCAACTAGCCCATCAGGTATCTCCAGTTAGTGCCACAGAGCTGCGTTGCAGAGAGGTGAAAAAGGGGCACGGCCTTGACCACCTCTCTGCAACGCAGCGCAGCGGCACACACTGGAAGCACCTGGTGGGATAGTTGGCCCCCAGGAGCCCTCAGGATTGAAGGGGAATTATTTCCCCAACTGAAAACGTGCCACAGGGTGTGTTTGTACATGTCACCTCAGGCCCTGTGGCTGTTTTAAGCTGGAAGATTAAGACCCGTGGAATCCTGAGTGCCCCTAGGGTCCAACTAGCCCACCAGGTACCTCCAATAAGCACCACAGAGCTGCTTTGCAGAGTGTTGTAAAAAGGGGCTTGGCCTATGAACACTTCTCTGCAACGCAGTTCCTGGCGCATACTGGGGTTGCCTAGTGGTCTAGTTGGCCCCCAGGGACCCTCAGAATTGACATTTTCGCGGTCCGCGAATCGCACGAAATTGTCAAAGAATTCGCGAGTTGGCAGATTTTTTTGCTTGGTCGCGCTTCAAAAATACAATCTTGTGCGCGCGCGGCATTGACTTATTGTGATTCTGAGTTCGTCGAGTTGTTTTCCTCCCGGTTTGCGTGTGCTGCGCCATTTTCGATCTTGCTGCGTGATCGCGCAAGACTTTTTGACCGTGAGTACGTCAATGCGTAATCTCGCAAGACTTTTCGACCGCGAGTACGTCATAGTGTCCCGCCATCTTGCACTGCAAGACGCTCAGAACGCGTATTACTCATAAGGGCCCGCGTTCACGCATCGCAAGAGTAAACAATTTCGAACACGTAGATGCACCGCGCAGCTGACTTCCGGCGGAAGATTTGAACTTCTTGCTTTCCCGAAATAGCAAAAATTACAATTCTGCACAAGAAATCTATCGCTGGCAGCATAAACCTTCTGAAATTGATGATTTGGATCAGAATAACTCCTCAGATTGACATTTGGCTGCACTTTTTGTGCAAGGAGTGCACTTTTGGGGGTTTGGGAGGAAAGAAGTGCCCCGGAGTCTCCAACTTCCTGTTCCTGTCCAGCAGGCTCCTCCCAGTGCTTTATCCATGTCCTGGTCACTTTTCATTTGGATCTGGAGCTGGAAGGATTACTCTTTGTGGCTGCTGCTGGATATTTGTATTTGAGGACTTTTTCTTTGGATCACTTTTGGAGTTGAGATTTTACAAGTAAGTTGGTGTTGTTTGTTTGGGGCATTGCAGTTGCTGCAACTACAATTTATAAACTTCTTCATAACTTTTTAAAAAATAATTAAAATATATTGTGGGTAGCCACAGTATCTAGTAGGCCCAGAGTTAGTGTTGGGTGCATGATACAACTGTTTCTTTGAGTTTTGTTGAACTTAAATATAATTTACGGCATGGATGGCATGGAATTGAATAGCTCACTGTTATAATATCTATGTGGATGTTTTTTGTAATTTTGGGGTGTGTGTTAAAGCCACACTAGCCAGTAGGCCCAGGGGTAGTCAGTGGTGCATGGGGCATGTCTTTCTGTGGGGTCTCTTGAATTTAAACATCATTAAGGGCATGGATGCCATTGGATTGTGGGGATTTTTTGTGTGTATTTCGATTTTTTGGGTGTGGTTGGGGCCTGGTCCAGGGCCTTGCCAGGTGGGTGGGGGCCATTTTGAGGCCTGGTCCAGGGCCTGGCCATGTGGCTGGGGGTCTAGGGGCCATTTTGAAGCCAGGCAGTGTGCTTTGTGCCATAGGCCTGCAGCCAGTTTGCCTTGCTTTCATCCGTTATGCCCAGGGCTAGTCAGTGGTGCATGAGCTAAGTCTTTCTGTGTGTACTCTTGATTTTAAACATAATTTAGGGCATAGATGCCATTGGATTGGGATGATTTTTTTGTGTGTATTGTGATTGTTTGGGTGTTTTTGGGGCCTGGTCCAGGGCCTGGCCATGTGGGTGGGAGCCATTTTGAGGCCTGGCCATGTGGGTGGGGGTCTAGGGGCCATTTTGAAGCCAAGCAGTGTGCTTTGTGCCATAGGCCTGCAACCAATCTGCCTTGCTTTCATCCATTATGCCCAGGGGTACTAAGTGGTGCATGAAACAACTCTCTCTGTGTTTTCTCTCTCTTTTCTATTAATTTAAATATCCATTTTGTATTAGAATTGCAATTTTTATTTTGGGTCCTTCCGTTTTTGGGTGTGTTGTGTTAATAATAATAAATGCCTAGTTGCAAATATTAATTGAAGCAGAACATATGCAACATTTATTTAACTGATGTTCCTCTGGCTTCCTCTGCTTTAGGTGCCAAAGACTGACAAAATCAGCTGTGGTGTGTGCACAACGTCACGTGACGTCACGTGTGGTGGTCACAGACAACTCTGCAACTTGTGCAACAGCGTCCTGCTGTTCTGACATCTGAAGAAGGTGGGCCCAAAGAAAGATGACCGTAGCTCCTCTACCAAGAAAGTTGCCAGTGCTACTGCCAGTAAGAAGGAGCAGAAGAAGCAAGTGGCGCCACTTACCAAGGAGACTGATGAGCTGACAGACACTTTTTTGGGGAAAAAAAACTACGCCTGCAGCAGCCGTGTCTGTGGGGGACCAAGCGGGGAGCAGCACCTCCGCTTCATTGGCCTCAGTGCCACCACGCCAAGTTAGGCCCAAGTCCATGAGTGCCGCAGAGGCAGCCTCTTTAATTGCTCTTTCACCATCGACCAGTGATGTTGGCGTTGACTCATCGCAAAGTAGCATCCAATCAACGCAGGGTGTAACTCATCTGACGAGTGTTCACAGCCACAACGACAACCACAGGTGCTACAAGGAGAGGCACAAGGAGACGCGCAAGGAGAGGCGCAAGGAGTGGCGCAAGGAGTGGTGCAAGGAGTGGCGCAAGGAGTGGCGCAAGGAGTGGCGCAAGGAGTGGCACAAGGAGTGAAGCAAGTAGTGGCGCATGTAGAGACGTAAGGAGTGGCGTAAGTAGAGGCGCAAGTAGAGGCGCATGGAAAGGCGCATGGAGAGGCGCAAGTAGAGGCGCATGGAGAGGCGCATGGAGAGGTACAACTGCCCACAATGCTTGTTCCTCCAGAAGTAGGGGCACATCAGGAAATCGAGATACAAGTGGAGGTATCATCCGAGCAAGCCACTCCTCCTGATGATCCATTGTCTTCCAGATCCCCAGCAAGAAAAAGGTCAAGGAGGGCTAGTACAATTCTTCTTCAAGCCCCCTTCCTTCTGATGATCTATATCTTGATTGGAACCCACCAATGCAGTCTGAGAGGGAGGCACGCCATGAGCCCACAAAGGTAGCTGAAAGGAAGACTTTCACTTATGGGTGATGACGACGAACAAGAAGTAGAAGTGGTGTATTCTGCTGCTGATGAACAGTCTGACGATGACGACCCAGTCATCACAGTCGTCACTCCAGCCCCAGCGGGCATGCAGCAAACAGACATTCTTACCCTATCCCAAAATGCTGCTGTGCAGGATGGGGGCAGCGAGGCACTGGTACCACCACCAACACAGGTAACTACTACACCAACACGAACTGCAGCTTCCATATTTTCTCATCAGAAGGGCCGGTAGGGACCTCCAGCCAGCTCGACCTCCATTACCTCAAGAAGTGGTGCGGTAAGTGCACAACAGAGTAAAATTCAGCCACGTCCATCCTCCACTTCATCTGGCATTGAAAGTAGCACCTCCACCACCACCAGAAATCTCCAATCCCAAGTTTGGGACTTCTTTAGTATTAGCAAAAAGGCGGAAAACCTAGTCATTTGTTAGTCGAGGTAAGCCTGGTACCAACTATGGTACCGGAGGCCAGATATGTCATCTCAAAAAACACAACATCCAGTGGGAGGCGCACCTAAGTAACATCCGTAAAGCCAGAAGTACAAATCCAAATGTAGATATTGATATTGCATCTGATGATGAGGAGGAGCTGATCGTGCAGGGGGTAGGTGAACAACCGAGAGACATTTTTTCTGGTACACATAGTACCCCTGGCAACAGCACTGCAGTGGTAGCGCCCACACCCTCCTCTACCCCAACAACATCAAGGAGGCACAGTAGTCTGGGAGAGACACCAATGCAAAAAAGTACATCAATGAGCCTAACTGGGTTGAAGAGGTCTGGATCCTCCTCATCACATATGAAAACAGTCCAGACCACCATTAAAAGCATGTTTTGGTCGGAGGCGCCATTTGAACGCAACCACCCAACGGCACGTCTTTATAATGCAATACTGGCTAAAATGTTAGCGCTGGACCTTCTCCCTTTTTCTTTCGAGGAAGGGGTGGGTTTTCTAGAATTTGTGGCAACAGTCTGCCCTAAATGGAAGGTTCCTAGCTGGTCCTATTTTCCCAGAGTTGCAGTTCCAGCACTACATCAAGATGTGCTGGAGGTGATTGGGGCAGCTTTGCAGAAGAGTGCTGTTCACACTATCCACCTGACAACAGACATGTGGACCAGTTTAGAGGAGTTTAACAGTAAGGTCTTTAAATGGCTGCATCCAAGAAAGCGCATGATTGGTTATGTTTCCACGGATAATGGCAGTAATATAGTTAGGGCCATGAATGACGGTGGCTATTTCAGAGTGCCGTGTTTGGCACACAGTATTAACATTGTTGTTCAAAATTTCTTGAAAAAAGAAAACAAAGTCAGCAAGTTACTGACCACCTGCCGAAGAATCTGCACACATTTCAGCCATTCATTTAAGGCCCGGAAGCAGCTGAGGATCATTCAACGTGTCCGTAGAGTGCCAGTCAGAACACTCATCCAGGAGGTGGCAACACGTTGGAACTCAACCTTCTACATGCTTGAGCGTCTGTTTAAGCAGTGCTTGGTAATCAATGAGTATGTCTTTGGACGGGGTTCTTCTATGAAAGACATGAGGCTAGAGGTGGAGGAATGACACTTAGTTAAAAGCCTGACAGACATGCTTCGTCCTTTTAAGGTCTTCACGCGTGAAGTCAGCAGTGAGGACTTTACTTAGGGCAAAGCTATCCCATTGTTGCGCATGCTAGAGCACCAACTGAAGGCAGTGTCTTCAACGTTCAAAGATGATACTGAAAGCAAGAAGCATATCAGTTGGCAGAGAGCTTATTAAACTGCCTACTTGACAATGAAAGGCTTAAAGGAATACATTGTGAACAACATTACATTTGTGCCACTATTCTGGATCCACGGTACAAAAAGGCACTGGCCAGCAATACATTCATTCCTTATAATGAAGCAGATGTTTCGAAGTACACACATTGGGTAGCTCTGTCAGCCACTCGGTTCAAAAAAGAGTGGCAGGAAATTGAAGGAACCGGCAGAAGTACTACTGAATCAGCAGGCTATCCGGCATCAAGGTCCACTTCTGTGGCCGAAGGCAGTCACTTTCCCTTAGAGCTGTTACCGACACCAGCAACCGTATCATCATCATCCTCACCTGCACCAGGCCCAGCCATAATATTGTCGGAAGCAGATTGGATAAATTATCATGGGTTTGCTCATTACAGTGTTGATGCAAAGGCCTCAGATGGTACGCAAAGTTCAGCACCCCTGGAAGACCTTGAGTGGATGGTGCAGGCCTATCTGGATGACCCAACAGAGGTGTTCATTGATCACAACCCATTGCTGTATTGGTATGGGAAAAGGAGTCAATGGCCACTGATCACCAAGCTGTCTCTAAATTATTTGTCTTGCCCACTCGCAAGCGTGTCTTCTGAATGTGCTTTCAGTGCTGCTGGTGCCATTGTAACTTCAAAAAGGACCCACCTCTCGCCCAAAAATGTGGAGAGGTTAACAATGATCAAGATGAATCAGCACTTCATACCACCAGATTACAAAATACGTGAATCTACGCAGGAAGGAGAGGACACCGGCTTTGGTGACGGAAGTTCTTCTCTCTTAGCTGACCTACTCCCGTCTCAATTCACAGACTTTGAGGATGAGCTCTACTTCCCTGACACCTAGGCCTGAAACTGACTTCCTTTTTTTTCGTCCTTATTCACTTTTATTCCTGTGTGTCTTTCTTTGTTTTGCAACTTTTACCACAACAAAACTCTAATCACAACAAATCCATCAGCAGCGCTGTCTTTGTCTTATTTCCTTATTGAAGGTGCTGCTGTCTGCATTCCTGAAGTTCACAAGTTCACAACTCCGTCATGCTCCTCTATCCTCCTCCTCCAGACTCCCCCTATCCATGTCCCTCATGGCAGATGGCTGGATTACGCAGAATCAAGAAACTGTTGCTTCCTAGACGAGTCCCCTCAAAAGAAGTGCGATTGGAATTACTGACTATATGCTGATTGCTGACAGTTACTTCTGAAAGTGACATGAGAGACTGCCCTATGGGCCTTCCCTTTAAGAACAAGATGCGGACAAAAAGTGGAACAGGTCATGAATAATGAGTTGGCATGCGGTGGACAACACTGGCTGTCTGGCTCTGATGAAATCAATTGCTGTTTGTTTGTTGTACATGAAATGAATCATATGTCTTCTGTTATAATTTAATCTTTAACAGACTAAATGTAACTCAAGTCTACTCTGTTTTTACCTTGTTTAATTCAAATTGTACTTCTACTGCAGGGGCCACTGAGTTGCATTTTTTTAATATGCAAAATGTCCTTGGACTCACTGTGTGTGTAGAATGTGACTGCATGAACAACATTGAGTTTGCCAATATACCATGATGATGATGAGTCTTGATGATCAAAGTTACATAATATCTTTTTCTTTACAGTCACTCACTGGGATGGATGAATCATCATCATCGGTTTACGGAAGAAGTATGGCCATTTCATGAGTGGCAAACAGGTAAACAAGTCAACAACTACTACAGCAGAACTACATGTCTGTCTAGTCGTGGTATGGAGTGGTCGAGCCAGTGTAGTGTTGTTATGCCAGAGTCCAGACAGCAGTTCATGTAAAATTGTGGCTATGTGGCTTGCTGCATACAATTAGATATGCTTTGTCTGTCTGTGTCAAAGAGGTATGCTACATCAGGTTGCTTCACTCAGTGGTGCCTGCCTTGACCGTCTGCATGGCCCTGGCCTGCTGTATGCTAATTACTATCCTTGAAAAGGAGACTCAGAGTACGCACTTTAAAAATGATGCTTGTATGTAATACTGTCCCCTCTGAAACTGAAAGTGTTATTTCTGTACTACACACCTACCTTATATTTTTTCTCTGTGGTGTTTTAATATCACTTCCTGTTTTTCCATCAACAATTACAGGCAAGCTTTTACCCTGTGCGATGGGAAAACGATTAACTCAGGCTTACCATTAGCGATCCGCAATTCCGCATCCGCCAGGCAGGTAGTGGACAGTGTGTCTGGTCACCAAGATTGATCGTCGGAGCATCAGATGGCATGGAGGAGTACTGCGAATAAGAGGAATGACTGGATGCATGCAACTTCCCAATTTGAACAGGACAACTACAACATACAGTTACAGTATCCTCTTCACTTCTCCTTATCTTTTAAATAATGTTATTGTTGTGAACTTCTATGAGTGTGACTCTGTGCGTTTGTTTGCTCTCTGCTTTAAATTCATCCCTCCAGCTATTTGATAAGTTTATTTGCTATTTTTAAAACTAATTTAATGTACTAATAAGTGTTTATTCTCTCTGAGGGCAGATAGGCGAGTAAAATTGAGTAATTACTGCAGACCTGTACTGTCAAATTGTTTCATCATAGTTAGTAAGTTGTAGTAAGTACTACTTTACAGTAACCTAACCATCCATTTAGCAAACAACTTCATGCATGCAGTAGTGCACTTCCTTTATGTCCCTTAAAAGATTTTTGGATATCTTCGTATCCAAAGATTTGTTTTTCTTCATTTGTTGTTTGTCCATGCTGTGTTTTTTTTCCTCTCTCCACAAAACCTTCCCAAAAACCCCCATTCCCATTCAATTTTCAAACCCTCTTCCCTTGGTTGTGTGGTTTTCATTGAGGTGTGACTAAATAACAACAATAATTCCACACACTTGCTGGGGAGGATAAGGTCAAAGGAACAGAAAATCAATTTCAAGGCTGGTGAAGGAATCCGAGGATATATACTTATTCTTATTCTGCTTGACACACACCCATGAGTATTTTCAAATCAAATCAGAATTTCATGTGCGCCATCGAGTGGATTCATCATCAACAATATCCTCCTTCTACACGTGATGGCTGCTGTGTCCTTCACCTTCAGTACTATTTCTTGTAGTAGCCATACTCCACGCAACTAGTACTTATATTTTGAATACTTTAGCATTGCGTAGGCTACAATTTATGGCACTGTTGTTGTGTACTGTACTATCTATCGTACTGTTCTAATGCTACGCTCAGGCCACTCAATGTTTAATTTACTTTTTTTTCATATGCTGCTACTACCAGTGTGTACCACTACTACTACCACCACAACAACGACATTTCATCCATCCAGGATTCCATAGCCAACCTTAATCGCTATTTGCCATGCAGTCAGCCCTGTGCCTAGCCCTATTCTCAAACACGAATCACAGGTAAGATAAGCATTTTGGGGGAGGAAGAATAATGGAGTAGGAGGAAGCGGAGACTGACGGTAGTACTAGCAAAGTAGTAGGACAATTGAATTCACTAACTCTGTCAGTGGCACTTTTGTACAAATTTGGGCAATTAGAGAATTTAAGTCAACCAGCCAGTTAAGTTTCAGGAAAACAAATGTACAGTTAACCCATCCCTGCCTCCCCCACAAAACAGTAAAAAAACGCGGATGCTATGTTTAAGTTGAAATAAATAATTATTTGAGCCTAACAAAAATAAACTATCCCACAAGAAGACCCGATCCACCCCCCTCCCTAACCCCAACCAATGTCCATGAAATCAATGTCCCCAGTCCAAAAACCCCAACGCCCAATTCCCACCCCCCAAAAGTCTTTAAAAAAGGCGCAAGGGACAGTCAGCCAGATGCATCAACCAAAATAGCGATCGCAATAGGTGCGAAATAGCTGTTGCGATCGCTAATAAAAGAAAAGCTATTCATGATGCCAAAAAAAACAAATTGCGATTTCGTAAAATCGAAAATGCGAATTCGCTAAATAAATCGCAGAATCCAGGTGGAACCCCCTTAGCGAATCGGAATTTGCGAGAATCCAAGGATACTGCGAAATATTTTGCGATTTCGCAAAATCGATTTTGCGAAATCGCTAAATAATCGCAAACACTAATCATGAAAAATTGAAAATAGCGATTATATCAAAAATCGCTATTTTGCGATAGCAGTTTAATGGGAATCACAATCAGGTGGTAAAAAAAAAAAGCTTTACTCACCTGCTATCCATCTGAAGCCTATTTAAACAGACCCATGAGGCCATAGTGGCCTTCCACAATGGCAGCACTCTTCATTTTTGCGAGGAGGAGGAGGATACTTGCAGCAGGCCAGCCCAGAAGGAGAATCCAGGAGAGAATCTTCCGCCTGCACATCACTTTGTTGGGACAGACTTGTGAGAAAATATATGACAAGTACAGGCTGAATGCTGCAATGATTCACTACTTAATAGATGAATTGGACCCACTATTGCAGCGCCAAACACTTAGGACCCAGGCCATCCCTACTCACGTCCAGGTGCTATGTTGCCTGCACCTGCTTGCGTCAGGTAGCTTCCAGGATGTAGTGGCAGAAGGGGTATCACAGAGCTCCCTCTCGCTGTTCTTTAAATCCTTCCTGGCCGCCATGATGTCTTTAATCAACAACCACATCACCTTCCCCCAACCCAACAGGAATTGACCCAAACAAAACGGGACTTCTACCAAGTTGCCCAGTTTCCACACGTGATCGGATGCATAGATTGCACCCACGTAACCATATGTCCCCCTGCCGTAAATGAGTATATCTTCCGCAACCGGAAAGCATATCACTCAATAAATGTCCAAGCAGTGTGCAATGCAAAAAACATCATTACCGACCTCGTAGAACAATACCCTGGGAGCACCCACGATTCCTACATCTTCCACCATAGTGGCTTGCACACACGTCTGCTCAGGGGTGATTTTGGCGATGGACACCTGCTAGGTAAATTGAATACAATACTCATCACTGAAGCATGTAATGGCAATGCATACCTGACACTAACACATTGCTTGTAACCCTGTAGGTGACAGTGCATACGCGGTGAGGCATTACATCATGACTCCATACTTGAACCCAGCCAGCCCACAACAACAGAGTTACAATGCAGCCCACATCAGGACACGTAATATAATCGAACGGACATTTGGATTGCTCAAGAGTCGCTTCCGCATCCTGCATAAAACTGGAGGAGCAATGCTGTACCAACCAGAAACATGCTGCAGAATAGTGGCGGCATGTGCTATGTTGCACAATATAGCAACAAGGAGAGGTATCCCGATTGAGGAATCCGATACTGAGGGCAACCAGCCCCCAGCACACCCACGCCGGGCACATCTTGCTAGTTCAGCGGAGGGGCAAAGAAAACATACAGACATCACCCAGCATTATTTCTAAGGTATGTAATGATGACACACAACACTTATTTGCATTTGAAGACAAATATTTATTACCACGTGAGGCGGTAGGGCTGTATAATTGGACATAGCTGGTGTCCATTAGCACATACATTAACTGCATGCACTGAAGGACAAATGAGACACACAAAGAACTTGAAATGCAGTCACAAAGAATGTTCTGGACATGGTTACGTCACCATGATGAATTCCACCCTTCTGATTATATTTAGCGTTTCCTCCCTCTCACACCCAAACGTCTTTCACCTGTATCTGCATCTGAATTCCTGGATGCAGCGGGAGGTGTTTGTCTACGGCTACTGCTCCTCCTGACAGTGGTGAGTGGCGCAGTGATGCTGCTTAGGCTTAATGCCTCACTACCCTCTTCCCCTGTAACATTACCGTGGCCACCAGTGCTAGACTGCATCAGTTCAACGGCAGTGGTAATTTGGCCAAGTGGTTTGGACACATCCCCACAACAATGGCCCCTATCAATCTGCATTTCCACCGACCGACGTGACAGCTGTGCTATGCTGTTGCAAATCTTGTTGTTGGACCTGGTATAGCCAGCCATGCAGATCACAAACTGGTGATGCCTCCTCCCCTGTGTGGTGTGTCCCTCCTGCATCACACGTGCAACCTCCTGCAGTGTGTTGTTTGATTGTCTGTTTGCTTCCACAAGTGCAGTAGTTATTTCCCTCACACTCTCGGCCATGACCGATATGTTTTAGTTCATTTTCGTCATCTGCAGGTTGATGGCTCCCATATATCTCACTTGCAGGCGCTGCACCCGCAACATCTGTGACTCCATGCCACCCCACTCATTGGGAGTACCTGCCTCCTGTGCCAAGATATGGGTCCTTGGCCTGCGTCTTGTTCCTGGATGGACATGTGCCTGGGGTGTAGTTGTGTGGCTCGCACTTGGACGGCTTGTCCCAGGAGCAGTTTCTGGTTCTTGTTCTGTCTCCATTGGCTGCAGTAGTGTAACTGTGGCCCTGCGTTTTGCTGGTGCCTTGGATTTGGGTGGTGGTGTCACAGGTTTTGACACGGCAGCCTCTTCAATGACCTGTGTGCTGTCTCCACAATCACTGTCATCAGTGTGTACTTCTGCTGAATCTGTGATGTGAAACAGTTCAATGTTATTTTATGTTGTTGCATTAGTTGAGCAACATTGAAATTCTTTACATTTATGCTTTCACTGTCTCTCAATGACTGTACTGCATTTTGGTAGCATTTGGGCTTACAATGTTGGATTGTGATAGGCAATTAGGTTCTACAGCCTACAGGTCCCATAATGCATTAGTGTCCCTATGTAAAATGTGGACTGGACTATTTCTACGGTGATTTTGCTGGTTGATTAAGTTTGGGCACAATCAGTATGTACATTGATATGTTCATTATCATGCATCTTACCTTGTGTGCTACTGGCCGCCCCGGATGTATCCAGCTGCGTTACTCCCACCACTGCTTCAAGCTCGATTGTGCCCTCAACCATGTCCTCCTGGGCTGCATTGTCTGGGACTGTTGGGCTTCCTCCTCCGGTCCCCTTCGCCTCCTTCAGCCTTTCCGCTATCCGCTCCTTGGCACGGCTACGCAGGTCGTACCATCGTTTCTTTAAGTCATTTATGCTGCGGTGGGTGACCCCCACACCATTCACTTTGTTTTTAATCCGGTTCCAGATCCTTCTTTTTTCAGCCTCTGGTACTTTAAGGGAGAGCTTCCCAAAAAGCTTCTCATGGTCGTTTGCCACCTCCTCGAGAAAGTTCTCAAGTTCACTCTCACTGAACTTGATTTTTCTCTCCCAGGCCACTGCACCCTCCTCTGTAGCTGTTTGGGACTTTTTGGCTGTCTCCACCTGTCAGCAAACAACAGTTTGTGTTTTCTGCTCTCTCCCCCTGCACTCAGCTTCTGCCTCTCTGTTCCTCTGTGCACACGTGGCAGCATGGGCTGATTGACTTCCTGATTGTGATGTCATCAGCCTGCTCCCAATGCAAATCAGTGGTTTTCACGATCCCGCTATTTGCGATTTCGCTATATGCGATATCACAATTTGCGATATCGCAAATAGCGGGATCGCAAAATACGAGAATGGAGGTATTTCACGATAGCAATTCCTTAACATGGAATCGCTATTGTATTTAGCGATTTTTAGCGATTCTTTATTTTTTCGCTATCCTCATCATGCATAGCTCCCAGCGAGTCCTTATTTGCGATTCCTTAATAATCGCTAATAAGGAATCGCTATTTCTTTGCTTGATGCATCTGGCCCAGTCTCTCTACTTCCGCCGGCGGTGTCCTTTGACCAGGTGGTCACGCTGCTCTCTCCAGAGGTCCTTGAGCAGGGCTTTCAGCCTCGCCACCTCCTGCTCAAGGTTGGACACTCTTAGGGTCAAGCGGTGCACACGACCCTTGCACTTGCAGGTACTGTGGTGGGGGGGGCAGCTGTTGTTTTTGCTGCTCGGCGGTGGCGGGTGGCTGCCAGACCACGGCTCTGTACCGCTGGAGGTTTGCGCTGGCTGTAAGACCCAGGGGCAGCGGAGGTGGATACAGCTGTTGTGGATGTTGTTGTTGTGGACTGCGTGTCATCCTCTTCCTCCTGGGCCACCAGCCGCCGGTATTCAGCGACAATTGCCTCCAGCTTCCGTTGCCGGGCCCGTCTAGTCAACTCCTTCCTTTTTAGTTTGGAAGGATTATCTATATGAAGAAAGAAAAACATACTGTAACCAATGCTCTTTAAGATTAACACAAAATACTTCAGCAGAAAGTTGTGTCACAGTAGCACTAGCAACTTGCAAGCACAGTACATAAAATTTGTGGCACGTATCTATCTAACCTCCTACTTCATCGGCCTCTGCTCTAACATTAGTGGGAGTTTCAGGAATTCTACTAGCATTATATGGACTCACTACATTAGACTCAGACAGTACACCAGTCTTCTTCTTCTCTCTTGTTTAGCGAAATTGGTACGTAAACTTGTGGAAGCCGGCATAATGCCAGCGCAGTCAACTTGCACCGGAGAAAAACAGACGCAAGCCATGATGACACAGACTTGCGTTACTGTACCAGTCCAGTCTATGCAGGTGGTGAAGCTCTTACTTTTCCTATTACGGGTGGCACTGGCCATACTCTGTTACAAGGGCTGCTGCTTAATTAATTTAACTTTCACCCTGCCCTGCCCCTGACTACTACAAAAGGAAAATGAAGAAGATAGATTATATGATCATCTATCCCACACAGGATATTTGCTTACATATGGGATGACATTTAGATGCTTTGTTTTTAATTGAGTAAACACCGATAGGCCACACGTGAATGACAGAGTTGTAAAGAAATTATTAACAGAGGTAGTGAGTGAGTGGTCACCGTAATGGCCGGATATATGCTGTGCTTGCAAACTACTGTTACTAGTCATGGTAGTATTCTGAAAAATTACAACTTCTACTTGTCTAGGCTTTGATACTCTGGCACGGACGTGCCGTGTTACATGTTCTTCAAAGTAACACACTTCATCCAGTGACCGTCTACTCTGTCTACATACACCTATGCTAACTATGAGGAAGATACCATCCAGGCATCCATTCATTCAATGTAAATGTCAATCATTCTTCTTAATTTCTGATTCACAACTGGACAAACTTTAGATTTCTCAACGTAAAAACAACCTTTTTATTTTATTTTGTAAACCGCCAGCCATGCATCCATGCTTGACTTGCATTTGAATTTGAACCAAAGGATATATTGTGCACACATAAAGTTTCTGTTTCACCCACCCGGGCAGTCCTCTTTTCTTTCTCCTTCCACCCATCTTTGCTTCAGCCTTCAACCGGCCATGCATCAGGTTCCCAGCCACCTCGTGCAGCATTAAAAAACAAGTAGCATTCTTTGCCAGTCATTAATTTTCACTCGCTAGTCCTTCCTTACACCCTTCTTTCCCTTTTCGTTCATCCCATCCATCAAGTTCATCTCTGATCTGACATGGCTTCTCGATAAAACTTTCACAGCTGAGTTGAAGTCAAATTTAGAGGAGGCCATTAGTTACTCGTCAACTCCCGCCGCTATTGCTAATCAGAGATGTCAAGGTTGACTGTTTTTCTACCTGGTTGACAAAAACTTAGTTCTAAATTTGTAAGTCTTCTTAACAGTAAAGTGTACTTGTACTGTACAACATATACTACCCTGCAGAGAGCCCACTTTGCAATCTCAATAAGTAAGCAATATAATATCTTACCACTGCCCGCCACTACCGTGGCATCCCCCACAGCAGTTCCTGCTAGCTGTGGCACCGCATCCGCCCCTGGAGTGCCCACCTCCACGCTGGCCATGGCACTCATGGTTGGCTGTGCCGATGGTGTTCCGCCTAGAAAGTACATTTAATATTTCTAGGTGCCATATACACCACTCCCTATTTTGTCTAGGAATGAAAAAAAGTTACTAGTACTACATAAACAATTTTAATAATTTGTGACTCTCTAGTCTAAACTAAAAATGTCCCTTTCTTCAGGGAAGGGTGTTTTTTATTTACGCTTAGCCATAACATGTGATGCTACACTTTTTGCCAAAACTGACGAATGCTTGCTTTTTAAAACGCACCATTTTTCTCATAACAGACAGAAGCTTTCCTTCTACGAACAAGAGCAAGATCATCATCATATGTTAGTCATAGTCGTCAATGATTCATCCCCACCAAGACTTTAAGTTTGAACCAGGTGAGGGCTCTCTCACATTAATGTGTGAAATCAGCCACTTTTCAGTCATTCACCGTTTATCTTATATGTAGGATTCCCGGTTTTATGGTATTTATTTTCTCACATTTCCGTCTGTATTTATCCATATTTATTTTGTGGTCATTTTATCTGTATTTATCCACATTTCTTTTTGACACACGTAAAAAAAACGCTAAAGCTAGTATTTTTCCACATTTATTTAAATTGACATGCACATTTGCACTAGGTTGTTATAGCTGTTTTTAGGTCAGTCTGCAAGACCTGGGGTAAACAGATTATGGAGGGTAATCCCGGCTGCTGCTTGCCATTGGGTAACTCCTCCATTCCTCTTCTTTTCTGGCTCTTTTTGGTTGGCTCTTCGATATATCACTTCGGATGTATCGGAAGCAGCACAGACCAACTACTGTTTTGTCATGCAGCAAGTGTTTAACTCTTTCGTTCTAGGACTACTTACTTTGTTTTGGCCTAGGGATATTTCATCACTGCGGCGCCAAGGGGGGCACCTGGTTTCATGTTTTTTTTAATCTGTCATCATGGCACCCGCTTCATGAGCTGCCATACACCTATGTTAAATATGTACGGGCGCCGCACTTTCATCATTATTGTTAGCTTCTTTATTCTTGTTTTTTTTCCTTTAACATGTAAACTCTGGTGTTCCCTGTGCGCTCTCTTTGGCCTCCTGCCTTCTCTCACTGACCCCTTCTCCGCTGTGTTTATGGGGGATGCCTGAATTAACTCTGCCCGGCGTGGTGAACACTCACTGCTTTCTAAATGCCGTCCCTGCCAGCAGCCTGGCTCCTTCTATTTGTGCACTGCACCCGGGAAGGCAGACCTCGCACCAATGACCGAGCAATGAACAAGCCTTCGAGAGAGTAGAACAAAAGTGAAAGTGAAATCGTGGAGGTAATTTATGCCCCACTGCTTTTGACAACACAAATCACACTTGTAAATACTGTCTTTCGTCCTCTTTACTGGCTCATGGAGTTACACGTTTTGTCACAGAATTCAGCCTAAAGCCTCTTTTATGCACATTAACTCCTACCCCGGGAGCCCTGCATTGTCTCCGTCCTTCTATGTATCCAGATGTCTCCTATTATTTTTTCTTTTCGTCAGAAAAAAAGGTACAGAGTTCAATCCACGGTAAAACTCTGCAGCGTGGGGAGAATATTCAGTCTTCATTTCTGACAGTCGTTTCACCTATGAATGCAAACCCATCGGAATAAAAAATCATGTCAATGGAAGCTGCTAACTTGAAGCTCAGGACAGACTTTAAGCAAATTCCAGAGAGCAGTCTCATTACTATTTTACAAGCCAGCCTAGGAACTACTGATGGGGAACTCTATGAATTGCCTGTCAGTGCTCAGAAACGGGACCTTATCTTCACCAATGCAGAAATAGATCTAAACAATAAACTATACATATGCATACATTATATGCAACATTTTTATGTGTACATTTATTCATGTGTACATCTGAGCATGCATACAATATTAAAATCTATCACTCACTACTTTTGGACCTCTACCCCATGCCCCCTGCCCTGCCACATCAACCTCCTTCCCCCTCTCATTCAACAAGAAACAAAAGGTTGCTGGAGCAGCAGCCGATGTCCTGGGGTGTTTTCACACCTCTTATGGACATCAGCTGCTTGCACTGTTCCAACAATTTGATTACGTGAACTGCCGCTGTGAGGGGTGCTGGAGTGTCTCTGCAGACACAGCGCTGCCAGTTCCCCCGTCTCTGGAGCAGTTTCAGGGCAGCAGATTCCTGTTTCTTTTGGCCGCCTCTGTGCATCTCTGACTCGTATTTTACTGAGAAGCACAGAGGCAGGAGGAGAATTTGCTTTGTAAGTCTATTCCCGTTTTTATATATAAATACAGGCAAAAAAACAAAACGTTCTCCATCTGTATTTATATGTAAAAATCGGTTTAAACGGAAAACCGGGAGCCTTACTTATATGAGCTAGATGTTTTACTTGTAATGAGGCTTTAAAACTTACATAGGCTCTGTGTTTTTGGTCATGAGTGAGTGAGCGAAAGGGTTTGCAATTTGCAAGCATGAGTCCATGACTCTGAGTGGTCGGGACTCCATAGTCTTATGTTCCTGGTTGTACAATCATTGGGGATCATCGATGTATTCGGGAGCTGAATAATCACTCTGACACACTAGCTAGTCAGTAAGGAGATTGGGGTTCAACTTCTGATATGACTGAGGTATGTCTAAAGTCTAACTGTGCCTATTATAATTTATAACCAATGCCCTATTTCTTGTCCATAGTTCTGTATGTGCAGAATAGTCCCTGCAACAGTAGTTGTATGTACTCCTATCCAACCAAAAAGTATCTTATTCTTGGTGGCCATTGATATTTTATTGTTGGGAATTGTCAAAGCATAAACATTTAGAAGACTTCAGTAGACATTATGGACAACCCGGAGGACTGCACTCAGTGCCTAGAGCTATTGTTGAATAGAATAGGAGTTTTGTTTAACACCTTTTGCCAACTGTGCAAGCTTAGCTCACTACACAGACAGACTAATAATAATCTAGTAGTACCACAGAGAGTCATAGTAGAGGCAGGATAAGAATTTAGAAACAGTCTATAGGAAGATCAAAGACGATTTAGGAAACAGTAGCATTGTGAGGAATGTTTGTAATAAATAGGTGCTGTAAAAGATAGGCAAGTATAATTATTAATATTAACAGGAAAACTTACTGGGGCCAGCAGAGGAGCCCTCGGCGGACCTATCCTGGCCTTCCTGCTCCGCCGGCGCCGCTACCTTCACCTCTGTCCTCTTGCACCTGGGGGGATCTGATGTACATGAAAGAAAGACACAAATATGGATGATTGTTGTCAACCAAATCAAACATTTAAAAAAATCAGTAAAAAATTATTACGGGGAAATAGATAACAATTGCACTAAATTTATTGACCTATCTGCTGTGGTCTACTAGAGTATTAGTATTGCTGGATTCGGGGACCGTCTACTTGGTAAGTTATGCAACTCACTAAACCAACTACAAAAAGGTTCTACTAGGACTGGCAGGCAGCACTCCGCAGCACGCGAAGTGACAGACACAGTTCGTCATGATTGCAGACCACTAAAAAGTTTCCTACTAAATAACCAGTCATAATATACTCAAACTTTCAATCCACCACCACTATCTCTTCTTAGTGGCAGGAGTACAAAGGAAGGACTGGACTTGAGTCTCTGGTGTCTAGCATTACCCAGTTCTGTAAAGTACACTCATACATAATCAGTCACCAAGGCCAACTGAGCACAAATTGAAAACAAGTAAGCATAGTAGCACTGCCAGTAAGCAGGCGAGCACCTGCAATCACAGAACCTTTTGAAACATAATTTACCTGCAATGTAATCTCTAGTGTCTAGCATTACGCAGTTCTGTAAAGTACACTCATACATAATTAGTCACCCAGGCCAAATGAGCACAACATTGAAAACAAGTAAGCATAGTAGCACCGACAGCGAGCAGGCGAGCACCTGCAATCACAGAACCTTTTGAAATTTACCTGCAATGTAATTGGCAGCATTCTTGCTCTTCGGAAAAAAGAAATATTTGCAATATCATAACACAGAGCAGGAGAAAACAAAGTAGTGATTAAATAGCAACTAGTACTCACCATGCCCAGGGATCTCGACGCCAAACAGGTCGAGCAGGTCTTGTTCCTGGTCCAGGATGTCGGACCACCGGTACGTCGCCTGGTTGTAGGTGCGCTGGATCCTAAACTCCCGATAGATGGCCCGGCACACCTCCCCCCATAGCTGGCGACGCTCCCGGAGCCCGTACCCGGTACTGGGCGTGCCGCCTGCCGCGACGGTCTTGGGGGGTGGCGCTGTACAAGGAACACCAGTGCGGCCACCTCCACCACTCTGAAGATCTCCCTTGGACTTACTGATTCCCCCCTTAACCTCCCGCAAGGGAGCCAGCTACGGGGTGCGGGAGTTTTCCCCTTGTGTTTGCCGGCTCCCTTTGCCATGGTCCTGGGTAAAAGAAGGAAAGAATAGGGTAAAAAGAGTAAATAAAAGAAAAGAGAGAGCTAAACAAAAAAGTAGTTATTAAAGTAACAAAAAGTTGAAAAAAACACAAAATATAGATGTAGAAAAATAGAGAGATAGATGAGTAAAAAAGATCAAAAAAAGTTCAAAGAAACAAAGGATTGTCAAGATTAAAGCAGGATAGGAAAAGAATGCCCAGAACCGTAGCACTGAATGAAAAACAAGATGTCCGCGCCCATTGCGACCACGTGGGTAAGTTTGCACAGTATTTCCCCCACGAGCACGCAAAAACAGTCGCGAACACGTAATTGCATACATAAACTCGGATCACAGAAGGCTCTAGTAGTTCATGCTGCTACAATTATCGTACTGAAATAATAATATAATTTGCTGAATGTGAGGAAAAATACTGCAAGATTGTTACTCATAACTTACTCATGTGGTACGTAATACTTGCAAATAGAAGGTCTGAATAAATGAGAAAGCTTTTTATTTCATTGCTTGGAGGGGCTAGACTAACATTTTGTGCCTCAAGGTTGTAAAACATAAGCAGGTCGCATACAAAAACACAATTAGTTCAGGAAATGTATTTAAGTGCAAAGACCTCCGGGGGATAACATGGGTTTTCAGTATTTAGCCTTAAGTGTTAATTGATTTAAAGAAAAAGCATTATATAGAAGACTTAAAATTGCCTACAGCTGCGTTAAACAAAATATGTATATATATTTTTTGCAGGTTTACATAACGTGGTTACGTTACACAAGAACACATTCATTTTAAAAAGTGATTTGCCCAAAATCACAGGATGGGCACGCGACCCCGAGGCTCGAACCTTGGTTTCCAGCACCAAAGTCAGCCGCTCTAGCCATCAGATCACATCCTCTCCTTTCTGTATGTAGAACGAGTAACGTGAGGAATGTAAACATATAACTGACTTAAAACGGTCCATAGACGAAGAGTCACACCAATTAAGGGAGAAGAGATCATTAATGGCTATAAAAACAATTGAAGAAGGTCGTTTACGGGGACACAAGAGAAACAAAGGCCTGCAGCTCGGTAATGTAGGACTGGCGCAGGTCTCCAACTCCAAACCATAATGAGGGTTAAGAGGACAGGTGTAGAGTAGCATGGTGGATGGCACAGCCCAGCTGGGTCAGGACATAGGTGAGATAGAAAGATGTAGTAAGAGGGAGGTGGAACTGGAGAATATGGAAACGATAAACACAAACTAGTAATCTGATAAAGATAGCACACCTGAACACCGTGACTCTTAACAAGATGCATATTGAGAGCTGGTGGATTAGAGAACAATCTCCCGCAACACTGCACGGCGCAGAAGATGTTAATTCGCCCCTCCCGTGTAAAGTCAGAAACAGACGGCTTCATGATCTCCTGATGTTTGCAGGAGAAATCGACCCAAACCCATGGCTTCCGCTCTTAGATATCCTTTTGGCAGTAGAGACACAGGCAGCTGCCATGGTGCTGCACGAGGGACCAGCCGCACCAAAACTCTAAGCAACAACACTGCTGTCATTTCCGGGGCAGAGCTAGCAGGAAGTGTAGTAAGGATAGAAGCCCAACTATCCAAAGAAAAAGAATGAAAATGGTACAAGCCCACAAAATGAGCACTCACAGCAATAACAAGCATTTGTAATGCAATAGGACTCGTATTTACGCGAGACCTATTGCATTGGAAATGAGTATGGGGGCGCGAGAAGTCATGCACTGTGGGAGAGGGGGACACAGGAAGAAAATAGTGCTTGGAGTAAAGGGGCCAGTAGTCATGGAAGGATACAAATGAGGACATGTCCGTCATGAGGCAGGACTAACAAGCCTAAAACCAATCAGAAGGCAGCATTTAGGACCTAAGCCAATGAAAAAGATGGGCAGAGAGTGGGCAGAGCTTCCATGAAGCTTCCACACCATACTGAATACTGCATGCCTCGCAAAGTGACAGCCCATGTGCTGCAACGCTAGGCTCGACCTGAAAAGGTATTGTTACTGAAGACCTACAGCTAAACATGAGTACAGCATGTACACAAATTGTGTGACCATAGGCATATTGTTGTGTGTTCAGAAGCCTATCTATTTGTATATGTGCTCACAAACAGATTACGTGACAGCATCAGGCACTTTAGAAATCAGTGGCACGGTGTACATGCCCAGCCCTCCTGGAGTTAACAGATTCATTAGTGCTTTATATTAATCGAAGTTTAGGTGCAACTTTCAAGAATGCTCCAAAGGTAGCTGTGTGGCGTTCTCTGTGTGATGCACTTCTCGCTGTAAGACCACATGCATCAAAGTGATCAAGAATAGACCACAGAACCCATTTGATTCACGCCTCCATGGAATTGTTATCTCTCCTTGTGAGAAGGACATGAATACTACAATTCTGGGCTTTTCTTTTGCAGAGCACGGAATTCTGGGAATTGCAGTGCTTGATTTAATTTCCCTGTTCCCAAATCACCAAGGCCACAGATGCCTCTGTCTTAGCAAATGAGCAGGAAATGAATGAAACCAAACATTATTGTGCCAGTAATTAAAAAAACTAGAAGAAAGGCAAAGCAGATAGAACGTGAACTAGGGAGCAGAACTAGAAACACAGGCCTGTGATTAATTAAAACATGTAAGTAAGCTTCGGATATAAGCATGCAACAAATTAAACAAAAAATGCGCTGGTAATAAAGGAAAACAGACGGCAAACAGATAAAGTGCCAAATAGGGAGCAAAACAACTAAATGTTTGAATACAAATAGTAACAACAATCTTGATTTCACAAACTATTTAAGGCTTACACAAAGGATCCACGATGTCCGTTTACAAGAATATGAAGCTAGTCGTCGGTGCACGTTTTCAATTAAAATATATTAATAAAACAACAATAAAAATATTAACAAGTTAGGCAGGAGGGGCCGGGGAGTTATGGCAGTGGAAAGGAAAGAACCACCGGACGAAGGATGGAACCATACTGTTCCAGGGTGGACCACCCCCAAAACCCTGACTATGGGAGTGAGAGATAGCTGTGGGAAGCACCACATTGTGATGGCCTTAACTGGATGCCGACCCTAGGAGGTGCTACAAGTGATAACCCAGTACAGACACAATAAGAACCCTAATGTAACAAGCATTGCTAAAATACATCGGTTTGGAGAGGCTGTGGTGCAGCAACCAGAGCTGCTGAATCGAATTCTGGGGATCCCGGTTCGAGTCTCGGCGTCTCAACATCATGTGATTCTGGGCAAATCACTCAGTCACTCCATAAGTTGCAATATTAAATCTATTTAAATCAATACTATATATACAATTTATTCCTTTATTTAAAGTCAGGGTCGCAGTGTCCATCTTTCGAAGTAGTAAATAATCAGGTAACCTTACCAAGGACATGAACAAATGTCCCAAGACGCACCATGCACCTCAACCATTCACAATCAAACAGGATATTTTAACTCCCGGTTCTCAATAGATCTCAGACATCCGACTGGATACACTGCGTTTCGTCTTAATACAATGCAGGAAAAAAAAATATTGGTTGTACTGTTTTTACAGCCTTTCTGTCCATTCTCCTGTCAGCTGGGGAGGGGTTTTCCCCTGTCCCCTGGTGAGAGGGGCCCAGCCGCGGCTGCAGGCGGGGCAGCCTGTAATGGCAGCTGCAAGCAGCAGCCCTTTTTCCTGAGGGGCAGGAGAAGGAGGCAGCATAAATCCAGGAGAAGCAGACGGCCGCCATGGACAAGCTGGTGCGCTGCTGCTTTAGAAACTGTAATTTTCAATTAAAAATGGTTTAGCAGCCGCATTACCTGATACCACATATCTGGGTCTCTATGAGAAACGAATCGCGAGCTATGCCCCGTCAGCAGGGACCTGCCATGAATCTGTTTGTGTGTATCAATAACATAAATGCCAATACACCGAATTCAGGCTGGAGGCTCCAGATTCTTTAAGCCAACAGTGGCTTTATTTTAGCTGTGTCCCGCCTGGAATTGCATGTTCTTCAATAGAAGTCAATGAGGAAATTACATTCTCCAGATTTCTGTTTCAAAATCTTGCACTTCCCTGTCCCAAAATGTTGGCATGTATGCAATAAAGATGAAGCGCGACATCAGCTTTCAGCATTCACTGTCCTTTACCAGGCTATTCGTAAGGCGGAGATGGATGGGCGTTAGAGAGTGTGAGGTGCCTGTTAGAAGAGGCTGGGCCTGCCCTAGGCAGTGCGTGCTTATCAAGCAAGAAGAATATGATGATAGGGGAAAATAATATGCCATCAGTCCTAGACAAGAGCCTGGACACTGCTTGGCTATGCACTCTCAGGTACTGCCACGTCTCTCCAGAGAGCGAGAGTCGGATTCTGCTTCATAATCAGGATGCCAGAGCACCTGGAGGAGTGAGAGGAGCTGCAATGCCTCTTTCCTACTTAGTAAGATGTCAACAAGCCCAACCCAAATCAAAATCCTACCACAAGAAGCCCAATTGCCATGGACATCGAAAAGTACAGAAAAGTGAAATTAAAAACACACACAAAGTCTTGGGAGGCAAAGTGGAAGGGGGGCACACTAACACACCTGTGGTATTAAGAGAAGATGGGACTGAGGAATGCTATAATACAATCTAAGCAGCTATGGCACCATAGCTAAACAAAGGCAGACAGTAACAGAGCAGGAAACCAAGAACAATGAAAATAGTCCACCAAAGAACATATAAAGAACCACAGTGTAATAAGCCAGTACTTGGTATAAGGATACTGAAACACGTTCCTCTAGTTCCTTTCAGGGTTCACCAACAAACCTAGAGAGGGAAGGATGGTCAGAACACTGAAAAGAAGAATGGACAAATCCCAGAGACACACAGCATACTTCGGACTATGATATCAAAAAAGTTAAACAAAAATCAAAACCTCAATTTAAAACAAAGAAGGTAGCAGGAATGAAAGTTAGACATAGTCAGAATTCAAAGGACTCAACTTCTGAATGGGGAATGGGGTCTTGTGATGCTAGACAGCGCAGCAGAAGGAACAATAACTCACCAGAACCTGATGGAATTTCTGGTGACAACGACGTTGAATGAACACATCACGGTGGAGACACCTGATTCTAGGGTAAGTGTCTCACATCTGTTTTATGAAATAACACTCCAAATGGAGGGGGACAAACTTAGAAAAATTAAGGTCTCTTTTGGGAGAATCTGACTTATGGCTATGACATCCTTTTGGCTGAAAAAGATAGTCTGCCTAAGATTGTTATGGAGTGCCCAATGCGAGAAGCTGTAATTTTACCAGCTTTTTCTGACCTTGCCCCAATATACTTAAAACATTCATACACGCAGGAGTGGGCGGTAGCACATGCTCTAGCATTATATTGCAACCATGTAGGGTGGGATGATGAGTCACCTCACCATGTAATCCCAGTAATAACTACTCCAACTTCAGAGAGACAGTACCCTGTTAAACAAAATAAAAGAAACAAGGAAGGGAGATGTTAGATCAACTTGTATAACAAGGTGTAATAGAAACTTGCACCTCTTTAATGAATAATAGTTTGTTTCGTGTAATGAAACCTGATAATTCATACCGTCTAGTCTTAGAATACAGACATCTGAACACTTGCTCAAAGACATTTGTAGTACAGAACGCACACAGTGCCGCATTAATGAATAACATTGTGCGGGAACATACAAAAGAACACTAGATATCTTAAATGGATTTTTCTGACAAAACATAGTGCCTTAGAGCAGATATTTGATAGCATTCTCAGCGTAAATTCTGTTGACTTCCCAAAGAGTATAAGAATAGCCCTGGGTTGTTCTCAACTAAGGTGACAGAGTTACTTCAAAGTTTTGACAAAGAGGGATTGCCCTACGTAGATGACATTAATCTGACAGATGATGATTTAAAGGATCATTTGAGCAGGGTGAGCAACATCATTTTGGGGTTCACCTCTGAGGGCTACAAATTCAACTTTAAAAAATCGAAAATAGCCCACCTCAATGTCCTATATTTGGGATTAGGCCTGGGAAAAGCACTATGCTACAGTTGCGTAGTTTGCGCAACTTCGCACTATACGAACTGCACGTAGCACAGTGCGAACACGTGTAGCATAGCGTAGCGGAGTGCAGTGGTCATTTTTTGCTTGCTCGCGGACCTCAACGTCAAGTTGGTGACAGCGAGCAAGCAAAATGACATCCTGGCGAGACTTTTTTCTCGCTCGCGATCAGCAACATCAAGTAGTCGATCGGGAGCGTGGAAATTAACCTCTTGGTGAGATTCTCAACATTGGCAGGGCAAGTTTCTCATTGCGAGTGGTCACGTATGCTCACGACCGCTCGCGATGAGAAACTACCAGTCCGCGTTGAGAAAGCTGCAGCTCGAGTAAAAATCTCCTAGAGCTGGAGAAAACTACAGCTCGCACTGTGCAAGATGCCGTTTTCAATGATTGCACAGTGCCGGATGCTTGTCTGCACTGTGCAATCATTGAAAACGGCATCTTGCACAGTGCGAACAGGGTACTAAGCAGTTCACATAGTGCTATGCGTAGTTTGCGTAGTGCGAAGTGCACTTTGCGTAGCTACGCGTAGCGCTACTTCGCGAACTACGCCCAGGGTTATTTGGGATATGAGTTGTCAAGTGAAGGAAAGAGTCTAGCAGCTAACCTTTTAGAAAAGTGTGCGCTGCTCCAACCTTCAAAAACTTTGAAAAACTTACAATCCATATTGGGATTCCTACATTTTGTCAGAACATACATTTTGGATTACGCTGAATAAGTAAAAGCTTTTTATGACTTAATCAGGCCCATTTTTCAAACAGACATTGGACACAGGAACACACGGATATCCTATGTTCCTTACAAGCTGACATGATAGCTTCAAAACACTTATACATGTGTAAATACCACACATTTGGTGATCTGTGTAATGGTGGGTCAATCAGTATACACCAATCTAATCTTCAATGAAGGAGAAACAGTGCCCATTGCACGCAAATCATGCTTGTACACAAATGCTGAAATGCGTTTTGCTTCTACAAGAAAGTTTCTGACAGAGTACAGACTGTTGTAGTAAAAGAAAGAGCACTGGCTCAGGGGAAACAAATAATTGTTGTGACTCTGGTACCGGCCTTGGAAGCTGTAAAAAGGCTAGCGTTCCAAATGATAAAGCCTTACATCCAAGATGGATCCAGTGTGCTAATTCTCTCACTGCATAAGATGTAGAATATACATTTGATTCTACACTAAAACACAGGAATTCCAGCAGTATGAATAAGAATAACCTATTCTGAATTAAATTATGCCTCTAGATCAGTATGGATACAACATTTACACTGATAGTTCTGCTCAGCCTGCCAAAGGTAGTAAACCACCATACAGAGCAGCTTGTGCGATTGTAAAAGGACGTATGCAGGATGGCAAGTTCCATCCTAGCAGTAAAAGACACAGTCTCTAGGAGATTGTACAGCATAGCTGGCAGTATTAAAAGTACTATTACTGGCATAATATAAACAGATTAGGAATTCCCCACACTTATAGTGCACGATTCGTTTTGTTGTCTAGTCCTATAGTGAATATTTTCATTACTGGGGTCAGAATGGTTTAAAGACTCAAAAGGTTGCAGAATAAAGCACAAAAAGCTTTGGGCACAAGTGGCAGAGTTGAAATAGACTTGCAGAGAACTCATGTGATACTAACGCTGAGGCATCAACGTGATGGTGTTCATGTTGAAGGGAAATAATTGGCTGATCAAGCTGCAAAAGGACAGTACGAACTGCTGCCGTAGCTGCAATCACTTGTTCTTGCATGAGAATAGATAGAAGTACAATGATATTAGTCATTGCTTCATGTAAAAACAGCACAGACGTGCTAAAGGCTTTCCACTCAAGTACTACTACAAGTTAGAAGCAAAGAATATTCTGTATCACAAAATTCCAGGAGTGGGGGATATATTTATACCAAACATGGATCACAGATTAGGTTTAATTCTAGCTGTACATAAGGGTCTGGTTTCTGTACTTGCAGGGATTACTGTGAATGTTTAATTACTGAAACAATGCTATTGGTGGCCAGGTCTAACTAAACAGACAAAAGCATTGTACTTAAATGAGATGTCTGTCAGCAGATGAAAGTTTCGACCGTAGCACGTCCACCACAAACACCATTAGTGATATCGGACAGACCTCTTGCATGTGTCTATTTGGACCACTGAAGCCCATACAATGCAATAGGGCTTACAAGAACATCTTGGTGGCAGTAGATTCATGTTCTATATTCCTGTGGGTTTGGCCTCAGCACTCAGCTGACGCTCGAACTGTTATAAAAGATTTGTGAGTCTTCATAGGGACATACGCAGTTGGCAGATTACATTCTGAGCATGGCCCACATTTAGCTTTAGGGCTTGAAAGGAAACAATGGGAAGTTAGGGTAATGCATTTCAGTACTCTTCTCCATACCATCCCGAGGGAAATTTGTTTGTAGAGACGAAAAACCGGGACTTATAAAATCTTTTACAGCAAGGGTATTAGGTTTGGGTAGTAGTTGGGTCAATCACCTATGTGGGGTCCAGAGGGAACTGAATATTATGCCACAAAGTTCTCTATGAGGTGTCACCCCTTACGAAGTCCTATTTGTGATGAGAACGTGGGTTCATGATCTCGACTATGAAAGCACAGTCATGGATGAAAAACCTTTTGACATCAAAAAACATTTGGCTGTTTTACAGGATCTTAATAAATTCTGGGCACTACAAAGCAATATGGAAGAAAAACGCACTGCGTCTGGGGAAGTGAAATCAGTAACGACAAGACCTGCCTGGATCTCAAAAGATGGGGATCTGATCAGAGAAAAGAATATTTGGGCCATCATACAGAAAGCCTGTACCGGTCCTGACTGTCGAAGTAACAAGGACAGTACTTCTTCCGCCTCTTGCTGGCAAGAAAGAGAAGCAATTTGTCTCAATTAATCTGATTAAACCACACTATGTGGTGATCCTAAATAGCAGGCCATGTGGGCTCCTGGGTAGCCACTGCACCCCTCTCCCTACCATACAGGAGGTTCTGACAGAAAGACTGATAACATTCGAAGAGTCTTCTATACATAGTAATGGAGTTACCAACAATGACATGGAACTCATTCCTATTCAAATTTAAACAAAAACTAAATTCGACCCTGCACTTGGCCCATATCAGATTGCAGTGTTGCATATCCAGGGGGCGTCTAATCCACTGTGTTCTGAATTTCCCCACATGAGTGAGCAGCCATCCCTAGAAAATGTGAGGGTGTTTATTAGACTCAGGGCTAAACATGTCCTGGCCCATGGGTCTATTACGGGTCTGGATGCAGAAGTACCCTGCAAGTCATCATATAACCCATCAATGACATCTGGGGCCCCATCAGGGTCAAAAACAAATTTGTCAAACCATGTGTCATTTTCCTCATTGATGTCAAACACATCCAGGCATTGAGAGTCCTGGTTTTCCATTGTAATGGGAAGGACACCACCTTTCTTTGTGCCATTGCCTTTTTTAACGCTGTAGCTACCATGGTCTCTTGCAGCACAAAGGCTACCGTATATAGAGGACTGGATGTCATCCCTTAACGTCCTTGGGCCTGTGTTCCTGGGTCTATCTTAAAGTCTTGACTTAAAAAGGGCTTTACCACCCCTATTGGGGTTAATAATCATCTGAAATCTAATAATACTCATCCTCAGAGGGTGTACCTTTCTTCCTTTTGGACGTCACAGCCTCAACTGCCTCCCTAATAGAATTTTTTTTCTTGGCCTGCCTCAAAATAGATAGTAAACATGTCTTAAACTACCTCCAGCTGAGGTCATTACTTCTTTTCAGACATGTTAGTAACTGATAAGACTAACAAACTAATTATACCCACTAAACTAATAGTATCACAATATGGAAATGATGGGCAATTATGCATGGCAATGTTAGACCTTTAAGATTAAAACAATCTCGCACTTTTTTATAAAAAAAAAGAGTTGAGAATCTTGGAAAAAAGACTGTTGGCAAGGGAAATACAATCTGAAAATAGTTACATCAATCAGCACTTTGCCATTGAAACAAGCATTGCCAAGTCAAAGCTGAGTGATACTTATCACCCAGTACAAGATTGTGGCAGAATCATAAGTCTGCTTTCTATTTTTATTAGAGGTGTGCTCAATTATTGGTAGTGTCTGTAATATTAGAGACAGCTCTATTTACTGCTGCAGTCTGTGGAAGGGACTTGCCAGTGACTGCTAGTCAGCACAAGTCATGGCTGTGCTTGTGAATTACACAAAAATCTATTTCATAAAAAGACACCATTGCCTTAGATATTTAAAATGACTTAACTGAAATATATGATATACTCAATGACTTCCATTCCTAAAATGCAACGTTCAAATTTATCATCTATAGGCAATATTAAATATCAATCGAGCATCTTCGAATAAAATGTAATATAGTGCCATGCGTTCAACTCCCAAAAGGTGATTTTTTTAAAAGTAATTGACTTATGCCATAGTACACATTGATAAACACAAGGGGGCGATGGACGGAGCACTGAAACTTTTCAGACGCTCACCCCCAGTCACAGATCTGGATTGAATCCATCATCATTCTTTAGCTCACTTTGCCACCTCAGTTCAGAGCCAGCTACATGCATATCAGTCTTGACCCTGTGACTCCTGGGAACAGTCCAGGCCGAACTGCAAAGCAAGGTCTTCCCTGCACCGGAAACAAGCATCCTGGGACAGGTTTCTGGGTAACACCTTTCATCAGCCAGGCTAGCTTTTATCCAGTGGCAAAGTGAATAAGGGACCCACATCTGTGCATACCCTGCCAACTAACGGGCAAAACAAAGCAAACACAAGGAGATGATGGACGGAGCACTGAAACTTTTCAGACGCTCACCCCCAGTAACAGATCTGGGTTGAATCCATCATCATTCTTTAGCTCACTTCGCCACCTCGGTTCAGACCCAGCTAGGTGAACATCAGTCTTGTCCCTGTGCCTCATGGGAACAGTCCAGCCCGAACTACCAAGCCAGTTCTTCCCTGAACCCGGAAACAAGCATCCTGGGACCAGTTTCTGGGTAACACCCTTCATCAGCCAAGCTAGCTTGACTCCAGTGGCAATGTGAGCAAGGGGCCCACGTCTGGACGTACCATGCTAACTTAGGGCGAACAAAGCACACAAAGAGATGATGGATGGAGCACTGAACCTTTTTAGACGCTCATCCTGAGTCACAGATCTGGGTTGAATCCATCATCATTCTTTAGGTCACTTTGCCACCTCAGTTCAGACCTAGCTATATGCAAATCAGTCTTGACCCTGTGCCTCATGGGAACAGTCCAGCCCGAACTACTAAGCCAGGTCTTCCCTAAACCGGAGACAGGCATCCTCAGACTGGTTTCGGGTTAACACCCTTCATCAGCCAGGCTAGCTTGAATCCAGTGGCAAAGTGAGCAAGGGACCCATGTCTTGGCATATCCTGCCAGCTTAGGGTGAACAAAGGAAACACAAGTAAATACACATTGATAGCACCATCAAATGCAATTTAATAAAGTGGATTGCATTCAAATCCCATAAAGTATATTTTTTACCCAAAACCTAGTGAAATTACACTAAAAATGAAATTGGTATTACAATTTTGTTTTCCCCCTACTCTTGCCGATTTTCCACCGGTTCCATATATTTACATACATTGGTGTATTTTTTAATAGCACCAACTCTTTTAGCATAGGCTTCTTCAAATGTTCTCATTCAAATCATTTTATTATGCCATTCTAAATATGCTGTTACTTTGGTAGCCCTCCAGTTCTGGAGAATCAGAGAGTGCATCACTAAAGAGTCAATCACTATGAATGCCTCCTTCCCTCTGGACATTGCTAAGGTTAGTAAAGTGACCTCAAACCATAGTAAGTTGAAGAGGAAAGTACTTCATTACCATTTATCTCCACAGCTTCCAGGGAAATACATCAACAGCCCTGGGAGCTTCAAGTGTAAACATTCTATCACCAAGGAGGTGACAGAACCCCAGAATGACATATCAGAACAGCTTGACATAACTAGCTTAACATTACTACAATATCTTCCTTCCTCATAAATAAAAAAAATGAATAAAACAAACAGAGAAGAAAAATAAGAAAAAACATACTTAATGGAAATGCAGTAATTAGACAGAAAATGAAATAAAATACACACTTAATGGAAATGCAGTAATTAGACAGAAGTTATAATAAAATAGCATACAAAATTGCAGTTATAAGACATAAAGCACAATAACATCTCATGTCATAAAATGCTTTATAATTTAAACACAATAAAATTGCATATAATAAAATGCATTATATACCCAAATGAAAATAACAAGAAAAATAACCAGAGAGAAGCATTACATATCCAACCGTTTGGGAGGAACCCTCTTCTGACTACTTCTCCGCAAAGGTGGAACAGATGTTCCAGGAGAAGAAGAGAACCCTTTAGTCTAATCAGAATCAGTACCTCCATGATCTGATTTATTGGAAGAGAAAACAAGAGTAGATTCTTATCCCATTTGGCGTGCAACTTTATCAGGAAGTTAATAAATTCTCGAAATGTTCCACCAATTCTTTCCATTGACTCTGACAGCATACCATGAGATAGAATCTACACAAGCAGGTGGACTGAATTTAGACATGCCCTTGGGTACATTGTGAGGGATCCTGATTTTTACCCAATCTCCCACCTTCATTTTACGTGACTAAACTTTCTTGTGAGAACTTGCTTCTGAAGAAAGATGACTGTTCTTGTTATTCACACCACTAGAACTAGGCAAAGAACTCTCACAACTAGTTCTCATGTTGGATGTAAATTAGAATTTTTAGAAAATAAACCCCACTGCCTCATCCATGCAGGACACATACTAAAAGTGGCTACTCTCCCTCGCAACAATTCAAAACGACTTTTCTCCAAATCGGTACAAGGAGTGGTTCGGTGAGCCCATAACATGATTTGCACAGCCCCTCTTACCTCAACTTTGCTAGATACAGCCCACTGTACACACTCAACCAAAATATGGTTCATGCGCTCAATAAAACCGTTTCCTTGAGGATGATAGAGTGCAACACGATGGTGAACAATACCTGATTGACCTAAAAAATTGGACATCTCCTTCGAAACAAACTGGACCCTGTTGTCTGACACTAGTTCTTTGGGAAATCCCTCTCTGGCAAAAAGACTCTCCAAGAACTTAATGACTTCATGTGTGTTGGGATCAACCATAAAATGCACCTCCCACCACTTGCTGTAATAATCAGCAATGACCAATGCAAACTTATACTTATTTGATAATGCATTGAAAGCTCCAATAAAATCTAAGGCCAACTTCATCAATGGACCAGATGGTATCTCAACCTTCACTTTAGGAGGGGTAACAGTTTTGATCACTTTGTCACTCGAACAACAAGTGATACAATTTTCAATCACATCCTCGATTTGACGATCCGTTGAAGGCCACCAATATATTGCTCAAATTCTGCGTTTGGTACAAGTTTGTCCAAGGTGACCCTCGTGCCCAGACTTAACAATGCGATCTCTTAAACCTACTGGTGGTGTAAACTTATCACCACGTAGAATCATCTCCCCACCTTCAAGAGACAATTCATCAGTGACCTTTGAAAAAGGCTGAAGTTCACCATCTAAGTGGTTTTTCATTTGGCCAACCTTGGATGATGATAGTTTTGACTTACTTGAGAACAGAATCAGATTGTAAAGCATCAAACCATTCTTTCTCATTAAAATATGCTCCATTACAAACATCAATGCTTTCAATTAAATATTCCTCATCCTCATCATCAGTTAGAAACTCACTTCCCAAACAAGGTAATGTTAACCTTGAAAGAAAATCAGGACTGATATTTTTCCCCCCAGGTATATGCTCAACGGAAAAATTATACTGAAGTAATTTAGAGCTCAATCTAGCTATCCTGGGAGTGTAATCTTTTACCACAATTCCATTCAAAATAGGGATAAGAGGCTTGTGGTCGGTGTAGGAACTGGAGTCTCCAATCCCACAAGGGGTAGCTTGGCGCGAGTAGGCAGGCACCCGAAAGCTTAGGTGTGAAGGGACCATGCAGCACGCATACCCACTGACCCAGAAAACGCACACAATTACTGACACCACATCAGTGAGGTTGATTAAAATCAATAAGCTTTTATCTAGGATCAAAATCACGGCTGGCAAATCATTCAGGGCAGTTTCAATAATCCCGGTAGCAATAACTCATTGGTACATTTCATCAGAGGAGCAAAGGGAGCAATTCAATAATCAATGCAGCATGTCTCAGTAACCATTTCATTAAAGGAGCAATTCAAGAGTTAACTGGGGCATTTCAATCAACATCTCATGAAGCAAGGATGAACATTTCATTGTCTTCATTAGCAAGAACAAACCTTTCATTAATCACAGGTAATATCTCCTGAGGTAACCGGTAGGCATTCTCCTCCCTTAGTGTTTCCTGCAACACTCCCTCAGGCATGAGTATGTCTTGGGCATGCAGGCTCAAACAACCTTACACTAAAACAGAATAACATTTCATAAACCCCAAGTCTCAAGGGTAATTATTAGTCTCCTTCCCCGAATCAGGGGGTAACTCCACTAACCCACAGTTACGGGGGCTTACTGCGTGCTCTGCCCCCAGTTCTGGTTAATTTGTGGGCTAATTGGGGCCACCAGGGCCCAACTCCAGTTTCTCCCGGGGAGGGGAGGCCGTGGGGCTCCCTTCCGGCCTTCCTCCCGCCTCCCCGGGGAGTAACCTGAATCTTCGGCCCTCCCGGCCCCTTGTGGCGGTCTCTGGGAAGGAGGAGGGCTCTCGCCCTTCTCTGAGCCCTCCGGTGTTTCCTGCTGGGGCAGGCTACAGGGCACAGTAGGGCTACATGGGGCCCCGCGCTGATGGTAGGGCTGGCCCGAGGGTGTAGCTGGTCAGAGGGGGCTCTCACTCCTCCAGGCCCCCTCCGTGACGATTCTCGGGCCGGTCCGGTGCTTCTCCCAACGTTGGGCCAATCGGAGGCCTCGCTTGAAGGGGTGCGGCCCGGCAGGCCAATCGCAACACAGCCCAACGCAGCACGGCCTGTGATGTGGCCTGGCGCCCCTGTCACATGGTGAGGGTGTAGGCGGCGGTGGGCCTAGCTCGGCCTGTGGAAGCGATGCTGCGGCTCTCTCCTGGCTCCGAGGGGGGCGAAGTTGAAGGCGCCGGCTCTGCCGAGGGAGCGCCGAGCCGCGGCGATGACACGGAGGCCCCGAGGACTCCCGGACCGCAGCGGTGAGCTACCCAGGCAGCGCTTCGTGGGGCACAGTGCCGAGGCGGTCGGGAGCACTCTTAGGCACAGCGCTTTTAAGGGGGGCCCCCGGGGGAGTTCAAGCGGCACTGAGGCTCCAACAGTCTCGGGTGCCACAGTGCTTCAGGGACATGTAGCGCTTCAGGAGCAGGGAGCAGTTCAGCGGCACAGCAGTCTCTGGCAGTCCAGCGCTTGGGTGGGAAAATACAGCGCTTTTAAGGGCACCGCAGTTCCGGGGAGGACAGCACTTCTCTGGTGGCACAGCAGGAGAGCGCTTGAGGGGCAGTTAGGCAGGTTAATCAGGACAGGCCACACAACAGTGGCAGACCAGCGCAGGGGGCCCAGGTTGCGCCAAGGAGCGCAGAGTTGACACAGCACCAGTACCTGGTTGATCCCCAGTGGTCCTGGTTGGCACAGATAAGTAGTTTTCTCGGCGCTAGATGGTTCCTGCGCCCTTGGGAAGCAGTTTCTTGGGGGGGTTGAGTTGGTGGCTGAAGGCAGATTGGTCCTTGTAGGTCACTGCAGGTGGTCCCTGGGTTCCCCTCCCGCCGGGCCGGATCAGTGGGCTAGATCAGAGTCCCTCACTCAACTTGCAAGACGGCACCTAAGCCCTGTCACTCCCTGTGGTATAGGTCCTCCTCTAGGCCCTACCGCCTAAGTTTCCTGCGTGGGTTTCCCCAGGTCAGTGATGCCCCAACTGACTAAAAATTTTCCCTCCTTTCCTTAAATATGCCCAAGTCAGGTGACCACTCTCTAAGGCGGCAAAGGCAGACCCCTCCCCTGTTCTGGAAGGTACCAGGAGCTTCCCTAGTCTAGCTATGGGAGAAATAGGCGGGCTGGTGTTGCAACAGTATCTAAGGGTCCCAGCCAGCTCCTGGCAAGTAGGGTGCTATTAAACAGACCACTCCGCAGGAGCTGGGGCCAGTGGCAGCCATGTTGGAAGAAGAGAGCACCTGCACCTTAGCATTGATTGGCAATGGTAAGGCTCCCGGAGACCTAGGGCCAATGAAAAAGAGGGTGGACAAAATAAGGCACGGGCGAGAAAAAACTGTGAAAGACCACCCTACGGCTGACAGGTCTAACAGTCGGTCAACAATTTGAAAATGCTACCCCACAGAAATGTTTTGACCCCCTCCACTGCCCAACAACAAGCAAGAAGTTCTCTCTCAATTACAGAGTAATTTTTCTCACTTGGACGTAGTGAGCGAGAAACAAAACCTACTGTATGTTCAACACCGAGTTTAATCTGAGTTATCATGCCACCAAGACCATCCAGACTTGCATCAACCGAAACAATGGATTGTAAAGAAGGATCAAAAGGAGTCAAAATTTTACATGAACCAAGTTCACCTTTAATGTTGTCAAAATCATTTTGACAAACTTGATCCCACAAAAAAGGAGTTTTTCCTTTTAAATGATCATGTAAATGAGCAGTTTTAGCTGAAAAATTGGAAATGAATTTTGGAATAGAATTCACACATACCCAAAAATGATGAGACATGTTCTTTAGATTTCGGAGATGGAACCTTGACAATTGCTTCTATCAGCCCTTCTCTTGGAAGAATCCCCTTCCCAGAAATATAATATCCTAGATATTTAATGGACTTAACACCAAATACACATTTACTCTTATTGGCAACAATCCCTTTTTCTTGTAATCTACTCACGACTTCAGTGAGGTTTTTATGATGAGAAAACTTGCACTTTCCTGACACGAGAATATCTTCCTGAAAAACTTCAGTGTTTTCAACACCCATCAAAATGTTCTCCATTATGCGCTGAAATACGGAAGACGCTGAGGCCAAGCCAAACGGCATTCTTTTAAATTGAAAAGTACCAACGGGGGACACAAATGCAGTGAGATGTTTGGAAGACATGTCAAGCTCAACTTGATGATATGTGGAAGATAAATCTATCTTCGAAAACCACTTAGATCCTTCAAACTTTGAAACAATATCATCAATGCGTGGCAATGGGTGGCAATCCACCCATATTTCTTTATTAAGACTGCGTAGGTCAATGCAGACCCTGAGATTTCCATTTTTTTTCCGAGCGACTACCAAGGGACTTAACCACAACGATGATTCTACAGGTTCAATCACACCAGATTCACACATTTTCTTTCATTCTTCTGCTAAAACGTCCCTAATACTGAAAGGTACATTGCGTAATTTGTGTTTCACCGGAACAGCTCCAGCTTTCACTTTAATAAGATGTTTAAACCCTTTGATCAATCCAAGATTGTCTCAAAAAACATTAGGACATTTATTAGACCATGTAGATGAGTTATCACTGGGTACTCCCTTATTAACAATGGACACACGTTCATTTGTCCCAGGTCTGAGGGTCATCCCAAATAGCCCTTGGTGGTACCACCCTAGAATGTTCAGACCCTTCTGTGCAACATAGATTGTTCCTGTGATACAGTTTTCTTTGAAAACTAGAGTACTTAAAAAAAAAACTTAACTCGATCTTCCTTCCTTCATACGAGACAGGATTTCTGTCAGGAGGCTCAAGATACTTATCACCCCACACAGATTCAAACAACTCCTCCGTGATCATCGTCATATGTGCTCCTGAGTCAACAAGTAATTGTAAGATTTAACCGTCAACAATAATGTCAACAATAGGGTCTACACACTCTTCACAATCATCCTTAACTACTAACATCAAATCACTCATGGAACTCACAGCCTCCACATTATTTTCTGATTTTTCGTTATCATCCCATACAGCATTAACATTGCTTCTGGACATACACATTTTAGCAAAATGTCCTTGTTTACCACAATTCCTACAATAAGCATTTCTGGCAGGACAAATGTGTGAGTTTGGAAAATGGGAAGAAAAACCACATTTGGAACACACATTTCTTTGGGGAAAATGTTCATGTTTCTTTTCTTGTCTAGCTAAAGGCACTTCCCTTTAAGTTCAACACTATTTTTCTCAGGAACATCCTTCCCCTCTGTCACTGCTTCAACTGCAGTTTTATCTGATTTATGCTCATTAGAAGAAGTTTGAGATAATTCTATGCTTTTAACTATAGAAATGGTTTCTTCAAGAGAAGGATTTTTTAATGTTAAGAGCTTCTGTTGGACTTTTTTTTATCTCTACAACGCACAACAATTTGATCTCTGATCATTTGAGGAGTAAAACCCTCAAATTCACATTCAGAAGCCAGAATACGTAACAAGGCCACATATGACACAATACTTTCAGCCGTTTGTTGTTCTCTGGTAAAGAATGTGTGTCTGGCTACTACTAGACTCTTCTCAATATCAAACTGTTTTTCTAACATAATAACAGTTTGGTCAAACTCATTGAGTGGTTCTTCACCCTCTCCTACTTCAGTTAGTGGTAAGTGTTCCAACAGAGCTTTTCTTCAAGGCCTAGATTGTGCTCGAGGATATACCGCTTACGTTCAGCACTAAATCTAATACCAACAATAGCTCCCAAATATTTTGTAAATGCGCTGTACCATACTTTCCATGCTACTGGTGGGTCTGCTGGAAGCTGTAAAAAAGGAGGAGGGGCTTGTACACTTTGCATACTTTAAAATAAGCACTATTAAAATGTTCACACTTTTCACAACTCTAATAGTATAAGCAGTAATTCTACAGTATCTTAAATGTAAAGAAAAAAACCAAGAATACAATTCTTCACTGTATATGTTTTTCCCCTTTTTTTCCTTTTTTTTTAACCTGTAGTAGATGGCAGTGAGTCCACAAACTGTCAGTTGTGGATCGTGTGGTCGAGGTTCCGCGAAACCACCTCAGCACGGATAGATCAAAACAATGTTCACAGAATTGAAGGATCAAACCTTTAAACCCAGATAAAGCACACGGAAAGCCTCACTAGATGGTACTTGTACATCACACTGTTATACACTGTTATTCACTGCTCAAATAAATGGAAAGACGATCTCTTAATGTTTGTTTGAGGACGGGAAGCTCCAGAGTGAATAGATGACAGGTTACCTTCAAGCGAGACGATCACATCATGGTGGCTTTTGAAAGAAGTAAACGTTCTAGCTGCTGGGTGCACAGAACAAAGCTCACTGCCCCATCCAAATGCGTATAACAAATGCGTGTGACAATGAGTGGTCTAGTTCTTGGAAGCGTATGCAACGTACGTCACGGTCACCGCAAATAACATGTCATCATTTGCTCCACTGACACGGAGAAGTGAAGACCAACGGCTTCTCCCGACCACACACAGCTCGCTCCAGCCAAATCCCGAATCAATACTCCAAAATGAAGAAAATCAGGACCAACCTGGTTCACAGAGAATATCACCATGGCAGGCAAGAAAGCCAGAAGAAGCAGCGCTTCGATACCTTGTGAGTAATGCTGTCCAAAACTTCTCACTCAATAGAATCCTCTTGTGCAAGTGAGTCAAAATTGGAAAAATCTGTAGTATCTTCAATGTCAGCCGAGACACTTTGTCCCATCGGCGGTTCTTCGACCAAATGCACTTAAGAGAATTATCAAGTAATTTAAAAAAAAAAAAAAAAAATCAACAACCAAATAAATTTCATTGCCCAGCAGGTTCTGCACACGTGGGATGGAGACACGAATGGTGGACCACCTCGTCGCCAATTGAAGTGACCTCAAACCACAGTAAGTTGAAGAGGAAAGTACGTTATTACCATTCGTCTCCACAGCTTCCAGAAAAATACATCAACAGCCCTGGCAGCTTCAAGTGTAAACGTTCTATCACCAAGGAGGTGACAGAACCCCATAATGACATATCAGAACAGCTTGACATAACTAGCTTAACGTTACTACAGTTAGTCTCTGGCTGGTGAAGCTAAAAAGTGCTATTGCGGGCTCAGGGTCAAATCTTTTCTGTAATCCAAGGCTCAGAGCTGCAAATTCTCTCTCCCAAAACTGTCCTAACATTGGATATTTGAAGAAAACATGAAGCCAACCGCCCTCACTGGCCAACTGACAGCAAAAACATGTATTCTCTATTTCTGGATGCATCTTATGGAGTGCTTTGGGTGTATAGTACGCCATCCAGTCCGTCAAAAAGCCATTATTTTAAAATTTGCCACTCTTAAAGGCTTGCTAACAAGTTACGAGATGGTTTGCCACTCTGCATCTGAGAAAGTACAGTGCATTTCCTGAGTCACCTTTTCTACAAAGTGTTAACTACTTGGGACTCCCCTTGGGTCCGTAGACAGCGATACCAATTCCTTCCCCCCCCCGACTTTGCTCTGAAGAGAGGAGCGGTAACCGATGTGGGATATGTACTAGATGTAAAGCGGTACTTGTTTAACAAATGTGAAATCTGTGGGTACCCGAAAAATTCTGCTCCAATCACCACACCTTGCTTAGACCTCTTGCCAAGTACTACATCTCCTGTCGACTATAAAATGATCCAGCTCTTTAAAATCATTGGCATTCAAAAACGTTAGATGACTATTCTGGATTTGGAGGCCCAGGCCTTTACATTCTGTAAGCTGCAAGTACTTGTGCCCTGTGGAACGAGCCTTCATGGAGTAGAATGCCTGGAGTCCAGTAGAATCCTGCTGCAATTTCATGTACCTCATTTTTGGGGGAATTTAGCTGTTTTTATAAAGACTGGAATCTGTGTTCCGGCTTCTTGCGCCTTTTTGTCAAAAAATAAATTATAGACAGATCCCTTGCAATCAATTAAACACACTTTTATATGTGGAAAATCTGCTTAGCAGTATGTACGAATTTGTGGACGTGCAAGCCCTCCCTGATTGATATCTATTTGAAGCACAGGCAATTTTACCCTCAAAGCCTTTTTGTTCCAGATTAACTGTTGAGAATTTGTTTCCAGCTCTTTTAAATACCCATATTAATTTTGATGGGGACATTTGGGAATAGAAAAACTAATAAAGGTAAAATCTACCTTTTAAAAATGGCACCACAACCGATCAGTGTGTAAGAGGAAGTAGTGACCATTTATCCAGTCATTTTTGTTTTTTTTCGGCATGGCTTCATAATTCCATTTATAAATTTCCGTGTACTAGTTGGTGACGTATACCCCTAAATATCAGATCGGGTCAGGAGAAAGGGCTTGCCATTTAACCCCTCCGCTGCGCTAAACGTTCCGCGCTGGTGCGAAATGTTCTATTGCGCGGGCGGGCCGCGACGTTCAGCGGACGTGCGCAGCAGTATCTAGGTAGTGCGCGCGACATCCGCTGAACGTGCACAGCCCTTAAAGGGTTAAAATTGTCAGGAAGAAAATCAGTTGAAGTATTGATTAATAAAAATTTCGTCTTGTTATGAATGATTTTATACCTTCCAATTAATTCAAAATGTGCAAATTCTGCCAATGTCCTTTTGATGTTCTTTCTTTCCAGACTAAGGTATGTGATAATATCGCCCGCAAATAACTTCAATTTTGACATTCCTGAGATCAGTGTTTTTATCCCTACATTATTTCGGATCCTGAAATCCAAGGGTATGATAAAAAAAGTAAACAGCACGGGGGACAGAGGACAACAGAGCCTGGTTCCCCATTTTACATTAACTGTCCCGGCCAGGTTAGAGTTAATAAAGTTGGCCCAATATCTCTTCTCCCCCCCCACTTTTTCTTCCCTCCCATTGGCAGGTACGTCCTCGCTGTTTGTGTATAATTAATTTTGAGGATAGGGACGTTACCCTAATTATCCTCGCTCTCTTCTTTGTTTATACATAGAGTTAATAAAGACCTGTACTTGCACCCCTTAATAAATATTTTGTAGCATGTTAATAACCTGGGGAGGAATCCTAACCGTTCCAAGGCCGTAAAAAAGGGTGCCCCGTTCACCAAGTTGAATGCTTCCTTGCTTTGACCTTCATAAGTGCTAGTATTAAAAAAATCGAGTGTGTGGCCTAAACACCCAGTGTTGGATAACATTAACCTCCCAACCACAAACCCTGTCTTGTCCTTATGGATCACTTTTTTGTGCAGCTGGGGTAAAGCAATTCACCCAGACTATCATTAAAATGTTATAGTTAGAATTTAATAAACTGATCGGTCTCTATGAATTAATGTCCCTGGGGTTCTTCAATGATGGATTCTTTAAACATTTATGGGACCGAGCCACCTGCTTTAACGTAGCTGAAAAGCTCGACCATAAAAGGGGTTAACTCCTCGGCGAACACTTTATAAAATTCTATCGGCAGCCCTTCGCTACCACAGACCTTCCCTTCAGGCATTTTGACAAGGGCTTGCTGAATTTCGACTGCAGAAATATCTGCTTGTATCTCTTGTACCTGTGTGTTTGATAAATGTGGAGGTTTAAAGGGTTCAAAATATTGTTGTATTGCTTTTTGTAAAAAACATATATTTCGTTGCATATTACTCATTATAATGATCTAGGAATATTTGAGCAACCTTGTCCTTTTCGATCACCAAGGCCCTTGACCCTGGCTCCTGCAACTCAGAAATTAATGATGCTTCCTGTTTTAGCTTGGTCGACCAGGCTAAGAGTTTGCCTACCATTTGACTTTCCTCGTAGACTCACTCCTGAAATTTTCATGAAATATTTATTTCTTGATAGATAAAAAACTCTCTTGGCTCCTGTTTTGCCTTGTTGAGCAGCTTTTCGGCTAAATCGTTTCCCCTAACAAAGCATTCTTTCTCGACAAAGCAGTGTCGACTGTCAATTGGAGTTCGGCTATGTGTGTCTTTCGGACTTTGAGGTAATTGCACTCAGTTTGTTGCTGAGATGGCTCCAGGCCTTGTTTCCTCTTTTGCAGTACCTTCTATTGTATTGCTGGGGAAATAGTTCACCCTATTTGCTTCCATAATTTTCATTTGGCCTCTGAAGGCTACTGCAACACTTATGATTGTGTTTGGGCCTGGGTCCCATCCTATTGAATCACATTTGAGAATCATCACTTCTTTCATATACTCAGGAAATACTGACTTACTGATTAAGTGAAATCTTCTACGGCATTCTAGACAATACTCCTGTATTGTTAATGAGGATGTTTTCCTTAAACTGACTTATATGATTACTACCAAGGGGTAATTTATCAAGAATTCACAGTACCTTAAACCCCCGTCTTCAACTCTTACATGTCACTACCTCTCTGATTGGGCCAGGGTCGTATAAGGACAATGGTCCCTGTGCTACATCCTCTACCCTTCTATTAATCACTGATTTGTCAGTAATTGATTAAGTGAGGGTTAGTTTGATGAACAGCTGAGAAATGGGAATCATTCATCTGTGGAGCTATTCATCGACCAAACCGATCTCCTCAAGTCACTGCTTGCCTGCTGATGAAACTATCATTTTACCGCCATACAATTCCAAAATTTAGACCTTCCAATTTTAAGCAGTCTGGTGAAATATCTGAGTTTTCTGTATAGGGGTATTCTTGGTGGCATTAATAAGAGGCATACAAAAATGTTCTGTCTACTACAACTGAACATCCAACCTGTGTGTCTTAACCATCTGAAACATATTGAATTTGAGACACAGTAGAATCCCTGCACCTTACACTTTATTGGGGAATATGCAAAGGAACTGTCTGTGAACAACTTTAGAACAAAGCTGACGCTGGTCAATATTCTCCAGTGGGAAACACATGCCAGATTTGAGCATAACTAACTTGTGAAAAGATTTCATGTGCATTGGCATCACATTATGTCCCAAACATTATATTTAGATACAGTGAACATGATTGATATAATTGGACAAAGCTTTAAAATGGTTAATAAGGCATCTTGTGCCATTTATACCATGGTGCCAGTCTTCTTCTGGCCTGTAAACATCACTTTCCCTTGATGTGATCTCCCCATGCTGACTCTAAGAGTATAACTCATTATAAATAAAGTAGATAAAAAAAGTTCTGTTTATGCTTGTATTCAAACATATAAACCTTTTGGCCACTTTTAGAATGAAAATAGGATATCATACCTTTTCTAAGCTGAACAGAAAAGGAGATGAACCACTTCTGCTAGTATGTATTTCTTACAAGTCTGGTATTATCATGTTATTTCACCTCAGTGCCTTTTGCCATACCATCTTCATGATGACATTGGTGTTTCAAGATCCAACATCCTCATCTTAAAGAGACCAGGATGCTGCAAGCTCATTCCAGGTAGTTTGTGGAACCTTATGTCCATTCCAAATTTTAATTGGCAGCTCAATCTGTAGGAAATGTCTTTTTTGCCTGAGAAAGTCCATCACTGGCCTGATTTAGATCTTGGCGGATCTGGTCCCACCGTCACTTTTTAGATGGTTTTCACGTCCACCAACTTGGCGGTCTGCAGTGTATTTAGGTGTTGGCATGTCTATGGAAGAAAGAACGTTGGAGCCCTGCTGTCTCTGCCAGACTTTTTCTTCAGCATGTACATTGTCATAGGCAAAAGCAGCTGTCGGAGGGAGCACTCCCCCCAAAGATTACAGCTGTGCCAATTATGATGTGCCTTTCCATCGTGACAACACTGACAGGGAAACCTTCAAACTCGAGTTGGAGGAATCGAAGAAAAAGAGGTACAAACTTAACTTTTTTCAATTTCCCACTTCTGTTTCCATCTTGAACCCCATTGTTCAGGTCCTTCCTGTGCTGCTACTACTTGACCATGTTACTAAGCGACCCCGTTGTCACCAGAATGTAAGTTAAGCTTCTTTGCCACTAGTCTTACTATGAATCATGTGTTAACCTTTGCTTAAGCCTGGTGTATTTTATATTGCTCTTACGAGCAACTATTTTTATGTGTAATGCATAAGTGTTCATCTTACAACTTTTTGAGGTAAAATGTACACACCTGTATTTACTCAGACAAAATATGTATTGATGGTGGTGGTTTGGGGTCTTGTGCTTGTGGTCCCTATTGGTGTACATTCAATAGTGTGTGTATGTTGTTGGTGAACTATGCTTTATGAAAAAAGGGCATAATGCATTACCTACATATGCTTTTGATGCAAACAACATGTGTAGTGAAACAATAATAAAAGGAGTACTTACCAGTCCCCAGTCCACCATGGCCTCACTCCATCAGCTATCAGCTGCTAGGACAATGCCGATTCAGAAAAGGGGGTGGTGATGAACAGAGTGTCTGAATTAAGCAGACCACTCTTACCCAGTCCAAAGATCAGGGCTTGATCCATCACCGTTATTTAGCTCACTGCCCCATCCCAGATCAGAACCTGGCTATATGCAAATTAGTCTGTCCCTGGCCCAGTGCATCATGGGAACAGGGCAGACCAAACTACCAAGCCAATTCTTCACCAGAAAGGATACAAGCTACCGGGGACCGGTTTCTGGCATTTCAGCCTCGTCGGCCCGGCTTGCTTGAATCCTGATGGAGCAGTGAGCAAGGGACTGATGTCTGAGTATACCCTGCCACACCTATAGTGGCCAAAAACGATTCAGAAAAGGGGGTGGTGATGAACAGAGTGTCTGAATTAAGCAGACCACTCTTACCCAGTCCAAAGATCAGGGCTTGATCCATCACCGTTATTTAGCTCACTGCCCCATCCCAGATCAGAACCTGGCTATATGCAAATTAGTCTGTCCCTGGCCCAGTGCATCATGGGAACAGGGCAGACCAAACTACCAAGCCAATTCTTCACCAGAAAGGATACAAGCTACCGGGGACCGGTTTCTGGCATTTCAGCCTCGTCGGCCCGGCTTGCTTGAATCCTGATGGAGCAGTGAGCAAGGGACTGATGTCTGAGTATACCCTGCCACACCTATAGTGGCCAAAAACGATTCAGAAAAGGGGGTGGTGATGAACAGAGTGTCTGAATTAAGCAGACCACTCTTACCCAGTCCAAAGATCAGGGCTTGATCCATCACCGTTATTTAGCTCACTGCCCCATCCCAGATCAGAACCTGGCTATATGCAAATTAGTCTGTCCCTGGCCCAGTGCATCATGGGAACAGGGCAGACCAAACTACCAAGCCAATTCTTCACCAGAAAGGATACAAGCTACCGGGGACCGGTTTCTGGCATTTCAGCCTCGTCGGCCCGGCTTGCTTGAATCCTGATGGAGCAGTGAGCAAGGGACTCATGTCTGAGTATACCCTGCCACACCTATAGTGGCCAAAAACGATTCAGAAAAGGGGGTGGTGATGAACAGAGTGTCTGAATTAAGCAGACCACTCTTACCCAGTCCAAAGATCAGGGCTTGATCCATCACCGTTATTTAGCTCACTGCCCCATCCCAGATCAGAACCTGGCTATATGCAAATTAGTCTGTCCCTGGCCCAGTGCATCATGGGAACAGGGCAGACCAAACTACCAAGCCAATTCTTCACCAGAAAGGATACAAGCTACTGGGGACCGGTTTCTGGCATTTCAGCCTCGTCGGCCCGGCTTGCTTGAATCCTGATGGAGCAGTGAGCAAGGGACTGATGTTTGAGTATACCCTGCCACACCTATAGTGACCAAAAACGATTCAGAAAAGGGGGTGGTGATGAACAGAGTGTCTGAATTAAGCAGACCACTCTTACCCAGTCCAAAGATCAGGGCTTGATCCATCACCGTTATTTAGCTCACTGCCCCATCCCAGATCAGAACCTGGCTATATGCAAATTAGTCTGTCCCTTGCCCAGTGCATCATGGGAACAGGGCAGACCAAACTACCAAGCCAATTCTTCACCAGAAAGGATACAAGCTACCGGGGACCGGTTTCTGGCATTTCAGCCTCGTCGGCCCGGCTTGCTTGAATCCTGATGGACCAGTGAGCAAGGGACTGATGTCTGAGTATACCCTGCCACACCTATAGTGGCCAAAAACGATTCAGAAAAGGGGGTGGTGATGAACAGAGTGTCTGAATTAAGCAGACCACTCTTACCCAGTCCAAAGATCAGGGCTTGATCCATCACCGTTATTTAGCTCACTGCCCCATCCCAGATCAGAACCTGGCTATGTGCAAATTAGTCTGTCCCTGGCCCAGTGCATCATGGGAACAGGGCAGACCAAACTACCAAGCCAATTCTTCACCAGAAAGGATACAAGCTACCGGGGAACGGTTTCTGGCATTTCAGCCTCGTCGGCCCGGCTTGCTTGAATCCTGATGGAGCAGTGAGCAAGGGACTCATGTCTGAGTATACCCTGCCACACCTATAGTGGCCAAAAAACAATTCAGAATGTGAGTCTCTTGCTCATTGCACCATCAGGATTCAAGCAAGCCGGGCCGACGATGCCTGAAATGGCAGAAACCGGTCCCCGGAAGCTTGTTTCCTTCCCAGTATAAGAATTGGCTTGGTAGTTTGGTTTGCCCTGTTCCCATCATGCACTGGGACATGAACAGACTAATTTGCATATAGCCAAGTTCTGAGCTGGGATGGTGCAGTGAGCTAAAAAACGGTGATGGATCAAGCCCTGATCTTTGGACTGGGTAAGAGTGGTCTGCTTAATTCAGGCACTCTGTTCATCACCACCCCCTTTTCTGAATCATTTTGTCCACCATAAGCGTGGAAGGGTGTACTCAGATGTGAGTCCCTTGCTCATTGCACCATCAGGATTCAAGCAAGCCGGGCCGACGATGCCTGAAATGGCAGAAACCGGTCCCCGGAAGCTTGTTTCCTTCCCAGTATAAGAATTGGCTTGGTAGTTTGGTTTGCCCTGTTCCCATCATGCACTGGGACAGGAACAGACTAATTTGCATATAGCCAAGTTCTGAGCTGGGATGGTGCAGTGAGATAAAAAACGGTGATGGATCAAGCCCTGAACTTTGGACTGGGTAAGAGTGGTCTGCTTAATTCAGGCACTCTGTTCATCACCACCCCCTTTTCTGAATCATTTTGTCCACCATAAGCGTGGAAGGGTATACTCAGATGTGAGTCCCTTGCTCATTGCACCATCAGGATTCAAGCAAGCCGGGCCGACGATGCCTGAAATGGCAGAAACCGGTCCCCGGAAGCTTGTTTCCTTCCCAGTATAAGAATTGGCTTGGTAGTTTGGTTTGCCCTGTTCCCATCATGCACTGGGACAGGAACAGACTAATTTGCATGTAGCCAAGTTCTGAGCTGGGATGGTGCAGTGAGCTAAAAAACGGTGATGGATCAAGCCCTGATCTTTGGACTGGGTAAGAGTGGTCTGCTTAATTCAGGCACTCTGTTAATCACCACCCCCTTTTCTGAATCATTTTGTCCACCATAAGCGTGGAAGGGTATACTCAGATGTGAGTCCCTTGCTCATTGCACCATCAGGATTCAAGCAAGCCGGGCCGACGATGCCTGAAATGGCAGAAACCGGTCCCCGGAAGCTTGTTTCCTTCCCAGTATAAGAATTGGCTTGGTAGTTTGGTTTGCCCTGTTCCCATCATGCACTGGGACAGGAACAGACTAATTTGCATATAGCCAAGTTCTGAGCTGGGATGGTGCAGTGAGCTAAAAAACGGTGATGGATCAAGCCCTGATATTTGGACTGGGTAAGAGTGGTCTGCTTAATTCAGGCACTCTGTTCATCACCACCCCCTTTTCTGAATCGCTAGGACAATGCCAGCACAAAGGGAAAATCTAAATAGGCGTGGTGCAACCACCCCCCGCCTGACAGCAACAGAGTACTGTTAGCCATCAGAGAAGACCTCAGCATTGATGGACGCCATCATCTTCACAGACAATTAGAACCACCCCAGTGGCAGAACGATGGTAGTCTCACCAAGATCTATATCTGACCCTTTATGTTTTGCGAGGGTAATAAAGGATCAGTCCTGACAAATGCATAACATTTCTCCATTGCTGGAGAAGCTCCTCTCCCTATCACTCTTTTTCTATACATTTTTGTCCTCATAAAAATGAACACTGGCTAGTTTGTCAGGTGGTAAATTCCTCATGAAGCTCAGCAGGGGGACGTCTTGACACTCGTCCTAAACATATTTCTTCAACCATTCTTACTCTTCGTCCCATCTCCCCAAGGTACATCATCGATCCTCACATTATTATTGTGAACTTGTTTTTTTAATCTTCATATATTTATATTTTTTTTCTGGAGAAGGGTGTTTTTTCTTTCTGCTGTAGCATCTCATTATGGAGCTATTCCTCATCCGAGGGACATTCTTTTATGTTTTTCTTCAGTGAATTTACTCGCTCTCTGATCTCTTGTGACATATTTGCACATATCTTTCGCACCCATTTTAAAATCGGTCTTCATTTGGATGATCTCCTTTTTCAACTCGTTATAGGGTGCATGAAACTGTTCTGTTACTGGGCTTCTTTCGTTATAGGGAAGGGCCCTCGCTCCCTGCATGCCGAGACTGCTGGCCTGTTGGATGAGAAGCTCAAGTCCACTTTCTTCCACCCCCTCATAGAGGGCTACCTTGTCATGGATGCCGCAAAGAACACAACACTTTTCCCCGTCGCTCGCACTTTATAGCAAGCTGGTGGCCGGTGTTGTGCTTCGGGGGCCTGGGAGTACCTAGGGACCAGCACACTAGGGACCTACTCTCAGAGGGCATCTAAGGTGCGGCCTAGGTCTGACACGTGGCCAAACACTGAAATAAGGACACAGACTCGTGGTGATAGTTATGGCTCTGCGCACCGGCGCCAAGTGCCGAGCGTGCGTGCGGGGCCCCTCTTTATTCAGCCGGGTCACGTGTCACTTACGCTGCACGCCTGTTGCATTACTGGCGTGCATAAGCTGGAACACAACATTCCTCCTAAAACATAAACGAAAAAGAAACAACATATGCAACCATGTGAAGGCATTTCCGTACAGTCCTTAAATCGACTATTCTTTTCTTTAACTGAGGCTGCAGTGTTCAAGTTCACAATTACCATGCACCTTAAACCAATATACTATTATACAGATATCTGTTGGAACAGTCTTACATGAAATGATCCCGAAGACGGCAGGACAGTTCTGGATTGCTTCTCAGCTTGTGGGTAGATGTTCCGCGAGTTTGGGTGCCGTCACCCCCGGCTAGGGCAGTGGCACTTGGGCTGGCAGGATCACCCTCCGGATCTCCCTGTTCCATGCTGGGATTCTGAACATCAACTTGACCTTCACTTGCCACAGCCGGGGAGGGGCTTCTTAGCTGGTCATTTCAAGAATCCTGGATTTCCCCAGCTCCTGTGTTCATAGCCACTCGTGTAGCAGAGTTCTCTGGACGTGTTGCTGTTTCTGCCTCCGGGTGAAATAGCTTAAAGTAAGACACATTCCGCGTCACTACTTCACGACCTCGGGCAGCCACTATGCGGGTTCCTTTCACACTAATCACCTTCCAGGGTCTCTTTTCATATGTCAGTCTGAATTTTCCGCTGGTCACTCTGTTTTTCAGCAACACAAGATCACCTTGGTCAATCCGGGTTGTGACAGCTCTCCTCCTCCGGCTTGTCTGTGCATATGACTTCTGTCTCCGCGCTTCAATTGTACTTTCATTGATCCTTGCCGGTGTCCACTGCGGGTAATGGGGAATGGAGTCTGCCACTACTCGCCCCATGAGGACATGTGCTGGAGCTACCCCTGTGGTGGTGTGAGGCGTTTGTCGGTAGCTTCGCAGGAATGTGAATATCGCCAGTTCCAGCGACTGGCCTTTGGCATTCGCAATTCGGATAACCTTGTTTAGAGTCCTCATGAAACGCTCGGCTTCACCATTGGCTTGCGGCCAACGAGGGCTAATGCGGCGGTGTTTGGTTCCTATGGCATCCAGGTAGGTGGCTAACTCTTGGCTCTGAAATGGAGGGCCATTGTCTGTTCTTAGTTCTCTTATCACTCCATGGGCTGCTGCGATTTTCTCCAGTTTGGGTATTACTTCAGTGGCACTGGTGGTGGCTATTATCTCTACTTCGGGGTATTTAGAGTGATCATCTATTACAACCATGGTGTGTCGTCCATCGGGAAGGCTACCAAAATCCATACTGACACACTCCCATGGCTGTTGAGGTCGAGGCTCGACTATGATGGGAGCTTCTCTCGGGACGTCCCCCGTGACTTGGCAGGTGGCACAGGATCTCACGGTCTCTTCAAATAGGTCATCCATGAGGGGGAACCACACTTTGGTCCTTAGCCGCGCTTTAGTTTTAACCATGCCTTGGTGGCCGACATGGGCCAATTGTACCACCTGATCTGTCAGGGCGGAGGGTATTACTAGCCGATGACCTCGCAACAGGCATCCTGTGTCATCTTCATTCAATTCTCCTCTCACATGGTGCAGGCTCTCCATGATACGTTGGGCTCATGGTGTGAGTCTTTTCCATTCTTCCATTGCCCGATGCCAGTTTCCGCTCTGAAGAGCTTTCCGCGCTCTTTGTAGGCAGTCATCCTTCAGAGTAGCCTCCGCGACGTTGCTCAATGGTATGGGCCTAGGACACGATCGTGCCGTGACGCACTTGACATAGGCTTCCGTGTCTTCGGCATCCTCCATTTCCGCCAGGGTGGCTGCTCTTGGATGCCGTGAGAGGTAGTCCGCGGGGTTTCGTGCCCCTGGTTGGCACTCCACCTGGCAATTGTAGTCTTGGAGTTGTAGCATCCATATTTCTATGTGAGGTGGGGGTTTCGTTGAGGTCCCCGAGAAGAGGGCAACTAGGGGTTTGTGATCTGTGACCACTGTGAATGGCTTTCCGTACAGGTATAGATGAAAGTGCCTGCAGCCCCAGTGTATCGCTATCGCCTCCTTTTCAATCTGGGAGTACTGTTGTTCCGTGTCTGTGAGTGAACGGCTGGCAAATGCAACAAGGGCCCAGTCCATTTCATCCCGTTGCTTTTGCATGAGCACCGCACCTAATCCTGCTGGACCAGCATCTACCGCCACCAGGGTTAGCTTTCGGGGGTCAAAAAATGCCAAGGTAGTGGTGTCTGAAAGGGCTTCCTTTATGTCCTTGAACGCTTTGTCTTGCTCTGGTCCCCACGTCCAGGGCGTGGAGTCTTTCGTGAGTTCTCTCAGTGGTAGTGTGAGATTGGCAAGATTTCGAATGAACCTCCCACAATAGTTGACCATTCCTAGGAAGCTGCGGACTTCAGTGACGGTGGTGGGGGAGCAGCTTCTTTGACGTCCTTTACCTTCTCAGGGTCAGGGTTGACTCCTTCAGCGGAGAACGTGTACCCAAAGAATCCTAGTTTCTGCCTCAGGAATTCACACTTCTCCCGGTGTAAGGTAAGACCTGCTTCTCTCCATTTTCGGAATACCTGGGCCAGCCGCTGGTTGTGCTCTGTTATGGTGCGGGCGTGTATCATGATATCGTCACTGACATTGATTACGCCCGGTATGTCAGCAATCAGTTCTTGGATCACATTCTGGAAAACCTCCGCAGCGCTGGATATGCCAAAGCTGAGTTGGGTATACCTCCGGAGCCCCACATGGGTCGAGAATGTCGTTATATTCCGCGACTCTTCGTCAAGCACCAGCTGGTGATATCCAGATCGGAGGTCCAATTTTGAGAACCAGCACGCCCCCGCCATTTCCCCAATGAGGTCATCAATTGTGGGCGTGATGTGGCGCACCCGTTTGATGGCGGCATTTGGAAGTCGCATGTCCACGCAAATCCGGACCGCTCCCGGTTGCTTTGGTTTTCGGGTGACTACAATGGGTAAAACCCACGGCGTGGGGCCCGTCACCTTTTCTATGATGCCCGCTGCCTCCAGTTTCTTGAGTTCTTCTTCTACCAGGGGTCTGAGATGGAAGGCAATGCGGCAATGTCTCAAGGCTATCGGCTGAACTGCCTGGTCGATGTGTAGGTGTATTTCGCGGCCTGTGAATTTCCAATGCCCTTGAAGATATCTGAGAAGTCGGCTATGAGCTGCTGTACCGATTCTTGGTGGACTCCGAATGCAAACATGAAGACGCCAAGGTCTTCCGCGGCTCGGCATCCAAGTAGCATGCCCTGCCCATCCTCCGACACGAAGACGTTGGTGGTGACTGCCCTGTCGCCATGGGTAATTGTCGTCTTGAATTTACCTCTGATTTTGAGAGGAGAGTCCTGACCGTAGGCAAATACAGTGATGGGAGATGGACTTAATGTTGGTGGCCGATTCATTGTCCGATATAGGGCTGCACTCATGAGGTTGATGGTTGCTCCTGTGTCGACCACGGCCATGATCTTTTGCTCCGCAACTGTGATGCAGCACTGGGGAAGTTTTCTGGCTCGTCGAGTGGCCGTGCCAATCATGTGCCCCTTATGCACTGTCCTTTCTTGTTCTTCATCGTCATCCATGTCACTCTGGCTCGGATCCCCTTCTGGTACCGCATTCACCACTTGCCGTGGCTTGCGGAACTTCTTTGATCGACACACTTTTTCAAAGTGATTGAATCGGCCACACCCTGAGCACCGCTTCCCTCGAGCTGGGCATTCCGATGCTTGATGGGTTGGGCCTCCTCAGTATCCACAGGTCTTTCCTGTTGCTCCCGTCGAGTTTCCCGGGGTCTTCTTGTTCCATTTCATTGGTGACTTCACCTGGATTTTGTTGACCGGTTCAGCTTTTACTGGCGCTTGGAGGGCCGCCTCCATGTGAGCAGCTCGGGCTTTGGATAGTTCTTTCGTGCGGCCCAGTGTCAGGATGTCGACTAAAGGCTTACCAGACTCCTCCAGGATACGGTCTCTTAGTTTTGCTGAGGCGCAGCCTTGAATTATTTGTCCTCTTATCTCCTCGGTGGCATCTACGAATCCACATGACAGTGCCAGTCTTTTCAGCCTGGCGTGATACGTGTCCAATGACTCTTCCGGCAGTTGCCTGGCTTGCCGGAAGATGAACCTCTCACAGTCCTGATTAGCCATTGGCTCGAAGTATGCGTTCAGGGCATTGATGAGGGAGTGATGAGTCTTCGGTGTGGCCTCCACCAGCGTTTTGGCAATAGTGTGAACATCCTTGCCTCCTAAGTGGAGCACCATGGCCCTCTTTTGTTCTTAGTGGACTTTTGTGGCTTCAAAGAAGATTAGCAAGCGATCCACCCAGTCTTTCCATTTGGGGGCTAGCGACGATGGCGAGCCTTTCACCACAAATGGTTCAATGGGTGGTATTGTGGCCATGATTCAGGTGTCGAGGCACGGTGCACCGTGTGCGTATGGCTCCTGGGGCAGGCTTTGTCTTTTCCCTCCCAACAGAGCTCAGAGATACGTAGCACCTTCTGCTTGCTCAGCCTAGGGCGTGAGGACCTGTCCGTGCACCACTCGAGAAGTCCAGCTGGGCATGCCGTGCGTGCGAGCACGCCCCGAGATGCGTGAGACTCCGCAGGTGCCACCCTGCCTGTACAAGGGCGATGGGCGTTGGCCGGGCCTCTTCACACCGCGGCGGGAGGGGCTGTGAGCGGCCGGGCGCGTGAGCGGGACACAGGTCTGTGCGGCGGCTCACCTGAAGCACCAGCGGGAAACCAAGCGCTGCACTCTGCCGTGCGTGACCAAAGGGCACGAGCGCCACGAGCCGGGTTTGATGACTCGCAGCCGCCCCGACACAGGGTGCACGCAGCGCACGCACAGCGAGGGTGCGACCACCCTCGTCGCCAATTGTTGTGTTTCGGGGGCCTGGGAGTACCTAGGGACCAGCACACTAGGGACCTACTCTCAGAGGGCATCTGAGGTGCGGCCTAGGCCTGACACGTGGCCAAACACTGAAATAAGGACACAGACTTGTGGTGATAGTTATGGCTCTGCGCACCGGCGCCAAGTGCCGAGCGTGCGTGCGGGGCCCCTCTTTATTCATCCGGGTCACGTGTCACTTACGCTGCACGCCTGTTGCATCATAGGCGTGCATAAGCTGGAACACAACAGCCGGCAATGCAGTAATGCGCGTGCGCACCACTCTCGTTTCTTTTTTTTTTGCGTTCGAGGTTACTTGCTTCTTTTTCCCTGTTCTCCCATCACTCTTGTTCTGCTATCTTCAGAGTCTTCTTTCCTTTTGTACGTCTCCTACCAGCTATGGTATACAGATGCTGACAGTGCTGATTATCCGACGCACTCATGCTTGTGCTCGACGAGCTCTTAATGTGTCATCACCAGGAAGTGAGCGCTTTTATGTAAGGCTTGTGCCTTCGAGGCACTGTAAGAACTCGATGAGTAACAATAGGAGAGTCCTTGCGTAGGAGAACTGTGTGCCCGCGATTACATTCCTCTTATCTCCTTCCCGGCACTTCCTTCCATAGCTCCATTTACGGACTGGACGGCCTCTAGCCACTTATATGAAAGGTGGGTGTGTAGCCTGCGCTTGTGAAAAGTGCAAAACTGAGTTCAGGGAGACCTGAAATACCTTACAGGGTGCGGGGCCCTCCCAGCTGAGATTTCACCATTCCCCGATTCCAGCTCCTCACACTGCTATGTTATACACATGCTGACAGCCAGACAGTGAATATTTGGGGTGCTGTTTCTGTGTCCATCCGACTCCAGGGGCCTTCTGCCTCACAAGGGCCTCTGTAGTAGTGCTTGTCGTACTGACTGGCTGAGCCAGCTGCTGTTATTTGTCACCTTTACTGAGTGCACCGTGTGTACGGGGCTCAGCCTCCTGAGCTGCCAACTGTACACTCTTGTCTCTACTCTTTTAACCTCCAATTCTCATTCTCTGAAGTCACCTGGGGCTACGAATGTGGTGAATTAATAACCTGCTGATGAGGACTGCATTCAAGCTCTGCACCGGCCTTCCTCCACACAACATGAGATTTGGCGTGGCTGGTACCACTGAAGGCCTCTATGAGGGCAGTGGAAAGCCTTCAAGTTGGTAATGGATAGGCTCTTGCAAGATTCCTGTTGTGAACATTGCGGTTAGTATTTGTCTCTTAGTTGTAACTATACACACTGAAAACATCATGATCGCATTTTTTCGCTCATGTTGTTCTAGAGGACCGTAGTTGATTGATGTTATTTTTTTACGTATCCAACCACAAAGGACTACTGAATAAACAAGTGCTATGTATTTTTTTTAGTGTACTGCAACTGCATGTTCCTTGCACACTAGTATTGCTAAATAGCAAGCTGCCTTGGTTTCAGGATTTCTTGTGTTGTTGTGGAGAGTTGCATAGGGCTGTTTTGGTATTCCTGAGGGTGTGACCTCACAAGTGAAGATTTATCAGGAGAGCAATTTGATCTATGTATAGTTAATTACAGAAGTTCACTATTCAGACCCCCCCAGGATATTGCGGCATAGATTTTCTAATTTTGCTGCTATATTTTACTCATAATCAATGATTTTCAGTCTTCAATCAATAGAAAGTGTTTTAGAAGAGTATTCCACTTTGAAATAATCTTGTTTAAAGTTTCTGCTCCTCTACGAAAGCACAGCTCCAATCCCAACCTCAAGTGAGCCTTGATTTCACCTCCAAAGGACAGCCTGCAAGATGCATAAATGTTAAGTGTGTATTATCCAGGTTTGAAGGGGACGCCCTTTCTTGTGGTGTACAGGGCAGTAAGAATGTGTGCCAAGACCCTCTCCAAAAGGTCTTTCTGCCTGCCTGACTCCCGCCTCTGCTTCTTCCAGTTTGGAAAACACATCTGTGCTTACACATAATAAAGTCTGGCTGTAATAAAATGTATCAGCTGGCCATGGTTTCATCCTTCTCTTAATCCAGCTGCCACCAACTCCGAGGTAATTTTAATCAGCCTGGCCAGCTGCTAGTTAACAGCAGCTGCTGGCAGCGCCACAAATATGATGCCCTGTAATTGACATCTGTACCTGCAGTTTTTCAAGGGGGGCCCGGATTGTACTGTGGTGTTGAAGCGCTTTTCGGAGAATATCACGTTACTCCGGAATCCCAAAAAGATTAGTGGTGAATTAGTATAAGGAAATATGAATTGTTTTTGAGTGGTGGACATGTGAGTGTGTTAGTTAGATGGAAAAGGAAAATGGAGAGATAGAAGATAACTAACACTGACATTAATTATACTAACATCAACTGCACCGAAAGGTAACTCTGTATGCTTCATTTATTGACTCAGAAACAGCTTTTGACAGCATAGATAAAGTGAGACTATGGTAAAATCTTCTAAAATGGGAAATCTCATTGCCTTTGCTGACGGCTATCACTTCATTGTACATTAGAACATGGGTAAGGGTGCTCCTAATCCGAGAAAAGGTGGTATCAGAGAAGCTCTTTACGGACCAGGGCTTTAAACAGGGCTTCATACATGCTCCCCTGTTGTCTTATCTGTACTTGGCAGATGTGATGGATACTCTAAAAAAACATGCATTTACAATGCAATAGGTCTCGCATTATTAGAGTTTAAGCTATTGGCATTGTAAATGACAATGCCTTTTATTCATTTGCATCGGTGCGTAAACAAGCACTTTGTACTTATAGTCCATGATTATAAGAAGCCAGGCTGGCAGTCTCTTATACGGCCAGCCTTACTCATCGTAAGCAAGGACTATACCTTCAAAGTGCGTGTTTATGCACCGATTGCAGGTTTTAAAAACAAATGAATAAAAGGCATTGTCATTTACAATGCCAAGAGCTCAAACTTTAATAATGCGAGACCTATTGCATTGCAAATGCTTGTTAAATACTTGTAGGGTGTGTAGCTTTTCTTGGGTACTTGGCATCCATGTGCCCAAAAATAGCAACCCTATAACATACTAAATGTATTTGAAAGAGTTGCCTCCAAAATGCTGTTGATATGTTTGTGGCTTTGGCCATTCTTCTTCAATGTCATATGGCCATCCAAATATGGAATACCATTTTTATTCTGAGAAAGGTTGCTGCAATAGATGCTAGGTAATTGCCACTGGCAAACAATGTAGGTGTTTACTGTCATTTAAATTGGAGGAAATCGAGATTGTTTTAGAAGTAGTTTGATGTTTGCTGGGCAAAGTGTTGTTGATCATAAAATTCACATCTCCCTAGATTCCCATGAGTTTCTAATTTTTAATCCCGATATCCACGGGTGCCAGGCCACACACTCTACTCTGGTGTAAAAACACTACAGACATCTGACATGCAATTTTTCTGTGAAACAGTATTTTCAAAAATTCTCTTGAAGCATTTTTGTTTTTCCCTGGTACTCTCTCAAATGACAAGTCAATGTACATACACATTAGGTGCTTTTTATATTGAGAGGCGGGTGATAACATAACATGATATATAACGAAAGTTGCTCTGAGAGCTGTATGACATCTTTACCGCGATGTCTTTGTTGTGGTGGTCCTCAGTGAGTGGAAGAGATTGGGTAAGTCGTCACTCAAGACAGTATGTATGCTAGTGTGCTTCTGTGTGAGATTACTGTAAAGATCTCCAGTGCTTTTTTCTAATCTGCCTCATTCTAATGAGGTTACCTATGAAGAAGTTGTTAACTGACATGCACTTTCTTTGAAGGATTAAAACACTTCTTGATGGACTCGAAGCCTTCCATGCTGAGTTCTTTGTTAAGGTTAGACATGTACAAGGTTACTAGGTCACCTAAAGGTCTTACAGAAAATGAAAGTCACTAGTCTTTTTGCAGACGCGCATGTCACTATTTCTTATTCTGTCATCTAATGTAGCAGTAAACCAATTGAGGATCCGAAGTCATTGTGTCCCGAGAACATAAGGACTTTAAGTAATTGAGTAATGCAGAACCTATTGAACTGAGCGATGGAGTGAGCGAGTCCTCTCTCCAGAATCAAATTGCAATTTATGCAGTTGTAGAGTATTGCTCTCATACAAAGAGTGAAAAATTAGGCTTACTTTATTTATTGGGATGTTGCTAGAAGACTGATATGTATGGGTACTACATTTCTTTTTTGAAGACATTGAGACATCTGCTGTTGTACTGCAGAGGATTATAAGTTTGATGTGTCGCTGAAATTTGAATATTAATCATACATTTCCAATATATATGTATTGTATTGTACTGTATTGAAGTTTATATATCTTGATTATTACCCCTGTGAGGGATGCGGAAGAGTTTGCCGATATGAGTATCACACTACTCTGTCCAGGGTGTGTGGTTGGAAGGATGTTGTCTTTCTTTTGATTCTATGTGGGAAGTGTTTCCATGTCCTGTGTGATGACAACCAAGGTGCAGTGCCATGTGTTTGATCATGAAGTTTCATTGGTTAATGGTTTTCAGTTTGCTTGTAGCTTTGAACAGCTCTTCAGGTCCCTCAATGGTTTTTCATATGATCTAGTCTACTTATCTGGTTACTGCTCTGAGTTGTGCAATCTGACATTGCAGTTCCTGAACTGGCATGGTTGGAGGGAGAGAGATCTGCTGGGTTTGACATTTTTAATACCTTCTCATATCCGAGTGTCTTTATGAGATGTATTAAAGAGGTCAGATTGCATAGATATTTGGGAACTGCAGTGATGTACTATATTAAATTACTCCAAATTGTCCATCAATGTGTGGTTAGTTATTCCATGCCTGAGCATAAGAAGAAGGTCCCAAAGCACATGAAAAAGTCAAATCCAATTTCTCTAAACACTGGTTTATAGACAGAAAGACTCAATAAAGTGTTCTTTTCTTAAAGTGTTTGTGACCATTTATTTTCTTTGAAGTATTTTTTTGTGTAACACACCAAGATCTTCCAGACAGGCTGCCAACACATGTATCATCTACAAGACTTTATCATGGCTGCAAAGTGTATGCATACAAGGGGCCTCATTACGTTGTCAGCGGAAAGCCATCTCCTGACAGTTGGATTTTCCTTGACCCTGTTGGAACCCTTCAGACCGTCTCGGTTGGTTTACAATCTGACTGACCAATTACGGTGTTTGCGGTCAGATTCTAAACCACATGGTCTTTCCAGATCGGTTCTCACCGGCTCTCAGAGAATTCATGTCTGTCTGACCCGTATTGCAACTCTACAGACTAACTGCGTTTCTGACCGAGCGATTATGATGTTGTTTTCCAACAGCCTTTCGAGTCAGCCTTTCCGACAAGAAAAGGCTGTTGGAAAGTGACTTTTTAGGCCCCTAGCAGTGCTCCTTCATCCTGAGGCCTCTGGTTGGGGCCAAGGGGGTACCTAAGGGACCCCCCCTGTGAAACCCTGCACTGTATCGCTGGCACCATGGGGTCCCTGCGACAGGGTGCGGAGTTTTACACACACACCCTTTCTCTCCATAGGAACCTGTGTTGTCGGCGGAACACAGACTCCCGTAGGAGTGAATGGAAATCCAACCGAACAGTGTTTGATCGTATCGTAATCGGTTGGGTGGATCTACTGACTGTGAGTTGGTCGTCCCGATTCAGAGACGGTCTCCGGCAGACAGTTTCCATCCGACATTGTAATGAGGCCCAAAGTTTGCATTACTATTGTAAGGAAGACAACAAAAGAAAGGTGTAATCCTAGTGGGATTTACATAGCTATTCAAAAGCTAAAGAGTAGGAATTCACACTTGAGGGAAGAAGAAGAGGTACGGGCGAGTTAGAAATAAGGGGTACAATTGAATGTGAGAAAAACAATGAAACCACCAACTCCGTCACTCGAGAAGAAGTTTTGGTCGTAGATACAACATTGTGTTTTTGAACACTGTGAGATGCCGCTAGTGCACTACAGTGCAAAGGAGTGCCAGTATGCGAAAGATAGACCTTAAGCCACGAATGCCCCCAACCCAAGACACCAGTGATGATAGATGTGGTGATGTGGTATTTATTACCATACTGAAACATATCTGTTTTGCAATGTGTGATCATATGTAGATTGAATAGGAGTTTCCTAATTCCGATAAATTTGTCTGCGGGAAATTATAATAGAAATTGTATTAGTGTTATGTCCTCATGATGAAGGTTGTTGAGGGCAAGTGCACTCTGTGTGCTATTCTGAATCAAGTTCCAAGTCAGGCAACAGGCACGTGCCTTGTGCCTTGTATAATAATGTATCATGTGTCAGGTGCTCATCTGTGAAATGTGCCAGAGACCTCCAAGTAGGGTCCTGGTCACTGCAAAGCACCCTACTACTTCTATTATAATTTCCTGCAGAGACCTCTACTGGATTTAGGAACATCCTGTGCTGTGAGACTTCTAAAGCAAGTGAAGGTTATGGTCTGTCATTTCCTTCCTGATGTGGGTTGGAGACTGGGTTTGTGTTAGGGAGTAGGAAGTAGTGGCGCTCTGAGCAGTATGATATTGTAGCTGAGATCGGTGTGCAGTAGGCACGCGGTGCAAAACAGGACAGGGGAACACAAACCCTTCGGGAAAAAGGCCCCTGAAGTGGTCTAGACCGGTCTAGACCAACTGAAATGAGAGCAGGTCCTGTACACACACGTGTGGTTGATAGTCCGATTGTGCGGACTAGGTTCACTACTCATACAGAGTAAATGCTTAAAAAAAGAAGCGTGAAAATCCAAGTTTCTTGTGAATAAAGTTATTTATAAGTCAAACAATGGACAGTACAGTAAGGAGGTAGCCAGCCGACACATGTTTCGTCACACCGTGAAGGAGATGTGACTCATCAGGGCAAGTTAATGGGGAGCCGCGGAAAAAAGGTCTCGTACGCCTGTTCCAAAAGGCGAAGAAACGCCAAGGAGTGGTTGCCGGGTTTATTCAAAAGTAGCAGAGCCAATGGTGTCCTGGGAAGGCGGCTGAGTAGGAAGAAGAAGCGCACGCAATCAGTGCGTCAAACAGCGTGGAAGTGGCATCCGGGCTCACACACACAGCCGCACCTGAGTACTTCACAGGTCATTAAAAGACCATTTGCTTGTAAATGAGGCTCTGTTGTTTTTCACCCCTTTTTAGAGCCCCTGCATCCCCACTCTGCCTCTTGCTGGAAGAATTAGCCTCCCCTGAAATTTGTCTCTAGTTGAGCCTCTGGAGAAACCACAGGCAGCCAACTCCAGCATGACCCTGCTCAGACCTTTCACAGTGTCTTGTTTTAGTGCTACGAAAACACACGCTTTGCCTGGCTCACTTAGTTCTCACCCCCCCTCTTTAATATGAAGATAGTAGCTTTGGAATTACCTTTGTATTCCTATACTTTTTCTCCCATTGAAATATAGAAGGGCAGGCTCTCACCCCCCCAAATTAGCTGTTTGGTATACTCTTTCAAATGTAAGAACTGCAGGTATTCAGTATCTGTCTGTCACGGCCAATTGAAAGCAGTGTTCCTATATGGAAATGGACAAAAGGTGTTGTCTTTTGCTGGATCAACCTTTGTTTAAAACACCACCAGAGAAGGGTGGTGAACTATGGTCCACAAAGAGCAACTGAAAGCTTTCTTGTTCTTTATCAGAAACATCTGCCTGTCAATGGTTATCACCGGCTTTTTTCAGCCCATTAAGAGACTGGGTGGATGAGTATAATACAGGGTTTAGGATCGGGGCGGAGGGTGCACGGAAAGAAGGACGGATAGTTGAATAAAGGGTGAGTGGATGGATGGCCAGATGGATGAATGGATAGCTAGATGGATGGATGGATGGATGGATGAATGTATGGATGGATGGAATGATGAATGGATACATGGACCAGTACTTAGGATAGGCGGGTGGGCTGATAGATGCTTAGCATAGGTGCAGGGACAGATGTATGTATGTATGTAGGTAGGAATGTATGGATGGTTGGATGGCGAAGTGCTTAGGATGGATGGATGCAGGGCTTTAAGTGGGCCAGGGCTGAGCAACAGCAGTTATTTTCACGGGGCCTCGAAACGCATCTCTATTTGGCTCTATTTTCAGGCCTCGCAAAGGTAGTCCCTTTTCTTTTTTTTTATTGGACTGCAGTGAGAGCATGCATATCGAAGAGCGCATGCTCATTTTGCTCACTACTGAGAAGTGGAGATGTCATGCTAGGTGAGCCATGTTGTAGGAGGAAGGGAAATCCTTTAAAGAGAGTGTTTTCCGAAGGTAGGATAATTGGAGGGGATTTTCTTAAGCACGCAATGCGAGTCATCTTGATTAGACCACACCCCTAGTTGGATAGGCCACACCCGTTTAACCCCTTGAACGCTCATGACAAGCTCACCTCGTCATGAGCCACAGTGCTGAGCTCGTCATGACCGTTGGAACACTCGTACGCTGGGCTAATTCCCCTGCTGAGCTCATCATGAGCACACGACCACCGTGGCTCGAGACGAGCTGAGCTCGTCATGAGCACCGGGGCGCTGTGCACGCCCCCCTCCCCCCAGCACAGCAGGGGAATGAGCCCCGCATGCAAGGGGTTAAGAGATGTGTCCCACCCCTTTTAGAGCATCCCCAGTTTTTTTCCCACTTAAAGCCCTGTGTACAGTATGTCACTTGTCCTTTTTTCACGGGGGAGATGGGATCTCATTCCCCCTGTCCAAACTAGGCAAGGTGTTAAAACTCAACTACTTTCAAATTTCACGAGCCTCTACTGTTCAGCAGGGCTTCGTGAGTTTTCCTAGCCTCGAGTCGGAGTCCAGAAGCAAGCTGCAGGTGATTCCAAGTTATATATCCAGTTCTTGAGAGAGAAGCAGCATGTATGGGTGGTCCTAATAATAGAACACTCGTAAGGATATGAGATTCTCTGTCATATTTTCAACACATTCGAATGTGTAGGTTGAGACAATAATGTTTGGCTCACGAAGGAAGGACAGTGCAAGCGAAGAGCAGAACTTTAATAATGAAGATCACGGGTAAGTAGGTATTCAAAGCGACATGGATTGCTCTTATGCCACAACCGCCCAGTGACGCAAAACACAGGTTGCAGCAATTAGCTTAATGAAAATTGCTTCGGCTTTGTATATTCAGCTGTTTCTCGAAGGATAGGATTACTTACAGCAGATGTCATGATAATGTTATCAGTTAAAACTGTTTACTTTTAGAAGCATTTAACTACTGCTCTTTTATTCATATATATATATATATATTTTTTTTTTCTTTCACTTTAATTTAGAGTCCTGCAAGTTGTAAATCGCAGATTAAGCACCTCTCTACCACCCACCCAGGTTAGTGCCATTTTTCTTTCAATTATACAGTTTCTGTTTATCATAATCGGCATACTAACTGCAATGCTTGTGGCTTCACCTTCGATGTGACCAATGGAATTACAGATTTCAGAAACGACCTGTCAAACCAGATTACTTATCGCAATATAATTAAAACTATCGATGAAACAACTATGAATATAACAGGTTTAATGGTTTGAGTATGGGTTGTTATTTAATGATCTGCTTTTAGGTTTTGTTACTTATTGGTAGCGATCATGATTCTGATGTGTGGGTTATGATTAACTTGGCTGTTACGTGAGTTAAGGATTTCAGATGTAATTATAATGTGTGAATTTTAATTATTTCATTTCGAATTGATACTTAGAAATGTACTTACACAGTGCTTTTTAAAATGAATTTTAAAGGGATTCTTAAACATAAGTCGAGGAGTTATAACCATTCATAAGTTTACCTTCAATTTAACTTCACACGAAATGCAATTTTTCTGTGAATTCCTGTTTTTTGCAGATGTACTACATCTGAATTCTTCCATGACTATCTATGGCTCGTCCTTTTTTTAGAATGTTAATTGCAAATGAGCCTTTTGAGCATGGCCCAATTCGAGTTATAGTGTGTGTTACAGTGGCGTCGTGAACCCCCGCTCCCCAAGCTTCAGCGGGGAAAAAGGACGATGCTACTAAACCCACAGAGCACTTTGGGAACCGGGAAGAGCTTATCACAGAAAAATCTCTCCTGCTCGGTTTGCTAGTGGCAGCGCGTGAGGTTTATGGGGGTCGTAGTCCACAGGCCCATTTCTATTGTTGAAGTCTTATCTGTGTACAACTACAACCCCCAGAGGGCCTCTAAGAAACAGCTTGTCCCCCAAGAGAAACTGCGAGTCAAATTTCTTGAAGGCTAACATAGTCTTGGTTTGCATCTCTGAAGTCTTGCTTTGTTTTACTAGCATGCCATAAGAGATGGAAAGTAGGATGATTCGATAGCACGCCCCAGGTTGGCAATCGCGCAATAACTACACTCCACGCTGTTACTTGAAGTGTAAAAGGCCATTTTATTAGGACAAGGTTGCAATCATTTAGACTTATTAACAGTACATCAATGTAAGAAATATACGTTCCCATCCCATACCCAAGCATTCTCCATTCTGCCTTCTCAAAACCATCTCACCTGTTTGACTGTTCCCCATTCACTCGATAACCTCCTTCCTTTCCCCATTCTCACCTTCACTTGCCCTCCAAGCATCCTCTGTTGACTTTGCCTTCATTGCCTCCCGTGCCCCGCAATCAGTCACCTGTGTACCGTTCTCCCCCCACCCGAGGGGTGGATCCGCCCGTATGTGACTCCCCACCCCTCCAAAGTACCGTAACACCTCTGCTCCGTAACCTGCCCTAAACTGGCACCCCCATCCAAAAATACTACCCCCAGTCCTTCGCTGAAAAAACCTGTAGGGTGGGTGGGTGGACACACTTTCTAAATCTTCCCGGTGGTGCTCGGCGTCATGAAGAGGCCGGATCCACCTCTCCTGACCCTTATATGCCCACCCAGTCCCACCCCTTCCTTTTGACCCTCTAATCCCGACCCCCACCTTGTCCTTCCGCCTTTTGCGCGAATACCCCGGGGGAAGACTGGTCTGCGACCTTCGCTTCCCCCGGGGGCCGCATCGCGCAATAACTCCACTCCACGCTGTTACTTGAAGTGTAAAAGGCCATTTTATTAGGACAAGGTTGCAATCATTTAGACTTATTAACAGTACATCAATGTAAGAAATATACGTTCCCATCCCATACCCAAGCATTCTCCATTCTGCCTTCTCAAAACCATCTCACCTGTTTGACTCTTCCCCATTCACTCGATAACCTCCTTCCTTTCCCCATTCTCACCTTCACTTGCCCTCCAAGCATCCTCTGTTGACTTTGCCTTCATTGCCTCCCGTGCCCCGCAATCAGTCACCTGTGTACCGTTCTCCCCCCACCCGAGGGGTGGATCCGCCCATATGTGACTCCCCACCCCTCCAAAGTACCGCCAACCAGGGAACCCCCGGAGGGTGGTTCCCTGCCCCACCCCCGTGTGCATCGAATGCATCCGCCACCCTGTGGGCATCCGATGGCTGACCAGCCACCACCTTACCGCGTGTCTCGGGCACACAAATAACCTACGCGAGGCAATCCCCGACTAGGAAAGATGCCCCCCTTCCACAGTAAAGGACCAAGCCCCACTTTTGTTTGCAATCCATGTAATCCGACCTTCGTCGGGCCAAACCATGTCAGTGACATGAGTCCCTCTTCGTCGGTGAACGACCATCCACCACCTGTATCCGTGCCCCAGATTCACCAATCACATTCCCAATTAGTTGTCAGGAAGCTGCCTACCTTTGTTTTAAGGTGAACGACCATCCACCAATCATTACTGCATCCCGCTACAAAGCACAGTTTCCGGGACATTCGATGCTAAAGGTGCCCCCCCATGGCGACTGACCATCCACCACCATTCCTGCGCCTCAAGTAAGTCAATAAGAATTCTGTCCAACATTGAGCGCGACGAAAGTACCCCTCCAGGAGAAAACGGCCATCCACCCTCTGCTCGCCGCCAGTGCAGCAGAGAAAAATTCACAGGCCAAACATCCACACCCTGCTTGCCGCCAGTGCAACAGAGAAAAAATTCACAGGCCAAAAATCCACCCCCTGCTTGCCGCCAGTGCAACAGAGAAAAATCCACAGGCCAAACATCCACCCCCTGCTTGCCGCCAGTGTAACAGAGAAAAAATTCACAGGCCAAAACACCCCATCCTCTGCTTGCCGCCAGTGCAACAGAGAATAATTCACAGGCCAAACACAGTCTCCAAAAGGCGCCCCCTGCCTCAGTGACCGACCAGCCACCTTTTTGCTTGCCCCCCCATTCGTACCGCCAGGATTCTCGGGCCAGAAACCTTGCTCATCAGGCTTCCCCGTCTCATGAACAACCATCTCCATATTGTGTGCCTCCATTTGGAAAACAAATTTGAAGGAACCGAAACTGTGTGCGTCACAAGTGCACCCCCCCCCGCGGTGAGTGACCACCCACCCATTTGCTCATTCAAATTAAACAGATAGGATCCTTGGACCAAAACCCCGCTCATAGAAAAAAGAGCCCGTTTGCGGTGAACAACCATTCACCCTGTGCTAGCCTCCAATCAAATCCACCAGGACTCTCGCGGCCGAAACTTGCTCCTGCAAGCACCCCATGAACGATGAACGACCATCCACCCAATCGCCTGTCTACCACTAACCAAATACGACTGGGACCGAAACTTTATGCTGCGTCAGTGCACCCCCCGCGGTGAATGACCATCCCCCATGTACTCATCCCAATTGAAACAGATAGGATTCTCAGGCCAAACCTAGTTAGAGCCAAGTCCCCCCTTTGTTGGTGAACGACCATCCACCTTCTCGTCCACCTCCACTGTAAACCTACGTGATTCTATGTGACCGACACTGTACTTGTGAAGTGCGCCCCCTCCGTGGTGGACGACCATCCACCCTATGCCTGTATTCAGCGTATCAAAGATTCATGTGGGACCAAATCCGCATGCGACAAGCACTCCCTCCAAGTTGAACAACCATCCACCTCACAAGGCCGCCTTCCGTGTACACAGACAGCATTCTTGTTCTCCAAATCCACCTGTGTCAAGCTCCCCCATTTGCGGTGAACAACCATCCACCTTCTTGCCTGCAACCAGTATAACGGAAAAAATCCGTGCCCAACTGTGAGGTTGGCGAGATCCCCTCATTGGTGAGTACCCCTCCTCTCTCTAGCTTGTTGTCAATGTAGATAGATAAGATGCTGGGACCCCACCTTCAATCTCACCCCCAACAGTCTCATCACCAGGCGCCAAGCCCGGACCTCCAAATCCTTAACCCCCCAAACCATCCTCCGCCAAGCATAATTATGCGCGTGACCAGTATGCCCCATGCTCCGTTCACTGGAAACACATCCCCAAAAAGCCACCATAGCCCCCGTTATCTACCGCTGCACCATGTGTTCTGCTGCCAAGCATCCCAGGACCACTCCAGCCCCGACATATCCCAGTAGACTTCTTCGCTCATGTACCCACAGCTCAAGGCAAACTCACATTTCTCACGACCCAACGCGATCTTACTGGCACAAACATCCCCCACAAACTTCATTCGACTCGTTCCCCATCGTCTCACAGCCCATGATTGTGGTCCCTGCCCCAGGGACGACTGTAAACCTGCTAGTGCACCTCCTGCGCCATCCAAATGCCTGGGAGAAAGGCCCAACCCCCATCCAGGTGACTGCCCTGGCTCCCACTCTACTTCCAGATTCTACGGTAGAAATTAAAGGTAGTCCTGCAGTACATGCATAGTGGTCCCCAGCCCCCTTACGGCCGTCATCCTAAACATCTGCAAAAACCCATGCCCCCCCGAACCTACGCCGCCCCAGACACTAGACTGTACTCCAGTCGCCCGAGTTAGCAACCCCCCCCCCCAGGACCCCAAGAACCATACGCCTCATGACGACCCTGCCGCAAAACAGCCCGCCTGCGCACAAGTCCAATAAAGACCAAGAGAAAAATTCCTCCCCCGCCTGAAGTAAAACAATAATACCACCCCCCCAACGTCCTACACTCTCAGCACTTTGTTATCTGAACACACCCCATTGCCCTCGAACAAAACAGACCCCACTGATGCCGCTCCACCCAGCCGCCTCTGCCCGGGCATACCCCGGTTACATCCGTACTGCACCGCACTGCGCTGCTCGAAATGCCTGTGCCCCCCCCGGGCACCACCAACCGCCCCGCGCAATCCACCTGCTCCCTCTCAGCCCACCTTGTATCCGCAGCTTCCTCCGAACCATAAACTCCCGCCAACAGGTTGTGTAGTACCAAACACCCAATTCACCGGAAAAAACTCCTGGCCATCCCACACAGCAGCTCTATACCTCTATCATGCGCACCCGTCCAAACAAATGGCGACCCAGCCACCACCTGCACCCCAACACACCTGCCTCCCCTCCAGAAACTCCACATTCTTCCGCCAAAACCACCCCCTTGCAAAACCCGCCAGAAGACACTGCCCGCGCCTACGCGTCAGTCGCCCGACAACCTAATACTTTCACCCCACAAAACCCCTTGGGCAGCCCATCAGCGCGTCAGCCCTGTCGTAGACTGTACCTTCCTCCCGAACTCAGTTCGCGTGACCCTCCCCCCCCGCCCCCAGGAACCCGCAATGCAACAAATCCCGGATACAAAGCCCGATAACCTCCGTTACCGCCAATAACAAACCTGCCCAGCCATGTGTGGATAGCCCCATCTGCCAGGCCCCTACCCCGTGCAGCTTATGGGCCCAGACGGGGAGCATGCCGCCACCTATAACGTACCACCAAAAACCTTGGCTGCCTCCCAGGAAACATCCCGCGCCGCGACCCCCAGTTAGCCAAGAAGGAACCCCTCCACCCGCAAACCTACTGCTTCCCCAAGCCGTAGCTAATCGCATACCTGAGGGGTAAACCAGTACATCTGCCGCTTGTGCGTAGCTGCTGTGCCCACAAAAACACAGGTCATTCCGTGACCACCCTTAACCCTCACAGTTTAAAACAGGACCCTTTCCCGTTCTCCCAACCCCGTCGCCTTCCATCAGGCCACTGCAACCCACGCAGCCTCAGCCTGCCCACCCCAACCTCCATTCAACACTGCGCCCCCATTGCACGCCTCCCACTGCTCACACCTCGCCTTTCACATCCAGAGCAAACAAAAACCTTCACTCTCCCCCTCCAACCACGCCGTCTCTCACAAACTATCTGCGTAACATTGACAAAGTAAGAACGCTGTATCATGTGCTGCGCAAATCCCCCGATGAGGGCAGGCCGCCGCGGACCCCCCTACTGCTTCTGGTCAGCGTTTGGAGGCCGTAATGCGCCCCACTGGCATCACGCAGTCCTGCCGGGTTCAAACACCGACTCTGGTTCCCCCCCACCTGGCCAGTCCAACCAGGTGGGCCCAAGCACCACCGGGCCTCTTGCCGTGCTGGCAGTCCCTAACTCCACCCTTGGGCACCCCCACAAAGCGCCACACGCATGCCCCAATGGCATACCAGCAACCCCCCCCCTCACTCAAAGGCTGAAAACCCCCGAAGTGCCTGCACTAGCCCTGGGAACCGGGGAAATTAGGCTGGGTACGAAAAGCGCCAGGCCCTGGCCCCGTCCCTGCTGCTGTAAAGGGGTAGCGTTACCGGGTGATGGTCTGCTGCAAGCCCTGCGTTCTGCCGCAGGCGCTCCAAACTCCCACACGGTACTGGATCTGGAAAGGCTGCTCACTGGGAAACATATGCCCTGTCTGCTGAAACGGTGATAACTCCGAGACAGGGAGGGGGGGCAGACTTCCCCCCCCACCCCCCTGCAAGCCCGTCTGACTCCCCGGGGTGTCCCACAAGGACCAAGGGGCCCGCAATGCCAGCAGCGCATACCAGCCCGCCCCTCCCCCAACCCCAAGAGGCCGGTCAGCCCGCACTCCCCCCTCCCAACGCGCGTTCGATGGCGACATCCCAGGCAGACTGAAACGCGGCCGTGGGCGGGCTCCCAGAAGGGGTCCCCCGCCCGCCCCCACTCCCCGAACAGGAATCACCCCCCTACCTGCCACCGCTGCCGTCCGGGTGGAGTCCCGCCAAAGCCACCACGCTGCAGCCACAGTCATCCAGGCCAGTGCATGTAGCACACGCCCGGCTGCGATCGCTCCTCCCGGCCCGCTCGGGCACTTCCCGCCGAAAAACCAGCCACCGCGCTGGACGTCACCAGGGGGCCCGAAGATGTAGACACTCAGCTTAGAACTGCCCTAAAGGAACTGCCGATGAAAGGAACAAGAACCCCCCGCCGATCGACAAATCGGCCTCCTACCGCTAATTCTGTACACTTTCTGTCCCTGACAAACTTTCTAAATCTTCCCGGTGGTGCTCGGCGTCATGAAGAGGCCAGATCCACCTCTCCTGACCCTTATATGTCCACCCAGTCCCACCCTTTCCTTTTGACCCTCTAATCCCGCCCCCCACCTTGTCCTTCCGCCTTTTGCGCGAATACCCCGGGGGAAGACTGGTCTGCGACCTTCGCTTCCCCCGGGGGCCGCAATGTTAATTTTATTCTGTCCAGTTTGCTGTACATTTAAAGACAGAAGTCAAATGTCAGGTTAGTACTGACAAATTGATGTTTATTCTTTGAACTTGCATCTATGCATTTACTTTTCTTCCACTGCAGTGAGGGTTGTGAAAAGTGAAGGACTTGGCAATTTTGCTGGTGTAAAGATGAGGATAGGGTGTCATTTTGTTTTTCAAACAAGCATCAAATAGTAAATACCTTGAAATGAACCGTGCAAATGTTGAAAATGTATTAGCAGTCATGAATGCACGAAACAGTGAGGGGTATTACGAGTTTTTCGGTGCTGCGCCGGTTCTCCCTGGACACAGCAGGCCAAAGCCTGCAAGGACTACCCGCCTTATTACGTGTTGAAGTCATGTAAGGCGAACGGGCCTTTGCCTTTCCCATGGCGGTGCCTGGAAAACAGGCACGGCAATGGGAATGAAAAAAAAAGTTCCTGCATTGCATGGACAGTGACATCCATGCCATGCTAGAACTTTGGGGGAATACAGACAGGGGAGCAGATATTGTGCCCCCCTGTACGTATTCCCAAGGCGGGGAGGGAACAGGGGGGCCCTGAGGGCCCGAGGGCCCAGTTTGTTCTGGCATGCTCCTGTCAAAGTCAAAGTTTACTTTATTCGGTTAAAATTTAAAACCATCAAAGCACAGATCACATTACATACTACCTATAACACATTATAAATAAAACAAACATTGGATACAAATCCACCCAATAACACGTACTGCCATCGAAAAACGCCCTTGGAGTTCAAATAAATATGTTAAAAAAGTTTGTCAGACAGCAAAATCCTTCATTAAAAGATCAATTTTACATAAAATACTTAAAAAAGGAGAAGAGAGACAGCGCTATATTTTAAGTTTGTTCCTTCGCCTAATGGCCCCTGAAATATAGCTGGCTACCCCAAAACACACAACCGAGGAACCAAGCATTTGCAAATAGGCTAACGCAGGCCTGACTTGCTCAAAGTTACCCCCCTTAACAATGGTAAAATAAATTTCCTGCTTAATGGTACATACAAATCACAGAAAAATACCATTTGAAAGGTATCCTGCTCTGAGAAATTGTCACTGGGACAAGGGCCCAGAGTCCCCTCCTCAAAGAAACCTTTTGGATACGACAATAGCCATGGGAGCATGTTATGCTTAAACCTTATTAACACAAACAGGTGATAGGGTTTGTTTATGTAAGTCAGGTATGGCTGTATCTCTCCTGACTACTCAGGAACTGGTACCTCACGGCTCTAATGGCCATCTTTCCGAGAGCTCTAGGATTAAAAAATAAATCAGAACAACCCAGTGAGTCCATTTGCACCTTAATGTAACGGTTCCACGGGATGTCAAGGCCTTTGTCTAGAGACACACAGTCCTGAATGATCAATTGATTTAGATTTGGTGGCGGCTGTGCCCAGATTCTTAACCAACATAGTAGTGGGGCAACCGCAATTTGATCTAAAATAAACCCGTCACCTAGATCCTCGTGAAGATTAAAAGTTGGGGTTGGCATGCTCCTGTCATGAAATGGCTTGTGCTGCAGGAACTCGTAATATGCTCAGTAGGACTGCGCCAGTCCCACTGAGCATATTACATTGTGGCACAGCTCCGTCACTGCCCGGGAACAACTGTTGTCTGGCACAGGCGATTGTCCTCTGCTGCAATGACTTTTAAAGTTGTAATGCGTCGGACGGACCACCGCCAGCTCGAGTGGGCAGTTTTACGACTGTCGCACTTGTAATCAGGCCCTAAGTTTTTTCTTTCATTTCAAGTGTGATGGAAATATTTATTTTAATGTGATAATAATTCATTTATTACTTGGTGTTGGGCAAATGTAAAATATTTGCTGCAACTCAATTCCTTTTTTTCATTTTTTTTAATTTTTTTTATTATTGCAAGAAAAAAACAAAAGACTTATAATTACAGATCAAAATACTAACAATAAAAAAAAACCATACAATTATCATCTGAAAAGCAATCAGAAGAACAGAGGAGGAAACAAAAAAAACACAGGTTAACAAATACAAATGTTATAAATCACATCAAACTTAGCCTCTTCTGACCAAATAACCTTAAAGTTCGTATTTCAAAGTTCAATTTTTTTTTTCCATATTCTTTCTTTCTTTTTTAATACCAGTGGACCTCTATGTCTTGCTAATGAAAGCTCCATTGTTCTTATTTCATTTATCAGACTAAACCATTCCAGTGTGTTTGGAGAATCTTTTGAGATCCATGATCTTGCTATTACTAACCTGGCACAGGCTAATATTATAGTTATCAAGTCTTTATACTGACAAATATCTTCTTGAATGTCCAATAGCACCAATTGACTTGTAAGAGGTGGAATAATAATTTGTTTATTATTTAGGACGTCAGTTATCCCCGTCCAAAAAGTGTATAGCCCTGGACAAGAGAAAAGCATGTGTTCTATGCCAGCTGCATACATATCGCATTTCGGACATTTTGTTTTGTCATTTGATTGATTCCCCTGTGCCCAGCTTGATATTTTTTGCGGCGTGTAATATAGCTGCATGATAGTTCTATACGATTGTAGTCTTAAATTAGATGAATGGACTATTGTATTTATATGAGATAAAGAAGCTGCAATTTGTGTGGGAGTGATGTTCATACCCAATCTATAGGTCCATTTAGCCGCAATTTTAATGCCGTCATCTGTTTTACCCTTGATTAAAAGTCCATAACCTAAGCTAATAAGTGATTTTACTTTGTCGGAGTGTAAACATATTAATAGATCTGATTGGACCACTTTGAATATTTTCATCTTTCGGTGTAAATAGTCTCTTAATTGAATATATTTGAAATGCATTTCATCATTTAAATTAAATATTAGTTTTAATGTGTTAAAGTCCATAAGACCATTTGGGCCATATAGATCCCCCAGTGTATTAACACCATGGCTAGCCCAAATATTTCCTGCCCGTCTGAGAAAATATCCGGTAGGCCTGGGTTGCAACTCAATTCCACACATTCTAATTACACATTCTAATTTGAGCACCTAGGATAAATACATGTTTGTCTTTTTTGACCTCTAGAGGCCTTGCTGAACAACCTAGAGGTGTGTTGCTATCCTAAGGGTAGAAAAGGGGAGAATCCTCTCTCTTATGAGTCTGTGTGTTGTAATTATCCTGGTTGAAAAATATAGCATGGCGCTCTGACAGGCTGCTGTCTGTAGCATGGAGCACAATCCTTTGCAGTCCACTACACACACTCCTCAGAAGAAGATGTGAATAGCAGGGGCGGATTCTCCATTACAGCTGCGGCACTGTGCCTGTTTGAAACTCCTACACGGTCATCTAAAAAGAATATTAGATAGATTGATTTGTTTAGAGACACAATTGTATGTCTAAACAAATCAATGTATTCTGTGTAAGCCGATTTAAGACGCCTGTCCGAGGCTGCCTGCCCTACCTCCTTCTGAAGCAGGAGATGGAAGCCACGCAGTAAATCAACTTTCTGCAATGTGATGCACAGCGCAGGGCTTAAATTTCTAACGTTCTTTATTGCAATTGTAGTCTATGGTGGCATACACTGTAGACCAGTGATGCTGTCAGCGTCACAGTTTCGGGCATCAAAGTCTGCATCCCTTCGTGAGGCCAGACATTAGTCATTCACAGGCTTACATCCCAGACATTCCCATTTGTCACACAGTAGGACTGGATGCAAGCATATGTGATTTGGGACCTTGTCCTCTGTTATGGTAAGTGTTATAATAAAAAATCTTCTGTTATGTGTATTGTGCTGAGACCCCTGGTCACGCAAACCTCCCCCACTGTGACACCCCAGGCCCTGGCTGCAGGTCGCTGTCCCCTTTTGAAGTGGAGCTGCTGTGTTTGATCCCCTGTGAAATAGATCCAAAAGACGAGCAAGGATTTTGTTTTCTTACAAATTGATACAAAAATCCATGTCAAGCGCAAAGGCAGGAATATGTGCTTACAGTGAAGACAATTACATGATGTGTGGTGTTAAAACTGGCCCTAGCTTCATGCCCTTAACATTAATGCCAAAAACATAGATTGAATTACGAACAATGAATGCTAAAAACGCTAAGGTAATGAGGCTAAAGGCAAAGCAGCTTGCCTGTCAGTGAGTTGTTGTCTCTGCAGAGGATACATAACTATGGTCCTGTATTCTAGTAGCAATTGATAATCTGTTTATATGTGTGTGAAGTGGGAACACAGTGGTCAAAGTATTTACAAGGCAAAAGTTAAACAAAATAAGTTGCTTAAATGTGAGTGAGTGAAGTGTATGTTTGGGGTGGTGAAGTGCGGAAGATACAATGAAGTGCATTCAGGAGAAAGCTAAAAGAGGGTGCTGATGGGAAAGAAATAAGGTTGAAGATGTGCAGATGGATGAGATAGGCGGAGCAAAAGGGTGTATATATGTAACATAAAGCGCACTTAAATGAAGGCCCATGCTCCTTCCACCAGGCTCAATAATTCACAGTCTCACAATTTCAGAATTGAACATTTCCAATATTAATTATTTATAACATCATTGTTGTTACTCATTTAGCTTAAATAGCTAACAACCATTGACAAAGCCAATAGTACTGGCAGGTTTTAGGTGTATGTCAGTTATGCTATACATCTTGATGCAATAACTTCTCAAAGAGAAATCAAAATTACTTGTTGAGTGGCACACTATGGGAATGACAGAAATGTATTTTACATGTTCCCTTTTAAAGAACACTCAATTTTTTTATCAAACTCAAAGACCAGCCTGCACATATATATATATATATATTTTTGACTGATTGCAGCCAGAAGTTGTGGATGCTCCCTAAAGCCCGGTTAGAGCATGTTTGTCCAAAGTCAATGCCACATGCAGTGCAAGACACTGGAATACACACACTTTAAAGGGCCTGAAGTTGTTACGCTGTAAACATTACAGTAACTGTTGAACATGTTAATACAGTAAGATATGAGGCAATTTTTTTTATGTGTTTAATATTTCAAGACTACACTACTTTATATACTCTGCTGTCTCACTAAATTAATTTACTTTAAAATGCACAATTTGGCAATCTTTTTAAAAATTTTCCTTGGGAGGAGAACCCCCTGGACTCCATGTTTGTCCATTAAGCTTGTTCGCTACATAAAATTTATATCCAACATTTACAACTCACCACGCTCAAATGTAACCAGCCTCCACTGGTGAACAGGCTCTTTGAAATTACTGAGTGGTTGCTCTTGCATACTGTTTTCCCTATATACAGTGCAGCTGGTAAGATTGTGGCCTGCACAGCTATCTAGTATTCTTTGAAAATAATGCTAAGTAATTTGCAGTTATAAGGTACACAGGAGACAACATGTTATCTAAAAAATTAGCACCTTGCAATTGTGCAGAGAGCTATGAGTAACCAGCATGAATATGTCAGGATGCATAGCTAGTGATTTAAGTGTTTTCATAGTATGCGCACAACGTGACATTCCCTCCTCCCCAAATTTCGTGACCTTACCGCCTGCTACACCCAAGAACTCTCAGAATCAGGGTATGTTGTCCTTGGTGTAGCCTTTTATTTTCATCAAATCAAGTAATTTTCCACAGACCATTACCAAAGAAAGTATCCTTCTTGGATATATAAGAATTATTCACAGCATCACACTTTAGTTGCATCCACCTGTCAACGGCAGTAAGGGAATCAAGCATGACATTACACTTTAAAATTAACTCGGCCATACACTAGAACAACTTGGCCGTACATTTGAACTTTATACTTTAACTCTTTAACTCGGCCGTACACTAGAACTTGGCCATACATTTGAACTTGGCCATCTCGGCCACCAATGTTCCACTCAGCTGCGCACATTGCGCTTGCATGGCCCAACGCGCGATAGCCAACAGGTGCACTACTTGACATCCAGGGCACCCCATACCGCACTAACATACCGGGGTACCCGCACACTGGCAGCCTCCTCAAGATTCTACTTAGTCCATACGTTATGAGTTAGGGTACTAGAGACCAGGACTACCAGTAGGTCAGTCCCTCCTCCCCGCCGACCCACTGCACATGTGGAATCTACCCCCTCCTGGGGTCCATCGAATGGCTGCACTTCCATTGTTGTGCATCCCTCTTTGTTGCTAACTGTCAGCACTCTGCCACAGGGTGAGAAGCCCCCCGGCATACTCACCCTCCCTCACAGACGCTGATGGTGCTCCACAACACCTGCCTGTTTTATTTTTACAGAACAAACACCAAATTCCTGACTAGACGAGCTGAGGCAAATTGTGCCTATTGTTGGATTTGCTAAATTATTTGGACCAACTTGATAACTCTGTTACTCTGTGATGGTTGTATTAAAAGCGCCGGGACACTCTATGGAGTAGCCGTGCGCTATAAAAGACAAGAGTTAACATAACATAACATAACAATTGTTCAACTCGGACTGGAGCTCCCCCGCAGCCCATACCGCTGGTATTGTTAGCCCCCAAGCTAGAAGCCGAATACCCAAGAGAACTATCACTAATTCCATTCTCAAACCATCCAGCACCTATTAATGTGACATTTGCTGAGTTCAGCCTGCCAGTGGGCCCTGCTTTGCAACCACCTTTCCCAGGTTCCCATCAGGACACAGATGCCCGTTTATAAAGGGCAAGCGGTTAAAATATGCGGGTTAACTTCCACATGTTCATATCTACCACCATCAGTGGAGAACATACTTCTTGCGACCTCCGCTGTGAGCTGCGTGCCGGCAGGCCCCTCCCTGCAACAGATTTTCTCAGGTTCCACCAGAGGCATACCACCCTGTCTCTGCAGGAAGTTCGCTGAACAATGAGTCTGCCAACTGCACCAACTACGTGCACTGCATACCACATTGGCCCTATGGAAGTTTTCATTGGCGCTAGTAAAAGCCCGTACTGTGCACTGAGGTATTCACATAGACCGGCACTTATGTTCGAATAGCGGGCTTTGGAGCAGGATAAAAGTGTGCACCTGCCCTTATTGTTTCATAAAGGAAGCACTGCCATCGGGATAACTGATGACAGGAGACTCCTAGTAATAAGCTATGAGGATCTCCTCCAGATATTGTTGGCTACTTTATGAAAAGTACTATCTCGCTACAAGCGATGTACTTCGATAACAATGCATGCTGAGTAACTTTCACCTCCTAGGAACTTATTGTTTGAGGTTTTTGGGCATACCTTTGAATTTTATACTTTAACTTTTGAACTTGGCTATACACTAGAACTTGCCCGTATATTTGAACTTGGCCGTCTCGACCACCAATGTTCCACTTGGCTGCCCTTATTGTGCTGGCAGGCCCCAACACCCTACAGCCAACAGTTGCACCACTTGACCTCCAGGGTACCGCATACTACACTGGCCTGCAGGGGTACCTGAACACAAGCAGCCTCCCCAAGATTCTACTTAGTCCATACTATGTGGGTTAGGGCGGTAGAGTACCCCAGCGCTGATGGCTGCTGAGCGATAGAACGCTATAACACAGTTTGTGTTTTATCATATATTTGAAATAGCAGTCAAATCGGTAGACGTTTTATTAACCCCACCTACTCAGGCCTATGAGCCCCATAAATCACGCACAGAGACCCACCGAAAGTAAGAAAATAGAGGAGAAACGTTAAGATGCAAAAGAGGCCATCAGTGAGCACTGCATGGTGCCCTAACCCAGCCCTTGACTTCACTGTCGATCCATAACAGAATGAACAGTGGTAGGTGTTGGACATTTCCTGAAGTTGCCACAAAGCCAAAACAACTGAGCTCTCAACAAGATCCACAAACAATCCAAGCTCGCCATGTGTGACATTACAACTTTGCAGCATCTCTCCAGCCGCATGGGCTCGACCTCCACGCAAAAACCACACCTTTGTCCATCTCCATGGGGCCAACGCAAGCCAGTAAGCATGCATAATTCAAATGAACCACCATGACAATGAGCATCCCTGACACTCAACATCTCCAAGACTGAGTCCAAAACGGAACACAATTCAATTGAACCACTGCGATAACGAGACAGCCCCCACAAAGCAGGCGAGTCAATCATGAACAGATTTAGCAATATTCTGCCACGCCCCCTGCCTATTTTTACTGCTGTTCTCGGCGCAGCATCCCGCCTGGTACCCCACCACCTACTTTGTTGTTGAACACCCAGGCCGCACTCCCGGTGTCCCCGCGTGCCCTGCATTTCCTCACAACCACTATACAAGCTCGCACTCCTCTATTAGTAGACAAAATACGATTTATACCAACAAAATAATATATTAAATAAACTTAACTAATAAATACACTACACCACGGCCACCTCCAAATCAGCCTGCAACCTCTGCCCGCCGCCAACAGGACACCTTTCTACATGTCACAGGACACCTTTCTCCACATCAACAACACTCACAGCATTAAATACCCGCTAAGTTGCGTTTCTGCTAGGTTTAATTTCTCTGATGAATTCACCTCAGCCAGCCAACCCCTTGCTTGTCCAGTGACCCCGGAGGAGGCTCCGCCACATGGCGCTACTAAGGGCGCCCCTCCTTTAGGCACGGGCGCTTGTTCATTCACATACTTGGAAGACCCAAGGGCTGCATGACATAGTTTCCGTGTGCCTTAGCATTTGTTGACATACAGAACCTACGTGTCACTCTATTAAAGGCGACAGCCAAAGAATGATGTCACAATTGGTCTCACATCCCATGCACTCTTCATCAAACAGAGGAGCATTCTAAAATGCTAATTCCCTCATTAAGAGTACCCCAAGAATTGCTGAGTAATTCATCGCATTTGTTTTAAACCCAACACTACTGACCCAAAATGTTTCGGGTGTGACAAATACCACCCAATTATGAGTTTTTGGAGAACAGTATTGAATGTTTATGTTTTCTGGTAGATATCAGGCATATTAATTTGATATATTTAGGAGTTTTATATAGCGCTGACCAGAACCGAGGGTATCGGAGCCCTTTACAACAGTGTTTCATAGGAGATACTTAATAAGGAAATAACAAACAAAAGTTCGGAAGTCCACGGGTGCTGCAAATTGTTGAGGTCGTAGTATAGTATTGAGATGGCCTTGTTGCATGCATTGATGAGGTGGTTCAAGGGTGCTGAAAATTCTTGGGGTAGTAGTAGAGTCTTGAGGTGGACTTGTTGCATGCATTGTTGAGGTAGTTCAAGGATCCTGAGGAAACCTCGGTTTTGGCTGAGGTGAGTCAGTTGGTGCGCAGCCAAAACGGGGATAGGGTTAGGCATGGGGGCGTGGGTTATCCCTTTGGGTTGGTGCGGTTGAGGAGGAGGGCTTTAAGGTGCATTTTGAATTTTGTAAAATACAGGATCGTTCTGATATCTGCTTGTGTGGAGTTCCAGATTTTGGGCTCATTTCCCGCGAATGACCTAGCAGCGATTGACTCTTTGCACGCTCTCATGGGGATGAGAAGGAGGGAGCTGGAGCTCCTGAGTTTCCTTGTCTAACCTGCCCTTTTGAGCTTGGCAGTGAGGGAGTCCGGTTTCCCTGTGTGTAGGGCTTTGTACGTGAGGCAGGCAGTTCTGAAGTACACCCGCTGATCAATTGGGAGCCATTTTAGTTCAGGAGAAATGTGGTCATATTTCCTGGTTCCAGTGACCATTCTGGCTGCTGCATTGATGGTTGTTTTGAGGGGAGCTAGGTGGGTTTTAGCAGTGCCGGTTAGGGTTGCGTCACCGTGGTGGAGTCTGGATAGCACCAGTGCTTGGGTGGCTTGTTTGAGGTCTTTGTTGAGAATGAATGGTTTAATCTTGTAGAGAAGCTTCAGGTTGAGGAAGGCGGTCTTTGCAGAATTTTTGATGTGTTTGGTCAAGTCCAGTTTGGGGTCAAGGATGATTCCTAGTGATTTTACGGAGTTAGCTAGGGTGAGATTGCCATTTAGAGTATCCAAAGCTTTAAACCATTCTGCAAAATGTGTGTTATCTTATTTGTTGGAGATGAGGAGGATCTCTGTTTGTCCTGATTAAGTTTAAAGAGATTTAGGGACAGCCAGTGTTGAATTTCTTGTAGGGTGTTGTTTAGTCTGAAGATGTCATCTGGGGAGGAAGTTTCCAGATAGATCTGGGTGTCATCAGCATATAGGTGGAAGGGGATATTAGCATTTTTAAGTATGGAGGTGAGGGGTTCCATGTATATGTTGAACAGTTGCGGTGAGAGCACTGAACCTTGGGGTGCAACCCTGCTGACGGGGTGAAGATCGGAGGTAAAGTTTTTGATTTTTATCCTTTGCGATCGGTTGTGGAGGAAGGAGGTGAACCAGTGGAGGACCATCTCAGCGGCACCCACACTTTCTTGTAGGGCCTTTATGAGGAGTTGGTGGTCTACGGTGTCAAAGGCTGCCGATAGGTCAAAGAGAATGAGTAGGCAGCAGTGATCGTTATCGAGTGACTTGCGAATATTATCTGTGATGTTTAGGATCACCGTCTCTGTGCTGTAGCCTTTTATGAAACCTGATTGGTGGGGATCAAGAAGGACGATGTTGTCCATATGCTGAGTCAATTGTGATAGGACGCATTTTTTGAGAATTTTGGAAAGGAGGGGGAGATTGGAGATGGGTCTAAAGTTGTTCAGATCTGTGGAGTCCAGGTCTGGTTTTTTTAGTAGTGGTGTTATTTGGCCTTCATTGAGGCAATCCAGTATGATTACGGTTCTCAGGGAGCTGCTGATGATTATGCACCAGAACGGGCTATTGTGAGTTGAGTTTTTGGGTCAATTGGGAGGATATGGGATCAAGAACGTGCGAGGCGGGTTTGGAGTTGGAGATTAGCTTGATAATCTCGGCTTCGGAGATTGGATTGAAGGATTTCCAATTATTTGTGAGGTGCCTGTATGTGCTTTCGGTTGGGAGTGGGGGCAGGCTTTCGCAGGCGTGGTTGGTGGTGATGTCAAGTGAGAGTTTAATCTTGGAGATTTTTTCTTCAAAGAAATGGCAAAGATTTTGCACAGATCCTTAGAGGTCTGGGTAGAGGACACGGGGGCTTAGTGGTTTGTTGTTTGATGATTTAGAACAGTTTCATTACGGATGTATTTCTTGTAGTTTCTTTGAGCTGCTTTGAGTTGTTCTAGTAGGCTAGTGGAGGGGTTGTTTCTTCACAGTCTTTCTGTGACTCTGAGTGGTCGCCTTTTGTTATTGATGTCTGTATTGAACCAGGATCTGGATACAATGTTCCTGGCTTTTTTTTGTTTCAGAGGGGCTGTCAGAGGGTTTGCCTTGACAATGTTAAAATAAACTCATAATGAGGGTCAATCTATTGGTGGACTGGATAAAAGAAACTGCTCTTTTCTCCTCACTGGATTGCCATTTTAACCACTTATTAACCATATCACCAAGTTCATGGTCGTGCAGCCCAACCCTCAAGGTAGAATGCAACCCAGCATGCTTTATTCTTGTCTTGGTGCACCTGATGGGAGGAATTACTGCCATCACTTGCTTCTACTTTGATAGGAAGTTCCACTCCTTGCATCAAATGCTGATGGCTATCTTGTCAATTTCTGCCTTTCACCAACTGTCAAAAGGCAGAGCACATTTTGAGAGGATACGGACTGAAGCGGCGTGCTTCCAAGCATACAATCCAAATTATTGGTAATAACATTGATTTAACCCTTAACTGATGTGTTACCTACCTGCAAAGGTTATCAGAAAAAGAGAGAGAGCCTCAAACAGGAGAACATTTCATGGGGCTCGTTCTATCCAGTGGAAGTACATGTATGCAATTCATTTTAATGAAACTTGAGAAGGAATGTTATTTTAATAAATTCTGCACATCAGAGGCTATTTATTGTGTGTAGCAAACCACCTTTGCTAACTATTCAAAATTATTTCTTATAATTTTGAGTACTAAAGGTTTAATCTTAAAAAATGTGGCCTAAATACAGCATTCTATTGATTTCACCTAAAATGCTCTCTTTAATTGTAGCAGGTGGCAGGACCGATGCCCGGTGAGACGTCAACAGAAACGAGGAGGGATGTGCTATGTCAATCCGGGAGTGAAGCGAGGTATGTAACTATTTACTATTTGTAATGAAATGCCTCTTTTTGCATATTCACCCCCAAAGTTGGGCTGATGCTGGTGGTTTTTGAGTCTAGAGTGTACTGAGGCCTGCTAACCAGACCTCAGTGCAAGTGTTCTGACTGTAACAAAGTATTTGTCCGATTGGCCTACACCCAATTAGTATAACTTTACTTTGTTTTAAGTTCCCAGACTATGGTAGCAGTGGTACCCAGGACCTGAAAGTTAAAATGTCACACGAAGCCTGCATCAGTTTTTGTGCCATCCTGGATGTGCCAACACGAAAACATGTCTCCGAACCTGCCACTGCAGGATGGCAGAAGAGTTTTAAACTGGTAACTAGACATTTCCATTTAAAATGGTCAGGCCCAAACCTCCTTTTTCATATATATTAGAACATTGTAATGTGGAGCACTCCATTGAAGACAATAGAGTGTTCCGTGCTTTTATGGGTCTGTAAAGGCCCTCAAAGCAACATTCCAATGTTGCTTTCTGCCCTCTAGTTGCAGAATGTTCAAATAGCCTTATAGTCCTTGATAGCTGGGCTATACCGGCTATTAAAATCCCACTCCCTTGTTAAAGGCCCTCGCCTTCTGCCCGGGCCTTTAACGCTGGAGCAGGCCTTTAATAGCCGGCATAGTCCGCTACAGTGGGCTATAAGGCAATATTAATCACCCTTACAAGAGGCCTATTGAATCCTCAGGCAGGGTCCTGTATATTGAAGAGTAGGACATGTATTTTTATATGTCCTAACAGTCAACCCCCAAAAGTGTAGCTTTTACAGCAGAAATGTTAGTAGCCCCATAGGCAAGTACAGGGTTACCGACTGAAAACTCAGATCTGCTAACTTCTGAATGGAGCTACTAAAGCTGATTCTGCTACGTAGCAAAATGATTGTTGCATTAACCCCAACTTGATGCCTTAATCATATGTAACTTTTTTAGAAATACAACTTTTACAAAGCTGCCACCTTGAAGCCAAAGTCTTCTCGTGGCCACTCATCGATTTTGGCTCCAAGAAAACCTTCTACCTTCAGGGGGAGAAGTGTTATGAATGACTCCCAGAAATATGAACAATGAAGGTCTGGCACTAGGAGAGGTGTCACCTCTCCCTGGCAGGAGGCCACAAAGGATGTGAGCCGAAAAGATGAGCTTTAAAGGGGAAGCTACCTTTAAGGGCAAATGTTGAACACACACCAGAGATGATGCTCTTTTGTTGAGGCAGGCAGTTTGGGATTGGGGACTGAGAGGGAAGACTAGTTCGAAACGGCTTTTTTTCCATGGGCGTGTAGCCCTCAGGTAGCCACACCTCTAGGGTAGGCTGCAAAGCTTCCTCACAAAATAAAATGATGTCCACAGAGGACACGGCCTGGTAGTTCGGGTTGGACTGTTCCGATGAGGAGCAGAGTTAAAACTGATTTACAAATGGCAGGGTCCAAACTGGGTTGATGTGGTGAGCAAAATAATAATGCATTAAACCCAGATCTGTGACTGGGGGTGAGTGTTTGAAAGATTTCAACACTACGTCCATCACTTTATTTTATGATGTCGATATGTAGGCCCTAAGTGGATAAGGGTATGTCTAGGCATGGGTCCTTTTGCTCTCTGTGCCACTGGATTCAAGCTAGCATGTCTGCTGAGGGGTGATACCCTGAACCCGGTCCCAGAATGCTTGTTTCCGGTCCAGAGAGAACCTGGCCTAGCAGTTTAGGCAGTTTGCTTCCAACAATGAGGAGCAGGGTCTAGACTAATTTACATATGGCAGGGTCCAAACTTGGGTGACATGGCAAGCAAAATACCAATGAATTCAACCCAGATCTATGACTAGGGGTGAGTGTTTGAAGAATTTTAACATTCCATCCATCATTGTATTTTCTGATATTGCTAGGCTACCAAGCTTCACACACAAGAGAGCGATCCTACCATCTTGGAAGTGGGCAGAATAGTGCACTCTGGGATAACTAGAATCTACGCATCACAGGAAGTTGCCAAAAGGTGAGGTGGATCATAGTAGCCCATCGGCTCCTAAGTGCTACTGCCCCTGAGGCTGCATTTTGGGTAAACTCCAGGACACCTGTGGCACTCAGACATCAGATCACACCTAGACTAGAGAGAGGGAGACTCACCGAATGACTGCCCTACTATTCCCTGTACTTTGTAAGAGCTGCTGCGTCAGCTGCTGGACTGCTCTTGATGATTCATGGGATAGCAAAGAAAGGACTGTGCCTGTGGTTCCTGGCACACGAAAAAGACCCATACAGAATAGATGAGGGGCAAGAGTCAGTTGCCTTACTTCCTGTTACAAAACAAATGGGGGCACCCAATACACTTCACTAGGACCTGGGGAGTGTTCAGTACAAGAAGGGAATGGTACCAGTGTAAACAAACGTATGCCTATAACATGAACATTAACATCACCTATTAAATCAATTGCAAACAATCTTCTTCATGCTAAACATATTTATTCATGTTAAACTTGTATTCTCATGTTCAAAAACACCACATTTGCCAATAACATTGTGAAAGGGGAAGGGAAGGATAAGTGCAGCAATGTCTGAAATTGAAAGTAAGTGAAAGAGTGAGGGCAGTGAACAATATGTACATCTAAATCATAAATGGCCTATCCAGCCTTATCCAAGGCTAACCTATTTACAAAACCATAATGTTTGAGAGGAAACGGTGAATCTATCACTGTCTTCCATATAAGGTAAATGAGAATAAAGCTGACGATGTTTCAACCCAGGGGTTGTGTGTAGGCAAATGTTGTTCTTACAGTAGGGTCTTCATCAGCACCGTGGGGTGGCACCCTGTGCCATTTTCGCTTATATGCATGACCGTGATAGATTCACTGTGTCCTCACAAACATTATGGTTTTGTAAATAGGTTAGCCTTGGATAAGGCTGGATAGGCCATTTATGATTTGGATGTACATATTGTTCACTGCCCTCCCTCTCTCACTTACCTTCACATTCGCACATTGCTGAACTTATCCCCTCCCTTCCCTTTTGGGGCACTTCTTCACAATTTTATTGACAAATGTGGTGTTTTTGAACATGAGAATACATGTTCAACATGAATATATATGTTTATTCTGAAGAGGATTGTTTGCAATTGATTTAATGGGTGATGTTGATGTTGATGTTACAGTCTTAAGTTTGTTTCTACTGGGACCATCTCCTTCTTGTACCGTTACTCCCTGTTACAGCACCAGTGCCATCAAAACTGAAAAAAAGCCTGGTCTGGCCAGTCAGGAGCTGCAGTCAACTAATTGCCACTGACTGCCGATATGCAGCCAGACAACCACGTGTAAAAGCTGATAAGTTGCACCCAAGTATGCTGGACGTGGGAGAATCATCGAAGTACAGTTTTGTTGCCCAAGAAAGGCACCAGCCTTAACCAAAGGGAAATGCTGGTTCTATTGTGATAGCAGGCCAGTAGTCCAGTGGCAACTACGCTTTTCATGGACAAAAGAGGACTTTGAGGGACATCGACCCCTTGTGGCCAAAGTCATCCCATCCAGACTGTGGACTGAGGAGTAACCCCAGGAAGGCCCCCTGTTGATGGCACAGGAGCATCAGAATCTTCAGCATCCTGCATCCCTTGCATCAGGAGCACTCTATTGAAGTCAAAACTGGAGCTGAACTTGTGAAAGCTTTGGTTCCGAAATAACCGTTCTTCTACTCCATATTGGCCTGCTGCCATTCCCCCTGTTGGATTTAGGCACCTAAAGAGGGCCAGAGTAGCCAAACCCAACTCTTTAAAGTTTTGCAAAGTTTCCAGAATGAGTGGATACTAATTCTTGTTCATGTTTTCGAGTGAAAAACGGAGATTTATGTTTTACTTAAAACCTGTATCTCCTGAACCCTCCAGAGGATTTTGTTCATTTTGGGGTCTAAAAAGTCATACAATTAAGGTCTATTTTTATAAATTGGTATAGGATTTATTTCCTGGTGCGTGAAAAGTCCCGCGCAGTGCTTTCAGGGTCCTTGAGCCGGGCAGCTTCGACTTTGGAGGCTCAACACTTTACCTCATTCATCAAAGTTGGATTTACAAGCGCAAGAGTGAGTGAGCAAGCAGGAAGCAGAGCGGGAGCCGAGAAGCGGAGCAGAGCGGCAGCGGCATTTGGCGGTATTTCGCGGGATCGGTGAAACTGCAAAACACCGTATTACCGCAACCCGCAACCCGCAATACCGCGGCAATATCGTGGCCAGGAAGCCGTGAAAAAATCCTGCTCTGGTGCCGCGGGAGAGCTCTGGTACCGCTGGAGAGCTCTGGCGCCATAGAGCTTAGGCACTCAGTTTAGCCGATCTAAAGAACGGAGCAGGGGCGTGCGCCTAGCTGATTGAGCCCCAGTGAGGTGCATGGAGCCTGAGGCAGCATTTGGTCATGGCGCCTTAAGCAGGGGAGGTGAGTGAGTCCCGTTTGAATTCAGAGAGGTGGTGGTGCCTGTGCATGGCTTGTGCTTGGCTTGGCCTGTGGTGCCGGTGGTGCCGGTGCGACTACTCTAGCTGCCACCTCCTGTTCATTTTGCTTCACTTTGCTTCACTTCACCTGTGCTTCTGTGCTGCTGTGGCAAGTGTCTGTGAGTTTGAAATAGTATGATCAAAGTTGGCCTTTGGCACTCCTTTTAAATCAATGTACTCTGCGTAGAGTTTGAAGATCAATAATGTTTTTCTACTATGGCGTGCTGTTCGGTGACTAGAGGCTGCCTGTCCCTAGGACAATGGGTGTTATGTAACAAATATGGTTTGTGATTTACACTATCACAACCGTACCAAACGCACAGCACTGGTATGCTTTTTTCCTCCTCTTCTTGATATTAAAAAACCTGAGTTTTACTAATGAGTTCTATGTTTATCAACAAGAAATGAATGGAATGTTGATGAAGTATACATCTTACAGAGATCATACTGAGGCAGTAACTTAAACATAATGACATCATGATAATGGTGATACACTCAGAACTTTGAAGTGGCTATTACAATTAATTTGAACATGAAGTGTGGTTAAAATATTTGTTTGTTTATTGTTTTTTACAGAGGCCCCTGAAGAAGGGACAACGGTCCCGAAATGCATCGGGCCAACTATTTCAACTATCGTCAAAAGACTCATAATGTTTGTATGAATGTTAATACAGTGCAGTAGAACAATATGTTTCTCACAATGAAGTAATGACAACGAATGTCCAAATTTGAAATTGGTTATGAATTCAATAACAAGAACATCATGTTGTTAATAAATGTGAAAATCACACGAGAACAGATTGTCAGTTTGAAAAAAATGTTTTTTAATATCAAGAAGAGGAGGAAAAAAGCATAACAGCACTGTGCGTTTGGTACGGTTGTGATAGTGTAAATCACAAACCATATCTGTTACATAAGTGTCTGTGAGTGTCTGAGAGGAGAAATACCGCTATGCTCACAGCTGCGACCTCTGCTGCAGTTCTAGTCCAGGATTTCACGCTCCTCGAGAGCCAGCGAGGGCTGCAGACGCTGGCAATGGCGAATGGTGGATGCGCGAAGGAAACTGACGAGCTGCTGAGTTAAGTTTTGTACTTACGGATTATCTCAATCTATCACTACGCGCCGCTGCCTGGTCGACTTCTACAGGGGGATATTTGACATTTCATATCCCATATTTCAAGAGCATTCCAGCGGTCGAGGCGGTGGTGGTAGTGGGTGAGAGGCGTAAGTCTTTATCCTATGTGTGAGATGACTTCCAGAAAATTACGCTCTGGATGCGTACTTACCTTATCTCCTAGCTGTATAAGGAAATTGAGGAGATCATATAGTGGAACTAAAAATTTACAACACCTTTGTTATAAATCCCAATCATCTATTACTGGTTTCTTTCGGAAAGCTCCCTTGACTGTTCCTGCTGAGGCAACATCGGGGCAAGACAGTTTGCATTCCAAGTTTACCTCAGCAACATCGCCCCTCCCATCTACAGGGGAAGCTCAGGGAAACCCTTATGGTTCCACGGGGGGTCTGATAATGTCCCAAGAAGGGGCAAGGGGCCAGATAAGATCAGGCGCCGAAGATGACTTAATTACCTCTTTTCCGATATATCTTCAAGGACAAACTTTGTCTCTGGCCCATGTGGTATTCAGTCAATCCAACGGTCCCAACAGTCACATCATAGCCTATATATCCCTTTGAATCCACCAGAAATGGAGTTTCCTGCCGTTGGTATACCCGTTGTTGAGGACGTTGCTTTTCACGTAGGCAAAGTAGGCATGAACTCGGATCATCCTCTTAACCAGCAGAATCAGCAATCCACTTAATTGAGCAGAAAAAAATCATACAGTAAGACCACGGGTGCATATGTTGCTCCTATGGAGGGGAACATCGGCAAGGGGCTCAGTGAAGAGGGTGTGCTTGGGTGTGTCGGAGGAACTCAGGAGGATGCCGGGAAGGATATCGTTGTAATGGTGGAAAAGGCTTCATTTTGTGGAAACCCTAATTTAAGGGAAGACTTTACGCTCCCAGACATTGACATTGAAGCTCAAACAAGGGGGTGGGGAGCCATCAGTGTACACCCCGTACACCCTGTGAAGAACCCTGTGAAGAACGGGTATCCAATGAGCAGTCTGGAGGAGAAGAGCACTTGCACTGTAAACTCCCCCCTCAGGCGTCTCTCTTTGCCCCTATTATATTGTAGCACAAGTCCCCTGAATGGTAATTCTGTGGAGTCCGTCTACGATTCTCATGATGCTCATGATGTTCATGATGTATTTTTGCCCTGCTCACAACCAAAACTGGGTAATGAGAGGGATGGTGTTTTTTCGGAATAATTCGTCTGTATTGAAAGACTTTTAAGCTCTATTTTGTCTTTATTGGAGAAATCTGTTTTTAGTTCAGATCATATGTTGGAAATGATCTCCGTAATGTTGTTTGAAGTACAAAAAGTAAATAAGTTGGGCACCATCATTCCCCCCTCTATTATACCTGTGCGATTGAACGAACAAACTGATGTTAGTCCCCTTTTACTTGTTCCCCATTACTTGCGTCTGTTCAAGCAGGTACACCTCTGCTCTCATTGTCCCCAATGGAATCTGCCTGTAACCTTGAAAATGAAGAGCTTTGTTTAATCTCACTTTTTGAGGAAGTTGCAGCGGGCCTTCCTCTGGGACATGTCCCACTAAAACTTTATCCTTTGTTTATAAAGGGGAAAAGGGGGGCCGGTGGAGCCACTGAGGAAGCAGAGAAAATCGAGGGTTATGTTGGGCAAAAAGGTGGGGGAGGGACAGAGGGGGAGGCCCCAACTCCATCTGCCCAGGGCCGGCTCTAGGCTCATGGTGGCCCTGGGCAAGGAGCATAGGTAGGGGCTCGGAAGAGGGTGTCCTGGTGGGGCGGAGCGCGCAGGCCAGTAAAGAGCGGAGGGGGTCAGGGTGTTTAGAAGTGGAACAGAGCCGGAGGCCGCCAAATCCCAGCCAGGGACCACCACGCAAATATGTATCCATCCTCAGAGGATTAAAATATTAAGGATATATATTGGCGTGGTGGCCCCTGGGGTTTGGTGCCCCTGTGCAGGTGCACAGCTTGCACATGCCTAGAGCCGGCCCTGATCTGCCTCACAGGCCCAACTTCCGAACTCTTTTGCGAACTTGGGAACAAAAGCAGGGAAGAGGGGAGGGCTTGCTACAAATTGCAAAGGGGAAAATAGGAGGAAGAAACAAAAAAGGATAAGATGATTTCCTAAATAAAAAATGTAAAAATTAAATTTTCCACAGATCCCAGATAGCCAGAATGTTGCTCAGACTGCAACTGAGGAGGGTGCTTCCAAACTGTTAATCGGGGAAGGTGCTCCCAGGAACCCCGTTACAACACCTTTGTCTCCTAATGGGAGAGTAGGGGCCACTGGAGCAGTAGTGGCACCATCAAGTCCTCCGCTGCAGTCCTCTTTAGTACCTCATCCTCTTCAGCTTAGTGAGGGGGATGATCCCTTGGGGAGGAGAAAAATACTGAGAGGAGACCCGATATTTCAAATATGGTCCACCGCTCGGGGGGTTGGACCAGATGGTAATCTAGAGGTGGGGTCTTACACGCAAATCGAGTACAATGCGAAGGTACAGGCGGTTGATAATGGTGATAGGGTGCCTCTATGGATTCCCCAAAGAGATGCCGTAAAGAAAGCCAATATGGTGCAGACTGTCTCATCGCCCATAGGATTTTATCTGGTTATTTGAGACTGAATCTGATCCGATAAATAGAGGACTCATTCTTACATTTTTCTCTGAAATAGAGGCATTGAAGTTGTTAGATAGCAGGGATATTCTAAATGTGAATATTATTCAGCATGAGAATGTTTCCTTCTCCAGAGTCACCTTCTGTTCTTCGTTAGTGGCCAACTTAGCCATACAGAACTGTGAGCACTTTTTAAAACGAGGGTTAGATAACATTTCTGTGTCAAATTCTGAGGATTATTCTACCAGGTGTAGTACAATCCTACGCTCACAAGACCTGAGGCTGGGTAATTCTGTGGTGTTGGATGCTATGAGCCCCGACTTCGAGTTTCCCATGGGCAACGCTAAAAATATTATGGTCTCACTAAATAAACAGGGCAGATCAATAAATTTGGTGTCTGATTCTGTAGTCGTGCGTCATTCCCCTAATAAAGAAGATGACTTAGCCCAGTGGAGTTGGGTGGCAAAAACCCTGAACACCAACTGTCCAGAGGTAGAAAGAAGTGCTCCTCTGAGGTAGCCAGGGGGGGCTACTTCTCTCCTGGAATATGGCTGGTCTGGGGCATGATGAGGAAAAATTGAATTATTTAAAATCTTTCAATCCTCTGATTATATGCCCACAAGAGACTTGGGCCTGTAAAGATTTTGATTGTAATGTTTTTTTTACTTTCTCTTGCTACACTAAGCACTCTGAAAGAGGACATGCTAGTGGGGGGGTCTCCATTTTGATTAAGAATAGTATTAATTGGAATCAGAAACTTTTTTACCATCCATCAAATCTTTGCATTTGCCTGAAGTTGGCATGTTTGGGAGAGTTTGGTAGGTCTACCTTCTTCCTGGTGGCAAATCTCTATATCCCCCTAGGGAAAATTACGACTATTTGTTGAGTTCACTCTTTTTATATATTATTGAGATAGCCACCATGGAAGAATGCCCTCTAGTGGTATTAGTGGGAGATTTAAATGCAAAAATTAATTCATCGCAAGTAATATTTGCTAACCCTGACAAAGAGGAAATCTGGCTTATTCCCGAATCTTTTTTACAGGAAAAAATAAAAACGGACAAACGAGGATTCCTTCTGCTTGATAGCATTGGAAGCGTAGACTTGGTCATCCTAAATGGGAGGATGCCAATCGACAAAACAGCTCAATTTACCTTTCATTCTTCTCGTACACAAAGCCTATTGGACTACGTAGCCATTTCTTACCAAATGTTTGGGGCCTGTGAAAATTTAGTGGTTACCCCATCAGTATGGAGCGATCATAGTGTAATAAGCCTGACTTTGGCCTTTAACCTACCTGCACTGAATCGAGGGCACTTGTGCCAGGGCTCGATTGCCTTTAATAAATCTAATGGTCGTTCATTCTGGACACAAACAAATACCGTTGAGGTAGGTGCGATAGTGAAAAAAACTTTCCCAGATCAGCATGGCAATGTCCCCTCAATATCATGCAATTCTTTGATCCACAAATGAGGGAGATAAACAATTTAAGCTCAGTATCCTCTGGCCGACGTAGAGTAAATCAGGTTCCCCCTATCCTGAATGCCTTAAACTATGAAATTAACAATTTAGTTCGGAAGCAATATAAACAATTTTCTACAGGTGTGCAACAGGAAATTAATCCCCTAAAGTGAGTTAGAGGCCGTTATAAATTTAGAGTAAAGAGAGACAAGATGGATGCCCAATGGATAGGATCGAGAGAAGCAGCGAGAGCCAAAGATTCCAAAAAGTACTGGCACCTGATCGCAGAGTATTGTGATTCTAGACAGAGGGCACTCCCCATTCCGATTCCAGAAAGTGAGTGGGTCGACTATATTTCATTACTATATAAACTTAGCAGCTCAGTGTCTTTTCAGATGCCTGTAATAGAGGAGGCTGTCTGTGTTGATTATGGTCCCCCGTCAAGGGCTGAAGTGATGGGCTATATAAAGAACGCTAGAACCTCCGGTGCACAAGAACCGGATGGTATACCAATTACGCTAATTAAAAAGGATCCGGCTGCATGGGGAACCTTCCTGGTGCCATTGTTTAACTTCTGCTTTCAATCGATTAGTATTCCCTCCTCTTGGAAGGGGAGTATCATAGTTCCGTTGTATAAAAAGGGCTCAAAAAGGTCACCTACTAGTTTCACGCTGCTAGACGCTGCAGGTAAATTATTTGCAAAAAGTATACTTCAGCATCTGCAGCAGTGGGCCCAAGACCAGAACATCTTACCGCCAGAACAGGCAGGTTTCAGATAGAACCACGGACTGCTGGATAACATCGCGGCCGTTCAGACCATCGTAGTGAAATATGTTTTCTCAAAAAGTATGTTATCTACACAGCTTTTATTGATTTCTCCATGGCGTTTGATAAAGTGTATCGTCAGACGCTGTGGAGAAAGCTCTCTCATCTTGGTATGACATACCATCTCCTGGGCCTCATAATAGAATTACACACAGACACTTGGTGTCAAGTGATGATGGGTGGATCGCAGGGGCTTTCCCGTATGATTAATACACATAATGGTCTTAAGAAGGGTTGCCTGTTGGCCCCTCTTCTGTTTTCTTTTTATATTTATGACCTCCCCGAGAAATTAAACTCAGTGAAGGGGGACGCCCCTAGAATTGGTACAATGTCCATCGGCTCCCTACTATATGCAGATGACGTTGCAATTTTTGATTTAACCCCCATCGGCTTGCAGCGTCGTCTGGATGCCTTGACTAAATATGCGGAGGACCATTATTTGAAAATTAATATTGCTAAAAGCAAAATCTTAGTCTTTCGCAAGAAAGGTTCTAGAATAAAGAAAGGATATAAGTGGCTGTTGGGGCAGAAAGAACTCGAACTGGTTAATACGTATCTGTATTTGGGGAAGGTTTTTTCAAAAGACGGGCATGACTCAGAGCACATCAAAAGGTGTGTTGGTAAGGCCGCCTCCCAGGCTGAAGCTCTAAATGGATTTTATAAGATCTGTGGGAGGCGTCATTTCAATCACGTTCTGACAGTATTTAAGGTTAAAATCCCCCCAACACCAACGTATGCTGCAGAAGTTTTGGATATGATTTACTGGCTTTCTTTTGACAAGGCTGAATGCCGTTTTTTCCGTCAAATTAGTAATTGAAATTCTTTGGCTGCCCCACATGTTCTTCGCTTGGAATTCCATTTAGTTTCTTCTTATATTTCTTCTTTGGCAGCAGTCCTGAGGTGGGGGAACTCCCTCTTTTGGGGGGACGAGGGCACCCTAAGGGCCGCCTTGAAGTTGGAAATTTTTGCAAAATTAAAAGTTAAATCAGCTATTTTTAGATCATTCGCCCATGCTAACCATTTATTTGGGCTTAATTGAAATTGTGATTTACCCATGCCAAAACTTGTATTGAAGTCATTTCTAAAGAAGTCAGTAAGCACGACTAGTACAGCAAGAGATATAGCTTTAAGTCACCTTAAAGCCCGCAATGAGGGGATCTGTGTGAGTGCGACGGGGAGTAGACCCCAGCCCTATCTTTCATTGAACGTCCCACACGGAATCAGAAGGCTAATACTACTCTTAAGAACTAACCTGTGTGAAGTAACGGCATTTGGGAAAAAACTCCTAGAGAGGAGAGAATTTGTGAACTGTGCTGTTCCCAAATACAGGACCTCAATCATGTGCTATTTGTGTGTCCAGAACTTCTAAGAGCAAGGCAAATGTTTTTTGAGACCCTTATTTATCAATGTAATATTCATTTTGCTCAGGAAGCCCGCTATTTTGTGTTGTTCCCTCCAAATGAAATGATTTGCCATAGATTATTTAAATTTTTTAAAACATTCCTGGCTATTTATTAGAATTTCCTTTTTTTTTGTTTAGTTGGTATGTGTAATGTTATGCTGACTGCTTAAGGTAGAATTTTGTATTTTTTATAAAGCATGTTTCTTTTATTGTATTGGTGTATTTTTGTGGACCTCCATTGGAGTTCCGTAACAAATAAACTAATTGAATTGAATTGAATCATGGTGCGTGACTTTTTGTATTCCATTCTTTTGAAACTCCTAAATGCTGTACACTGGTTCCTTTGTATAAACCGTACTGCTTGAACCCACAGCTATACAGGGTTGAGCTAAGGGTTAGTAATAGAGTCTGATTGAACCCAGGTTGGTTTTGTGAATGTATTCCATAGTGAGGTCACACAACTACACTACATAATACACCACATTTCCTCACAGTTCTCAATTGTTAACGCACTGACATTTACACTTTACAAATATGAGACTTTCAGGTTGCAACTCTTACTGAACTAATCTTTATTGATAGTTAATTAAACACATATCAATACAGAAATATTACATTGTAAGAATCCAACCATGGCCCATATTACTTTAAAAGCACATTATTCAAGGGTTAGCCCTCAAAAGGTATACATAAATTTGACAAAAGTAACATTTTTCACACTATAATTTGGACCTAAACGGTCTCATAAAATTGAAAAACCTACTCAGCAGTAAGTCACAAATGTGAAGACTTAATCTTCTTCTCGATGGTCTCCTCTTAGATGAGCAAATTCAGATGTAAGTCTTCTGTAGACTACCAGACCATTGTTAAAGCCCCCCGCTTTAGCAGCTACACCGGGGGTGAAGTTTTTCATCAGCCTCATCTGCCTGCAACTCAGCAGACAAAGGCTCATAAATACCGTGAAAGGATGTGTGGGTGTGTGAGTGGATGGGTGAATAGATGAGTGACTAAAAAGGCAGACGGGTACATGAATGGATGAATGGATGAAATGATGGATAGATGTAAGGCCGGATGACTAAAGAATGGATGGATGAATGAAATGGAGGGTGGGTGAATGAATAAAAACGGTGGACAGATGGATGACTGAAAGGTTGAATGGATGATGAGAGAAAGTATGTATGGGTGCATGAATGAGTGAAAGTATGGATGGCTGAGCTAAATGTCGGGTGGATGTATGGATTCAAAGAATGGATGTTGGTCATCATGACCCCCCAACTGTAGTAGCTACAGTGGGGTGAAGTTCTTGATTGGCCTCTTCTGTCTGCAATTTGGCAGGCAAGAGTGAGTGATAGGATAGATGGAAGTGAGTGAAAGGTGTATGGATGGGTGAGTAAAAGGATGCATGGGTAGATGGATGAATGTATGAATGAAAGGATGGATGGATAAGCAAAAGAAGTTAAGGATGAGTGAAAGGGAGGGTGGAAGTATAGATGAAAATATGGATGGATGAGAGAAGGTTTGGATGGATGAGTGAAAGGGGCAGGATGGATGGATAAATGGATGAGGGAAAAGATGGATGGGTGGGTGGATAGATGTGGATGGATGAGTGAAAGGATAATAGGTAGGATGGAGGGTAGCTGGATTGATAAAAGAGTGAAAGGAAGGGTGAGTGAAAGAATGGATAGATGAGTGAAAGGGAAAGTGAAAGGATGGACAGCTGAAGGAAAGTGTGGATGGATTTACAAGTGAAAGGATAGGTCGATGAGTGAAACGCCAAATGGATACATGAATGAGTGAATTAATAGGTAGATGGATGAATGAAAGGAAGGATGGATGGAATGAATGGGTAGATGGATGGATGGAATGAAAGGCTGGGTGGATGAATAAGCAAAAGGATGTGTGTATGAATTACTGAAAGGATGGATGAGTGAAAGGGTAGGTGGAGACATGGATAGGTGAAAGGGTAGATGGAAGGATATCTAGATGGATGGGTAGGTTTAATGGATAGTTTTGGAGATTAATGGATAGGTTTGGATGTGTATGGGTGGACGGCAGGAATAGTGAAAGACTGATGTGTGAAAGAATGAATGCATGACAGAATATAAAGGTGAAATGGTAGAGATCAGCAGGTAGATGGACGAATAAAAGGATGAATAGATAGATGCTTGGAAGAAAAAGACAAGAGAGCTCTTCTGGGTCAGGTTGTGATCACTTAATTTGTTTCCTTGGTGCCATAAGAGCTTTGGTTTGGAGTGGGGGTGTTAGAAATGGGGGTCTCTAGTTGGCAATGGTTTACGCATTTGCCCAAGTAGGGACCCTTCTTCCTAGTCAGGGTAAAGGGGACACTCTTCTAAAATAAGCCCTGCTCACCCCCTTGGTAGTTTGGCATGAGCAAACCAGCTTATCTCAGAGGCAGTGTGTAAAGCATTTGTGCACACATACAGTAATATAGTGGACACCACACCAGTTTAGAAAAAAATGCAATCTTTATCTAAACCAAACAAGACCAACACAACAAAAATCCACAATAAACTTACCAAGAAGTGACTTTTAGAAGGTAAAAACAGTTCTGTCCACAGCAAAGTATAGATGCAACACTTTCAACACAAAGTACCTTGGATGCGTAAAAATCATAAACAAAAACAGCTGCAGGTAAGGTGATGTTTTGGTTCCTTATTCTCAAGGAAGGTGATGCATTGGTTCCTTACTCCAGTGGGGGCGATGTGTCGGTTCCTTACTGAAGTGGGGGGTGATGCGTCATTTTCTTACTGGGCTGGTGGGTGATGCGTTGGTGTGTTACTGTGGCCCAGGCATTGATGTTGACTTGGCACCCAAGTGCAATGTGTGGGGGTCAGGGATGCATTGGTTTTCGATGCGGTGGCAATTGCGCTGAATTGGTCTCTACAGTCGTAGTCCCACGATGCGTCGGTTCTTGCAGCTGAACCGCAGGGCCTACCTCGGAATCGGTGCGGTGATCTTGAACTTCAGAGATCGGTGCACAGGATTTGGCATGTGTTAATTTCTCCAGCCGCAGGCAGGCGCTGCGTCAGTTTCATCAGCTAGGCAATGACGATGCATGGAAATTCTTCCCGCACAGTGGTGATGCATCGGAAAGGGGTGCAGATGAGTTACGCTTCTCTTAGTTGCGTTTTTTTCTACCTCCCAACAGGAGGAACAACCTCCAGAGGCCCAACAGAGTAACAGGCACCTCTTGACAGGTCAGACCTCCCAGGCAGAAAGTTCAGGGGAGCTGGTAGTGAAGTCAATGTGTGAGACTTCGGAACAGGAGGCAAGGTCTACTTCAAGCCTTTGGAGATCTTTTTCAAGCAGGATACACAGCACACAGCAAAGTATTTGTCCTCTCTTTGGTAGAAACAGCCACTGCAGGCCAACCCCAAACAGCACACAGCAAAGGGGCAGTATTTCTCCTTCAACTTTCCCAGCTTTTCTCCTTGACAGAGGTCCTTCTTGAGTCCAGAAGTATTCTAAAGTTCTGGGGTCTGCCCCCGATATTTATATCCCATTTCTATTTGTTCTCTTGTGGCAAAGAGGCTCTTTGCTCAGTCAAAAACAGCTCTTTCCTCTCTGGTCCAGCTACCTGGCAGGAGGTGGAGACAGCATTGTGTGAGGCAGACTGGGCCCATTCAGGTGAAAGTAAATTGCCTCCCCCTACTCTAAATGCAGTCCAGGTGTATTCAGCCTAGCTCTGACTCATCCTGGAAAGGCAGTACACACCTCAACCCCCCCAGTGGCTGTCTACAGTGAATGCACACCCTCAACCGCTGCCACTCCAAAGCCAGACAATCCACAAACCAGCGGAGGCAAACAGGATGGCTAAGAAAGAAAATACCTAATTTCTAAGAGTGGTGTTTTTAAACACAGAATGTAAAAATCATCCTTCCTAAAAGGTGCATCTTTATATTCTTAGTTCATGCATACTAAACTTCACCTTCCCATCTTGTCCCAATGGGAAGTTATACTTATAAGATGTTATAAGTAAACTCAAATTCTATCCTGTGGGACAGGTAGCCTTTCAACAGTGAAAAATGAAATGCACTGTATTTCACTATCAGGACATGTCACACATATCAGTACATGTCCTGCCTTTGACGTACACTGCACCCTGCCCACGGGGGTACCTTGGGCACACCTAAGGGGTGCCTCACATGTAATAAAAGAGAAGGTTAGGGTGCACTTCTCAGGTCGACATGGCAGTAGAGACTGCACACAGACACTGCAGGGGCAGGTCTGAGAACCCTTTGCAAGGCTGCTTGTGTGGGTGGCACAATCAGTGGTGTAGGCCAACTAGCAGCATTTGACTTACATGCCCTTGGCACACACAGTACACTGTATCATATGCACTTTAGCACTTATTAGCAGTGGTAAAGTGCACAGAGTACTAAAACTACAAAACCAGGGTCAAAAACAAGGTGCCAATAAGCAAAATGCCTGGGGGTAAGTCCACTGGGAAAGCCAGGTCTAACACAACCCACTTCCAGCTTAAATCCAGGGTAGACTAATCATCCATTCAAGAAATCTTTATTTCGGCAATGTACCATAAAAGTATACAAAAGCACATAAAAGCAGTAGCAGTAGATGACAATTTCAATTGATTATAGCAAAAATATTTACCAAAGCATTTTCCAGATGGACACAATTAAACAAAATTCATATAGATAAAAGAGCCGCTTTAAAAAAGAGAACAATACATAATTTGATAAAAAAACAGTAAAAATGTATGAACAGACAGTGTTAATCCTATTAGCTGCCAATCCATACTGAGGCTCTAGCAATTAAAAATCTGCGCTTGTGCCACATTGCTACCAGAAATTGCGAGACAGCAAATACAATGGGTCTAGTTGTGTCTGATTTTAGCACCCTGAAATGCATGCATACATTGCAGAAAACCCACATTTTTACACAAAGGTGCGAGACAGTACTTCCTAGGCTTGTGGTACACTGGACAAAAAAAGAGAACGTGCAGATCAGTTTCAGTGTCACTATTACAACCAGGACAATTTTTCAGAGCTGGAAATGACCACCTACTAGTAAAGGCTCGCAAAGGTAGAGCACCATGTCTCCCTGTACATACAATTCTTTTGCTAATAAAGGATATATGTCATCCAGAAAGTGCTGAAAGTAATAAAAATCTTTGACCAATAAAAAAGCGGGTAAAGGGCAACTTGGAGATTGCATAATGCAGCAAAATTGCGAGACAGCAAATACAATGGGTCTAGTTGTGTCTGATTTTAGCACTCTGAAGGCATGCATACATTGCAGAAACCCACATTTTTACACAAAGGTGCGAGACAGTACTTCCTAGGCTTGTGGTACACTGGACAAAAAAAGAGAACGTGCAGATCAGTTTCAGTGTCACTATTACAACCAGGACAATTTTTCAGAGCTGGAAATGACCACCTACTGGTAAAGGCTCGCAAAGGTAGAGCACCATGTCTCCCTGTACATACAATTCTTTTGCTAATAAAGGATATATGTCATCCAGAAAGCGCTGAAAGTAATAAAAATCTTTGACCAATAAAAAAGCGGGTAAAGGGCAACTTGGAGATTGCATAATGCAGCATTAAGTTTATCAGCACAAAATATTTTTGTGAGTTGGGTATGTGAGATCGTTTTACAACCCCTCTCAGGGTCAGACCATAGAACAGGTACTCCTAACCTTGTACATTCATTCTTTATAAATATGAGCCAGGGAATTTTCCCTGCACTCGAAAAGGTCAGTTTTTCTTTGAGTTCCTGCCTATAGTTCGACAGCTCCGGTTTTGCCCAGAGCCTGCGCCAGAAGCTAAGAGGCATTAGCGCTAGCTCTTCATGAATTGGTCTGACCCCCAGGTCGAGCCTTGGAGGAAGAAGTGGAGTACTAGATGTAAATGCTAGCAACTGTCTTAAAAATTTATTTTCTGTCTTGGTAATTTTGGTCCTGCAAGAATGTCCTCATAGTTCGCCGCCATACATAATCGCACCCCTGACTTGTGATTTGTAAACCTCCAACGGTGGTCCAACAGGTTTAATAGTGGACTTATTGGATAGCTTAAGAATTCCACCTGAGAGTTGGGTCAATTTTAATTGTGTCTTAATTTGCTGGGGGCCCCATGTCAGGTTCTCATTAATAGTGACCCCTAGATAGTCAAAAGTAGATACCCTTTCAAGCCTTGTTGTTCCTAGACTTGGGTTTGGCCGATGGTTGCGGGGGGATTCAAGATCATAAATTTGGTTTTAAGAGAATTGATCTCCAGTTCCCAACCGCTCAGAATTATTCAAAGCCATCCAATGTGCGCTGTATGCCCATTGGGGCATAGAGGGCGTCGTCGGTGAACATAATTGCAGGGATCCTACTACCAGCCATCTTCGGAGCATCGTTGTTCTGTACTCCTTTCGGGTGCCTGTTTACCAGGTTGACATAGAGGCAAAACAGAATAGGTGCAATCACGCAGCCCTGCCTTACCCCCCTGCCAACGGGAAATCGAGATGTCAATGCACCATTTTTCCCACATCTAACTTGGGCGAAGTTCGCCTCATGTAGCCTCATCATGGCGGACAGAAGATGTACCGGGATACCCAGTTCAAGGAGCACGGTCCAGAGTTTCCCCCTAGGAACTAAATCCAAAGCAGAGTGGAGGTCGACGAATACCATATAGAGGCTGCCACCCTCTATTATCACCGTTTTCCAAAACAAGAGTAATAAACGAAAGATTTGGTCCACGTGGAGGTATTCTTCCAAAACCTTGCTTGATACGGGCTAAGAATTGTATGCTGCTCTATCCAGTCCTGTAGTCGGTCCAAAATGAGTCTCGCAAAGATCTTCTGGGGGACATCAATGAGGCTGATGGGTCTGTAGTTGGAAGGGAGCAGAGGAGAGCCCTTTTGAAAAATGGGGACAATCTCTGCGCCCAGCCAAGTACAGGGCACCGCCATGCCTCTCAGGACCGCATTAAAGAGGATCTGGAAGTATGGTCCCCAGATTTTCGGCTCCTGCTTAAAGAGGTCACCCGGAAGTTTGTCCAGGCCTGGGGCTTTGCCTGTGGTGAGTGTGGAGATAGCATTACAAACTTCCGCCACTGTGACCTCGATCACCTCTGAATGTGGAGTGAAAACTAGCTGAGTAAGTGTATTTTCAAGGTCATCTGGGAGGCCCTCAATGGAATACAGAGCCCGGTAGTGGCTTTCCCAGACTTCTGCTGCTATGTTAGGTTCAATGGCTGCTTTCGGCTCGCTGCAGCCATTAATTATGGAAAAACAGTGGTTCCAGTGGAGTAAGAAAGTTACTTTTTGTAGTAAGAGTAATGCTTAATAGCAGATAGAAACCAAGGGTTTCGGGCAATGACAGGGAGAAGGCACAAGACACGTAGTGAGTAACAAAGATAAGTTTATATTTACAGAAATAGATCAAAAAATATATATACAATCATACACGTAATCACAGTGTAATAGTGTCCCAGGTGTAACATAAAGAACCAACATTAGCCTTATAATTGTGACTTAGTGTGACAGTATTTACATGGTTTCTTGGATCAATAGTACTAAGAAAGCGACCAATATCAACATTTAGACAGAAATCACCAACACTCCATACAATCACGAGTGCCATGTGTGTGTGGTTCGCTTTCTATTTTCGTCGACGGCGTTTCGACCCTATGCGTGATGGAGGGTCTCATCAGGACTGAAAATGCAGGGACATCTAAGGAATAAGAAGGAGTATGTGTAAATGTAGGACCATAGGAGATAACTAGCAATAAATCTATAGAATTCTATCAAGGGCAGAATACCTAGATCTGGCAGTGCTGAGCCACATGGGCATGGGATGTGAAAAAGTGAAACCCAGTGAGGAAGAGTAAAAAAGTTACTCACAGTGAACCCAGCCGGGTTCTTTGTGGTTAAGATTGGATGAGGGGGGAAAAAGGGAAAAGGCTTAATCAGAAACAAGATCATGTAATGCTGCAGGCAGATACAGTGTACATCTTTCGGGGTGAGGAGCAACTTACCACTGTCGTGGGTAACTCAGTGGCGCTGGATCTATGCTCTTGGTGGAGCTTCGGTAGTGTGCACGCCAGTAGTTGTGCACCACAGGTAGAATGGCGGGGAGTCCAAGGGGTGATACCTGTGCAAGGAAGGAGCCGTTACAAAAATGATCTGTATGCGTGATCAGGCAAGGGCGGGTGGCAAGGGTTGGCAGCGGGTGGCAAAGCTCTCACCTTTTGGACGGCTTGATGGCTCAGGGAAAGACGCGCGGCAGTCTGTCTCCTCACTGATTGATAGTACAGTAGCTGGCGTCCTCGCCGAGCTACCGTATTATCTGTGAAACATGCGCAGACCAAGTTAGCAGAAGACGGCAGGTTGATGACTGACAGCCCTGTCTGGAGCACCGATTGAAAACTTGGATTAAAAGCTTGGGCGTGTGATCTATGTAAGGGTCCTAGAGACAGTGTAGTCAGGCAAGGTAATTGGGGCGTTTAGGTTTAGAATGTAGAGCCCTCCTTGCTTAAAGGTTAGTATGCGGAGCAATTTGACTGGATCTCCCGCAAGGTACAATTAAAGCTGATATGCTACATATAAGTTACGTAGACTTAAACATTATACCATTGACATAGGTGAGGCAATGCTGAGAGGACAATACCTGTGTGGCAACTATTTGCGGCATGTAACAGTATTGTAAGTGTGCAGCTTTACATATGCTAGGCTAGACAATTCTTTCGTTCGACATCAATTACTTAAGGCGGGGTGCAAAGTACTTGATGGACAATTTACAAAAACAGTGCAGTTCAAAATGCAATACACACAAGTACAAAATATCGTAGATACTGAAATCAGATAGAAAATCTGGATGTCATACATGTGTTCTGTACGTATATGCAAATGTTCTTATAAGCAAATGGGATACTGAGAACTTCTACAGGCCCACCAAGAAAGCTGGTAGGAACTTAGTGGTGACAGAGTGGAGGGTTATCTGAGTGTGGTTACAAAACCGCACCATTCCTCTGCGGAGTTAAGTCCTTTGTTGATTGAGTCGATTTTGTCAATCCAATGACATTCACGCCGATGCAGGATTTGGGCAATGTCTCCTCCTCTTTCTGGGATTTTGGCATTATCAATGACCTGCCATTTGATTTCTTCTGCGGTGTGGCCGGTGTACCTTTTGTACTAAATTGCCAGAAAGAGGAGGAGACATTGCCCAAATCCTGCAACGGCGGGAATGTCATTGGATTGACAAAATCGACTCAATCAACAAAGGACTTAACTCCGCAGAGGAATGGCGCGGTTTTCTAACCACACTCAGATAACCCTCCACTCTGTCACCACTAAGTTCCTACCGGCTTACCTGGTGGGCCTGTAGAAGTTCTCAGTATTCCATTTGCATATAAGAACCGTTGCATATACGTACAGAACACATGTATGACATCCAGATTTTGATATTGGTCGCTTTCTTAGTACTATTGGTCCAAGAATCCATGTAAATACTGTCACACTAAGTCACAATTATAAGGCTAATGTTGGTTCTTTATGTTACACCTAGGACACTATTACACTGTGATTACGTGTATGATTGTATATATATTTTTTGATCTATTTCTGTAAATATAAACTTATCTTTGTTACTCACTCCGTGTCTAGTGCCTTCTCCCTGTCATTGCCCGAAACCCTTGGTTTCTATCTGCTATTAAGTATTACTCTTACTACAAAAAGTAACTTTATTACTCCACTAGAACCACTGTTTTTTCATATAAAGTACTTACCCTGGTTCCTTAGTGAGTAGGGTCCCCTTGTCTTCCCTTTCAATTGTTAATTATGGACCAGAATTTCTGAGAATCTTTGGTTGCCATCGCAAGAGATAGACTTGACCACTTGTCATGGGCCCACTCTTCCTTCGCATATTTATAATGTGCTCTCCTAGCTTTAACCCCTTAAGTGCTGCCGTCGGCCAACGGTCGTCACGGGCACTACCTCCCCAGTGCTGCGTGCGACCGCTGGACGTCCAGTTCAGCACCGGATAATGGACAGCGCAGCACTGGGGAGGTTTGTTTACTAGCTCCCAAGTGGTTAATTACAGTTTTGTTATTATTTTTTATGGCCTGTACTAGCTCTGATTTGGCTTTCCTACAGGCTGTATTATACCAGGAACATTGTTGGACCCTTTTTGCCTTCTTTGACACCCGAGGGATAAGTACCTCTGCCAGGTTGGATACTAGATCCACATGGAGAGCCTCCAACTTGGTTAAATAATCAGGGGACAGTAGTTGAGTAGTTAGCACAGCGACGTCTAGGAACAAGCAAACTATCTGACTATATAATTTTCCTAGTTGTTCCGGGTGTTCCATTAGTTTGTGCCATCTTACTCTACGTCTGTCATTAGACAGGGTAAGCCTAGCGTCGGTTTCCCCAGAAGCTGAGGTGCTGCTCCTGCTGATATTGAGCGCGCCCAGTTCTAAAATTAGGGCATTATGATCACTCTCAGCTCTTGTGATGACAATAAAGTCTATAACCTTTGGCCAACACCGTGTTTCGGCCAAGATATAATCAAGACGGGACATATGTCCAGGTTTATTAAAAGTACATTTAGCTGGGGTGTCCGAGGGGGTGCGGCCATTGCATGCTCGTAGGGAATGGTTTAAGGTTAAGGCCATGATCTGGATGGCTAGCGGAGACCATGCCCTGGGGGATGGGGCCTGGGTTGGAGGTATTGACCAGTAGTCATCCTCTGCCAATAGGACATCATCCTTCATACCCTCTAGAGGCTCAAAATGGCAATTCAGATGGCCCCCCACCAGAAGGTGAGTGTCACGTGGGATTGTTAAAATAAAGCGGGACAAATCCTCAATAGTGCTGGACTCACTAGCTATACTTACAGGGCGAGAGTAGACGTTAATTAGGGCAAGCTTAAAAGCATTAGGCCATGCAAGGACTACACATTGAACGTCTTTGGAATGGGTATTTATGATTTAACAGTACAACCCAGATGGGAAACGACCCAGATAGTATGGCCTCCTGATGGGCAGCCTCTCCCTCTCAATACAGCCAGCACGAAAAATGAAGCAAAACCCACGCGGTATTGCTCCGTTCGAGCCCAGGTCTCTCTGAAGAGGCACACATCATTTTCATCCATGAAGGATCCCCATTCGGGGCAAGTCAGTTTATTGGGCTAACCTGCATAATTCCATGATAATATTTTAAGTGTGTCTGTCCTATGGCCCGGGTCCCTGCACTTGAGTGACTCCATATTACCCCCATCAGTCAGACTCATTTTAGGTAATGAGGGGTGCGGTGAGTTGTCTTCTACCGGTGTATCTACTACAGGGTCCTTTCTTCTACCAGTGAATGGTGGGCTATTAGTTTGAATAGCTGAAGTCAATGTATTCACCATACTTCTTCCAAGAGTCTGTACCCCTATAGTGCTTGAAGATTTTCCTTTTGATTCGTTACCTCCAATAGCCCTTGTTTGCTCCAGGACTGCCCCAGTTGTACCCCCTTGGTTGGGCTGCAGTCAATCCACCATATCCAGGCAAATGTATCTGTTTTGTAGGCTGATAGCAAAAGGTGGAGGAGGTTCTCCAAGCCTGCCCTTATTTTTCCCACCCCCTATTGAGGGCCCAGCTAAATTCCAGACTTGTTCAGTATTTAGCCTGTGGCACAGGGGAACAGGAGGATAAAAATACGACAAGAGGAGTGTCGCAGGGATTCTGTTCTCACACAGAACTGTGCATAGAGACTTGGAACCTCAGTGAATTAGGGTGTGCCAAAACTCAGCTTAGTACCCAAAATCCCCTACCAGACTAGCAACAGTATCTCATTGGTTCTTACACACTCCCAATGTTTAGACAAACCAGAACATGGACTTAGAACACCTCAGGTAACGTGGAACACATGAACACTCTTTCGTTATACAATCATATCAATCCAGAACAAGGAGTAAATGAGGATGCGTGCACATTTGAAATGTTTATTTTCTAATGCAGTGTTCTCAAGCGCAGTATCTTAGCTAATACAAGCAAACATATTATAAGAAACAAAGTAATCAGCATAGTTACTAGTCCATAGAATACAAAGGGTAAACGCATGGTAAAATGCTAGAGGGAAGAAGGCTAAAAGACAACTAATTCTCACCCTCCCTTGCTAGTATATTATATTATATCTAAGAAGGTCTCTTTGGGTTTTAGCAGGGCGGCCCCATACCTCTGATCCTAGTGGTAAGGGATCACATCATCTTCCACCAGCTCTCTACATGCGAAGCATCATCAAATGTGTGTGTATGCTCTGTGCGTTGCAATATAAAACGCGCCTAAAGCCAGAATTTGGCCGCAGCTGCATGTATGTTATGTCTAGAACGTGCGAAGATCAAACCTCACAACAACCACTGTGTTGAACTAACCTTGAAGGCCTCGGCAGTCACTGTACAGACATAGCTTACCAAGCAAAGCTGATACTAAGAGCAAAACATATTATTCTCGTGTGAAGCAAAATATTCCACTGGGCAAAAAGCTCTAATAACAATATGTGTTGTGTGCAGAAGCAGCAGAAAGGTAAAATGCAGTTTAAACTCCTAATAAGCTCATGCTAACTTAACACAGTGCGAGGGCAAGGTATATCAATATGACACCCTCCCTTTGATCCGAGCACGGATAACACAAGAAAAAATAAGATAAGGGGCAAACGTTTGAAAGGGTTCACTAACGACAATCAGCTCAAATTTGCGCATGTGAAAAAAGTCAAAAAATTATTCACTCAAAAAATCTCATAAGCAAGAAAGTTTAGTCATTGTCTTGGGCAAAGTCAATAGGCGTGGGGCAGAGAAATCGCCATATGCCAGAAAAAATAAAAATAATAGAAAAAAAATGTTTAATTTCCAATTAATGGTAATGAAATACTTCATTCTAACATTGAATATGCAAAATACGCAGCAACAGCTTCCAATAGGAAGTTACTGTTCTCATCCGAAAATAGTTCAGCCATCCAATTTAATAGTGGGAAAGAACATACATGCTCTTCAATTACCAGAGCCTCTAGCACCATCAGAGGGCAACTCGGTGGATTCTCAATGAAGCTGTGTGCCAAGAAATCTTGCGCCGCTGCGAATACATTCCAACGACCCAGTATGCCATACATCGCTGCAAAGGCCATAATCTCTCCGTCAGAACAAAGCAATTCATGAGCAACTAAGGGGCTCATGAGCTGATTATAATCCACATCAGGAGACACCACATTGCAGAGACGCAAATCCAGGGCCCAGTCGAAATCGCAACTCAGGCAATGAAAAACAGGCCGGACACATGCAAAATAGGAAAATCAAAACGATAATCCATAAGCTGCACTTAAGGTGGCGAGCGTCGGCGCTCCATAGTATTCAAGCATCCTGTTGTGAAACAGTGCCAGCCGCGTCTGCTCGTCTTGGAACACAGGATGTGCATCCATTTTGAATGAAACAAAATACCAAAAGAACGCCTGCAGCCAGTGCCAGTAAAACGGGAAATCCACCAAATAGGCTGGAAAAGATCGAGTGGAAGAAAGCAGGCATGACCCCAAATATATTTTGAAATGAAGTCACAAGCCGCTGCTAACCACTTTAAAAAGTGCGCCAGCCCAGTTGTGGAGGATGCATTAAAGATTGTGTGAATTAACTCACCGAAATGCAATGGCTGGTCTGTATTTAATAAAGCATTCACCTCTGTGCGGGTGTTAGCTACGTGAAGGACAAATGTTTCACGAGCAAATGTGAGGGCAACTTCTTTTTGGGACAATAGAGCTCTTATGCGACTCATCTTATTGGAATCTGCTTTCAAGGTTGGAATCCTCGGCCAGATGGAAACACCCATTTCCCATGCGTGGGTGGATACATCACATTTTTACAGCAAACCACACGCTCACTGACGGTAACGACATAAGCAATGCCTTTTATTAACCCACAGCAATCCTCATTGTCCAATAGTAAATAACTCCCATTTGCCAGTTATGTGAATGTGGGAACGATAGAGGGCACGGGGGTCCCTTTAAAAAAACAAGCTAAATTAGGCTCGTCTTGATTACAGGAGCCGTGTAATTGGATATGTCTACACATTAATTAGTGATCCGGTGTTTCAGTGCATTCTTCACCTTTCAGATAAACTTCCTTGCCCTCCCTAAGGCATCTATATGTAAAAGGAAGCGACCAGGCTTCATGGAGATAGGAGCTACCAAGAGGCTTGTATCTACCACGGCAAAATACTTCATACAATTTTTTAACTCGAATAGAGCAAACGGTAGAGTTATTAATCCGTGGATAAGCCACGTTGCAGTAGTGGCCTCTGCCACAGAAAATGGTAAGGACTCCAAACGTTCATGTGTAACATGGAAAAAGAAGCATCCTTCATTGAAACTAAACATTGCTTATCAGTCAAATTAAACGGGGCAAATAGAGAAGAGGTATTCATGTAATGCCATGGCACTTTTCCTGCCTTGAGCGTCTGCAGGGTCCAAGCAAACTGCATAACAGAACGCAATTGATTTTGACCATGGTATAATACAGACATTTCATCTTGCACAATATCAACAACAGATGACACAATATTATCCAATGTGTATATGCGGGAAGAAAGCGTGTTAATGCTATTATCTACCACTGCAAGCACCTTTTCTAAATTAGCCTGATCTATAGCCCTAAGGCGGGTAGCCACCCCAATCTGGGATGTTTTCCAGAATTCGTTATAGGCAGCATATATCCATCTTTTAGATATACCTTTAGCCGGGCCTTTTATGAAATCATTCAGATCAACATCGTCAGTCAGTTTAGATAAATGCTGTTTAACAAACGCCAAGGTAGAATGTTTGAGCCAATTTTGACATAATTTGCCTGCAGAAAAGGTAGTTACAGAATGGTCATTTTCAAAACGGGGATCCACCCTGACCTGTGTAAAGCCTTGAGCCAAACCCAGAAAACGATGTTGGCACGAGTCAGCACTCCTGTGCCAGAGCAACCACCCATTGGGATCCAAACTGGATATGTTAAAAGAAGAATTTAACATCAGAGTTTGCAACTCACTGGTCGAAAAGTTGATAATATTACCCCAACCCGAATATTCATCCAAATCAGGGAAGGAAGAAGCATTTAACTTTTTAGAAGTAGCCAATCCAAAGCATGACGTCTGTGAAATGGTAGAATTTGAAAACAACATATCGTTCGGGATGAGACATGCATGGTGCAAAGCCTTAGTGCCTTGTACCTGCCAACTTTTAGAACCCCAAACAGATTTAAGGTCAACTGTTTCCTTCCACAACTCGTAGCCTCCAACAGCTAGCTGGCCTAGAAAGGACTTTGAATACAATAATTTAGTATCGGTAAGTCTAAATTTGTATATGGACTTTTCGGTCATTTTAAAATAAAATGCTTTGGATTGGACTGATTAAAATCAGTAAACTAAGTGTACTTTTTCCAAAAGGAAACAGAACTGCCTTGTACAGGAGTATAATTTACAGTGCTCCTCCTGGTATTAGTTTTATGCAGGTAGTAATTGCCAAAATGTTGATAATAAAATAAATCACCATAGTTAGCAGATTCCAAATACAAATCTTCAGCATCAAAGGCAGCATAATATTTCAAATCAGAAAACAATGCTTCTACGGCCTGCACATCTCAATCATCAGAATGTATGTTTTGTTTAACTACATCCCCCATGTTAACTCCAAGCACATTAGGGACATTGATAACCTCAGTAGAGCCATGGATTTGAAATTTAACAGCATCCCATACAATCCCATCCAGGACAGGCCAAGCCGTGATGTTAACAAAAGCCAGGTCTCTCTTCAATCTGTGCTCAGTATGCGAGGAGGAATGGGGTGCCAATGTTCCATTGAGATGTCGAATGCATGTTCTCTCTTCAACATAGTGTCCATTGACGATACGGAAAAAATAAAACACAAAACCAATTGACATAAAAAGGTAAATCGAAAAAAGCACCAGCCAAATATATGTCCAAGGGGGAATTAAAAAATGTTTTTTAAATAATCTTGCATAAACAGTAATCCGTGAAGGCATTCTTGATGTGTGTGAAACAGTGTCAAATGAAAATCTGGATTATGTGGCCAAGCGAGTTTGAAAATCAGGCATTGATAAGTCAGTTGGGTATGTGTAGTCAGTTTCATCAAGTTGAGTACCAGGCAATGTACTCAATAAAGGCCTAGAAATTGCAGGCATCTCGAGGGCAACCTCAGGCTCAGGATACGAAGCCGTGGCCAATACAGAATTTCTCACAATCGAAGGACATGAGACTGCCGGTGTCATACTAAGAAGAATTGGCCACTCTGTGTATCTTGACATTGTCAATGGAGATATACCTGTTTTCCTTACGACCTGGAAGTGGTGGTAAAATGACTGTTCTTGTGCCCTTCACACCAAGCACTGGAACTGGAGCTCGATAAGAGGGACCACATTATTTCCTGTTGTCGATCTTCTCTCAAACCAATTCTCCAACTTGGGGTAGCCAGCCAACTACCGGGATTTGCAACGCATCATCCGAGGTGGAGGGAAAATGTTCCTTTGCAAGACTGTCTCTCGTCTCTTGTAGAGTCTGTAAAACATTGCAATGTTCATCTACGTCAAAGGAGGCAGCAACAGCCGCCGAGTCTAGACCGTCAAGGTCCGGTACATACATCTTGATACCAAAGAGCATTTCGTATGGGGTCCGCCCACCCAGAGACCTTCTAGGGAGATTATTAAGCGCACGCTGCACACCATTGAGGTGGGCCAGCCAGTTCCTGCCAGTGCCTATAACTCGAGCTGTCAATGATTGCTTTAAGTCACGGTTTATCATTCCACAACACTATTAGCTTCAGGTCTGTATGGAGACAAAAACTTGACTTGGACCCCCAACGAAGCCATGGCATCCTCATACGCCTTAGAGGCGAAAGCAGGACCCTGATCCGAATGGAAGGTACCACAGGCAAAATTCTCTACAAAGACACGCAAATCTCTTATGACAGTCCATGAATCAGCGCTGCGGTGAGGCCATACCCACACAAAGCGTGTACATGAATCAACTGCTACTAAGATAAACTTATACGCAGTATCAGAAGAAAAAGGACTGCAGTGATCTAAATAAACACATCCAAGTGGTTTGTTAGAAATGAACAACTGTGGAGAACCGGGCCTTATGGGCCAAGCGGCACAGGGCACGCCTAATATTTCCGGGTTCACCTGCCTTGTCGAACAGAAACACGAGACACTCTGTTGGGCGTAGAAAATCAGGTTTATTAGCTGCAGCTAAGCACAGTGGTCCTAGAAGTTACAAAAAGTAGATTCTCAGGAGACTGCCACTTAATTCCGTGGCGCACAATCTATTATAGTTTACAGAGTTACAATGCCCACTCCTAAACATACAAAACTGATGAATAAGAATAGTTCGAAAACAAGCTATTGAATGTCCAAAACACACCCTTCCTTCAGACCCCGTGTGCTCTCCTCCCCTTAAGTTAATGAACACTAGTGCCCGTAATTCAATTTGCAGGTGGTAGAACATGTTTGAATGCTTCAAAGGATAGTTTATGTAACAAGAGAATACACGAAGAGAATAGCGAAGGCCAGTCAAATAAGATAAAGTCAGGAAGAACAGTGAGAGCCAAACAGTCAGTCGAGACAGGGATCAATCAGCCTAGACATGGATTAGTGGACGCGGCCAGACCCTGAAATCGGTTTTGTAAACAAGGGCAGGGGGTTTACTTGACACGAAGGACACGTAGACAGCTGAAAATACAAAAACACTGTGTTCGCCGTGCTGCCTGAGTGAGGCAACACAAAATGGCGGCTGGACACAAAATGGCGGCTAGATACGAAGCGGAGTCAAAAGCTACGTAACCTCAGGCCCTCCTTTTGCCATACTCAGGCAAAGCACAAAGGACTCATGCTAGTCTGAGTCAATGTCAATGGTCATGAGGTCATTGAGTTGTTGCTGTAACATCATTCTAATATTCTCTGTTTTCTGTGACACTGGTTTTGGAACGCATACAGTGGCACAAAGTCCACAGATGGCTGGGCCACACTGTAAACAGAGGCAACAAGAAAAGATGATCGCTAGAACCGCTCCAAGGAAAGTTAATACTTTCCATCCCCATGTGGACAGTAGTCCCCAAAGCCATCCCATCACATACCAATCTCCAGTATCCTGATGAATGCACTCGGAAATGACATGTAGTTTAGAAATGGCTTGGTATACTGTAGGGGCATTATCAGGAACGTAAACGCAGCAGCTAGACCCAATTAATTTACAGACTCCTCCTCGATCTGGACTTTCCATCCCCATGTGGACAGTAGTCCCCAAAGCCATCCCATCACAGACCAATCTCCAGTATCCTGATGAATGGACTCGGAAATGACATGTAGTTTAGAAATGGCTTGGTATATTGTAGGGGCATTATCAGGAACGTAAACGCAGCAGCTAGACCCAATTAATTTACAGACTCCTCCTCGATCTGCAAGAACAATATCTAAAATCATTCGGTTTTGTAAAATCATTCGGTTTTGTAAAGTCATAAGGCGATCCGCCTGAAGTTCAACTGTCAGATTATTCAATGCTCCAGAAGTTACGTTTATGGAAGCATCGACCACATGGACTAGACGTCTGATGTTTCTGCTATTAACTATTGGATCCCAAAAGGGAAGAAACCCTTTCAGAAAATTCCCTCCCTCTTGTCCAGCTGTGTCTTCAGAATCAATAACCCCTGTACCATAACGGTGAAGAAACTGAGGGTGTGTAAACATATGTATGGGAACAATTGCTCTTTTCCTGTTTGATTTTAGTGTTCTGGCCATTTATTTGTAAACACAAATTACCTTTATGAGGTATAGTCCAGATCGGTGAAGATCTTTTCTGCTTAATCTCGTCAGTGAGGCTAGTGATATAACGAGTCACATTCCACCCATCATATGCTTGCTTCTCATCAGTGGGAATTTTACTAATGTCAGCGATTTTAGCCATGGTTACTATTCCCTTTATCAAAGGACTGTGGCTAAAATCTACTCCACCATTATAGGACCCATCAGGAGGATATCGAAGTTGATTCTGGTATGCATTAGAAAACATAGCCAGATAAACCCAAGCAGAACCTTCATATGAAAATGGGAGAACTAAGTACGGCATCCCTCTCTCTGTATTGTGGGGCATGAGCCCACAGACCCAACAGTCAGTAGCATTGACTACCAATTGATGCTGATGTAACAATTGGATAAATGAATTGTTGAGATATTCCATTCTCCTCATTTGCTCATGGTCTGGGAGTGCATAGAATTTGTGTGGAGAAATAGTAGTGGAGGGAATCAAAGAGACAGAAGTAGGAGAAGGGTCTGGCTGCATAATGTGTATAATCTATCCTACACATGCTAAAAAACTGCATCAACATACTAAAATACATAATGCTACGCCACAACGACTAAACAGTAACTTCTTCTAATGGTTTCTTTTCATCAATTTAATATTACCCCCTTCCATTTCGTTATCCATTACTCTAAAGGCGTTGCTCACGATAATCTTCCTTAATCACTTGGCTGTGATTTTTAGCCGTCCTATGACACTGCAAGTCCTGTTGACCTAGTCATTATTCAGGTCACAGCCTAAGACTCCTACCGTGACCCTGCAACTTGATGGATAATGGAAAGGAATATTTTTAATAAAAGCAAAATTATAAAACACAAAGTTCAATTGTCCTTGGTCAACCTTGGTCGTAGGTTGTACCGCATCTTGCCAGATATCGTTTGGTCTTTAAACAAAGTCTTTGGATCTGACGTGTTCAGACGCAAGTGCGATGGTACAGCTCCCTGCAAAACGTCGTTGTCTTCTTTTTCACAACTTGTCCAGACCAAGCGTGCACTACTGAATGGTACAAATCTGGGTACTTTCTCACATTCACTATCACCAACACCTTCTCGGACCCACTGGTCATAAGGTAAAGGTAATGGTACCCTTTTACAGTGCACGCCGTGGATCCAGTTTTTCTTCTCAACGACCTTCACTGCTGTACGAGTGGTTAACAAAACTTGTCTCGGCGGCCCCCAACGAGGTTCCTCTGGAAGTTTTTCAGACACACCCAATCCCCAGGTTGGATGGTGTGTCCTTGATCTGAGGAGGCCTCCGGTAATGTGTTTTGGACCTGTTGACGAATAACACATAATTTAGTGGTGAGGTCATGCAGATAATCAACCAACAATGGATACGGAATGTCCGAGTATTTCTTGGGTTGAGAGACTCCCCAAACATTAGCTGGGCGTCTAAAAACAATTTCATATCGGCTAAGCCCCAAACGAGAATGAACTGTCGTTCTTGTTGAGAGAAGTGCCAAAGGCAAGGCATCGGGCCAGGAAAGGCCTGTGCTGGCCTGTATCTTCGCTAATTTGAGCTTAAGAGTGCCATTAAAACACTCTACCAAACCCGCTGACTGAGGGTGGTTTGCTGCATGGAATTTCTGTCTAATACCAAGACCCACACACACCTTCTGCATAATATGACCTGTGAATTCACTCCCATTGTCACTCCAGACAATGCGCGGCAAACCAAACCTCGGGAAAAATTCCTTCAAAAGGACTTTGGCAGTGGACAAAGCAGTATTGTCCTTTAGGGGTCGGCCTCTATCCATCTGGAAAAGGCACAAACCACCACCAGGACATACTTGAGGTTGTTAAAACGTTCCCTGTGAATGTAATCTATTTGTAATACCTCAAAAGGATACATAGGGGAAGGAAAATGACCTTGGTGTTCCCTTTCCTGGATTGTGCATAAAACAAACAATACAATGCTTCACCACATTTTCTGCACATTTGGGAATACCTTCATTCTGCCATACTGGCGACAGAAGTTTACATATACCCCTTGCATTGATATGGGCTGGTCCATGCGCCATAGTAATTACAGGTAATACATACGCATCTGGTAACAACCACCGCTGATGCTCTGACAACTCCGTCCAACATCCCATCGTGTCCAACATTCCTGTACTCTCTCTCCACGTACTCAATTCTTTCTCCGTTGCTTCCTTCTGAATCATTTTCACGCTTTCTACTGTGTCTTCACACATACCTCCTTCTGCGACCCATCTTGCAGGGCCCGCAACATACATGTGACTTTCAACATCTTTCGCTGTTTCCCTTGCTACTTCATCCGCAAATGCATTCCCTTTACCCACATCATCAGTAATCCTCTTATGCGCTCTGCACTTCACAATCGCTACTTGAGCAGGCAAAGCAAGTGATTCAAGAAGGTCAGTTACCAACTGGCCATGCTGTATTTTAGTGCCGTGGGAGGTAAAGAAACCTCTTTCCTTTCACAAACGGCCATAACTATGAGCAACGCCAAAAGCGTATTGGCTATCTGTGTAAATGGTCACTCTCTTTCCTTTCTCCAACACGCATGCTCTCGTTAATGCAATTAACTCTGCAGGTTGCGCTGAATTCTGTGGAATGTGTGCAGTTTCAGCTGGTCAATCTTTTCGGCAAGCCAGAAAGGAAAATCATCCTTATCCTGGGGGCGCTTGCCCATCACAGCGTTGACCATTACAGGACTAAGCTTCATTCCGCCCTGTCTGGCAGGAAGCGCCGCACCACCTGGGGCCCAAGTAGGGCGCCATTAAACCAAACTCGGTGTTGCCAAGCATCTATCGGATTTTCCTGTGCCCTATATGGAGCATATTCCTGCGGCACAGCAGTGGGAGTGTACGTGTCGATCACAGTAGTATTTGCGTTCACCCCCGGGAAGGTCACCCACGAGTTAAAAATTGCGTGCGGGTAAGCCACCTCTACACTAACCACCATTATTACGGCCATGCCATCCACGGGGACATTAAAAGTCTGCAAATGATTGCGCACCGCAATGCGACTATGTTGCGGAATGTCCACCGCGGCCATAGTGACACAGAAAGAAAGAGGTACAAAATAAACTACGTAGCACAACTGGGTAGTAACTCAAGGAAACCGTTTTGAAAGAATCAAGCTTGAATAGACCTATTTAAATAGAGGTAGGTTTGTCCGACACCACCGTTAACCGGAAACAATAGTGAAGCGTTTAAGGAATGAATATTGGACTACTCAAGTGTCATGTAATAAGACCACCAACGATTGGGCGCCATGTCGCAGGGATTCTGTTCTCACACAGAACTGTGCATAGAGACTTGGAACCTCAGTGAATTAAAGTGTGCCAAAACTCACCTTAGTACTCAAAATCCCCTACCAGACTAGCAGCAGTGTCTCATTGGTTCTTACACACTCCCAATGTTTAGACAAAACCAGAACATGGACTAGGAACACCTCAGGTAACTTGGAGCACATGAACACTCTTTCGTTATACAATCATATCAATACAGAACAAGGAGTAAATGAGGACGCGTGCACATTTGAAATGTTTATTTTCTAATGCAGTGTTCTCAAGCGCAGTATCTTGGCTAATACAAGCAAACATATTATAAGAAACAAAGTAATCAGCATAGTTACTAGTCCATAGAATACAAAGGGTGAAAGCATGTTAAAATGCTAGAGGGAAGAAGCCTAAAAGCCACCTAATTCTCTCCCTCCCTTGCTAGTATATTATATTATATCGAAGAAGGTCTCTTTGGGTTTTAGCAGGGGGCTCCATACCTCTGATCCTAGCGGTAAGGGATCACATCATCTTCCACCAGCTCTCTTCATGCGAAGCATCATCAAGTGTGTGTGTATGCTCTGTGCATTGCAATATAAAACACGCCTAAAGCCAGAATTTGGCCGCAGCTGCATGTATGTTATGTCTAGAACGTGCGAAGATCAAACCTCACAACAACCACTGTGTTGAACTAACCTTGAAGGCCTCGGCACTCACTGTACAGACATAGCTTACCAAGCAAAGCTGATACTAAGAGCAAAACATATTATTCTCATGTGAAGCAAAATATTCCACTGGGCTAAAAGCTCTAATAACAATTTGTGTCGTGTGCAGAAGCAGCAGAAAGGTAAAATGGTGTTTAAACTCCTAATAAGCTCCTGCTAACTTAACACAGTGCGAAGGCATAGTATATCAATATGACAGGAGAGACTGTATAACTGACACAGAATTAGGTTTCGTCCACTCACACATGTGGGACACAGTCCGTGTGTCCCTAAAGTTTACCAAAACACAGTCTCCCGTGAGATTCTTTACCCTATGTCCCACCCATGACATCCTGCGAACAAGCAAAATTTCACTGCTCATATGCGACAGGAGTGGTCTGTTTTTATTAAGCCAATCTGTAACCTTATTTTTTAATAATACACGCATCAGCAGTCTGGGACAACTCTTTATAAAACCCAGCAGGATTCTTACGAGGGTCCGGTAAAGACTGTTTAAGTGCCAACACTTCCGATCTTTTCCAAGGATCATGTACCCATATACGCTGAAAATGAGCTGGGACAGCCGGATTAGCATTTGGATCTGCATCTCTCCATATTGGAGGAACTTCTCGCATAGAATATTGTTTCATTTTACGCCGAACCGCAGGATCAGGTTCAAGAGGAGCTTGAGAGAAAAAGGAAGACCGGAAAGTAACAAGCTTTTGAACAGCATGCTCTACATCAGGACCCACAATAAGTCCCTTATCAAATTGATCCTGTATCTTGAACAAACCCTGAGGAGGTAAATCCAAATCCATATCTCCCCACCCTTTAATAAGAATGTTACACATAACATCAAAGACATACCTCTGCGTAAGCGCATTCCATTGAAGAAAAGTGTCTAAAATATCTCACACGCTATACTGTAAACTACTCATGATCCAATTACGAGCAAGAAAATCTAACTTAATCCGCTCTTCTGATTCTGGAATCTGGCTACGAGATTGCCTTCAAGATGAAGCAGGAGAAAAAGAAAGAGGCCCAAAAAAAGGTGACAAGAGACCAGAAACAGTGTTAACTAATCGTTGTCGAGCTGTAGGGGAATCCGACACTAGAACAGGAGACAACATATTCTGTAAAACAGGAGAAGAACTAGTAGCAAAAGAAACTGAAGATGAAGGAGACTGAAGCACAGAAGATTGAGGTACAGAAGTCGGTGGCAAATGAGAAGGAAGTGGAATCACTGGAAGAGGCAAATGTGCAAGAACCGGAATAACTGGATTAGCAGCAGGTTGTAATGGGGGTGCATTAGCACCTAATACATCAGGTGGAGGTAGTGTAAGTAAATGGGACATGAAAGGATCTTCGTCAGGACCCTTACTCTTTGAGGAAGTACGCAACACAGGATAACATCTATCTATTGCCATACAATGCTGTCTTTCTGAAACTTCGATCATCTGATCAGTCTCTTCAAAGCATTGGACACCTGAAAGTTCACTGCATCTCCCTTGACATTTGCAAGTATGAGATCGGAAACCACGTCAAAGGAGCCTCATAGGCGCATACCCAATTCAACTGCCACCTCAGGTCCATGCTCATCCTGAACACGTTTAATGACCGTCGGCAGGACAGTCATAGACGGAGTGCAGTAGCACCTCGCATAGACTGCCGCAAAGGTTTTTCCCCACGACTCACAGTCACCAATTTCCGGGGTCAAGTCTTTTGGCATGCTAATTGTCAGAATCCTGTGTTCTCACCAGGAGTCGTGTTAGGAAATACCGCTTCCAGCTGGTCAATCTTTTCGGCAAGCCAGAAAGGAAAATCATCCTTATCCTGGGGGCGCTTGCCCATCACAGCGTTGACCATTACAGGACTAAGCTTCATTCCGCCCTGTCTGGCAGGAAGCGCCGCACCACCTGGGGCCCAAGTAGGGCGCCATTAAACCAAACTCGGTGTTGCCAAGCATCTATCGGATTTTCCTGTGCCCTATATGGAGCATATTCCTGCGGCACAGCAGTGGGAGTGTACGTGTCGATCACAGTAGTATTTGCGTTCAGCACCGGGAAGGTCACCCACGAGTAAAAAATTGCGTGCGGGTAAGCCACCTCTACACTAACCACCATTATTACGGCCATGCCATCCACGGGGACATTAAAAGTCTGCAAATGATTGCGCACCGCAATGCGACTATGTTGCGGAATGTCCACCGCGGCCATAGTGACACAGAAAGAAAGAGGTACAAAATAAACTACGTAGCACAACTGGGTAGTAACTCAAGGAAACCGTTTTGAAAGAATCAAGCTTGAATAGACCTATTTAAATATAGGTAGGTTTGTCCGACACCACCGTTAACCGGAAACAATAGTGAAGCGTTTAAGGAATGAATATTGGACTACTCAAGTGTCATGTAATAAGACCACCAACGATTGGGCGCCATGTCGCAGGGATTCTGTTCTCACACAGAACTGTGCATAGAGACTTGGAACCTCAGTGAATTAAAGTGTGCCAAAACTCACCTTAGTACCCAAAATCCCCTACCAGACTAGCAGCAGTGTCTCATTGGTTCTTACACACTCCCAATGTTTAGACAAAACCAGAACATGGACTAGGAACACCTCAGGTAACTTGGAGCACATGAACACTCTTTCGTTATACAATCATATCAATACAGAACAAGGAGTAAATGAGGATGCGTGCACATTTGAAACGTTTATTTTCTAATGCAGTGTTCTCAAGCGCAGTATCTTGGCTAATACAAGCAAACATATTATAAGAAACAAAGTAATCAGCATAGTTACTAGTCCATAGAATACAAAGGGTGAAAGCATGTTAAAATGCTAGAGGGAAGAAGCCTAAAAGCCACCTAATTCCCTCCCTCCCTTGCTAGTATATTATATTATATCGAAGAAGGTCTCTTTGGGTTTTAGCAGGCGGCTCCATACCTCTGATCCTAGCGGTAAGGGATCACATCATCTTCCACCAGCTCTCTGCATGCGAAGCATCATCAAGTGTGTGTGTATGCTCTGTGCATTGCAATATAAAATGCGCCTAAAGCCAGAATTTGGCCGCAGCTGCATGTATGTTATGTCTAGAACGTGCGAAGATCAAACCTCACAACAACCACTGTGTTGAACTAACCTTGAAGGCCTCGGCACTCACTGTACAGACATAGCTTACCAAGCAAAGCTGATACTAAGAACAAAACTTATTATTCTCATGTGAAGCAAAATATTCCACTGGGCTAAAAGCTCTAATAACAATTTGAGTCGTGTGCAGAAGCAGCAGAAAGGTAAAATGGTGTTTAAACTCCTAATAAGCTCCTGCTAACCTAACACAGTGCGAAGGCATAGTATATCAATATGACAGGAGAGACTGTATAACTGACACAGAATTAGGTTGCGTCCACTCACACATGTGGGACACAGTCCGTGTTTCCCTAAAGTTTACCAAAACACAGTCTCCCGTGAGATTCTTTACCCTATGTCCCACCCATGACATCCTGCGAACAAGCAAAATTTCACTGCTCATATGCGACAGGAGTGGTCTGTTTTTATTAAGCCAATCTGTAACCTTATTTTTTAAAGACATGTGGGTTTCCTCGCTGTCATTAATCTGTTCAGGTACCCCAGCTAGAACCACTACATACGGGCTGGATCCAGTGGGTAGATCAATTCTAATAGGACGTGTTTTGCCACTTCGCTGTTGGTGTATAAATAATTTATTGTCCTGCCTGGATGTGGTTTGATTTTGAGGATGCTGTTCCTAGCCATGAATAACAGCATTCCCTATCTGAACTGGTTTAGCCACTATCGAACACCCCACCCTATGCACACTTTGGTCTACTACGGTCGACATGGCTACGTCCCCAGTGTGTAAATCAGGTGGAGTTAACTATATATGCTTGTCCCTGGTATTAGATGGTCTAGTTAGTACCCCAGAATTCCGATCAGATTCATTAATGAGGGATGGTAGATTAGCTTCGATAGCAGCCAATCCCTGAGTAACGGGTAACAGACACTCAGCAATTATAGCCCCCACTTTGTCCCAAAAGCATTATTCATAGAGGGCGCCGGGCCATTTTGAATATCAGGAGCCGTCAGCACTGCTAATGGTGGCTCCAGGTCTTGGCAGTGTCCCACCTTTTTACGTTCGTCCTCACCCCTCGTAGTAGGCTTTGATTTGCTATGATTGTATTTCTTTGAGTTACCCCCCTCCCGCCTCTTTTTGTTAACGTCAGGCGTGGCCATTATGGGTTCCTTTCTTCTCGTGGACAATGCAGACTTTGACCTGGTAATGGCACATGTTTGCTGATCCAATGCCCTGGTCTCGAGTACGGAGTCAACCGACACAATTATTGGTGTAGTGTCCGTCCATGAAGAGTCAACATTTCTAATAGTCGAGCCTTGAGGCGGGGAATGTGCGGCATGGAACCTTCCCTGGAGAGGGGGTTATTTGGGAGCAAATCAAGTGATAGCCGTCGTTCAGTTATTGCTATTTCTTGAGCAAGGACATTCGAGGCTCTTGTAAAAAAATAATCCAGTGTCCCCACCATGCCCCCCCCGTTAGGCCATTCTTTTCCTTGGTCGTGCCACTTGCCATCACAGGGAACTGTTTTTGTAACTTAGACTTCCCTGTGGAACTTACCAAACAGTAATGCACGCCAATGTCCCAGTCCGGACGTTAGAGAGCAGGCCCAGCCCGGCCTGCTCCAGCCTCGAACGGGCTCAAACGGGCCCGCCCTTGGTGCGGGGTTCACCCGGCGCACGTCCCGCGCAGCAGGATGCATGAGCAAAGATATACGCTATAAGTGGAAGTGGGAGGAGCAGAGCTGATGGTAGTTACGGGGCACTTGGTCTTTTGAAGCCCTGTTAGGCTCCCTTTCACCCTCGGCGGCCAGGCAAAGCAGTAGATTTCCAAAGAGTCACACAAGAACCGCTGCGAGTGACTCCTGCGAAGCGGGGTCACGAGCAGTTATGAAGGCAGCAGGGGAGGAGCACAGCTTTGTGGTAGTAACGGGGCACTTGGTCTTCGAAGTCCCGTTAGGCTCCCTCTTACCCTCGACGGCCAGGCAAAGCAGTACATTTCCCCAGAGTCACACAAGAACCACTGCGGTAAGCAGTTATGAAGGCAGCAGGGGAGGAGCACAGCTGGTGGTAGTTACGGGGCACTTGGTCTTCGAAGTCCCATTAGGCTCCCTCTCATCCTCGATGGCCAGGCAAAGCAGTAGATTTCCCCAGAGTCACACAAGAACCGCTGCGAGCGGCGCCCATGAAGCGGGGGCCGCGAGCAGTTATGAAGGCAGCAGGGGAGGAGCACAGCTGGTGGTACTTACGTGGCACTTGGTCTTCGAAGTCCCGTTAGGCTCCATCTCACCCTCGACAGCCAGGCAAAGCAGTAGATTTCCCCAGAGTCACACAAGAACCGCTGCGAGCGGCTCCCGCAAAGCGGGGGCCATGAGCAGTTAAGAAGGCAGCAGGGGAGGAGCACTGCTGGTGGTAGTTACGGGGCACTTGGTCTTCGAAGTACCGTTAGGCTCCCTCTCACCCTCGACGGCCAGGCAAAGCAGTAGATTTCCCCAGAGTCACACAAGAACCGCTGCGAGCGGTAGACTAATCAATCTCCTGATGGACTTCCCTGCTTGGGGTGATAGAACCTGGACCCGATCCACAACAGCAGAGGCATATGCTGGTTCTTCACCTTGCTGAACCCAGTTGGATCCTTCTGTCCATACTCTCAGGGCCGACTAACCTAACCCATGGGGAATCCTTGTCCTTACATGTGGACCCCATCTGTGCAGCACCTAAACTTACTTTGCTCACAGATGTGTTCCAGCAGGCAGACAGTACCCACCTGGCCATCAAAGTGGTGTGTCCCAACCCACCCTTGGGGTGTGACTCCTCTCCCGCTCAGGGGCCACTCTGTACACCAGGACAGCAAGCCACAGTGGCGACTGCCAGTTGTCAGTGATGAGATCCAGGCCTTATGCCTCTCAGAGATCTCTAACCTCTGTGGCATCAGAGAGTGGGGGTGGTATCCCCAGGTGCCTGGCACCCTTTATTCACTCTCCCTCCTGTCAGGTCGGAGATGACATTCTGTCACTGATATACCACAAGAACCGCTGCGTGCGGCTCCCGCGAAGCGGGGGCCGCGAGCATTTATGAAGGCAGCGGGGGAGGAGCACAGCTGGTGGTAGTTACGGGGCACTTGGTCTTCGAAGTCCCGTTAGGCTCCCTCTCACCCTCGACGGCCAGGTAAAGCAGTAGATTTCCCCAGAATCACACAAGAACCCCTGCGAGCGGTAGACTAATCAATCTCCTGATGGACTTCCCTGCTTGGGGTAATAGAACCTGGACCTGGTCCACAACAGCGGAGGCATATTCTGATTCTACACCTTGCGGAACCCAGTTGGATCCTTCTTTCCATACTCTCAGGGCCCACTAACCTAACCCATGGGGAATCCTTGTCCTTACATGTGGACCCCATCTGTGCAGCACCTAAACTTACTTTGCTCACAGATGTGTCCCAGCAGGCAGACAGTAGCCACCTGGCCATCAAAGTGGTGTGGCCCAGCCCACCCCTAGGGTGTGACTCTTCTCCCCCTCAGGGGCCACTCTGTCCACCAGGACAGCAAGCCACAGTGGCGACAGATAGTTGTCAGTGATGAGATCCAGGCCTTATGCCTCTCAGGGATCTCTAACTTCTGTGGCATCAGAGAGTGGGGGGTGGTATCCCCATGTGCCTGGCACCCTTTATCCACTCTCCCTCCTGTCAGGTCGGAGAAGATATTCTGTCACTGATCTACCAGCCCAGGATCTGCACCCTGAGACTGGACAGGAGATGGGATGGGCTCCCCACAACTCGTCCTCCTCTCTGGTGCTCTGTACTCTCCCACCTGGAACAGTACCCCAAGACTCTAGAATTGTGAATGCTTCTGTGGCAGGTGTCCTGCACAATTCTCCCACCAGTTCAGGGGTGCTATCCTGCAACGGGTACACCAGCCTAGGGCCTGTACCCTGAGGCCTAACAAGGAACTGGGGTAGGCTCTCCCATACCCTGTCCTCCTTCCTGTGGCTCTGCACCCTCCCACCTGGAGTAGTACCCTCAGACTCTAGAATTGTCAGGGCACCTGTGGCAGGTGTCCTGCACAATTCGCTCACCAGTTCAGATTTGCTAACCTGCAACTGGTTTCCCAGCCTAGGATCTGTCCCCTTAGCCTGGTCAGAGCCCAAGGGTGAGGCTGCCCTCCACCCGCACCCCTTCTGGGCCCTGCACCCTCCCACCTGGAGTAGTACCCTCAAACTCAAGAATTGTAAGGGCACCTGTGGCAGGTGTCCTGCACAATTCGCTCACCAGTTGAGGTGTGCTATCCTGCAACTGGTATCCCAGCCTAGAGTCTGTACCATTAGCCTGAGCAGGGGCCAGGAGTGGGGCTGCCCTCCCACGCCCCCCTTCTGGACCCTGCACCCTCCCACCTGGAGCAGTGCCTCCAGATGACAAACCAGGGGCAGCACTGTTAGCTGTCGCCGCTTCCTCCAGGTCAGGGGGCACACCCTGAACCTTACCCTCCAAGGTGGGATCTGCACCCTTAGGCTGGACCTGTGCCTGGCAACCCAGAACTTCCAGGGGTACATCAACCCCCACCCAAGGGAAACACACTCCTCATGAGTTGTGCAAGAGTCTGTCTAGCACAGGTCTCCAGCCACCTGACAGAGCATAAGGACTCCAAGGCCAGAAGTGGCCTCACCAGGGTCAGTCCTGGGATTTGGCAACCGCTGACCTACTGGTCCTTTCGCTGGTGACCTCATCCCCCCTCACCCCTCTATTTGGACTTATGCACCCTCCCAAATGGAAAGGTGCTGCCAGACATCAGAACTGGTGGGACACTTGTCACAGCAGCCCCCCAGCTCACCTGACACCTCAGGGGATGGCCTCTCGGTACAGACCAGGCCTCCCTCCTGGTGCTCCAGACACTACAGTGGCAAGTCTGAGAACCCTTTGCAAGGCTGCTTGTGTGGGTGGCACAATCAGTGCTGCGGGCCCACTAGCTGCATTTGACGCACAGGCTCTGGGCAAACACGGTACTAAGGACTTAGTGGTAAGTCAAATAAGCCAATCATGGAAACACCAATCCATAATAACATTTTACGATGGGAGCATATGCACTTTAGCTCTGATTAGCAGTAGTAAAGTGCCCACAGTCCTAAAACCAATATAAACAGGGTCGAAAAACAAGAGGCCAAGAAGCAAAACGCCTGGGGGTAAACCCGATGTAAAAGCTAGGTCCAACGGGGGGATATTTTAATTTTCTGTCCCATCCCTTGTACATGAGGTATACTTTTACACCCAAGGTCACAAAAAACAAAATATATTATCAAGTGTGTATCCATGATGAGTAAATTTGATATGAATCAGAAGGGCTAAAGCATAAGTACATAAACTAAATGTTAGGAGCCCAGGAAACAGAGTCAAGAGGCTATGGTTGTAACTGTTCAATAGAATAGGTGTCCATCGCAAAGCTATTTTGTTTCTTCTCTTTGGAAATAGCTATATATACTTTGAAGGTTGTAGTTTTAATATGTTTAGCTAAGTTATTTAAATACCGTTGGAGACTAACACAAAAGGCAAAACACATTTAACTTTTCTTTGAAGAAACAAATAACATGCCTTCCACCTCTCACAACCAATACCCTTTAAAAATGTATAAAAACCATATGAAAATCAAGTTCGCACATGAGCTAAGAAAAACAAATATTATACAGCAATGTTTCACAAGTTACCAAAAGGGAAACCTATCGGTTTACTACAATTCAACCAAGATACGCTATGAAATGTCAGTACAATGCAGGCTCAGAAGCCTGAGCTGGACAGAATGGTCGCAAAAAGAGAATCTCTACATTCAATTATACAGACCGAATATGAAATGCATTCAACATAGTCTGCGTAAAAGCGGCAACCTTGTTATACCCTTCCTTTGAATTTAGTAGGACTGTGTATTAGGTCAACAAAACTTCACAATATGAGATTGAGTTCACTTTTATCAATGTTGGTTGGGCTAGCTCACAGTACCACAACTAAATCCTAATCCTCCAGAGCTGATAATGCAGTCAGTAGTAGGAAACATGATTGCACAAAAAAGTTCCCTAGGCAACTACGATTCTACTTAGCATTATGTGAAATAATTGCTAAATGGTGCTGAAGAAGGCTAGGTTTACACATGGAAATGACTCAAAATAATCTTATTCTATCAACATATCGTTAGAATCAATGATATACAATGTCTGTACAGTTACATTACAAGTTAAAAACAAAATACTTCACAATACAAATGTCTCTCAGTAGGAAACCTATACCATGGTCTAGTAAAATTAATATAAATTCAAGATTTGGAGGTGAACTGATGCTGTTTGATACTTCAAGTACAGTTTTTCAATCATGAAGACTTTTTTTATGATAAAGTCACAACTCTGTCAAAAAAACAAGAACATGGTTGACAAGGGAAATTATTTATGTTCTATTAAATAGGCAACATTTAAATGTCTAAACCCATTTAAACATTGCAGTTAAGTTCTACAACCGTTTTTAAAATGCAATACATGATTGCCAAACATACTATTCTGGTCAGAGATGCCCTACTAACGTGTAAAGGTATCCACAGTTTTCACCATAATGCTTTATTTGACCACAGCCTGGCGCCCCGAGATCCCTTGAGGGCCCCCTAGGTGGGTCACCGAGTTTGAAGATCCCTGGTATTATGTCTCAGGAAGTTGGCCTCTGTACATTAAGGAATGCACTCCGCCTGAGTGTGCAAACCTGCATACGTTTCTACTTCTACAGATATCTTGTTTCCTAGGATGAATGTCAGGGCCTGCAGTCTGTTTTTCATTCACAGCTCTAAGCAGAATTCATGATGACTCGGTGTGAAGAGCCTTTCACCGACTTTAACATGGGCATGGTTTAAATATTAAATCGCCAGACTATGGGCCATATGTATCTTTGAAATTCGCATTCGCAAAGGCCGAACTTCACAGAATTTCGGCCTTTGCGTAAGCGAATTCTCAATATGGTATGTATTAAGCAAATGTGGTTCACAATTTGCGACTCCTTATTTTGCGATTGCATTGAAGGAATCACAAAATTTCAAGTTGGTGGTAAGTTGAAAATTCCTTTAACAAAGCATTTTTTTAAACAAATGTGCCATGTGACGCTCATACATGCCCTTAGGGCATGTATGTACGCCATATGCGCACACATGTCATTTTCAGGGGTGCAGCAGGGTGTCCTTTGGACACCCCTGCACCCTTGAAAATATTCTCAATTTGCGATTAGCTAATTGCTAATCGCACATTTCCCCTTCATTCCTATGGGCCTCCTGGCCCATAGAAATGAATGGGAAATGTTTCCTTAATTGCGATTAGCAATTTGCTAATCGCAATTAAGGAATTTAAAGAAATCGCTAAAAAGAAGCTGATTTCTACATACATACCATTTTGCGATTTCTAAATAGCGATTGCTTAAAAATCGCTATTTAGGATTCGCAAAACGGAATGTTGATACATATGGCCCAAACTCATTCTGCTAGAGACGCAGGAAAACAACTTTACGTAGTCTGGATGAAAAGAATCTCCTAGGACCACATAATAAAGCAAAGATATAGCGTTCCAGTACTTGTGACTTTGGAACTGATAGTGCAGACTACCCTAAAGAACAACAATGTCAACCCAAAAATAAACATGTGCATGGCACTTTCTCATGTTAGTGAAAGCTATGTTCAAATCGCCATTTTAAAAATATAGTATTAGCACTTCGATATTTCTGTCAAGAACTATTGAGGTATTGATTTAAAATGCATGTACTAGTGTGTATGGACATATTTATTAAGACAGAGTTTGTTTTGAGGTGTGTTTTACTGGATGTTTTCCTGCATGTCTTTTAGACACATAGTCAGACTGAGCAAGGCACAGGCAGCCGCCAGAAGGAAATCCTCAGTTGTCGACCCCTTATTGACTTCAGGTTCCATGGATCAATCGGTTAGTGCCTTTTGTTTATTCATTTAATCTTTTTTTCAAATATGTGTTTACGATAAAATGCCAGTACTTGGCTTTCAACTCTGTAAATGTATTAATAAAAACCTTCACAGTGTGCATATTGTTTACAGTTTCAGAAGTTAAGTTTAAGCAGAAATTAAGCTTGAGCAGAAATTATGCATATCACCTGAGATTTATCACTTCAATCAACAGAGAATATTAAATTACATTATACTACAGAAATAACCAATTTTCTTCCCATCTCCCTCACCCCCTCTGCAAAGTGGGCATGGAAACCATCTGGATAAATAATTTTTAACTGCAGCTAGTGTCTATTTATTAGCTGTGATCTTGGTTCCCTTTTTCTATTCCCTAAACAGAATAGTGCAGTGTTCAAAACCAGGGAGGTCAAGCAGAGTTTAATTGTAAAAAAAATGAGTCCCGGTGCTCGAAGGTCTGCTCACAACAGAAGCTCGTGGGGGGAGCTATCCAACGCCTGCTCGCTGAATATCAGGGCTGGCAGTCTTAAACCACCTCTTTCCTTTTACATCTGCAGCATGACATTCTCAGCCTCCTTATCTCTGTCTTGCTGTCTCCTTCTTTTTCCCAGTGTGACGGTTTTTCCATCTTTCCCCTCCTCCAACTTTCTGCTTCGTTTGTTTTTCACTCTCTTGCGCTCGGAAAATATCTGATGACTAAGAATAAGAACCAGTCTCCAAGAATAAATGCTGGTACCCCCTACTGGCAACCACCAGCTCACATTAAGTACTGACGTCAAGTCATTTCATTGCATTCCTTATCTATATTCACCAGCTTCCACGTTGGACTAAACATAAACTCCATCGCCAGTGTGTCCCATCCTTTATTATTCCACAGTGGCAATGTAGGAGGCACATTTTTTTCAGTTTCCGGGTTTAACAACCTTTACTTCTACAGTTATATAAAAAATTGATTTCAATTCCAAGCTGCTCAGCTGTTATCAAGCCTCCGGGATCAGGCCAATAGTTCACCTGGACTGGGAAGCCAAGTATCTGTACGATAGCTGTTTAAACTAATCCCAAAAATGTTGCCTATTTCATATGTGACACTGGTTCTCTTTCCCGCCACCCACTTCCTTTCCATCATCTCTGTGTGCTGTTTGGACACATTTTCTTTAATTTCTACAGTGCTATAGGCCAGAAAATCATCATTTTAATTGGAAACTCTATATGATACCAACCTGCAGTGGTGGCCAGAATGACGTGTGGCACGCATCAGGGTGCGGGGGTGAGGATTAGGGGGTGTGCGGGGAACAATACTAAAACAAAACAAAAAAAACACTTACCTTCCCAAGTAGGGCTTCGCGTCACTGCTCCTGCTCTCGTCTTCCAGGAACAGGAAACACCCGGCACACATGCTTCCCTGACCAATTACAACACTGCAAAACAGCGTTGTGAATGGAGGGAGCGCCCAGGGTCTGGAGAGGTGAGCATGTTCTCCATGAAAGCTGTAAGTGCTGCCTGCATGGAGAACAGGGATAGTGCAGTGCGCATGACTGTTTTGGGTGGCCCAAGAGGGCCGACCAAACAGTTGTTGCGCATGTATGAGGGTTGTACCCTCCTCCCCTGCTCTTCAGCTCTGCCCCACCCCCTCACTCAAGCTGCAGCAGCAGGAGGAGAACATAAAATAACATTATGTTATTATCATTTTATTTTTTCCATTCTTTTACTGCTGGAAGGCAGCAGTGCAAGGCTCCTCCGCTGTAGTACTGCCAGCTTGTCTCTTCAAGGGCTCTCCCATGTATTCCATGATATCCGGCATTGCACCGTGCTCTATCTCGCTGTGAATTTCACTACTATAGAGAAACTTGTATAGACTCAACACTAGCCTTTTAAATCCCTTCTGGAAAGACTATCATTTGTTTTTTGTGCTGTCATGCCCCATATAGCTGCTGGTTAAATTGTCGATCATGTAGGCGCAGCACATAGTTCCAAAACGTTAATAGTATTTTTTATATTATCTATTTAATCCTGCATAAACTCTTTAATGTTTGTATGCCTAAATATATCATATGGTTTTGTAAATGTGTCTTTCTTATTAACAGCATTTGTTTTGCATTTTAGGCATTATTCATCCTGAAAAACACTCCTTGTTATGTAAATCAGTGATCTTGACTGAGCTGAATTCAGTTCTATATTTCTTGTGTATAACGCAACAATAAGGGGAGGAATAGATCAAATGAGATTAATTTACATCTTCTCTTGAGATTATATATTGTTTTCGTTACAAATATTCTTGACATGTCTGCCTCCCAAAAATATGTGCATTCTAGAATCTTAAACAATAAAGCACATGTCTCATTCAATACACAACAAATACTTCTGTGGCATTACAAAAGGATTTCTATGCAGTCTAGCAAACCTAAGAGGGCTTTCCGAATAAATTCCAAGGAAACTATGTGGCATTTTTGTGTGTACTGCACCCTTGCATAATGTTGCATGATGATGCGAACGTTATCTGCATACAGGCTGTTCGCTTGCATGTTTACTTTGACTATTATATAACAACAACTCGTAAGGGAGGGTCCGAGGGAAGTGTTTAACGACCAAACAGGTAAATACCCCCTGTGTAACTACATCAATAACAACAAAGCCTGTAGGTCGAGTGACGCTGAGATACAAGAACTAACACTGGAAAAATTGCACAGAAATGATTACTTTAGTAACCAGAAATCAGATAGGCTATCAACAAATGCTGTTTGAGTCCTATCAGCCCGACCCAATGGCGGAGCCTCATCATGTAGGACACCCAAACCTTGGTCTGTGTGCGAACGCCCAGATGTATGTTAGCATCGCATCACTTGGCCATGGTCCGGTCACCGCAAATGTTCATACAAAAGGTAAGGCTGATGTGTGCAGTGCAAAAATTAAATCAAGTGAAGTGTCTAAAATGGCTGTCAAAGCAAACAAGGACCTTTAATAGTGTTTGCCTGGACGTCAGATTAAAAGATAGTGAGGTGACAGTGTGACAAAATCACTGTCTAACTTGCTTGGTAGAAATCAAAAAAATATATAGGGCCAACATGTTTCTGCCTTTATGTGAAAATTCACTGGCATTCATCAGGGCCAAGCTCTTATATGCTAATGCAATTACACTATCATACGTGCTAGAATGATGAAAACATTGAAAAATTGGTAGACCATTGTCAAAGTAGAATAAGAGTGGTCATTCAAGACCATCCTACCACATCTTCTTAATATTGCTCAATAGATGCAATTGGTCTTCCCTGTAATAAATATAGAAAAAGAGAAAACCATGTAGAAAATGCAAACACATGATGCTGGAGAAGGAATAAACTAAATTTACAACTTAAATATGTGCTTCATGGAAAGTGCTATTACTGTGCAAAACCAGTGATAATTAAACTAGACTCAGACAAAACCATCACTATTTCGTGATAGCCACATCCAAGGTGCGCTGTGTTACGTCACCAACAGGTAATCTGTATATATATTCAAAAACATTAGTATAACACTTACCCATCAGTATGTGGGAAGTAAGCCTCACCTCACCCGGCAACTGCTCGGACGAATAAGGCACCGCTCTAAACATGTAGATGAAGACAGTTCCTTTAGTAGATACATGTCGTAAGGATTTAACTCTATGTACTGTTTAAAGAACCCAATTATTTTCTGATCTGTCTAAAACTGGTCCCCCCCCACGGTGAACCAGATGGAGGCATCAAACGACTTGCATCTACAACCCCCTTTAGCAAATTTAAGAAAGGCGCTCCATGATGTTAAAATAGCACCCCTCTCATGTACATGAATCAGCTGTATAGTATTGCTGGTTCAAACAAGTAAGAATTAACCCACGCGCTATTAACCATCCCTCCAGTCAACTCCAATGTTGTAGGGCCAGCATGCTAGCTATATAACCAACACTCCATGCAAACACTCTGGTCCTATCTTACCTGTCCGTCGGTACCTCGCGGCAGAATCTCGAGCCGAAGGGGAGGCACCGACGGGCAGGTCGGACGCAATTTTATAGTAAGGCTGAGTGACTGATTGATCTCAGCTGGACCTCTCAGCGGTGCCACTGCGCATGCGCCCTATAAAGACACTAAAGGCTCCGCATGCGCCGATACTGGCGGACGTCTGACGCGCATGTGCGGTGAAATCACATTCCGCTCCGTGTTACGCGCATGCCTGAATAATGCGTGTTGTGGCAATGCGCATGCGCGATGAATTGACACTCACCTCCGTGAGTCGCGCATGCCCAGTAAGTGCGTCTGATCGCTCGCGTGTGCAAAGAGCGCCGCAGCGCGAGAGGGTGGGTGTGTCACTATATACCCAAGGTCTAAGAGGGATCCTTTGTCTGGTTTCCTCTATTCGGCAATAAGAGCCAATAGAAACCGAGCAGTATTCAGCTCTAGATAGTTTGCGAGGATTATGCTGCACGGCCTAACAAGGCAGGTGCTGGGTGTTGGACGGGGGAAATAATAATCAAACCTTACTGGACCCCAGATGGATGTCCCCCAGTGAAACTTGGAGTTGGCAAAATGGATTAAGGCCAAATTAATCCCTTAACAACGAGAGCACCATACAATTCAATGGGTACCAAATTAGGCACCTCTGGATACTCAAAAAAAGGGGACCAAATTATGATTTACAAACTCATAAGTAACTGTAAGATGTTGGCTAGCATATGATACAGATGCTTATCAGAACACAGGGGTTAGAGTTTGAAACCCTCAATGTTCAGTGGTCTAAACCTGTAATTTTGAAGCGCCCTGTAGGTGGAATCACACTACAATTACCACAGATAATACGGAGGCCTCAGTCTGTACAGGTTTGGGATCAACACACGGTATGGTAACGAAAAAGAGCACCCAATGACAAATGTTGCACTCAGATCGACAGCCACGGAATGTTGTCATTCAGCCCATTGACGTCAGACTTCAGTCTAAAAATCCACCGTTGCTCCTTGACAAAAAGAAAGTACGAGACATCAGCAATGTGTGGCGGGATGTATGGCTGTTCCAGTACCACCCATATCAAGTCCTCTGCTTTGTGTTTAGCTTCCAAGAAGTGATTTGTAAGGCCTGTTGATTGTTTCCTACAACGGATCGTGCTTTTATGCTCGCTGATGCGAGACTTGATCATCCTCGTTGTATGGCCCACATACTGCTTCTTGCAGGGACAGGTGATCAAATAGATCAGTTTTTCTGAATTACAGTTTGTATGTCTTGTTAGCCTCCACGGTCTATTGGTGCCAATGTCTATCGTTAGGGTCTTGCGTGTCTGTGGACAGGCAGCACAATTGCCACAAGGGTAATGGCCTTGCACTGGGTTGGTGTTCCAGAGAGTGTTCGTGATTTGTTTCATATCACTCCGTGGTCTGGTATGAACCAAGCTGTCCCGAATGGATGGTCCTCTCTTAAATGCAAACAATGGGCGAGGTATTTCACCTGCCGCTGTATTTAGAATCTTCCAATGCTTCAGTATGGTCTTCTTCACCCCATTAGAGGATGTGGTAAAGGTTTGCACCATAGTCATCCGATCTCTGGTAGCCTCTGACCTCTTATGTTGCAGGAGTGCCTCCCGGTTGTTGTTGAAGGCTCTCTTACACGCTCGACGTACGAGATGGTTAGGATAGTGCCGATCTCTCAGGTTGAGTGACAGTTCTTCAGCATGGTGATTGTATAAACTGTTAGAGGAACAATTCCGTCTAACCCTGAGAAATTGGCCTACAGGCAAATTCTCACGCAGCGATTGCGGATGAAAGCTCTGAAATGATAATAGCGAGTTTCGTGCCATGGGCTTCTTGAAAAGTTCACTTTGTAGGCCTCCCTCTGCTGGAAAAATCTGGAGGTCAAGGTACGCAAGTTTTTCTTTGCTACTCTCCATGGTGAACTTGAGAAACTGATTCCTACAATTCAACCATGTGTGAAAAGAAGACACCTCCGTGAACGACCCTCTCCAAATCACCAAGATGTCGTCGATGTATCTTTTCCACAGTACCACCTGATGGATAAAGGGGTTACTGTGGTTCAATACATGATCAAGTTCAAATTGGTGCATGTACAAATTTGCCAAACTGGGCGCAAAGACGCTCCCCATTGAGGTCTCTGAGACCTGGAGATAGAGCTCATTTTGGTACTGGAAGAAATTTTCCATCATGGCGATCCTTGCGCACTCCATTATGAAGGCTACTGGTGTTATTGTGTCCATTTGTCTGGCCTCTAGGAGGATTCTGATGCAATCCAATGTTTCTTGTGTCGGGATTGAGGTGTACAACGATTCGACGTCGAAGCTAACCAGCAGGTCTGTCTCTACGTTGAACTCAGCATCAGCTAATAGTCTGAGCACGTCCCCAGTGTCTTGTAGGTATGTCGGTGTCTCCTTGACTATGGGTTTCAAAAAGAAATCTACGAAAGTAGATAAAGGCTCGAGTAACGAACCTATACCCGAAATAATAGGCCGTCCAGGAGGCGGTCTCTGGGCCTTATGTATCTTGGGAAGGCAGTAGAAATAAGGAGTCACTGGATGCGCCGTAATTAGGTATCTCGCTTCGTGAGGAGTAATCCAGCCTTCTGATGATCCTTCTTCTACCAGACTCTTGATGTCGTTCGAGATTCTCAGGGTAGGATCTTCATTGAGACGGCGATAGGCTTTGGTGTCGTTTAGTTGTCTCTGGCATTCTTGATGGTAAATGTTGGTGTCTTGTAGCACTATGGGCCCGCCCTTGTCAGCGGGCTTGATGGTGAGGGATCTGTCATTTGCTAGGGTAGATAGTGCTAGTTTCTCCGAGGTAGACATGTTGAAAAAATTCTTACGTTGTCGGTTGTTGTTCATGACCTCATGCGTCACTGCTTGCTCAAAGGCTAGGACATTAGCTGGCACTTGTTGGTTCAGAGGTGTAAATGTTGATTTAGGTCTAAGGCCAGTGTTCTGTTCGCCTTGATCAAACATGTCAACCTCGTCCGTATTTGTGCGGGATGTTTTAAAAAAGAAATGCAGCCGTATTTTCCTGTAAAAGCTTTCAAGTTCACACCTCAGTTTGAAAAGATCGCCTTCATTCGTGGGAACAAAGCCCAACCCTTTGTTCAAAACAGTGTTTTCAGTTGGTGTAATGATCCTCGTACTCAAGTTCACTACTAAGTCGCAGCTCCTGTTGTTGGGCCTGTCTTGTTGGTCTGCGGAGCCCAGTTCACAGTTTGTTGGCCTCTACATGGCAAATGTGCACCGTCAGGTTTGATTGTCACCACGGCACCACGACTCTTTCTAAAAGATAAAGAATTCTTGAAAAATTGGGCTTTGATCGCATGGCGGTGTACCCGCGATTGGCTGATTTTAATAATTAAAACAGCAAAAAAAACAGCCGATGCCCTACTGATAGAGATCCAAGTTCTGGAGGGACAAATCAATGCAGCAATTTGCCCTGTGATCTATAAAAAGAATTTGGAAGATGCCAATAAAACTAACAAGGAATATCGTGACAACATCCTACTGAATAAAGTAGAAAAGTTCAAAAAAGACTTGGCACATTTTTCCATGGAATTGGCCTATCCTTATCTGAGCGATTCCTATGTAGCTCCTTTCACCAATTCAAAAGGGAAAAGATACGGGTCGAATTACTCTTCCTCGGGCTCAGACTCGGGTTCCAGTGACCAAGGGAATCCCAATACAGGCCCGAACACCGGGATGCGAGGTGGGGGCTTCCAGAGGAGACCCAACAGAGGCCGTGGCGCACAACAGTACCCCAGTCCGGGACAATGGTGGCCTCCAGGACCGTGGAATTACCATCCGGGAGCCATGGGACCTCCACCAATGGGCCACCCCATGCCCATGTATCCTCCCAACCCGTCATTCTACTATGACCAGCCTTTTTTATGGCAGGGCCGGGGCAGGAACCGCGGCAAAAGAAGAGGCCAACAAACTGTGAACTGGGCTCCGCAGACCAACAAGACAGGCCCAACAACAGGAGCTGCGACTTAGTAGTGAACTTGAGTACGAGGATCATTACACCAACTGAAAACACTGTTTTGAACAAAGGGTTGGGCTTTGTTCCCACGAATGAAGGCGATCTTTTCAAACTGAGGTGTGAACTTGAAAGCTTTTACAGGAAAATACGGCTGCATTTCTTTTTTAAAGCATCCCGCACAAATACGGACGAGGTTGACATGTTTGATCAAGGCGAGCAGAATACTGGCCTTAGACCTAAAGCAACATTTACACCTCTGAACCAACAAGTGCCAGCTAATGTCCAAGCCTTTGAGCAAGCAGTGACGCATGAGGTCATGAACAACAACCGACAACGTAAGAATTTTTTCAACATGTCTACCTCGGAGAAACTAGCACTATCTACCCTAGCAAATGACAGATCCCTCACCATCAAGCCCGCTGACAAGGGCGGGGCCATAGTGCTACAAGACACCAACATTTACCATCAAGAATGCCAGAGACAACTAAACGACACCAAAGCCTATCGCCGTCTCAATGAAGATCCTACCCTGAGAATCTCGAACGACATCAAGAGTCTGGTAGAAGAAGGATCATCAGAAGGCTGGATTACTCCTCACGAAGCGAGATACCTAATTACGGCGCATCCAGTGACTCCTTATTTCTACTGCCTTCCCAAGATACATAAGGCCCAGAGACCGCCTCCTGGACGGCCTATTATTTCGGGTATAGGTTCGTTACTCGAGCCTTTATCTACTTTTGTAGATTTCTTTTTGAAACCCATAGTCAAGGAGACACCGACATACCTACAAGACACTGGGGACGTGCTCAGACTATTAGCTGATGCTGAGTTCAACGTAGAGACAGACCTGCTGGTTAGCTTCGACGTCGAATCGTTGTACACCTCAATCCCGCAACAAGAAACATTGGATTGCATCAGAATCCTCCTAGAGGCCAGACAAATGGACACAATAACACCAGTAGCCTTCATAATGGAGTGCGCAAGGATCGCCATGATGGAAAATTTCTTCCAGTACCAAAATGAGCTCTATCTCCAGGTCTCAGGGACCTCAATGGGGAGCGTCTTTGCGCCCAGTTTGGCAAATATGTACATGCACCAATTTGAACTTGATCATGTATTGAACCACAGTAACCCCTTTATCCATCAGGTGGTACTGTGGAAAAGATACATCGACGACATCTTGGTGATTTGGAGAGGGTCGTTCACGGAGGTGTCTTCTTTTCACACATGGTTGAATTCTAGGAATCAGTTTCTCAAGTTCACCATGGAGAGTAGCAAAGAAAAACTTGCGTACCTTGACCTCCAGATTTTTCCAGCAGAGGGAGGCCTACAAAGTGAACTTTTCAAGAAGCCCATGGCACGAAACTCGCTATTATCATTTCAGAGCTTTCATCCGCAATCGCTGCGTGAGAATTTGCCTGTAGGCCAATTTCTCAGGGTTAGACGGAATTGTTCCTCTAACAGTTTATACAATCACCATGCTGAAGAACTGTCACTCAACCTGAGAGATCGGCACTATCCTAACCATCTCGTACATCGAGCGTGTAAGAGAGCCTTCAACAACAACCGGGAGGCACTCCTGCAACATAAGAGGTCAGAGGCTACCAGAGATCGGATGACTATGGTGCAAACCTTTACCACATCCTCTAATGGGGTGAAGAAGACCATACTGAAGCATTGGAAGATTCTAAATACAGCGGCAGGTGAAATACCTCGCCCATTGTTTGCATTTAAGAGAGGACCATCCATTCGGGACAGCTTGGTTCATACCAGACCACGGAGTGATATGAAACAAATCACGAACACTCTCTGGAACACCAACCCAGAACAAGGCCATTACCCTTGTGGCAATTGTGCTGCCTGTCCACAGACACGCAAGACCCTAACGATAGACATTGGCACCAATAGACCGTGGAGGCTAACAAGACATACAAACTGTAATTCAGAAAAACTGATCTATTTGATCACCGGTCCCTGCAAGAAGCAGTATGTGGGCCATACAACGAGGATGATCAAGTCTCGCATCAGCGAGCATAAAAGCACGATCCGTTGTAGGAAACAATCAACAGGCCTTACAAATCACTTCTTGGAAGCTAAACACAAAGCAGAGTACTTGATATGTGTGGTACTGGAACAGCCATACATCCCGCCACACATTGCTGATGTCTCGCACTTTCTTTTTGTCAAGGAGCAACGGTGGATTTTTAGACTGAAGTCTGACGTCAATGAGCTGAATGACAACATTCCGTGACTGTCGATCTGAGTGCAACATTTGTCATTGGGTGCTCTTTTTCATTACCATACCGTGTGTTGATCCCAAACCTGTACAGACTGAGGCCTCCGTATTATCTGTGGTAATTGTAGTGTGATTCCACCTACAGGGCGCTTCAAAATTACAGGTTTAGACCACTGAACATTGAGGGTTTCAAACTCTAACCCCTGTGTTCTGATAAGCATCTGTATCATATGCTAGCCAACATCTTACAGTTACTTATGTGTTTGTAAATCATAATTTGGTCCCCTTTTTTTGAGTATCCAGAGGTGCCTAATTTGGTACCCATTGAATTGTATGGTGCTCTCGTTGTTAAGGGATTAATTTGGCCTTAATCCATTTTGCCAACTCCAAGTTTCACTGGGGGACATCCATCTGGGGTCCAGTAAGGTTTGATTATTATTTCCCCCGTCCAACACCCAGCACCTGCCTTGTTAGGCCGTGCAGCATAATCCTCGCAAACTATCTAGAGCTGAATACTGCTCGGTTTCTATTGGCTCTTATTGCCGAATAGAGGAAACCAGACAAAGGATCCCTCTTAGACCTTGGGTATATAGTGACACACCCACCCTCTCGCGCTGCGGCGCTCTTTGCACACGCGAGCGATCAGACGCACTTACTGGGCATGCGCGACTCACGGAGGTGAGTGTCAATTCATCGCGCATGCGCATTGCCACAACACGCATTATTCAGGCATGCGCGTGACACGGAGCGGAATGTGATTTCACCGCACATGCGCGTCAGACGTCCGCCAGTATTGGCGCATGCGGAGCCTTTAGTGTCTTTATAGGGCGCATGCGCAGCGGCACCGCTGAGAGGTCCAGCTGAGATCAATCAGTCACTCAGCCTTACTATAAAATTGCGTCCGACCTGCCCGTCGGTGCCTCCCCTTCGGCTCGAGATTCTGCCGCGAGGTACCGACGGACAGGTAAGATAGGACCAGAGTGTTTGCATGGAGTGTTGGTTATATAGCTAGCATGCTGGCCCTACAACATTGGAGTTGACTGGAGGGATGGTTAATAGCGCGTGGGTTAATTCTCACTTGTTTGAACCAGCAATACTATACAGCTGATTCATGTACATGAGAGGGGTGCTATTTTAACATCATGGAGCGCCTTTCTTAAATTTGCTAAAGGGGGTTGTAGATGCAAGTCGTTTGATGCCTCCATCTGGTTCACCGTGGGGGGGGGACCAGTTTTAGACAGATCAGAAAATAATTGGGTTCTTTAAACAGTACATAGAGTTAAATCCTTACGACATGTATCTACTAAAGGAACTGTCTTCATCTACATGTTTAGAGCGGTGCCTTATTCGTCCGAGCAGTTGCCGGGTGAGGTGAGGCTTACTTCCCACATACTGATGGGTAAGTGTTATACTAATGTTTTTGAATATATATACAGATTACCTGTTGGTGACGTAACACAGCGCACCTTGGATGTGGCTATCACGAAGTAGTGATGGTTTTGTCTGAGTCTAGTTTAATTATCACTGGTTTTGCACAGTAATAGCACTTTCCATGAAGCACATATTTAAGTTGTAAATTTAGTTTATTCCTTCTCCAGCATCATGTGTTTGCATTTTCTACATGGTTTTCTCTTTTTCTATATTTATTACAGGGAAGACCAATTGCATCTATTGAGCAATATTAAGAAGATGTGGTAGGATGGTCTTGAATGACCACTCTTATTCTACTTTGACAATGGTCTACCAATTTTTCTATGTTTTCATCATTCTAGCACGTATGATAGTGTAATTGCAGTAGCATATAAGAGCTTGGCCCTGATGAATGCCAGTGAAATTTCACATAAAGGCAGAAACATGTTGGCCCTATATATTTTTTTGATTTCTACCAAGCAAGTTAGACAGTGATTTTGTCACACTGTCACCTCACTATCTTTTAATCTGACGTCCAGGCAAACACTATTAAAGGTCCTTGTTTGCTTTGACAGCCATTTTAGACACTTCACTTGATTTAATTTTTGCACTGCACACATCAGCCTTACCTTTTGTATGAACATTTGCGGTGACCGGACCATGGCCAAGTGATGCGATGCTAAAATACATCTGGGCGTTCGCACACAGACCAAGGTTTGGGTGTGCTACATGATGAGGCTCCGCCATTGGGTCGGGCTGATAGGACTCAAACAGCATTTGTTGATAGCCTATCTGATTTCTGGTTACTAAAGTAATCCTTTCTGTGCAATTTTTCCAGTGTTAGTTTTTGTATCTCAGCGTCACTCGACCTACAGGCTTTGTTGTTATTGATACTTTGACTATTATTCATGGATCACCTCTGGAACACCTTTTAAAAGTGCTTAAGCGGTCAGTAGTAAAGGTAGGTATGTGGCGCTCTCTCTTTGGAGAACTTCTGGCAAATCAAGCAGCAGATCTGTAATGTCCCGTGAACGCGTCGCAGTGCAGCCCTTTCTGCCAGAGGCTGCTACCTACACTAACAGACACCCATCCCTCAAAGGTGGTCTGGCGCAGGTGCTCTCAGTCCAGCCACTGCTAGGTCTGGGTGTCTGCTTGGTCCCCCCGCCAATGCCCAAAACACATGAGTGGTATGGAGGCAGTTAAATCCCAGCATGTCACCCTGCTTTTGGTGAAACTGGCTCACAGCAGTGGGCCATCGATGACACCGAATAACATTTTGCACAGAGAAACTCATTCACGTCGGTTTCAATCCGATGGTAGCAAAGTTGCACCCACAGCGCCACCTATTGACCACTGCCAAATCTTAATTTCCTACTACAACCTGTCGAATTATAAATTAACATCTATCAGTAAAAAATCTTAATAGGAATATTTGTACTTCTTTTTATTATTTTTGTACCACATTACAATGGGTACTACACAAAAGAGACAGTGCATATCAATGGTGCATGCCATGCACTGCATAAGCATTCAACAAAGTTACAGACGTCATCATGAAAGAGGTTGTAAGGTAACAACATTACATTTTGGTATTTTGCAGCAGTTTCAGTATATTTTTTGGAACTACCATTGCTCAAAAGTGTGTCCTTTCAGATTTTTATCTCTTTCGATGTACTTCATTTCTTGGGTTTACTCTCGAAAAAGTGTCATTTTTGGTGTCACACATTTGGCATTTGAATGTTACTTTATCTGAACTGAAACTATGAAAATGTCACTCATAAGCTATTTGAAAACTTGGCAGGTATGGGATCAGGGACAGGGGAGGCTCGAGATTTAGAGCCACTGTCGAGCGTTGCAACTGTTACTGAACTGAAGCAAGAACTCGCAGGTAGCGGGCAATGCTGTGTGCGGGACTCCAGGGAAGTCGCGGCTATTAAAGATCATTTTTATACAATAGTGCAGCAGAGCTGAGTCTTTTGGAATATTGGTGCTATGCAGCAGTTTAGGATCTTCTTGGAGAGTCTCGCTGCTCTAATGGGTGTCATTTCTGATATTCATATGTTTCCCTCTTCTTCATTGCTTGATTTTGCTCTGGCGAAAGTGTCACTCAGAGTCGTTGAATGTCACTCATAATGGCACTGACATTATAAAATTGTCACACATAGCAATCAGAAACCCTGGCAGCTATGTTGTTTCCTTGCTTCAGAGATAACATTTTTACCCACCCGCAGTCTCAATTACACAACATAGCATACTGTATTGAATCATAGGCATTTCGTGGCAAAAGTACACTGCAAAATCCCAGAAATTAGGTGAGTTAATGCCAGTGTTGTGTAATATCTGGTATCCCCATCGTATCGTGTATCACCTGCTCTTCTGCCCTTTTTGGAAATAAAACTCCGCCCAGGCAGTTTCAGACAGAAGCAGCAGATCTTTCTTCAGGCTGAGTTAGAGGATGCATGATTCAACTTGATACCAAACTCAGTTCTGGCTATAAATCACCTGGAACATGTCTAATATTGCTGCACGAGTGGAGACAGACAGAAAGCACAATAAATACAAAGAATGACACGTGATGTAATGGACAATTAAGTTCATATACATAGTGAAACCCTGGAAAATATATGCTGGGCCATATGGAATCACAACAAAATAAAAACAAGGGGAAGAGAATGAAAGAGAATAGAAACAATGGCACGTGCAAAAATAAGTAAAACACTAATATTAAAACATTCGAAAGATTAATAGGGGAAGGTAAAAAAAGTCAGTGAGAAAAAGGAAGTTATTAAAACGGGGTAAGAAAGTGTTTTGGTTTATGTATAATTAATATGTTAGAAGGTGTTACTGACAAACATATACCTTGCACAGTAAACTGTCTGCCCTATATTTTTGTGTCCACGCTAATTACCATAGCAATACAATTATGTATTTTTGACATATAAACCTAAAAAGAAGAAGCACACAAACAAACCCTTTAAAAATATCAATTTCTTCTATGATTATAAGACATTGGATTTTTATTTAGGGTGGACTTTTGCCCATCACAGAAAATAACAACAACTCGAGAAGGGTGAACCTTCAAAGTCATTAATTAACCTGAGCTCCACACTCTAATAATAATAGTGCAAAGCAGACAGGCCTAACTAAGGGCAATGTGTGACATATTTATCCACTGTCAGACAATAACAAAATAAAAATACCAAGCAATAAAAATCCCAAACCGCATTAGAATAAAATGTAACAAGTAACATGTCAACAAAACAAGAATAATCTATCAAAGGGTACTAAACATATGAACTTTTAAGTATGAATTTAAATATGAAAGTGACAATATCACTGATGAACGATTTTGAGCCAATGATAGTCAGTGGGCATTATAGAGTTTTACCTTGGGCCTTAATCTGCCAAAATCCTTCAGTGGGTTAGGCCGGGAACCTTATTGCACAGGACCTTCTGATTTGCTGCTGCGGAGAAGCTCTGATTGTGAGAAACCTCTTGTTTCAAACCAGTCAGGCTGTACCTTGTTTGTTCTGGTTCTCCAGAAGTCTGTAAATCCAAAAGATTTGTAAGTTACAATATTTCAGAGGTGGAATGACAAGTGTCGTTAGACAGAGTCCAGGTTTCCAGAACCTGAGGAACAGAACTTGGGAGTCAAGACTCACAACAACAGAGGTCATGATCAGGTTCCAAGTCAGGCCCAGTTGTTGCTGATCAGCTGGGCTTTAAGGACACAGGTTAGCCAACTGACACTTGAAGTCCACTTTTCAGTCCTGGTTACAAGGGGAAGCAGGTCCATTTGCTCAAAGCTTCTCCCTGGTTACAGACAGCAGGTCCATTTTGTTTCTGTTCTTCCACAGGATCATAAAGTATTCTAAAAGGGTGTGTGGAGGCACCATATTTATGCTTGCCACCAACTAGTGTATTAATTCTCCAAAAGTGAACAGATAGAAGTTCCCATGGGTAACCCTACCAGCTTTTGAAACTGTTCCTGTTTGCCCTTCTGTAAACAATCTCACATTGCTCCCTCACTCTTAAAATCCAAGATGGGGGAAATCCCTTTTCTATTTATTCAGAGCCTGTGCGTTCACCCAGAGGTGTGACCAGGGCAAAAAACAATCTTCTTCTCTGAGGCACCCAAAACCAGTTCTGGAGGTAGCTTTCCCACCACTGTGGTTGGTGCCAGCCTGATTAGGAGGATAAAGGCCTGGGCCTTTGCAGGTGTCACCAAACATTTGCCTGTTACAGAGGACACCCCTTTGTCGTAAATTAAGTGCCTGCACCCACCCCACTGGTCTTCCAGCCAGGGTAAGAGGAAAACACCTCCCCACACCCAAGCCATTGAACCTGCCCTGGGATCAGTTTCCAAACCATTTATCACAGCTAATTCCTGAATGTGCCACTTCTTATGAGTGAATGCAAATTAGCCTCCAGCTAATTCTCCAGATATTCTGTCCACACAATCATTTTTTTCAGATATTCTGTCAATGATCCCATGAATGCGTTTTTCTTGGTGCAGTGATTGTGTGTGATATTGAAAAGAATGAATCTGGGCTTTCAAATTACCACTGCATTCTTGAATCACTGTTTAGGGACTAAGGCACAGACAGGCAGGGCGACTTTCATTCTCCTCAATCTGTCGGCCGCATTCAACACCGTGAATCACACGGTGTAGGTGCGGCGACTACGGGAGGCAGGAATTGGGGATTCGGCCTTGGCCCTCCTTTCCTCCTTTTTAGAGGACAGGAAACAGAGTTTGAGCTGGGATGGTTTACAATCTCTTTTTTTCAAAAACAAAAGAGAGAGCTAGGACCAATGGACAGCCGTCCTCGTCCCGACAATAAATGATAAATCAACTTAGATAGCCGTTTACAGAAGATTGTGTATAACAAAAATGTCTGGCACCTCTAAGGTTTTTTAATAAAACCCTCACACAACAACCTGGTTGATGTCATGCTTCATCATCGGGTCCCAGCGGGGTGGCTGAATGCTACTCAGCTGTGCTGCGACACCTGATTACAGTGGAGCAGGTTTTGAGATGTACGTGGATGTGATGAAGTTAAACGTGAATATTAGAAATAACTCTGGATTCTACCTGTTGAATTTATTTGTGGTGATCCTGGGTATATTAAAAACTAGAGAGTGGATAAACAGTACTAAGTGTAAATATATGTTTTTATCAAATGATGGTCAACATGTTTCAGCCCTCAATAAAAATATACGGGGCTTTCGTCAGGACCTCTCAATAAAGTGATCTAAAGTGAAAGTGAGTGGTAAAAAATCACCATGTGTGCTGCATTTTAGTGTTGACGCTAAGGAGCACTGTATGCAAAAAAGGTTTATTTTTAAAAAATGACTGACCATATTATGGGTCCTTGCATAAACTAATACCTGTAAAGGAATAAGCCAGTGGACAAGACATAGATATAACATCCATTTCGTGTATTCCTCCATATGTATATACAAATCCTGTATTTATCTTTGACAGAATGGTGGTTATGCCGTTTTTTGTGAGAAATAAGTAAGCGCATGGTGCTTTATTGTTAGCCTGAGTGATTGTAATATACCTTTGGCAATGACAATTCAAAGAAGAGTCAGGCTGAGTTGCGCCTTGAAAATAGAGAACTACGCCATGCATTGCATTCAGTGGTGCTTGAATCAGACGGGCAGTAGTGAGGCATAATTACTTTGATCATTATTTTGGCTTGAATATCTGCTCCTGGGCGGATTGGGGAGCCGTTACATCACCAACTCTGGCGATGTGCAATGGAGCGAAAAGAGACAGTGAGCTTGCTGATCGGATGGCAGAAGAGAAATAATTAAAAAACCAAGCGCGTGGAATGGCTACGGTAACGTCCATACTGGACTGGTCTTACTTACACTGTAGTCTCTCCCGTCGATCACCTAGTGGGGTTCCTCCGGAGCAGGCTGACTGGTGGGGCGCCGGAGTGCCTGGTTACTAAGTGAACATGAGAAGCGCGTCAATGCGTGCGTGACGTGTGATGTCACGGACGTCATGCGGCGTAATAACTAGAATGCTGCAACAGTGATTGAATAGGTAATGGTTGGTAGAGGAAGTGTATTAGTACGCAATTCTTGGCAATAACGATTGATGACTTTGAAGAGTGCCAATGGCTCTTAACGCTATCCTATTGAAGTAGAATGCCTTTAGACAGACTAGAGTGTAAGAAATCTATATTTCTAAAACTATCATGCAGTTCTTGGCAATTACGAATGCTAACTAGTCATTGGTACTCTTCACAGTTACAATCTAGTCTGTCTATAGGCATTCTATTTCAATAGGATAGCATTGATCGGATGGCAGAAGAACAATAATTACAAAACAAAACATGTGAAATGGCTACGGTAACGTCCATACTGGACTGGTCTTATTTTATGTTGTGGTCTCTCCCGCCGATCACCTAGTGGGGTTCCTCCGGAGCAGGCTGGTTGGTGGGGTGCTGGAGTTCCTGGTTACTAGATAGCACAGCATTACATGCATGACGTGTGATGTCACGGACGTCATGCGGCGTAATAACTAGAACGCTGCAACCAGGATTGAATGGGTAATGGTTGGTAGTGTATTAGTACGAAGTTCTTGGCATTAACGATTGATGACTTTTAAGAGTGCCAATGGCTCTTAACACTATCCTAATGAAATAGAATGTCTATAGACAGACTAGATTGTAAGAGATCTATATTTCTAAAACTCTCATGCAGTTCTTGGAAATTACGAATGCTAACTGTGAATCGTGCCAATGACCATTAGCGTTATTATTTTGAATTATGAATGGCTCTCGACTGACTGGGTTGTAAGAAATATGTATTTTAAACCACCCATAGTGAGAGGGGAGGGAGCCTAGGACATATTTCTTTATCCAATGCACATATGTATAAATATGTATATATAGCATGGTGTAATTGGCAGTGATCTATAGTTGCCAAGAGATGAAAGAGGCAAACACAATTAGGTGTTAGCGATTAAGACTATTCCAAGGAACATTGTCATTTAGGCCATGGATGTTGGTGGACATGCGGTACACCCATCTTTGTTCTTTCTCCAGAAGTTGCTGATGGATATTGGTGTTGTTGTCAAGTTGTTAAATCAGCACCCAATGCATGTCATTCGGAGTGTGACAAAGTTCCAAAAAGTGACTAGCCATGTGAGATATATTGCGTTTGCAATGAATATTATTTCTATGCTCGCAAATCCTAGTCTTATCTTTGCGACTTGTCATATCCACAAAACGAAGTTTACATGGACAGGTTATGAGGTAAATGACATTTGATGAATTGCAGTTCAAGATTCAGTGTCTTGATAGTGTAGGTTAAATGACATACACTACAATCTCCACACAAATGGTTTCCAGTTACTCTCGGCAGACCCCATGCATTGTGTATTGTTTCTTCTGGTCAGTTTGTTAATTGGGGTCTTGTATGGACAAGGCTGTCCTTCAGGCTACTCCCTCTTTTATAAGAGAAAACAGTTTTTTCCCATTCTAACTTGCCTGTATTCAATATTCCCCAATGTTTTTGGACAATCTTGGCCACTTGGTTTGACACTGGGTTATAGTTCATCACCCAGGTGAGGGGAACTGTGGTATCAGTAGAGGTTTTGGATTCCAAAAGTCCGTCACGATTTTGATTTCTTGCACGTTGCTTTGTTTTGCTGGTGATTTTTTCTGGGTAGTTTTGGTTGCTTAGTTTTGTGGTCAGTTTGTGGGCCTGTTCTTTTTAGTCTTTCAAGTCACTACAATTTCTGCGCATGTGTAGGTATTGTCCATATGGGAGATTTTCCCTGCAGGGATGAGGATGAAAGCTGGTGAAATGAAACATCAAATTCCTCGCTGTAGGTTTGAAATGAGTCTTAGTTTCTAGTTTGTCCTGGGCATGTGTTATTTCAAGATCCAGGAAAATCATGGTTTTGCGAATGATAGTGTGGGTAAATTGTAGGTTAGGGTCGCAACTGTTAATCCAGGTGAGAAAAGTGTTCAATGACTCCTCTGATCCCTCCTATATAAGGAGGACATTGTCTATGTACCTTTGTAAAATTGGATATTAGCTGTCAAAGGGTTGTTGGAGTTTAGTACAAACTTTTGTTCAAAGTTGAAGACGTACAGCCCCACCACACTATGGGCGAAAGTGCTCCCCATTGAAACTTTTGAAAGTAGAGCTGGCCCTCAAATTCAAAGAAATCTTCTTCGAGGGCTAATTCGGCACATTTCATGAGGAAAGATTTGGCGGTGTTGTAGGACCAAGTGATGGTATCCATTGTGCTTCTCAAGACATCAAGAGTGTCGTTCAGGGGCAGGCTCGTATACAAGAAGACTGGTGTTAGGATTAAATGTGAGGTCCTAGATTTGCCCAAGCAGATCTTTAGTGTCTTTCAAATAAGTTGAGGTAGACTGTACCAAAGGATAAAAAAAGGCATCACAAAATTTGGAAAGGGGCTCCAAGATAGAGCCTATGCCTGACACTATTGTCGGGGTGAGACTCAGCTAGGGGTTCGTCCTTCTCTACAGACCAATAGGATAGAAGTTGGCACGGAAACTGGAATACAAAACAGAGCGCTTTATTAACCTCGGTATGCGGTACTAGTGCAGAAGAGAAGGGTTACATACATAAACGGTCATACAGAAATGCACAGTCAACAATAGGGAGGAGCTCGCAGTTTGCTGATTCCGGTAAGAATAACCTGTCATATACAAACTAGAACAGGTGTATGGAAAGTCAAAGTCTCCTCTGCACATGTGCAGAGCAGCAGAGCCTAAATATAGTCTGTCTATGAGCAGAGTGCAAGAGTAAACGACAGCAAGGTAGGACAGAGCACATGGTGAGCACATGGCAGACAAGATGGCTGACGAATACAAGATTGCTTCAGCTAAATGCTAACCCCAATCGCTGCCAAATTACAACAGACAACCCTTTTAGCATTAGCAGAAGATATTTGTTTATTTGGGGTAATCTGGATTCACATCTTGTACATCTATATTCATCATTTCAGTAACCTCTTTATTTAGCATACGTTGGACTTTAATTTCTGCAACATTTCGCTTGGCAGGATTACAGGCAGTAATGCAGATGGAGCAAAGCATTGGACCACATTGTATACATACACAGCATGAAAATAGTATCACTAGTATTACACATAGGATGGCCAATAGCTTCCAGCCCCAAGTAGCAAAGAGTGTCCAAAACCAGCTGGCAAAAGTCCAGGTGCCTGTCTCTGGATGAATTTCAGCAGTAATCTTATGCACTTTAGAGATTGCATCATACACTGAAGGTGAGTGGTCAGCAACTACTACCGATGGTGTGACATGCACAACCTCGATCAGCCAGAACCACATCTAAAACCATACGATTTTGGAGTGCTACAATCCTCGCAACTTGCAACTCTTCTGTAATGTTCCCAAGTGCCATAGTTGTCTGATTGGTAACAGCTTCTACAACACAAGTCAATCGTCTTATCTTTCTACTGTTTAATGCAGCACCCACAAAGAAAAACAAGCCCAAATAGAAATCAACGTATTGTTGCAAGGTGGTGGCAGTCTGGTCCACCTCATCAGTGCTTGTTGTCCTCTTATATCTGTTCTTAGAGATATCATTGTACAATTTAAAGTCCTTGTGATACGATGCTTGTGCCAGAAACACAGCGGACAACAGAAAGGACACATAGCATATTCCAGACCATCCAACCGGTTGTTGGTAATATCCCTTGTTACCACAGATAAAGTAGGTATTATGTGAGGATATGAAACTGCTGTTATTGGTACCTTCAATAGTCAAAACCACAGTACACTCACTTCTCCCCACTGGAATTCTTCCAACACTACTTATAGATAAGTCTGCTTTAGCTCTAGTAACAGAAATCACAAATGGTCCATTGTTCTTAATAGTTCTCATATTTGGGAAAACATATGGCATAGAAATATTCTTATGTCGATACTCTTCCCATTCCCATTTAGTCCCTTCAGCTCGCTGATTACCATCTTCATCTGGATAACACACTTTATTGAGATGATAAATAATTAGTCCTACCGTCATACTAGAGATGTTAGCCCTTTCAGAAGCAATTAAAAGCGCAAACCAAGCTTGGCAACAACCATTACGCGAGAAAGGAAGAGGAATAAAAGGTGTTCCTCCTTTCTTCTGGTGAGCTGGTATCATCCCACACACCCAACAGTCAGTAGTATTTGTTGCATTGTGAGTATGATGCAACATCTGAATAAACGTATTGTTCAGGTAGGAATGTCGATGCTTTTGCTCATGATATGGAAGCGTAAAGTAATGATGCTCAACTGGTACTAGAGTAGTGGCGATCAGAAGCTGTGGAGCAGGAGCCACTTTCTCAACAAACCAAGTTGTCATTGCTACAGCCACCATAGCAACAACAAACCCTATAGCACACATGGTCTTTTTATGATAGATCTTAGAAACAGTTGATCTGCCTGTAGACATGATCACTTCGTCGTTGAATCAATCGTAGGAGCTATAAAGTCCTGGACAGCTGTTGGTTTCTTCACCGAGGGTGAAGACGGGTGTCACTATGTAGGACTGATCCCCCCCTTGCCACATCAGCGCCGTTTCATGAACCCAGGACGGTAGCTCAACCAGTCTTTTTCAACAATGCAGGTTCCTTCTTTGGTCTCAGCTGGTACCGGGATACTCCAGGAATCGTGTGGTCCGGGAAGACTTCCTCAGATTCATCAGGTGAGAGAGCGTGGCCTTTCTCTGTGTCCAGAATCTCTTGATGGTCAGTCAGCACAGCAGGTTCCACCAAGGTAGGCGACACTCGCTTGCAGTGAGTGCTATGGATCCATTTCTTTCTGTTCGTCACTCGAACTGCTCTCCTCGTGGCTAAGAGCACTTGCTCTGGTCCTCGCCACCTTAGCTCCAAGCTGTTAGACCTCTCAAAGCTTTTGACCATCACACAGTCACCGGGCCGGAGATTATGGGCCTCACCTGTAGACCTGTCAGGAAGAGCTTCTCGTACCTGTTGATGAATAGAGATCAAACTGTAAGTCAACTGTGCTTAATAGTCATTCATCAGAACACAAGGTACATCATGTATAGGGCGTGGCTTAGGAACTACCCAAATGTTCATCGGTCTACCAAATACCACCTCATATGGTGTAAGCCCAGATCGTGAATGTGGCACCGATCTAATGGACAACAATGCCAAGGTAACGCATCAAGCCATTTCAAAGACGTGGAAGCCGGTATTTTCGCTAATTTCATTTTCAAAGTAGCGTTATACCTCTCCACTAATCCTGCTGATTGTTGATGAAAGACTGCATGGAACTTCTGTTTGATCCCTAATCCTTTCAGGGCATACTCAACAACTTGCCCAATAAAATGAGGTCCGTTGTCACTCCACAAAAGTTTACAAACACCAAATCTAGGGAAGAATTCCTTTAAAAGCACCTTTGCTGTAGTAAGAGTCGTATTATCCTTTGTAGGGTATGCCTCTATCCATTTACTGAAGGCCCATTCCAAAACTAGGACATACTTCAAGTTATTTCAACGTTCAAGTTGGATATAAACCATTCGCAAAACTTCAAAAGGTGTGGTTGGTGTAGCAAACCCTCCTGTAGGAGTCCGTGTCCCTTTACCTGGATTGTACTGCAACAGATCAAACAGGACTGTACTATCCTTTTAGCTGTGCTGGCAATTTCGGGATGCTCCCAAACTTGCATAAGAAATGTCGTTATTGCTGAAGCTCTCACATGTGCTGCGCCATGTGCCATCTGTACCCCATAAGCTGTAAATAGGCTATAGGCAGTTTCCATTTATTCATCTCTTTATTACGCCAACAGCCTTCATCATCTATCATTCTCTCTTTAGACCATTGCTCAAGTTATTCCACAGAACAAGACCTCTGTATTTCTAGCACTTCTCGTCTAGCATCATTCCAACATTCAGCTTGTGTCTTCACTATGTACATTGATGTAGTGCTTCGCTGCATCGCAGTCTCACAAGCTACGCGATCGTCAAAGGCATTGCCTTCTCAGTCTCTTTCTTGTGTGCGCTACACTTAAAAATAGCTGTTTTCTTTAGATATGTCAGTGCAGTCAGAAGATTATGCACTAGTTCTCTGTGCATTATAACTTGCATAAGAAATTTTGTTATTGCTGAAGCTCCAACATGTGCTGCGCCATGTGCCATCTGAACCCCATAAGCTGTAAATAGGCTATAGGCAGTTTCCATTTATTCATCTCTTTATTACGCCAACAGCCTTCATCATCTAACATTCCCTCTTTAGACCATTGCTCAAGTTATTCCAGAGAAGAAGACCTCTGTATGTCTAGCACTTCTTGTCTAGCATCATTCCAACGTTCAGCTTGTGTCTTCACTATGTACATTGATGTAGTGCTTCGCTGCATCGCAGTCTCACGAGCTACGCGATCGTCAAAGGCATTGCCTTGTCAGTCACTTTCTTGTGTGCGCTACACTTAAAAATAGCTGTTTTCTTTAGATATGTCAGTGCAGTCAGAAGATTATGCACTAGTTCTCTGTGCATTATCGGCATCCCGTGGGACGTAAGAAAGCCTCTTTCCATCCAAAGTACGCCAAAATCATGGGCCACTTCAAAAGCATAGCGGCTATCTGTATGGATGTATACGCACAAGTCAGTGCTAAGATCACACTCTTGTGTCAAAGCTAGTAGCTCAACTGCTTGAGCCGACTTCTCTGTATACGAGCTGTCTCCACTACGGTCTTAAGTGTCGTAATTGCATATGCAGCTGAAGTCGTGCCATGTGGTAACTTCAAACAAGACCCATCAACCCATAGTTCTCCATCTACATCTGAAATTTGCGTATCTTGCAAATCGGCGCGACCCTTTGTCTGTTTCTTAGTAAGGAATATGCAAACATGAGACTCCTGTGACTGAGTCTGAGTCGCTGGATATGGTAACAAAGTAGCTCGGTTCAGAGTCGCACTCCTCTTCAGGGTAATGTGAGGGGCCAACAGTGTCAATTCATATCCTGTCAAAAGTGCACTAGTCAGTGTTGTGTTTTAGTCTGATTTAAAAGGGCATTGACCGCATGGGGTACTAGCACAAAAAATTTATGTGACAAAACTATCCCTTCACTCTGACGTATGGACACAACTGCTGCTGCACCTGAAAGGAAGCACCCAGGCAATGCACGAGCAACAGTATCAAGAACAGCTGAAAAATATCCACAAGGACGCTACTTGTCACCGTGTGTCTGTACTAAGACTGACAATGCACACCCATCTTTCGCGTGCACATAGACTGTAAAAGCCAGTTGTGTAATCTGGAGTGCCTAACACTGTTGCACAGCAAAGAGCTTTACGTAACTGCCGAAAATATTTCTGGCATTCAGTCATCCATGGAAGGGACATTGGAGTATCTTTGGTCAAAAAGCGCAACAAGGGTTTAACAATGTTTGAAAAACCTAATATCCATTGCCTACAAAAAGAAGTAAGACCAATGGATGCACAGACGTCTTTCTGAGTAGAAGGTACTGGTGTGTCTAAAATTGCTTGAATGCGATCTGGTGTAAGTGCATGTCCCTCCTTAGACAGAAGGTGACCTAAGTAGGTAACCTTCGGTCTACAATATTGCAATTTCTTCCCTGACACTTTGTGGTGATGTGAAGCAATAAAGTAAAGTAAAGGCAGAGTACATTTTTCACAGTGTTCAGGCGTATCAGCCGGCAACAAGATATCATCAACATATTGTATGAGAGCCACTTCTTCAGGCAAAGTGAAAGAATCAAGTTGTCTTTTCAATGCTTGGCTGTAAATACTAGGACTCTCCGTGTACCCTTGAGGAATTTTACAAAATCTGTAGGATCGATTATTCAAAGTGAAGCCGAACAAATATCGGCTATCAGGATGAATAGGAATCGAAAAGAAAGCATTCTTAAGGTCAATCACAGTAAATGTAATTGCTGTTGGAGGAACTAAGGAAAGAAGTGTCGTTATGTCAGAAACCACAGGGTATTGTGGTACTACAATCTTATTAACTTCTGGCAAATCAATGATAAATCTGTAAATCCTAGTGTCAGTGTCTGTTTTTTAAAATGGGAAGAATAGGACTGTTGCAAATGTTATAAGGAACTTCTTCCCAACCCCCACTTTAATTAAATCATGGACAATGCGTACAAGTGCTTCTTCGCCTTCTTGAGAAATTTTGTATTGAGGCAAGCGTGGCAATGAAGCGCCCTCCTTGACACTAATATGTTCTTGTTGGAAGAACCATTTGCCCCACATCGGTGTCTGACGTAGACCACAAAGTACTAGGGTTGAAGCTAATGCAATATCACAAGGCAAGATCTCTCAATCACGGGGTAGTTATTCAAAATAACACTTACACCTTCTGGAGAACATGGTATCGTAGCCCAGAAATACTTGAGCATATCAAGACCCACAATATTTTCCGGTGTGTTCGGAGAAAGCAAAAATGGACATGGAGCAGTACATTTGTCAAAATGAAATGCAAGTGGTTGTGACAATGGGCTAAGGGAATGTGTTCCATCTAAACCTATCGATGTAATGGTTAAGCCAGACATGGGAAGCCCTTGGAACTAATTGTTTAGATAAGGCGCTACGAGTAGCTCCTGATTCAACCAGAAACTGATGGGTAGAACCCAAAACATGTGCTGTAACATAGGGACCCTTCTGATCTACTGGAACTTCAGCTGATTCCTTACCCCATCCTAGGCAGTCCTATGCATAAGCAGAATCTTTCAAATCAGACGGCAAATAATCAGACATTTGATATTGGTTCTGTCTATGAAAAGTGTTAAACCCATCATGTCCACGTGTATTAGCATCAAAGCTAGCACAATCATCCGTGCTTCCTCTAGGCCCAGAATATCCTGAACAATTTCTCATTTGTCCCCATCCACGTGGATACTGCTGAGCACACAATGCCAGACAATCGGCAGCCCAATGTCCAAATTTCCTGCAATACACACACTGGTCAGCAGACAAAGTCGGACGAGTATAAGGAGGAAACGACGGTCCATAAGACCCACGTCCACCTCTATAATTACCTCTAGAAGGCGGACCATAAGCCTGAGCTAACATAACCTTTGTTTTTAACTCTTTAGACTTCTTATCCTCATTGCCCTTTGTTTCTCACTACTGTCGTTCGTAATACTGAGCCATAGTCAAAAGAGAAACCAGAGAAGAGGTAGTCCATGAACTCTCACTGGCTTATAGGTGACTAGCTATTCCTGGCAACAGGTTGGCAACATATTTATCCACAAATAGATGCCTGCCCCTGTCATCTGTCAATGACTGGCCACCAAAATCATGGAATGCCTCCTTAAAGCGTGTAAAGAAGTCAGAAACCGATTCATCTGCTTTTAGCTAAGTATGGCCGAAATTTGCCGTTCTGCAAATTCACGCGGAATTGAATTCGCAATCCGCAAAATCCGCGAATTCGTGCGAATTTGCGTATTTTAGTTTTTTTGCATGTTCGCTGGGTTTTTTGCGTGTTCGCGGGGCTTTTTGCGTGTTTGCGGGCCGCTTGCATGGCGCAGTTACCCCCACGGTCGTGTATGGGCACAGCACTCTCTGGTTCACCACTGCCACCCTCCGGTTCATCACTGCCACCCTCTGATTCACCACTGCCACCCTCTGGTTCACCCCTGCCACCCTCTGCTTCACCACTGCCACCCACTGGTTCAGCACTGCCACTCTCTGGTTCACCCCTGCCACCCTCTGGTTCAGGACTGTCACCCTATGGTTCACCACTGCCACCATCTGGTTCACGACTGCCACCCTCTGGTTCATCACAGCACCTCTAGTTCACCACTGTCACCCTCTGGTTAACCACTGTCACCCTCGGTTCAGCACTGCCACCCTCTGGTTCACCACTGCCACCCTCTAGTTCACCCCTGCCACACTCTGGTTCAGCACTGCCATCCTCTGGTTCATCACTGCCACCCTCTGGTTCACCCCTGCCACCATCTGGTTCATCACTGCCTCCCTCTGGTTCACCCCTGCCACCCTCTGGTTCAGCATTGCCACCCTCTGGTTCAGTATTTGAAAACTTGACCATGCACACCGGGTTTTGTGTGCAGGAACTCTAAAGTAAGCTAGACGTTGCTGTTTGATAGATTAACTTACACAAAAATAGCGTAATTTGAATTTTTTATTTGTTTATTTATATTTTTATTATTTTTCTTCCTCTAATTTTTTATCCTTTTTTCTCCTCTGTACAAAAAAGTGCGTTGATATATTTTCATTTCATCACTGTTTAACAATCACACATTTATATCATAAAAATTACAATTCAATTTTGTTAAAAAAACAATTCAAAGAAGATAACAGTTTATATATGGATATACATCAATTAGCAATTTCTAATTTTGAGTTTGTAAATACAGTATCTATTCCCTTCCAACGCGTTTCGGCTTGTGGCCTTCCTCAGGAAATCTGTATTTTTGAATACCGCATGAACTTCATTCTGTATTCTGGAGATGGATTCTCAGGCTGTAATTGCAATCACAATGGAGCGAGATTCGAATTTCACGCTATTCTATTTTGACTAAGCCTGAATTAAGGACTTGGGCGCTGTGACATTCCGTTCCTAATTCAATAGGGTTTTGTATTCTCTTATCTGTCAGGTTATTAGAGGGTTGTCTTAGTTCTAGATATCTTTCATTCTCCAATGATGTCTTGTGGGGCTTCCCCGATAAACTACAGTCACTATTCGGTTGCCTCTCTCGAGTTCAACGGTGCTCGGTCTTAGGGGATGCAATGACAGCGCTCCATGTGGGGTCCTTACTCCTATATAGTTGCCTTGACGTATGTACCAAGACTGGCTTCCGTTAGGTTCCTCTTAAAAATTTATAATGTCTGCTTATATAATGGCGAACAACATTGTGAGACTAGGTCCTGCAGTCAGGCTAGATGGCTCCGCTACGGGTGCTTACACCGATCTCATTATAAGCTTTTACTTTTGGCGTCTGTGCTAATGCCGGTTTCCAGAAAGATTCTTCTAAGTCTTTTGCAGTATTTACTTATCTATATGCGAAACGACGTGAAATCGGGTCCTGCCGTCATGCCTGGTGATTCCGCATGGCGAAGTTACCCCCACGGTCGTGTATGGGCACAGCACTCTCTGGTTCACCACTGCCACCCTCCGGTTCATCACTGCCACCCTCTGATTCACCACTGCCACCCTCTGGTACACCCCTGCCACCCTCTGGTTCACCCCTGTCACCCTCTGCTTCACCACTGCCACCCACTGGTTCAGCACTGCCACTCTCTGGTTCACCCCTGCCACCCTCTGGTTCAGCACTGTCACCCTATGGTTCACCACTGCCACCATCTGGTTCACGACTGCCACCCTCTGGTTCATCACAGCACCTCTAGTTCACCACTGTCACCCTCTGGTTAACCACTGTCACCCTCGGTTCAGCACTGCCACCCTCTGGTTCACCACTGCCACCCTCTAGTTCACCCCTGCCACACTCTGGTCCAGCACTGCCATCCTCTGGTTCATCATAGCACCCTCTGGTTCACCCCTGCCACCCTCTGGTACAGCACTGTCACCCTATGGTTCACCACTGCCACCCTCTGGTTCATAACTGCCACCCTCTGGTTCATAACAGCACCTCTAGTTGACCACTGCCACCCTCTGGTTAACCACTGTCACTCTCTGGTTCAGCACTGCCACCCTCTGGTTCACCACTGCCACTCTCTGGTTCACCACTGCCACCCTCTGGTTCACCCATGCCACCCTCTGGTTCACCACTGCCACCCTCTGGATCACCCCTGCCACCATCTGGTTCATCACTGCCACCCTCTGGTTCACCCCTGCCACCCTCTGGTTCAGCACTGCCACCCTCTGGTTCACCACTGTCACCCTCTGGTTCATCACTGTCACCCTCTGGTTCATCACTGCCACCCTCTGGTTCACCACTGCCACCCTCTACCGAGACCTTTTGTGACGCAGCGGCAGCACAAAAGATGCGCCATGGTGCTGGGTATTAACAACGTGACGCATCTGAGAGATGCGTCACGTTGTAAAGCCCTGCGCCATCAGGAGGCGTTCTGGTGCAGGGGAGGGCGTTCCTGCGCAGGAACGCCTCCTAAAAGTGGCTGAGTGAAATCTACAAGATTTTACTCAGTTACTATTAGGCCAATGCTACGTCAAAACCCTGCGCCTGCCCCCCAGAGCATTGCTGGAGCAGCAATGCACTGCTTTTACGGCACAGATGCGTGACGCATCTGTGCCGTTTTTGCCACATGGTGCGCCGCATTGTAAATGCGGCGCACCATGGGTGGCGGAGCTGCGGCGCACAATAACTGGCGCATCTCTGGGGATGCGCCAGTTATTGTAAATCTGACCCTATACATTTAGCCAACGAGGGAGCACTTACTGATTAGAAAGTAGAAAGTACTCCAGTTGAGTAGAGGTATTGCACAAAAAGGTGGCATCTTCGTGGACAAACACGCAGGGCGGGATTCATTCTGCCCCCTGTTAGACTCGTGTTTTGTGCCATTCTGCCCTCTGTTAAACTCTTTTTTCCCTTGTTTTTGTGCCCTTCTGCCCTCTGTTAGACTCGTTTTTCACTTGTTTTTCTGCCCTTCTGCCCCCTGTTAGACTCGTTTTTTGTGCCCTTGTGCCCTCTGTTAGACTCGTTTTTTGTGCCCTTCTGCTCTCTGTTATTCCCTTGTTTTTGTGCCCTTCTGCCCTCTGTTAGACTCGTTTTTCGGCCCTTCTGTCCTCTGTTAGACTGGTTTTTGTGCCCTTCTGCCCTTTGTTAGACTGCTTTTTGTGCCTTTCTGCCCTCTGCATCACCACATCATCACTCAGCGCTACCCCAGCATCACTCAGCACCACCACATTATCACTCAGCACCACCACATTATCACTCAGCACCACCACATTATCACTCAGCACCACCACAGCACCACTCAGCACCACCACATCATCACTCAGCACCACCACAGCATCACTCACCACCATAGCACCACTCAGCAGCACCACAGCACCACTCAGTGCCACCACAGCATCACTCAGCACCGCCACAGCATCACTCAGCACCGCCACAGCATCACTGAGCACCACCACATTATCACTCAGCACCACCACAGCACCACTCAGCACCACCACAGCATCACTCAGCACCACCACAGCACCACTCAGCATCTCCACAGCATCACTCAGCACCACCACAGCACCACTCAGCGCCACCACAGCACCACTCAGTGCCACCACAGCATCACTCAGCACGACCACAGCATCACTCAGCGCCACCACATTATCACTCAGCACCACCACAGCACCACTCAGAACCACCACAGTATCACTCAGCACCACCACAGCATCACTCAGCACCACCACAGCACCAATCAGCACCACCACAGCACCACTCAGCGCCACTACAGCATCACTCAGCACCACCACAGCATCACTCAGCACCACCACATTATCACTCAGCACCACCACAGCAACACTCAGCACCACCACAGTATCACTCAGCACCACAACAGCATCACTCAGCACCACCACAGCACCACTCAGCACCACCCCAGCATCACTCAGCACCATCCCAGTATCACTCAGCACCACCACAGCACCACTCAGCATCACCATAGCACCACTCAGCACCACCACAGCACCACTCAGCGCCCCCCCAGCATCAATCTGCGCAACCATTTAACAACAACTGGTTCAAATATGTTCTCTCAATGTTTCAAACTTTATTACAAATGTCACAAAAAGATGTTACAATTTCACTTCTGTTCTTGGATTTTCGTCACAATAAAATACACTGAACAGAATCTTCACAAAAGTTATTTGCAAAAGTTTAAGCTATTGCCATTATAAATTAAAATCACTTTTATTTAAGTATTACTTATTTAAAAAAATTAAAAGCCATTGTAATTTGTAATATCAATACAGCTAAGTCATGTAAATACAAAACATGTTGCATTACAAATGCTATAGGTGTCACATTTACGAAAGTTATAACTATTGGCATTGTAAATGACAAAGCTATTAATTTAGCTATTTTCAAAACCAACACATAAATAAAAAAAATTGTCATTTACAAGACCAATAGCTCAAACTTTCCTAATGCGAGACGTATTGCATTGCAAATGCTTGTTTTTATATCTGTCAGTGCTTCCTGTTGAGGTTTAATTTTCGTGACAGACGCCTTACTGCCTACTTGTAACTATTCTCTGACCCTGCTTCAAGGGTCAGAGCAGGGTCAGAGAATAGTTGCAAGTAGGCAACGAGGCGCCAGGAAGCATTTACAGGCTTACAGGAGCATGTGCCCAAGTTGAAGTTAATTTCTTTGTAACCCTTTTGTAAAAGGTTACAAAAAATTAGCTTAAACTTTTGCACCTGCTGCTGTAACCCTGTAAGTGCTTGGCTGAAAATTCGTCCCCGCTGATTCGCGGATTTTCCCGCGATTTCGCGAGATTCGCGGTTTGCGAGATCGCAGAAAATCCGCAAATTCCACGAGCGGAACAAATTTCTTACTTTTTGCTTGCAAGATGCTAATACAGTTCAATCTATCTTTTACGGGCAAATAATCGTCTTTAACTTAACTAATGTAGCTGCGGGAAGCTCTAAAATGAACTGACATGGTTTCTCTGCGGGTTCCCTTTCTACATCCATTTGTTCTAATTCTTTCCATAATGCCCCAAAAGTCGAATGATCATCAACTTTACGAACTGTTCTCCACATATCAGGGGGTAATATCAATCCGAAAAACACATCATTATCAGGCAGAGTCATAGTACAAGAGCTAATGGCTCCCTCAACTTCCTCATAAAAAGCGGCTGGATTTTTCCGCGGATCAGGCAATGCAGCTTTAAGAGCCATAACATCCGCTTCATTCCAAGAAGTGTAAACTAGGCCTGAGTGGTAAATTTCATACCGTTCGCGGAATTTGGGTAATTTCGCGGTCCGCGGAGAAAGTGAAATTGCCCAAAATTCTGCGTTCCGCATCTTTGCGAAACTTTTTTGCATGTTCGCCTTCTCAAATGCGTGTTCGCAAGATATTTCCCCACGAGCACACAAGCAGCGATTGCGAACAGTAAAAAACCATCACGAACAAGCAATTCTGTGTGTTCGTGGAGATTTTTTACCGTTTCGCTGACATTTGGGTAACTCGATTACGCAAATTCCGCCCACCCCTAGTTTAAACCCAATTATAAATAAAATAACCTCTGGGATCAGCGGAATACTTATTATCACTTGTTCCCCCGCCTCTAGGAGGAACATACAAAGGTGTGGCTTCTGCATAGGTTTCGCATAAAATACTACATTCTTACCTGTTTCAGAGATAGAAGCCTGTGTCACGCCGGTCTGGAATGTTTGTGCAGCTGTGCCTGCTGCCTTTTTCTCTTCTCGCAAATGAACTGCTTCAGCACACAGTTTAACCAAACGTCTGATTGAGTCAGCCACCTGAGAAAAGACAAAAAGACCATCACGCATTTGCTTACAGTCATTTTCTGTATCATTGGGCTCCAACTCCTCAAATTGTTTCCTAAACAGCTCAAGGGCCTCTGCGGCAAATACCTTGGTAAAATATATTTGCTCCCTTTCCTGCCAACTTTTCATGTTATCTATAAGTTCAGAAGCAGGGGCAATACTACGAATGGCTTTACGAGCAGCGGATCTAAGCTCAGACGCACGCTCACCGGACAACATACAACGAGTTTCTGTGCTTTCTCCTGCTCTGTAGAAGAGTCTTCATCTGACTCATGAGGAGCGGAAGGAAGAATATACGGAGGCGGAGAACGATCTAACCATGAAAAATCATCTCGTGGTTTATTAGGGATAGGATAGACGGGTCGCCAAAGAGCGTACTGGCCAGTTACCTGTAAATGACGCTCCATATCCTCTCTTTCTTTTAGTTTTTTCATTTCTTTATTTTTCAACTCTAATGCTTTTGCATCAATACTCTTTTGTTGTTCTTTTTCGACCAAGGCTTGCTCTCGCTTCATTCATTCATGCACTTCTTTCTCCCAAATTCGTACACAGTCAAACATATCTTTCCTAGTTTTTTCGCTTAAACATACATTGTTCCACATACTGGATCTTTCTTAAATCAAATGACCCATACATAGGCCAACATAACTCAGGATCCTTACTAGTGCATTTATTCCATAACAAGCTGTACATTATAGAAGAAATACCATATTTAATATACAAGTCCCTATTCAGCGTCCCCTCCGGGGGGGCCGGTTGTGCTTCACTAAGTCGTAAACTGGTACCACCACGAAAGCAACACATTCTACGAAGTGTGCTAAAAACAGGCATGCCGAAAAGAGTGCAAGATATGCAGTATTATACGCAAAGTAGAACTTAAGGTACGCTTGTTCATTCTGCCGTTCAAATCTTATTCAAAGTAGAGAAAATTCTCCTCATTACCTGCTATATGAATTGCAATTTATATATGCCCAATCACAGATTCCAAAATAGGCCAATACAAATTCCAAACAAAAACAGCAAGCATCGCATCAATGACCTTACCAATCCCAAATGTTCAGATTCCAGCTGGCAAGTTCTTGAATCGACCAAACGGTCACTGCACGGCAAATCAACAGAAGAGATCTCAGCCGAGGACCAGCACCACCTGGAGGGTCAGATCAGAATGATAGGAAAAACGTCGTGGTTGCCAAGACGCAGATCTTGTCAGGCAGCGATCACCTACAGCGAGATTCCAATCCTATGTTTCGACCACTCCTTCAGGCATCCGAGTCGCCGATAAGCCCTACGTGGGTGCCAATTTGTCGGGGTGAGCCTCAGCTAGGCCTACCAGTGCTAGGGGTTCTCCCTTCTCTGCACAAGTCCTCAGACCAATAAGATAGAAGTTGGCATGGAAACTGGAATACAAAACAGAGCGCTTTATTAACCTCAAGAGGTGGAACTACATTCATACAACACCCTTCGTTAGTGTATGAAGTACGACCCTTTTAGCATTAGCTGAAGATATTTGTTTATTTGGGGTAATCTGGATTCACATCTTGTACATCTATATTCATCATTTCAAGAACCTCTTTATTTAGCATACGTTAGACTTTAATTTCTGCAACATTTCGCTTGGCAGGAGTACAGGCAGTAATGCAGATGGAGCAAAGCATTGGACCACATTGTATACATACACAGCAAGGAAATAGTATCTATAGTATTACACACAGGATGGCCAATAGCTTCCAGCCCCAAGTAGCAAAGAGTGTCAATAACCAACTGGCAAAAGTCCAGGTGCCAGTCTCTGGATGAATTTCAGCAGTAATCTTATGCACTTTAGAGATTGCATCATACACTGAAGGTGAGTGGTCAGCAACTACTACCGATGGTGTGACATGCTCAACCTCGATCAGCCAGAACCACATCTAAAACCATACGATTTTGGAGTGCTACAATCCTCGCAACTTGCAGCTCTTCTGTAATGTTCCCAAGTGCCATAGTTGTCTGATTGGTAACAACTTCTACAACACGAGTCAATCGTCTTATCTTTCTACTGTTTAATGCAGCACCCACAAAGAAAAACAAGCCCAAATTGAAATCAACGTATTGTTGCAAGGTGGTGTCAGTCTGGTCCACCTCATCAGTACTTGTTGTCCTCTTATATCTGTTCCTAGAGATATCATTGTACAATTTAAAGTCCTAGTCATACGATGCATGTGCCAGAAACACAGGGGACAACAGAAAGGACACATAGCATATTCCAGACCATCCAACCGGTTGTTGGTAATATCCCTTGTTACCACAGACAAAGTAGGTATTATTTGAGGATATGAAACTGCTGTTATTGGTACCTTCAATAGTCAAAACCACAGTACACTCACTTCTCCCCACTGGAATTCTTCCAACACTACTTATAGATAAGTCTGCTTTAGCTCTAGTAACAGAAATCACAAATGGTCCATTGTTCTTAATAGTTCTCTTATTTGGGAAAACATATGGCGTAGAAATATTCTTATGTCAATACTCTATCCATTCCCATTTAGTCCCTTCAGATCGCTGATTACCATCTTCATCTGGATAACACACTTTATTGAGATGATAAATAATTAGTCCTACCGTTATACTAGAGATGTTAGCCCTTTCAGAAGCAATTAAAAGCGCAAACCAAGCTTGGCAACAACCATTACGCGAGAAAGGAAGAGGAATAAAAGGTGTTCCTCCTTTCTTCTGGTGAGCTGGTATCATCCTACACACCCAACAGTCAGTAGTATTTGTTGCATTGTGAGTATAATGCAACATCTGAATAAACGTATTGTTCAGGTAGGAATGTCGATGCTTTTGCTCATGATATGGAAGTGTAAAGTAATGATGCTCAACTGGTACTAGAGTAGTGGCGATCAGAAGCTGTGGAGCAGGAGCCACTTTCTCAACAAACCAAGTTGTCACTGCTACAGCCACCATAGCAACATCAAATCCTACAGCACAAATGGTCTTTTTATGACAGATCTAAGAAACAGTTGATCCCCCTGTAGACATGATCACTTCGTCGTTGAATCAATCGTTGGAGCTCTAAAGTCCTGGGCAGCTGTTGGTTTCTTCACCGAGGGTGAAGACGGGTGTCACTATGTAGGACTGATCCCCCCCCTTGCCACATCAGCGCCGTTTCACGAACCCAGGACGGTAGCTCAACCAGTCTTTTTCAACAATGCAGATTCCTTCTTTGGTCTCAGCTGGTACCGGGATACTCCAGGAATCGTGTGGTCCGGGAAGACTTCCTCAGATTCTTCAGGTGAGAGAGCGTGGCCTTTCTTTGTTTCCAGAATCTCTTGATGGTCAGTCAGCACAGCAGGTTCCACCAAAGTAGGCGACACTCGCTTGCAGTGAGTGCTATGGAACCAGTTCTTTCTGTTCGTCACTCGAACTGCTCTCCTCGTGGCTAAGAGCACTTGCTCTGGTCCTCGCCACCTCAGCTCCAAGCTCTTAAACCTCTCAAAGCTTTTGACCATCACATAGTCACCGGGCCGGAGTTTATGGGCCTCACCTGTAGACCTGTCAGGAAGAGCTTCTCGTACCTGTTGATGAATAGAGATCAAACTGTAAGTCAACTGTGCTAAATAGTCATTCATCAGCACACAAGGTACATCATGTATAGGGCGTGGCTTAGGAACTACCCAAATGTTCATCGGTCTACCAAATACCACCTCATATGGTGTAAGCCCAGATCGTGAATGTGGCACCGATCTAATGGACAACAATGCCAAGGTAACGCATCAAGCCATTTCAAAGACGTAGAAGCCGGTATTTTCGCTAATTTCAATTTCAAAGTAGCGTTATACCTCTCCACTGATCCTGCTGATTGTTGATGAAAGACTGCATGGAACTTCTGTTTGATCCCTAATCCTTTCAGGGCATACTCAACAACTTGCCCAATAAAATGAGGTCCGTTGTCACTCCACAAAAGTTTACAAACACCAAATCTAGGGAAGAATTCCTTTAAAAGCACCTTTGCTGTAGTAAGAGTCGTATTATCCTTTGTAGGGTATGCCTCTATCCATTTACTGAAGGCCCATTCCACCACTAGGACATACTTCAAGTTATTTCAATGTTCAAGTTGGATATAAACCATTCGCAAAACTTCAAAAGGTGTGGTTGGTGTAGCAAACCCTCCTGTAGGAGTCCGTGTCCCTTTACCTGGATTGTACTGCAACAGATCAAACAGGACTGTACTATCCTTTTAGCTGTGCTGGCAATTTCGGGATGCTCCCAAACTTGCATAAGAAATGTCGTTATTGCTGAAGCTCCCACATGTGCTGCGCCATGTGCCATCTGTACCCCATAAGCTGTAAATAGGCTATAGGCAGTTTCCATTTATTCATCTCATTATTACGCCAACAGCCTTCATCATCTAACATTCCCTCTTTAGACAATTGCTCAAGTTATTCCACAGAAGAAGACCTCTGTATGTCTAGCACTTCTCGTCTAGCATCATTCCAACATTCAGCTTGTGTCTTCACTATGTACATTGATCTAGTGCTTCGCTGCATCGCAGTCTCACAAGCTACGCGATCGTCAAAGGCATTGCCTTGTCAGTCTCTTTCTTTTGTGCGCTACACTTAAAAATAGCTGTTTTCTTTAGATATGTCAGTGCAGTCAGAAGATTATGCACTAGTTCTCTGTGCATTATAACTTGCATAAGAAATTTCGTTATTGCTGAAGCTCCAACATGTGCTGCGCCATGTGCCATCTGAACCCCATAAGCTGTAAATAGGCTGTAGGCAGTTTCCATTTATTCATCTCTTTATTACGCCAACAGCCTTCATCATCTAACATTCCCTCTTTAGACCATTGCTCAAGTTATTCCAGAGAAGAAGACCTCCGTATGTCTAGCACTTCTTGTCTAGCACCATTCCAACGTTCAGCTTGTGTCTTCACTATGTACATTGATGTAGTGCTTCGCTGCATCGCAGTCTCACGAGCTACGCGATGTCAAAGGCTTTGCCTTGTCAGTCACTTTCTTGTGTGCGCTACATTTAAAAATAGCTGTTTTCTTTAGATATGTCAGTGCAGTCAGAAGATTATGCACTAGTTCTCTGTGCATTATCGGCATCCCGTGGGACGTAAGAAAGCCTCTTTCCATCCAAAGTACGCCAAAAACATGGGCCACTTCAAAAGCATAGCGGCTATCTGTATGGATGTATGCACACAAGTCAGTGCTAAGATCACACTCTTGTGTCAAAGCTAGTAGCTCAACTGCTTGAGCCGACTTCTCTGTATACGAGCTGTCTCCACTACTGTCTGAAGTGTCGTAATTGCATATGCAGCTGAAGTCGTGCCATCTGGTAACTTCAAACAAGACCCATCAACCCATAGTTCTCCATCTACATCTGAAATTCGCGTATCCTGCAAATTGGCGCGACCCTTTGTCTGTTCCTTAGTAAGGAATATGCAATCATGAGACTCCTGTGACTGAGTCGCTGGATATGGTAACAAAGTAGCTCGGTTCAGAGTCGCACACCTCTTCATGGTAATGTGAGGGGCCAACAGTGTCAATTCATATCCTGTCAAAAGTGCACTAGTCAGTGTTGTGTTTTAGTCTGATTTAAAAGGGCATTGACCGCATGGGGTACTAGCACTAACAATTTATGTGACAAAACTATCCCTTCACTCTGACGTATGGACACAACTGCTGCTGCAACTGAAAGGAAGCACCCAGGCAATGCACGAGCAACAGTATCAAGAACAGCTGAAAAATATGCACAAGGACGCTACTTGTCACCGTGTGTCTGTACTAAGACTGACAATGCACACCCATCTTTCGCGTGCACATAGACTGTAAAAGCCTTTGTGTAATCTGGAGTGCCTAACACTGTTGCACAGCAAAGAGCTTTACGTAACTGCCGAAAATATTTCTGGCATTCAGTCATCCATGGAAGGGACATTGGAGTATCTTTGGTCAAAAAGCGCAACAAGGGTTTAACAATGTTTGAAAAACCTAATATCCATTGCCTACAAAAAGAAGTAAGACCAATGGATGCACAGACGTCTTTCTGAGTAGAAGGTACTGGTGTGTCTAAAATTGCTTGAATGCGATCTGGTGTAAGTGCACGTCCCTCCTTAGACAGAAGGTGACCTAAGTAGGTAACCTTCGGTCTACAATATTGCAATTTCTTCCCTGACACTTTGTGGTGATGTGAAGCAAGAAAGGAAAGTAAAGACAGAGTACATTTTTCACAGTGTTCAGGCGTATCAGCCGGCAACAAGATATCATCAACATATTGTATGAGAGCCACTTCTTCAGGCAAAGTGAAAGAATCAAGTTGTATTTTCAATGCTTGGCTGTAAATACTAGGACTCTCTGTGTACCCTTGAGGAATTTTACAAAATCTGTAGGATCGATTATTCAAAGTGAAGCCGAACAAATATCGGCTATCAGGATGAATAGGAATCGAAAAGAAAGCATTCTTAAGGTCAATCACAGTAAATGTAGTTGCTGTTGGAGGAACTAAGGTAAGAAGTGTCGTTATGTCAGAAACCACAGGGTATTGTGGTACTACAATCTTATTAACTTCTGGCAAATCAATGATAAATCTGTAAATCCTAGTGTCAGTGTCTGTTTTTTAAAATGGGAAGAATAGGACTGTTGCAAATGTTATAAGGAACTTCTTCCCAACCCCCACTTTAATTAAATCATGGACAATGCGTACAAGTGCTTCTTCGCCTTCTTGAGAAATTTTGTATTGAGGCAAGCGTGGCAATGAAGCGCCCTCCTTGACACTAATATGTTCTGTTGGAAGAACCATTTGCCCCACATCGGTGTCTGACGTAGCCCACAAAGTACTAGGGTTGAAGCTAATGCAATATCACAAGGCAAGATCTCTCAATCACGGGGTAGTTATTCAAAATAACACTTACACCTTCTGGAGAACATGGTATCTTAGCCCTGAAATACTTGAGCATATCAAGACCCACAATATTTTCCGGTGTGTTCGGAGAAAGCAAAAATGGACATGGAGCAGTACATTTGTCAAAATGAAATGCAAGTGGTTGTGACAATGGGCTAAGGGAAGGTGTTCCATCTAAACCTATCGATGTAATGGTTAAGCCAGACATGGGAAGCCCTTGGAACTAATTGTTTAGATAAGGCGCTACGAGTAGCTCCTGATTCAACCAGAAACTGATGGGTAGAACCCAAAACATGTGCTGTAACATAGGGACCCTTCTGATCTACTGGAACTACAGCTGATTCCTTACCCCATCCTAGGCAGTCCTATGCATAAGCAGAATCTTTCAAATCAGACGGCAAATAATCAGGCATTTGATATTGGTTCCGTCTATGAAAAGTGTTAAACCCATCCTCTCCACGTGTATTAGCATCAAAGCTAGCACAATCATCCGTGCTTCCTCTAGGCCCAGAATATCCTGAACAATTTCTCATTTGTCCCCATCCACGTGGATACTGCTGAGCACACAATGCCAGACAATCGGCAGCCCAATGTCCAAATTTCCTGCAATACACACACTGGTCAGCAGACAAAGTCGGACGAGTATAAGGAGGAAACGACGGTCCATAAGACCCACGTCCACCTCTATAATTACCTCTAGAAGGCGGACCATAAGCCTGAGCTAACATAACCTTTGTTTTTAACTCTTTAGACTTCTTATCCTCATTGCCCTTTGCTTCTCACTACTGTCGTTCGTAATACTGAGCCATAGTCAAAAGAGAAACCAGAGAAGAGGTAGTCCATGAACTCTCACTGGCTTACAGGTGACTAGCTATTCCTGGCAACAGGTTGGCAACATATTTATCCACAAATAGATGCCTTCCCCTGTCATCTGTCAATGACTGGCCACCAAAATCATGGAATGCCTCCTTAAAGCGTGTAAAGAAGTCAGAAACCGATTCATCTGCTTTTAGCTAAGTATGGCCGAAATTTGCCGTTCTGCAAATTCACGCTGAATTGAATTTGCAATCCGCAAAATCCGCGAATTCGTGCGAATTTGCGTATTTTTGTTTTTTTGCATGTTCGCTGGGTTTTTTGCGTGTTCGCGGGGCTTTTCGCGTATTCGCGGGCCGCTTGCATGGCGAAGTTACCCCCACGGTCGTGTATGGGCACAGCACTCTCTGGTTCACCACTGCCACCCTCCGGTTCATCACTGCCACCCTCTGATTCACCACTGCCACCCTCTGGTACACCCCTGCCACCCTCTGGTTCACCCCTGTCACCCTCTGCTTCACCACTGCCACCCACTGGTTCAGCACTGCCACTCTCTGGTTCACCCCTGCCACCCTCTGGTTCAGCACTGTCACCCTATGGTTCACCACTGCCACCATCTGGTTCACGACTGCCACCCTCTGGTTCATCACAGCACCTCTAGTTCACCACTGTCACCCTCTGGTTAACCACTGTCACCCTCGGTTCAGCACTGCCACCCTCTGGTTCACCACTGCCACCCTCTAGTTCACCCCTGCCACACTCTGGTCCAGCACTGCCATCCTCTGGTTCATCATAGCACCCTCTGGTTCACCCCTGCCACCCTCTGGTACAGCACTGTCACCCTATGGTTCACCACTGCCACCCTCTGGTTCATAACTGCCACCCTCTGGTTCATAACAGCACCTCTAGTTGACCACTGCCACCCTCTGGTTAACCACTGTCACTCTCTGGTTCAGCACTGCCACCCTCTGGTTCACCACTGCCACTCTCTGGTTCACCACTGCCACCCTCTGGTTCACCCATGCCACCCTCTGGTTCACCACTGCCACCCTCTGGATCACCCCTGCCACCATCTGGTTCATCACTGCCACCCTCTGGTTCACCCCTGCCACCCTCTGGTTCAGCACTGCCACCCTCTGGTTCAGCACTGCCACCCTCTGGTTCACCACTGTCACCCTCTGGTTCATCACTGTCACCCTCTGGTTCATCACTGCCACCCTCTGGTTCACCACTGCCACCCTCTACCGAGACCTTTTGTGACGCAGCAGCAGCACAAAAGATGCGCCATGGTGCTGGGTATTAACAACGTGACGCATCTGAGAGATGCGTCACGTTGTAAAGCCCTGCGCCATCAGGAGGCGTTCCAGCGCAGGGGAGGGCGTTCCTGCGCAGGAACGCCTCATAAAAGTGGCTGAGTGAAATCTACAAGATTTTACTCAGTTACTATTAGGCCAATGCTACGTCAAAACCCTGCGCCTGCTTGAAGCAGGCGCAAGGCTTGATGCAGCATTGGGGAGATAGGGCCCCCCAGAGCATTGCTGGAGCAGCAATGCACTGTTTTTACAGCACAGATGCGTGACGCATCTGTGCCGTTTTTGCAACATGGTGCGCCGCATTATAAATGCGGCGCACCATGGGTGGCGGAGCTGCGGCGCACAATAACTGGCGCATCTCTGGGGATGCGCCAGTTATTGTAAATCTGACCCTATACATTTAGCCAACGAGGGAGCACTTACTGCTTAGAAAGTAGAAAGTACTCCAGTTGAGTAGAGGTATTGCACAAAAAGGTGGCATCTTCGTGGACAAACACGCAGGGCGGGATTCATTCTGCCCCCTGTTAGACTCGTGTTTTGTGCCATTCTGCCCTCTGTTAAACTCTTTTTTCCTTTGTTTTTGTGCCCTTCTGCCCTCTGTTAGACTCGTTTTTCACTTGTTTTTCTGCCCTTCTGCCCCCTGTTAGACTCGTTTTTTGTGCCCTTGTGCCCTCTGTTAGACTCATTTTCCCTTTCTTTTCTGCCCTTCTGCCCTCTGTTAGACTTGTTTTTTGTGCCCTTCTGCTCTCTGTTATTACCTTGTTTTTGTGCCCTTCTGCCCTCTGTTAGACTCGTTTTTTGTGCCCTTCTGCCCTCTGTTAGACTTGTTTTTAACATGTTTTTCTGCCCTTCTGTCCTCTGTTAGACTGGTTTTTTGTGCCCTTCTGCCCTTTGTTAGACTGCTTTTTGTGCCTTTCTGCCCTCTGCATCACCACATCATCACTCAGCGCTACCCCAGCATCACTCAGCACCACCACATTATCACTCAGCACCACCACATTATCACTCAGCACCACCACAGCACCACCACAGCATCACTCTGCACCACCACAGCATCACTCATCACCACCACAGCACCACTCAGCACCACCACAGCACCACTCAGTGCCACCACAGCATCACTCTGCACCGCCACAGCATCACTGAGCACCACCACATTATCACTCAGCACCACCACAGCACCACTCAGCACCACCACAGCATCACTCAGCACCACCACAGCATCACTCAGCACCACCACAGCACCACTCAGCACCTCCACAGCATCACTCAGCACCACCACAGCACCACTCAGCGCCACCACAGCACCACTCAGTGCCACCACAGCATCACTCAGCACCACCACAGCATCACTCAGCACCACCACATTATCACTCAGCACCACCACAGCACCACTCAGAACCACCACAGCATCACTCAGCACCACCACAGCATCACTCAGCACCACCACAGCACCAATCAGCACCACCACAGCACCACTCAGCGCCACAACAGCATCACTCAGCACCACCACAGCATCACTCAGCACCACCACATTATCACTCAGCACCACCACAGCAACACTCAGCACCACCACAGTATCACTCAGCACTACCACAGCATCACTCAGCACCACCACAGCACCACTCAGCACCACCCCAGCATCACTCAGCACCATCCCAGTATCACTCAGCACCACCACAGCACCACTCAGCATCACCACAGCACCACTCAGCACCACCACAGCACCACTCAGCGCCCCCCCAGCATCAATCTGCGCAACCATTTAACAACAACTGGTTCAAATATGTTCTCTAAATGTTTCAGACTTTATTACAAATGTCACAAAAAGATGTTAATATTTCACTTCTCTTCTTGGATTTTCGTCACAATAAAATACACTGAACATAATCTTCACAAAAGTTATTTACAAAAGTTTAAGCTATGGCCATTATAAATTAAAATCACTTTTATTTAAGTATTAATTATTTTAAAAAAATTAAAAGCCATTGTAATTTGTAATATCAATACAGCTAAGTCATGTAAATACAAAACATGTTGCATTACAAATGCTATAGGTGTCACATTTACGAAAGTTATAACTATTGGCATTGTAAATGACAAAGCTATTAATTTAGCTATTTTCAAAACCAACACATAAATAAAAAAAATTGTCATTTACAAGACCAATAGCTCAAACTTTCCTAATGCGAGATGTATTGCTTTGCAAATGCTTGTTTTTATATCTGTTAGTGCTTCCTGTTGAGGTTTAATTTTCGTGACAGGCGCCTTACTGCCTACTTGTAACTATTCTCTGACCCTGCTTCAAGGGTCAGAGCAGGGTCAGAGAATAGTTGCAAGTAGGCAACGAGGCGCCAGGAAGCACTTACAGGCTTACAGGAGCAGGTGCCCAAGTTGAAGTTAATTTCTTTGTAACCCTTTTGTAAAAGGTTACAAAAAATTAGCTTCAACTTTTGCACCTGCTGCTGTAACCCTGTAAGTGCTTGGCTGAAATTTCATCCCCGCTGATTCGCGGATTTTACCGCGATTTCGCGAGATTCGCGGTTTGCGAGATCGCAGAAAATCCGCAAATTCCGCGAGCGGAACGAATTTCTTACTTTTTGCTTGCAAGATGCTAATACAGTCCAATCTATCTTTTTCGGGCAAATAATCGTCTTTAACTTAACTAATGTAGCTGCGGGAAGCTCTAAAATGAACTGACATGTTTCTGTGCGGGTTCCCTTTCTACATCCATTTGTTCTAATTCTTTCCATAATGCCCCAAAAGTCGCATGATCATCAACTTTACGAACTGTTCTCCACATATCAGGGGGTAATATCAATCCGAAAAACACATCATTATCAGGCAGAGTCATAGTACAAGAGCTAATGGCTCCCTCAACTTCCTCATAAAAAGCGGGTGGATTTTTCTGCGGATCAGGCAATGCAGCTTTAAGAGCCATAACATCCGCTTCATTCCAAGAAGTGTAAACTAGGCCTGAGTGGTAAATTTCATACCGTTCGCGGAATTTGGGTAATTTCGCGGTCCGCGGAGAAAGTGAAATTGCCCAAAATTCTGCGTTCCACATCTTTTCGAAACTTTTTTGCTTGTTCGCGCTCTCAAACGCGTTTTCGCAAGATATTTCCCCACGAGCACACAAGCAGCGATTGCGAACAGTAAAAAACCATTGCGAACAAGCAATTCTGCGTGTTCGCAGAATTTCTGCGTGTTCGTGGAGATTTGTTACCGTTTCGCTGAGATTTGAGTAACTCGATTACGCAAATTCCGCCCACCCCTAGTTTAAACCCAATTATAAATAAAATAACCTCATGGATCAGCGGAATACTTATTATCACTTGTTCCCCCGCCTCTAGGAGGAACATACAAAGGTGTGGCTTCTGCATAGGTTTCGCATGAAATACTACATTCTTATCTGTTTCAGAAATAGAAGCCTGTGTCACGCCGGTCTGGGATTTTTGTGCAGCTGTGCCTGCTGCCTTTTTCTCTTCTGGCAAATGGACTGCTTCAGCACACCGTTTAACCAAACGTCTGATTGAGTCAGCCACCTGAGAAAAGACAAAAAGACCATCACGCATTTGCTTACAGTCATTTTCTGTATCATTGGGCTCCAACTCCTCAAATTGTTTCCTAAACCGCTCAAGGACCTCTGCGGCAAATACCTTGGTAAAATATATTTTCTCCCTTTCCTGCCAACTTTTCATGTTATCTATAAGTTCAGAAGCAGGGGCAATACTACGAACGGCTTTACGAGCAGCGGATCTAAGCTCAGACGCACGCTCAGCGGACAACATAGAACGAGTTTCTGTGCTTTCTCCTGCTCTGTAGAAGAGTCTTCATCTGACTCATGAGGAGCGGAAGGAAGAGTATACGGAGGCGGAGAACGATCTAACCATGAAAAATCATCTTGTGGATTATTAGGGATAGGATAGAGGGGTCGCCAAAGAGCGTATTGGCCAGTTACCTGTAAATGACGCTCCATATCCTCTCTTTCTTTTAGTTCTTTCATTTCTTTATTTTTCAACGCTAATGCTTTCGCATAAATACTCTTTTGTTGTTCTTTTTCGACCAAGGCATGCTCTCGCTTCATTCATTCATGCACTTCTTTCTCCCAAATTCGTACACAGTCAAACATATCTTGCCTAGTTTTTTCGCTTAAACATACATTGTTCCACATACTGGAACTTTCTTAAATCAAATGACCCATACATAGGCCAACACAACTCAGGATCCTTACTAGTGCATTTATTCCATAACAAGCTGTACATTATAGAAGAAATACCATATTTAAAATACATGTCCCTATTCAGCGTCCCCTCTGGGGGGGGCGGTTGTGCTTCACTAAGTCGTAAACTGGTACCACCACGAAAGCAACACATTCTACGAAGTGTGCTAAAAACAGGCATGCCGAAAAGAGTGCAAAATATGCAGTATTATACGCAAAGTAGAACTTAAGGTACGCTTGTTCATTCTTCCGTTCAAATCTTATTCAAAGGAGAGAAAATTCTCCTCATTACCTGCCTATATGAATTGCAATTTATATATTCCCAATCACAGATTCCAAAATAGGCCAATACAAATTCCAAACCAAAACAGCAAGCATCGCATCAATGACCTTACCAATCCCAAATGTTCAGATTCCAGCTGGCAAGTTCTTGAATCGACCAAACGGTCACTGCACGGCAAATCAACAGAAGAGGTTTCAGCCGAGGACCAGCACCACCTGGAGGGTCAGATCAGAATGATAGGAAAAACGCCGTGGTTGCCAAGACGCAGATCTCGTCGGGCAGCGATTACCTACAGCGAGATTCCAATCCCTTTGTTTCGACCACTCCTTCAGGCATCCGTGTCGCCGATAAGCCCTATGTGGGCGCCAATTTGTCGGGGTGAGCCTCAGCTAGGCCTACCAGTGCAAGGGGTTCGCCCTTCTCTGCTCAAGTCCTCAGACCAATAGGATAGAAGTTGGCATGGAAACTGAAATACAAAACAGAGCGCTTTATTAACCTCAAGAGGTGGAACTACATTCACACAACACCCGTCGCATGAAGTACGACCCTTTTAGCATTAGCTGAAGATATTTGTTTATTTGGGGTAATCTGGATTCACATCTTGTACATCTATATTCATCATTTCAAGAACCTCTTTATTTAGCATACGTTGGACTTTAATTTCTGCAACATTTCGCTTGGCAGGAGTACAGGCAGTAATGCAGATGGAGTAAAGCATTGGACCACATTGTATACATACACAGCATGGAAATAGTATCTATAGTATTACACATAGGATGGCCAATAGCTTCCAGCCCCAAGTAGCAAAGAGTGTCCATAACCAACTGGCAAAAGTCCAGGTGCCAGTCTCTGGATGAATTTCAGCAGTAATCTTATGCACTTTAGAGATTGCATCATACACTGAAGGTGAGTGGTCAGCAACTACTACCGATGGTGTGACATGCACAACCTCGATCAGCCAGAACCACATCTAAAACCATACGATTTTGGAGTGCTACAATCCTCGCAACTTGCAGCTCTTCTGTAATGTTCCCAAGTGCCATAGTTGTCTGATTGGTAACAGCTTCTACAACACAAGTCAACCGTCTTATCTTTCTACTGTTTAATGCAGCACCCACAAAGAAAAACAAGCCCAAATTGAAATCAACGTATTGTTGCAAGGTGGTGTCAGTCTGGTCCACCTCATCAGTACTTGTTGTCCTCTTATATCTGTTCCTAGAGATATCATTGTACAATTTAAAGTCCTTGTCATACGATGCATGTGCCAGAAACACAGGGGACAACAGAAAGGACACATAGCATATTCCAGACCATCCAACCGGTTGTTGGTAATATCCCTTGTTACCACAGACAAAGTAGGTATTATTTGAGGATATGAAACTGCTGTTATTGGTACCTTCAATAGTCAAAACTACAGTACACTCACTTCTCCCCACTGGAATTCTTCCAACACTACTTATAGATAAGTCTGCTTTAGCTCTAGTAACAGAAATCACAAATGGTCCATTGTTCTTAATAGTTCTCATATTTGGGAAAACATATGGCGTAGAAATATTCTTATGTCAATACTCTTCCCATTCCCATTTAGTCCCTTCAGCTCGCTGATTACCATCTTCATCTGGATAACACACTTTATTGAGATGATAAATAATTAGTCCTACTGTCATACTAGAGATGTTAGCCCTTTCAGAAGCAATTAAAAGCGTAAACCAAGCTTGGCAACAACCATTACGCGAGAAAGGAAGAGGAATAAAAGGTGTTCCTCCCTTCTTCTGGTGAGCAGGTATCATCCCACACCCAGCAGTCAGTAGTATTTGTTGCATTGTGAGTATGATGCAACATCTTAATAAACGTATTGTTCAGGTAGGAATGTCGATGCTTTTGCTCATGATATGGTAGCGTAAAGTAATGATGCTCAACTGGTACTAGAGTAGTGGCGATCAGAAGCTGTGGAGCAGGAGCCACTTTCTCAACAAACCAAGTTGTCACTGCTACAGCCACTATAGCAACATCAAATCCTACAGCACAAATGGTCTTTTTATGACAGATCTTAGAAACAATTGATCTCCCTGTAGACATGATCACTTCGTCGTTGAATCAATCGTTGGAGCTCTAAAGTCCTGGGCAGCTGTTGGTTTCTTCACCGAGGGTGAAGACGGGTGTCACTATGTAGGACTGATCCCCCCCCTTGCCACATCAGCGCCATTTCACAAACCCAGGACGGTAGCTCAACCAGTTTTTTTCAACAATGCAGGTTCCTTCTTTGGTCTCAGCTGGTACCGGGATACTCCAGGGATCGTGTGGTCCGGGAAGACTTCCTCAGATTCGTCAGGTGAGAGAGCGTGGCCTTTCTCTGTTTTCAGAATCTCTTGATGGTCAGTCAGCACAGCAGGTTCCACCAAGGTAGGCGACACTCGCTTGCAGTGAGTGCTATGGATCCAGTTCTTTCTGTTCATCACTTGAACTGCTCTCCTCGTGGCTAAGAGCACTTGCTCTGGTCCTCACCACCTCAGCTCCAAGCTGTTAGACCTCTCAAAGCTTTTGACCATCACATAGTCACCGGGCCGGAGTTTATCGGCCTCACCTGTAGACCTGTCAGGAAGAGCTTCTCATACCTGTTGATGAATAGAGATCAAACTGTAAGTCAACTGTGCTAAATAGTCATTCATCAGAACACAAGGTACATCATGTATAGGGCGTGGCTTAGGAACTACCCAAATGTTCATCGGTCTACCAAATACCACTTCATATGGTGTAAGCCCAGATCATGAATGTGGCACCGATCTAATGGACAACAATGCCAAGGTAACGCATTAAGCCATTTCAAAGACGTGGAAGCCGGGATTTTCGCTAATTTCAATTTCAAAGTAGCGTTATACCTCTCCACTAATCCTGCTGATTGTTGATGAAAGACTGCATGGAACTTCTGTTTGATCCCTAATCCTTTCAGGGCATACTCAACAACTTGCCCAATAAAATGAGGTCCGTTGTCACTCCACAAAAGTTTACAAACACCAAATCTCGGGAAGAATTCCTTTAAAAGCACCTTTGCTGTAGTAAGAGCCATATTATCCTTTGTAGGGTATGCCTCTATCCATTTACTGAAGGCCCATTCAACCACTAGGACATACTTCAAGTTATTTCAACGTTCAAGTTGGATATAAACCATTCGCAAAACTTCAAAAGGTGTGGTTGGTGTAGCAAACCCTCCTATAGGAGTCCGTGTCCCTTTACCTGGATTGTACTGCAACAGATCAAACAGGACTGTGCGATCCTTTTAGCTGTGCTGGCAATTTCGGGATGCTCCCAAACTTGCATAAGAAATGTCGTTCTTGCTGAAGCTCCCACATGTGCTGCGCCATGTGCCATCTGTACCCCATAAGCTGTAAATAGGCTATAGGCAGTTTCCATTTATTCATCTCTTTATTACGCCAACAGCCTTCATCATCTAACATTCCCTCTTTAGACCATTGCTCAAGTTATTCCAGAGAAGAAGACCTCTGTATGTCTAGCACTTCTCGTCTAGCATCATTCCAACATTCAGCTTGTGTCTTCACTATGTACATTGATGTAGTGCTTCGCTGCATCGCAGTCTCACGAGCTACGCGATCGTCAAAGGCATTGCCTTGTCAGTCACTTTCTTGTGTGCGCTACACTTAAAAATAGCTGTTTTCTTTAGATATGTCAGTGCAGTCAGAAGATTATGCGCTAGTTCTCTGTGCATTATCGGCATCCCGTGGGACGAAAGAAAGCCTCTTTCCATCCAAAGTACGCCAAAATCATGGGCCACTTCAAAAGCATAGCGGCTATCTGTATGGATGTATACACAAATGTCAGTGCTAAGATCACACTCTTGTGTCAAAGCTAGTAGCTCAACTGCTTGAGCCGACTTCTCTGTATACGAGCTGTCTCCACTACTGTCTGAAGTGTCGTAATTGCATATGCAGCTGAAGTCGTGCCATCTGGTGTCACTATGTAGGACTGATCCCCCCCCCTTGCCACATCAGCGCCATTTCACAAACCTAGGACGTTAGCTCAACCAGTTTTTTTCAACAATGCAGGTTCCTTCTTTGGTCTCAGCTGGTACCGGGATACTCCAGGGATCGTGTGGTCCGGCAAGACTTCCTCAGATCCGTCAGGTGAGAGAGCGTGGCCTTTCTCTGTTTTCAGAATCTCTTGATGGTCAGTCAGCACAGCAGGTTCCACCAAGGTAGGCGACACTCGCTTGCAGTGAGTGCTATGGATCCAGTTCTTTCTGTTCGTCACTTGAACTGCTCTCCTCGTGGCTAAGAGCACTTGCTCTGGTCCTCACCACCTCAGCTCCAAGCTGTTAGACCTCTCAAAGCTTTTGACCATCACATAGTCACCGGGCCGGAGTTTATTGGCCTCACCTGTAGACCTGTCAGGAAGAGCTTCTCATACCTGTTGATGAATAGAGATCAAACTGTAAGTCAACTGTGCTAAATAGTCATTCATCAGAACACAAGGTACATCATGTATAGGGCGTGGCTTAGGAACTACCCAAATGTTCATCGGTCTACCAAATACCACTTCATATGGTGTAAGCCCAGATCGTGAATGTGGCACCGATCTAATGGACAACAATGCCAAGGTAACGCATTAAGCCATTTCAAAGACGTTGAAGCCGGTATTTTCGCTAATTTCAATTTCAAAGTAGCGTTATACCTCTCCACTAATCCTGCTGATTGTTGATGAAAGACTGCATGGAACTTCTGTTTGATCCCTAATCCTTTCAGGGCATACTCAACAACTTGCCCAATAAAATGAGGTCCGTTGTCACTCCACAAAAGTTTACAAACACCAAATCTCGGGAAGAATTCCTTTAAAAGCACCTTTGCTGTAGTAAGAGCCATATTATCCTTTGTAGGGTATGCCTCTATCCATTTACTGAAGGCCCATTCAACCACTAGGACATACTTCAAGTTATTTCAACGTTCAAGTTGGATATAAACCATTCGCAAAACTTCAAAAGGTGTGGTTGGTGTAGCAAACCCTCCTATAGGAGTCCGTGTCCCTTTACCTGGATTGTACTGCAACAGATCAAACAGGACTGTACGATCCTTTTAGCTGTGCTGGCAATTTCGGGATGCTCCCAAACTTGCATAAGAAATGTCGTTCTTGCTGAAGCTCCCACATGTGCTGCGCCATGTGCCATCTGTACCCCATAAGCTGTAAATAGGCTATAGGCAGTTTCCATTTATTCATCTCTTTATTACGCCAACAGCCTTCATCATCTAACATTCCCTCTTTAGACCATTGCTCAAGTTATTCCAGAGAAGAAGACCTCTGTATGTCTAGCACTTCTCGTCTAGCATCATTCCAACATTCAGCTTGTGTCTTCACTATGTACATTGATGTAGTGCTTCGCTGCATCGCAGTCTCACGAGCTACGCGATCGTCAAAGGCATTGCCTTGTCAGTCACTTTCTTGTGTGCGCTACACTTAAAAATAGCTGTTTTCTTTAGATATGTCAGTGCAGTCAGAAGATTATGCACTAGTTCTCTGTGCATTATCGGCATCCCGTGGGACGAAAGAAAGCCTCTTTCCATCCAAAGTACGCCAAAATCATGGGCCACTTCAAAAGCATAGCGGCTATCTGTATGGATGTATACACAAATGTCAGTGCTAAGATCACACTCTTGTGTCAAAGCTAGTAGCTCAACTGCTTGAGCCGACTTCTCTGTATACGAGCTGTCTCCACTACTGTCTGAAGTGTCGTAATTGCATATGCAGCTGAAGTCGTGCCATCTGGTAACTTCAAACAAGACCCATCAACCCATAGTTCTCTATCTACATCTGAAATTCGCGTATCTTGCAAATCGACGCGACCCTTTGTCTGTTCCTTAGTAAGGAATATGGAATCATGAGACTCCTGTGACTGAGTCTGAGTCGCTGGATATGGTAACAAAGTAGCCGGGTTCAGGGTAATGTGAGGGGCCAACAGTGTCAATTCATATCCTGTCAAAAGTGCACTAGTCAGTGTTGTGTTTTAGTCTGATTTAAAAGGGCATTGACCGCATGGGGTACTAGCACTAACAATTTATGTGACAAAACTATCCCTTCACTCTGACGTATGGACACAACTGCTGCTGCAACTGAAAGGAAGCACCCAGGCAATGCACGAGCAACAGTATCAAGAACAGCTGAAAAATATGCACAAGGACGCTACTTGTCACCGTGTGTCTGTACTAAGACTGACAATGCACACCCATCTTTCGCGTGCACATAGACTGTAAAAGCCTTTGTGTAATCTGGAGTGCCTAACACTGTTGCACAGTAAAGAGCTTTACGTAACTGCCGAAAATATTTCTGGCATTCAGTCATCCATGGAAGGGACATTGGAGTATCTTTGGTCAAAAAGCGCAACAAGGGTTTAACAATGTTTGAAAAACCTAATATCCATTGCCTACAAAAAGAAGTAAGACCAATGGATGCACAGACGTCTTTCTGAGTAGAAGGTACTGGTGTGTCTAAAATTGCTTGAATGCGATCTGGTGTAAGTGCACGTCCCTCCTTAGACAGAAGGTGACCTAAGTAGGTATCCTTCGGTCTACAATATTGCAATTTCTTCCCTGACACTTTGTGGTGATGTGAAGCAAGAAAGGAAAGTAAAGACAGAGTACATTTTTCAGTGTTCAGGCGTATCAGCCGGCAACAAGATATCATCAACATATTGTATGAGAGCCACTTCTTCAGGCAAAGTGAAAGAATCAAGTTGTCTTTTCAATGCTTGGCTGTAAATACTAGGACTCTCCGTGTACCCTTGAGGAATTTTACAAAATCTGTGGGATCGATTATTCAAAGTGAAGCCGAACAAATATCGGCTATCTGGATGAATAGGAATCGAAAAGAAAGCATTCTTAAGGTCAATCACAGTAAATGTAGTTGCTGTTGGAGGAACTAAGGTAAGAAGTGTTGTTATGTTACTATGTCAGAAACCACAGGGTATTGTTATGTTATGTTATGTTATGTTATTTTAATTTGTATAGCGCGCAGATGCCGCAGCCAAGAGGCGTCCCGGCGCTTATTGGAGAAGGAAAACACAACACAACAGAGAGGACCAGGTAGCACTGAAGCTAAACAGAGGAGAATAAATGAGTTTTTAATTGTTTCCTGAACTGAGACAAGTCAGGGATGGAGCGCAGTGATGTAGGCAAAGAGTTCCACAGTGTAGCCGCCATCACCGAAAAGGACCGGCCACCCATTCGGGACTTTTTAAAACGAGGAATAATGGCCAAATTTGACCCTGCAGACCGAAGGGCCCTTGAGGGGACGTAGTGAAGAATGGTCTGGGTGAGAATAGGAGGGGAGGCCAAGTTAAGAATTTTAAAAGTGAGGCACAAAGCCTTAAACTTCATTCTTTGGCCTACAGGGAGCCAGTGGAGATCATGGATAGTGCTTCGAGCAGAAACAAATTTAGGGAGGCCAACCAGCATCCTGGCCGCTGCATTTTGAATCCGCTGAAGACGGGCTAGCTCAGCTTGATTAACACCCAGAAACAGGGAGCTAGCATAGTCCAATCTGGTCAATACCATAGCTTGGACTATGATCTGCCTGATGTCTGCGTCAAAAAATTTAAAAATAGGCCGTAGGCACTGTAGAGCGCCAAAACAAGTTCCCGCGACATGATTGATGTGAGGAATAAATGACAATTGATCATCAAGCCATACGCCCAAATTTCTGACTTCAGTTACAGGAGTGGGAGCAGGGCCCAATTCAAGAGGCCACCATTGGTCTCCCCATAGCTCACTGTCCCTACCAAAGAGGATAACCTCCGTCTTGGTGGCGTTAAGTTGTAAGCGATTATTCGCCATCCAACCAGCGACAGCTTTAAGGGCTGCCTGAAAGGTGGAGGCGCTCATATTAGGGTCGCCATTGAGTGACACAACCAACTGTGTGTCGTCGGCGTATGACACTATTGTAAGACCAAAGCTGGCAGCTACCTGCGCCAGCGGTGCAACATACAAATTAAAAAGGGTGGGGCTAAGAGCCGAACCCTGAGGAACTCCCTGCAGAATGGGGCGAGGGGCAGAAGTAAAGGGAGGTGTGGAGACTTTGAAGGTTCGATCCATAAGAAATGATCGAAACCAATCAAGTGCTAGTTCTTCAACTCCTGCCTCCGCAAGGCGGTGTAACAGGATCTGATGAGAGACCGTGTCGAAAGCGGCACTTAGATCCAATAGGATCAGTGGTACTACAATCTTATTAACTTCTGGCAAATCAATGATAAATCTGTAAATCCTAGTGTCAGTGTCTGTTTTTTAAAATGGGAAGAATAGGACTGTTGCAAATGTTATAAGGAACTTCTTCCCAACCCCCACTTTAATTAAATCATGGACAATGCGTACAAGTGCTTATTCGCCTTCTTGAGAAATTTTGTATTGAGGCAAGCGTGGCAATGAAGCGCCCTCCTTGACGCTAATATGTTCTTGTTGGAAGAACCATTTGCCCCACATCGGTGTCTGACGTAGCCCACAAAGTACTAGGGTTGAAGCTAATGCAATATCACAAGGCAAGATCTCTCAATCACGGGGTAGTTATTCAAAATAACACTTACACCTTCTGGAGAAGATCGTATCGTAGCCCTGAAATACTTGAGCATATCAAGACCCATAATATTTTCCGGTGTGTTCGGAGAAAGCAAAAATGGACATGGAGCAGTACATTTGTCAAAATGAAATGCAAGTGGTTGTGACAATGGGCTAAGGGAAGGTGTTCCATCTAAACCTATCAATGTAATGGTTAAGCCAGACATGGGAAGCCCTTGGAACTAATTGTTTAGATAAGGCGCTACGAGTAGCTCCTGATTCAACCAGAAACTGATGGGTAGAACCCAAAACATGTGCAGTAACATAGGGACCCTTCTGATGTACTGGAACTTCAGCTGATTCCTTACCCCTTCCTAGGCAGTCCTATGCATAAGCAGAATCTTTCAAATCAGACGGCAAATATTCAGACATTTGATATTGGTTACGTCTATCAAAAGTGTTAAACCCATCCTGTCCACGTGTATTAGCATCAAAGCTAGCACAATCATCCGTGTTTCCTCTAGGCCCAGAATATCCTGAACAATTTCTCATTTGTCCCTGTCCACGTGGATACTGCTGAGCACGCAATGCCACACAATCGGCAGCCCAATGTCCAAATTTCCTGCAATACACACACTGGTCAGCAGACAAAGTCGGACGAGTATAAGGAGGAAACGACAGACAATAAGACCCACGTCCACCTCTATATTTACCTCTAGAAGGCGGACCATAAGCCTGAGCTAACATAACCTTTGTTTTTAACTCTTTAGACTTCTTATCCTCATTGCCCTTTGCTTCTCACTACTGTCGTTCGTAATACTGAGCCATAGTCAAAAGAGAAACCAGAGAAGAGGTAGTCCATGAACTCTCACTGGCTTTTAGGCGACTAGCTATTCCTGGCAGCAGGTTGGCAACATATTTATCCACAACTAGATGCCTGCCTCTGTCATCTGTTAATGACTGGCCACCAAAATCATGGAATGCCTCCTTAAAGCGTGTAAAGAAGTCAGAAACCGATTCATCTGCTTTTTGCTAAGTATGGGCGAAATTTGCCATTCCGCGAATTTGCGTAGAATTGAATTCGCACTCCGCAAAATCTGCGAATTCGTGTGAATTTGCGTATTTTAGTTTTTTTGCGTGTTCGCTGGGTTTTTTGCATGTTCGCGGGGCTTTTTGCGTGTTCGCGGGCCACTTGCATGGCGAAGTTACCCATGCGGACGTGTATGGGCACAGCACTCTCTGGTTCACCACTGCCACCCTCTGGTTCATCACTGCCACCCTCTGGTTCACCACTGCCACCCTCTGGTTCACCCCTGCCACCCTCTGGTTCACCCCTGCCACCCTCTGCTTCACCACTGCCACCCACTGGTTCAGCACTGCCACTCTCTGGTTCACCACTGCCACCCTCTGGTTCAGCACTGTTACCCTCTGGTTCACCACTGCCACCCTCTTGTTCATGACTGCCACCCTCTGGTTCATCACAGCACCTCTGGTTCACCACTGCCACCCTCTGGTTAACCACTGTCACTCTCTGGTTCAGCATTGCCACCCTCTGGTTCACCACTGCCACTCTCTGGTTCACCACTGCCACCCTCTGGTTCACCCATGCCACCCTCTGGTTCACTACTGCCACCCTCTGGTTCACCCCTGCCACCATCCGGTTCATCACTGCCACCCTCTGGTTCACCCCTGCCACCCTCTGGTTCAGCACTGCCACCCTCTGGTTCAGCACTGCCACCCTCTGGTTCAGCACTGCCACCCTCTGGTTCACCATTGTCACCCTCTGGTTCATCACTGTCACCCTCTGGTTCATCACTGCCACCCTCTGGTTCACCGCTGCCACCCTCTACCGAGACCTTTTGTGACGCAGCGGCAGCACAAAAGATGCGCCATGGGGCTTGGTATTAACAACGTGACGCATCTGAGAGATGCGTCACGTTGTAAAGCTTTGCGCCATCAGGAGGCGTTACGGCGCAGGGGATGGCGTTCCTGCGCAGGAACGCCTCCTAAAAGTGGCTGAGTGAAATCTACAAGTGAAGTGTCGTAATTGCATATGCAGCTGAAGTCGTGCCATCTGGTAACTTCAAACAAGACCCATCAACCCATAGTTCTCCATCTACATCTGAAATTCGCGTATCTTGCAAATCGACGCAACCCTTTGTCTGTTCCTTAGTAAGGAATATGCAATCATGAGACTCCTGTGACTTAGTCTGAGTCGCTGGATATGGTAACAAAGTAGCCGGGTTCAGAGTCGCACACCTCTTCAGGGTAATGTGAGGGGCCAACAGTGTCAATTCATATCCTGTCAAAAGTGCACTAGTCAAGTGTTGTGTTTTAGTATGATTTAAAAGGGCATTGACCGCATGGGGTACTAGCACTAACAATTTATGTGACAAAACTATCCCTTCACTCTGACGTATGGACACAACTGCTGCTGCAACTGAAAGGAAGCCCCCAGGCAATGCACGAGCAACAGTATCAAGAACAGCTGAAAAATATGCACAAGGACGCTACTTGTCACCGTGTGTCTGTACTAAGACTTACAATGCACACCCATCTTTCGCGTGCACATAGACTCTAAAAGCCTTTGTGTAATCTGGAGTGCCTAACACTGTTGCACAGCAAAGACCTTTACGTAACTGCCGAAAATATTTCTGGCATTCAGTCATCCATGGAAGGGACATTGGAGTATCTTTGGTCAAAAAGCGCAACAAGGGTTTAACAATGTTTGAAAACCCTAATATCCATTGCCTACAAAAAGAAGTAAGACCAATGGATGCACAGACGTCTTTCTGAGTAGAAGGTACTGGTGTGTCTAAAATTGCTTGAATGCGATCTGGTGTAAGTGCACGTCCCTCCTTAGACAGAAGGTGACCTAAGTAGGTAACCTTCGGTCTACAATATTGCAATTTCTTCCCTGACACTTTGTGGTGATGTGAAGCAAGAAAGGAAAGTAAAGACAGAGTACATTTTTCACAGTGTTCAGGCGTATCAGCCGGCAACAAGATATCATCAACATATTGTATGAGAGCCACTTCTTCAGGCAAAGTGAAAGAATCAAGTTGTCTTTTCAATGCTTGGCTGTAAATACTAGGACTCTCCATGTACCCTTGAGGAATTTTACAAAATCTGTGGGATCGATCATTCAAAGTGAAGCCGAACAAATATCGGCTATCAGGATGAATAAGAATCGAAAAGAAAGCATTCTTAAGGTCAATCACAGTAAATGTAGTTGCTGTTGGAGGAACTAAGGTAAAAAGTATCGTTATGTCAGAAACCACAGGGTATTGTGGTACTATAATCTTATTAACTTCTGGCAAATCAATGATAAATCTGTAAATCCTAGTGTCAGTGCCTGTTTTTTAAAATGGGAAGAATAGGACTGTTGCAAATGTTATAAGGAACTTCTTCCCAACCCCCACTTTAATTAAATCATGGACAATGCGTACAAGTGCTTCTTCGCCTTCTTGAGAAATTTTGTATTGAGGCAAGCGTGGCAATGAAGCGCCCTCCTTGACACTAATATGTTCTTGTTGAAAGAACGATTTGCCCCACATCGGTGTCTGACGTAGCCCACAAAGTACTAGGGTTGAAGCAAATGCAATATCACAAGGCAAGATCTTTCAATCACGGGGTAGTTATTCAAAATAACACTTACACCTTCTGGAGAAGATCGTATCGTAGCCCTGAAATACTTGAGCATATCAAGACCCACAATATTTTCCGGTGTGTTCGGAAAAAGCAAAAATGGACATGGAGCAGTACATTTGTCAAAATGAAATGCAAGTGGTTGTGACAATGGGCTAAGGGAAGGTGTTCCATCTAAACCTATCGATGTAATGGTTAAGCCAGACATGGGAAGCCCTTGGAACTAATTGTTTAGATAAGGCGCTACGAGTAGCTCCTGATTCAACCAGAAACTGATGGGTAGAACCCAAAACATGTGCTGTAACATAGGGACCCTTCTGATCTACTGGAACTACAGCTGATTCCTTACCCCATCCTAGGCAGTCCTATGCATAAGCAGAATCTTTCAAATCAGACGGCAAATATTCAGACATTTGATATTGGTTCCGTCTATCAAAAGTGTTAAACCCATCCTGTTCACGTGTATTAGCATCAAAGCTAGCACAATCATCCGTGCTTCCTCTAGGCCCAGAATATCCTGAACAATTTCTCATTTGTCCCCGTCCACGTGGATACTGCTGAGCACGCAATGCCACACAATCGGCAGCCCAATGTCCAAATTTCCTGCAATACACACACTGGTCAGCAGACAAAGTCGGACGAGTATAAGGAGGAAACGACGGACAATAAGACCCACATCCACCTCTATATTTACCTCTAGAAGGCGGACCATAAGCCTGAGCTAACATAACCTTTGTTTTTAACTCTTTAGACTTCTTATCCTCATTGCCCTTTGCTTCTCACTACTGTCGTTCGTAATACTGAGCCATAGTCAAAAGAGAAACCAGAGAAGAGGTAGTCCATGAACTCTCACTGGCTTTTAGGCGACTAGCTATTCCTGGCAGCCAGTTGGCAACATATTTATCCACAACTAGATGCCTGCCTCTGTCATCTGTCAATGACTGGCCACCAAAATCATGGAATGCCTCCTTAAAGCGTGTAAAGAAGTCAGAAACTGATTCATCTGCTTTTTGCTAAGTATGGGCAAAATTTGCCGTTCCGCGAATTTGCGTAGAATTGAATTCGCAATCCGCAAAATCCGCGAATTCGTGCGAATTTGCGTATTTTTGTTTTTTGCGTGTTTGCTGGGTTTTTTGCATGTTCGCGGGGCTTTTTGCGTGTTTGCGGGCCACTTGCATGGCGAAGTTACCCATGCGGTCGTGTATGGGCAGAGCACTCTCTGGTTCACCACTGCCAACCTCTGGTTCATCACTGCCACCCTCTGGTTCACCACTGCCACCCTCTGGTTCACCCCTGCCACCCTCTGCTTCACCACTGCCACTCACTGGTTCAGCACTGCCACTCTCTGGTTCACCACTGCCTCCCTCTGGTTCATCACAGCACCCTCTGGTTCACCCCTGCCACCCTCTGGTTAAGCACTGTCACCCTCTGGTTCACCACTGCCACCCTCTGGTTCATGACTGCCACCCTCTGGTTCATCACAGCACCTCTGATTCACCACTGCCACCCTCTGGTTAACCACTGTCACTCTCTGGTTCAGCACTGCCACCCTCTGGTTCACCACTGCCACTCTCTGGTTCACCACTGCCACCCTCTGGTTCACCCATGCCACCCTCTGGTTCACCACTGCCACCCTCTGGTTCACCCCTGCCACCATCTGGTTCATCACTGCCACCCTCTGGTTCACCCCTGCCACCCTCTGGTTCAGCACTGCCACCCTCTGGTTCAGCACTGCCACCCTCTGGTTCACCACTGTCACCCTCTGGTTCATCACTGTCACCCTCTGGTTTATCACTGCCACCCTCCGGTTCACCACTGCCACCCTCTACCGAGACCTTTTGTGACGCAGCGGCAGCACAAAAGATGCACCATGGTGCTGGGTATTAACAACGTGACGCATCTGAGAGATGCGTCATGTTGTAAAGCTTTGCGCCATCAGGAGGCGTTCCGGCGCAGGGGATGGCGTTCCTGCGCAGGAACGCCTCCTAAAAGTGGCTGAGTGAAATCTACAAGATTTCACTCAGTTACTATTAGGCCAATGCTACGTCAAAACCCTGTGCCTGCTTAAAGCAGGCGCAAGGCTTGATGCAGCATTGAGGAGATAGGGCCCCCCAGAGCATTGCTGGAGCAGCAATGCACTGCTTTTACGGCACGATTGCGTGACGCATCTGTGCGGTTTTTGCCACATGGTGCGCCGCATTGTAAATGCGGCGCACCATGGGTGGCGGAGCTGCGGCGCACAATAACTGGTGCATCTCTGGGACTGCACCAGTTATTGTAAATCTGCCCCTATACATTTAGCCAACGAAGGAACACTTACTGATTAGAAAGTAGAAAGTACTCCAGTTGAGTAGAGGTATTGCACAAAAAGGTGGCATCTTCGTGGACAAACACGCAGGGCGGGATTCATTCTGCCCCCTGTTAGACTCGTGTTTTGTGCCCTTCTGCCCTCTGTTAGACTCTTTTTTCCCTTGTTTTGAGCCCTTCTGCCCTCTGTTAGACTCGTTTTTCCCTTGTTTTTCTGCCCTTCTGCCCTCTGTTAGACTCGTTTTTCCCTTGTTTTTCTGCCCTTCTGCCCCCTGTTAGACTCATTTTTTGTGCCCTTGTGCCCTCTGTTAGACTCATTTTTTCCTTGTTTTTCTGCCCTTCTGCCCTCTGTTAGACTCGTTTTTCCCTTGTTTTTCTGCCCTTCTGCCCCCTGTTAGACTCATTTTTTGTGCCCTTCTGCCCTCTGTTATTCCCTTGTTTTTGTGCCCTTCTGCCCTCTGTTAGACTCGTTTTTTGTGCCCTTCTGCCCTCTGTTAGACTTGTTTTTCCCTTGTTTTTCTGCCCTTCTGGCCTCTGTTAGGCTGGTTTTTTGTGCCCTTCTGCCCTTTGTTAGACTGCTTTTTGTGCCTTTCTGCCCTCTGCATTACCACATCATCACTCAGCGCTACCCCAGCATCACTCAGCACCACCACATTATCACTCAGCACCACCACATTATCACTCAGCACCACCACAGCACCACTCAGCACCACCACAGTATCACTCAGCACCACCACAGCATCACCAGCACCACCACAGCACCACTCAGCACCACCACAGCACCACTCAGTGCCACCACAGCATCACTGAGCACCACCACAGCATCACTCAGCACCACCACATTATCACTCAGCACCACCACAGCACCACTCAGCACCACCACAGCATCACTCAGCACCACCACAGCATCACTCAGCACCACCACAGCACCACTCGGCATCTCCACAGCATCACTCAGCACCACCACAGCACCACTCAGCGCCACCACAGCACCACTCAGCTCCACCACAGCATCACTCAGCGCCACCACATTATCACTCAGCACCACCACAGCACCACTCAGAACCACCACAGCATCACTCAGCACCACCACAGCATCACTCAGCACCACCACAGCACCAATCAGCACCACCACAGCACCACTCAGCGCCACCACAGCATCACTCAGCACCACCACAGCATCACTCAGCACCACCACTTTATCACTCAGCGCCACCACAGCACCACTCAGCACCACCACAGTACCACTCAGCACCACCACAGTATCACTCAGCACCACCACAGCATCACTCGGCATCACCACAGCACCACTCAGCACCACCCCAGCATCACTCAGCACCATCCCAGTATCACTCAGCACCACCACAGCTCCACTCAGCATCACTACAGCACCTCTCAGCACCACCACAGCACCACTCAGCGCCACCCCAGCATCAATCTGCGCAACCATTCAACAACAACTGGTTCCAATATGTTCTCTCAATGTTTCAAACTTCATTACAAATGTCACAAAAAGATGTTAATATTTCACTTCTGTTCTTGGTTTTTCGTCACAATAAAATACACTTCACAAAAGTTATTTACAAAAGTTTAAGCTATTGCCATTATAAATTAAAATCACTTTTATTTAAGTATTAATTATTTAAAAAAATTAAAAGCCATTGTAATTTGTAATATCAATACAGCTAAGTCACGTAAATACAAAACATGTTGCATTACAAATTCTATAGGTGTCACATTTGCGAAAGTTATAACTATTGGCATTGTAAATGACAAAGCTATTAATTTAGCTATTTTCAAAACCAACACATAAATAAAAAAAATTGTCATTTACAAGACCAATAGCTCAGACTTTCCTAATGCGAGACGTATTGCATTGCAAATGCTTATTTTTATATCTGTCAGTGCTTCCTGTTGAGGTTTAATTTTCGTGACAGGCGCCTTATTGCCTACTTGTAACTATTCTCTGACCCTGCTTCAAGGGTCAGAGCAGGGTCAGAGAATAGTTGCAAGTAGGCAACGAGGTGCCAGGAAGCACTTACAGGCGTACAGGAGCAGTTGCCCAAGTTGAAGTTAATATCTTTGTAACCCTTTTGTAAAAGGTTACAAAAAATTAGCTTCAACGTTTGCACCTGCTGCTGTAACCCTGTAAGTGCTTGTCTGAAAATCCGTCCCCGCTGCGAGATTCGCGGATTGCAAAATCGCAGAAAATCCGCAAATTCCGCGAGCGGAACGAATTTTCAGCCCATTCTTACTTTTTGCTTGCAAGATGCTAATACAATCCAATCTATTTTTTTCGGGCAAATAATCGTCTTTAACTTAACTAATGTAGCTGCGGGAAGCTCTAAAATGAACTGACATGGTTTCTGTGCGGGTTCCCTTTCTACATCCATTTGTTCTAATTTTTTCCATAATGCCCCAAATGTCGCACGATCATCAACTTTACGAACTGTTCTCCACATATCAGGGGGTAATATCAATCCGAAGTAAACATCATTATCAGGCAGAGTCATAGTACAAGAGCTAATGGCTCCCACAACTTCCTCATAAAAAGCGGCTGGATTTTTCCGCGGATCAGGCAATGCAGGTTTAAGAGCCATAGCATCCGCTTCATTCCAAGGAGTGTAAACTAGGCCTGAGTGGTAAATTTCATACCGTTCGCGGAATTTGCGGAAATTGCCCAAAATTCTGCGTTCCGCATCTTTGCGAAACTTTTTTGCTTGTTCGCGTTCTCAAATGCGTGTTCGCAAGATATTTCCGCAGAGCACACAAGCAGCGATTGCGAACAGCAAAAAAGCATCGCGAACAAGCAATCCTGCGTGTTCGCAGAATTTCTGCGTGTTCGTGGAGATTTTTTACCGTTTCGCTGAGATTTGCGTAACTCGATTATGCAAATTCCGCCCACCCCTAGTGTAAACCCAATTATAAATAAAGTAACCTCTTGGATCAGCGGAATCCTTATTATCACTTCTTCCCTCGCCTCTAGGAGGAACATACAAAGGTGCGGCTTCTGCATAGGTTTAGCATGAAATACTACATTCTTATCTGTTTCAGAGATAGAAGCCTGTGTCATGCCGGTCTGGGATGTTTGTGCAGCTGTGCCTGCTGCCTTTTTCTCTTCCCGCAAATGGTCTGCTTCAGCACGCAGTTTAACCAAACGTCTGATTGAGTCAGCCACCTGAGAAAAGACAAAAAGAGCATCAAGCATTTGCTTACAGTCATTTTCTATATCATCGGGCTCCAACTCCTCAAAATGTTTCCTAAACCGCTCAAGGACCTCTGCGGCAAATACCTTGGTAAAATATATTTGCTCCCTTTCCTGCCAACTTTTCATGTTATCTATAAGTTCAGAAGCAGGGGCAATACTACTTTTTCCTGCTCTGTAGAAGAGTCTTCATCTGACTCATGAGGAGCGGAAGGAAGAGGCGGAGAACGATCTAACCATAAACAATCATCTTGTGATTTATTAGGGATAGGATAGAGGGGTCGCCAAAGAGCGTATTGGCCAGTTACCTGTCAATGACGCTCCATATCCTCTCTTTCTTTTAGTTCTTTCATTTCTTTATTTTTCAATTCTAATGCTTTTGCATAAATACTCTTTCATTGTTCTTTTTCGACCAAGGCTTGCTCTCGCTTCATTCATTCATGCACTTCTTTCTCCCAAATTCGTACACAGTCAAACATATCTTGCCTAGTTTTTTCGCTTAAACATACATTGTTCCACATACTGGATCTTTCTTAAATCAAATGACCCATACATAGGCCAACACAACTCAGGATCCTTACTAGTGCATTTATTCCATAACAAGCTGTACATTATAGAAGAAATACCATATTTAATATACATGTCCCTATTCAGCGTCCCCTCCGGGCGGGGTGGTTGTGCTTCACTAAGTCGTAAACTGGTACCACCACAAAAGCAACACATTCTACGAAGTGTGCTAAAAACAGGCATGCCGAAAAGAGTGCATGCAAGATATGCAGTATTATACGCAAAGTAGAACTTAAGGTACGCTTGTTCATTCTGCCGTTCAAATCTTATTCAAAGTAGAGAAAATTCTCCTCATTACCTGCCTATATGAACTGCAATTTATATATTCCCAATCACAGATTCCCAAATTGGCCAATACAAATTCCAAACCAAAACAGCAAGCATCGCGTCAATGACCTTACCAATCCCAAATGTCCAGATTCCAGCTGGCAAGTTCTTGAATCGACCAAACGGTCACTGCACGGCAAATCAATAGAAGAGATCTCAGCCGAGGACCAGCACCACCTGGAGGGTCAGATCAGAATGATAGGAAAAACGTTGTGGTTGCCAAGAAGCAGATCTCGTCGGGCAGCGATCACCTACAGCGAGATTCCAATCCTTTATTTCTACCACTGTTTCAGGCATCTGAGTCGCCGATAAGCCCCACGTGGGCGCCAATTTGTCAGGGTGAGCCTCAGCTAGGCCTACCAGTGCTAGGGGTTCGCCCTTCTCTGCACAAGTCCTCAGACCAATAGGATAGAAGTTGGCATGGAAACTGGAATACAAAACAGAGCGCTTTTTTAACCTCAAGTGGTGGAACTACATTCACACAACACCCTTCGGTAGTGTATTAAGTAGCACACTGAACAGAAGGAACATGGTCCTTTTATACCCACACAGGGGCTTGAAAGAAGGCGGTACAAGTACAGAAGAGAAGGGTTACATACATAAAAGGTCATACAGAAATTCACAGTCAACAATAGGGAGGAGCTAACAGTTTGCTGACTCAGGTAAGAATAACCTGTCATATACAAACTAGAACAGGTGTATGGACAGTCACAGTCTCCTCTTCGCATGTGCAGAGTAGCAGGGCCTATATATAGTCTGTCTATGAGCAGAGTGCAAGAGTAAATGACAGCAAGGTAGGACAGAGCTCATGGTGAGCACATGGCAGACAAGATGGGTGCCGAATAAAAGATGGGTTCAGCTAAATGCTAACCCCGATCGCTCGAAACTAAAATACTATGGGGCATCCAGGTGGTGGAATTTTGTTTTTGTGTACCTTAAGGATCGTATAGAAATACGGTGTTTTGTCCTGAGAGGTGGATAGAAAAGTGGCTTCTTTTTTACTGATATATCCTCCTTCCTCAGCTGTGGATACCAGTTCTTTGATCAGCTGTTTACTCTGGGTGTAGGATCCTCTATCATTGGTTGATAATTCTTACGGTCTTCAAGGAGTGGTAAGCATTCTGTGTTGTAGGCTGTTTTATCCTGTAAAACAATTCCCCCACCATTGTCAGCTGGTTTGATAACCACTTTCTTATTATCTCTCAATTTGGTTAGGGCTTCCCACTCCTGCTTGGTGGTGTTCTTAAATGTCTTGGTTTCTGTCAGTGACTCGATATATTTGAAGACTGCTTGTTCAAATGCTGCCACTTCCACAGGTATTGCGTAAGGCGGGGGCATAAAGTTAGATTTGACTTTTAGATTAGTGTCACCCTCTTCAGTATTGTTTGTCAAATTCAGGGATTGATTACTGAAGAAAGCTTTCAGTTTCAACTTCCTGCCATCTCACACTGAAGGCGGAATTTGTCAAGGCAAGGCATCGGGACAAAACCTAAGCCTTTGTTCAACAGATCCATCTCAGATTCGTCAGGGATGTGGATAGAGTAGTTGGTGACTAATTCTTGCCGGTACTTGGTCCCGGCCGTTGTTTTTCTGACATACTCCTGGTGTGTGCTCCTGTTAGTGATTCGTCTTCCCAGTGTATTTGCTGTTGTCTCTGTCTTTTTCTCGACCTCTGCGGCCGTTCCCTCAAAAAGGGAACCTCTGGTTTGGATTCATAAAAGGGGTTTGAGGGAGGGGCAAAGGGTGCTTTCCAGCCATCTATCATATGGGGAGGCACTTCTTGAAATGCAGGTTCAAATTGTATTGATTTCCTGCGGGGAATTAGATTGAGTTACCAGGGGGACCATACTGCCAGGGTTGTTGCCATTTGTTAGGTCGACCTTGGCCTCTGGGTTTATTGTGGTAACTTGTTGTGCTGGAGTCACTACTAATTGTTGAGCCATCATCAGAGCTTTCAGACAGGTTGCGGTTTTTTGTTGCTTGGTAGTCTGGTTCTAAATATGGGTAAACTTTAGAATATTTTTTTTTTTAGATCCTTTTGGAAGTTCTGAATTTTGGATCTTTATTCACCTTGTCCAGCTTTTTCTTATACGCTGTTAAAGTCGTTTTGAAATAATTTTCAGTCATCTGGATTTGAATTAACCGCATGCGCGCTGCGGCTATTTTTGCGCTGCGCGGCTTTTTTCAAAAAGCCGCGTTACATGACGAGCTCAGCTCGTCATCAGCGTGCGAGCGGCGCAACTGATGATGAACTGAGCTCGTCATCAGCGCCGAAGTGGTTAAGAAGGCGTCCGACAATCGTTTTGATGTCTCGATGATTAGTACTATCCAGTCTCTGGTGCAGCACCAGGCAATTTTGTCCCAGTCCCTCCGGAAAGCGGCATCTTTGAAGAAAATTCTGGGGGCATTGGTCACCAGTAATCCTCGTGGCGCTGTGTTAGATCTCAGATATTCAGTTAGTATCACCCCATGGAGTATTGTTCTTATATGATTGCGTTTCATTTCAGTTAATGTTTCCCAATTTGTGCTTTGTGCAATGGTTTTTGCTATGTTGAGGTCTGCCATCAGTGGTGGAGCTGCCAAGATGTCACTGATTATTTCCTCAGAGGAAGTGAGGCCCAAATTCTCTGCCATAGTGTATATAACTTGAGCCCATGATATAACCGAAAATAAAATAAGGACTCTTGCATCTGTGCGCTGCTTAGAATTCAAAAATAAAAGAGAAAGCTAGGACCAATGGGCAGCCGTCCTTGTCCCGACAATAAACCAACTTAGACAGCCGTTTAAAAAAGAGTGTGTATAACAGAAATGTCTGGCACCTTTAAGTTTTTTTATTAAAACCCCTCACACACCAACATGGTTGGTGTCATGCTTCATCATCAGGTTCCAGCTGAGTAACCGAATGCTACTCAGCTCTGCTGCGACACCTGATTACTGTGGAGCAGGTTTTGAGGTGTACTTGGGTGTGATGAAGTGAAATGTGAACATTAAAAATACCTCCAGATTCTACCTGTTGAATTTATTTGTGGTGATACTGGGTATATTAAAAACTAGAGAGTGGATAAGCAGTAAGTACAATGTGTAACTCTATGTTTTTTATCCAATGATGGTCAACATGTTTCAGCTCTCAATAAAAATATGCGGGCTTTCGTCCGGACCTCTCAATAAAGTGATCTAAAGTGAAAGTGAGTGGTAAAAATTCACCACTTGTGATGCATTTTAGGGTTCACACTAAGGAGCATTGTATGCAAAAAAGGTTTATTTTAAAAAAAGACTGACCGTATTATGGGTCCTTGCATAAGCTGATATCTGTAAAGGAATAAGACAGTTGACAAGACAGAGATACAACATCCATTACGTGTATTCCTAAAAACAGGTGTCTTGAGTTAGTACGCGGTGTCAGACATCCTTGCAGTCATTATTTGCACACATGCACGTTGTGTTTAGCACGCAGTGTCAGACATACATGTGGTCACCATATCTATATACACAAATCCTGTATTTATCGTTGACAAAATGGTGGTCATGCCATTTTTTGTGAGATATAAGAAAGCGCACTGGTGCCTTATTGTTAGCCTGAGTGATTGTAGTATACCTTTGGCAAGACAATTCAAAGAAAATTCAGGCTTAGTTGCGCTGTAAAAATAGAGAACTACACCATGCCGTGAAAAACATTACATTCAGTGGTGCATGAATTAGACGGGCAGTTGTGAGGCATAATTACTTTGATCATTATTTAGACTTGAATATCTGCTCCTGGGCGGATGGGGGGAGCCGTTACATCACCATCTCTGGCGATTATGAATGGAGAGAAAAGAGACAGTGAGCTTGCTGATCGGATGGCAGAAGAAAAATAATTAAAAAACCAAACACGTGGAATGGCTACGGTAATGTCCATACTGGATTGGTCTTACTTACGTTGTGGTCTCTCGCGCCGATCACCTAATGGGGTTCCTCCGGAGCAGGCTGACTGGTGGGGCGCCGGAGTGCCTGGTTACTAAATGAACGTGAGGAACGCGTCAATGCGTGCGTGACGTGTGATGTCACGGACGTTATGCGGCGTAATAGCTAGAACGCTGCAGCAGGGATTGAATAGGTAATGGTTGGTAGAGGAAGTCTATTAGTACGCAATTCTTGGCAATAACGATTGATGACTTTGAAGAGCGTCAATGGCTCTTAACGCTATCCTATTGAAATAGAATGCCTATAGACAGACTAGAGTGTAAGAAATCTATATTTCTAAAACTATCATGCAGTTCTTGGCAAATACGAATGCTAACTAGTCATTGGTACTCTTCACTGTTACAATCTAGTCTGTCTACAGGCATTCTATTTCCATTACATTCCATTCTAAGTTACAGGGAATAAGGGCACTACACGGGCTCCCCGTCCAGCAGAGAGTCGAATTTAAGGCGCTCTGCTTGGTGCACAAGGCATGATATGGAGGGCGTTCAGATGATAGCCAGGAAATGTTCAGGCTTCACACCCCCTCGCGAAACCTTCGATCGGCCAGTCTTGGCCTGATCTGTACCCCCAAGTTTTGAAGGGCCAGATGGGGGGAGGTCCCTGTCGAGCTGTGCAGCAAAATTGTGGAATAAACTGCCAGTGGTTCTGAGACTGTAACCTAATCTATTACTTTTCAGGAATACTCGGTTGTTCACACCGAAGTAGATCTAGCTTAGTCTCCTTTCTTTATTTGGTATATGGGATAACGGCCTCAAACTCGTTTTTCAGGTCCTGGGCGTGTGAACTCCTTCAATCGGAAATGTGCTAGTATTTTCTAAGGAGTTCACACGCCCAGGACCTGAAAAACGAGTTTGAGGCCGTTATCCCATATACCAAATAAAGAAAGGGAAACCAAGGACTAAAATTAAATAAACATTTGAGTGACCTAAGGGATAACCTATTCAGAAGAATAAATTTAACGTGGAAACCTTGACTCGAGTTTATGATATTTTACGGTGGCCCTTTGACGCATTTTTGTAACATAATCTTCGCGTAACTTTGGTTCCATATAACCGAGACCGATAATACATAGACTATGGGCTGGACTCACGAACTATAATAAATAGGAGCTACAAAACATATGGAGAAAGTCATTCGCCAAACGAATTCTGAAACCTTGGAAATCACTGAGAAGAATACAGACACAGAATTCTAAAACTTATACCATAATTATTCAGAAGACTTGAGGAAGTCACATGACGTGACGAAACACGTGTCGGCTGTTGTTTTTTGCGGATCAAGAAGAGAAGGACATACAATTATCAATTGTCCTGTATATTGTGTTCACCACCCGCTCTTGGCCAGTTTTTCATCAATGAAATCTGTATTATCCTTTGTCTGTTTTGTAAATTAATTTTGATTGTGCTCATCAATGTGTATCAATTAAATCTACTCATATATAAGAACCAAAATTGTCACTTGTGGCTGAATGTTTAGGATCTATGTGCAAAACAAGTCTTATTCTTTAACATATAAGCAACTAAATTGTGACATCTGAGTGCCTGGATATTGGATTATTCAGTTTGAATTACTTAGGGACTATCTTCGATATCCCTGTGTATATGTGCACCTAGGTAGTAGGGTGTTTTTTGTCCTGAGAGGCACCGACCCCAATAGTAACTATGCCTGTGACCTATATTTTTTTACTCCCTGAATGTATGGCCTAATCTGAGTATACTGTTAAATGAGGTGTGCCTCGGTTGCATTACTGCCAGTGAAATTACATAATAAGTTCATAGCTATCTTAACCCATCGAGCAATGGAGGTAGAGGATATGGCTTTGTGAGGCTTAATAAAGGAAATAAGGAGTTGTTTCTCATTAATAGGACTAAGGTTAGACATTTTCAGATCATATATGTTCATGCATTCAACTACACAAAGTTTTGGGCAAGGCTCGAAGCGAGGATAGAAGATTGAGTCAGACATGGTTTTCGTTCTTCTGTAAACCTCAAATTTTACTCCAAATAAGTTATAAGATCTGTTAGAGATCTCTATAGCTTTAACATCAGAAACCCTATGGCAAAAAATAAGGCAAAGAAGAGTAGCAAGTTTAATGGAGAGAAGTTTTCTATTTAGAAGAGAATTGTCGGGCCATGAGATGAAAAGATCTAGAATGAAGTTCACATCCCAGAGGGTATCATATTTGGGTTTCGGGGGTCTTTTTAGATGAATGCTCTTCACAACTCTACAAACAATGAAGTTTTTCCCGACTGTTTTTCCGTTGATAAGAACATGACCTGCAGAAATGGCAGATCTATAGCAATTGATAGATCTATAACTTAAACTTTTGTCAAAAAGTTCGGCCAAAAAGTTCACCACATCAACGATAGGTGCCTGTAGGGAATCCAAATTCATTTCCATATACCAACGAACCCACGATTTCCAGATGTTATTGTATCTGTAGTGAGTTCCTGGCACCCATGACTCTCTGAGGAGAGTAGCAGCTGATGTCGAAAGTCCAAAGACTTCGTTGGATCTCCTGACACTCTCCAAGCAAGAAGGTTCAAACTCCCTGTCTGGGTCAGGAGGTGGGAATCTCTGTTTATGTCTGTAAGGAGATTCTCTAGAGAAGGGATCAGGAAGGGAAGGTCGTACGTCAGCTCTAGAGTTGTGGGGAACCATGCTTGGGACGGCCCGGAGGGAGTTATTAGAACTAGGGAACATTGGTCTTGTCTCACTTTCTGTAAAACTCTCTGGATCATTGCTAAGGGGGGAAAGGCATATGCATTGATCCCTGACCAGGGTTGAAGAAAAGCGTTCACTGCTAGAGTGCCGGGGTCCGGCATTCAGCTGAAGTAATGCTCCAGTGAGAAGTGAGATGGCTCACAAAAAGGTCTATCTCGAAAGGACCCCAGATCAAATTCAGTGAGTCGAAATCAGTGACGATGAGTTTCCAGTCGCTGAAGTCCGAAAGGAATCTGGAATTCCAATCGGAAGAGACGTTCGATTTCCCTGGGAAGTATTCTGCTCTGAGGACAATTTTGTGTTCTAGACAGAACACCCAGAGCATCTTGGCTAGGTTGGAAAGGTCGCCAGGCTTCGTGCCTCCCAAGCAATTGATGTAGGCCACTGCAGAAATATTGTCCATTTTCAAAATGACTGACCTCCCTTGGAGGGAATGTTTGAAGCTCATAAGAGCATAAAGGCTAGCAGTAAGTTCGAGGAAATTTATGTGGTGAGATGATTCCTCCCGAGACCAGATCCCTCTTGTGTTCTGGTCCAGAAGGCATGCACCCCAACCGTGAAGGGAAGCATCCGATTCCACAACAAAATGTGGTTCTGATCAAAAATTGCTTTCCCATTCCATGCTTCCAAATTGTCCAGCCACCAGTTTAGTTCTGATTTGGCTTCCAAATCTAGGGTGATTCGATCTTCGTACCAGAGACCGAACCTCAGAGTTCTTCCTTTTATCCTTTGCAAGGCCCGGTAATTCTAAGGGCCTGGAAAAATTGCCTGAATAGAGGAAGATAGAAGACCTACGAGTCTGGCTAGTTCTCTCAAAGGGAGATCCTTTTTTTTTGAGACATGTCTTATCTCCTTCTTGATCTTTGATATCTTGGAGGGAGGTAGGAAAAGGAGACACTTGGAAGTGTCCAGTGTAAAACCCAGAAACTCCAGAGATTTTGAGGGGGTTAGGATGGACTTTTCTTTGTTGATAATGAATCCTCGACTTTCTAGAAGATTCATGACCATTTCCAGATCTAGGCAAATCTGATGGAGGTCTTGAGACATTATCAGAATTGCGCCGAGATAAATGATAAGACGGATACCGCCTTCCCTCAGGAAGGAGGCCACCGCCCTCATGACCTTGGTAAAGCACCATGGGGCAGAAGAAAGACCGAAGGGAAGGGCCTGGAACTGGTAAAGGTGATTTTTCCACATAAATTGGAGAAATGGTTGATGGATCAAGGCCATAAGAATGGTGAAATATGCGTCCTTTAGATCTAATTTTACTAGCCAGTCTTCTTTGTGGAGACGGTCTGTCAGGAGGTATGAGGTACTGAGATTCTGAACCCGTTTCATAAAAGTCGACGTATCATGACGATTTTGGTATCAGCAGACCGAAAATGGCGAGTGTAAGATGTACGAGTGATTTTATAGCCGCAGCAGTCCTTGAGATTACAAGTCCGTTTTTACATTATGCACTTTTGGTACTTTAATATTAATACCATATACTGTGTTTTTTTCTACACAGCGTGTTTTATTAACATTGGCAACTTGACATACTCACTCTGGACATAGACATACACACTTGTTCTCTGGTTCCGTCATTTTTTGGCCTACCTTCCGCGCAATCAATTAGCTTTCTACAGATACTGGTAAGCTGGATCTCCAATCTTTTTCTCTCTCTACGGAGACTTTTCACAAATTACTCTTGCCCTCTGCTTATGTTTCTCTTTTTCCGTATAGATTCATGTCCACATTGAGTATTACTCTTCAAGACCTGTGTATTTACAGGCCTGCCACAAGGTACTTTCTCCTACTCATCGATGTTTTTCCCTATACCTTATCATCATACCTCTGCATGCACCATGGATTTGCATGTACCCACAGACCAATCAAACGAGCACTTTCACTCTGAGATGTTTTGTATTTGTTGATGTGTTTTTATTAAACTGATTGTTGTTAATACGGCACTGGCGAGTCCAAGAAATTCAGAAGAACTTGACTCTACTAGTCATATAAGAGAAACGAGATGTTGACATAGAACACTTTAATGTAATTTGAATTTCTCTTGATACCAGTCACCCAAGTCACAGTACCCCTTCACCAATCTTGATTTTATTTGGGGATGAATGGCACTCTATGGGTGTATTTATAGTCACACTCAGTCACCAATTCGATTTGTAAATGTGCTGTATTTTACAACAAATACTATACACACTTTGTTGTGTTTTTTGTCACCAGCCCTGAAGAGTCGTTGTGGGTAACTTCCACACGACGAAACACGTGTCGGCTGGTTGTGGATCAATAAGGCCGTTTGTGGACCTATTAAACAACCTATCTTGAGACACACAACCAAGAATCTGCATCTGTCCTTTTCGTGCTATATATGTGTTGTGTTGACTATTATTGTCTACCAGTTGCAAACCCTGTACCATTGTGTGCGAGAGCTTTGCTGTTTTTTTTTTTGTAAGATGTACGAGTGTTTTCGTCATGTTCGAGTGACGAGACCACCATGAAATCAGGGATTCCGTTCTGAACCCTCGTGTTCCATTTTGTGTACGGCAGCCATTTTGTGGTTGCCCTCACATAGGCTGATGACAGTGGCCGAACGAGTCTCCAAGCACACGTACACTTTAGCTAACTTCTGAATGACCTGAGGGAGCGACCCTCTTGCCTAAAGCCAAACTTGTTAAACCAGTTCCTTTCCCAGTAGCTGATCAAGATTACTGATCAAGACACAAGACACCATCAAACCTTTTATTGCGCACAACTATGTCTTATCTTGCTCACACCTGTCTCCGCTCCTTTCTTTATGATCCGTTTACGATGGGGATGTGCCCGTTTTTATGGTGGGTTCGACCGACCTGTCTGATGAAGAATGTTGGGTTTGACCAATAATTGATTATGGGCTGGACAAACTGAAAAATGGGCTTGTCATCATTATCCTGCTTTTTCTTTGTCGTGAAAACATGTGAGTGGTCAACTGTAAATAAGGAATGTTTGCCTGAAGCATAATATTTGGTATACAAAGGGAAGACTAGCTTTGTAAAGTTGAGCAGTCTCCTGAGAACATACACCGTGTTGTACTTCTAGGATCACTGTTACTGGCTGCAGCTAATAAAATTGATATTTGACGTCACCAAGAAGTACCCCGTGTCTCTGTACTCTAAGACAGGTGGACCCGGAGACCAGGGCGTTTCCACTGGCGCCGCTGGGTCTTAAATAACCCGGTTCTTCATTTGGCGCCCAACATGGGGCGACTTCCGCGGTACCGGTCCAAGCCTGAGGTTAGTGAGGAGCTTCGTGTGAAAATTCTGGAGGAAGGCCAGCCACTTCATCGACCCCTGTATGTCATCGTGGTCCGAAAGTCTTTGCTGCGAGGTTCCCCGCTTTCCGACGGCTACGAAGGACTGCTGCCCTGACTGTCGCCCTGTCTTGGACCCATTGATGATTTGTAAAGCGAGACGATAGACGGGTCTTCTGGTGACAACATCGATACCTCAGTTAAGTATGAGTGGAGCGTCTCCCAGTCCTTAGTTTTGGTATCGCTTTGGGATCTTTGATTTGGAACTTGCAAGTACCAAAGCCGAGGGACTTGTGTATTCACGAGACTATCGTTTTTTGTATATTCCCTTGAAGTTTGAAGCTAGACTAGTGAGCGAGGATGCCTGGTCTTAGCAGACTTGGACATTTGTTTTGTTGTGGTCGAAATAGGGATTCCCGATTGGAGGCCTCGTGTCCGGTTCCTCCAATTGGAGCTCTAACCTATGAGCTCTATGTGAAGCACGGCGTGGGTCCTATCACGTACAATGAAGTATGGATCCGTTACACTAGGAAGGAAGGAGTCCTTAAATGGCCCCAATATGGTAGTTTTGACACGGAAATTTTAGATAATCTAGAGGTTAGACTTTTTAAGAAGAAAGCCCGGCCGGCGATGTTTGACTCTTTCCGCCTATGGTGAAAGGAAGCCTAACAGAAAGAAATTAAATTAGCAAAGAGGAATAAAGGAGAAAAGGGTATCTCGATAATGCAAGCTGCTATGCAGTATAAAGATAACGAAGAAGAACAAGCGAGTGAGCAGTTGCACAGGCAACGTAAAATGGCAATTGATAAATGCTATCCAGTTCTGCCGCTTCTTCAGCAAGATGCAGCGAAGGAACTTGAGAAAGATCCCTTAATGTCACATTTGTTGAGCTCGCCACCCCCTTATGCGCAGAGTGCTACAGCACCTCCGCAACCTTTAGTGGCGCAACCTCTGGTTGCTTTGCCTCTTGCTATTGCACAGCAGCCAGCTCCTCTTCTGTTGGATCCTACTCCTCTGGTGCAGCCTTCTCAAGGCACGACCCCCGTTTCAGAGCGTAAATAGTTGCGTAGCCAACTGCCTGATTCTAGAGAGAAGGAAGTATTGGATCATTTGGCGCATAAATGGATTACTGACCCTACAAGATACGAGTTGGAGTCTGTTATGGATGTCTTCCACCAATGGGAAGCACCGAAGCAGAGATAGGTTTTCGACAAAATGTGTGTTTTTCTTTGTGAAGAATTGGAAGATGGTGATTTGGGACCCAATCCGCCTAAGTTGTGCAGTGTACGGTTCGAGTTTGCGAAAGGCACGATTGTGGGTCTCGACGTTGAAAGAGCGGTGGCGACACTGCTTTCATTCAGGAGCGAGCCTCCTGTTCGGTCGTTGTTTGAGCCTGATCCTTCTGTTAGGAGGAAAGTGAGACAGTACCCAATGAGGGAGGTTCCACCGGTGTGGAAGGAAGCAGTTCAAGCTGATGCTGTTAATAATATTGTAGCTGCACCGGCTCACTTTCAGCGTGTTTGGGTACATGTTCCATGGAAGAGAGCTGAAGTCTTGGCTCTTAAACAGACCTTACCTGACCCCCGTAAAAATCCTGCAGGGTATTATAAGGAATTATCACAGACTGCAGACTTATGTGTTATGAATTTAGCTGATATAGACATGTTGTTTGGAAATGTGGTCCCACAGCCTTTATGGGGATTGATTCGTCACACTGATCATGCGCAAGAGTTAGGTGATACCTGGGTTAATATTGCTGCTGCGGATGGTCGACAAGTTGGTGGTGCTAAACCTGAGCCTGTGGTTGCAGAACTCCCTGGTAAGATCGTTACTTACATGAAGACTTTAATGCCTGCGATGCGTGTACATTGGGATAAATTGTCCGCATGTAAGCAGAAGAAAGATGAAGGCGTGTCTGATTTCTTCACCAGGTTTGAAGAAACATTCATTGACCACAGTGGTCAAGACATGAGCACTGAAGGTGGTCATCGGTTGTTTGTTGACAAGTTTGTGCATAATTTGCTTCCCGAATTATGTACCAAGTTGAAGGATTCCGAGAGTTTGTGGGCTGTTTCCTCATCAGCACAGATATTGGCTACTGCACAATACTATGAAAATTGGGATAAGGATGAGAAGGATAGAGCAGAGAAAAAGACTAAAGAGTTGAAGATGAAGGTTCTTTTACAGCAAGTGTACCCGCCTCGTAGTGGTCAGCGTGACTATCAGCAACCTCAGCAGTTTCAGCGAAACTTGCAAAGGTTCGAGTCTTCTCAGCCGCGTTTTCTTGCAGGCCCTAATCAGTGTGCATATTGTAGGGAAGAGGGCCATTTCAAGAGTAATTGTCTGGTTTTGTTACAGCGCGGGAATAATGTTTCTAATGTGAGAGGTCGAGGTGTTCCACAAGCTTCTAGAGGTAGAGGACGTGGAGGGTTCCCTTTTCTCCACAAAATTCAATGAATAGTTTTGATCAGCAGAATAAAGCGTCTGGTAGGACGACTCAGTACTATGCAGATGACTACTATGTTGAAGGTGAGAATATGGAGGGTAATGATTGCTAGGATAGCAATGGACAAAGAGAGGGAGTTGTTTCAGTTCCAGTAGATCAGAGTGGACCTTATGTTGAAGTAATTACATCAGGTGTGGCAGAGCCTTTTCTGTTGGATACTGGTGCTACGAAGAGTGCTATTATGCACTCTAAACTCCCTGGCGCACTTTTGTCTGGCGAGACGAATGTTTCAGTAGGTTTTTCTGGCGCCCCGGTTAGGAACCCGATTTCTAGTCCTATGTCTCTTTCTGTTGGACTATGTGAATTCGAAGCACCCCTTATTCTGACAACAGGTTGTGGTGAGAACTTGTTGCGATTGGATCTGTTGAAAAGATTGTACGCGACATTCTATTGTTCTCCTTCGGGAGTTCAACTTACACTGGGTAAGAAAGTGGTCTCCCAGATGTATTTGTCGAAGGATAAAATTCCGACAGAATTGTCATCTCTTCCTGATATTCTTTGGGCTACTGGTCCTAATGATGTGAGTCTTTTGGAAATACCGCCATATGTTGTGACATTGAAAGCGAATGTAAAAATGCCACGCATTCCCCAATACAAGATCTCTAGTGAAGGTGAAAGGGCGTTGCTAGCGATCATTCATGACCTAATTGAGAAAGATGTAATTGAAGAAACGAGAGGTAACGTGTGCAATAGTCTGGTTTTGCCTGTTCTGAAAAGGACTGATTCCTCGCAACCACCTGTATATAGGTTTGTGATCGATCTTCGCGAGGTGAATAAGATTGTAGTTCCGCAATTTCCTGTTTTTCCAGATGTCACTGCCTTACTGACCATGATTCCAGCTTCAGCCACGTGGTTTTCGGTGATTGATTTGAAGAATGCTTTCTTCAGCATCCCGATTGCCGAGGAGAGTAGAGATATTTTCGCCTTCTCTTTAGGAGGTCGAAGCTTCCGGTTCAAGCGCGCTCCTCAAGGCTATTGTGAGAGTCCATCAATATATAGTCAGGCTTTGAAAACACAGCTTGATACGCTTGTTTTACCTGATGGTGCTGCTCTTATTCAGTACGTCGACGATTTGTTAGTAGCTGCAGATATTGAGGAGATTTGTAAAGAATCCACCTTGTCGTTGTTGCGTCATTTGTATGATTTGCATCATACAGTGTCTCTTTCGAAATTACAATATTGTCGACAAGAAGTGACCTACTTAGGTCATCTCTTATCGAAGGAGGGAAGAAGACTGCCCCAGAACGAATTCAGGCGATTGCAAAATTGAGTGTGCCAATTACACAGAGAGAAGTGCGTGCTTTCTTGGGTATCGCGTCATATTGCAGACAATGGATACCGAATTTTTCCCTGCTGGCCAAACCTTTGGTGGCATTAACTTGTAAAGATACACCGAATCCCCTCCCGTGGTCTGATGATTGTCAGAAGAGTTTTTCAGAATTGTGCGATGCATTATGTTCGGCTCCTGTGTTGGGTACCCCCGACTACAGTAAGCCCTTTACACTGTATGTCCACGAGAGAGAAGGATGTGCGTTGTCAGTGTTGACACAATCTTTTGGGGACAAGCAGCGTCCATGGGCGTATTTCTCGTCGACTTTGGATCCGGTAGCTAGAGCATTGCCGAGTTGTTTGAGAGCTACAGCGGCAGCAGCTGTTTCTATTCGACATAAAAGAGGATGATGGACGGAGCGTTTGAACAAATCAAACACTCACCCCCAGTCAACTGATCTGGGTTTAATCCATCACCATTCTTTAGTTCACTCAGCCACCCCAGTTCAGACATGGCTATATGCAAATCAGTCTGACCCTGTGCCTTATGGGAACAGTCCAGCCCGACCTGCCAAGCCATGTCTTCCCTGGAGGATTATGAATCTGAAACCGGTCCCAGGATGCTTGTTTCCGGTCCATGGAAGACATGGTTTGGCAGTTCGGGCTGTACTGTTCCCATGAGGCACAGGGTCAGACTGATTTGCATATAGCCATGTCTGAAATGGGGTGGCTGAGTGGGCTAAAGAATGGTGGTGGATTAAACCCAGATCAGTTGACTGGGGGTGGGTGTTTGATTTGCTCAAACGCTCCGTCCATCATCCCCTTTTGTATCGCTTTGTTCACCCTAAGTGTGGCAGGGTATGCTCAGACGTGAGTCCCTTGCTCACTTGGCCACTGGATTCAAGATAGCCTGGCTGATGAGGATTATGAATCCGAAACCGGTCCCAGGATGCTTGTTTCCAGTCCATGGAAGACCTGGTTTGGCAGTTCGGGCTGTACTGTTCCCATGAGGCACAGGGTCAGACTGATTTGTATATAGCCATGTCTGAACTGGGGTGGCTGAGTGGGCTAAAGAATGGTGGTGGATTAAACCCAGATCAGTTGACTGTGGGTGGGTGTTTGATTTGCTCAAACGCTCCGTCCATCATCCCCTTTTGTATCGCTTTGTTCGCCCTAAGTGTGGCAGGGTGTGCTCAGACGTGAGTCCCTTGCTCACTTGGCCACTGGATTCAAGATAGCCTGGCTGATGAGGATTATGAATCCGAAACCGGTCCCAGGATGCTTGTTTCCGGTCCATGGAAGACATGGTTTGGCAGTTCGGGCTGTACTGTTCCCATGAGGCACAGGGTCAGACTGATTTGCATATAGCCATGTCTGAACTGGGGTGGCTGAGTGGGCTAAAGAATGGTGGTGGATTAAACCCAGATCAGTTGACTGGGGGTGGGTGTTTGATTTGCTCAAACGCTCCGTCCATCATCCCCTTTTGTATCGCTTTGTTCGCCCTAAGTGTGGCAGGGTGTGCTCAGACGTGAGTCCCTTGCTCACTTGGCCACTGGATTCAAGATAGCCTGGCTGATGAGGATTATGAATCCGAAACCGGTCCCAGGATGCTTGTTTCCGGTCCATGGAAGACATGGTTTGGCAGTTTGGGCTGTACTGTTCCCATGAGGCACAGGGTCAGACTGATTTGCATATAGCCATGTCTGAAATGGGGTGGCTGAGTGGGCTAAAGAATGGTGGTGAATTAAACCCAGATTAGTTGACTGGGGGTGGGTGTTTGATTTGTTCAAATGCTCCGTCCATCATCCCCTTTTGTATCGGTTTCTATTCGACTGTCTGCTGGTTTGGTCATGAATAATACTTTGATTGTAATGGTTCCACATGCAGTGGACACTTTGCTAAACAGGACCAACACACAGCACCTAACTAGTGCTCGATTGTCAGGTTATGAGTTGACACTTTTAGCGAGTCATGTGCACATAAAGAGATGCAACACGTTGAATCCAGCTACGTTGTTGCCGATTGTAGCAAAGACAGTTGTTTCTGAACAGCATGATTGTTTTCTCAGGACAGAAGAGGAAATGAAAGGGAGAGTAGATCTTAGGGACACTCCTCTTGTGAAGTGTGATGGTACCTTATGGGTGGATGGTTCATGCTTCAAGCTTCCAAATGGTGATACAACTGCGGCATATGCTGTTACGACTTTGCATATGATTGTTGAAGCTGCATGTATCCCACATAATTCAGCTCAAGCAGCAGAGTTGATTGCACTTAGGAGAGCGTGTGTATTATCAAAAGGAAAGAAAGTCCCCATATATACTGACAGCCAGTATGCTTTCGGTGTGGCCCATAGTTTTGGACGATTGTGGAAGGAACGTGGGTTCCTCACGTCTCATGGAACTAAGATTCAGCATGGTTAGTTGGTAAATGAGCTTCTTGAGTCACTTACTTTGCCGTTGCAAGTTGCGATTGTGAAATACAGTGCACATAAGAAGGTTACTGACGACGTTGGTCGCGGTAATGCGTTTGCTGATGAAGTTGCGAAAGAAACGGCAAAAGATGTGATGAGCCGAATGTATGTTGCGGGCCCTGCAAGATGGATTGGTGACGTTGGAATGTGTGAAGATACAATAGAGAGTGTGAAGTCTATTCAAGCTGAAGCTACGGAGAAAGAGTTGAGTGTGTGGAGAGAGAGTACAGATGAATTAGACGCGAATGGTTGTTGGGTTGAGTTGTCAGAGCATCAGCGATGGTTGTTACCCGATGCGTACGTGCTTGCAGTGGTTACGATGGCGCATGGAATGGCTCATATCAGTGTGAAAGGGATCTGTAAGTTGTTGGCTCCAGTATGGCAAAATGCTGGAATTCCTAAGTGTGCAGAGAATGTGGTTAAAAATTGTATGGTTTGTCTGAAGTACAATCCTGGCAAGGGAACTCCAACTCCAGCTGGTCATTTGCTCCCCAGACATATCCGTTTGAAGTTCTGCAGTTAGATTTCATTCACATGAAGAGATGCAACAACCTGAAATACGTACTAGTGGTTGTTTGTGCCTTCTCAAGATGGGTAGAAGCATATCCCCTAAAAGATAATACTGCCTTGTCCACAGCTAAAGCCCTTGTCAAAGAGTTTTTCCCTAGATTTGGTTTGCCGAGAATGGTCTGGAGTGATAATGGGAGTGAATTTGTGGGTCAAGTGATGAAGAGAGTGTGTGAAGGGCTAGGAATCCCCAAAAATTCCACGCTGCAAATCACCCCCAATCAGCTGGACTAGTAGAGTGCTATAATTGCACTCTTAAACTGAAACTGGCCAAGATACAAGTGAGCTCTGGTTTTAAATGGCCTGATGCTTTGCCCTTAGCACTTTTATCGACAAGGATGACTGTACATTCACGAGTGGGACTTAGTCCCTATGAGATAGTTTTTGGTCGCCCGGCAAATATATGGGGAGTGCCGAGGCCGACAAAATTCAGTGAGATTGAACACCCTGTACTGCTTGATTACTTGCATGACTTGACGGCTAAATTGCGTGTCTTACACCAACAGGTTCATGATACACTGCCTCAGGCTTCTGAAGATCCAGGGCATGCAATCGATCCTGGATCGTGGATACTAATCAAGAACTTCCAGCGGACAAAGAACGATCAGCCCCGCTGGATCGGCCCCTACTTGGTGCTTTTGTCCACGAGAACTGTAGTACGAGTACAAGGAAAAAATAACTGGATCCACGGCGTACATTGTAAGAGGGTTCCTTTGCCTCTGCCGTACGACCAGTGGGTCCAGGAGGGCATTCCTGATTCGGAAACTGAAACTGTGCCTCGTTTTCTGCCTTTTAGCGATGCACGTTTAATTGGGACAAGTTCTGAGCGTGAAAGCGACGACCTTTTGCAAGAAGCCGTGCCACCGTCAGTTCGATTGGACACTACCGAGCCTGAACTCTTATTCCAAGACCAGACATTACCTGGAAAAAGCCGTTATAATTTGCGACCAAGAGTCATGGGACTAATAAAATAAAAATCTTTTTACTATTTTTGAAAGTTCAGCTCTCCCATCTGAGAAACTGTTTTGACCGATTTTTGTTTTTCGAACATCCATCCGGGTTCAGCTGTAGGGTCGCGGCGTCAAGTGTTTGGAGTGCAAGCCGAAGACACAAGGTCGACGGTTCTGGTTGGTCCTAGGGCGTTCCCTGGACTGACAGACACATTCCTTAGCACGGAGCACCCTACCTCAGCGAGCAGCAAGGTTAGAGGATGGAGTTTTTCGTGATGGAGAGACCTGTTGAAGAAATGAATTTCAGAGCCAAAATTTGTGAAATAATGAGTAGAAAATGCTTTTTAATATTGTGTGTTTTTATGTTGCTTAGCTTAATGATGTTTTTAATGGGATATGTTATATTCTCTTTTCAAGTGACGTTTGCACCCACTACACAGCCCATACTTTCTTCTACTGTTTCTTCACATTCTTTTCATCCTCTGCCTGAACATGAGTCCATTAGGAGATTGGAATTCGCTAATAACTCTTTCAGCTTTTGCACCAACACAATTAGTAGTGAACACGACTAACTGTTGGGTGTGTGGTCTTATGCCTCATACTACTGATAAAGGTATTCCTTATCTGGTCCTGCCATTCAGCTACAATGGTTCTGTGTGGGCATACAGAACGATGTTTATCTATGCTCGTGAAGTCCACCCCCTACGTTCCGTGAAGGATAATCCAAAGAATAGTGCTCTAGTTAAGGGAATAGTCGACATGTTTAAGGGAGCTAGTTCCTATGAGACTATCCCGAAAGATGAGACACTAGCGTATATTGGATGGAACGTGACTGGATATGGAACGAGTCTGAGCGAGAACCAGCGAGCAAAAAGATCCTCTCCGATTTGGATTGTACCCTATCAGGGTCATCTATGTCTGCAAGATAATGGCAAGAATCCGAGAGCTCAGTTAGGGAAGAGTATCTGCACTGAGACGTATGCTTTTGCGTCCCAGACTTCCCCATCGTTCCTAGCAGCTAAGGGTACCTATTTCATCTGTTATGATAGAGCATACACGTGGTTGCCCCCTGATTTCTCGGGCACATGTTTTTTCTCGTTCCTGTTGCCTCCCACCTACACAGCTGCAGCAGATTACCACAAGACAAGAATTGTTAGAGGTGTCTTCAGTAAAGAAGACACTGCAGGTCAAGAATTAGGAGATTTCTTGAAGGGTTTTCTGCCATTTTGGGGACCTATGGTTAACAGCAGGAACATACGGCAATTGACAAGAGTGGTTGAGTCCACCGTAGTTGAAACTGCCGGTGCCCTTAGTAACTTGACTGCTGAGCTCCAGTCGGATCGTCTTATGACTCTCAAGAACAGAGTTACGTTAGATGTCATACTTGCAGATCGAGGTGGGGTATGTAAAGTAATCCAATCAAGTTGCTGTGTTTTCATTCCAGACAATGCTCCGACAGTGTACCAGGCCATTTCCAAACTGCATAAGATCTCCGAATCTATACATGTGGATAAAGGAGATTGGTCGTTGATGGGATGGTTCTGGGAACTGTTATCCACGTGGGGATGGAAGATTCTGATGGTCATTGGGATGATCTTAGCCATTCTTTTCCTGTTCTGTCTGTGCGTACAGTGTGCTCCTGCTATATGTGGCCTCTGTGCTACATCGTGTGTAAGGAAACCAGTATCAAGAGATGTGCTAAGTAATAGGATGATGCTACAGCAACATCTTGATGACCTGATGAGCATAGACCTGGACTCAGACTGACATGGGTTTAGGTTATTGCCTATGTAAGGGCAAAAGGAGGGTCTGAGGTACTGAGATTCTGAACCCGTTTCATAAAAGTCGACGTATCATGATGATTTTGGTATCAGCAGACTGAAAATGGCGAGTGTAACTATAACGTGTGTGTAACCTATGGTGTGTAACCTATGGTTTTTTCAATGAATTTGCAAGGTTTTTTAAATGCTAATTCCTAACTATAACGTTTGTGAAACCTTTGTTTTTTTCAGTGAATTTCAAAGGTTTTGTAAATGATAAGTTATAAATCTATTAATTATTATGTCTTTCTTTTTATACTAATTTCTTATATTTTTTATATAAATATTTATATGTATTTAATTTTTTAGATTATATTTCATATTCCTATTATAAAATAATAACAAAACTAAATTGCAAAAAAAATTTGGATTAATTATTACTTGACTGCAAGTATAACACAACTCCAGCAATGCTCTGGGGCCCTATGCTCACAAAGTTGTATCAATCCTTACACCTGCTTCAAGCATGTGCAATGTTTTGCCACAGCATAAGCTCAAAAATGACTGAATGAAATGTTATACATTTCACTCAGTCACTTTTAGGAGGCGTTGCTACACCCCATTCTGCACAGGAAAGCCTCTTCTGGCGCAGGGCTTTACAATGTAATGCACCCTCCAGATGCGTCACATTGTTAATAGCACACACCATGGAACACCTTTTGCACCACCGCTGTGTCACAAAAGTGACGCAACAGCTGTGTAAAAGAGGCACAAGGGGATTGTAAATCCGCCCCCAACACATACAAATTCACCAAGGCAGTTTCACCAGCAGCGCAAATTGAAGCATAGACTTCTAACATATTTATGTACATATGTTACATTCAAGTGCTTCACACATACTACAGTATACTATAGGTAAATGATGTTGAACAGTTCCTTGGCATTGGTGGCGTTGGTCTGGACTTTGTCTCTAATGGAGGTCCCTTTGGTGTCTCTTATGTGCTTGTGGTATTCCTTCAAGGCGCTCCTGTGGTTTTTCCGTGCTTCTGTGGTTTTCTGGTTTCGGGAGGTTTTCTCTAGGCATCTGCAGGATCGTCTGGCTTCTTGTAGTTCTGTGGTGAACCAGGCGGCCTTCAAAGGGTGTTGTTTGGCGGGGTGGCGGAGGGGTGCGAGTTTGTCAGCGCAGCAGGAGATCCAGTGGTGAAACTCCCTGGCTGCAGAGTTGGTGTCGGTTGAGGTGCTGGGGGGGGGGGCTTGGAGGAGGGCGGTGTTGAGGTGTTTTCTCTGAGACCTTGCTCCAGTTCCTTTGTGGTGTGCGCAGGGGGGCCAGGGTGGTATTGAAGGTGAAGTGGATGCAGTGGTGGTCCATCCAGAGGGGTTGGGTGGTGTGGCTGAAGCAAATGTTTGTCCAACCCGCGAAGATGGGTTTGAGGGTGTGTCCTGCTTTGTGCGTGGGCATGTTGACCAGCTGCTTCAGTCCGAGGAAGGTGAGGTTGTCAAGGAGGGTGGTGGAGTCTGGGTCCTCGTAGATGTCGAGATGGAAGTTCAGGTCCCCGAGTAGGATGTAGCTGTGGAGGTGATGGTGTGGGGTGCGGCGAGCTCAGTGATGGTGAGTGCGGCCTGGGTGCGAGGTCCCGGAGGTCTGTAGATGAGGGGGCTGCGTAGCTACACTGGATGACATTTGGGTGAGAGCATTGGTTTCTCATACTTAAATTGGATCTTTCAGCTTCATTTGATTATGCATTGCAGATGCTGAACAGCATGCTTTAAGAGGATTCTCCTTTGAGATTTCGATATAGAGGCTGTATTCATTTTGATCCTAAGTTTGCAGGAAAACCAAGGAACACAGGCAGCATATTTTTGAAGTTATTGGCTTCCATGTGAATCAGCACTCTAGTTCTTACAACATTTCCATCCCCTTGTCAACCTTAACTTTCTTTCCAGGCATATGGTATTTCTTAGACCTGAGAGCCTTATGGTGGTCCAACATTTTCCCCACATCCCTCCTTTTTCTGTAATAATATTTGCTCTTTTCTAGGACTGTGTGCTCTAGTAAAGTGCAATACATGTGCCCGGGGTTTGTTAATTAAATGCTACTAGTTGGCCTGCAGCATTGTGTGTGCCACCCACCTAAGTACCCCCTACCATGCCCGGACCAGGCCACTGCAGGGTCTGTGTGTGCAGTTTACTACCAATTTGACTTGGCATTTAAAACTACATGCAAAACCTTAAACGACCTTTTTATTACACATAACTCACCCCTAAGGTAGGCCCCAGGAAGCCCTAAGTACAGGGTGTTGCGTAAGCAAAAGGTAGGCCATGTACTTTTATGTTTTACATGTCCTGGTAGTGACAAACAGTGAAGTTAGTTTTTCACTGCTGTGAGGCCTACTCTTCTCATAGGCTAACATTGGGAATTTGTCGAAATACTCTTAAGTTGTAATTCTTGATTAGAAAGGAGTAGCTGCATCATGTTTCATATCTTTCGAATGGCAATGATAAAGCCTCTTCACTTTTAAAGTCAGATTTAATATTAATATTTTAGAAATGCATTTTTTGCATTTACCGCTCTGGGTGCCTTGCAGCCTGTCTTCAGTGCTGTCTGGGGTCGGGTGACAGTTACACTCTATGCATTCCCTCCAGATAGCTACAATCACAGGAAGGCTAGGTGTGGGTGTGTATCCATCTACATACATCTGCATTCTGATGGCCCTTTCTGGCAGAAAGAGAAGATCGGGCTTACTCTTACATTTCAAAGGGTAGTGGCCTGACCCACACAAAGGACTGATTACTCCTCACGGATAGACTGGAACACAAGACATGGTTGAAAGGAATACTGGTGCACTGCAAATCCATTCTTTGAAGTCTCCCCCACTTTATGGCATAGTTGGGTATAAGTACTGGATCTGTGACCCCAGCAAATTAGACACTTCTGGACCTACAGCTGAACCTCTGTAAGAAGAACTGCTGTGCTGCTCAATGGACTCAACTGGACTGCTGATATTAAAGGCCTGCTTTTCTCTTGGTTGCCCTTCTCCTTGCTGCTCTCTGACTCTGTTGAAGGAGAGCTGGACTCTGTCTTCTTTCAAGTGATTTCCAATGCCCAAAGTCAAAGTCAAAAACAGCTTTATTCGGTGCAAGTAAAAGAGAACACCATAAAAGCATACTAATATATGCATATGCTAACCACATTCCTACATAACAACATGGTAAGTTTAAAAAGATGGACAATTTATAAAACTTCAAGCCAAATAATGGCGATATTAAAGCCAATTCCCGATACAAATAAATACAAATATGCCTATTGTATGAAGTACTATTAAACATTAACCTAGATAGTCTAATTTGGATCAAGTTTAATTCAATGAGCTGTTTACGTAGCGTATTAACCAGTTATAAAGTGCTAATGCATTAAGGTGCCAAGGATACATAAGATACAAGCTGCCACAAGTTGTATGATAAAGTACTTGATCTCCAATGGCTTGTTGGCTTGCCTTCTGTTGCTTGAGACTCAGGGATATCAAAGTCTTTACCCCAGCTCTTGTGCCAGGCTCATTGGAAGTAGCCCAGATACTCGCAAAATAGACTTAGACACATCTCAGCATGAGAAATTCAAGCACAAGAAAAACAGTGAGGCAAGCCCTAAACACCAACCAACTGGACTACGTCAATGTAGTTTACACTGAAACCACCACCAAAGTCATGAGAAGACTCCAGATGACACAGAACTCAGCAGCCAGATTTATCCTCAACCTGCCCTAATGGCCCACATCACCCCACACCTCAGAAACCTCCATTGGCTCCCCATCCAGAAAAGGTTCCAATTCAAGATACTGACACATGCCTACAAGGTCCTCCGTGACCAAAGACCAGCATACATACACCACCGACCATCCAAAGACCTTCACTCCACCTTCCTTGCCCTCACACAGACACCCCGTATTTGATGCAACCACAGGCAATTCCTTCTCCTACCTCGCTGCCAAGTCCTGTAACGGACTCCTGATCACCCTCCGAACAGCACCCTCACTAGACCTGGCTATTTGACTAATCCTAGCAACATATCACCTTGATACTGTCATGGGTTATAAGCTGCACTTTACAAATACTGATTGCTCTTTTGTCTGCGTGTAGCAGAACAGGCACGCTGACCCTGTTGCAGGACTAAAATTGCTGCATCGTTTCAGAGCCAATGCTTAGCCTCCAGAAATGGACGCATTGGACAGCGTATTGCTGTTGCTGCAGCTTGGTGAGATTTATGCATCCCCTCAACAGTGTGGCAGAAACCAGCACATTGCTCAAACCCACTCGAGTCCGGCACTCACCTTTGGAAATGAAGCATAGCCTTCATTGCATGGGAAGATCGACACACCTCGCTGCTTGCAACCAAGAACGGTGCTTTGTTTACAGGGGCCCGCGTGGGTCCTTTAGCTGACTGGTGCTCCAATGCAGTCAGCCCGAACTTTGACTTTCCCCTGTTGCAGCGGTACCTAAAATAACCTTTTTAGCTCTATTTGCTTCTAAGCGCTTTATTTCTTTAAAATTCAATACCTCAACTTCTACACCTTGGATTTCTGTCACATTGGTCTTGTTTTATTTATAAAGTCATTCTTTCGTTTTTCTAAATGGTTGTGGTGTCTTTTTTTTTGGTATTTTCACTGTGTTACTGTATGAGTTATTGCACACATACTTCACACATGCCTTCTAGGATAGGCCTGCCTGGTCTGTGCCAAGCTACCAGAGGGTGAGCAAAGGATAATTTAGGTTGTGTTGTGACTTACTCTGAATAGGACTGTGGTCCCTACTTGGATAGGGTGCATACCTCTGCCAACTAGAGACCTAATTTCTAACAGCATTCTTGCATTTCAAATCATTCAGTGAGGTTTTAAAGTCCTCACGTTTGCCTTAGTGATGATCTAAGTCTCACAGTCCATGCAACCCCCAAAGATCTGCCCTGTTAAACAATAGTCAAGCATGTAAAGTTATGTTTTTCTTCACGTGTGTGATGGGTCTCATGTTGATGTTAAATAGTAGAGGGGAGAGTATCAACACCAGACGGTCAATCAAGGGATGTTCATTAGGTCTAAATTCAAAATCTTCCTGACAAAAATGTTTTATTGCTCCATTGATATATTCAGATGTTTAAGATAACAAGCCTCTGCCTCTCACAGAGTTGTGTGATTTACCGGGACTAGGAACCTTGAACGGAGGGACTGCGAGGACCAGCTGGCAATTGCCCTCGCAGCTGCAGCCTCTTCCCTCAGCGCACACGCCAACTGCTTGGATTCTTCATAACTATTCGCGGCACCCACTCCACTGGTGCCGCTCACAGAGGTGTGTGATTTACCGGGACTAGGAGCCTTGAATGGAGGGACTGCGAGGACCAGCTGGCAATTGCCCTCGCAGCTGCAACCTCTTCCCTCAGCGGACAAGCCCCCTGCCTGGAAGGAGATAACAGACGGCATCTTTGCGCGACACGGGACGCGCGCGGGCGTGCCCCGGGCAAAGCCAGGGACAAGGGCGGGACCGTCTGTGGCCGAAGGAGGCCGGGCTGGGCCAGCCCACTAAACTGTTCCGCAAAAGCTATCTTGTGTGAACTTTACAGCAGTACCTCATTTTATTGTAATTTTATAATATCCAGTCAAAGTGATTAACATTACCTTTCGTTGTTTAAATCTTCTTTCTGGGCCATTTTGGCATAGTTCATTGTGTTCTTGCTTTTGGTATAATTTTCTATTTTAGGCATTTTATTCTACCCCCCAAATTGGCTGTAAGTGGCTGTGAGCAGCAGCATGGGTAAGGGAGATAAGCCGACAGCTCATCGCCCTACGACCAGGTTATTAACGGCTTCTACGCAACCCCTACCTAGCCTCACGGCTATTGATAAAATGCTTCAAAAAACAATAGGGGTTGTGGCTAACGCCATAGAAAATACAGAAAGGCGTTTTTCGATTACCCCTGCTATGCCCTCCTCCACCTTTTTGGAAGACTGCTCGGTAACCACAGCTTTTCCTACAGATTTTATGACCTCCCTTATGCCCTCATTTTCAGACCTACTCGGTGCTCAGATTGTGTCTGACCCAGATTTTATGGAGAGCGCGCAATCACGATCTTCCCCTTCCCCTGCCCGGGTTCCACCCCAGGAGCACGTGCCAGACCCAAACATTTTAAGAAGAAGGGGAAACCCACTAAGGCACCAGTACCTACTCCTGCTTGTGGAGATTCCGAGCAGGGCTCTCGTGACCCTAATCCCGGTCCTCGTGTTTTCTCTGGTCCCCCGCTCTGGGCTACTGACCTTTTGTCCGATCTCCAGACCCACATGGAACTGGTCATCAATACTCACTTTAAATGCTTGTCTTCTAAGATTGATAGACTGGTTTCTTTGATAAATAATAAAGGCCCAGGGAAAGCACAGACAGCCACTGCATCAGGGAATACTATCTCGGCACTGGCTAATGGACCTATCAACCTGGCCGCGAAGGATCAGCCTCCGGACAACAGTCTTTGCCCTAATCCCTCCCCCTCTGCACTGATCCCCCTAAGATCATGATTCCCACACTAACTACTAACGCCCTAGGTCCCATTGGTCGCCCTATTATGTCTCCATCTGCCCCGGGATGTAAAGTACAGGAACCACTAAGGATGCCAAAGCCAATCGTGCTCTTAGAGTGTCCGCTATGAAATAACAACATGCTGGGTCCTTCTAAATATACTCCCCTACCCCAGCTTCTTCCGGAAGCCTCACCCTATATGGTGGTGCTTACGGGCGTCCCTGTCCTCCCTTGTGATACAAGGGAATCTTTTCCGGAACTGGAGAACAAAGTTATCTTCTGGTTCAGTAGGCACAGACCTTTAATGGGTGCCGGGCAGGGGGAAATTATGTTTGCACGTAGGGTAAGTTGGTTGGGGACGAGACCTAAGGACATTAGTGGTGACTGCGTGATTGTGAATTTTCAGGATCCAAGGTTCTGTCGAACATGTATTACACCATGGATGGTTTTCTCACGCAAACTCTATTAATACTGTTAACTTGGGGTATTTTTACTCACAATCCTCAGCTCTAGTGGGGTGTGATCCATCTCGCCCCTCTCCTGCTGGCTATGACTATGAATTTAACATCGTTGTGGGTAATAGATACTCTGCCCTAAGCAATATAGACTGACAACTACCAATCTGTTCCCCTGTAGGATTTGATTTGCCCCACTTGGTGTGCGAAGGTGGGGGGAATTCTAGTAGAGTGAAGGGTGCTTCTGGTGAGACAGCCGGTTTGGAAGGAACAAATTTTAATTTTACTATTCATTCGCCCTCTTCTAATCAAGGGTTAGTTAGTTCTGCAGATGAAGAGGGTAATCATTTACATCCTAAACCTTCTTGCCCTACTGAGCTTTTACTACTGGCGGACCCCCCGGTCCCTGCTTCAACTCACTTTCCACTTACAGGCTTACTTAATGGCGGAACACCTCCTCAATGGCAAGTACCTGCCCGGGGTGTTCGAGCGGCAGTGAGACAGATCTGCACGTTCTGCTCTTCTGCCCCACTTACGCTAGGGCTAGGGAGAAATGGATTTTGCAGCTATGTAGGGCTAGGGGCCTTAGGGATTATAGGGTGGTCTTCAGGATTCTTAAATACGACACTACCCCCCTGATAGTTTTTGCCACAGCAAGATTTCTTCAATCTATGTGATACACGAGATGTGCAATACTAAAGCTGGAAGCTCATATTTTGCACTAAGGGCCACTTTCTAGGAGGTGACACATCTTTAATAAAATTTTAGATATTTTATATACTGACATTTCGGGGTTTTATTTGATGTTTTTAATATTTGCAGGCACTGTTTGTATGTGATTTTTAACACAAGGTTTTTCTTGTATTATCCTTTGTTATTGTGTTGCTTTTTTTGTGTATGTATGGCCTTTTTATGGTATGTTACCGAAATAAAGTACTTTGACTGACTGACTGACTGATAACAAGCCTTTTTCAGCACAGAGTGGTTGCTAAAACAATATGAGACACTGATAAGGAAGTTATACAAAACACATTCAGATTCAGAGATAACGGTTTAAAGATTGTTTTTTCAAGAAGGAAACGGATGTCATCCATACCAAGGGAATGCTGAGCTGAGTATTTGTAGAGTGACTTGAGGACATTGCAATTCTGACTATAAACACATCTACACTATCTCTTCTATTACTTCCATTACTTCTTTACCTATAAATACAATAAAAGAAGATGTGCACTCTTTGCAGAAGGGTCACTCTCTCAATGCATGATCTGGCATAATTAGGATGGGCATTACAGACACTCATAAAATACAAAGAGCTTTGGCCTTTGATACACAAGAGTGTCCTTTCCCTGCTTTATAACATTACTGCGCAACAGCGAACTGGTCCTAAAAAATAAGCATTCAATAGTCTTTTACTGATTCAACAATTAAAAAGCAAACCTTTTTCTCCCATAGGCGAGCCACATTTAAAGAGGTTATTGCATGGGATTATTACTGTATTGTATTGTCTTCAAGTATCCTGACACTCATCAGATGCACAATTCTCTTGGTGCGGATGAAATCCATGTTCTCCCTGACTTACGTTTCTCTCACGACATCAGCTGTCTTTGCAGCAAAGGAATATCCTTCGTCTGACTTTGGAAAACTTCCTCCCACTATCCAAAAAGATATGTCGATATGGTGCTCTGTTTTCAAATGGGCCGCAGGGACCGTGTAGGGCTTTCTCCTGGCACTCCTTCCAACAGAGGCCGACACAAAGCTAACTTACAAGGTTAGTATGAGCATAACCAGGCTTAAATAGAATGGCTCCTCAAATACTTATGATTCCATATGGCTTTATCACCAGCTCCAACCATTCGACATCGAGAGGAAAACCCTTAAACTTCTCAGGGAATTAAAGAAAATGTCCTCTTTATGGTTAATCATATGCAGGATCCTAGTTTTAAAGCACAATCAATCAATCAATCAATCAATCAATCACAGCATTTATATAGCGCACTACTCACCCGGTGGGTCTCAAGGCGCTAGGGGAGGGGGGGTCTGCTACTGCTCGAACACCCAGGTCTTGAGCTGTTTCCTGAAGGCGAGGTGGTCCTGGGACAGGCGGAGGTGGTTCGGGAGGGAGTTCCAATTGATTGATTGATTGTAGATTTTGAGTGTAAGGTTATACAGCTGTACTGCATACTGGTACTGAATCTGATCTAAAGATACATTTCCTAGGCTATACCATGACCATTTTAAGTTCATGGCTGATGGACAAAAGCTGTATATATGGATTGAGGCAGCATGTCACAGGTATGCATGAGGTGTGGCTCCTCTCGAACCAGGGATTCACACTTCTTTAGCACTGAGTTACAACACGTGCTGGGTATCACAAGCATGTTTTAAATGTTTACTACTGTTGTTGATAAGATATTCCAGACTTAATGCACATAATGCATGTCTTCACTTTTCTACCTATATCTTCCATAAATTGGTTACTGTGAGGTGTTATTACACTGTACCACGTATTATGCACCTGCAGGAAAACTAAAATCCAATAAAGTGGTTAGGAACAAAAAAAAGATTTCATTAGCATGAATTTACATCACGACTACTCATTTATTTTTTCCTTTCCTCATATTACTACCTTTAAACCTCTATGAAAATGTTTCCCCAAGCAGTGGTACATTCAGTAAGGATACTAGGGAAGGTAACTTAGGAACATATTCATCAAAGAGCAGTGGCGGCTCCTCGAGGGAATGCTGTGTGGTAGTGAGGCGGAGTGGGAAAGGGGCAGGGTGGGGGGTAGTAAACTCCAGCATACGGCCGAACGTAGTTAAGTAACTAAAGAAATAAATAAAACTAATTAGATTGTGCTAGCTGAAACACCGATGGTATGTATGGCAGGTGTTAAATGTGTGTGTTACACCTCTCGAAATTGGAAATACTGTGCATAATTCTGCACAGTAATTCCAGGAGTTCACTATTATTCTCCATTCAAGGGTTTTAACTCAGAATTGCATGGTACTGGTGAGGTGTTATCTCAATTTACCGGAATTTACAGGTGCAGAGTTTGAGCCCTAACAGTACCAAGCAACTCAGAATTGGGGATAAAGAGTCATAAATAAGGCATTAAAATGTCACACAGATATACAATCAAGCAAACAGGTCACTAGCTGCTTTTTGCCTGATTATTCACACCTGAGACTCCACAGCGCAAAGAAACCTGTTGGTGTACATGCGCTATACAAATACCCATGTAACATAACATAACATAATTTGGCAGCCAGGCTGGACTGGCCATACCAAGCATCAGGCATTTCCCTGGGAGGCTGGAAGGGGGGGGTCAGTTTTGGAACTGGTGGCTGTTTTTGTAACAGTACAGCAGTTTTAAAAGCACCGGCTGCAGGGTTCCTTGAATATATGGTAGTTTTCAGGGCACAATAAAATCGTCTAGATAACTCTAGTGATTAATGTAACCTGCGGGAGACGAATGCAGCTGTCTACAGGCAATTTGATTTAATCTAAGGTAGCACATGGGGGTTACTATTCCTGCTGCAAAAAACATGTACCATGCATTTCACAGAACAGTATTTTATTTGCATGGCTCAGTGGCTTACTGCTTTTGTCACGGAGATCCCTTTGTTACTGTTCAGTTTGTAAGTTACAATCGTAATCTAGCACAGTGAGCTATGAACTGCCATCAAAGAGCTGCATGCAAGCTGCATATCACATGTTCGAAAGTCATATTTATTGCCAGTCTTTCATTATCCTACTGTTTCTAAAAATGGCATGCTTGAGTAGAAATACATTCTTATTAGTCAATCCAACGCTAACCACTGCTACGGCCTGAATCCTGAATGATCTGCTTCTCAAGGATCAAGCACTCATAAAATTGCCTACTAGTATGGACGACTTGTCAATCCTACCCATGTAGTCCCCCTTGTGTTCTGTAACATTTTCTATACACTGAGTTGCACTTGATTGATTCATTGTCTCCGTATGTGTGTGTGTGTGTGTGTGATGAAAAGTTTTCAGACACCCTACAGTTTTAAAACAGGCATTCAAAGCAAATTAAATACGTGAGAGGGAGGGGCTATGGAAAAATGAGAAGCACTGTTGGAGGGTGATGGTGAGAGAATCATTGAAGAGCCCCAAAAAAGATTGTTGTATCCTGGTGCATTGTAAGGTCATCATTTACTATTTTAAAACTGAATATATAATCAAAAATGTGCTGCAAAATGCACCTGTTTTGCCATTTGTTACCAAACCTTTTTGAGGTTGAACCCACCAAAACTCATCTTGTAGTGTTCAAGATCGCTCACTATGCACCATACGGGGCATCCTGACAAAATTTGACAGGGCTGCTTTGGGTTCACATTCCGGACATGCTTGGCCGATGTGTAATGCAGGAGAACGAACAAAATCACACATTGGTTTGCAAAGATGAATCAAATTTAAACAGAAAGTAAAAGGAAACCCCTTACTGGGACTGCCATTCTGTGATTCCTGGGAAACTTACCCGAGTGCCGAGAGTCGGGGTCTTCACGCCGCCACCGCCAGGAGTCACGGCAGAGCCCAGGTCTTAACGCCGCCACCGCCAGGAGTAAGAAGATGCTAAGCTTCGCACCGGGACTACATTACCCGGCAGGCTCAGTGGCGGCGCACTAATCACATGCCTCCAGAGCGCCAGAAGGCGCATTTAACCAGCAGCCAACCCCGCGTCGCGGGACGCCGGGCGAAGCCCGTGCCAGGGGCGGGCCCGTTTAAGCCCGTTCAAGACCGGACAAGGCCGGGTTGGGCCACTCCCCTTCCATCCATCTCGTGACCTTCCCTTGTGAGTACTTTGTTTAAATACATTATTGCTGTCTTATTGGGATTTGTGCAATGCCTCCTAAGGAGGCTAAGGGAAGAGTGGACACTGCCAACTTTACGGGAGCCATGGACCAGTTCATAACAAGGATGAACTGTGTCGTTGATGAAGGCATTACGATTATGGAGCGACGAGTTTCCCAGGAACTAGCCATTGCTAGAAGGTCTTCAATGGGACACATTGCGAAAGTGCGGACTCTTGTTCACCAAGGTGCTAATGGTGGTATTAGTGCCTCACCTATCTTAGAACTCCCCATTCCACAGCTACCCTCTTGTGACTTATTGCTGGTTCCATCTGATAGTGAGTCTACAGTCTCAGACTCGTTATTGATATCTCCCCAAAAGTTGCCTATTGTGCCCAATGTAGTCAAGGTGTATAATACTAGACAATTACATGGAAAAGACCCTGGGCAATTCCAAAGGATAAACAAGGGCTGTCAAAGAATAACGGTGGGAGGAAAAAGAAAGCCCAAAAAAATACTAGAGTAATTCCAGCTACTGTGGAGCGGCCTAATGTGGGCGATTCTGCAAGCCCTGCTCCGGGTTCAGTAGATCCTACATTGCCTAGAGGGGCGCACCAGGAAGTAGGTGGGTTGATAAGCCAAGGCGACAGGGAAGGGGCCACGGACGTTGAGTCAACTGTCATATATGACACGCTTAGAGCTCTCTTACGTCCACTAGAGGATAGACTGAGTAAAATTGAAGTACGTCTAAAAAGGATTGAGCGTGACTTTAAGGGAATTGTAGAACCATCGTTAAGGGTTGCTACTCCCATGGCTGCTAAATCGCTAGTTAAAACTAGTGGAATAAAGGCTCCTGTGGCCCCAAAGGTCAAGGTAGCATCAAATACTGCCCAAGGGGCTCCAGTTGCACCTCTTGATAAGGACCTAGTAGATGCTAATATAAGTAGACCGCGTAAGCGTAATGTACCCCAGGGCAGTGAAGATGGTGAGGTTCCCACGGCCCAGACTCCCAAGGGAAAAAATATCTTAAATCTACCCCTGGAGGTTTGTCCACTTGTGGTAATTTTAGCAGGGGGTCCAGAGTTGGGTAAATTTGAGGTGGAGACCCCTACATCTTTGCGGAATAGGGTTGTCCACTGGTTAAACATAAACAGACCACTGCCCCCTCACATTGTGGGCAAAATACTCATGATTAGGAGGGTGCCATGGGTTGGCCATCTGGCCAAAAATATAAGGGGGGATTGTATCTTGATTAACTTTAACAACCCTAGAATTGTTGAATACATTTGTAATTGGAGATATCCCAGCTCAGGTGTGACTATACACACTCTTCCACTGACCTATTTTTACCCCCAAGGTCATTTTACTTCTCAGGCAGATGGTTGGACAATGGTGCAACGAAATGGGAGAGGGTCCTCCCAGGTGGGTTGGCCTATGCCTTCTCTGCACCTGGACCCTATCTCGACCCATAATCGTTTTATCTGTCTGGAAGCTGTTGACTGACTCCATGATGGAGTAGGAGCTCTGGCTTGTTCCTCTCCCCCCTTGGGTAGTTGTTCTCCTCATCCTTCAGTACCCCCACAGCCCACGGGCCCAGAGGACTCAACTTTAGTCTTGGAACCCATGAGGGTTAATAACATTGTTAGTCAGGACTTAAGCCCAACTCCATGTTTCCCAATCTCCTGTAATGTTCACATCAATGATCTCAAACTTGTCTTGTGGAATGTGGCAGGTCTGCGAAGCAAGCTCCTATTACCGGACTGGAATGACTTCATTGATGGATTTGATATATGTGTATTCCAGGAAACTTGGTGCCTTGAACCTTTATACACGCCGGGCTATTCTTATTTTCATGTAGCTGCTACTACGGTTGGGCGAGGTCGCCCCTCTGGAGGGCTTATGGCATGGGTAAGGGTAGACCTCAACCTCAAGATTACTCATCACACTTGCTCATCACTGGATGTTATGAGACTTTCTATCAAGGGCTTGAATGGTATTTCCACTTGGGAATTTTTTAATGTCTATGCTAGAGGCACACAAGGGGGGGCCAAATCCTCCACTATTTCTATTCTATCTGATTTGCTTAAACTGTGTCCTCCTGACTCCTTAGTTCTGGTTGCCGGGGACCTAAACTGTTCATTTGAGCCTCTGGCAGCAGATGACATCCTTGGAGTTTATGATGAAGATGCCCGATGGGGCATTCCGTCTCTCTCGCTTATACCCGTGAGGAGATGGTCACCAGTTGTCATCCAATTGAAGGCCCTAATGATTGAATCAGGACTAAGAGCTGTAAATGGGCGTACTATCTCTGATGCTCAGGGGGCTAATACATATAATAGAGTATCGTGTGAAAGTAGAATTGACTACATAATGGTGGATAGGAGGGCATGGACGTCAGTGGTGGATATGGTCATTATACCATCAGTAGATAGTGACCATAACCCCTTGTCCCTCACCATGGTGGATCCATAGCAGAGGAAGGAGTATAGTCCCGCCATTTGGCGAAATTAATAACTAAGACAGTTGTACCATCCAATTACACTAGGTTTCTTAAGTGGCCAAAGTTTATTATGGAGGAAACAAGATTAAGTGCTTTGGAAGGAATCCTTAGTGAGCAGTCTTTAAAGCTTTCTGCAGCATGTAAGGACGTGGTTGGGCCTGCGACGGCTGAAATAATGTATACTGACACTATAGGCCAGATTGGTAAACTGTTCACAGTTCCTGGTATAAAGAGCCCGATGATTGTCAAGCCAGTGCAGAAGTGGTTTGATGGCAATTGCAGAAGGAGGAAGAATAGCCTGATTAATGCTATTAAATCTGGTAATCCAGTGCTGTGCGGTTGGCCAGATTACACTACAAACAAGCTATCACAACAGCTAAAAAGGAGTGGGAAGAATCGCATTGGGACAGTCTTAGAGCTGCTAGTAGAGCTAAGAATGGAGAACTATTTTGGGTCCTAGTTAGAAGATCCAGCGGCTGTGACCCGGATCAAACCCCCAATCACATAACAGATAGGGAATGGTTTGAGCATTTTAGGATACTCTATGGGGGCGATGACCAGCCCGGTACTCCAGGGCCCTCTTACGGTGCCATGGCTACTGATTCTGGTCAGGCTGCATTTATTAAAGTAGATAAGAAAGAGGTGCTGGCTGCACTAACCAAGATTGTATCTGCTAAAGCCCCGGGGGCAGGATGGCGTACCAGGTGACCTTTTTAAAGCCAACCCTGAAGGTTGGGCCTCTTACTTTGAAATTCTCACGAATGCTTTGTTAGAAGGCTCACCTGTCCCGAATTCATGGAAGGCGTGTGGTATATAAATAAATAATACCGGATCTAGGTTTTACTGGACATAGTAATAACAGATAGCTCAATAAATAAGAGTCAAGATTCGAGGTAGTAGGAGTTTGCAGGTTTTAATACAGCATAAAGGACAGGAACAGGACAACCTGCATAGGAATAGGATGGCAGGGCCCGGCAGCTGCCGGGGCTGGATATGGGATGAGCGCGCTAACTTTAATAACAGTACACAAGCATATATACTAAAACAGTTGCATTACAGCGAATACAATAGGCGGAGCAGTGGGTGTGGTCAATAGCAGTCGCGAAAGATAAGAGTGAAAGTGGGTGTAACAAGAGGCGTGTACATAGACATGTGATGTAAACGTAACAGAATATGTCATGAATGGGGCGGAAACATGGAGGGGGCTACCTAAGGAGCCGGGACCTCTGACCTAATGGTGCGTGTAAACTGACAATGACGTGTTACTAGGAGAAGCTGGGGGCTATGAACTCTGTGCTAGGAGCAGAGACTGAAGTCTGGAGAGTCAGGGCGACATGTACCTAAACCCTATCTAGTATCTAATGTTTAGAGGACATGTTGATATAAACTAAGAGTCAGGAGGGGAGAGGCTAACAGACTCTAAGACTGGAGCATGCATTATTCTACATGTAGAGCGTGATGAAGAATATTAAATGACCATTAATACAGTATTTCTCTTACATGGAGACGTAAAGGCTAGACAATGACGGAAACTATTGATGCGATTCAGTAGCTTAGGAATGCAGAGAAGGAGGGCTGGACTGATAACTAGAATCATAACATACTCTTGGCAGACTCAGAGGCAGAGCCAGGCCGAGCCGGGCACTGCGAGGCAGGAAGTAAGTGAAGGGTCGAGGATACAGGTGGGGGCTGTATCGCTCCTCAGCGAGGGTTCAGGAGACAGAAGCTGAATCTGGTGTCCGGGCCCATTTGAGGCCTAGAAAACGGGGACTTTACAATGAAATAACGTGCACACTGAGAAACGTGGCAACGTAACTTTACATAGGCCTAATATTCGTAGTATTCACGAGAACTGGAAACTGGCATACTAGAGATGGACACAACTATAATTGCATCTTAAATCGAACAGGGGGAATACATATGCATATTAATCATGCACACATAACATAAGATGGAGGACACGTAGGGACACAGAACATGGCAAAATTTACTTTTCCACATTCCCTCCTTGTCACTACGTTTCCATCAGGAAACATCAATATTCATGATACCATCTATCATTTCATACAGTATCATTTGCTCGTCTCGAATTTTCTTGGAACGGGATTTAGAACGGGACTTAGGACTAGGAATACAAGAGGTAGCACAAATGCCGCAAATCGCAGGGCCACATTGTATACAGAGGCAGCAACTGAATATGATCGCTACTGCAATACCCAGAAATGACAATACTTTCCATCCCCAGGCGGAAATTATATTCCAGAACCAACCGGACCATGTCCAGGTGCCTGGATCTTGGTGTAACATATGGGCAATTTTATGGAGTCTGGTTATGGCTGAATAAACAGACGGCGCGTTATTAGGAATGAAAATGCAGCAACTAGATCCGATGACTCTACATGCCCCGCCCCTATCGGCCAGTATGACATCAAGGACGAGACGATTCTGGAGCACGACAATTCTCATAAAGGATTGCTCTTCGGTTAAGTTACCTAGAGCAGAAGTAGTCTCAATCACTACTGCTTCAAGTGTTCTGGTTAATCTACGTATCAGTTTACTATTTACAACAGTGCCTAAGTAGGGGAAGACACCTTTATTGATATCTATGTATTGTTCTAGAGCAGTTTCAGTATAATCGACAATCGGGAGGTCTCTTTTGTGTCTAGTATGTACTAGGTGGGAATTCCTATGGTAGTCAGGTGGGGCTAGAAAAACTGGTGGCAGTAGGAAGGCAATGTAACAGGTTCCCTCCCAATCGAGGGGCAAACGAACATATGCGGTCTGACCACAAACAAAATAAGAATGACGTGAAGCTTTGAAAATAGATTTCCTACTGTCACTATACTTGACAATAGTAGTACAATCACTATGGCCTACATGTACGGAACCAATATTTCGGACACATAATTCGCCTTTAACTGGTAATACTGATATAGTAGGTAGGTCTGGAGTAGAATCAGACTGAACATTCAGGACCATGAAATTCGAATAATTACCTGAATTATAAACTTCATTTTCTAGATCTAACACTGTTCTGTGGGGAAGACCTTGCTTGTCTGGAAAACATGTACTGTTAAGAAAAGACATATCTGTTGAGGATGACATTAACGTGGACCATGCTCCACACGAACCATTATGTGAAAATGGATAAGGAAAGAGTGGCAGAACTCCCTTCGGGGTCTGGAAAGGGGGGAGTCGACCACACACCCAACAATTAGTGGCATTGCTGGTCTGGTGTGAATAATGTAACATGCGGATAAAAGAATTATTTTGCATAGCGAGACGATATGAGAGTTCATGAGGAGGCAGATCACTAAACGTGTGTTCTACTGTAGCATTAGCAGACTTATTTACATGAGAAACTGGAAAATACAAATAAAATGCATAACATGTGCAGGTAAACATAAGGCTGAAAAACAATATGAAACTTAGAAAAACGATACATCGGATTGAGTTTTGACTAACTCTCTCACTATGGGGGTCTATTATATACATGTCAGAAACCGGTCTAACCGTTTCACCTAGGGGAGGACTTAGACAATCAAACTGGCTGACTTATTTTACTAGACCTTAATTTGAGCTTATACTCCTGTTGCGGAGTTTTCTCTAACAGGGAGGGTTCAGTATCATTGTCTTTTGCGGGACAGTCCTTAAGAATAGTACTTTGGCAGTCTTTAAGATCCTCGGAAATGTTCTTAGAAACAGGCTTTAGTCCAAAAAATCTTTTCACATGTGACAGGTGGACCCAGCCCTTCCTGCCTTCCAGCTTGACGGCAGTACGGGTGGCCAGGAGGACCTGTCGGGGTTCCTTCCAGCGAGGCTCCAGCGGACTTGAACGATCAAAATTCCGGACAAGAACCATGCATCCGGGAACGATGTCATGCGGTGCCACCTCGGTATTGTCTGGAAATGCGGCAGCAACCTGTGAACGACAAGAGTTGAGGGCAGACATCAAGGAAGCTAGGTAATCTGTCAGCATATTACTTGAAACATCTGTAATACTTCGAGGTCTAGGTGTACCCCACATGTTAGGGGGGCGGCCGAATACGACCTCATACGGGGACAGACCTGATCTGGAATGTGCGACCATGTGCATATAAAATAAAGCGACTGGCAGAGCTACTAGCCAGTCCACACCTTTCTCTTTACAAATCTTGGCAATACGGATTTTCAGGGTCTGATTATGTCTCTCTACTAGACCAGCTGCTTCAGGATGGCGTACACAATGGAACTTCCACTGGTACCCTAACAACAGGGAAATGTGTTTCATAAGCTCGGATGAGAATGGCTGGCCGTTATCAGAATATACGACTCTAGGGAGTCCATAACGGGGGAAGAATTCACGAACCAACTGCTTGGCAGTGGTCGTGGCTGTGTAATCTGGGACTGGATATGCTTCTGTCCACCTGGACAAAGCGCATACAACTACAAGGACATACTTGAAACCTCGACATCGCTCCATCTGAATATAATCCATCTGGAGGACTTCAAAAGGGTGGTCAGGGGGCTGGAATCCACCTTGTTCCACCGGGACACTTTTACCTGGATTAAACTGACAACATATCATACAGGTACGGACTTTCTGTTTGGCTGCAGCCCGTAAATGCTTGTTGAACCAAATGTTCTGGATACTGTCTAACATAGCTTTTTCTCCTAAATGTGCTGGACTATGTGCGGTATTGATAATGACTTGAACCATAGAGTCGGGGAGAAACCATGTGGCTTTACCCTTCGTTACCCATCCCTGATCTGTCTGGACCCCTCCTTGTTCGGACCATTTCTTGATTTCATCGGGAGTAGCATGTAACTGAATATCTATGACATCTTGAGTGGGGTCCTTAACTGTCATACATGTAGTCTGATCTGGAGTATGTGTCTGTGTCGGGTTAACTGAAATGTCTGGAGTCTGTGCTGTAAGCTTGGCTGTGCGATCTGCTAGATCATTACCTTGAGAAATAGTGTCAGTAACTTTCGTATGTGCTTTGCACTTCATGATAGCAATAGATGTCGGTAAATGTATGGCATCTAACAGAGCCTGAATAAGGAGACCATGCTGAATCTTGGTTCCATGAGAAGTCATGAAACCTCTCTCCTGCCAGAGCACTCCAAAGTCGTGTACGACTCCAAATGCGTAACGTGAATCTGTGTAAACATTAACTTTCAGGTTCTTAGCGTGTATGCAGGCTTGAGTCAGAGCAACTAGCTCTGCTGCTTGAGCGGACAGGGTGTCAATACGGTGTGTTTCTATAACTTCAGTGTCTGTAGTCACTGCATACGCGGCTACTAGTTCTCCTGTACTTGTTCTCATACATGAACCATCCACATAAAGTGTCAGGTCGGGATCTGGTAATGGAATATCTGTCAGATCTTGTCTTGGCTTAGTCATAATGTTAACTACTTCCACACAGTCGTGTGTGGCAGGATTTGAATTAACTGATGGTAACAGTGTAGCAGGATTTAGAACGTTGCAGCGTCTGATTTCTATGTGTGGCTGGAACAGTGTCAGTTCATAACCTGTTAAACGTGCAATTGTCAAGTGCTGAGTCTGTGTTCGGTTTAAAAGAACTTCCACAGAGTGTGGAACTTGTACTGTCAAGGAGTGTCCTAACACTATGGAATCAATTTGTCTGATAGCTAGTGCTGTGGCTGCAACTGACTTGAGGCACGCAGGCAGAGCCTGGGCTACAGGATCTAGTGTGCTCGAAAAATAAGCACATGGCTTGTATTGTCCTGCTTGATCTTGTGTGAGAACAGATAATGCTGTACCTTCACGTTCAGTGACGAAAAGTGTAAAAGGCTTACTGTAGTTCGGTGTAGCTAGAACAGGAGCTTGGCATAAAGCTTTCTTTAACTCATTGAAACTAAGTGTATGTCCAGATGTCCAAGGGAGGACAGTCGATACGGCTGCCTCCTGTGTCGTTAACTGTATCAGTGGCTTGGCTAGGAATGCATACTGAGGAATCCATTGTCTGCAGTAAGAAGTAAGGCCGATAAAAGCACGTACCTCCTTCTGTGTCTTGGGCTGAGGAAGACTCGCTATTAACTGGATACGGTCTGGTGTCAACTGCCTACCCCTCTTGGACAGCAAGTGGCCTAAGTAGATCACTTGCTGGACACAGAATTGAAGCTTAGAAGGGGACACCTTGTGCCCCATCTCGGCAAGGAAATACAAGACTGTAAGTGATGCTCGCTCGCAAGCACGTTCAGAACGGGCTGTGATTAGTAGATCATCGACATACTGGAGCAGGGCAGTGTCAGTTGGCATGTGAATGTTGTCTAGTTGTCTCTTAAGTGCTTGACTGTAAATACTAGGACTTTCTGTGAAACCTTGAGGAGCTCGTGTGAACATATAGCTCCTTCCATTTAAACAAAATCCGAAAAGAAACTGGCTGTCTGGATGAATGGGGACACTGAAAAACGCGTTCTTGAGGTCTATGACTGTGAAAAATGAGGCTTCGGAATCAATGGCTGTCAATAGGGAAGAGATATCTGGGACAACTGGGTACTGGGGAATAATACATTTATTGAGTTCTCGAAGGTCAATCACTAATCGATATACTGGGGGTGCATTTGGATCAGTACGTTTCATGACTGGAATGATCGGAGAATTACATACATTGGAGTCAGTTTCTACAACTACTCCTTGAGCCATGAGCTCGTCAATGATTTTGGATAAGGCTGCTACAGCCTCAGGTGGCAATCTGTACTGTCTGATTCGTGGCAGGACTACACCTGGCTTGAGAGTCACACGATGGGGTGTGATTTGCATATAACCAACATCAGTTGGACCTTGCGCCCATAGATGCTGCGGGACATTAGACAATCTCGGATCAAAATCTCGTAACACATAGTGACCCTTGAAGTCACGTAGAAACAGTCGTATTCCCTCGGGGGAACAGCAAATAACTGCACCTAATTCTTTCAGTGTTTTAATACCTAACAGATTTTCTGGACATGACTTCGTAAGTAATAGATCAGTAGTGCGGGACAATGGACCTACTTCTAGAGTAACTGGCTTAGATATCTCGTTTACAATAGGCTTTCCTGAAAATCCAAGGGAAACATTTCTAGAGCCTGAGAGCGGAGCCCCTGGAACTTCGGCGTGGCTGATGGTGGTCCTACTTGCCCCTGTATCAATCAGAAACTTTCTGTCTTTCCCTAATACTTGACTATGAACATAGGGACCCTCTTGATCTACAGGTATCTCGATGAGAGGCAAGCCTACCTCCCTCTCTAGGCTGTTTCATGAATATGGCTGATACTCTGGATACTCGGACTGTGCATACTGGTACATCTGCTGTGTAACATGCTGTGTTGCAGCGATAGGCTGCGGTGCTGGAACTGTCTGTTGTGCATTCTGTGGCTGAGAAGTCTGTGAAACTTGTTCTTGTCTCGGCGGACGTGGTCTTTCTTTAGTCTTACCAGTAGCTATATTGTGTTTCAGAACTGCACACTCGTTTATATAATGACCTGGCTGTTTACAATAATTGCATGTCCCTTTAACGGGAACTGCAGGATGACTTGCTTGATTCGGACCCCTCTTCTGACTGTCTTGAGGAACAGATTGTGCAACTAGTACTTTCATTTTCGTGTCTTTCATACGTTTCCTTTCATGATCTTGCTCTTCTCTGATTCTATTCTGGTGGTACTGGAGCATCTGTAACATCTGGGACGGAGTATTAGCTTGCCAGGTACTTTCGACTTTCAAAACTCGATTCTTTACTTGGGGACTTGAATTCTCGACTAATTTAGTAACAAAAAGATGAGGGTATGACTCGCTACTCGTTTTCAATCCACTGTTTATAATAAAACACTTTTCAAATCTAGAATAAAAATCACTAGTGTCTTCGTCTTGTTTCTGTTTACAGGCTGAGATTGCATCCCAGTCTTCCTTTTTAGTGGTTAATAATCTTGGCAAAACTTGTATTAATAGTTCTGGTAATTCTTTACATTTCTCTCCTAGACCGGTACCTGGTACTCGTATCTTATCTTCAGCTTCGAGAACTGCCCAATCGATCTTTTTCTCTCCCACCTCCCAATCTTTTTCCTCGAGTTTCTCGTATACCCCTGCGGGCAACAGGACTTTTAACATTTTAATAATATCTGGATACGTGTATTCTCCCATACAGAGCATGTCTTTTAATTCTCGGTGGAACCCTGCTGGATCTTTGTCGTGACAAGGAATTAATTTCTTCATCTCTAAGAGTTCCATCTTTGTAATCGGGGTGTAAACAAACACTCGTTGCATTTCACCATCTGTTGTCCTGACTGGGTGTACTTCTCGTAACGGGTTCTGTCTATCTATGTAAAAGGGTTTACTTTCTGGGGGTGAGACATGAACAAAATGCGGGTTCAAAAACGTTCTATATTTGTGGCGCTGTTCTAGAATGACGCTAATTAAATCGGTACCTAGACCTTTCCATCTATACTGGAGTAACTCGTTCAGGACATCGTGTAATGGACCTGGATCAGAGTGTTGACCCTCATACAGAGTAATGAGGTGCTGGATCATATACATACCCACCAGTCGTTGCTCAGCTGGGGGCAATTTCAGAAACATTTGTGCCACTATTTCGTCTGGGAAAGTGGTAGAATCAGTAATCCATCGGACTGCTGATCGGACTAGTTCTTGTTCATGCATAGTACTTAACTCACTATAACCGATTCGTGATTTCAGAATGTGATCGGTAGCTTGAAATACTTGTTCTAGAGAACCTTGTTCTGGTGCTGGATGATGAAAAACTGTCTTGTGTTCTAGGCATAAATGGCGATCTGGAAATCTAGATTTTCCTACATACGCTATTCTAGTGGGATTCTCGTCGTCTACCTCTTCGGTAGAGTCATTTTCTTTCTCGCTTACTTGTGCTGCTTTACGTTGTTCGTGTAACTTTAGTATTTCTTTACGAATTTTCTTGTACATACTCTCTATACTACTGATAGTCTTGTGCTTACCCTCGGCTATATTATCACTCCACCTTGTCAGGATTCTCATTTCGGCCGGATCTTTAGTCGGGTAGTCTTGTTCTCTTATTAGACAATTAATCAGAAACTTTAATATCATGAGCTGGATCTCAGCTTTCCTTTGTGACATGGCTTCGCCAATACTTTCTGGATCATCCCCTGTACGGATGAAACGATATATTCTGTCTAGATCTCCTTTCATATCTGGTAGGGTGTCTAAATACCCGGTCACCCGTCTTACACGGATGGAATATATTACTGTACTATCATCACCTGCAACCGGATCATAGCGGCATTCAGTAAGAGCTCGTCGGATATCTGCAACGGACTTAAATTTGGGCGTACGTTGTAACGCACATTCATGTAACTCGGCCAACGTTCTACGTTGGTGTGGTGGCGGGGTACCAGGAGGACCTCCTCCTGCGGCCCCTGAACTGGAATCGTCGACTGATACTCGTCGTACCGGTGCGGTGGGAAATTGCAATGTAGGCTGGACCGGGGGTACCGTAGCGGGTACTGCAAAGGGTGCCCCGGTGTCTGGGGGAGCAGGAATTGCCTGATTTACAGGGACTGGCGGAACAGGATTTGCATATTCCGGGACTGCGTCGTCCAAATAGGACGAGATGAAAATATCAGCTGCGGTCGGTTTGTGACGTAGCTTAGTCGGAACTAATGGTGGCGGAAAATTACTGGATGCCTCCGGGGTCGCTTTTGGCAAGCCCTCGGCAAGAAGAGGATACATACCCTTAATAAGGGCATGCCTCTGTCTGTCTGACTGTTCGGTTTTGACTCGTTCACCTATCTCGATTAATTCCCTTTCTTGGGCTCGTTCTAAGGATTCTTTACTTAATTCTGACTTTCTGATTTCTTTTTCGGTTCGTTTATGAGATTCTTTGCGCCATAACTCGATGGCGTCTTTCTGTGACTGTCTGGCTTTCTTTTTCCATAATGCTTCTTCTACTCGCATGATGCACTCGGCATCCCATGTGCCTGATACAGGCCATCTATACTTTTCTTCTAACTGTTTGGTATACTCTACCCATAAATCTAGATATAATATGGCACTTATGCCATGCTTCTGATACATAAAATGACCTGGACTGTCCCTAGGCGGGACAGGAACTGCTGCTTCTAGCAGACCTTTTCTGGTTTTTAACTGACGTAGTTTAGAAAATAAGGGCATGACTGAACTGTAACCTAGACACAATACGCAATTACAATACACAATGAACACGATAAATACTCCACATTCATACCACGACATTACAATACATGAAAAACATTTAAAATAACAGTTCGAACAGAATACTACCTGGAATACTGGAAACAGAATACATGAATTTTCTCGAGAAACAGAACTGACTAGAACAGAAACTAGATGTACTGCTAAAACAGTACGAAACTCACCGGTCTCATAAAGAGACACGTTAGGACCCGCATCCACCAAAGTGGACACTTCGTTTTGGGTCTGTGTACCACCAACCCACGGACCAGAGTCAATTTAGATTGACCCTGTCTAGATACTACCCCAGCAATGGTACTCACCGGGCAGCAAGAACGGAAGGCCTCGGACTGGACTGGACTGCTTCGACGCCGGACGGATGAACTTCGGACTTCTGTTACGGGTGGGCCTCCGGATACCTCGGACCTTGGACTCTCGGCTTGGGCTCTGGTCGGGACTCGCCGCGTTCCTCCACCGCCTCGTCTGGATGCTGGACCGCCACCTCCGTCTCCTCCGTGGGCCTGAGGGATACTTGAAGCAGAAATATCTGCCGGTGCGCAGAAGAGTTCCGTCACGGCTGCAGAGGGTCAGGGGGCCGGCGTGGCTTCGCCGGCGCGTGGGGAAAGGGCAAGTCCCTATTCGGGCGCCATTATGTGGTATATAAATAAATAATACCGGATCTAGGTTTTACTGGACATAGTAATAACAGATAGCTCAATAAATAAGAGTCAAGATTCGAGGTAGTAGGAGTTTGCAGGTTTTAATACAGCATAAAGGACAGGAACAGGACAACCTGCATAGGAATAGGATGGCAGGGCCCGGCAGCTGCCGGGGCTGGATATGGGATGAGCGCGCTAACTTTAATAACAGTACACAAGCATATATACTAAAACAGTTGCATTACAGCGAATACAATAGGCGGAGCAGTGGGTGTGGTCAATAGCAGTCGCGAAAGATAAGAGTGAAAGTGGGTGTAACAAGAGGCGTGTACATAGACATGTGATGTAAACGTAACAGAATATGTCATAAATGGGGCGGAAACATGGAGGGGGCTACCTAAGGAGCCGGGACCTCTGACCTAATGGTGCGTGTAAACTGACAATGACGTGTTACTAGGAGAAGCTGGGGGCTATGAACTCTGTGCTAGGAGCAGAGACTGAAGTCTGGAGAGTCAGGGCGACATGTACCTAAACCCTATCTAGTATCTAATGTTTAGAGGACATGTTGATATAAACTAAGAGTCAGGAGGGGAGAGGCTAACAGACTCTAAGACTGGAGCATGCATTATTCTACATGTAGTGCGTGATGAAGAATATTAAATGACCATTAATACAGTATTTCTCTTACATGGAGACGTAAAGGCTAGACAATGACGGAAACTATTGATGCGATTCAGTAGCTTAGGAATGCAGAGAAGGAGGGCTGGACTGATAACTAGAATCATAACATACTCTTGGCAGACTCAGAGGCAGAGCCAGGCCGAGCCGGGCACTGCGAGGCAGGAAGTAAGTGAAGGGTCGAGGATACAGGTGGGGGCTGTATCGCTCCTCAGCGAGGGTTCAGGAGACAGAAGCTGAATCTGGTGTCCGGGCCCATTTGAGGCCTAGAAAACGGGGACTTTACAATGAAATAACGTGCACACTGAGAAACGTGGCAACGTAACTTTACATAGGCCTAATATTCGTAGTATTCACGAGAACTGGAAACTGGCATACTAGAGATGGACACAACTATAATTGCATCTTAAATCGAACAGGGGGAATACATATGCATATTAATCATGCACACATAACATAAGATGGAGGACACGTAGGGACACAGAACATGGCAAAATTTACTTTTCCACAGGCGGCCGAAGTGATCCCTATATACAATAAGGGCTCCAGGGGGGACCCTGCCAACTCCCGCCCAATAAGTCTTATTGATGCGGGCAGAGATTGGTTGGCAGGGTACTCCTGGAGAGGATTCTTTCCAGGGCTGATGAGAACAGTATTATTTCACCCTTTCAGGCGGGCTTCAGGGCTTGCACAAGCACGAAAGACCAGGCATTTAGGTTGGTACTCTTACATTGGAAGGTGGTTACCATTGGCAAGTGCGGTCTTTATTTGGCATTTATTGACCTAAATACCGCCTTTGACTTGGTCCCCCGAGACCGCCTATGGCTGGTCCTGGAGGAAATGGGGATCCCCTTACCCATTCTGAATCTCCTAGCTTGTATGCATATGGAACTTATGCCGGTATTAGATGGGAATCACAGGAGCAAAAAACTGATAAAATACCTGTGAATAGAGGGGTATGCCAGGGTTGCGTCCTGGCCCCGACACTTTTCACGTTATTTGTGAATTGCGTAGTTTCCTTTTTGCTTGAAATTAATGATGATGCCCCGGTCTTGGTGGGTGATAAAGTCCCCGCACTACTCTTAGCGGACGATACGTTGTTGGTATCAAAAACTCCCGCAGGATTTTAGAAGCTGCTGGACCGCTTCTGTTTGCTTTGCAAGCTCAGGGGCCTTGCCATAAACACATCGAAAACTAAGCTCCTTTATTTTAACCCGAGTAGATCGTCTAGATCCACCTTATCTCTTGATGGGGTGTCTCTGGAACGTGTAAAGGAGTTCGACTACTTGGGAATTAGAATTTCGGACAAGCTTAAATGGCAGCCACATATTGACAAAATTGCGCTAAGCCATAAGAGGGTAGTTGGAGTACTAGGGAGGGAACATCGAGCATTCACTTCTAAGCCCATTGCTCCTGCTCTGGATATCTACGCTGCAAAAGCTGTAGCCTGTGCCCTTTACGGTGCAGAGCTCTGGGGCTTTGAATGTGTTGATGCCTTAGTCATCGCAGAGAACAAGTTCGTTAGGGAGCTTGTATCGCTCCCGAGGGGTACTCCTACCAAACCACTCTTGAGTGACCTGGGTTGTCGCTCCATTAAGGACCTAGTTACCCTACGCCCTCTTTTATATTGGGCTCGGTTATGGCGTACCCCCGAGCTCTCAAGGTATGCTGATGGTTTAAGAGAGGTTATGAACCTTCATGGAGCCCATAAAATTAGTTGGATATCTAATATAAAGAAGCTTTTACTGGAAACGGGCCTTCATACTGGCCGGGAGCCTGTGGCATCGCTGTCCAAGACTGAAACTAAGCGAGCCTATTGGGCATGGGTTGATGATCACGAGCGGAGGGACCCAAATCTAGGTAGGCTGACCGAGGCATTTCGACAGCACAAACCAAAGGCTCGCCTGGAGCCCTATCTAGATTTCATTAAGAAACCCAGAGACAGATCTCTTTATATTCAGTTTAGGATGGGAACACTCCCCCTTCGTGATCGTACTTGTAAGTGGAAGCCACCGCATCAAACTTCTCCTGATTGCCCAATTTGTGAAGGTGTCACTGAAAATATTGCTCATGTCTTCTTCGTATGCCCAGCCTATATAAAACCTAGACAGAAATGGCTCAAACCTGTGTGCCTGTTGCTTGGAACCAGGGACCACTCCGTTGCACTTAGAATTCTTAAGGCTGATGCTAGCACAACCTTAGTGAGCGGGGTGGCCAAATTTCTTAGTTGGGCTTGGTTGATTAGGCTGAAGGCTATTTGATGAGATAAAATTGTAGCTGTATCTTTTTTATATGCTTAAATATTCACAAAGCTGACACAGTTGAATACTTTTTTAATTATTTATTGTAATACCAAAGGTTTTTATAAGCAATTTTTTAAGAAAAATGTATTGTCAATGAATTGTCTTTTATATTTGAAATGTGCTTTTATGATATTATATATATCGAAATAAAGCTTTGATGATGATGATTCCTACAGGTTGCAAGAATGCTTTGTTTTACAAATGATTCATAAAGGGGATGGTGATGGACAGAGCATCTGAATTAGGCAGAACACTCCTACCCAGTCAAGAGATCAGGGCTTGATCCATCACCGTTTTTTAGCTCACTGCACCATCCCAGTTCAGAACCTGGCTACATGCAAATTAGTCTGGCCCTGGCCCAGTGCATCATGGGAACAGGGCAGACCAAACTACCAAGCCAATTCTTTACTGGAAAGGAAACAAGCTTCCGGGGACCGGTTTCTGGCATTACAGCCGTCTTCGGCCCGGCTTGCTTGAATCCTGATGGTGCAGTGAGCAAGGGACTCATGTCTGAGCATATCCTTCCACTCCTATAGTGGCCAAAACGATTCATAAAGGGGGTGGTGATGGACATAGCATCTGAATTAAGCAGAACACTCCTACCCAGTCAAGAGATCAGGGCTTGATCCATCACCGTTTTTTAGCTCACTGCACCATCCCAGTTCAGAACCTGGCTACATGCAAATTAGTCTGGCCCTGGTCCAGTGCATCATGGGAACAGGGCAGACCAAACTACCAAGCCAATTCTTTACTGGAAAGGAAACAAGCTTCCGGGGACCGGTTTCTGGCATTACAGCCGTCTTCGGCCCGGCTTGCTTGAATCCTGATGGTGCAGTGAGCAAGGGACTCATGTCTGAGCATATCCTTCCACTCCTATAGTCGCCAAAACGATTCATAAAGGGGGTGGTGATGGACAGAGCATCTGAATTAAGCAGAACACTGCTACCCAGTCAAGAGATCAGGGCTTGATCCATCACCGTTTTTTAGCTCACTGCACCATCCCAGTTCAGAACCTGGCTACATGCAAATTAGTCTGTCCCTGGCCCAGTGCATCATGGGAACAGGGCAGACCAAACTTCCAAGCCAATTCTTTACTGGAAAGGAAACAAGCTTCCGGGGACCGGTTTCTGGCATTACAGCCGTCTTCGGCCCGGCTTGCTTGAATCCTGATGGTGCAGTGAGCAAGGGACTCATGTCTGAGCATACCCTTCCACTCCTATAGTGGCCAAAACGATTCATAAAGGGGGTGGTGATGGACAGAGCATCTGAATTAAGCAGAACACTCCTACCCAGTCAAGAGATCAGGGCTTGATCCATCATCGTTTTTTAGCTCACTGCACCATCCCAGTTCAGAACCTGGCTACATGCAAATTAGTCTGGCCCTGGCCCAGTGCATCATGGGAACAGGGCAGACCAAACTACCAAGCCAATTCTTTACTGGAAAGGAAACAAGCTTCTGGGGACCGGTCTCTGGCATTACAGCCGTCTTCGGCCCGGCTTGCTTGAATCCTGATGGTGCAGTGAGCAAGGGACTCATGTCTGAGCATACCCTTCCACTCCTATAGTGGCCAAAGCGATTCATAAAGGGGGTGGTGATGGACAGAGCATCTGAATTAAGCAGAACACTCCTACCCAGTCAAGAGATCAGGGCTTGATCCATCACCGTTTTTTAGCTCACTGCACCATCCCAGTTCAGAACCTAGCTACATGCAAATTAGTCTGTCCCTGGCCCAGTGCATCATGGGAACAGGGCAGACCAAACTGCCAAGCCAATTCTTTACTGGAAAGGAAACAAGCTTCCGGGGACCGGTTTCTGGCATTACAGCCGTCTTCGGCCCGGCTTGCTTGAATCCTGATGGTGCAGTGAGCAAGGGACTCATGTCTAAGCATACCCTTCCACTCCTATAGTGGCCAAAACGATTCATAAAGGGGGTGGTGATGGACAGAGCATCTGAATTAAGCAGAACACTCCTACCCAGTCAAGAGATCAGGGCTTGATCCATCACCATTTTTTAGCTCACTGCACCATCCCAGTTCAGAACCTGGCTACATGCAAATTAGTCTGTCCCTGGCACAGTGCATCATGGGAACAGGGCAGACCAAACTACCAAGCCAATTCTATACTGGAAAGGAAACAAGCTTCCGGGGACCGGTTTCTGGCATTACAGCCGTCTTCGTCCCGGCTTGCTTGAATCCTGATGGTGCAGTGAGCAAGGGACTCATGTCTGAGCATACCCTTCCACTCCTATAGTGGCCAAAACGATTCATAAAGGGGGTGGTGATGGACAGAGCATCTGAATTAAGCAGAACACTCCTACCCAGTCAAGAGATCAGGGCTTGATCCATCACCATTTTTTATCTCACTGCACCATCCCAGTTCAGAACCTGGCTACATGCAAATTAGTCTGTCCCTGGCACAGTGCATCATGGGAACAGGTCAGACCAAACTACCAAGCCAATTCTTTACTGGAAAGGAAACAAGCGTCCGGGGACCGGTTTCTGGCATTACTGCCGTCTTCGGCCCGGCTTGCTTGAATCCTGATGGTGCAGTGAGCAAGGGACTCATGTCTGAGCATACCCTTCCACTCCTATAGTGGCCAAAACGATTCATAAAGGGGGTGGTGATGGACAGAGCATTTGAATTAAGCAGAACACTCCTACCCAGTCAAGAGATCAGGGCTTGATCCATCACCGTTTTTTAGCTCACTGCACCATCCCAGTTCAGAACCTGGCTACATGCAAATTAGTCTGTCCCTGGCCCAGTGCATCATGGGAACAGGGCAGACCAAACTACCAAGCCAATTCTTTACTGGAAAGGAAAACAAGCTTCCGGGGACCGGTTTCTGGCATTACAGCCGTCTTCGGCCCGGCGTGCTTGAATCCTGATGGTGCAGTGAGCAAGGGACTCTTGTCTGAGCATACCCTTCCACTCCTATAGTGGCCAAAACGATTCAAACGAGTCCCTTGCTCACTGCACCATCAGGATTCAAGCAACCCGGGCCGAAGTCGGCTGCAATGCCAGAAACCGGTCCCCGGAAGCTTGTTTCCTTTCCAGGAAAGAATTGGATTGGTAGTTTGGTCTGCCCTGTTCCCATGATGCACTGGGCCAGGGCCAGACTAATTTGCATGTAGCCAGGTTCTGAACTGGGATGGTGCAGTGAGCTAAAAAACGGGGATGGATCAAGCCCTGATCTTTTGACTGGGTATGAGTGTTCTGCTTAATTCAGATACTCTGTCCATTACCACCCCCTTTTATGAATCGTTTTGGCCACCATAAGTGTGGTAGTGTATACTCAGATGTGAGTCCCTTGCTCACTGCACCATCAGGATTCAAGCAAGCCGGGCCGAAGACGGCTGCAAGGACAGAAACCGGTCCCTGGAAGCTTGTTTCCTTTCCAGGAAAGAATTGGCTTGGTAGTTTGGTCTGCCCTGTTCCCATGATGCACTGGGCCAGGGCCAGACTAATTTGCATGTAGCCAGGTTCTGAACTGGGATGGTGCAGTGAGCTAAAAAACGGGGATGGATCAAGCCCTAATCTTTTGACTGGGTATGAGTGTTCTGCTTAATTCAGATACTCTGTCCATTACCACCCCCTTTTATGAATCGTTTTGGCCACCATAAGTGTGGTAGGGTATACTCAGATGTGAGTCCCTTGCTCACTGCACCATCAGGATTCAAGCAAGCCGGGCCAAAGACGGCTGCAAGGCCAGAAACCGGTCCCTGGAAGCTTTTTTCCTTTCCAGTAAAGAATTGGCTTGGTAGTTTGGTCTGCCCTGTTCCCATGATGCACTGGGCCAGGGCTAGACTAATTTGCATGTAGCCAGGTTCTGAACTGGGATGGTGCAGTGAGCTAAAAAACGGTGATGGATCAAGCCCTGATCTTTTGACTGGGTAGGAGTGTTCTGCTTAATTCAGATACTCTGTCCATTACCACCCCCTTTTATGAATCGTTTTGGCCACCATAAGTGTGGTAGGGTATACTCAGATGTGAGTCCCTTGCTCACTGCACCATCAGGATTCAAGCAAGCCGGGCCGAAGACGGTTGCAATGCCAGAAACCGGTCCCCGGAAGCTTGTTTCCTTTCCAGTAAAGAATTGGATTGGTAGTTTGGTCTGCCCTGTTCCCATGATGCACTGGGCCAGGGCCAGACTAATTTGCATGTAGCCAGGTTCTGAACTGGGATGGTGCAGTGAGCTAAAAAACGGTGATGGATCAAGCCCTGATCTTTTGACTGGGTAGGAGTTATCTGCTTAATTCAGATACTCTGTCCATTACCACCCCCTTTTATGAATCGTTTTGGCCACCATAAGTGTGGTAGGGTATACTCAGACCTTGATCACTGCACCATCAGGATTCAAGCAAGCCGGGCTGAAGACGGCTGCAATGCCAGAAACCGGTCCCCGGAAGCTTGTTTCCTTTCCAGTAAAGAATTGGCTTGGTAGTTTGGTCTGCCCTGTTCCCATGATGCACTGGGCCAGGGCCAGACTAATTTGCATGTAGCCAGGTTCTGAACTGGGATGGTGCAGTGAGCTAAAAAACGGTGATGGATCAAGCCCTGATCTTTTGACTGGGTAGGAGTGTTCTGCTTAATTCAGATACTCTGTCCATTACCAACCTCTTTTATGAATCGTTTTGGCCACCATAAGTGTGGTAGGGTATACTCAGATGTGAGTCCCTTGCTCACTGCACCATCAGGATTCAAGCAAGCCGGGCCGAAGACGGCTGCAATGCCAGAAACCGGTCCCCGGAAGCTTGTTTCCTTTCCAGTAAAGAATTGGCTTGGTAGTTTGGTCTGCCCTGTTCCCATGATGCACTGAGCCAGGGCCAGACTAATTTGCATGTAGCCAGGTTCTGAACTGGGATGGTGCATTGAGCTAAAAAATGGTGATGGATCAAGCCCTGATCTTTTGACTGGGTAGGAGTGTTCTGCTTAATTCAGATACTCTGTCTATTACCACCCCCTTTCATGAATTGTTTTACAAATGTGCAGGTAAAAGACCAGAAAGAAAGTTGGGGTCCAGCAACATGGGGAACAATACAGGCCACCCTAGAAGCACAGCAAAATCCATAGCCTGTAGGCCAAGCGGACTCATGCTTAGTGAAGGCTGGACGTCCCAGAAGGTGTTGCTAAGCAAGAACTTAGCTTTTCCCAAATGTTGAAACATTTAAATCTTTCAATTTTGCTATGTGCGTAGCTGCCTTCAGAAGCTGCTCCTTTAAAGAGAGAGGAATGAAAATAGCTGTCCCTCAATTTCTGTTGCTTCCTTTGCAACCTTCTAGACCAGGGTCACAAAGGAAGTACTAGGGATCGCAAGGGGCAATCTAGGGGTGGCAGATGCGACCTGTGATGACCCTTAAATGATGTCACCGAGATGCTTCCTCTTTATCCTTCAAAAGAGCATTCATGTTGCCTTTGACCTGTTGCTGCTTTAGGATAATGTATACCCTACCTTGCAGACCTATTCTGAATACTTTTACCACTGGCAAGCAATTCATTTATGACAATTCACAAATAATGCAGTAAAATGAAGTATTCCTATCTAAAGTATATCATTTCAACCTGTACATTTTTTAATGCTGCAAGCTGAACCCAGTCTGAACCGCTTCTGTAATTTGTTTGTATCAAAGGATGTGTTCAGAGCTCAACCATACTCCACTTCTTTGACGCGTCCTGAAGTACCCGGTGAACAAAGGTATGTAATTGAGTAATTTTTGAATGCTCATATTATGATGGTATATATTACAGGTTCAAGTCAATCTGTTGTTTCTTACCAAATAGATGATAAAACTGCTGTTCTGGTGTCATGTGCATTTCTAGTGTGTTTTAATTAAATTCAGCATTATATCTGCCACTGAAATTGTAGTAACACAATTTTTTTTTCTCCAATCAGGAGAAAATAACTATTTGTTTTTCTTACCCGTTTTCTTACTGTTTTTCCACAACAGCTATATTTACAGGGCTGAATTATATTTTCCGCACAGTTATAGTTCACATCATTAATATATGTAATGTTTGTCAAATTGGCCCATCGTGGCAGGATATGATGATATCTATTTAATAATGGTTGAAACCACAGCTATAATCCAATAAACAGAGAGGGTGTGTGGGTCAGCCCCCTTTAGCCAATAGCTTATTTAAGTTGGCCCTTTTTAGCCATTGCTTTTAAACTTTGGATACCACATCTTTGTCAGTTCAAATGAGTGTGTATCTATGCATCTGTCACCTTCTGCTATTAGCTGTTTCGCGTTTTATTGAACGTATTTGAGAATGTTTCAATTGCAATACACGAGGGAATCATTTTCAACACATTCAAATCGTTATCCCATAAAAGCACTGTAAACAGAAAGCAAACTTCCTAATAGTTTTTTTCTGTTTACCCTTCGGGACTGAAAATGGCATTCCCAACATCTCGCTAGATCCTGTCTACTGCTGTACCCAGACATCCTTGTTAAAGTGGTTTCTGGATGGTCAAGCCATTCTATTGAGTGCTTGTTACTTTGTCATGATGTAGTCTTCTGTAAAGAGGTGTGCTTTCATATTTTCCCTAAAGTGGAGCAGGTTAGGGTATTCCTGTTCGTTACAGGATTGTTGTTCCAGCTCATGAGTGAATACATGGGCAAGGCTTATTATCTTGTTTTTTCTTTTTTGTTCCTTTGTTAGAAGACGACCTTTCTGCAGGGTTACTCTAAGCCTTTACCTTCATCCTCCTCTTTTTTGGTTTTAGGACTCTGTGAACTTTTCTCACGCTAACCAGTGCTAAAGGGTGTGTGCTCAACATTTAAAATGTGTTAACAATGGCTTGTCCACAGTTGACTTATTTAATGTACTTATAAGTCCCTAGTAAAGTGTATTATATGTGCCCAGTGCCAGTAAATTAATTGCTACTAGTGGCCCGCAGCACTGATTGTGCCACCCACTTCAGTAGCCCTTTAAAAATGTCTCAGGCCTTCCAGTGCAGAACCTGTGTGTGCAGTTTTACACTGCGATTTCAACCCGGCAAGGTCCCCTACTTGCCTGGTTCAAGCCTTCCTTTTGATTGCATATGAGTCACGTGTATGTTAGGCCCTTGGCAGTCGTAAGGTCCTAATCTGCTTGTTGATGGGTCATATTTAGGCATGATGAGAGTGAGGAGCTGATACTTGTACCTGAATAGAGCTGTGCCTGTCCCCACAGAAACGGTTGCATATCACCCCCTTAATGAGTCTGGGACCGGGGCATGAAAGTCAGGGTATTGTGCACTTCAAAGCATCTCTTTGAAGTCTCCCTACTTAAAAGGACAGATTGGAGATAAGTACTGGACCTCTGATACCATGATTTTAGAACTCATCTAGATCTAGGGACATTCTCCCAGAAAGAAGATCTGATCTCCTGTAGGACAGACTGTCAACTTTGCTAACTGCATTGCTGTGTTGGGCTGCTTCCTGTTGATTGATGTGCTGTAGGAGGGACTGCCACTTTGTTACCTTATTTTATGTGTTAGCCTACTGCCTCTTGTCTGGGAGTGGAAAGGGCTGGATCTGATATCTACATCCTTGAACCTACATTTTTCCAAGGGCTTAATGGCTTGCCACCTGCTTTGAAGTCTCAGGGTCATCCTTCAACTTTGCTTCAGCTGCAGGACTTTGCAAACTGTGATTCCTGCCCTACCAAGAAGTGCCAATCCAGTCCTGGGCCTTGAAGGTGGGTCCTGCAGCTGTTTATTCTACAACAATAGACGCTGTGATAACTTTGCCCTGATCGGAACCGACGCAGTGGCCTTCAACGCCAATGCAGGGCTGATTTGAGGACATTCCTGCATGGCTCGATGATGACACTGGACCCGACTGCAAGGCTCAATGATGATGCCGCACCTTTATCATAAGCAGTTTGAATCCAACGCAGGACATTACTGATAGGGTCGATGATGATGTATTGCCACCATCATAAGTGGTTCAACGACGATGTGGGCCCATCTGCGAGGCTCAACATTAAATCATCTACATGACTGCATGGATCAGAACCCATGCATTGTGTCTTCGACGATGATGCTTGCTACATCTAAGGTACTTATTCAGCGGGCCCTGCATGGGTCCTGTAGCTGGCATGCCCTCCATCACCATCAACCTGAACGTTGCGTTTACCCCAGTCCAGCTCAACCTCAATTAACATCTGAGAACTATTTGTTTTTAAGCACTATTTTGCAGTTTATTCTTTAAAAATGTGTATCTCAAGTTCTACTTACTGGATTTTTGGCATTTTTGTCTTGTTTTACTTGGATACATATTCTCAATATTTCAAACGTGGTGTGGAATCTTTTTGTGGGGTTTTCACTCTACTACTGTCAATAAAGTGTTGTACAAATATTTATACATCGCCTCTTAAGTTAAACCTGCTTCTCTGTGCCAAGCTACCAGAGGATAAGCACAGGCTAATTTAGGGTGTGTATCTGATTTACCCTGACTAGTAATGTGGTTTCTGCTTGGTCAGCGTGCCTACCTGTTCCAACCAGAAACGAGAAACCTAATTTCTAACAATCTTGGTGTCCTGACTGCATGTATGCCAGGAGCCACCAAAGATGGTGAGTTGGTCAGCCAGAGGGCAATAATACTTATCATGATGGCTTTGTAGATGATGCAGCTGCTTTTGGAAATCTGCTGACTGACAGGAGGGGTCTGTGGAGTTCCATCAGAGTGTAAGTGATGCAGGCCTATTTCTTCAGGCCTTTGATGAGGTGTGGTATGTAAGGATGTCTTTAGGACGGCTAGTATGGAGTTACTTTCTAGGGTTAATGTTTCACTTTCTTCAGTAATAAGAGCTGGCATCAGGCCTGCCATTTTGGTTATCATGTTAGTGCACTTCAAAAGGGTGTGGTTAGTGTTCAGAATTCATTTGAGTAAAGTGTACTTTAATTAAATGTGGAGTTTGAATTTGTTTAAATTCACACCATTGTGCAAGGTTTTTACTAATTGTTGTTGATGCCTCTTCCAAAGGCAAACTAACTAAGCAGAAAAATTGAGTGTGGCACACCTTTCCATTATGTCGGCTGCAGTTGGGTTGTGGCTTGGTATGAAGTGCACTGGACAGGACTAAAGAAGTTGTTTTCTTGTAGTGTTTTGTTAGAGCTAGGACGTGGAGGGAAATAACTCCTCACTCTATAGACATTGGGACAAGCTGTGGTTATGGTGGTAAGTAGTTTGTGAAACTGTACCAGTGTGTGCACCTGCAAGTAACTAAAGATAGCTCAAACGGACATGAAAATTAAGTAAATCATTTTCAACAAATGTACGATTTTTGACAATCAAGATGGGTGGTTGACATCTATATCATATTCAGAACATTGCATCAATTATACTCTGTTGGAAAGCTTGAAATGGTGTGGTAATGTTGCCTCATTTAATTTTCCATTCTGCGATATTGCTACATTTAATGTACTCAAGCTATCATTGTATTGCTTTTAAGGCCTAATTGTAGTTAAGAGTGAAAACGCTTTCTTTACAATCAGGGTTTCTCCAGGAAACTAGCCACCAATATTCAATTTCTGTATCTCAGGGTTACCATTCTATTGATGTTAGTACTCTGAATTTGTTAATGAGAAAAACTTTCCAATAAATGTAGTTAACAGTATTGCTGTGATAGTGTCACTGATTTACCTGTAAAAAAGAATCATTACTCCTACAGTTTATCTGATCCGGTTCCTTCCATTTCTATAGTTATCGAACTAATGGGAAAGTCAGGCTTTTCAACTATCAGTGTCATGGGTGAATTCCTATCAGCCTGAAGTTTGACAGAAGGTTCATTTTCATGTTGAGGCTGTCAGTGTAGGTCCAACAAATTGGTTGTATGTATTCACTGGAGAATAGCATGAAATTGGATGAACTAGCAATGCAATTGTTTCTAAAGCTGTATCTTATGCTATATTTTGCTGAATCTGCCACCAGAGTACATGAATGTCTTTGTCAAATATTATCTTGCAAGATGTCACGTTATTCAAAATAATGCTGACCGACGTATGTTTTGACTTGCATCTCCAATCTTCTATATCCTACCATAATATAGTTACTTATGGAACAAGCAATTACAAAACCTATTTGGTTGACCTTTTATATAGTAGGTACTCCGTGTCCCCTAGGGCAGTATTACAACTCATGGGCTTTTTTAATGTGACAAGTTAATACTTTCTCAGTGCTGTATTTTTGGTATGTTTTCCTTTGGGATTACATTACTAACACCTTTGATAGTAATGATTTGTTGATTAAATGCCCAAGGCTTAAAATGGTGTATATGTTTACATAGCGTACGGTGCCCCACCTATGATAAGCATGACACTCACATACACATTGATCTACGGTAAACATACAACAGAAATATGCTGACAAAACAATATGACTACAGACATCTATGCACACACAGACCAGCACAACTTCAACCCGTACAAAAAGAACGGCAAATGGACAACCAAGCCCACTGACCTGCAGGAATGCTTACATTGACCATCTGCTATGTAAGCAACTATAGAGATATGCCTTATGGTATGCTAGTGGGATATGTGGCAGCTCTCATGCCAGTTTAAGTGCAAAACGTTACACTGAGGACCTATCCTCCACAAGCACCTTCCTCATCCCCTCAGTCTTGCCTTCCTTTTTTTCTCTTTCCTTTTCCTACCTGTCTTCATCAGCACGTTAAGGCGCTATAAGGATGACCTAAAACACAAGTCGATTTATAACTATTTTACTTAATATGTTTTATGTTTGGCTTGGAGAATTAGATACATGAGTCACGAGCAAAAGATAAAAATCTGAACTCAGCAAGTGTATAGCAATAATAAAAACACCACAGCCAACAACCCTGATTCCTTTAGAAACCCACCATGTCAATATAGCTCATAAAATAAGCACTCTGCTTACGGACGTACGTTGAGTAGTGACTTCCAGGACAGCATAGCTACTGGGCCGCTTTGTTGAGAACTGTATGGTTCACTTCATATGCAGCAATGTTTTTGCAGTGCATTGGCTTTCATAAAAAAGGACACACTCTTAGAGACTAAAAGGTTTGAAGTGAGCTTGTCGCTCTTTTTAGGTTTCGACCTGGCCGTAGCACGCAGTGCTCCGCCCAGGGCGAAACCTTTTGTAAACAGTATGGATGTTCGGCCCGCCTCTGTATCCCATTGGCTAGCTCCATAAATGGACGCTAGCCATTGGCAAACAGAGGCGTCCGTCATCCTGCGAGGCGACTTGTGGGCGTTCCTGTGATCTTTTTCTCATCCTGCCCCTTTTTGCTCGTCATGCGGCTGTGGGCGGGGTTTATTTTGTTTTTGTCCTCCATGTTTGTTTTGGCCATTCCGCGGCCGACCGCCGACGGAGGAGGTCCAGGTGAGTGCTGGCCGTTCCAGTGGCCCCCCCCCGCTGTCCATGAGCCCGTCCCCCCTCCCTGAGCCCGTGTGTAAATGAGGAAGTCCAGGTCCAGGTGAGTGCTGGCCGTTCCCGTCGCCCCCCCTCCCGCTGTCCGTGAGCCCGTCCCCCCTCCCTGAGCCTGTGCGTAAATGCTTGTTTTTCTTCTTACTACTTTACTCTCTAATAGTAGGTGTGATTGTGTATTTACTTTTGTCACGAGTTGTTCATACACACCACCAGCTATTTACGGATATATTTAACTTCAGGCGGGAAGGAGCTCTGGGTGTACAAGTTTGCAGAGGCGCATTATCCTAATACTCAAACTATGGTTTATTTCCTCGTCCTGTTTTAAATATGAAAAAATTCCACTTGTGAAAGGTGTGGATTAACCGTATCCAATAAATAGTGATTGTTCATCGCAGCGCGCACCTTCTCGGTGTGCTGAATTTCTTCACAGAATCGAGGTAGAACTTGTTTGTGTCACACTGGTCTCCTCGGCCTTTAGATTCACATTAAACATTCAGTTAAGATTCGCGCATTTGTCTGATAAAAAAATAAATTGTCATAAAGAATGGGATGAATTCGTTCTATGCCCCTTGACGCAGGTTGAGTCAAAAACCGAGAGAGACCCTCGGTCTTTGTTCAATGATTACCAGACACCTTTGTTCCATTTGTTTACAGCTCGGACTTTCATCATCCTCAAAACAGCATTCTGGGAGTTGTAGTCTAGCCACGCTGAAAGAATCAAGTGGATTGACTGAAAGCAAGGATTTGTAAAAACACATGGCTTAAGTGGGTTTGGTTTAATTATATAGATTTTCCTTGTATCATTGAAGACTAACGAGTAGTTTTGAGTAGATTTTAGTTCCAGGGTTTTGCGCTGCAGAAAAATGTATAATGTACACCTCGAGTACTTTATTTGGGCATCAGCAGAAAATGTGAAGAAGTCTCTGGTGATTCTGAATATTTAAGGTCCGTGGCTTAAAACTTATGTATTCCATGTACATTTTTTTTGCTATCCTTAATAGTTAATAATCTGCTGAACGTAGAGCAGTCTTTGATTCAGCCCCTTGCTCCTGACTGAATATTTTTCTGGCCATCTGCCACTTCACTGCTTCTGATTATTTGCATTTCCCCTCTATTGTGTTTGTCCTGCCCAAGGAGTATTTTATTGGGATGGCATGTATTTTCCCACTAATGATGTCAGTGACAGACTAATGATGTCAGAGCTTGCATTGCAGACCAGGTCCTACTTTCTCACCGACTCTCTGAACGGCACACACAGCTGCTTCTGCCAGACTAATTTTAAAAAGATTTGGTTTATTATTCCAAGATGGCTGCCTGCAAGTGTGCATGCATGGCAGCAGGCATCCCTAAAAAGTGTTTCTATAAATATAACTAAATTGACAGCTGCTGTAGATGGGCCTGCATTAACGATTGCCATCTTAGTAAAAAAAAAGCATTGGCAAAACCGGTAGATATCACTGGCGCAAGGTGTATTGCTTTTCCCAGTACTTATGTTACGAGTACCATCATAAATATATAACAAAAAATGCCAGAATTTACAGTGAAAAAATAAGCGTGAACTCAATAAGTTTATCACACTGGGTCCAATGTCTGTGGCAGCATGTCTATTTTTGTTCAGCTCGCTTTTTACTTGCCTCTGAGAAATTGCTTTTGTGGATTTATTTATCTGCGGGAGGTGTATTTTTTTCTTTCACAGATTATTTCCGAAGGATCGGTGCACTTCTTTGCAGCATGGCATGTGTTTGAGATAATGAAATTGGTGTCGCTATCACTAGTACACTAGTATGCAAATGCAGTGTAATAAGAATGAGGTCACAGGTGAATGAGAGGTCCATTGCCCCCCCCCCCACAATGGAGTCTTTTAAATACTCCACAGAGTCCTACTGGGTTATGTTACCTTGCTTAGGGCTCTTGCACTATTATTATGCCTCTGGATGGCTGTATCTGTGTGAATATGCATGGTTATGTATCCAGCAAGGAGACTAATCATGCTGGGAGCTCAGGCAGTATATAGGGTATTTCTCTGAATGCATGTGTGTGTTGTGCAGGATGAATGTGTGGCTGTTGTGGGTATGTTTGCGCCTGAAGAATGTGTGCAATAAACTCCAGAACACACCGGCACGGAAGGTTACACACCAGGAGGACACAGGGGAAACGCTGGAATCCAGACCACGGAGTAAACGCTAGAATCCATAATCCGGAACATACACCAGAGCACACTATATATATATATATATACACACCTGAACAGAGAGGTGCAGACTCCGGAAGAAACTGAGCGCAGAGTTTTTTTAATTTAGTGCATTTTTATATAGCGCGGACATTACCCAAAGGTGTCAGAGCGCTGTACTATAGGACCAATTACTTTACATGAGAAACGGGTTACTCAATAGAACGTTTCAAAAAATAAACAGGAGACTAAAAAAGTTAGGGTACTCGCAGTGTGTGGGGGGGCTCGCAGTGTGTGGGGGAGGCTCGCAGTGTCTGGGGGGCTCTGTGTGGGTGTGTGTGTGGGGGGCTCTGTGTGGGTGTGTGTGTGGGGTGTCTCTGTGTGTGTGTGGGGGGGCTCTGTGTGGGGGGTCTATGTGTGTGTGTGTGGCATTTGCGAGAGATTAAGCTATTGACATTGCAAATGACAATGCCATTTATTTATGTGTTTTCAAAACCAACACATAAATAAAAATTTTGTCATTTACAATGCCAATAGCTCTAACTTTTGCAAAGGCGAAACCGTTGCATTGTAAATGCTTGTTTGGTCTTTTGTCTCCTGTTGCTTCTCTGTGGAATGCTGGATGTTGCCTCCACTGATCAACTGGTACAGGTTGTTAGACTTTAGGATATGTGGAGAATATCTGAAATAGCACTATACCTTATCCACACCATTGGGGTGTTGAATAAAAGATTAAGAGCATTTGCTAAGTGTGATGAGGTATTATTTTTTTCAGTAAGGAAACGATTCTACTTTCCGTTCTTCATTTCTAGTTGCCTCTTGCTTGCAGGTTCTGAGATACAGAGGGCTACTTAAATATTGATGCATGTTCCTATTCAAAACATAAGTAGGTGATGGGTGGCTCACTGTCTATGTCAGGTCTCTGGGATAAGTGGCAAGGATGCTAGTAAATCTGCTACATCCTGATGCACAGTTTTAACAGAAAAAAGTGTTGCTTCTCTCTGTTTAGTCTCAGGCCCAGATTCTCAAACGAATCACGGAACGCAGAGCAGCAGTCGAAAATGCTGTGTTGCGTGACAGGGAGAGCAGGAGAGAGCCATATTCACTCACTTGTACTGCGCTGATTTGAGCTACTGTGTGCCAGACACACACCTTAGCGCCATAGTGCTAGGGTGCGAGCCTGAGTCTACCATAGGATTTGTAAAGGAAGGGTACTATGGCTAGACAAGTTTTAAACTTTTTCCTAATTTTTCTGAATGCTGTACAGTGCAGCACACATGCAAAGTTAGAAAAGTAAGGGAAAAAATAAAATCTATTAACACCTGCTTTTCAGTGGCGTTACTTTTTGGGTTTTTACCTTGTCTAATAATGTTAGTAGATTGGGTTTAGTGTCAAAAAGCATGGGTGGTTTGATGAGAACGCCCATGTACCATCATTTAACAGTCGATACAAACCGACACAAATACCAATTTGCGTTGATATGTTAATCTGCCAAACAGGTTTAGCGTCAGTTTAGCATTAAAAAAGTAACGCTAACCCGATGCTAAACCTTTGTGAACATGAGCCACAGTCTTTTATTTTATGTATAAAGTGCCGCTCTGCTTCCATCTCTCTGAACATGAATATCTCTTGCCTGCACGTATGACTGATGCAAGACTGATTCAAAGCTAGGGAATTCAGGAACTCCCCAACTATTTTATTAGTGAACAGAAATATTTAACAGCTAACTCATTGTATATTTAGCTACATTGTTTCTCAGTGAGCACTTTCTGAACCTTGCACTGCCTGCACTGAATTTGCTACTTTGGTGTCTAGATGATATGAAATATTATATCACCTTGGCATTGTACTCTTGGTGTAGTTTTGCAATTATTGATACACTACCACAGCCTTAGCGGATCAGGTACCAGTGAGGTTATTTATACACTACCACCCCATAGGGGATCAGGTACCAATGTGGTTATCAATACACTAACACACACATAGGGGATACTGACCATTGGGGTTATCGATACACTATCACACCCATAAGGGTTTAAGGGACCAGTGGGGTTATCAATACACCACCACACCCATAGGGGATCAGGTACCAGTGAGTTATTGATACACCACCGCAATCAATCAATCAATCAAGCATTTGTATAGCGCGCTACTCACCCGGAGGGTCTCAAGGTGCTTGGGGGGGGGGGTCCGCTACTGCTCGAACTGCCAGGTCTTGAGTTGCTTCCTTAAGGAGAGGTGGTGTTGGGTCAGGCGGAGGTGGATAGGGAGGGAGTTCCACGTCTTGGCAGCCAGGTAGGAGAAGGATCTTCCTCCCGTTGTGGCTCTTCGGATGCGGGGAACGGCGGCGAGGGTGTAGCTGGTCGATCACAGCTGGCGTGTGGGAGTGTAGAAGGTGAGGCGGTCGTTGAGGTATCTGGGTTCTTGGTTGTGCAGAGCTTTGTGTGCGTGGGTGAGGAGTCGGAACGTGATTCTCTTGCTGACTGGGAGCCAGTGCAGGTCTCTCAGTTGTCGGGAGATGTGGCTGTGTCGGGAGATGTCCAGGATGAGTCGTGCTGAGGCGTTCTGAATGCGCTGGAGCCTTTTTGAAGTTTGGCTGTGGTTCCGGCGTAGAGGGCGTTGCAATAGTCCAGTCGGCTGGTGACGAGCGCCTGGGTGACCGTCTTCCTGGTTTCGGTGGGGATCCACCGGAAGATCTTCCGTAGCATGCGTAGCATGTTGAAGCATGACGAGGAGACGGTGTTGACTTGTCTGGTCATCGAGAGGGAGGAGTCCAGGATGAAGCCCAGGTTGCATGCGTGGTCCGTCGGTTTGGGTGCGCTGCCCAGGGCAGGTGGCCACCAGGAGTCGTCCCAGGCGGAGGGTAAAGATCCCAGGATGAGGACTTCGGTCTTATCTGAGTATAGTTTCAGGCGGCTGTTCTTCATCCACTCTGCTACGTCTTTCATCCCTTCGTGTAGGTTGGTTCTGGCGGTGGCTGGGTCGTTGGTGAGGGAGAGGATCAGCTGGGTGTCGTCGGCATAGAAGATGATGTTGAGGTTGTGTTGGCATGCCATGGCCGCGAGGGGGCTCATGTAGATGTTGAACAGTGTGGGGCTGAGCGATGATCTTTGTGGTACGCCGCAGATTACTTCGGTGGCCTCTGATCTGAACGGGGGAGGCGGACTCTCTGTGTTCTTCCGGAGAGGAAGGAGATGATCCACTCCAGAGCCTTCTCTTGGATTCGGACGTTGCTGAGGTGCTGCACTAGGGTGCGGTGGCAGACAGTGTTGAACGCTGCGGAGAGGTCCAGGAGGATGAGGGCCACTGTTTCCCCATTGTCGAGCAGGGCTCGGATGTCGTCGGTGGCTGCGATGAAGGCGGTCTCGGTGCTGTGGTGGCTCTGAAACCGGACTGCGAGTGGTCGAGGGATCCATTTGTCTCAAGGAAGGCGGCCAGCTGTCTGTTGACGGTCTTCTCGATGACTTTGGCAGGAAAAGGAAGAAGCGAGATGGGGCTGTAGTTTTTGAGTTTGATGGGGTCCACTGAAGGTTCCTTCAGTAGGGCGCTGAGTTCGGCGTGCTTCCAGCTCTCTGGGAAGGTGGCGGTGTCGAAGGAGCCGTTGATGATGTCTCGGAGATGGGGTGCGATGATGGAGTCGGCCTTGTTGAAGACGTGGTGCAGGCAGGGGTTGGTTGGTGATCCGGAGTGGATGGAGTTCATCATGCGGATGGTGTCTTTGGTGTTGATCGGGGTCCAGACGCAGAGGGTGGTGGTGGGGGGCGTTGGTGCGGTCGTGGGGTGCATCGTCTGTGTGCTGAAACTGTTGTGTATATCTACGATCTTGTTGTGGAAGAACGCGGCGAGCGAGTTGCAGAGGTCTTGTGATGGGGTGATGTCGTTGTTTCCGGCGCTAGGGTTCGAGAGCACCGCACCCATAGGAGATCCAGGACCAGTGGGGCTATTGATACACTACCACACTCATAGTGGATCAGGTACCAGTGGGGTTATTGATACACTACCACTTCCAGAGGGGATCAGGTATCAGTGGGGTTATTGATACACCACCACTTCCATAGGGGATCAGGTGCCAGTGGGGTTATTGATGCACCAGCACAGCCATAGTGGACCAGGTACCAGTGGGGTTATTGCTACACTAACACACCCATAGGGGATCAGGTACCAGTGGGGTGTCAGATCTTTGGCAAACGTTTGATCCGCATGAAGGTTGTGTTTCTTTAGTTGAATGAGCAACATCAAAAAGCACTCATATTTTCCGTCAGACCCATTCCCGCACCACGTCTTCAACAAAGCAAGCAGCTCCATCGCACCCCACCTACGCAACGTCATCAATCTCTCCCTTCAGACTGAGACCTTCCCAGAGAGCTGGAAACACGCTGAGATCAACGCTACTCAAAAAACCCAAGGCAGACCCAAGAGACCTCATCAACTTCTGATCCATCTCTCTGCTCACCTTCCTGGCCAAGGTCATCGAGAAAATCGTTAACAGACAGCTAACCCGATACCTTGAAGAGAACAGAATCCTGGACCCTTCCCAGTCAGGGTTCCGCAGCAACCACAGCACCGAGACCGCCCTCATCGCCGCCACAGACGAATTCAGGACCCTGCAAGACAACAGGAGACTGCAGCACTCATCCTCCTAGACCTCTCCGCCGCCTTCGCCACCGTCTGCCACCGCACACTACGCGCACGCCTCCACGCCGCAGGGATCCGAGACAAGGCTCTGGAATGGACCACCTCCCTCCTCTCCGGAAGAACCCAGAGCGTCCACCTCCCCCCTTTCTGTTCCGAAGCCTCAGAGATCATCTGCGGCATACCCCAAGGATCCTCCCTCAGCCCGACACTGTTCAACATTTACATGGCCCTGCTCGCATACGTGGCCTGACAGCACGACCTCAACATAATCTCCTATGCTGACAACACTCAACTGATCCTCTCCCTCACCAAGGACCCCATCACCGCCAAAGCCAACCTCCATGAAGGAATGAAGGCCGTTGCCGACTGGATGAAGATCAGCTGTCTGAAGCTGAACTCGGACAAGACGGAGGTCCTCATCCTCAGTTCCAACCCGTCAGCCTGGGACGACTCCTGGTGGCCAGCGGCACTGGGGGCAGCCCCGACCCCCACCGACCATGCACGCAACCTGGGAATCATCCTCAACTCAACGCTCTCAATTACTAAGCAAGTCAACACCGTCTCCTCCTCCTGCTTCAACACCCTCCGCATCCTCCGCAAGATCTAGAGATGGATCCCGACAGATATAAGAAAGACAGTCACCCAGGCCCTCATCAGCAGCAGACTCGACTACGGAAACGCCCTCTATGCGGGAGCCCAGACCAAGCTCATCAATCGACTACAATGCATCCAAAACTCCTCGGCACGACTGACCATCGAAGTACCATGACACGACCACATCACCCCCCCACCTGAGAAACCTACACTGGCTCCCCGTCAACAAGAGGATATCCTTCAAGCTCCTCATCCACGCACACAAGGCACTCCACAAGACTGGCCCAGCCTACCTCAACAGACGGCTCTCCTTCTACACCCCCAATCACCAGCTCCGCTCTGCCGACCTCTCACTCGCCACCATCCCACGCATCCAAAGAACAACCACCGGCGCAAGATCCTTCTCCCACCTCGCCCCAAGACATGGAACACCCTCCCACTGAGCCTACGACAGACCAAAGACCTGCTGACCTTCAGGAGGATACTAAAGACCTGGCTGTTCGATCAGTAGCGGCCCCCAGCCCCCCCCCAGTGCCTTGAGACCCTCATGGGTATGTAGTGCGCTTAACAAATGACTGATTGATTGATTGAAGCCTGGAATTTTCAGCAGGAGTTTCTAACCATCTCGAACAATATGCTGTGCTTGAAGACGATCCCTCCAACTTCTCTGCAGATATTGGGACAAGGGGTATTTGAATTAAAATAAGAAAACACAGCTGGGCTGTGAGAACTGTTTGAAATGTGCACAAATCCTCTTTAAAGTATAGTGCTTAGTACTTGGGTTTGGAAGCAAACCTATCATAATTTAATGAAATGTATTATGGAGTGCTTCGACTGGATGAATACAAATTGATATGCCTCAGTTATAAATCGAGAGACATTTCATGCTCATCATCTTGTTTCTTTATTAATTTAATTGTTTAACTGTCTTTCGAGATTCCATACCAAATATCACTCCTGTAGTAGGACAGCAGGATATGCACTGCACAACTGTTTCACGTGCCAAACAAAAGGGTAGATACATTGAAGCTTGTGCAATATCTACGAATACAGGATGTAATATAGCACATTAATATGACCTTGGGATTCGTTGCTCAGCCATTGTAGTGACCGTGCATATTGGATACTACATTAACTGATATCCTGATGCATTTATGTCGATTGAGAGCATTCTCTGGAATCACTCTTTACCCTTAGTCAAACCATCCTTGCCAGGGGATGAAGTGCAATTCTTTAGAGTTACCAGGCACATGTGCCGCCTGTCTGTACCATTCCAGATGATTAGTGAGGACTAATCAGCAACAGTGATATCTTCAGATAAAGCTAGTTGAATTGAGAACACACTGACTGAGTTTCTTGAATGATGGCTCTTTTTTTATTTGAAGAAAGTCTTCAGTTATAGAGGAAACTTTGTTTTCAATATGAAGGTTACAGATCCACACCATCCTTGGCCTGTTTTTGTTTTGCTGGAAATTTGAAGGTCTTGATAAATTCTATAACAATTGGTCATATTTTCTAAAGATTTACAGGATTTCTAGAGAGTTACTATCATCTTCCTTATCATAATTTCAAGGATACACTTTTAAATTCCTCCTCTTTTTTGATTTGCACAGCTCAGGCAATCTTCTGCAGAGGGTATAGTGTAGGACATATGTCAGCATTCGAGAAGGCTGTCATATTAATGTGGGCACATCACTAATGAACATTGCTTACTTCTAGTTATGTAATGCATTGGTAAATAAGTCTCAGATTTCAAATCTCAGAGTGAACAAAATTAAAGAAAAGACATTATTGCAATCGCTTCTACCCACACCATCAGCTTGATGGATCTGTTAACATACTTGACCAAGCCATCGTTCTGGGGATAAAAGCAGCATTTTGTAAGGGATTTATCAGTGCAGGTAAGAGCGGTGGGGTTGGGTGGGTGAATTTCGATAGACGACGAGGGAAAACTTTATTTAATTTTCCTTTGTGGTTGTCATTCGAATCATCCCCCAACTGGGCCCCACCACCCCACCGCTCTTACCTGCACCGTCCGCAGCTATATGAGTTTAGACATATAATTGGTAGTCTGTCTGTTGGACACTCTTCAGGCAGTCCTACTCTGGTTGTCAAAATATAGAATAAGACCATCTCATAACTTAGGAGGTGTTTCTCATAGTGAAAAAGCTTTACTGTATCTTGTAGCATAATCTACTAATACTAATATGTGTTTATGCCAACTGACACATTTTTCTAAAAGACCAATGGGATCCATTCCTATTCTCTGGGATTGTTCCGGGATAATGTGGGTAAGAAGTCGGTTTAATGGTTGAAGAGGATGAAGTCCTCCTCAGGCAGAAACAACAATCCTTGTCAGGCTGAAGTGATGCGCAAACCCCAAATTAACCTATGCTCAACTCCCTGGTAGCTTGGCACAAAGCAGTTAATCTTAACTTAGAGGCAATGTGTAAATAATTTATGCAATACTTCAAACAGTAATAAAGTTAAAACACACCAAAAAAGGATCCCACACCAGATTTGAAGAGCAGATCTTTAATAAACAAAAACCCAAACCGGAGATCTGCAATTTTGAAGATTTCAGTGAAAATAGCTCAGGCAAGCTCAAACTGCCAACTGTGGATATCTGGTTGTGCAGGCCAACCACCATGGAGCTTGGCCCAGATACAGGGACCCAGTTGAACAGGAGTCCCTTAAATCCTGTTTGCTGAGTGCTGCGAGGTCCCCTGCCCAAGATGTGTTGCGCTGCCAATGTGATACATCGGTTGTGAGAAGCTGCAAATCGGTGATACGAGGTCCTGCATCGTCATCGAGGATCCTGTTGACAAGGGTTTGCGATGCGAAATCCAGCATCGAGGATGTTGGAGTGATGCATCGGGTCTAAGAAACCGTTAGACTGCAAAGTAAGACCTTGCATCATCGTCGAGGTTACTGTCGGTGAGAGATTTGTGATGTGAGGGCCTGCATTGTAAAAATATGTAAATCCGCATTTGTAACCCACAAACTACTCACCCTTATGGGTCTCAAGGCACTGGGGGTCGTTGTGGAAATTAAATGAGCTATTGCCCAGAGTCACATGATGCTGAGCTGCCTCCGGAGCCGGAGATCAAACAGTGAACCCTGTGCTCCGAAGTCAGCTGCCCTGGCCGCTGCACCACACCTCTCCACGTTAAGAAAGCTTCACAAAGGCGTTGGTTCCAGTGCAGACTGCAAGGTTGTTGTGAAGTCCTTGCATTGAGGGAACTCTTGCAGCAAAGGCAATGCATTGGTTCTGCTTGGGATTGTGCTGCAGAGCCGAAGAGATGCATCGGTTCTGCTGGTTCCATAGATGGGCTGGAAAACGAGCTTCAGGCCAACTGCCAAAGGTCCTGAACTGAGGTAGCACCACTTGGCAGGGTAGGACGCAAACATGTCAGAGTCCAGGTGTTGGGTTCAAGGTTGTTGGAGCCTTCTGTCCCTGAGGCTCTAGTCAAGAGGCCTGCCAACAAGCACCTGGCATCACTGTGGGGTCTTGGATTCAACAGATGCATGTCCAGTCTTTCTCATCCAGGCAAGAGGGCAGCAGGTCGGCAGGGCAGCAGTCCTTTAGAGCAACAGCCTAGCAGAGTGGCAGTCCTTTCAGTAGCACAGCAGTTCGTCTTCCTGTCAGACTATCCATTTGTCCAAAAGTGCACTGAAGTAGGTGTTTGTGGTCCAATATACATCCCTGGGCCTTCGTTTGAAGTGAGGAGAAGCTTCTAGAGTTTTCCCTTTAGGTCCACATTCTTACTGTCTTGCCTGCCCTGGGTCCACACTAACTACAGGGTGTTTGAAGCCCTTTTTGTGGAGGCAGGACACATCCTATTCAAGTGTAAGCAGGGCTGTGCCCAGCTCCGCCCTTCCATCTTGCCAGTGATGGCTCATCCAGTCACACCTAAGCTCTCCATTGTGTGTGGCAGTGTAGGAGGAACACACACATCCCAAATGTTAGCAACACCTTCATGTGACCCAGAGACAGGCTACAGGCACTAAGGGCCATATGCATGAAATTTCCATTTTGCATTTTCTAAATATTGAATCCTAAGAAATCGCTATTTAGTAAATGCAAAATGGAATGTAGAGAAATTGTGATTTCCTAATAGCGATTCCTGTGAAGTCGCAATTGCTATCAGGAAATTGCAATTTAGAAAATGCAAAACCATTAATACTTTAGGGCCTACGATCCATAGGCATGATTGGGTTTCTATTTACTAAATTACGATTTAATATTAGGAAATTGCAAATACCATTTAAAAAAAAAAAAACTTTTGGGGTGCCTTTTTAAATTGCACATGGTTATCAGTGCATTGGAGCCAATAGTAATAGCATGTCCTAAATGCTTTGTACATGTGCCTAGGAAATAACAAGTAGGAAATCCCTATTTGCTATCTCCTATTTTGGTACTCGCAATTTGCAATTTCTTGGGGGTAGAAATCACATTTTGCGACAGCATATATGCCTTGTATATTAGGAATAGCAATATAGTATTCCTTAACGACCCAAAATTGTGATTTGGTCTCTTAAGAAATCCTACATTCTTTTGTCCATATGGCCTTAATGGCTAAGGTAGGATAATGCAAAATTTCTAAAAGTACCATTTTCAAAATTGTCATTTAAAATCCGACTTAAAAGAGGATTTTTCGTTACAATTCCAAAGACTTCAAACATGACTGGGTTACCTGTTCCCATTTGGAAACTGCACCTTATTAAGTGTTATGGTAGATTAGAGGTAGGCCTTGCAGTAGTGAAGAGTTTTTAACTATCAGGACAAGTAAATCTAAAATGTACATCTCCAACCTTGTAAAAACACTGCACCCTGCCCTCCAGGCTGTCTAGGGCCTACCCTAGAAGTTACATACATGCATTACAAGGAACGTTTGGGAGTGGCAAAAGGTTTATTTAGCCTGGTCAAAAATGCAGTTTAAAACTGCACAAACAGGCTACAATGGCACACCTGAGACATGTTAAGAGTGCTACTTAAGTAGGTGGCATAATCAGTGCTGCAGGCCCACTTGTACCATGTAATTTACAGGCCCTGGCCACTTATAGTACCACTTTACCAGGGGCTTACAAGTAAATGTATTTTGCCAATGAGTGTCAGGCCAATGTTCCAATGAATAAGGAATGAGCACCTAGACTTTATCACTGGTTAGCAGTGGTAAAGTGCACAGAGTCTTAATCCCAGCAAAAGCAAGATCAGCAAACATGAGAGGAGTGAAGGCAAAATGTTTGGGGAAAGACCACCCTATGACTCATGAGTGTAAAAATGGGGAAATGTTGTAACGGAGCATTTGGTATATACCCTTGTTTACTATACCTGTCCGTTTCTGGATAGACACCCGCATAAAAAAATCTTTGCAGAATGGCTTGCTGAATCTTATCTGGTCCCATTTGTCCCCCACAAAAATGGCTATAGATTACACTTCCAAATAGGGCTTTGTAATTAGAACTTGTTTGAGTGGTGGTTCATGTTGCTGTGGAACCATTCTGTATGTGGGTGATATTGTGTTTATGCTTGCATAATCTTGCATAATTTCCAACATGGGTGGAACACTCCTAGAAACACCCATTGCACTCCCCTTTGCCACGTAGGATGGTGGCAGAACGGAGCATGTTTACAAGCTGACGTTAAGCCATGCAAAGAGGCTTAGTACCACATTCTGAATATGGAAAATGGAGCAATGCCACCGGAGCGTAGAAAAAGGTGATGCTCCAGTGGCGCTAAGGGCTTTTAAATAAGCCCCCATGTGTGCCATGGTGTTTGTTGATTTATAAACACTACATGGACTTCCTGTTGAGGAAACCATGCAATCCTATCTTTCCTTGTGATGTGGAGAACCAACAGTCTCGCCTCTCCTCCTTTTCACGAAGAATCTCTCAGTATGGTGAATGCACTTTGGGGCTTTGCAATATTTTGTCCTGGCTCTGGGGGATCGAGGCTCAATATTTTGATCCTCAATCCTAGTTTAATAAAAGAGATATCATTGATACCTGTTGTATGATTCTTGTCCAACCCCATCTGTTGTATCATCTGAATATCTTGCACTTTTCCTGGTGTTTTATTGCTTTAATCTAGAATGTTTACTATCACCAAATGTACTTTCTTAACAGTGTTTACATGTTTCTTGCCACATGTAAGTACTAAGCTCCTCTGTTTTTCTCCATGAACCAATGCTAAGGGCTTGATATAGAGTTTCAAAGGAGTAAAGGTAGTAAGGGGGACAGAAGACTTAACATCCACCACTCCTACCTTTACTCTGTCCGACCCAGTTTAGACTTTGCAGCTGACTCTTAGGTTAACTTTGTGGGTTTGTATGTCCTGCAGTGACAGCAGTTCATACAAAGCCATTTAAAAGTTTAGTGTGAGTCTGTGGTTGAAGAAGGACGCTTACATCAAACTTTAAACATTTTTACTTTTGCTTTTGACTTATCTAAGAACAAACTCCCATCCTAGCATGGGAGTTTGTTTTTGGAAAAGTAAATACTAATGGGCCAAGCACCAAGGGAGAATGAGGGTAATTCTTGTTTATTTTTTAATGTCCCTCACTGCCAGGATATTCTGGGCAGTGAAACACAATAAAAAAATAACATCTGACGGCCCACTATAAAAAAGGAGGACAATCAGATGGCTTACCTCTGACGTCCTTTATTTTTTCAGACCGTCGGAAAAAGGCTACACCACCAGAGTACATTTTCCCCTGTCCATGTACACCTGATGGCCCACCCCCCTTAAAATTGGGTGGGTTGGTGGGTGGAGAGTTTGGCAGACAGGGTACTCCAGCACAGTTGCATCAGAATACCCTGTTTACCAAACTCTTAATCAGGCTTTAGGTTTCTTCAATTTTTCTTACAAGAGAGTCAACAGTGTTCATTGCACCTGGCTGTAACTACCTGTAAGTACACTAACAAATAACTAGCTATGAAAGGGCCCATTTCTTTAATTGTGGTTGAGTATTTGTTCACCGGCTTTGCTCAATTTATAAACCCAGATCTTGACTATCTGCAGGACCTTGTGGTCCAGAGTGTCATATAATGATGTCAGCAAAATGGCCTCTTAGGTTTCTTGTTCTTTACAAGAATTTGAGCTCCCATAAAATGTTAAGGTTTTAACCTCCTGCTAAATCTAATAAACCTTCACACTCCCCAGAACTCTTGCAGAAACTAGGATTATGTCTTTCATGGCTTGTGACTTTTAGTGGGACGATGTGGATAAACCTGGCTCACCTCCAATGGTGCACCTTGGCACACCTGCAGCCAGGACATCATCGAACTGGAGATAAAGAGAAACCAAGACATCAATGCTTTTCTATTTATACAGCTCAGATCAGGAATGATGTCCCTAAATTCATAAGGACCAACTCAACATTGTTTCAGTTTAAGAAAGAGCTGAAAGCGCACCTCTATCAAAAACATCAAATCACTATGAATTAACAGCCCATTTCTGCTTTCAGAACCCAGCTTCCCCTCAAACCACTCCCTGCGTTTGACTTGAGAAGCTTTGTGCTGCCTTTTGGCTAAGTTTGTTTTATACATAAAACACATATAAATATACTTTTATATATAAACCCTTTTCTTTGTATCCCGCACTTTGTGAGCAGAGAAGCAAATGGTACAATTTTGAGGCTTGGTAGAAGCTTACCTGTTCCAAAGAGGACTTTCCTCAGTATTGGCCCAAATAGGGAGGTAAAACCACAACCCAAACTCCTTGCCTAGCACACATGGTGGGCTCAATAGTTTATACGTTAGACTTTAGCCTGCATAGGACATCATGTACTTCTATAAATAAAACACAACATAAATATTATCAGGACTCCAACTGGTACACAAATTAACGAAGATTGAATACACTCAAAGCATATCACAAGAAAAGGGCGTTTTGGGTTAAAGGGTGTCCTGAACTCATTTTCCCTTACTCTGGCTGCTGGGATATTGTCAGTAAGCCTCGTGTTCTGTTTTACTTGTAACAAAATAAAAAAATATTTCATTTGGAGTTGGCAAACTGGGTATGTTCCAAAAAATACCATGTCCGCCAAAATGACAGGCCGTCACAGTCCACCCACTCTATTTAGTGTTAGGCAGACAGTCAAGCTAGCGCTGGATGAGCATCCCATCAGCTCTCCCAAAGGAAACATTACACTGATGCCCTGATAGACTAGGGGCTATTAGTCTAAGTACCTCAGACCATCCTCAATATCTAGGCCTACATTTGATGACATGTCTCTTTTCGGACTGGCGGGTATGGGGCTATTAGTCTAAGTACCTCAGACCATCCTCAATATCTAGGCCTACATTTGATGACATGTCTCTTTTCGGACTGGCGGGTATGGCGTGGTGGTGCTGAGCAGGAAAAAATAAAAATCCCCCCTCCCCCACAAACCCTGGGAGAAAGCTCCCATGGCTTCAGGGCCAGCACTTCTTTTGTTTTTTGTTTTTAGCCACTCAGCAAACTTGTGGTGTCTTCAGAGAAGCTACCATGACAGTTTATCCTCTGAAGGTATAGAGACCACTTCCAAGGAGGTGGTGATTTCTAAATATGATGGGCTGTAGACCTCCAGGACAGCGAAGTATATCCCTCTGCTGCCCTGGTGAAATGGAGTACATCCCAACAAGGTCTAAGTGCCCCCTTTTGTTTTCTTCTTTGTGAGCCTCTTGAATAACAGGCCAAGGGAATATCAATGCAGAGGTGTGAGGGATGGCTGACAAAGAAGCCAAGTACAGACGCATCAGCAGATAAGTTACATAAATGGAAGCAAGTGGGGTAAAGAAAGTGAGAGAGAAACCATAGAAAGAAATGGTAAGGAGGAATAGGACTAACAGAAAATAGGTAAAGAAAGCGGGACAATTCAGGAGCTCAAAGTAAGAATAAAAGGTGAGAAGAAGGAAGGAGAGAGAGAAAGAAGGAAGGAAAAAGAAACAACAAAGGAAAGCAAAGCAAAAAGAAGACCAAAAAAGGAAGAATAAATAAGGTGAGAAAGAAAGAGTAGAGGGAAGTAAAATAAAAACATAAGAAAGAAGGAGAGTAAGAAGGAACAAAAGAAGAAAATACAGAAAAGATGATGGAAAAAAGAGAGAGGCGAAGGAAGAAAAAAGAAGGTAAGGGTGAAAGAAAAATAATGAGAGAAAACATTAGTAGAAGTCTGAAAAGGGAGAAGAGAGTTGAGAAAGGAGAATTGAAAACTAAAGGAAGGAAGGTAAATTGAGAAGGAATAGGTACTAAAGAATGAAAGCAAGTAAGAATGAAAGATAAGAAACGAAAGAAAATGAAGGAAAGAGTGAAAAGAAAATCAAAAAGAATGAAAAAGTGTAGTCAAAAAGTAAAGAGAAAGGAAAAAAAAGAACAAAAGAGAAATATTGACAAAAAGGAAATGAAGAGCAGTAGAAAGTAAAATAAGGCATGGTTTTAGAAAAAAAAAGGAAAGGTAACATGAAGGCATTAAAAGAATGGACTGACACAGGTTCAGAGAAGAGGTAAGAGACGAAAGGTTGACTGATAAAGAATATAGCCATCCAAAGAAAGGAGGAAGACTGAAATAAGGGAGTAAGAAGAAGCATACTGCAAAGCAAGATGATAGAAGCATAGCAGAAAAAGTAGCAAGGGTGGTTAAGGCAAGAGAGAAGGTAAAGAGAGGTAAGAGATAAAGGTAGAGATTCAGACAAAAGAGAAGCTGAGAAAATGGTATAAGGCAAACTGTTAAATAAAAATAATTTTATGAGTGAGAGGTAGAGAAGCGAATGATACATGAGATTCAGGTGACAGTGATTCCAACATTAAACCTTATACGTATAGGGGATGGGAGAGGAAGGTAGCCCTTTACGCGGAAGATGTGCTTATTTTCTCTTCGGATGCGCACACTGCATTACCAGTGGTAATTAATGCTGCTCAAGAATTTGGGGAAGTTTCTGGGTACGAGGTGAATGCCTCAAAAACTGAGTTAATAATCTGGAACGACGACCAATGTGAAATTAGTATACAGCCAGCATCATCTATGCGCTATCTTGGCCTTAACATAATGAAGAATATTAATCAATTAGCTGCATCCAACTTTGCAGCTGTTGCAAAGGTCTGTCGTCAGCTTATGAGATCTTGGGCATAACTTCCGCTATCTCTATCAGGGAGAGTGAACTTGATTAAAATGACCATCCTACCCAAAATTACTTATTTATTTAATACTATCCCTCTTCATTTTGATTCCTCTTTAATAGCGAAATTGAAAGCAGATATTACTTCCTTCATTTGGAATAAGCATCTTCCAAGGATTGCTTGGAGGAAACTTAGGAGGCGTAGGGAGAAGGGTGGATTGGCCGCTCCAGATTTGTAGATATATGCTTGGGCCTTTCAACTGTCCCATGCCCGAATGCTTTTAAAGATCCCTGTAGATTTTGGAGTTGGCTCTTTATTCTCAGCTTTACTTAAAGGGGAAGGCCTTAGCCAGTCAGGTTTTTTGTTTAAATTTGGCAACCCAAAGTTCTTCAAGAAGATCAAATTGAACATTTTGCAGGGCCTTATAAAAACATGGGCTAAATTAATGGCAACTATAAAAACTAGCTATTATGGCAGTAGGACACCCCTTTGGGGTCTTCCTGAGAGTCCTCTTTGGTTGTGTGACAGCTTAGTTGTCCCATTAAAAGAAGCAGGGTTGGAGGTGTGGGGGGACCTATTTATGGAAGGGAATCTACTCCTGTGGGAATGTTTGAGAGAAAGGATTGGTCCCAATTTTTCAAGGTTTAAATATATGCAAATGGTTGGGTGGACTCATTCCTTTCCTGCTTGTCCGTCCCTGGGAAATAGGTTTCCTATTGGGGCTACAGCCAGTTAGTATCCCTACTGGTAGATAATCCACCTGCCGAAAAAGAAATCTCCCAATGGTACAACTTGATTGTGGAAGAAGAGGATGGTGAATTTCAGCTCCCAGATCTACTTTGGGGACCCACCATGTTAGGATGCAACGTGCAGGATTTGTGGAGTACTTCGTGTAAAGTTTTGTGGGATATGGTTAAGCCAGCATGGTTGCGCAGGAATCATCTATTTACGCTCCACAGAGCATATTATTCTCCGATCAGACTTTCAAAGTTTTCTCAAGGAAACCTTGCAGTCTGTGCTAAATGTGGATTGGCTGCTGCATCGGATGCCCACATGTTCTTTGAATGTCCCTGCCTGGCTCCCTTTTGGGATGCTATAAGTAAATCACTCTCTTCATTATTGGGCGTACATATAGTCCTGAACCTCCCTGCAGTCATCTTTGGGATTTTGACCGGGGTTCAGAGACAGGCAAAGAACTTGCTGTTCTACTCCATCCTCCTTGCATGTAGGGAGATCTGTAGGAAATGGAAAGACTCTACATCCCCTTTTTTTTGACTGGCAGTCCTCAATTTTGCAAATTTCCAGATTGGATCTAGCAAGATCCGGTAGTCAAGCTAAGAGAGCATTTTGGCACTTACTAATCTGGGACCACTGAGTTGGTCTGGTTTTTTTTTTATTTCCGCGGTCCGATGATTATACCCCTGTGGTCTCACTCAACCTGCAAAGCCCTGATCCATTTGGAGGCATGGGAATCATTGGTTGTACTTCCACCCTTACGATATTAAATCATGGTTAACCCTCCTTTTGTTATTCTTTGGTGTTTGCCTTTGAGGAAACAATATGTCTGAGGGATTTTGTTAGTTATTCAACGATGCCCTGCCAGTTTTATAACTGTGACGGACTGTTGTAATCCCGACTGTGGCAGCATCTAAAGCTAAGGTGGTAGATGAGGACCAAAAAAGAAAAAAAAAAAAAGATATCATGTTGTTTTTATCTTTTCCCGAATTAATCTTTGGCCTGTGTCCCAAGCACTTATTCCTCTTTTGAATGGGAAATATGTTTTTGGTGAAAGCCTCGATTTAGAGCACTGCAGGCGAGGAGCTGTCAAGAGGCAGTTAAACAATACATTCAGGGCAAGGACAGCAGGCTCACTGCACTCTTTGTGAAATTCATGGACAAGTTTGAAGCGAGTATTGAAAAACAAAGAACTCGAATTGCTCTATTTAAATTCAAACTCTGGACCTTATTCTAGGCACCTTAAATGTGAAGATTTGCACTCCTTTTTAGATGATCATCCGAATATTTTGAAAAAATTATCAGTGATCACATTCTCTTAACTTGTGTATGTAACTGATTTTTTGAATTGTTCTACTAGTTACCTAGAAAAACATGTTTGAACATTTTCTTTCTATTTGAGTGTTTTTTTTATATATATATTTATTTATACCATTGCACAGTTCGCACAATTCATTATATATTCTTCAACCATACATTGTATTCATTTATCGCATTACATCATACACAAAAAGAAAAACAATTAAGAATTCATTAAACAACATATCAGCATCTATTATTTCAATTGCCATATCTTGACCTGTTCAAATCTCACAGATCCAATCCTTCTTTCCATCTTATAATGGGGTCCCATATCCTTAAACCCAATCTCCTCCCTTTCCTACCTTTCCGGGCGTATATATTTTTTTCCAAATTATAGGTAGATAAAAGGTTAGACAGCCAGACTTGCATTCCTGGGGGGTTTTTGTCTAACCAAGCCCTAGCTATACAAAGCCTAAAAACTGCCATTGCGACAAAGATGAACTCCCTCTGAATGACAGTAGTATCTGTGACTATCCCAAGGAGTATTTCTGGGGGTTTTAAAGTAATCTGAATATTAAGAGTGGCATCCAAAAACTTCTCTATATCCTTTATCACTGTCTGTATCTGCGGGCATACAGCAAATAGATGTATTAAATCTGCGTCAAGGGAGCTACATCTTGGGCATGTGATGCCTGTGGTACCCCCCATTTTGCTATTTTTGCAGGGGTAAAGTAGAGCGAGTAAAGTGTTTTATACTGCTGCGATTGAAGCGGTGCTGAACACAGGAGAGTACGCCCTAAGTCCAATGACTCCTTAAACCAACAGGACTCCCCTTCCAGCCTGTCTGCCCACTTTTCACCATGCTTATCTATGTCATCTGGTTTCCCTGCTAACAAATTTGCATAAAAGCATTGTATTGAACAATCACCCCCAATCTTATTTTCTCGAGAATTTCTACTTTAGCAAAGCCTATACTTCCACCCTGCTTATTCCCCAGAAAACTTCTTAGCTGAAAAAATTTGAAAAGGTCCCTCCTGTCTAACCCAAATTTGGTTATTAGATCTGTGAATTGGAACATCCCCTCCATGTTCCTCACATCCCCAAGCTGTACTATCCCCTTCTCCACCCAGCCCGCCATTGTACTGTCTCCAAAGATCTGCCTTGGGAGGGAAATATTTTTATACATCCTCGTATACCAGTTGTATCGGCCCAGCCCAATTTTTTTCATCACTGCATTCCAAATCTTAATTGCAGCTTGGACTGTCTTGAATCTAGTTCTTTTAAAATAAGCAAAATCAATACATTTGAGGAAGGAGTTCTCTACCTCCGGTCCCAACACAATGGAGTATATCCTGGATGAATCATTCGTTGTTCTAACGTCTACACCACCCCCCCTATCAGTCCCCGCATATATTGGAGTGCAGATGCCCAATAGTATAATCTAAAATCAGGCACCCCCATCCCCCCTTTTCTCTGGGCAGAGACATAAAGCGGTACGCCCTACGGGTCTTGCCATGGGCCCAAATAAATCTGTTCAGAATTTTTTCCAAATCATTGAACCATTTTAACTCAAAAAATAATGGTATTGTCCTAAAGAAATACAGAAATTTTGGTAATATTAACATTTTTATAACATTAGTGCAGCCTGCTAATGACAGATGCAGATTGTTCATACGAACTAGATCGGACTTGACTTTTGTCATGAGTGGCACAAGATTATTCTGTACCAACACGTCTAAGTCAGCTGTGATTGCAACCCCCAGATATACAGCAGAATCCATAACTCTTTGATCACTAAACACCATATGTTGATTGCATACTATTTGAGTTTTGGAGCTGTTCAGGCTGTACCCAGATATTTGCCCGAATCTTTGTGCTTCAGTCTCAATTTCCACTATAGCCATACTATGATTAGGAGTCAGGATAGCAATATCGTCAGCGTAGGCGAGTGTCTTTATTTCACATCCATTCAACCTTACTGGAGGAATCCTTACATTGCTTTCAATTTTCCTTATCAAAGGGTCTAGATAGAGGGCGAATAGTAATGGTGATGATGGGCAGCCCTGTCTAGTCCCTCTCCCAATCCTAACTGCTGATGATTTGCCTCTGTTTACTCTAATCCTTGCTGTTGGATTTTTATAGAGTGTCTGCATTGCTGTTACAAAACTATTTCCAAATCCATTCCATTTTAGTGTTTGCCATAGATATTCCCAGGAGACTCTATCAAACGCCTTTTCGGCATCTAAAAATAGTGCCGCGATACAGTCCCCCAGGACATTCGCTGCATCAAACGTTGTGATAACTTGTCTAATGTGTTGTGTTGTGCCTTTTCCAGGAATAAAGCCATGCTGAATGTGACTTACCAATCCCTCTATTACTCCCGCAAGTCTTGTCGCTACAATCTTAGAGTATACCTTCGTGTCCGCATTCAACAATGTAATAGGCCTATATGAGCCTGGGAGTGTCGAATTTTTACCCTTTTTTAAAATAACAATGATGTCTGCTTCCCCCCATGACTCAGGTACTTTATCCCCTTTTTGTGCCTCCACCATGACATTGAACATTTCCATTCCCACTGTTTGATAAAATACCTTATAAAACTCCACCGGAATCTGATCCGGTCCGGCAGCTTTACCTGCCGGAAGCGTGCTTAATGCCATGATAAATTCCTCTAGAATAAAAGGGGAATCCAATGTTTGATAAAATACCTTATAAAACTCCACCGGAATCTGATCCGGTCCGGCAGCTTTACCTGCCGGAAGCGTGCTTAATGCCATGATAAATTCCTCTAGAATAAAAGGGGAATCCAATGAGTGTTTTTTAATATGAACTATATTTTGCTTGTAAGCAACGGATTTTAATAACTAAGCATATTTCAATCTAAACAAAAATACATAGTGTGTCCGTACTAAACATTAACAAATATATGGCTCATTTGGGCATATTGTAGGTTTTAAAATCATGTAGACACTATGGCAGACTGTTTTAGCATACAATGGGTATTGAACATTAGCAGCTTCTTCTGAGAGCGGATTATGGGGCGGGGGTAGCGGAGGGGGGTAATTTAAAAAAATATACTTACCTGGGTGCCACAGGGTGCCTCCACCTCTCCTCCATCATCTTCTGGCACAACAAAAGGAAGTACGCAGCATCCAAGAATATCCTGTCCTGTCACAATGCAGCCTTACAGCAGTGTTATGATTGGCTTGAGCGCCGTAGTTCGGCGCTCAGAGAGGGGCTTTGAGGCTGGGCATGTTCCCCACCAGGCTGTGTAATGCGGCCTGGCGGGGAAGATGCAAAGTGTGCAAGATGGTTTGACCGAGTGAAGAGGGGGTGACCAAGCAGTCTTGTGCACTTAGGGAGTGCACTTAACACTCCTATGCCTGGCCAGCCCCACCCCGTCAGCCCCACCCCGTCAGCCCCACCCAATACCTATATATATACATATTTATATATTTATATATATATATATATATATATATATATATATATATATATATATATATATATATATATATATATATATATTACCTACTGGCGGTCGCCAGTAGGTATATATAGTTAGGATTTTTTCCCTATGGGATTTTTGAAAATTCTATGTCTAATAACTTTGTGGACGGAATTGGCTGAAATTTTCAGCAAAATGGAACATTTTGTTTCTGAGCAGCCCCTGGAAATTTGGGGGGAGTTGGTCCAGGGGGGGCCGAGAAAAAAGGGGGGTCCCAAAACGTGTTTTTAACATTGAGTTTTCCATAGGGCGGTTAGCCTCACTTTTAGCCCGAACGGCTGAATGGATTTGCACGAAACTTGGCAAAATTGTAGGGACTGGTAGCCCGATGTGCCTTTTGTAGGTCTCAATATATGTGCTGCAGTGGATTTTGAGAAATTAACGTTCAAAAAAAGATATATATCTGTAAGCGCGGACCAGGCAGCGCCCCGGTTCGCGTACTTGACGCGTAACGGAACTTCGCGTAGCGAAGCTGATTGGCTCTCCGGTGTCTGTCAACATTCTAAACAGTCCGTAGCGGCCGCCATCTTGTCTCTCGGTAGGATCGAGAGACAAGAGGAGGCCAAAACAAAGGGGGAAATAACTATAAGGGGGCATAGTAGATCCTCGCTGACCCCCTAGGTTTAATGTGGAGGTTTTAAAGGGGCCCCGCGAAGCAAAAAAAAAAATTTTTTTTTTTTGTTTTTTTCGTGGTTAGCGCCCGGTACGCGAACCGGGAAGCGTTCTGGGGAGCGTACCACAATGAAAAATGAATGATAGACTTTTCAAATGCTGTATGTTAATTGATTGTTGGTTTTGTTGATTATTTTTTTTTTTTTTTTTTTTTTTAAGCTTTTTTTATTGTGTTTCATAATTTATTAAACTTTCTAACATTTCATTGTCAGAAATTTCATAATAATCATGGAATATAGATTGTAGTCTCTGAGGTTGTAAAATGTCCTCATTTGCAAGGAGGTTATCTACTGCTTGTACACATTGCAGTAGTTCTTGGTCCCAAGTTTCATCCATAAATTCAATCTCATTTGGATCAATGATTTCTGTGTTGGACTCTGGAAGGACAATTTCAAATGAAATGTTTTGTTCACTTTCCATTTTCCCTGAAATTTGCATAAAAAAAATATATATTAGTAGAGGTAGGGCACTGTTGGGATTAATTTTAGATAGGCAGTTTTTAACAGAGAATTTATCTTTGGGCAGTGTATAGTATCAGAGTGGAAGTAGGAATATAAAAAAGTGTATCTAAATTTATAAGTACTACAGAGGGATAGTATATAACTAACAGAAAAAGTTTGCCATATTAACTTAAAGTGCACAATATACTTCAGTTTTAAAAATAACAACTTACCTTTAAAAAGAAGTTGAAGTTATTAATGAAAATCCTATTGAAATGTACACCAGGAAGTAGTAGTCAAAATGGCTGTGTTTCCTTCTCTTCCTTTATATATATTCGGGTACATAACCAATCAAATGTCAGGTAAAAAAAGTAGAAAATGAAAGTAACATTTTAATTGGTTGTCAATTCCAACATTTCAGATGTGTTTTGTGAAGTAATTTACCTCACGGTATTTAGAGAGGTCTACAGGCTAAATGGCTAAATGGAATTCCAATCAAATTTGTGAAAATGGTAGGGATTGGTATGTAGTATGAGCTAATCTATATTTGGTGAAATTGTCTCAAGTGGCTTTTCTGTGAACTACTTTCCCACCTTTTTTGATGGTGCGCTTCCCAGGGAGCGACCCGGTACGCGAACCGTTGAGCGCCCCGGTTCGCGTACCTTAAGCGTTCCGGGAGTCCACCATTTTGTGTTTCGGTCGAATTAAGATACAAGATGGAGGGCAAATAATGTTCAGAATGGGTAGAAGGGGGCACGGTAGACTTATCTTGACCCCCTAGGTTTTCTGAGGGTGGCTGAGGAGGTTTATATGTGCGAAAAAAAAACATTTTTTTAAAAAATTTCGCGAGGTTAGCTCCCGGTACGCGTACCGGGTAGCGCCCCAGGGAGTGTACTTTGTTGAAAATTAGTGAAAAAAGTTAGAGTAAAATAATAATTGTGAGTGATTAGATGTAGGGTAGCTCTGAGAAGAGCTTTTGGGTTTATGGTACATTTAGGTACTTATAAGTAGGTACCAATGCACATTTTTAAATTCAGAGTGAAAATTCTGTTGCCCTCATCTGAGAAGTGAACTCCATCTCCTCTGTAGATATCTTGCATGTAGTAACGCAAGTTATTGTTGTACAGGGAGCCCATTCCATGGTCTCTCATGTAAGCTGAAACAGATTTGTTTACATGCTTCCTCGACTTCTCAATTTGTGGACAAAATTGGTTTGACCACCTCCATTTCTGTCTTTGGCATATATTTGAATATACCAAGGCAGTCTGAGGAAAAAGTGCCATTAATTGCTCAAAGGTGTCCTTTAAAAGCATTTCCAGACCTACACCAGTCAAAGTGCCCAAGTCATTACCTCCACAGTGCACAATTAACAGGTCAGGTTTTGGCAAATGCATAAAGGTTTTCACCAATGGTATCAATTGGTGACATTTTAATCCTCTGTGGCCAAACCACTTAATTTCCACATCTTGTAAATTGAGGTTAGGTAAATTCCTGCTTTCAACGTACCTTTGAGCCCAGTGAATATAACTATGACCAACAATCCAGACAGAAAACATGGTGAGAGAAGGTTCTCCTGCAGTCAGATGAAGTGTGGCAATGAAATGGCAGTTGAAAAAATGAGAGTTTGAAATGAAAAAAACTGTGGAGTTTCTGTGTTCATGAAGCAGTAACAGTGATTGGTGGATTTTGATTGATGAAAACAGAAAGTTAGGGTGTACAGATGTGTTGTTTGAAAGATGTATTTTGAGTGGTCAATAAAAAATCATTAAATGAAAGAAAGCACTGGATATGCAGGTGCACTGAGAGTTCAGAGTTCAATTGCAACATTGTTGTGTGAACTTGCAAACACCAGAGTTTCTCCAAGAGGTGGTTGCTATGGAAAATAGGCAGAAAGGGCAGAGGGGGAAGGGTTTTCATTTGAAAAAAAGTGAGGGAAGAGTTTTGATTGGGTGACATGAGAAATATGTGTTAAGAATTACTGCATTTCTGTGCTTTTGATAGCTGCAGACTCTGGAGTGCATACCTTTTGCTCTGCTGAAGACAAATTGGCGTGTTTCTTAGACTGTTTTCAAACTGAAAGTATTTGCTAAGGTGAGAAAATATTTCTTTACTTTAGATAGAGAATAGTGTGCTTTAAGGAGAAAATTATGATTTATGTGGCGCAAATTGCTTGTAAATATGCTCTCACATGTGCATGGAAAATTTTGATTTTGAATGTTTGTGTTACATAGCCATTTAAAAGTGACGCAACCATGCTGGAAAGCCAATCAAAAAATGATTTCATGTGTTTTAATGACATTTTAAGTCATTTTCTGATGTGCAGTGTTTAGAAATTATGATTTGAAAATCGTTTTTGTGGAAAAGGAATTGTTTTTAAATTCATGACAAGGATATAATGGTGTATGGTTCTTTATAAGGCAATTGACTGTCCCTGATGTTATTTTTCTCATTTTAGTGTAAGACCTTTCTCTGTGGCGCAAATTGCTTGTAAATATGCTCTCACATGTGCATGGAAAATTTAGATTTTGAATGTTTGTGTTAAATAGCCATGTTAAAAGTGACTAAACCATGCTGGGAAGGCAATCAAAAAACGCTTTCATGTGTTTTAATGACATTTTAAGTCATTTTCTCATGTGCAGTGTTTTGAAATTATGATTTGAAAATCGTTTTTGGGAAAAAGGAATTGTTTTTAAATTCATGAGAAGGACATAATGGTGTATGGTTCTTTATAAGGCAATTGACTGTCCCTGATGTTATTTTTCCCATTTTAATGTAAGACCTTTCTTTGTGGCGCAAATTGCTTGTAAATATGCTCCCACCTGTGCATGGAAAATTTTGATTTTGAATGTTTGTGTTACATAGCCATGTTAAAAGTGACCCTACCATGCAGGAAAGCCAATCAAAAAACGCTTTTATGTGTCTTAAGGACAATTTAAGTAATTTTCCCATGTGTAGTGTTTTGAAGTTATGATTTGAAAATCGTTGTTGAGGTAAAGGAATGTTGTTAAAATTTATGTGCGCCATATGCCCCCAAATTTCTTTTTCAGGGTTGCAGCAGGGTGTTCTTGAGACACCCCTGCACCTTTGGAATAAATTCCTAATTTGTGATGAGCAAATTGTTAATCGCAAATTGCACCTTCATTTATATGAGCCTCCTAGCCCATGGAAATGAATGGGTAATTTGCAATTAGCAATTTTCTCAAAGCAAATTTGGAATGGTAAAGAATCGCTATTTATTCCTTAAAATTCGCTTTTTTGGAAATGCAAAATAGTTATATGATACATATGGCGGTTGATGTCTAACAAGATAAGAAGCTTACGGATACATTTATGATGACTGGTGCAATGAAGTAGAAATCACTTACTTCATTGGTAGGCCTTTACAATAAATTATCTCCTCTGTATTCTTCATCAAGCGTAACTTTAATCTGCAATCCTGAGTAGGCCTCACCTTAAACAAACCTCTGGATAGGCCACATCTTATTGTCATCCTGAATTAATCATTTAAAATGCTAGGGACAGATTTATGATAGGTGTATACCTCTTTTGTGCCACTTAGAAAACATTGTCCATGGGGAAATGACTTAAAATGTCCTTAAGACACATGAATGTGTTATTTTAAAACGTTTGCAATTTTTTTGGGTCACTTTCAACATGGCTATGTGTCTGAAACAGTCAAAATCTAAATTTGCAATGCACAGGTGGGAGCATATTTACAAGGAATGTGCTTCATGGGGAAAGGTCTTATAATGTAATATGGGAAAAATGACATTAGAGATACTGAAATGCCTTATAGAGAAGCATACACCATTATGTCCTTGTCATAAATTTGCAAACCATTACTTTTCCCCAAAAACGATTTTCAAATTATATTTTGAAAACACTGCACATGTGGAAATTACTTAAAATGTCAATAATTCAAAATTTGTGATTCCTTAAATGCAATGTATCAAAAAAAAAATATGTAAAAAATGATATTAAGGATTTGGAAACTACCACCAACTTCTAGTTTGTGGTAATTTGCGAATTCTTTTCAAAAAGCATTTTTTTCAAAAAAAAAAAAGGTCCCATATGACGCCCATACATGCCATTAGGGCATGTAGGTGTGCCATGTGCTCCCAAATTTCTTTTTCAGGGGTGCAGCAGGGTGTTCTTGAGATACCCCTGCACGCTTGAAAAAAATCCTATTTTGTGATGAGCTAATTGCTAATCACAAATTGCAACATTAATTCCTATGAGCCTCCTAGCCCATGGAAATGAATGGGTAATTTGCAATTAGCAATTTGCTCATTGCAAATTAGGAATAGTAAAGAATTGCTATTTATTCCTTAAAATTTGCTATTTAGGAAATGCAAAATAGTTTGATGGTACATATGGTGGTTCATCTGTAACAAGATAAGAAGCTTAGGGATACATTTATGATGACTGGCGCAATAAAGTGCACATTACTTACTTCATTGGTAGTCCTTTATATGTATTATCTCCTCTGTATTCTTCATCAAGCGTAACTTTAATCTGCAATCCTGAGTAGGCCTCACCTTAAACAAACCTCTGGATAGGACACACTTTATTGTCATCCTGGATTAATCATTTAAAATGCTAGGGATAGATTTATGATAGGTGTATGCCTTTTTTCTGCCACTGTGCGTCACTTTTATGATGCAGCGGTGGTGCATAATATTTGCTATGAGGTGACAACATTAAAAATTGAAGCATTTAGGCAGATATGTCATAGTGTAAAAAAAAAACGTACCACATAAAACCCAATCAGCAGTAATGCAAAAGATGCACCATGTCGCAAGACAGGCCTCACTTGGGGCCATATGTATCAAGCTAATTAGCATTTGCAAAGATCAAAATTCTATGAATTTCGGCCTTTGCGAATGTTAATTAGACAAATGGTATGTATCAAACAACTTTGAAGCAAAATAAGGAGTAGCAAAATTTGCTATTCCTTATTTTGCGATTGCACTGAAGCATTTGTAAATTTTGTGACTACTTAAATGCAATGTATCAAACAAAAACTATGTAAAAAATGACATTAAGGATTTGGAAACTATTGTGGTAAATTAGTGGTAATTTGTGAATTCTTTTCAAAAAGCTTTTTTTCAAAAAAAGAAAAGGTGCCATATGACGCCAACACATGCCCTTAAGGCATGTATGTGTGCCATATGCCCCTAAATTTGTTTTTCAGGGGTGCAGCAGGTGTTCTTGAGACACCCCTGCACCCTTGGAAAAATTCCTACTTTGTGATGAGCAAATTGCTAATCGCAAATTAAACCTTCATTCATATTAGCCTCCTAGGCCATGGAAATGAATGGGTAACTTGCAATTAGCAATTTGCTCATCGCAAATTAGGAATGGTAAAGAATCGCTATTTATTCCTTAAAATTCGCTATTTAGAAAATGTAAAATATTTTGATGATACATATGGCAGTTCATCTGTAACAAGATAAGAAGCTTAGGGATAGATTTATGATGAGTGGCGCATCACCAGGGATGTGACAGTCATCCTGCGCCACTGTTCCGCCACCCATGTTGTGCTGCATTTACAATGCGGCGCAGCATGGGGCAAAAACGGCACAGATGCGTGACGCATCTGTGCCGTAAAGGTGGCGCATTGCTGGAGTTGTATCGTAAGTGCGATGCAGCTCCAGCAAGGCTCAGGGGTGCCCCATCTCTACAATGCTGCGTCAAGACCTATGCCAGCTTCAAGCAGGCGCAGGGTTTTGAAGCAGCTTTCTCCTATCTGATTGTAAGTAGTGTGTTATGTTTTTGATCACTATTACTGATTTACTGTTTGATAATAATGTTTATTAACATTTTTTATTATATTTTTCCTCAGATTCAACTGCAGATCATTTCAAGATTTCAATATGCCTACAATACTAAGACAGATAAAGGCTGCAAAACGTCAAAGACAGCAGGAGAAAAAAAAAACGCAGCAGTCCTCTAACAAAAAGATTTCTCAAGCCACGAAGAAAGCACCGGGTAAGAGCTCTAAATATTTCATAAGAAATATTTGTAATAAAAAAAATATTACTACAGAAAATGTTTCAATCCATAACACGAGAAGTAAATCAAATGGAAAGAAAAGGACAAATGAAAATGTTACTGCTAGAGCAAGAGATAAATCTGTGCATGATAGTAGAAGGAAACAACAGTTTAGGGACATTCGTAAACGAATGTTCTGTAACAGGATAATTGGCAATTTGTTAAAAAATATTAAGAAAGGTCAACAGAAACTAGTTTTTTATAAGAGAAAAAAAAAAGTTGAGAAAGTTATTGATCAGGCATTTGAAATTAAACGTAAGTTATTTATTTTGATAATCAATAGAATTAGGAAGCTAAACAAGGCAATTTTTGATTTCAAAAGAAATAGTAGATGGAAGAGAATAGTTAATCGTAGTAATTTTTGTGAAGTTTTTTCTGGAGAATGGATACATAGTTCAAGCTGTGAGGCATTTTTTAATGAAGAGAGTTATTTCCAGGATAATGATTTGGTGCATGCAGTTGACATCAGTGGTCGTGCTTATGAAGTGAAAGATGGTTGTCCAGTTGAAAAAGAAAAACTTGTGACAACAGAGGCAGAAGAGTTGTTAGGTAATGAGGTTTTAGGAAGACGTGCTAAGGGTCCTGTGTACACCTGGAAGTGTAGTAGTATTTGCAGTGTGCGACAGGATTCCATCAATTTGCTTTGTGATTTTGTACGGTCATTTAACAAAAAAAGTTTGAAGCAGAAAATGAGGTTGTTGCAAGAATTAGATCCTTGCAGAGTAAGAGAAGTGACAGGTTTGCATGGTCATTCACTGGCTTGTCTTTCCAGGAGAGTATGCCAGAGTGTTTTTCATCATTTCAGGATGCTAGCAGTGCATCATAACAAAGTGAGGAAGTTAGTTAGACTGTTGTATTATGCTAAGAGTCCAGCAATTATGCTGAAACAATTATGCGCTGCTCTTTTGCATGGTTCTGAAATAGATGTGAAGAATATATGTGAAGAAATTGAGTTTTGTTACTTTGGAAGTAAAGAGGAGAATGTTGAAATTGAGCAAGAAGTAGAGGGTCATTTGGAAGATAGTGTACATGTTTCCAGTACAGATAATTTCCAGAGGGAAATTGCGACGTTTGACATGAAATCAAGTGAGAGGCCTAATTTCACTTGTGTGTGTTGTAGACGCACTTATTATAAGAATCAGACTAAGTTAGTGGATTTATATGCAAAAAGTGAAAGGGAAAATAATAGTGAATGGAAGGATTTTGCAACATACTTGATGGTAGAAAATTGTTTTGATTTGGGATTGGATCAACGTGTGTGTACTTATTGTTGTAACAAATTAAAACAAAACCAGATGCCTGCTAGAGCAGTTCATAATAATCTGGAATTGGTTGAGATTCCTTCTGAATTGAAGGACTTAAATACTTATGAATCTATTTTGATTCAAAGTATCCATCCCTTTCAGGCTATTGTAAGAATGGAGCCAAAGACAGGGAAATTGCCTCCATCAGATTTACAGAGAGGATTAAAGGGAAGAGTTGTTTATTTGCCTCTAGATTTCAAGAAAAACATTAACACAATTGGAGTAGAAAAAGTGGAAGAGGAACCTCTGGTTATCTTAGTTAATGGGGTTCCGACAAAGAATAAGAAAATATGGCAAGATTTAGTAGATGTTAGGAAAGTTAAAAAGGCAACATTGTATTTGAAAAAAAATAATAAATACTATAAGAATGTATATGTTGCAGAAGAGGAAGTAATTGAGGAAGAGGATAGCGATTTGTGTGCTGGTCAAATTGAGAAAGTAGAACCCTCTACTAGTGAGGAAATATATGAACATTATAGTGTTCATCCTTTGCATTCGAAGGAAGTCATGGGGAATGCTATTGAGTTGTTTCAAATGAAACAAGCCAAAGGGAGTCCCATTAGTGTTTGGGAGGAAAGTTTGGAAGCTCGGTGTTTCCCACAGCTTTTTCCAACAGGTCAGGGAGGAAGATATGATGAGCGACCTCATCAAATTCCTGCTTCTGAATACCGGACTTTGCGATTGTATGCAGGAGATGCTAGGTTTCGACAATGCATTCCTTATTTGTTTCATCTCCTGTTTGAAAGCGATCTGTCTGGACTGTCATATGCAGTGAACCACATCTTGAAAAGTGGTATACACATGCAAAACATCTCGGCAAGTGATTTTATGGATAAAGTGAATGTCCAAGATAGTATTTTGGATTCTCACCTGATTAATCTCATGGCGTGTCAGCGTGGTACTAATGAGTACTGGTACCGTCGTCATGGTGATTTAAAATGTATGCTGAGGAACTTAGGTACTCCCACATGGTTCCTCACTCTGAGTTGTGCCGAGTATGGCTGGGAAGACTTACTTCAATTTCTACGAGAGGCAAATGCTAACGTAGAAAACATCGAATTCAAGACACCCGGAGAACTGTGCTCTTTGGATCCAGTCAATGTATGTAGGTACTTCAATCATAGATTTGAAGCTATGATGTCTTTCATCATGAACAAGAAGAATCCACCTCTTGGAGAGGTGTTGGATTTCTTCTGGAGAAAGGAGTACCAAGCAAGAGGTGCTCCTCATATACATATGTTGCTGTGGATCAAGGATGCACCTAAATTTGGAACGGATCCAGAAGACTCAGTGATGAGTTTCATCCAACAGTATTCTACGTGTGCTGTTCCAAACGCAAAGGAGAAGAAAAGCCTAAGAGAAAAAGTTCTGCGTTTCCAAAGCCATCGATGTGGAAAGTACTGCCGTCGTAAATTCCGAAACAAAGACAAGTTCTACACCAAATGTCGTTTCGGCTTTCCACGACCGGTGATTTCTAAAGGAAGAGTAAACAGTTTGATGTCTTCGCTGCGACATAATGTGATGAAGAAATCACCTAAAAACACTTACAATTTGAAGAGGAACGAAGAGTCCAAGTACATCAACGACTACAACCCGGTGATTTTGTCCATGTGGAATGCTAACATGGATATACAGTTTGTGGCTGATAACTGTATGGCTGTGGCTCGGTATGTGACGTCTTACATCACCAAAAAAGAGAAGACAGAATTGAAGGATATGTGGGAGGACATTTCCCATGAAAAGAGCCTCAGCAAGAAGTTGTACAGTTTCAGTCTGAAGATGTTGTCGCATCGAGAAATCGGAGCGTACGAATGTTCTGACCGGTTGTCTTCAGCAAGTCTCTATGCCAAGTCCAGGAGTATCGTTTGGGCGAGTCTTGGTCTTGCTGCAACGCGTAATCGAGTTCTCAAACCTGTGCGGGAAATTGAGTATTTGGCGGAAAAGGAGCCAAACAGTACCGACATTTTGAAGACAAACATGTTGGATACATATTATCCAAATCGAAGCAGTCACCTAGAGAATGTTTGTCTGTATGAGGTTCTGCAAAATTACATGTTCAAGAGGAACATCAAAGAAGATACTGAGAAAGGAGTGTATGCTGTAATAGGAAGTGAGGGATGTCTGGTCAAGCAAAGAAAATGCCACTTGATAAACCATCGAAAATTGAGTGGCGAATCTCCTGAAAAAAAGGAGTTTTTCTATTTAGCACTTTTGCAACTTTTCAAGCCTTGGCGTGCAGAAGAGGAACTGCTTGGAGATTTCCTCTGTTACGAAGACTCTTTCAATGCCGCCAAGGAGACCATAGAATGTCCTGCTTTTCCCAAATATGTAGAAATGTTGAATGCGGAAATTGAGCAGGAAGCAACGATTGCAGCTGAGATTGCCAGAGACAGTTCTCAGGACAGTCAGAGTTCTGCTTCATTGAGTCAGGATCCACTAGGAGGACCTCTTATTGAAAATGAAGCTGCCACTGCTATGAATGAAGTGGAAAGAGCCATGGCACATGCTCAAGAGGATGCGGTTAACTTAGAAGAGTTGGAAAGGCAACTCAACGTTGAGCAGAGGAAAATATATGACGAAGTTACCATGCAAATTGATCATGGATTAAGTCATGATAAGAAAGAGTGCTCATGTACGTCGTTGAAGCCTGTCCGACTGTACGTGAGTGGAGAAGCGGGAACTGGAAAAAGTTTCCTCATTAAAGCAATTTCATGCTATTTGCAGGAAAGGACAGAGTCATCGCTGTCTTGTGTTGTCACTGCTCCAACTGGACTGGCAGCACATAATATTAAAGGGATTACTTTACATCATTTACTGATGCTGCCAGTGGAGCATGACAACAAATTAGAATATCACAAGCTATCTGGAGATGCTTGTTTTGAAGTTTCAAGAATCTTGAGGAAAATGAAACTTCTTATCATTGACGAAGTAAGCATGGTTTCCAATGTCATGCTTGCCTTTGTGCATTTGAGGATGCAAGAAGTTCTCAAAACAGAGTATGATGTGTTATTTGGTGGCAAACACATCATTGTTTTCGGAGATCTTCTGCAGCTGACACCAGTGAAAGGGCAACCTGTGTTCAAAATGCTCACGCATGAAGATACCAGGAAGTGCCTAGGCAGCATTGGCAACGTCAATATATGGTTAAACTTCAATTATGCTGAACTGCATGAAAATATGCGTCAGGCGAAGGATGAAGTTTACAAGACTATTCTACAAGATGTTAGAATTGGAAAAGTGACCGAGCATGGGAAAGAAGCTTTACATGCACGATTACTGTCAAATTTGTATCCAGAACAAGATGTTGTGCCTGAGAATATTTTTCAGAAAATTACTGATAAGAAATCTGGAATATGTTTGATGCCAACTCTTGCAGAATGTGCCAAATTCAACAACAAAATGTTGAATTTAGAAAAGCAAGAGATTGTGAAACTGGAAGCTATTGACAGAGTAGAGCATATGGGATCAACAATTATTTTGTCTGAGAATCTGAAAACAAAATTGGATTCATTAGAGAAGACTATATCTAAAACTGCAGGTTTTGAAAAGACTCTGAATGTGTGCTTGAACTGCCGTATAATTTTAAGAAGGAATTTACATGTTGAAAGAGGTCTGGTAAATGGGTCAATGGGTAATGTTGTTGATTTTGTAAAATACAGAAATAGAGATGGAATTGAATTTTTAAAAATTAAATTTGATGGCATTGAGGAAGTACAGCTAATTGGTCGTTGCTCTGCTAGATTTTTGCTTGTGAAAGACTTATATGTTCGCCGTAAGCAGTTTCCTGTTTGCTTGGCATATGCGGTGACAATCCATAAATCGCAAGGTTTAAGTGTAGACTGTGCATTGGTGAATATTGGCAGTTCTGTGTTCAAGGAGGGTATGGCATACGTGGCATTGTCACGAGTTAGAACTTTATCGGGATTGTACTTGATTGAGTGTGATGTCACAAACATTTGTGCGGATCTAGATTGTGTTAAGGAATACAATAGGTTAAGAAGAGAGTATGCGCCACATTTGCCTCAGTATCCTTTGTTTGAGAAACGTGTGGTAGGCCGGAAAAGAAGAAATGTGACCAATACTGGGGAGGTTGTAGCAAAAAGACGAAAAGTCGATGAACCTAAAATTACAAGCAGAAACAAAGAGGATTCTGTTGAAGATGTTGTTGGTTTTCAGTTTGAAAACAGTTCTGGTGTCAACTGCTATGCTAATGTAGTAATTAATGTTTTGTTTTCTCTAAAAAATGTAAAAGAAGAGATTGTGGTCAATTCTGATCAAAGATTTTGCAGTTTGTTAAATTCTGTGTTAGAGAAATGTACCACTGATAGAAGAAACATAGAAAGTGTGTCTGAAATTAGAAATCTGTTAGATAGATGTTCAGGCCAAACACAATTCTCTCAAAATATTCAGCAAGATTGTCAGGAGTTTTTAATGTATATGCTTGATGTATTACATGCTGAAGGTGTAGATGTAGATCAGCTGTTTGGGCTTTCTTATCAATGGCAGCATGACTGCGAGAACTGTATGGTATCAAGTACTACTAGTGTAGACTCAGAAAGATTTATATATTTAACTTTGCCAGACAGTAAATCAGTCTCCTTTAATAAGCTAGTAAAAGCTGCTAATCACAACATGGAGTGTAGCCAATGTAAATCTGAAATGATGTCCACATTATTTATACGAACATATGGCCAGTACGTCATTTTAATGTTCCAACGATGTAGGCCTGATGGAACAAAATTGACAACTTTAATAAAAAATTTTGTAGCTTCGCAGTTGTCAATATCAGGAAGGACTTTTGTAACTACAGCAATTATATATCATGACGGCCCTTCAATATCATCAGGACATTACACAGCTTATTAGTCTAGAAATGGCTGGTCATTCTGCAATGATTCTGTTTTAATTTTCAAAAAAAAATTGCCGTATGACCTTAAAAACTCTTACCTGGTGTTTTTAAAACCAAAATTTTAGGGAAATAATCTCAGGATGTGCTCTGTGGAATTTCAAGAAGTTCTAATGGCTCCTACACAATTTGGCCTTGAGGATAAGTGTAGTTCAGAGACATAACTTCTAATCATAGGATTGGACATCATGGAGATATATGTGCACTTTGAATGAGTTCAGAAAAACTGTTTCTTTTCATAAGCTAATTGAAGCAGCCAATCAAAACATGGAGTAGAGGGAATGTAAGTCTGCAATGCTGTCTACTGTTTTACATTGCTTTGTGATTAAAAGTGATGTAGAGAATTAAATAATTGTACTACTCATAGAGGTAGTGTAAGTCTGCTTCATATTAAGCAGTATCAGTGTCATAGGAAATGTAGAACATGACTGAGCAAGAAGGGGAAGATATTACTATTCCAGGATTGTGAAAATGATCTTCAACATTTTAATTGTGAAAGTTGCGGAAATGCCAAATGATGGGATTGGCTTACAAGAAATCCAAGAGTTATAAATATCTCTGACTAGATTTGGCCTTGTGGAAAATAGTGGTACAGAGCAAGAAGTCATTTATTGCATGTAACGTGTTTTTAAAAACGATGGAGGTTTTCTTTCAGAAAGTGGCGGGCTGAAAGTAATAACAGCACAAAAGAGTGTAAGCTGTTCATAGGACATCCTTGGACGTCATGGAAAGTAAGTTAACTTTAAGGAGTTCTGAATTTTAATTTCTGATGTTGTATGGGTTTTTTAAACACAATCATTTTGATTGTGTTTTTTTTTCCCCGCTGTTACATGATGAATACCTTCAAGTCACTGTTTTTAGTGAATTTTGATACATTCTGAGAACAGCAAAAATAAACCATTTAACATGTATAATTAATTCTGTACTGTTTGCATTTATGATGTATATGTAGAACTGTGTAGGAGGCATGGAGAAGGTGAGTTTTCTGTAAGTGTTAAATTTATTGCATGCAGTGCTGCACTTCTACGTATTCTTTCATATGCTGGACTACATCTGCACAATGAGATACCTAAGCAAAGGAAACACAAGTGATGTGATTGTGAAATGAGCAAAATAAATTGCACATATTTCAATTACATCACCTGTGTTTCCTATCATTACGAATCACATTGTGCAGATCAAGTTTAGGTCTGTCCAGGGAAACATAGGAGGTTTCTACTTTGTTGAAGAGTGCAGTGGACATGACTCACTTCATTGGTAGACTTTCACAGATATTATCTCCTCTGTACACTTCAACAAGTGTAAATCTCATCTTGAACTCTGAGTAGGCCTCACCTCAAACAAATCTCTGGATAGGAGACATGTTATTGGCATCCTGAAGCGACACTTTTCTGAAACAAGAGCAATGCAAAAGATGCACCATGTTTTAAGATAGGCCTCACTTCATCTGCATCAAGATACTGTTAGTTTAAAATGTATATCTTTAGGATTGTGTAGAGGACCTGGAGAAGCAGAAGCTTCTGTCAGTGTCAAAGTTGTTGAAAAACTATTTGTCCTTCAATATTTTCCCTTGTCTTTTGTAATTTTTAAATACATGTTTTAATATTTTTCAAATGTTGGTTCTCTCTTTCACAGATTGAAAGTATAAAAATAAAATGTGATTAATTTAACGGCAATTACAAGGTAAATAGTTGTACTCTTTTCGTTACATTTCTATCACATTCACCTACTATTAGATCCACTGCTTCACTTCTTTAATCCTCAGTTTCCTGCCTTTGCTACTTTCCTCATTCCTTTCTCTATTACCTACTTACTCAACTCCTTCCACTCTTTTTCTCAGTCCCTCTGTTCTCATAGTTCCTCAGTCTTGTTCACTCACTCCATCTCTATTACTCTTAGTGTCTGTGAATTACTTTCCCAACTTTTTTTTTTGGACCGCTTCCCGGGAAGTTGCCCGGTTCGCAAACCAGCAGCGTTATGGGAGTCCACCATTTTGTGTTTCGGTCGAATCAAGATACAAGATGGAGGGCAAATAATGTTCAGAATGGGTAGAAGGGGGCACGGTAGATGTATCTTGACCCCCTTGGTTTTCTGAGGGTGGCTGAGGAGGACCATAGTTCTTCACTCTTGTTCACTCTCTCTGTTTCTATTAATGTCACTGTTTATGACTGATCAAAAAAAATTTTTTAAAAAAAGAACAGTAACTATAAGGGAAGGAAACAGACAGTTATGTCAAAAGAAAGACAGCTATAGGGAGTAAACTAAGGATACTGTTACCTACAATCCACTGCTGTTGATGTTACTGACCATGTCATGAATGATGTAATATGTGACATCATAAGCAGTGGATTGTAGGTAACAGTATCTCTTGTTTACTCCCTAACGCTGTCTTTCTTTTCACATAACTGTCTGTTTGCTTACCTTATACTTACTGTTCTTTTTTTTTAAAAATATTTTTTTGGGTTAGCTGCCGGTACGCGTACCGGGTAGCGCCCCGGGGAGCGAACTAAGAGAAATAGAGGTTGGCAGAGTTCCAAATATTCTACCAATTTTTTTATAATGGGGAGGTAGTTCTGAAAAGAACTTTTTTTTTTATGTTTTTGTTGTTTTATATTTTTTTTTGTATTTTTTGAACATTTTTTTACTTTTTTTGTATTTTCTGAACGTTTTTAAAATTTTTTTGGTTTTTTTGGGGGGGGGGAAACAAAAACGATCCATTATAAAGGGCTCAACAGGAGCAAAAAAAAAAAAAAGAATTAATTTTTTGGGGCGTTTCGTACAAACATTAACATGATTTTGAATTGCTCGCAAAATCAAAGTGATGCTACTTTCTCTGTAGCAGATGAAATCGCCACATTCCACGCACACTTGCTTTACGTGCCCAAACAACATTTGGATGTTTGCAATCATCTCCCTCGCCTCTGGTCCCGACACCTCTGGAACCACCGATCTTCTTGCCATTGGGAGGGGATTTTGTTGTTCGTCACGTAGCTGGGCAGCACTATAATTATTTGGGTGCCACCTACTCATATGCCGATGCATAGTATGATTGCCATAACTGTATTTTTTATCAGTGCCCCTTGACAATCTATCACCGCATATACGGCAAAACACGTAGCGTGCATTCACTTTTTTTTGCCCCTCAGGAATTCTGTAGAATTGCCAGATGTAATTCTCCTTTCGATTGTACCTCCTGGGCTCCTCTGGCAAAAACCTTGGCTCTTCCTCCTCTTCCTCCTCTTCCTGTTCTTCCTCTTCTTGCAAAATTACTTCTGCAGGTGGTCCTCTCTTTCTTGGATTTGGTGGAGGTGGTGGGTTAGCACCAGCTGAAGCTACTAATGAAGCCATCTCAAAGTCTCAATAAAGGGTCTTTCTCTCACCAAGATGAAAGTCAGAGTGAGGAAAGAAGGAGGGGTTTTCATCATTTGGGAAAAACAAAAGTTCTAAACCAATGAAAAGTGTTCATTTTAGATCACATGACCTAGTATTACATCATTAGGAAACCAAAAGTGAAATGAACCAATGAAAAGTGTTATTACCGAGTCACATGACCTGCTGTGTTTACGTTACGCGGTCGGCGCCGCGCCGCGGATCGCTTCCGGTTCGCGTACCGCTGCGCTTCCGGGTACGCGAACGTAGCACGTCATATGACGTATTACGCGAGAACGCGAAACGTCATGCTGACGCGACGCGTCACGATGTTGTTTGGTAACGCGAGAGGTGCGCAAAAGGAACGTTTACCGGTTCGCGTACCGGGTCGCGCCTCCGGATTGAGCTAACGGGAAGCTAACCGGTACGCGTACTGGGAGCGAAACAAAAAAAAAAATTAAAAAAAATTTGTATTAAAAACATGTAAAAAATATTTTTCTTTTTAAAGAATAATACATTGTAAAGGTTTTGATATTAGCTATTAAAAAACCAATGAAATTCACTGAAAAAACCATAGGTTATAGACCATATATAGTTAGGAATTAGCATTTACAAAACCTTAAAAATTCAATGAAAAAACCATAGGTTATAGACCATATATAGTTAGGGAATAGCATTTAAAAAACCTTATTTTACTCACACAAAACCATTGAAATTCCATATATAGTTAGTTGTACTAACTATATATCACGCACCCGCAATCCACTGCTGATGATGTCACATATTACATCATTCATGACATGGTCAGTGACATCACTGATGACATCACTGATGACATCTCAAATGACATCACTGATGACATCACTGATGACATCTCAAATGACATCACTGATGACATCACTGATGACATCTCAAATGACATTACTGATGACATCACTGATAAAATCATTCATGTGATAATACGATGAACCTCTTCAGACTCTAATATAACCTTAGATACACTCAGTGTAAACACAGACTCACAGATTGTCACTCATCCATGAAGTTACACACACACCTAGACAGTCATGCAAACAATTAATCACACCTCCATTTCCTTAACTATACAGTTAAACACACCTTACTTATTCAAACATATACTAAAACATATTTACTCACTTATACAATCCTGGATACAAGTTCACAATGATCCATACAGCCACTCACACATTCACTGGCTCTTATGCACAGTTATTTATATATGTCAACTCTCACATGTACTGTATTTTACATATGTACTTAATTTGACATGTAGCACTGAGATATCTATTCACTCACCAATACAGTCATGCACACAGTCAACCGCCCATACAGCTGTTTCCAACATGCACTTTTGAACCCATACATCTATGCACAGAGTCATACACTTCCCAGCCACCCACACACACACTCAGTCTCCCATACAAATGCTTGGGCAACCAATCAATAACCCATATAGTTACTCATATAGCTACTGATCAACACATGCAGCAGTTTACAGAACAACAGACATAATGATGCACAAATTAAGACAGTTTAGTCACTAACCCATGCACTCAGTGAGACACATTTAATCACTCACTCATACATTCAGTCATGCACCTACTAAATCCATCGTCCAGACACTTATACATCGACTCATTCATAAATATGTAAGACATATTTTAACTTTACAGAAAAATACAGTCACTGGATGTTGTCATCAGTGATGTCATCAGTGATGTCATTTGAGATGTCATCAGTGATGTCATCAGTGATGTCATTTGAGATGTCATCAGTGATGTCATCAGTGATGTCACTGACCATGTCATGAATGATGTAATATGTGACATCATCAGCAGTGGATTGCGGGTGCGTGATATATAGTTAGTACAACTAACTATATATGGAATTTCAATGGTTTTGTGTGAGTAAAATAAGGTTTTTTAAATGCTATTCCCTAACTATATATGGTCTATAACCTATGGTTTTTTCAGTGAATATATATATATATATATATATTCTCGCTCTCTGTCCCACTTGGTAATCAGGGCACTCGCGGGTGGGTGCGGTATGCGGTAATGGGCCACCGCAATAACACAGCGCTCAGCTTCAGATTCGTAATTCTCCAAAGAACCGCACTCGTGGAGTCAAAGTTTTCCGTGCTCACACCATCAAATTTTAATCACACAGATTAACAGACGCGTTTCAGCGTAAAGCCTTCGTCAGTGTCAATTACATTGCGAGGTTTAGCATGGGTATTAAAGCAAAACATTCATAGACATGGTTGACGGACTGTGTGTTTTTAGGTCGCGCCATCTTGCAGTGTGTTTAATACATTTAATGCATTGTAATACGCTGCGTGATCTATGTTACCTCAAGTATTCCTTGAATTCATATAATATTGCCGTGTATCGGCCTGGCTCCCCATGATAATCGTGGGGAGATAAGAAAAGGGGGGATGTGAAGCCTCACAATCCCCAATATCAAGGTTCATACTTGTCCATCGTGCCATGTATTGGCAAGGATACAATTGTATGCAGCAGCTAATTACCACCAAGTGCGAAACATACCTCCACCTGTGCAAAGTTATAAATTCAAAATTCTAAATTCTGATTACCAAACCAAAGTAAGTCAGATGAATATATCACATAGTTATCCAGAGAAGAGAGATACCCTAGTTAGGATGTCTTAACTCATTAGTTCCTCCCAATAGTTCCTGAAAGTTTCTGCTCCAAATTTTACAGTATTTATCTATCTGTATCAAAACAAAAGGGGGGAGAAAAGAATATACTAGACTAGGAAAGGTAGAAAGAATAGTCATTGGCTGGTTGGTAAAGTTATTTTCCCAGATGAACTGCCAGTTCTTCTCCGCTATTCAATCCCCGTGGGGCCTTTGTCATGAGGTCGATGATATACCTGGATTCCAGGCGTCTCAGTTTTTTTAGTCTATCACCCCCTCTGGTCCCCTCTGCCACAAAATCAATTCCAAAATATTGTAGTTTACTTCTGTCTCTCTGGTGCACCTGGTCAAAATGTCTTGCAACAGGGTATGCCGGGTCTGCTTTCTCAATGGCCCTTTGATGTTCAAGTACCCTTATCTTTAATTGGTGGATCGTGCTCCCAATGTACTTTAGGCCGCACGGGCAGACTAGACAATAAACTGCATAACTGGTGCTACATGTCATGAACTTCTTGATGGTTCTGGAGATGTTTGTCCCAGGGATCCCATATTTTCTTACCCTTTTGCTTCCCATGCAGGCTTTACACTTCCGGCAAGGGAAAAATCCTCCCATTTCAGCGATTTTCCCTGTTTTCACGGTGACCCGTTCATAGTGGCTTTTTACCAGTGCATCTTTCAGGGATCTTGCATTTCGATAGGTTACCAATGGTCTCCCTGGAATGTCATCCTTCAAAATTGGATCTGTCTTTAAAATATGCCAGTTTTTTTGCAATATTCTTTTGAAGTTCATGGACTCGCTGGTATAAGGAGTGATCAGGCGGAATTTCCCTTCGTTATCAGATTGTGCATTTGTTGGTTTGGGTTTAAGCAGATCCTCTCTTTTGATTTTTCTAACCTTTTTCAAGGTTTTGGATAGAGAGATCGGATTGTATCCTCTTCTACTGAATACTTGAGGTAACATAGATCACGCAGCGTATTACAATGCATTAAATGTATTAAACACACTGCAAGATGGCGCGACCTAAAAACACACAGTCCGTCAACCATGTCTATGAATGTTTTGCTTTAATACCCATGCTAAACCTCGCAATGTAATTGACACTGACGAAGGCTTTACGCTGAAACGCGTCTGTTAATCTGTGTGATTAAAATTTGATGGTGTGAGCACGGAAAACTTTGACTCCACGAGTGCGGTTCTTTGGAGAATTACGAATCCGAAGCTGAGCGCTGTGTTATTGCGGTGGCCCATTACCGCATACCGCACCCACCCGCGAGTGCCCTGATTACCAAGTGGGACAGAGAGCGAGAATTGATAGACGGGCACCACTGCTGAACCGCAATCGTGCAACAAAAAGAAATACGTGAAGCGAGGAAGCGGACGAGGTGCTGTGGATCGGAAGACCAGCGAAGCCGACGCGACCTTCACGGTGAGAGCGCGAGCCCGGATTTAAACGAGCAGCGGCGCACTAGCAGCAGGGTGACAGTGGGGGGTCAAACGGGTGCTCACACCAGGCATCACACAGTAACGAGTGAATATCCATGATAGGATATGTACTGCGAGAACAAACGCAGGGATGCAGCAAAAGGAATGTTTAAGAGGCAAGAGACAGCAACGGCAAGTGCAAGTACAGCCCCGGTGCAACCAAAGACAAAATTGAATGAATTACTGGTGAAGCTTGAGAGACTTTTACATAAACATAAAGAGGAGTACCGTCAGAAAGCAACAAAATAATGCGGACTGAGTGAGATGACTATCAAATGAAGAGAGTCCTTCTTTTGTTTAAAAACCCCTCACTCACCAACCTGGTTGGTGACATGCTTCATCATCGGGGTCCACCCTAATGGCCGAGTGCCATCAGGGTGTGCTGCGACACCTGAATTACAGTGGAGCGGGTATTTTGTGTGTGAAGTGAACAAAAATATGTTAAAAATTGTCCTGGTATCCTTGTGTAAAAAAACTTTTATTGGCAAGTTACTGGACAATATTAAAATAAAGTGTGTGGATACAGTGAGGTTAGTTATGACCAGGTGTATCACTATGTGTAGGTCAGGTCTACATGTTTCAACCCATAAAGGGAAAATTCCGGGTTTTCATCAGGACCAAAAAGAGGAAGATGGGTGGTCAGGACACACTAACGACCTGCCAGCCCTAAATTCCTAAAGACTGTAGACAGAAAATCCAGTCACAGTCGCACTCTCACACTCAATGGTGGTGAGAAAAAAGCAAAAGACCTGTGGAGGAAAAAAGCATAGGGGTCACGAATATGCATGTTACAAGCCTGTAACGTCATGCCGTGCTGATTCTCACGTGTCTGCTTGCTCACTGTGCATCTCAATCAGGACTCATAATTGCCGTAATTGTGCAACTATCGGATGGCTCATCATTTAATTAGTGGTTGTGCCTAAAGAAAATACAAATTTATAGTAAGGGCCAGTCGGGGCTCCCGCAGGCACACTGTATCAATGACGATGTGCTCTGTGATAAATAACCGTTACATCAACAGTCGACAGCACTAGGCGTTTATCTGTGCGTGGCTCGGCTTTTCACTGCAAAGTTAGCGTGAATAGTAACGGCGTGAAATCAAAACCCACTCACACATTCATACTAAACAAAACACCACACAACATAAATTCGAGGAACCCTCGTGGTCAACAGGGCTTACTCCTGTTGTGGGTCTTTAGAGCTTCACGGGGTAGAGGGAAGGATAAAGCCTCAGAGCGTAACGTATTCTGTCGAGGAAAAAAGAAGAAAATAGGATCGTCTCATATGTGGGGCTTACCAACTAATGATAGACGATCACACGGTGCTTGGCTCAGATTGAAAAAAGGAGTTAGATAAACTTACAGTTGCTGCGTGATTAGAGAGCCTGGTACCTACTCGCCTCTCCGTGCTTCCCCGCTAGTGAGGTGGCGTACCCGGCCGGGATTAGTAGTGTCGGTATGACTTCCGGGGTGGGCGGGGTTTGGGCGCGTAAGCGTGTTGACGCGTTACGGTATAGTGGACATAGTAGGAGGACTAAAAGGCGTTGCCGGGCAACCATGCTACACAAATATTGGCCGACGAGAAAGGGTTGCAGATTAAGCAGTCGGATCGGCTGTAGATTTTTAGTACCGGCATTAAGATAAGAGAGGCAGTTCTTCAGTAGTTAAAGGGAGAAAAGTAGGTTAATAACTACAGGGCTGCTTCTAAACCGGGGTAGTGAAAACCTACATAATTAAAGGCTGTGAGGAGACGGATCTCTTAGTATGGACACTAGGGGTGCAGATGGCAATGATGCCCATCAAGTGGCCATGTAACGGGGAAATAGAAGTAATCATTATAGGGGCTTAATATGTCCCAGGGGAGCATACAAGTGTAGCCAAAAGGAACATGACAATGTTACCTCTAGTGCAGCAAAAAGAAAAAGGGGGGGGGTAGTAGGTGCTGCTAAATAAGGATTACATGACGCTGGCCCATGGAATATTATCGTTCAATCCTGTGATATGGGAGGAAAGCCTGTATATCCATCTTTGTTCCTTTTCAAAAAGGCGTTTCTGGAGGTTTGGGCCAGGAGTGATTTGCTCGATCACAGTCCACCTCATGTCATTGGGCGTATGGTTGTTTTCAAGAAAATGGTCCGTGAGTCTTGTTGCACTTTTTTTGCAGCGGATGGTGCTACGATGTTCACAGATTCTCTGCTTGATTTTTCTTGTAGTCATTCCAACGTAACGTTTATTGCAAGTGCATTCAATTAAGTACACGACATTGCAACTATTACAGTTGGTGTTGGATTGTTGTCTCCATGTCTTGCCAGGTTCAAGGTTCAGAGTTTTAGTGTCACTTGTAAGGTGGCACACGCTGCAGTTGCCACAATGAAAGTGTCCTGTGACATCTGGGAGACCCCAGCTCTTGGTTATCGAGTTTTCGTTGGTCTGTTTCTTAGGCTTGGGCCTTGTGTTCACTAAGCTGTCTTTTAGGCTAGGTGATTTTTTGTAGGAAAAAAGGGGTTTTTCCCCAGCGCAGATTGCCAGATTGCAGGATGGACCAGTGTCTATTGATGCTTTTGGAAACCTGGTTGGAGATAGCATTGAAGGTGGTAACACAGGTGAGAGGTATTTCTTCCCCTTTTGCTGGTTTTTTCTCCAGGAGGACTTCTCTCGGCTGATTTCTAGCCCGCTTTTGGCACTTAGTTATGATCTTTGTTGGATAGCCGCGTATCTTGAGTTTTTCTGTTAGGTCGGATGCCTGTACTTTATAGTCGCTGAGCTTACTACAATTGCGCCGAAGTCTTAAAAATTGCCCGTAAGGGAGATTTTCCTTAAGTGGGCGCGGATGAAAGCTCTCAAACTTGAGGAGGTTGTTTTTGGCGGTTGGTTTATAGTGTGTTCTGGTGTCTAGGTGGTCAATGTTCTTTGTGATGACCACGTCTAGGAACACTATTTCCTTCTCATTGAAGCAGTGTGTGAACCTCAAGTTGGGATCGCATGTATTGATCCAAGTGATGAACTCGAGTAGTTGGTCGATGGGTCCCTGCCAAATGGCAAGGACATCGTCGATGTAGCGCTTCCAAAACGAGGAGCAAAGCAGGGAGCATCAATGCGAGAACCTAGTTACCAACCTATCCTCTAGGGAATTAACACAGACAGAACTGAATGTGTTAAATAAAGGGTTGGGTTTTGTCCCGACAGCACGCCTCGATAAATTTCATTTGCATTGCGAACTGGCAACCTTTTTTAGGAAGCTAAGACTGAAAGCTTTCTTTGAGAAGCAGGGAACTACCACAACTAATGAGAATCCAAATGAGAGTGGACTAAAGAAAAAATCATCCTTCATGCCACCTATACACACTGTCCCGGTTGAAATTATCACCTTTGAGCAGGCCGTCTATAATGATGTGGAAAGAATGAACAGCACCTCAATGTATCACAATCTAAGCCGGGTGGAACATGCGGCACTGAATGACCTTCGTACCTATGATGAAATCATAATCAAACCCGCCGACAAGGGGGGTGGCCTAGTGATTATGGACATCAACGCATACCGCGAAGAATGTCACCGCCTGCTAAGTGATACAAAAAACTATCAGATCCTGGAATCAGACCCTACTATGGATCTTAAATCTGAAATCAGGGAACTTGTTGAATCTGCTGAAATGACAGGAAAGATCTCTGAACAAGAGGCTAACTACTTATGTGACACTGATGGCAAGATACCCTACTTTTACACTCTGCCGAAAATGCACAAGGGTAAACTACCACCTCCGGGACGCCCCATTGTGTCAGGGATCGGCTCCTTACTAGAACCTTTGTCAAGATTCTGCGACTTCTTTCTAAAGACCATCGTACAGTCAACATCGACCTACCTACAGGATACCAAAAGCCTATTGAGCCTACTACAGGAAATCAACGTGGATGAAAATACTATTCTGTTGAGCTTCGACATAGAGAGCCTGTACACGAACATACCTCAAGATGACACAATATCAGTCCTGGAGAAGACATTAGGAGACATGAATTGGACATTCAAAACACCCAGAGCGTTTATCATCGAATGTGCCAGATTAGCACTTAAACGCAATTACTTTGAATTTGAAGGGTCCCTTTACCTCCAGACAGGTGGCACATCGATGGGCAGTGTCTTTGCTCCCAGCGTGGTGGGTCTCTACGTCTATAACTTTGAACTCAAATTTATCTTGAGTGATGACAATCCCTTCAAAAACAACTTGAAGTTTTGGAAGCGCTACATCGACGATGTCCTTGCCATTTGGCAGGGACCCATCGACCAACTACTCGAGTTCATCACTTGGATCAATACATGCGATCCCAACTTGAGGTTCACACACTGCTTCAATGAGAAGGAAATAGTGTTCCTAGATGTGGTCATCACAAAGAACATTGACCACCTAGACACCAGAACACACTATAAACCAACCGCCAAAAACAACCTCCTCAAGTTTGAGAGCTTTCATCCGCGCCCACTTAAGGAAAATCTCCCTTACGGGCAATTTTTAAGACTTCGGCGCAATTGTAGTAAGCTCAGCGACTATAAAGTACAGGCATCCGACCTAACAGAAAAACTCAAGATACGCGGCTATCCAACAAAGATCATAACTAAGTGCCAAAAGCGGGCTAGAAATCAGCCGAGAGAAGTCCTCCTGGAGAAAAAACCAGCAAAAGAGGAAGAAATACCTCTCACCTGTGTTACCACCTTCAATGCTATCTCCAACCAGGTTTCCAAAAGCATCAATAGACACTGGTCCATCCTGCAATCTGGCAATCTGCGCTGGGAAAAACCCCTTTTTTCCTACAAAAAATCACCTAGCCTAAAAGACAGCTTAGTGAACACAAGGCCCAAGCCTAAGAAACAGACCAACGAAAACTCGATAACCAAGAGCTGGGGTCTCCCAGATGTCACAGGACACTTTCATTGTGGCAACTGCAGCGTGTGCCACCTTACAAGTGACACTAAAACTCTGAACCTTGAACCTGGCAAGACATGGAGACAACAATCCCACACCAACTGTAATGGTTGCAATGTCGTGTACTTAATTGAATGCACTTGCAATAAACGTTACGTTGGAATGACTACAAGAAAAATCAAGCAGAGAATCTGTGAATATCGTAGCACCATCCGCTGCAAAAAAAGTGCAACAAGACTCACGGACCATTTTCTTGAAAACAACCATACGCCCAATGACATGAGGTGGACTGTGATCGAGCAAATCACTCCTGGCCCAAACCTCCAGAAACGCCTTTTTGAAAAGGAACAAAGATGGAGATACAGGCTTTCCTCCCATATCACAGGATTGAACGATAATATTCCATGGGCCAGCGTCATGTAATCCTTATTTAGCAGCACCCACTACCCCCCCCCCCTTTTTCTTTTTGCTGCACTAGAGGTAACATTGTCATGTTCCTTTTGGCTACACTTGTATGCTCCACTGGGACATATTAAGCCCCTATAATGATTACTTCTATTTCCCCGTTACATGGCCACTTGATGGGCATCATTGCCATCTGCACCCCTAGTGTCCATACTAAGAGATCCGTCTCCTCACAGCCTTTAATTATGTAGGTTTTCACTACCCCGGTTTAGAAGCAGCCCTGTAGTTATTAACCTACTTTTCTCCCTTTAACTACTGAAGAACTGCCTCTCTTATCTTAATGCCGGTACTAAAAATCTACAGCCGATCCGACTGCTTAATCTGCAACCCTTTCTCGTCGGCCAATATTTGTGTAGCATGGTTGCCCGGCAACGCCTTCTAGTCCTCCTACTATGTCCACTATACCGTAACGCGTCAACACGCTTACGCGCCCAAACCCCGCCCACCCCGGAAGTCATACCGACACTACTAATCCCGGCCGGGTACGCCACCTCACTAGCGGGGAAGCACGGAGAGGCGAGTAGGTACCAGGCTCTCTAATCACGCAGCAACTGTAAGTTTATCTAACTCCTTTTTTCAATCTGAGCCAAGCACCGTGTGATCGTCTATCATTAGTTGGTAAGCCCCACATATGAGACGATCCTATTTTCTTCTTTTTTCCTCGACAGAATACGTTACGCTCTGAGGCTTTATCCTTCCCTCTACCCCGTGAAGCTCTAAAGACCCACAACAGGAGTAAGCCCTGTTGACCACGAGGGTTCCTCGAATTTATGTTGTGTGGTGTTTTGTTTAGTATGAATGTGTGAGTGGGTTTTGATTTCACGCCGTTACTATTCACGCTAACTTTGCAGTGAAAAGCCGAGCCACGCACAGATAAACGCCTAGTGCTGTCGACTGTTGATGTAACGGTTATTTATCACAGAGCACATCGTCATTGATACAGTGTGCCTGCGGGAGCCCCGACTGGCCCTTACTATAAATTTGTATTTTCTTTAGGCACAACCACTAATTAAATGATGAGCCATCCGATAGTTGCACAATTACGGCAATTATGAGTCCTGATTGAGATGCACAGTGAGCAAGCAGACACGTGAGAATCAGCACGGCACGACGTTACAGGCTTGTAACATGCATATTCGTGACCCCTATGCTTTTTTCCTCCACAGGTCTTTTGCTTTTTTCTCACCACCATTGAGTGTGAGAGTGCGACTGTGACTGGATTTTCTGTCTACAGTCTTTAGGAATTTAGGGCTGGCAGGTCGTTAGTGTGTCCTGACCACCCATCTTCCTCTTTTTGGTCCTGATGAAAACCCGGAATTTTCCCTTTATGGGTTGAAACATGTAGACCTGACCTACACATAGTGATACACCTGGTCATAACTAACCTCACTGTATCCACACACTTTATTTTAATATTGTCCAGTAACTTGCCAATAAAAGTTTTTTTACACAAGGATACCAGGACAATTTTTAACATATTTTTGTTCACTTCACACACAAAATACCCACTCCACTGTAATTCAGGTGTCGCAGCACACCCTGATTGCACTCGGCCATTAGGGTGGACCCCGATGATGAAGCATGTCACCAACCAGGTTGGTGAGTGAGGGGTTTTTAAACAAAAGAAGGACTCTCTTCATTTGATAGTCATCTCACTCAGTCCGCATTATTTTGTTGCTTTCTGACGGTACTCCTCTTTATGTTTATGTAAAACTTTGGACCTAGGGGACCAGGAGTACACTCCGTTCGCTTGTTGCGAATTAATCCCTTACTCTCTCTTTGTTTAACTGAAGCTTGAGAGACTACACGAACGTGAAGTACGCAAGTGGTGGGAGGCTACTAGCCTTCAGAGCTACATAGACGATAAAAGAGTACCAAGAGGTCTACGTGTATACACCATTCCCTCGTATGAGAATCCGGATCCCCAACTCTTAACTGAGTGGGCTGAGCACACTGCACAGTACTGTGAAGGCACGCTGGTGATACTTGTCAAATTTGCATGGAGCGACCGTGATAAGACTCTAGTAGAAATTCAGGCGGTGGAGGAAGAACTCTCGAGGGAGGAGAAGCCAGAGAAATTGGCAACATTGAAAGAACAACTGAAGACCCGCCTGGCGAAATACGAAGAAAAGATCAAAACACGGAAGCAAGAGAAATACACCCGGGACGAGAACGATTACCTCTGTGGCAGGATACTTACATTCGCCAAAAAATACGACGCACCAAGGAGAGAGGTGGATCGAAGAAGAGCCCAGGGCACGGTATCACCAGTGAACACATCTGAGTCCGACGTCACTGATAGTGAAGCTGTGGAGGAACAGCAGAAAAGGACGACAGCAGGAAAGCAGAAAGGAGGACAAGCTCCGATTCCTCCTCCTTTTCACAACGAATGCACAGTAATCCGCCAGGCTTGGCTGAGAGGAGGAAAGACAAAACCTCCGGAAAACACAGCAGGAGGAGAACAAGGAGGGCAGGTGGGGGCAGGAAGAGGAAGAGCGCAGACATGGAGGAGCAGAAGGAAAACGAACAAATAACGAACAACGAATATACGACTGACCTTACAGTGGTCAACCTGTCTGAGAGGACTTTAACAAAAGTAGAAGAGAAACTACTAAGCCGAGGACTCAGTTTCTGCCCCAACAATAAAAGTGAATATACACAAACAAGGATCGACCTATACACATTCGTAAGAAAGCTCAAGCTACACAAATATCACCAACTGAGGAAAGCTTCCAAAGGGCCGAAATTAGCTACCAAAAGATTGACCGCGACTGATGTCTTATCCTGTGAAGATCTAAGAGGGATAGAAAACCTAGAGAGTCTCAGGATGGAAAGAAACACACAAAGCACACAAGGCAATACTATGATCGATAGAGCTATGATGAATGACATCACGCAAGAGAGAGAAGAAAGTGGACTAAAACCAATGTCTACATTTAACCCTATTATGCCATGGGATGCGATAGATGCCTTTTCTGAGACTGTTCTGAAAGATCTGGAAACCCTAAGGAACAAACGAGTGATGATAAGGGAAACTGATAACATCGGCCCCCAAGAAAGAGATGCTCTAATAAATCTACAAAAAGAAGAAAACACCATAATTAAGCCTTCAGACAAAGGCGGCAATGTGGTGTTGCTCACACGAGAATATGACCACAAAGAAGCACTGAGACAACTTTCAGACAAGCAATACTATCAGCGAACAGATGAAGCGAAGTATAAAGAGGGCATAAGGAGATACGATGAACTGGTCAACAAGTGGTACAGGAAACAAATGTTGGGAAGTGATGAAAATATGTACTTACGAAGCAATAATCCTACAATCCCAACATTTTATCATCTTCCAAAATTACACAAGAATGCAATAGAACCACCAGGCCGCCCTATAGTTTCATCTATCAACGGATTAACAGAAAATATGTCGAAGTTTATAGACAGTTTCCTGTTTCCCATGGTGACCCAATTGAAATCCCACATAAAAGATACTAAAGACTTTTTGATGAAAATTGCTGATCTAGTCTGGGATCCGTCCTATCTTCTAATAGTCCTAGATATAACGAGCCTGTATACCAACATCAAGCACGAGTTGGGCTTAATTGCAGTGGAACACTTCCTGAATAGAAGACCTGCAAGGTTCGCGTTGCACAATCAAATGCTTCTAGAATTTGTGGAATTCTGTTTGACGAGCAACATTTTCCTGTTCGATGAACAGCTGTATACACAGATATCTGGGACTGCGATGGGCACCTGCTTTGCCCCCAGCTATGCGAACTTGTTCGTAGGCTGGTGGGAGGAGCGGGTGCCCATGGCTCTACAGATCGAGGGACAGGAAACAGGGAAAGTGGTTAGGTGGTTTAGATATATCGACGACCTCCTCATCGTGTGGCAGGGGACGATGGAGGGGGCTCGTCAATATATAGAAATCTTGAATGACAACAACTGTAACCTACACTTCACAGGAACGGTCAGCCGCACCACAGCTGACTACCTGGATCTAAGGGTGAGTGTGGATGAGGAAGGAGTGCACACAGCACTATATAGGAAGCCTACTGCTGGCAATTCCATCCTAAGAGCAGACAGCAACCACCCCAGGAAACTGATACAGAGCATCCCATACGGGGAACTACTCAGGATAAAAAGGAACAGCAGCAGGGAACAAGACTTTGAGTTGGCAGCAAAAGGCTGCATAGAAAGATTCAGTAGAAGAGGATACAATCCGATCTCTCTATCCAAAACCTTGAAAAAGGTTAGAAAAATCAAAAGAGAGGATCTGCTTAAACCCAAACCAACAAATGCACAATCTGATAACGAAGGGAAATTCCGCCTGATCACTCCTTATACCAGCGAGTCCATGAACTTCAAAAGAATATTGCAAAAAAACTGGCATATTTTAAAGACAGATCCAATTTTGAAGGATGACATTCCAGGGAGACCATTGGTAACCTATCGAAAGGCAAGATCCCTGAAAGATGCACTGGTAAAAAGCCACTATGAACGGGTCACCGTGAAAACAGGGAAAATCGCTGAAATGGGAGGATTTTTCCCTTGCGGGAAGTGTAAAGCCTGCATGGGAAGCAAAAGGGTAAGAAAATATGGGATCCCTGGGACAAACATCTCCAGAACCATCAAGAAGTTCATGACATGTAGCACCAGTTATGCAGTTTATTGTCTAGTCTGCCCGTGCGGCCTAAAGTACATTGGGAGCACGATCCACCAATTAAAGATAAGGGTACTTGAACATCAAAGGGCCATTGAGAAAGCAGACCCGGCATACCCTGTTGCAAGACATTTTGACCAGGTGCACCAGAGAGACAGAAGTAAACTACAATATATTGGAATTGATTTTGTGGCAGAGGGGACCAGAGGGGGTGATAGACTAAAAAAACTGAGACGCCTGGAATCCAGGTATATCATCGACCTCATGACAAAGGCCCCACGGGGATTGAATAGCAGAGAAGAACTGTCAGTTCATCTGGGAAAATAACTTTACCAACCAGCCAATGACTATTCTTTCTACCTTTCCTAGTCTAGTATATTCTTTTCTCCCCCCTTTTGTTTTGATACAGATAGATAAATACTGTAAAATTTGGAGCAGAAACTTTCAGGAACTATTGGGAGGAACTAATGAGTTAAGACATCCTAACTAGGGTATCTCTCTTCTCTGGATAACTATGTGATATATTCATCTGACTTACTTTGGTTTGGTAATCAGAATTTAGAATTTTGAATTTATAACTTTGCACAGGTGGAGGTATGTTTCGCACTTGGTGGTAATTAGCTGCTGTATACAATTGTATCCTTGCCAAGGCACGATGGACAAGTATGAACCTTGATATTGGGGATTGTGAGGCTTCACATCCCCCCTTTTCTTATCTCCCCACGATTATCATGGGGAGCCAGGCCGATACACGGCAATATTATATGAATTCAAGGAATACTTGAGGTAACATAGATCACGCAGCGTATTACAATGCATTAAATGTATTAAACACACTGCAAGATGGCGCGACCTAAAAACACACAGTCCGTCAACCATGTCTATGAATGTTTTGCTTTAATACCCATGCTAAACCTCGCAATGTAATTGACACTGACGAAGGCTTTACGCTGAAACGCGTCTGTTAATCTGTGTGATTAAAATTTGATGGTGTGAGCACGGAAAACTTTGACTCCACGAGTGCGGTTCTTTGGAGAATTACGAATCTGAAGCTGAGCGCTGTGTATATATATATATATATATATATATATATATATATATATATATTACCTACTGGCGGTCGCCAGTAGGTATATATAGTTAGGATTTTTTCTCTATGGGATTTTTGAAAATTCTATGTCTAATAACTTTGGCGTTTGTGGACGGAATTTTGTTTCTGAGCAGCCCCTGAAAATTTGGGGGGGTTTCGTGAAGGGGGGGCCGAGAAAAAAGGGGGGTCCCAAAACGCGTTTTTCCCATGTTAATTTCCATAGGGCGGTTGGCCTCACTTTTAGCTCGAACGGCTGAATGGATTTGCACGAAACTTGGCAAAATTGTAGGGACTGGTAGCCCGATGTGCCTTTGCTAGGTCTCCATATATGTGCTCCAGTGGATTTTGAGAACTTAACGTTCAAAAAAATATATATATCTGTAACAGCGCTCCGGGTAGCGCTCCGGTTCGCCTACTTGACGCGTAACGGAACTTCGCGAAGCGAAGCTGATTGGCTCTTCGGTGTCTGTCAACATTCTAAACAGTCCGGAGCGGCCGCCATCTTGTCTCTCGGTAGGATCGAGAGACAAGAGGAGGCCAAAACAAAGGGGGAAATGACCATAAGGGGGCATAGTAGATCCTCCCTGACCCCCTAGGTTTGATGTGGAGGCTTTAAAAGGGCCCCGCGGGGCAAAAAAAAAAATATATAAATATATTTTCCGGACGCCATCTTGTCTCTCGGTAGGATCGAGAGACAAGAGGAGGCCAAAAAAAAGGGGCAAATGACCATAAGGGGGCATAGTAGATCCTCCCTGACCCCCTAGGTTTGATGTGGAGGCTTTAAAAGGGCAACGCGGGGCAAAAAAAAATAATAATAAATTCGGACGCCATCTTGTCTCTCGGTAGGATCGAGAGACGAGAGGAGGCCAAAACAAAGGGGGAAATGACCATAAGGGGGCATAGTAGATCTTCCCTGACCCCCTAGGTTTGATGTGGAGGCTTTAAAAGGGCCGTTTTTTTTACGTGGGGAGCGCCCGGTACGCTTTTGTGCAATGGGCGGTGGTAATGTAAATGATGAGGGGGGGCAGCGTTCAAAGCACATCAGCGTACATAAACACGAAAATGTATTTATCTACCACGTACTTGACTTATCTCTCTGAGATGCATTCCCTTGTGTCTCGGCAATGGTAGTCTGTTTATTACATAGATCGCTCGAGGGCGGTAGTAAAGATCGCGCGTAGGAAAGGGTAAAAAGCCAGGGGTATAGGAGTATGTAACAAGCGAGCCATTTAATTGAAAAACTAAACGTGACAAACGGTTGCAGGATCAGTGAAGGTTGGTTTTATAATTGAAAGTATAACAGGATCAGTTACAATAAAATCGTCCATACGCACACCATGGGCGAGTATCATGGGTAACATTACTTCGAAGCTTTAATAATACAATAATCAATAATGAAAAATCGACATCAATAGGGTTGTCTGTATGCCCAGTAAGTACCTTTCCCCGCACGCTATGTGCACAAAGACCGCATATATCCCCATAACGTCAAGGCTAAGTAACTAGAACGTCATAAGGAGTTGCAAGTCGCTCCCATACTGGCGCCATTTTGATCAAGGCCAGGCAGGTCCAGAGTATAGTTCAATGTCTCCAATAAGTAGCGGCAGGACCAGAATCCCTTTCGGCAGTTCAAAAAGTTTGTTAGCGCCAACAGAAAGAACAGGCAGCATGAACCATGACTCAAAGGCGAGGGAGGCAAATTCTTCCCTACCGGGTCACGCTGAGGTCCCACCGGAGCTGATCAAGTTGACAGTCTACAGTGTCTCTTAGTAATTCGGACAAAAACTGGCGTCAGCATCAGAGCACTACGATCCTGTGACAATGTTGTGGCCACTTCCGGAGAGCGGGTCAGCAGGCGTATCCCTCCGCCGATGCACTGAATCAGCCTCCCTCACAGCATCAGATGTGGATAAGGTGGCGGACACCCGTGGCAGCGGTATATCCATGGGGGATAGTCGAGCAACAGTGGCAGTTGCCCCCATCGGAAGCCCCCATCGGAGCGGGTGAGACTCAGCTGGCCGAGCTAAGCACTGTGCCGCAAGAGGGGGCGCAACTGAGCTGGCCGAGTGAAGCGCTGGGGTGCAGCTGAGGAACCTCCACCTGGGGAGGTGGGGGAGGCTCGTTTGCGCCGCCTCTCCCTCCCAGTGCATCCTACGCCGTCTCCTGGCGCAGGTACATGTGATGGTCGGACCAGGCAATAAGAGGGGGGGGGTCATCAGGAAGGCATTCACCCCCCCCCAAAAAAAGCTTCAATTAAGTTGAATGGCTGCAAGAGCCCTGATTACACCAGCAGCCCTGTTAATATGACGATCTTGGGAAAAATTCCTCTGTTGGATTGCAATGGCTGCAGTGATGGTCTTGGGAAACTGCTTCCGAAAACTCTAAAGGCCACGAAAGCTTGCTATGATGTTCCTTTGGAAATGCGGTGCTGGGTGATGGAAGTTATTGAAGAGTTGGCAGTGGTGTTTTTTGTGGATTTTGGACGCTCTGCCACAGTCCATTCGAGTGCCAGGGTAGACCAGAGTCGTTCTAGTGGACCAGGCCCAAATCCGGGGAGTCGGACGCCATTTTGAGCGTTACGCTGCAACAGCCGCTCTTCACCTCGGACACCGGAGCGGGTCCCCGGCCATCCAACCGAGTGGAACGCCAATGGCAGTCATGGTGCAGCTGACCGGGGAGTGCAACGCTAAGGCTCGCCCTGCTGCAGCTGACCGCGGGGACAGGCCTTTGCGCATGGTGTCGCCCCCGGACTATTTGCACAACGGTCTTCCACCCCTAGGCCGCCACCTATGCTACCTCGACAGGAACAGCGTCATGCATTTGGTTCGATGTTGCAGCAGGCTGCTATGTAAATAGTTATTTAATAAAAAGTTTTACCGTGTTACTTTGCTGGTGTGTTGTATATATTTATAATATTTGCATACGGTTTGTCGTTATTTTGGGTGGGGTGGGCGGCGGAGCCGAGCTAACTTCTCTTATTTAGTCAGCACATAAATTTACTTACTGGTGCGCATTATTTTGGGTGTACATTTGGGATATCGGTTGGGGTCGGGTTCGTCGTACTGAAATAACACTTCAAGTTTCAGGTGTAGGCTACTCTCCCATTCACTAGCTCCAGAGAGAGTCGTTCCTAAGTAAGGAAAGTGCTATATTTTTTTCGTCCTTCACATGCGGATACCATGTTCGGGCTTATTTTTCTCATTCCATTAACCGTTCGATCACCGCCTCAGTCATACAAAAAGCATTTTTATATTGACCCAGTCGTGCGCCACACATACTCATTCAAACCGTACAAATCAGGGCCCATGCGCACATTCATACCATACAATCTTTCACGCTCCCAGTGATGGTCTGCACTCCATGCAATATCTCACAGCGCTTGTCTATGTCTTTCCCTACATGGAGCACGGTGCGGTCCATATCCACTCCATTCTTCAGTTGGAACTCCGATGTAACCTACAGAGGAGAAAAGAAAGGGGGGGGATACAGCATTCAGAGCATGTCAGCGCGCGCAAACACGAAAAAGGTTCTACTTATGTATCAGACTAGCTGCAGGAACGTGTGATACAACAGATCTTGGCTATCCCTTTCGCATTATTTTTCTGTGTAACATATCCTCCCCTTTTTATGATGCTAAAAAATGTTTCATTTTGTTTGTCTCTAAATTCGAGTTCCCTCTTTGTGTATTTGTTTCTCAATTAGTCGTATTTTATGGGACAAAATACCACACCTTACATTCGGCAGATACCTTAAGCTACGGTCGACCATTTTCTAATAATTCTGGAAAAAGGGCAGGTGTGACGGATACAAATTTCAATCAATCCAAAATTCAGGCAAAGGGTCTGCATTATCTGTTTTCTATTGTTTGGGAATAACAGCCACTATTCAAAAACCCAACAACCTAGACGATTGTTATGACGCTGATTCCATACTTCCTTCAAAAATTGTTTATTGCAAAAATGTCAGTATACAAATACGGGCCTACAACCACGTGGGCCGGCCACGGAGCAAACTGGAATCGTATATGATGAGGGGACATTTACACTGTAGAAAAACGTAATGGGCGGGCCATTAGGTTGCAGGAATTAAGGTGTCTAACAGTTGCGGAATCGGTGGACGTTAATTTTATAATCAAAGTACGACAGGACCAGTTACAATGAAATTATCTAGATATACATTTCCAGGCAAGTACCATGAGTAACGTTAATTCGAATTTTTAATAGTACAGTAATCAATAATACATCAGAACTTAATATCAATATGGATGTCCAAATGTTCAATCAGTACCCGTCCCCGCCCGCCATGTGCTCCAAAACTGCATACATATCTCTTGATATCAAGGCTGAGCAACCAGTACACATCAAGGAGTTGCCAACATGTGGGATACATATTATCCAAATAGAAGCAGTTACCTCGAGAATGTTTGTCTGTATGAGGTTCTACAAAATTACATATTCAAGAGGAACATCAAAGAAGATATTGATAAAGGAGTGTATGCTGTAATTGGAAGTGAGGGATGTCTGGTCCTTTTGGGGAGGCCGGGCAGGTCCAGAATATAGTCAAAATGTCTCCACCAAGCAGCGGTCAGACCAGAACCCCTTTGAGTAGTCCAAAAAGTTCAGTTAAATGACAATAGAAGGGACAGGCAACAAGAACCATCAGTCAAAGAGGGGAGGGCAAGTTCTTCCCTACCGGGTCACGTTGGGGCTCCACCGGAACTGATTGAATTGGTAGTCTACAGTGTTTCTGGATGTTTCAGACTGAGCTGGCGTCAGCATGAGAGCACCACCATTCCGTGGCAACGTCGTGGCTATTCCGCGAGCAATCATGGCAGTCACTCCTCACCGGAAGCCTGCAGGAGTCGGGGGCCCCGGTGACTCTTGTAGAATCTTCAAGGCTGAGGGGACGCTTTTGGGAATGGGGCCCATGCCCTAGCAGTCAAGCGTCCGAGTTCCAGGGTTGCCCAGAGCCATGCTTGCAGGCCAGGCCCAAGTCTGTGGAGGCGACCGCCATTTCGTGAGCTTCGTGGCAGCCGCCTGTCGCTGTTCCTCAAGAGTGAGTGCAATTCAGCCGGATGGCGGGTGAGACGCTGTAGCCGCAAGTGCGGGCGCAACTCAGCTGGCCGAGCAAAGCACTGCGCCGCAAGAGGGGGCGGAACTCAGCTGGCCGAGCGAGGCACTGTGCCGCAAGAGTGGGCTGAACCCAGCTGGCCGAGCGAGGCACTGTGCCGCAAGAGTGGGCGGAACTCAGCTGGCCGAGTGAGGCACTGTGCCGCAACAGTGGGCGGAACTCAGCTGGACGAGCGAGGCACTGTGCCGCAACAGTGGGCGCAACTCAGCTGGCCGAGCGAGGCACTGTGCCGCAACAGTGGGCGCAACGCAGCTGGCCGAGCGAGGCAATGTGCCGCAAGAGCGGGCATAACTCAGGTGGCCGAGCGAGGCACTGTAGGTCTTCCTCTCACAAAGATGAAAGTCAGAGTGAGGAAACAAGGAGTGGTTTTCATCATTTGGGACAAAAAAAAAGTTCTAAACCAATGAAAAGTGTTATTTTTAGGTCACATGATCTAGCCTTACATCATTAGGAAACCAAAAGTGAAATGAACCAATGAAAATTTTTATTAACAAGTCACATGACCTGTTATGCTTACGTTACGCGCTCCGCTCCGCGCCCCGGATCGCTTCCGGGAAGCTGCGCTTCGCGCATCGGGTAAGCTAACGCGGCACGTCATATGACGCATTACGCGACAACGCGATACTACAATATTTCTGGATGTTACAGACTGAAGCTGGCGTCAGCATGAGAGCACCTCGTGGCTACGTTGTGACCGTTCCGCGAGCAATCATGGCAGTCGCTCCCCACCGGAAGTCTGCGGGAGTCGGGGGCACCGGTGACTCTTGTAGAATCTTCAAGGCTGAGGGGACGCTTTTGGGAATGAGGCCCATGCCCTAGCAGTCAAGCGTCCGAGTTCCAGGGTTGCCCAGAGCCATTCTTGCAGGCCAGGCCCAAGTCTGTGGAGCCGATCGCCATTTCGTGAGCTCCGTGGCAGCCGCCTGTCGCTGTACTGCAAGAGTGGGTGCAATTCAGCCGGATGGCGGGTGAGACGTTGTAATAGCAAGAGCAGGCTCAACTCAGCCGGCCGAGAGAGGCACTGTGCCGGAAGAGTGGGCGTAACTCAGCTGCCGAGTGAAGCGCTGGGGTGCAGCTTAGAAACCTCCACCTGGGGAGGTGGGGGAGGCTCGTTCGTGCCGCCTCTCCCTTCCGGTGCACCCCACGCCGTCTCCCGGCGCAGGTAGGCACTGTGCCGGAAGAGTGGGCGTAACTCAGCTGCCGAGTTAAGCGCTGGGGTGCAGCTGAAAAACCTCCACCTGGGGAGGTGTGGGAGGCTCGTTCGCGCCACCTCTTCCTTCCAGTGCACCCCACGCCGTCTCTTGGCGCAGGTATATGTGATGGTCGGACCAGGGCACCGCAGGACGTGTCTTCAGGTCAAACGGATTGTGGGACAAGGTCCAGAATGGAAGAGTCACGAAAAGACAAAAAGTTCCGCCGGACCCCGGGAGCCGGCCGCCTATGTCGGGGGCGATCTCAAGCCACACCAGGGCAACAAGACTTGGGGAGGGGGCAGGAGCCAAGCGCCCCTTCCGAGTCCGCGCCACCACACCGCCCCTCGGGGGCCTCCGTCAAGCGGCTCAGGGAGGCACCGCAGGCAGCGGTTCTTCAGATCAGTGGTCTCACCGGCAAGGCTCCCCTCCGTCAGCAGCGATCGTTGGCGCTGTGGTTTCGGCCGGAGGCCCCGCATAGTCAACGCCCTGGCCTCTCCATCTCGTAGGCCGCAGAGTAGTCGGGGAGAAATCCCGGGAACGGCGGCATGTATTTGGATCGATGTTGCAGCAGGCTGCCATGTAAATAGTTATTTAATAAAACGTTTTACCCTGTTACTTTGCTGGTGTGTTGTATATATTTATAATATTTGCATAGGGTTTGTCGTTATTTTGGGCGTGGTGGGCGGCGGAGCTGAGCTGTCTTGCAGCCATCATGGCGTCGAGCTCGGTTCCTCTCACTAGTTTCATATTTCTCATGAGGGGTTGTCCCTAATGTTTCTATTTTAGCGAGGTCAAAAAGAGATCCCTTTAGTGGCCTACTGATTTTGCTTGATTCCTTTTGTTTTTTCTAGCGATTTTTCACTATCTGCAAAGACTAAACAGAGTATTGCGACTCTGTGCTTGTTTGTAAATAGAGAATGAACCAAAGAGAACCAATTCCAAAACAGTAAATGCTTGGATAACAATCAATCAAATGGAGAGGGAAGCAGGCACGACGGATTACAACGGGGGCAAAGGCCTGCGTTACCTACCCTTCACTATCTGCAAAGAGAGAATACTCCTAAAAGAAAAGAGGGGGGGCAGCGTTCAAAGCACATCAGCGTGCATAAACACGAAAATGTTTTTACCTACCACGTACTTGACATTTTAAAGCTTTTGATATTTGCTAATAAAAAACCATTGAAATTCACTGAAAAAAACCATAGGTTATAGACCATATATAGTTAGGAATTAGCATTTACAAAACCTTGAAAATTCACTGAAAAAACCATGGGTTATAGACCATATATAGTTAGGAATTAACATTTACAAAACCTTATTTTACTCACACAAAACCATTGAAATTCCATATATAGTGAGTAGCACTAACTATATATCGTGCACCCGCAATCCACTGCTGATGATGTCACATATTACATCATTCATGACATGGTCAGTGACATCACTGATGACATCACTGATGACATCTCAAATGACATCACTGATAACATCTCAAATGACATCACTGATGACATCTCAAATGACATCACTGATGACATCTCATTTGACATCAATGGTCACATCACTGATGATATCATTCATGTGACAATACAATGCATCTCCTCACACTTTAATATAACCTCTGTTACACCCAGTGTTAAATACAGAATATAATTTTTGAAACCATTGACACACCAATACTAGTTACTACATACGCACTCACTGATTCCTACGTCTACACACACATTCACTCATTCACCCATACACCCATACAATCATTCATACATACAATCACTCATCTTTACAACACTATCATATGCACTCATACACCTATACAGACACTCACACTCTGCCACTCATCCTTGGAGTTACTCACACACCTAGTCAGTCCTGTAAAGAATCAATCACACTTCCATTTTCTAATCTATACAGTTAAACATAGAGTACCTTACATTTTCAAACATATTCTAACACATACTTACTCTCTTATACAATTATTGATACAAGAACACATTGATCTGCACAGAGTCACACATCTCCCAGCCAGCCACACACGCACTCAGTCTCCCATACAAATACTTGGACAATCAATCAATAACCCATATAGTTACTCATATAGCTACTGATCAACACATGCAGCAGTTTACAGAATAACAGACATAATGATGCACAAATTAAGACAGTTTAGTCACTAACCCATGCACTCAGTGAGACATATTTAATCACTCACTCATACATTCAGTCATGCACCTACTAAATCCTTCATCCAGACACTTATACATCCACTCATTCTTCAATATGTAAGACATATTTAAACTTTACAGAAACACACAGTCACTGGATGATGTCATCAGTGATGTCATCAGTGATGTCATTTGAGATGTCATCAGTGATGTCATCAGTGATGTCATTTGAGATGTCATCAGTGATGTCATCAGTGATGTCACTGACCATGTCATGAATGATGTAATATGTGACATCATCAGCAGTGGATTGCGGGTGCGCAATATATAGTTAGTGCAACTAACTATATATGGAATTTCAATGGTTTTGTGTGAGTAAAATAAGGTTTTGTAAATGTTAATTCCTAACTATATATGGTCTATAACCCATGGTTTTTTCAGTGAATATATATATATATATATATATATATATTCACTGAAAAAACCATAGGTTTGACACCAGTTGTAGTTAGGAATTAGCATTTAAAAAACCTATTAAATTCACTGAAAAAAACATAGGTTTGACACCAGTTATAGTTAGCTGGAAATTTTAATCGCATGAAACCATTGAAATTCCCACGTTATAGTTAGTTGGACTCACTATAACTTGCGCGTGCAATGCACTGCTGATGACGTCACATATTACATCACTCATGACATGGTCAGTGACATCACTCATGACATCACTGATGACACCATCCAGTGAATGTGTGTCTTTCTGAAAAAAGATATGTTTTATATATGTATATGTGAAAGTTGATGGAAGAATAAATGTTTAAATAAGTGTCTAAATAGATGTTTTTTTATTTTTTATTGATTGGTTAACTGGCTTATTAAGTGTATCTTAGTGAATACATATATTAGTGAGTAATGTTTAAATATTTAAATATATGCATTAGTGTTTCACTTTGTGTATAAGTGGCTGCATGGGTTGGTGAGTAGCTACATGTGTATGTATATGGGTTATTAGATGTTTTTTTTAGTATCGGTATGAGTATTTATATGGTTTGGTGGGGGTATTACATAGATGCATGAATGATTGACTCTCTGTTTGTATGTGTTTTGAAGACAGCATATGTGCAGGACTGTATGGGTGGATGAGTGTGTATATGTGTGTGTTAGTGAGTGAATGACTGTCTCACTAGTGTCTTTATCAGTAACTACATATGTCTCAATCTAGTATATGTGAATATTCATGTATATAAGTGAGTATATGTGAGAGTAAGAGATTGTAAGAGTTCCTGTTTAAATAAGTATGTATTTCTATAAGTGATTGTTTAAGAGAGTAAGTATGTGTAAGTTTCCTTAGAAGTAAGGTTGTAGTGTGGGTATAGCTGTATATGCAAATAAATGGATGTTCAATAGATTATTTGTATGTGTGTGAGTAACTTTTGGATGACTGTCGGTGTGTAACAGGATGTATAGGTGTATCACTACATAGGATGAGTGAGTATATGTATGAGTGACTAAATAGAACTGCTGGTGAATGAGTGGATGTGTATATAGATGGTGGAATTATTGAATTGGTTGTTGTAACTGGTATGGGTATCTCCATTTTTTTGAAAATGTTAGTTTCTATTTTTGAATATGTGTTTCAAGGGTTACATTACAATGAAAGGAGGTCTGTCACTCTGTCACACGGATGGTGTCATCAGTGATGTCATGAGTGATGTCACTGACCATGTCATGAGTGATGTAATATGTGACCAACATGTACGCATATGTGCGCACATGTACGCACAACATGTGACCAATATGTGACGCCATCAGCAGTGCATTGCACGCGCAAGTTATAGTGAGTCCAACTAATTATAACGTGGGAATTTCAATGGTTTTATGCGATAAAAATTTTCAGCTAACTATAACTGGTGTCAAACCTATGGTTTTTTCAGTGAATTTAATAGGTTTTTTTAAATGCTAATTCCTAACTATAACTGGTGTCAAACCTATGTTTTTTTCAGTGAATTTCATAGGTTTTTTAAATGCTAATTCCTAACTATAACTGGTGTGAAACCTATGGTTTTTTCAGTGAATTTCATAGGTTTTGTAAATGCTAATTCCTAACTAAATATAGGGCCTCAAAGCTATGTTTTTTTTCAGTGAATTTCAAAGTTTTTTTAATAGAAAATCTCTATAGGTATGAAATATAATACTTTTTATAATGAATTTTATATTGTATATTTATGTAATACTATTTTTTTAATGTATATTTTACCCTTTTTATTTGTTTATTTTTTTGCCTTGGTGCGCTCCCGGTGCGCGTACCGGTGATCGCACTGGTAAGCGCAGTGTTGCGGCACGCTCCGGTGCGCCTACCGGTGAGCATCCCCGACTCAAACCTATGGTTTTTTTCAGTGAATTTCAAAGGTTTTTTAATAGAAAATCTCTATAGGTATGAAATATAATATTTTCTATAATGAATTTTATATTGTATATTTATGTAATACTATTTTATTTTTTTAATGTATATTTTACCCTTTTTATTTGTTTATTTTTTTGCCTTGGTGCGCTCCCGTGGCACGTACCGGTGAGCGCACTGGTAAGCGCAGTGTTGCGGCACGCTCCGGTGCGCGTACCGGTGAGCGTCCCGTTAGCGTTATTTCCGCGAACGAAAACATCATCGTGACGTATCGCGTAGCCGCGTGATGCGTCTTATGACGCACGGCGTAAGTGCACCCGGAAGCGCCCGAGCGCATACGATCGCGCAACGAAAGCGCCCCCAGGCGAGCTCCGGGGGGCGCCCCGGGTCGCGTAGCGTAAGCGCGTCGGGTCATGTGACCTAAAAATAACACTTTTCATTGGTTCAGAACACTTTTGGTTTCCAAATGATGAAAGCCCGGGTCATGTGACCTGAAAATAACACTTTTCATTGGTTCAGAATAGTTTTGTTTTCCAAATGATGAAAGCCCCCACTTTTTTTCCTCATTCTCACTTTGTTCTTTGCGTGAGGAAGACCTGTATCTATTCATTGAGAAATGGCTACAGTAGCAGCAGCAGCTGGAGCATCTGCACCACCACCACCACCACCACAAGGACCACCACAACACCACATTGGTGGTGAAGAAGAAGAGGAGGATGAGGAGGAGGAGGGAGGAGAGGCAGTTCCTGCCTGAAGATAATCCCCCTAATAGACTGAGACAGCACATTGTGTGGGAGTTTTTTTAATTCCCAAGGGGCCAGAAGAAAGTCAATGCGCCAAAAGTGACTTGTCTGATCTGTGGCGCTGAACTTTCCAGGGGGAACCCTGCCAAAAAATATTCTTTTGGCAATTATACCATGATTCGCCACATGCAACGCAGGCATCCCAACAACTATTCTGCGGCAGAGGTCAGAGAACTGACCAGAAACCCTCCCCAATCTTCTTCCAGCACCTCAACAAGGAAACAACCCACTCCATCGGGTGCAGAGGCAAGGGAGATGATCCCAAACATCCAAACCTAGTTTGGAGATTTTAAAATTGTTTGTATCTATTGCGGGACTACAATTTCGTATGGCGAGAAAAGTATAAACCTAATCAACCGTGCAGGAGACAACCACAACTGCAGAAAAAAAAACTTAATTTTTTTCCTGTTTTTTTTTGCTCCAGTTGAGCCGTTTACAATTCCCTGTTTTTTGTTTCTCCCCATAAAAATTACAAAACAAATATAAAATTGTTCATAAAAGCCAAAAAAAGTATAAAATGTTTAAAAAAACAATAAAAAATATAAAACAACAAAAAGAATTAAAAAAACAGGTTTTTTTAGAACTACCTCCAATTTATAAAAAAAATGCTACATTTACATTTTTTAAAAACTCTGTCATTCTTTTTTCTCCAGGGTACGGGGCGCGCACCCAAAAAAAATAAAAAAAATAAAGAAGGAGTGAGCATGAGGGAAGGACACAGAAAGAGTGATGTTAAGAGAAAGAGAGCTAGAGGGAGCAACACAGAGGGACTGTTTATTACATAGTAAGACAGAGAGAAGGTGTAATATGGTGTAAGTGAGAAAAGGAAAATGAATAAGGGAGCGAAAGAAGGGAAGAGAGAGGAAGAAGACTAAAGCAGAGGTACTGGGAGAATGTGAGTGGGTGTTAAAAGTAAAGGGAAGGACAGTAAAGGATGGGGAATGAGGGGTAGTGAAGGAACCGGAGTAAAGGAACAGCGGTAAGGGAGGGTGAGAAAAGAGCAGTGAGTGTAAGTAAAGAGGGGTGAAAGAGGGTGAATAAGGGTAGGACATGGGGAGTGACAGACAGAAAGGACAGAGAGAGTAAAGGAAGGAGTGACTGAAAGGGACTGAGTGAAGCAGCAAAGAAAGGTAAGTGAGGGAGTGTGGGTGAGTTGTAGGGAGTGAGCATGATGAAAGAGTAGTGACAGAGTGAGGGGACAGAGACAGTGACGGTAAGAGAGACAGAGTGATGGAAGGGGAGTGAGGAACTGTGAGGACAGACGGACTGAGAGAAGGAGTGAGAGGAGTGAAGTAAATGAGTAAGGGAAAGGGAATGAGTGAGGGAGCGAGGAAGTGAACAGAGGGTAAGGGAAGTAAAGCAGTGGGAATGAAAGAAGTTGAATGTGGTAGGAGAGTAAGGGAAAAATGAGTAAACATGGAGGATAAGAATAAGTGAGAGAAGCAGAGTAAGGAAACAGGAGTGAGGTAGGGTGAGAGAATAGTAGTGAGGTTAAAGCAAAGGGTGATGACAAACAACATTGTTTTAGTCACACTTACCATATAATTAATGTAAATTTAATTACATGTTTTTACTACACTTTGTATCTGTGAAAGAGAAAAGAAAAAATAAGTTATAATTAGTAAAATATATATTTTAAAATAGAAGAGACAAGTCAAGAAGTTAAAAATCATAAAAGTGTACTAAGAAATAAAGTAAGAGTGAAGGACACAGAAAGGGAAATAAAGTAATGTAGAAGGACAAAAAGAGGGAAAAAGAAATAGAAGGAGAGCAAATTACTAAGAGTAAGGCAGATACATTCAGTGACAGAGAGGAAGAGAAGAAGAGAGAAATGAACTGAAAGTAAGAAAGATACTAAAAGAATATGAGTTAGCAAAACTAAATCAGGAAAGAGGAGTAAGTAAAAAGGGAATGACTGAGAGGGAAAGGAGTCTGATTGAGGATGCATTTACAAGAATGAGGAATGGAAGATGACTGAGAGTGAGTGAAGGGGAGTCACTGAGTGAAGGGATGAAGGGCGAGAGGATAATATAGAAGGATTGAGGGAAAAGGAGTGAGGAAGTTAGTAGACAGAGGGACTGAGGGAAGGACTGAGTGAAGTGGAGTACAATGAATGAGGAAAAGAAAATGAGTAAGAGAGCAAAAGAAGGGAAGAGAGGAGAAGAGGACTAAAGCAGTGGTACTGAGAGAATGTGATTCGGTGATGAAAGTAAAGAGAAGGACACTGAAAGATAGGAAATGAGGGGTAGTAATGGAACCGGACTAAAACAAATGGGGTGAAGAACAATGAGAGAGGAGCAGTGAAATTGTTGTAAGAGAAATGATAGAAGGTAGATAAACACAAGTGAGCATAACACAAGAAGACTGAGGGACTGAGGACATAGAGGTAGTAAACGGAAAATAGAGAGAAGAGGTTAAAAAAAAGGAGCAAAGAAAGATAAGTGAGGGAGAGTGGGTGAGTTATAGTGACAGAGTGCGACAAAAGAGGTGAGTGAGTAAAGAGAAATTACTAAAAGAGCAAAGGAGGAAAAGACGGAAAAGGGAAGTAAATCAGAGAGACTGAAAGCTGAAAAGTGGTGCAAGGGAGAGAGGGGATGCAGATAGTTGAAATGGAAATGAGGGGTTGTAAAAGAAGTGGAGGAAAAGAATGAGAGTGAAACAGAGTGAGAGAAAGGCAGTGTGAGTGAGTAAAGAGAGCTAAAAGAGAGTGGAAAAAGGAAAGTAAGTGTGAGACAATGGGAATACAATATAAATTACACAATACAAACTATAGAATCATTTGTACAACATGTTAGATAGTTTATTTTTGCTGTTCTAAGTACATATTGAATTTCACTAAAAACAGTGAGTTCAAACTATTCATCATATGACAGCGGGGAAAAAAACACAATCTAAAAGATTGTGTTTAAAAAAAAACATATAAACTTACAAATCACATATGTACACTAATCTTTGATTTACTTACTTTTCCTTTAGGCCAAATAGTACATCATGAAGGTCCTTTTTGTTGGAAAGTACTCTGCTGTTCTGTAAAAATTCCATTTCATCGACTTTCTATAAGAAAAGCTCCAAGAACATCTGAAATATGTTTTAATGTTTTCATATCCTCCTTGTGTTCAGTCATGACTCTCTGCTCATTCCTTCACCTTTCCTTAAGGCCAAATAGTGTCAGATGTATCAGTATGTTTTCAAATTACTCAAAACAAAATCTGAAATTAGCGTTTTCTCGACGTTCTGAAAGAAAGACTTACACAACATTTTCAGAATGTTTAAAAATTCATATTTCCATCTCTGGCTCACTCATGTTGAACATTTCCTATAATACTGATATCACTTACTATGAGATCCACTTACCGTACCTATATGAGAACTAGAATTTTTATATTATCTCCATCACTTTTACTCACAACATAATTTTAAACAGCAGATTAAATTTTATTAACTGCTCCCGTCTTTATAGGCCAATTACCTTTACTTAAATTTCGGTTCTAAAAACTATTTTTTAAGTCAGAAGGCAAACGTTGTTTGAAAGTCAAATGAGTATCATTACAGTTAGTCCAACTTTTTCGACATTTTAAATAAATTGTATAATGCCCTGAGGTTGTTGAAGGACCGTCATGATAAATAATAGCTAAAGTTGCAAAAGTTCTTCCTGAAATTGATAACTGAGAAGCCACAAAATTTTTAATAGAAGTTGTCAATTTACTTCCATCAGGTCTACATCGTTGGAACATTAAAATGACATACTGACCATAAGTTTGTATAAATAATGTGGACAGCATTGCAGCATTGCAGACTTACATTGGGTACACACCATATTGTGATTAGCTGCTTTAACTAGATTATTAAAAGACATTGATTTGCAGTCTGGTAAAGTCAAATATATAAATCTTTCAGTGTCTATTCTAGTACTACTTGATAAACTACAATTGTCGCAGTCATGCTGCCATTGATAAGAAAGGCTAAAAATATTTTTTATATCTACACCTTCATCTTCCGATACATCAAACATATACATTAAAAATTCCTGACAATCCTGTTGAATATTCTGTGAAAATTGTTTTTGACCAGAACATATGTCTAAAAGATTTCGAATTTCTGAAACACTTTCTATTTTTGCTCTATCACTGCTACATTTCTCAAACGCAGAATTCAATAAACAGCAGAATCTTTAATCCCGATTTTCAACAATCTGTTCTTGTACATTTTGAAGAAAAAAAACAACATTGACCACTACATTAGCATAGCAGTTGACACCAGAACTATTTTCAAACTGAAGTCCAACAATATCTTCAACAGAATCCTTTTTCTTTCTCCTTACAATTACAGTGTCCTCTACTTTTTGTCTTTTTGCTACTACCTCACTGCAATTATTCTAATTTCTTCTTTTTCGGCCTACCACCCGTTTTTCAGACAGAGGATATTGAGGCAAATGTGGAGCATACTCTCTTCTTAACCTATTGTATTCTTTAACACAATCTAGATCTGCACAAATCTTTGTCTCATCACACTCAATCAAGTACAATCCTGATAAAGTTCTGACTCGTGATAATGTCACATATGCCATACCCTCTTTAAACACAGAAGTTGCTCACCAAAGCACTATCTACACTTAAACCTTGAGATTTATGAATTGTCACCGCATATGCCAAACAAACAGGAAACTGTTTTCGGCGAACATATAAGTCTTTCACAAGCAAAAATCTAGCTGAACAACGACTGATTTGTTGTATTTCGTCAATGCCATCAAATTAAATTTTTAAAAATTCAATTCCATCTCTATTTCTGTAATTCACAAAATCAACAACATGACCCATTGCTCCATTTACCAGACCTCTTTCAACGTTTAAATTCCTTCTCAAAATGATACGACAATTTAAACACACATTCAGAGTCTTTTCAAAACCAGCAGTTTTAGATATACTCTTCTCTAATGAATCCAATTTTGATTTCAAATTTTCAGACAAAATAATTGTTGCTCCCATATGCTCTATTTTATCTATAGTTTCCAGTTTCACAATCTCTTCATTTTCTAACTTTAAAATTTTGTGGTTGAAGATGGAACATTCTTTCACAGTTGGCATCAAACATATCCCAGATTTGTTCTCTGTAATTTTCTTAAAAATATTCTCTGGAAGAATGTTTTCATTTGGATACGAATTTGAAATTAATCGTGCATGTAAAGCTTCTTTCCCATGCACACTTAGTTTTCCAATTCTTACATCTTGTAGAATATTTTTATGATCTTCATCCTTTGCCTGTCGCATATTTTGAAGCAGTTCTGCATATTTGAAGTTTAACCATATATTAACGTTTCCAATGCTTCCTAGGCACTTCCTGGTATCTTCATGCATGAGCATTTTAAACACAGGTTGTCCTTTCACTGGAGTCAACTGCAGTAGATCTCCAAAAACAATAATGTGTTTCCCTCCAAATAACACATCATAGTCTGTCCTAAGAATTTCTTGCATTCTCAAATGCACAAAAGCAGGCATTAGATTTGAGACAATGCTTACTTCATCAATGATAAGAAGTTTCATTTTCTTCAGGACTCTGGAAACTTCAGAACACGCATCTCCAGATAGCTTGTGGTATTGCAATTTATTATCATGCTCAACTGGTAGCATCAGTAAACGATGTAAAGTAATCCCTTTAATGTTATGTACTGCCAGCCCAGTTGGAGCGGTTACAACACAAGACAGCGGTGATTCAGTCCTTTTCTGCAGATAAGTTCCAATTGCTTTAATCAGAAAACTTTTTCCAGTTCCCGCTTCTCCACTCACGTACAGTTGGACAACCTTAAATGATGTACATGAGCACTCTTTTTTCTCATGACTGAATCCATGTTCAATCTGTCTGTGACTTCGTCATATATCTGTTTCTGCTCAACGTTTAGTTGTTTCACCAAATCTTCTAAGTTAATTACATCCTCTTCAGCTTGTTCCATAGCTCTTTCCACCTCATCCATGGCAGTGGCTGCTTCATTTTGAAGAATTGGTCCTGCTAGTGGATCCTGACTCAATGAAGTAGAACTCTGACTGTCTTGAGAACTGTCTCTAGCAATCTCTGCAGCAATTGTGGCTTCTTGCTCTATTTCTTCGTTCAACATTTGCAGATAATTCGGAAAAACAGGACATTCTATGGTATCCTTGGTTGCATTAAAAGAATATTCGTAACAGAGAAAATCTCTAAGTAGTTCCTCTTCTGTACGCCATGGCTTAAAGAGTTGCAAAAGAGCTAAATAATAAAATTCCCTTTTGTCTGGAGATTCGCAACTCAATTTTCGATGATTAATCAAATGGCCTTTTCTCTGCTTCACTAGACATCCTTCACACCCAATGACAGCATATATTCCATTATTGATATCTTCTGTGATGTTCCTCTTATAAGTATAGTTTTGCAGAACTTCATACAAACAAGTGTTCTCAAGATGACTACTTCTATTTGGATAGTATGTATCCAACATATTTGTCTTCAAAATATCTGTACTGTTTGGTTCTTTCTCCGCCAAATACTCAATTTCTTGTACAGATTTCAAAACTCGGTTTCGTGTTGCAGCAAGACCTAGACTCGCCCAAATGATAGTTCTAGATTTGGCATAGAGACTTGCTGATGATAACCGATCAGAACATTCATATGCTCCAATTTCTCGATGCAACAACATCTTCAGACTGAAACTGTATAATTTTTTACTTATACTCTTTTCATGTGAAATGTCCTCCCACATTTCCTTCAGTTCTGTATTTTCTTTTTTGTGATGTAAGACGTCACATATCGAGCCACAGCAATAGAGTTGTCAGCAACGAACTGAATATCCCTGTTAGCATTCCACATGGACAAAATCACTGGGTTGTTGATGTACTTGGACTCTTCATTTCTTTTTAAATTGTATGTATTTTTTGGTGATTTCCTCGTCACAGTATGTCGCAGAGAAGACATCAAATTATTTACTCTTCCTTTAGAAATTACTGGTCGTGGAAACCCGAAACGACATTTTGTATAAAACTTTTCCTTGTTTCTGAATTTTCGACAACAGTACTTTCCACAACGATGGGATTGAAAGCGTAAAACTTGTTGCCTTAAACTGTTTTCTTCGGTAGTTTTCGGAACAGCACATGTTGAATACTCTTCAATGAAACTCATCACTGTTTCATCCGAATCTGTTCCAAATTTGGGTGCATCTTTAATCCATAACAACATATGTATGTGAGGAGCACCTCTCGCATGATACTCCTTTCTCCAAAAGAAATCCAAAACCTCTCCAAGGGGAGGATTTTTTTTGTTGGTAATAAAAGGCATCATAGCTTCAAATCTATGATTGAAATATCTGCATACATTCACTGGATCCAAAGAACACAGTTCTCCAGGTGTTTTGAATTCTATATTTTGTATATTTCCATTTGCCTCTCGTAGAAATTGAAGTAAGTCGTCCCATGCATACTCAGCACAGCTAAGAGTGGGGAACCATGTAGGAGTTCCTAAGTTTCTAAGCATACATTTCAATTCCCCATGACGACGGTACCAATACTCGTTTGTACCACGCTGACATGCCATGAGATTGATTAGATGAGATTCCAAAATATTGTCTTGCAGATTGACTTTCTCCATAAAGTCCCTCGCCGAAACATTTTGCAGATGTGCTCCACTTTTCAGTATATGGTTTACTGCATACGAAAGCCCAGACAAGTCACTTTCATACAGTAGATGAAACAAATATGGAATGCATTGACGAAACCTTGGATCTTCAGCATATAATCTTAAAGTCCGGTATTCAGATGCAGGAATTTGAACTGGTCGATCGTCATATCGTCCACCTCGACCTGTTGGAAATAAATGTGGAAAACAACGAGCTTCCAAACTTTCTTCCCATACACTAATGGGACTTCCTTTTGCTGCTTTCATTTGAAACAAGTCAATTGCATTCCCCATTACTTCTTTGTAATGCAAAGGATGAACAGTATAATGTTCATATATTTCTTCACTTCAAGACACATCAACTTTTTCAATTTGGCCGGCTGAACAATCACTGTCTTCTTCTGCAGCTGTTTCCTCTGCTCCAACACATACATGTTTGTAGTACTCATTGTTTTTGACCACATACAACGTTGCCTTTTTGACTTTCCTAACATCCACTAAGTCTTGCCAGATTTTCTTACTCTTTGTCGGAACCCCATTAACTAGAATAACCAGAGGTTCCTCTTCCACTTTTTCTACACTATTTGTATCAATATTTTTCTTGAAATCTAGAGGCAAATAAACAACTCTTCCCTTTAATCCTCTCTGTAAATCTGAAGGAGGCAATTTCCCTATCTTAGGCTCCATGCGAACAATAGCCTGAAAAGGATGGACACATTGAATCAAAATAGATTCCTATGTATTTAAATCCATCAATTCAGGAGGAATGTCTACCAACTCAAGATTATTATGAACAGCTCTAGCAGGCATTCTGTTTTCATTTAATTTATTATAACAATATTTACAAATACGCTGATAGAACTCAAATCAAAAGAATTCTCCACCAACAAATAAGTTGCAAAATTCTTCCATTCACTATTATTTTCCATTTCACTTTTTGCATATAAATCAACTAACCTAGTCTGAATCTTATAATGAGTCCGCCGACAACACACAGAAGTAAAATTAGGCCTTTCACTTGATTTCACCTTAAACTTGGTAAACTTATCTGTACTTGAAATCTGTACATTGTCTTCCACATTACCTTCTATTACTGTGTCAATTTCTACACTGTCCTCTTTTTCACCAAAATACCAAATCTCAATTTCTTCACAAATCTTCTTCACATCTAATTCAGTTCCATGCAAAAGAGCACTGTTTAACTGTTTAAGCTTAAGTGCTGGACTTTTTGCATAATACAACCTTCTCACTAATTTCCTCATTTTGTTATGATGCACTGCTAACAACCTAAAATGATGAAAAACACTCTGACATACTTTTCTAGAAAGACAAGCCAGTGAATGCCAATGCAAACCTGTGTTTTATCCCACTCTGCAAGGATCTAAGTCTTGCAACATCTTCATTTTCTGTTTCAGACTTTTCTTACTATATGTACGTAAGAAATTACGAAGCAAATCGATTGAATACTGTCGAACACTACAAATACTACTACACTTCCAAGTGTACACTGGACCCTTAGTACGTCTCCCTAAAACGTCATCAGCTAACACCTCTTCTGCATCTCTAGACACAAGTTTCTCTTTTTCAATCGGACAACCGTCCTTCACCTCACATGCTCGACCACTGGTGTCAACTGCATGCACCAAATCATTCTCCTGGAAGTAACTCTCCTCATTAAAAAATGGCTCACAACTTGAACTATGTATCCATTCTCCAGAAAAAACTTCACAAAAATTAGTCCGATTAAGTATTCTTTTGCATCTACTGTTCGATTTGAAAACATCAATTGCCTTGTTAACTATCCTAATTCTATTGATTACTAAAATAAATAATTTTTTCTTAACTTCAAAAGTTTGATCAACAATCTTTTTTAACATTTTTTAACAAATTTAAAACTACCCTATTGCGCAACATTCGTTTACGAATGTCCCTAAATTGGTTTTGCCTTCTATTCCAATACATATTATTCTCTCCTGCTCCAGTAGTAACATTTTTCGGGGGCCTCTCCTTTTCATATTTGCTCTCTCCTTCTGTATATTCACATTCCCATTAACATTTTTTTTTATCTACATATGTTCCGACAGAAAGACTTAGTTGTCTTACCAGGAGCTTTTTTTCTGTTTTTTGAAGTATTTGTTGTAGAGGACTGCTTTAATTCCGTTGCTGTTTTTGATTTTTTCCGCTTGGCATCTTTTCTTCTCCTCTGCCTTGAGGGCATATTTCCTTACTATTGAAATCTTGATTTCAATCTGTGGTAAAGAAAAAAATAACACATTATAGACCACTATTACCAAACAACAAAGCAATGACAATAAGCAAACGATATAAACACCAGTTTACAACATATCTAAGTTTATACCACAGCAACTATATAACTAGCAGTAAGACAGAGAAAAAGAGCTAGAGGAAGTAACGCAAAAAGTCAGAGAGAGTCAGACAAAGAAAAAGGTAGAGGGAGTAAAACATAGAGAAGGAGTAAGACAGAAAGAGTGTATAATATGATGTAAGACAGAAAAAGGATGTAATAGGGAGAGGGAGTAAGTCAAAGAAAGGGAGAAAGGGAGTAAGTCAGAAAAAGGATGTAACCGGGTGTAAGACAGAGAGAGGGTGTAAAATGATGTAAGACAGAGAGAGGGTGTTAGAAGGTGAGAGGATGTAAAAGAGACTAAAACAGAGAGAGGCTGTAAAAGTTAGAGAGAGAGAGTAACTTTAAGAGATGGTGTAAGAGGAAGTAAATCAGAGAGAGGATGTAAAAAGGAGTAATGAGAGAGAGGGAATAAATCAGAGACAGGGTGTAAGAGAAAGTAAGTCAAAGAGAAAGTGTAAGAGAATGTAACACAGAGTCAGGATGTAAAAAGGAATAATTCAGAGAGAGGGTGTTAGAAGGGGACTGGTGGAAAAATAGAGTAAGTCAGGAAGAGAATATAAGAGAGACTTATACATTCTTGATAATACTTGGTAAAGAAATGTTGGTGCATAAAGGAATTGTATTTTATAAATGAGCGAGGTTTCAGTAGTGTAATGAAATGCTTATACATATGACCTTTTCTCTGTTTTTTAAATGTTATTCTAAAAAAAGATTTCGGGCACATGAATTGGTTTTACATTATTGACAAGGATTAGATAGTATCTACATGATTTAAAAAATATATTAGCACATTTCACAATCATGTCACCTGTGTTTTCTCAGATTAGTAAGTAGATTGTGCACATGAGGTGAGGCCTGTCCAGGGATGCAGGGGAGGTGAGGCCTGTGTCCAAGAGTCCAATGGACAGGACTCACTTCCTCTGACCCTTGGACAAGCCTCACCTCCTCCGTGCCCCCTGGACAGGCCTCAATGTATTGGGTATAATTGATGGTAACAGGATGCAGATAAAGTGAGGCCTAACCAGGAGTGCAGATGAGGTGAGGCCTGTCCAGGGGAGCAGAGGAGGTGAGGCCTATGTCCAAGAGTACAGTGGACAGGACTTCATAAAGCCTCTCCCCACTACACTCTTAGACACAGGCCTCACCTCCTCAGCAACTTTCACAATCATGAAAGCCATTTCGACTTTCCTCACCTCCTCTGCACCCTTTGCAATCATGTCAGGTGTGTTTCCTCATATTATGAATCAGAGTGTGTTTTTTATTGTTGCTCTCTGTTATTTTTTTTGTTAATGCTTGGAAAAAAATTTCTGCTGCATAGAGGAATTTTATTTTGTAAAAAAATGAGGTTTCAGTAGTGAAATGGAATGCTTGTACATATGACCTGTGCTCAGTTTTTTTAATGTTAATATAAAAACGATTAAAGGGCAAATAATTGGCTTTGGCATTTTTCAGAAGGATTAGAAAGTGTCTGCATAATTAAATAAATATATCTGCACTTTTCACAAACATGTCAGCTGTGTTTTCTAAGATTAGGAAGCAGATTAAGCTTTTTTATTCTTCCCTTGTGTCATATTTCTTGATAATACTTGGTAAAGAAATGTTACTACATAGTGGAATTGTATTTTGTAAAAATAAAAAGGTTTCAGTAGTGTAATGAAATGCTTCTATATATGACCTGTGGTCTGTTTTTTAAATATTAATTAAAAATCGATTTAGGGCACCTGAATTTGACCCCTGGACAGGCCTCACCTCATCTACACCCCTGGACAGGCCTCACCTCATCTGCACCCTGTTACCATCAATTATACCCAATACATTTTGGCCTGTTTAAAAAACGATTTAGGGTTGCAGATGAGGTGAGGATTGTCCAGGGGTACAGAGGAGGTGAGGCATGTGTTCAAGAGTGTAGTGGGAGAGAGGCCTGTCCTGGGGAGCAGAGGTGGTGAGGTCTGTGTCTAAGAGTGCAGTGGACTGGACTTCATGAAGCCTCTCCCCCACTGCACTCTTAGACACAGGCCTCACCTCCTTTGTACCCCTGGACAGGCCTCTCTCCCACTACACTCTTGAACACAGGCCTCACCTCCTCTGCACCCCTGGACAATCCTCACCTCATCTGCAACCCTGAACAGACCTCACCTCATCTGCACCCCTAGACAGGCCTCACCTCATCTACATCCCTGGGCACGCCTCACCTCATCTGCACCCTGTTACCATCAATTATACCCAATACATTGAGGCCTGTCCAGGGGGCACAGAGGAGGTGAGGCTTGTCCAAGGGTCAGAGGAGGTGAGTCCTTCCACTGCACTCATGGACACAGGCCTCACCTCCTTTGCACCCCTGGACCTGCCTCACCTCACCTGCACAATCTACTTCCTAATGTGAGGAAACACAGGTGACATGATTGTAAAAGGTTCAAATATATTTTTTTAATCTTGCAGACACTATTTATTCCTTCTTAAAAATGTAAAAGCCATTCATTTGCCCCAAAATCGCGTTTCCAATAACATTTACGAAACAGAGCGCAGGTCCTATGTACAAGCATTCCATTTCACTACTGAAACCTCACTATTTTTCAAAATACAATTCTTCTATCTAGCAAATGTTGATACCAAACATTATCATTAAACTTAAAAAAAGCAACAAGAAAAAAACTCAATCTGCTCCCTAATCTAGAGTAACACAAGTGATATGATTGTGAAAACTGCAAATATATGTATTTAATCATGCATACACTATTTATTCCTAGTCAAAAATGTAAAAGCTCTTCATTTTCCCTAAAAATTGTTTTTCAAATAAGATTTAAGAAACAGAGCGCATGTCCTATGTACAAGCATTCCATTTCACTACTGAAACCTCAATATTTTACAAAATAAATTTCCTCTCTCTTGCAAACATTGATACCAAGCATTATCGAAAACCATGACACAATTCAACAAGAAAAAAGCTCAATCTGCTCCCTAATCTGAGGTAACAGAGGTGACATCATTGTGAAAGGTTCAAATATATTTATTTAATCATTCAGACACTATTTATTCCTTCTCAAAAATGTAAAAGCCATTCATTTGCCCCAAAATCGTTTTTTAAATAACATTTAAGAAACAGTGCGCAGATCCTATGTACAAGCATTCCATTTCACTAGTGAAATATTACTATTTTTCAAAATACAATTCCTCTATCTTGCAAATGTTGATACCAAGCATTATCAAAAAACATTACACAAACCAACAAGAAAGAAGCTCAATCTGCATCCTAATCTGAGGTAACACAGATGACATCATTGTGAAAGGTTCAAATATATTTATTTAATCATGCAGACACTATTTATTCCTTCTCAAAAATGTAAAAGCCATTCATTTGCCCCAAAATCATTTTTTAAATAAAATTTTAGAAACAGACCGCAGGTCCTATGTACAAGCATTCAATTTCACTACTGAAACCTCACTATTTCACAAAATACAATTCCTCTATCTTGCAAATGTTGATACCAAGCATTATCAAAAAACATGACACAAACCAACAAGAAAGAAGCTCAATCTGCTTCCTAATCTGAGGTATCACATGTGACATCATGGTGAAAGGTTCAAAAATATTTATTTAATTATGCAGACACTATTTATTCCTTCTCAAAAATGTAAAAGCCATTGATTTTCCCCAAAATCGTTTTTTAAATAACATTTTAGAAACAGAGCGCAGGTCCTATATGCAAGCATTCAATTTCACTACTGAAATCTCACTATTTCACAAAATACAAATCCTCTATCTTGCAAATGTTGATACCAAGCATTATCAAAAAACATGACACAATCCAACAAGAAAGAAGCTCAATGTGCTTCCTAATCTGAGGTAACACAGGTGACATCATTCTGAAAGGTTCTAATATATTTCTTTAATCATGTAGGCACTATTTATTCCTTCTCAAAAATGTAAACGTCATTCATTTTCCCCAAAATCGTTTTTCACATCACATTTAAGAAACACAGCACAGGTCCTGTGTACAAGCATTCCATGTCACTACTGAAACTTCACAATTTTACAAAATACAATTCCTCTATGCAACAAAACTTTTTACCAAGCATTATCAAAAAACATGACACAAAGCAACATTAAAAAACCACAATTTGCTTACAAATCTTCTCCATAGAGTATACAAGTCTCTATCTATTTTAAATGAATCGTTACTCACCTTTACAAATCCTTTGGGAGATTGAGAACAGTGTCAGACACACACACCAATATTTCTTTAGCAGAGCAAAAGGTATGCACTCCAGGCACTGCAACCATGAATGGCACAGAAAACCTCTAATTCTACACAAATATCCCTCATGTTAACCAATTAAAACTCTTCCCTCTCTATTTTCAAACCAACACCCTTCCCCCCCTCAGCCCTTTCTACCTGTTACCATAGCAACTCCCTCCTCACTGAGCTCTCAGGTTTAAAAGTTTATTCTACAATGTTGCAAATGAACTCAGCAAGGATGTTTGACCTCTCAATATGCGTGTAACAAAAGGGAGAGAGAGGACTAGATAGCTAGTCCGAGTACCCGAGGGTTTATATGTGATTAAACAAAGAGGACTAGCTTAAGTTGACCAAAGTGTTGCAGTACTCTAATTAGTTCTGTCACAGGCACCTTGTTGGTGTATTCATGAAGACCTCACCCACCAACCTAGTGGGTGGCATGCTTCATCATCGGGCCCACCCAGTGACACCTAGTATGTCCCGGGTGTGCTACGACGCCTGATTACAGCGGAGCTGGTATATTGCTGAGAGTGCAGTGAGTGAGGTTGAGTGAGTTGTGATTTAAAACGGCTTGGTGGTGATCCCGGTACCCGAGGGTAAATTAAATTTTAATAACTAGGCCGTCACCAGCGGTTAAAAGTAAGCCTACAGGACGCGTGAGGGTGGCGAGTTATCCGGTGCAATGTTCTTTAAATGACTTTTTCTTAACCATTCAAATTACTTCTTTCACAGAACAGAACCATGCACCCTAACTTTCATTTTTCAACTATCTGAATCCACCAATCATTGCTTGTGATTCAAGAGCTCTGAAACTCCACATTATTTTTTTGCAAACTCCTACTGTTCCAACTGCAATTTCATTCCCACACTTCATCTGACTGCACCAGACCCTACTCTCACCATGTATTCTGTCTGAATTCTTGGACATAGCTACATCCACTGGGCTCAAAGGTATGCAGCTATCAGAAATTTTCACAACCCTGATTTACCAAATGTGGACATCAAGTGGATTGGCCAAAGAGGATTGAGATGTCATCAATTGATACCATTGGTGAAAACCTTTTACCATCTGCCACACCCTGACCTCATAATTTTGCACTGTGGTGGAAATGACCTAGGCACTTTGACTCGGGTAGGTCTGGAAATGTTTTTAAAGGACACCTTTGGGCAATTGATGACACTTTTTCCACAAACTGCCTTGGTATATTCCAATATATGCCAAAGACAGAAATGGAAGTGGTCCAACCAATTTTGTTCACAATTTGAGAAAGCACGGAAACATGTGAATAAATCTGTTTCTGCTTACATGAGAGACTATGGAATGGGTTCAATATACAACAATAACTTGCGTTACAACATGCAAGATATCTACAGAGGAGATGGTGTGCACTTCTCGGATGAGGGGAATAGAATATTCCTCCTAAATTTAAGACTGTGCATTGGAACCTACTTGTAGGTACCTAAATCAGCCACAGAACCCAAAAGCTCTTCCCTGTATGTTTCGGGGTATTCGTGAAGTGGGGGCCGAGAAAAAAGGGGGGTCCCAAAACATGTTTTCCCCATGTTAATTTCCATAGGACGTTCTGACACGGCTACAGCCCGAACCGCTGAACGGAATTACGCCAAATTTTGCCAAATTGTAGGGACTGGTACGCAGAAGTGCCTTTGCTATATTTGGTGAAAATTGCTCCAGTGTTTTTTTCGAAAATTAACTTCAAAAACACATATATATCTATAGGCGCGCTCCGAGCGCTCACCGGTACGCGTACCGGGGAGCGCACCCGGCGCGCTACGGGAGTGCGTGAGCAGAAAGCTGATTGGCTGTCGGATGTCTGTCAACATTCTAAACAATCCGGAGAGTCCGCCATCTTGTGTCTCTGTAGAATCGAGACACAAGAAATGAAAATAAAAAGGGGGAATTATTAAAAGGGGGCAGCGTAGACACCCCCTGACCCCCTAGGTTTTCTGAGGGGGGGCCTAAAAGGAACCTGAAGGGCAAAAAAACTTTTATTTTTTATTTTCACGGGGTGAACGCTGGGTGTATTTTCGTGTACGCTCACCGGTACGTGCACCCTCAGTGCACCACGGGGGAAAACAGTGTAAAAAATGTGAGTAAAAAAATTATTTAGAGTGCTTAGAGGTAGGGTAGCTCTGAAAAGAGCTGTTGTGTTATGTGGGTGTTTTTTGTACCTACAAGTAGGTACCGATGCAGAGTCTCAAATTCAAGAGTAAGACTTTATTCCCCTCATCTGTAAAATGTACACCATCTCTCCTATAGATGCCTTGCATGTTGTAACGCAAGTTGTTGTGGTATATGGAACCCATACCATAGTCTCTGAGGAAAGCAGAAACAGTTTTATTCACATGTTTCCTTGCTTTCTCAATCTGTGGACAAAATTGGTTGGACCAGTTCCATTTTTGCCTTTGGCATATATTAGAAAATACCAAGGCAGTTTTTGGAAAAAGTGACATCAATTGCCCAAAGATGTCCTTTAAAAGCATTTCCAGACCAACCCCAGTCAAAGTGCCCAAGTCATTGCCACCACAGTGCACAATTATGAGGTCAGGGTGTGGTAGATGCATAAAGGATTTTATCAATGGTATCAATGGGTGACTTCTTAATCCTCTCTGTCCAATCCAAACAATGTCCGCATTTGGTAGATCAAGGTTGTAAATACCTCTGTTACTTGCAAATTTTCCACTCCAGTAGACAAAGCTATGACCCACAAACCAGACTATAAGGTAGATGTGCTTCTATTCAGATGAGTTGTGGAAATGAAATGGCAGTTTGAAAGTAGGAATTATGAAAAAAAGTGGTTGAGATTAAGTGCACTTGAAAAACCAGAAATGATTGGTGCTTTCTTAAAATTCACCACTGAAAATTAGGGTGCATGCTTTTTTTTTTTAAAGAAGTCATTTTAATGGTTGAGAAAAGGTCATTTAAAGAAACATTGCACATGATTAGCTAGTACATGGAGAGGTCAAACACCCTGCTGGATTCTTTTGCAACATACTATGATGAACTTTTGAACTGTGTGCTGGGTTAGGTGGAAGTTACCATGGTAACAGGGTGAATGAGCACTGGGGGATGGGTGAATATTATGTGAGTTTCAAAGTGTTGAAATGTACAACCAATTAAAATGTGCAGTTTGGTTTTGAATTTGTGTGGGAAGAATTTTGATTGGTTATGTACAAGAATATGGGTCTGAAATGAGAGGGAATCTGTGCCATTATTGTAATGCTGCAGTGACAGAAGCATTATTCAGAGATTCTGCTTAAGAAAATGTGGTGTGTGTGACTGACACTGTTCTACATCTTCCAAAGCATTTTTAAAGGTGAGTAATGATTCTTTTAATAAAGATAGACTGCTGTATGTACTATGGGGAAGATTAAGAAGCATATTGTGCTTCTTTATTCTTGCATTGTGTGTCATGTTTTTTTGTAATGCTGTTTAAAAATTGAATGGTGGATATTAGAAATTTATTTTGGAAATGAGTTAGGTTTCTGCTTTGTTTTTGAAGTGGTCATTTAAATGGGCTGTGTTTTGTGTCAAAAACGATTTACTATTGAAAATGTTTTCTGGTAAAATGTCTGGCTATTAAATTTTGGTCAAGGTTCGCACTGAGTGTCTGTTTGAAATAAGGAATTAAATGTTTACATTTTTAATTAATATCACCTGTGCCTTCTAACAGTTTGCCTCTCATAGCTTAAAGGGCACTCTGTGTCTGTGGCGCAAGCCTTCTTCTATGAAGGGAAAATTAATGCAGCAGCCAATGCCCCCAGGGAAATCTTTAGGATAGCTAAGTCCCTTATTTCACCCCCGGCTGAGCGTCCCACTGCCGAAGGTGCACAAGACCGCTGCAATGAGCTGGCTGCCTTCTTCTCAAAGAAAATTTTGACCATATACTCCTCCTTTAGCAATTCTATGGTCATCGCCCGCTCTGTTCCACATAAACCAGCTGACTCTCTGGCTCTCTGTAAGCTGGACACAATTCCGCTTCTTGATGCCTGTAGTCTGGATAGATTAATCTCCAAAGTTACTTCCGGGTCACCCAATGACCCGGCACCCCCCCGGATCCTTGTCAAGGCCTTGGACGTTATTCGTCCTGTCATCTTGGAAACCTTAAACACTTCCATTGTGTCCAAATCGGTCCCACTCTCCTGGAAATGTGCCATGGTGAGGGCACTTCTCAAAAAGCCCACCCTGGATCAGAGCAACCTGTCCAACTACCGTCCCATTTCGTTGCTCCCCTGGTTGAGTAAACTGCTGGAGAGGCACGTCAACAACATCTTAACAGACTATTTGGAGTCCAACTGTCTGTTGCGTGCCTCCCAGACAGGATTTCGTCCTCAACATGGTACCGAAACCGCTATGTTAGCGGTTACAGAAGAAGCAAGAGCTATTCTTGATCAGGGAGGAAAGGTGGCCATTATCTTGTTAGATCTTAGCGCCGCGTTCGACACGGTGAACCATGCCACGCTATTACATCGACTGGCTGGCATGGGCGTGTCGGGCGCGGCCCTGGATTGGCTTGCCTCCTTTCTGAGCGAGCGTTTCTTCCAGGTCTTCGAGGGTGAGACAGTCTCTCCCAAACATCCTCTCAGGTGCGGGGTTCCTCAGGGCTCCTCCCTGAGCCCGACCCTTTTTAACGCCTACATGGAACCTCTGGACAGGATAGTCCATCCCTTTGGTGTGCGTATTGTCACCTACGCGGATGATACGCAGCTGGTGGTCTCGCTAGACCACGCAGATGGATCATCCAACACCTTAGGCCCCTGTCTAGAGGCTGTTGCCAGATGGATGCAAGTCTCTTGTCTGAAACTTAACGGGGAGAAGACAGACATCATTCTCCTCGGAAATCCCTCCCCGTCTGTTCTTGCACCCGTCTGGCCACCATGTCTTGGCGCTCTCCCCGCCCCTAGGTCCCAGATAAAGAGCCTCGGGATCTGGCTCGACACCGCCCTTGATTTCTCGGTCCAGGCTACTAAGACCGCCGCCACTTGCTTTGGACTAATGAGGATGCTCCGGCGGGTGCTCCCTTTGCTCCCTTTCCAGGCGAGGAGGATCATGGTCCAGGCCCTGATTCTCTCCCGCCTGGACTACGGGAATGCTCTCTATCTGGGAGCACCAGCCTCGGTACTTCAGAAGCTTCAGGTCACACAAAATAGTGCGGCCCGCCTACTGTTTAATCTGCCCCGTCGGCAGTCGGCGAGGAAGGCTCTGAAAGACCTCCATTGGCTCCCAATGGCTGCCAGAGTGCAGTTCAAGGCTTTGTGCATCCTGCACAAATCCTTCCATCGTGTAGGCCCAGCGATTCTGCACCCCCTGGTTACGCCCTATGTTCCAGCCCGCCCCCTTCGTTCTGGCACCCTGCAGCTGGCTACCTCCTCTAAAATCAATAAAGCCCGGTGGGGTGGCCGCTCTTTTTTCCACTTGGCGGCCAGACTCTGGAACGCCCTTCCCCTCACCATCCAAGGAAACAGCAACCTCCCGTCTTTTAGAAAGGCCTTGAAAACGCATTTGTTTGCAAAATCCTGCTGATCTGCCCTGAGCCTGCGCTAAACCATTTAATCTTCGAGCGCTGCGAGGCCTCAGGGCAGTTATGCGCTATACAAATGCAATTTTTCATTTCATTTCATTTTCATTTCATGTCACTTTGCACGTGCATAATGTCTCTTTTTCTGTGTGTCATTTCTCTCTTTGTGTGTGTGTCATGACATGTGTCTCATGTGCCTAAGATCACACTGTGAGACAAGCTTGGTTTTAAATGGATCTGGGTGAATAATTTGCTTAGTTGATGTCTTTAAAAATATGGAAGTACATGTTTTCTTAAAATCAGTCAGGCTTTAGCATAAGTACTAGTAGGGAATCTTAGGCAGCATGTCTTTTAGGACTCTTAGTTCAGAAATAGGCTCTAAACTGTGCAATTAAGATCCAGGGTGTGCCTTTGAAATGAAAAAGGAATGTTATGTCTCTCTTATATATATGTGGTCTGTTTTTTGCCAGTAGAGACAGTGAGTTACTATTAGCACAAACACACATATTGCATGCAGAGACGGACATGGTAGATTACATGCAACTTCCTGGTCATGTGCCTAAGATCACACTGTGAGTCAAGCTTGATTTTAAATGGATCTGGGTCAATAATTTGCTTAGTTGATGTGTTTAAAAATATTGAAATACATGTTTTCTTAAAGTCAGTTAGGCTTTAGCATATGCACTAATAAGGAATCTTAGGCAGCATGTCTTTTAGGACTCTTAGTTCAGAAATAGGCTCTAAGCTGTGCAATCAAGATCCAGGGTGTGCCTTTGAAATGAAAAAGGAATGTTATGTCTTGCTTATATATATGTGGTCTGTTTTTTGCCAGTAGAGACAGTGAGTTACTATTTGCACAAACACACATATTGCATGCAGAGACAGACATGGTAGATTACATGTTACATCCTGGTCATGTGCCTAAGATCACACTGTGAGTCAAGCTTCATTTTAAATGGATCTGGGTGTATAATTTGCTTAGTTGATGTCTTTAAAAATATGGAAGTACATATTTTTTTTTAAGTCAGTTAGGCTTTAACATATTTACCAGTAGGGAATCTTACACAGCATGTCTGTTAGGCCTCTTATTTCACAATTTTTATTTAAGCTGTGCCTCCAGTATGTGTGTCTTAGGCACACGACCAGGATGTTACATGTAATCTACCATGTCTGTCTCTGCATGAAATATGTGTGTTTGTGCTAATACTATCTCACTGCCTCTACTGGCAAAAAACAGACCACATATATATAATCAAGACATAACATTCCTTTTTCATTTAAACTGCACACCCTGGATCTTGATTACACAGCTTAGAGCCTATTTCTGAAGTAATAGGCCTAACAGACATGCTGCCTAAGATTCCCTACTAGTACATATGCTAAAGCCTAACTGACTTTAAAAAAACATGTACTTCCATATTTTTAAAGACATCAACTAAGCAAATTATTCACCCAGATCCTTTTAAAATCTAGCTTGACTCACAGTATGATCTTAGGCACATGACCAGGAGGTTACATGTAATCTACCATGTCTGTCTCTGCATGCAATATGTGTGTCTCTGCTGATACTATTTCACTGTGTCTACCGACAAAAAACAGACCACAAATATATAAGCAAGACATAACATTCCTTTTCCATTTCAACGGCACACCCTGGATCTTGATTGCACAGCTTAGAGCCTATTTCTGAAGTAAGAGGCCTAACAGACATGCTGCCTAAGATTCCCTACTAGTATATATGCTAAAGCCTAAATGACTTTAAAAATACATGTATTTCCATATTTTAAAGCACATCAACTAACCAAATTATTCACCCGGATCCATTTAAAATGAAGCTTGTCTCACAGTGTGATCTTAGGCACATGAGACACATGTCATGACACACACAAAGAGAGAAATGACACACATAAAAAGAGAGATTATGCACGTGCAAAGTGCCATGAGACACAGACACAGAGTACCTTTTAAGCTAAGAGAGACAAACTGTTAGAAGGCACAGGTGACATTATTGAAAAATGTGAAAATGTAATTCCTTATTTCACACAGACACTGAGTGTGATCCTTGACAAAAATTTTAAAGCCAGACATTTTACCAGAAAACATTTTACATAGTAAATAGTTTTTGAAACAAAGCACAGCACATGTAATGTAAATCAGGCTTATGTTGTAAACTAGTGTTTATATCGTTTACTTATTGTAATTGCTATGTAATATGTTTGTAGTGGTCTATAATATGTTATATTTTCTTTACCACAGATTATAATCATCTATAGAAAGATAAAAGAATATGCCATCAAAGGAAAGACGTAAAAAAAAATACAAAAAAGATTTAAGGTCCAAGAAAAAAGAAATACAAGACTCATCCAAAACAAAATCTTCAGTGAAAAAAAAATGCTCCTGGTAAGCAAACTAAGAATTTTCTCAGGAAGTTATTGAAATGTCAAAAAAAAGATGTTGTTTCAAAAAAGAATAAGACACCTCTAATTAGAAAGAAGAAATTGTGCCCCTCAAAAAATGATAGACCTCTAGAAGGAGATGATATTGTCTATAGCAATAGAAGGAGAAATCAATTTATTGAAATTCGTAGATGAATGTTTTATAACAGAATAGTATCCAATTTATTAAAAAATGTAAAGAGGTATCAAAAAAAGACCGCTTTTTACAAGAACAAAAAGCATTGTTAAGATTGTGGATGAAGCATTTACAGTGAAAAATAAGTTATATGGATTAGTAATGAATAGAATTTGTAAACTAGATAAGGTAATCAATGTGTTCAAATCAAAATGTAAGTGGAAAAGAGTAATTAATCGGACTAATTTCTGTGAATTTTTTTTCTGGAGAATGGAAGCATAGTTCAAGTTGTGAGCCATTTTTTAATGAAGAAAGTTACTTTCAGGATAATGATTTGGTGCATGCAGTTGACACCAGTGGTCGAGCATATGAGGTGAAGGACGGTTGTCCGGTTGAAAAAGAAAAGATTGTGCCTAGAAATACAGAAGAGGTGTTAGCTGGTAAAATTTTAGGGAGATGTCCTAAGGCTCCAGTGTATATTTGGAATTGTAGTAGTATTTGTAGTGTGCAACAAGATTCAATTAATTTGTTTCGCAGTTTCTTACGGACATATACTAAGAAAAGTCTAAAATAAAAAATGAACATTTTGCAATAGTTAGATCCTTGTTAAATGAGAGAAAAAACAGGTTTGCAAGGGCATTCACTGGCTTGCCTTTCAAGAAAAGTATGTCAGAGTGTTTTTCACCATTTTAGGTTGTTAGCAGTGCATCATAATAAAGTGATGAAATTAGTGAGAAGGCTGTATTATGCAAAAAGTCCAGCACTTAAACTAAAACAGTTAAACAGTGCTCTTTTGAATGGAACTGAATTAGATGTGAAAAACATTTTTGAAGAAATTGAGTTTTGTTACTTTGGTGAAAAAGAGGACAGTGCAGAAATTGATACAGTAATAGAAGGTAATGTAGAAGAGAACGTAGAGATTTCAAGTACAGAAAAATTTGAACATGAACTTACAAAGTTCAAGGTCAATTCAAGTGAAAGGCCTAATTTTACTTGTGTGTGTTGTCGACGAACTCATTATAAGCATCAGACTAGATTAGTTGATTTATATGTAAAAAGTGAAAAGGTAAATAATAATAAATGGAAGGATTTTGCATCTTATTTGTTGGTAGAAAATTGTTTTGATTTGGGTTCTGATCAACGTATTTGTAAATATTGTTATAATAAATTAAATGAAAACAGAATGCCTGCTCGAGCTGTTCATAATAATCTGGAGTTGGTAGACATTCCTTCTGAATTGATGGATTTAAATACCTATGAGTCTATTCTGATTCAATGTGTGCATCCTTTTCAAGTTATTGTTCGCATGGAGCCTAAGACAAAGAAATTGCCTCCTTCAGATATACAGAGAGGATTAAAGGGAAGAGTTGTTTATTTGCCTGTAGATTTTCAGGAAAATATTGATACAATTGGTGTAGAAAAAGTAGAGGAGGAACCTCTGGCTATTCTAGTTAATGGTGTTCCGACAAAGAGTAAGAAAATCAGCAAGAATTAGTGGATGTTAGGAAAGTCAAAAAGGCAACGTTGTATCTGGTAAAAAATAATCAGTACTATAAAAAGGTGTATGTGGGAGAAGAGGAAACAACTGTAGAAGAGGACAGTGATTTCTCAGCTGGGCAAATTGAAAAAGTTGATGTCTCTAGAAGTGAAGAAATTTATGAACATTATAGTGTTCATCCATTTCATTCCAAAGAAGTAATGCAGAATGCTATTGACTTGTTTCAAATGAAAGAAGCAAAAGGAAGTCCCATTAGTGTATGGAAAGAAAGTTTGGAAGCTCGTTGTTTTCCACAGTTATTTCCAACAGGTGAAGGTGGACGATATGACGACCGACCTGTTCAAATTCCTGCATCTGAATACCGGACTTCAAGATTATATGCAGAAGATCCAAGGTTTCGTCAATGCATTCCATATTTGTTCCATACACTGTTTGAGAGTGACTTGTCTGGACTTTCTTATGCAGTGAACCATATACTGAAAAGTGGAGCACATCTATAAAATGTTTCGGCAAAGGACTTTATGGATAAAGTGAAACTGCAAGACAGTGTTTTGGAATCTCTGCTAATTAATCTCATGGCATGTCAGCGTGGTACTAACGAGTATTGGTACCGTCGTCATGGGGAATTGAAATGTATGCTAAGAAACTTAGGAACTCCTACATGGTTCCTCACTCTTAGCTGTGCTGAGTATGCTTGGGAAGACTTACTTGAATTTCCACGAGAGGCAAATAAAAACATTGAAAATATTGAATACAAGACACCTGGAGAACTGTGCTCTTTGGATCCAGTTAATGTATGCAGGTATTTCAATCATAGGTTTGAAGCTATGATGTCTTTTATTACAAACAAAAAAAAATCTTCCGCTTGGAGAGGTGTTGGATTTCTTTTGGAGAAAGGAGTATCAAGCAAGAGGTGCTCCTCACATACATATGCTGCTATGGATTAAAGATGCACCAAATTTTGAAACAGATTCAGATGAGAAAGTGATGAGTTTCATTGAGCAGTATTCTACATGTGCTGTTCCAAAAAGTACAGAAGAAAACAATTTAAGACATCAAGTTTTACGCTTTCAAACCCCTCGTTGTGGAAAATACTGAAGTCGAAAATACAAATCCAAGGACAAGTTCTACACGAAATGTCGTTTTGCATTTCCACGTCCAGTAACATTGAAAGGAAGAGTGAACAATTTTATGTCTTCTCTGCGACGTACGGTGACAAGAAAATCACCTAAAAATACATACAACCTAAGAGGAACTGAGGAGTCCAAATACATAAATGACTACAACCCAGTCATTTTGTCAATGTGGAATGCTAACATGGATATTCAATATGTTGCTGACAACTCTATTGCTGTGGCTCGATATTGTCAGAGTTGTCACCCACTTGGAACCACGCTGCAGGAGCAAAGAATATCCCAACTCTCTGCCCCACACAGACTGCAGTGTGCCTGATATTTCACAACAACCAACGACAGTCTGGGTCAGGGAAGAGGGAAGGGTAAAAAGAAAAATCAAGGGGAAGGTATGGTATCAACCAATCCAGGACTTCTCCAGCCTCACTATATCACAGTGTCCACCAAGTGACTGAATTCCCACACTGCAGAGGGGAAAAAAGAAACAATACAGAGTATCAGCACACAACATATAAAGGTGTCTTCTCTATCTGCACATGCAACTTCTCCAAAAAAAGTATATACAACCCCTTTATTTGATAACCACCTCTTACCAGATGAGTATTTCAAGGGTCCAGGTCCGAAGACTCCAGAAATCAAAGGTAATATGAGGCTGGTACCAGAAAAAGCCCTCCAAGTGAAGATTACCACATGATTTGCTTTCCGCTTGTAAATAGGGGAGAAAAAAGGCACCCGACCAAAAAACCCCTTGATAGTCCAGGCGTGGTATGTATTGCACCACGTATCCCCGAAAACCCGGTCCAGTGGCCACAAAAAAGTGAAGGAAAGAACCAAGACAATCACTGATTGTCTGCCGGTTCGCGAAAACGTCCAAAGTTCGCACAACGATGCTGATAGAAAACAAAACACCTGGAAAAAGAACACCGGCGTGTAACTTCAGCCTGTACGCAGCCGCGCACAGACCACAATAATCCAAATACAGTTCAAAGTCCAGCTCGTGTTTTCATAACTCCAGGATTACCAGCTACCTCTCACAGTAAGCCATCCATAATCGGGGAAAAAAGCAAAGCCTCGCTCTTTTCAATTGACGTATGACCAAGACTCGCTCCACACGCTACTCGACAGGAAATCCCACGCTGGAAAGGGAAGGAAGGAACCACGACTAACAACGTGACCGATTGTAGAAACCAAGCACAGAACAACCGGCCGGGTTCCAATAAGTAACGTCACATGGGCAGGGGGGGGAGATGGGCGTGAATGTTGCATGCACACAGAGAGAGGACTAAAAGGAGGAGAGAGGAAAAGAGTGAGGATACGGTATTTCCCCGTCTAATTCCCAACAGTACCTCCCCTCAAAGGCCTCCCAACCGGACGAGGCTTAGATGGATGACGCAAATGAAACAACCTCACTAACCTAGGAGCATGAACCCCACCTGCTGCCTCCCAGGAGCGCTCTTCGGGGGGATAACCTTTCCAATCAATTAGGTACATCAACCTCCCACCCCTTCTCCTAGAATCCAGGATAGCATTGACCTCAAACTCCTCGTCCTCGCCTACCATCACAGGGGGGGGGGGCAAGACCTGGGTAGTGTCTGTGTATGGTCAATAGGGAAGTATGGAAAACAGGATGTACTCCATACTCATCCGGCAACCCCACTTTCATGGCCACAGGATTCACTACCTTAACGATAGGAAAAGGTCCCACATATCTAGGCTGCAATTTTTGGGAACCACCTATCCTTAGATTTCTTGTGGATAACCACACTCTATCCCCGACCTGATAGCAAGGAGCTGGCACTCTGTGTCTATCCGCCTGTTTCTTCATGTCATTCTTGGCTTGCTCTAGATGTTCCTTCGCCCTTTTCCAAATGTGACCTAACGAATGCCCCAAGGTATTGACTGCTGGCACATGGCCAGAGGGTTGAATAGGAACTGCTCTAGGATGAAACCCCATGGAACAGTAAAAAGGGGTCATTCCCACAGCGGAATGCACACTGTTGTTATAGGCGAATTCCGCTAATGGTACAACCATAACCCAACTACATGTCAATGATGTTACAAGACACCTCAAATACTGCTCCATGGTCTGATTAGTGCGCTCGGTTTGCCCATCTGATTGTGGATGATATGCAGATGATAAACACAATTTCATCCGTAATGCAGTACACAACTCTGTCCAGAAATGGGAAATAAACTGGGCACCACGATCGGACACAATAGAAGAAGGCAAACCATGCAACCGCACCACAGAGGACACAAAAACCAGAGCCAATTCCCTCGATGTAGGTAGTTTGGCTAAAGGGATAAAGTGTGCCATTTTTGTAAAGGAATCAACCACGACAAGTATTGCTGTAAATCCTGATTCTGATGGTAAATCAGTCACAAAATCCATACTTATCGTATGCCATGGCGCAGGAGGGACTGGCAAGGGATGCAATAAACCAGAAGGTCTAGTATGGGTCGGTTTATTTATTGCACAAATAGGACAGGCCGCAACATAGGACTGCACATCTCGTGCCAATGACTCCCACCAGAACCTCCTCAGACAGAACTCCTTGGTCTTATTTATGCCAGGATGGCCTACTAGAGAAGAAGAATGACACCACTCCAGTACCATTTCTCAGAGTTCAGGAGGGATAAACAATCTATCCTCTTGATACAGCAACCCATCTTTCTTAGAGAACAATGGTTGGGACAACCAAGGTGCAAGATCTATACCGCCCATCTTCTGTTGAACCGATGTCAAAAAGTCTTCGGTAGAAATGCTGCCTACAATCCTTTCCTGAGCTATGAAAGACCCTCTCTCCTTCTCGACTGCAAGATCTGACTGGTTCACATGTATACGAGACAAAGCTTCCAACTTTAACTGCTCAGCCGCGGGTCTATAAGTAATGATTAAATCATACTCATTAAAGAAAGAAACCCAGCGCATCTGGCGAGGGGTCAAAGCCCGTGCAGAACGAAAAAACTCCAGGTTCTTATGATCAGTGAAGCTAGTTATAGGATGCCGAGCTCCCCATAAATGATGTCGCCACTCTTCAAAAGACAACTTAATGGCCAGCAGCTCTCGCTCAGCTACGGTATAATTCCGTTCGGCGGGCAACAAAGTCTTTGAAAAATAAGCAATGGGATGCATATATCCCGTCTCCACATCTCGCTGTGACAATACCCCCCCCACTGCACACAAAGAGGCATCTGCCTCAACAAAAAATGGCAACGTAGGATCGGGATGAACCAAGACAGGAGCCGAAGTAAACCTTTCAATCAACAGATCCAAGGCGGTTTGGGCAAGATCCAACCAAATAAAACGTACTCCCTTTCTCAACAACACCGTTACAGGGGCCACTATATCCGAGAAGTGCGATATAAAATGCCGGTAGAAATTGGCAAAACCGAGCAATACTTGGATGTCTCTTATGCACGTCGGGGATGGCCAAGATGTAATAGCCTCAATTTTCTTAGGATCCATCATAATCCCTTCTCCTGAAATTATGAACCCCAGAAACTCTACCCTGGGAGTGTGAAAACAACACTTCTCTAATCTCACATACAACTGGTGTTCTTTCAGTCGCTGAAAAACCTGAACCACATGTACTTCCTGTTCCTCAACAGAATTGGAAAATATGAGGATGTCGTCAATGTAAACAATGACGCTCAAATCCAAGTATTCCCTTAACAGCTCGTTAATAAAAAACTGAAAAGCAGCCGGGGCGTTACATAGCCCAAAAGGCATAACGCAATACTCATAGAGGCCGAATTTAGTCCGGATGGCAGTTTTCCATTCATCGCCTTCACGGACTCGGATAAGATGGTACGCGCCTCGGAGATCAAGTTTAGTAAATACCGTCGCATGCTTCAGTTGGTCCAGTAACACAGGTATTAAGGGAAGAGGGTACTTGTTCTTAATTGTACCCTTATTGAGCGCCCTATAGTCCACACATGCTCTAAGACCGCCCTCCTTCTTCAGGATAAAAAAAAGGCCAAAGACACAGGGGAAGAGGAGGGACGAATGAACCCTTTCGCCAACATTTCTTCAAAATAGTCTTTCAGATGTTGTTCTTCCGGGCCAGACAGAGCATAAATACGACAACACGGTAGAGACGCACCTAGGACCAGATCAATTCGACAATCGAAAGGGCGGTGAGGGGGGAGATCTCTTGCCTTCCCCATATCAAACACATCACTCAATGCGGTATACGGTTCAGGAACCTTGCTCTCTTCTTCACCTCCACCAGTCCCCACTGCACAAGTGAACGGTGTTACCCAATCCGTAGCAACCTTGTAGCAACTCTGTAAACAGTGAACAGTATCAAGAGTTACTGTTCGTCTGATCCAGTCTATTTTAGGATTGTGTGTCTGCAACCATGGTACACCCAAAACAACACCAAAGGAAGGAGCATCGATTAAATCGAATCCTATCTCTTCCGAATGCCCATTGTCACAAATCATACACAGAGGCTCCGTCTGCCTGGTAATAGTCCCAGAGGACAATTCAGTGCCATCAATGGCTCGCACGGGTTCAGGCTGTTCTTTATAAACCCATGGAACACACATCCTTTCCGCCAACTTGATATCCATGAAATTCCCAGTGGCACCAGAGTCCAGTAATGCCGAAATCGGAGCCCTATGACTGTTGGAGATGACCAAACACACAGTGATGGTAAAATGTCTGGGCACCCTCATCACTATCCGAGATATCTGATAAGGAGTAACCACCTCTGATTCCGTTACCACCTTTGGAGATTTAACACAAGCCACAGCCTTGCGAGGAGGCACATTGGATGTTTTCACAGGACAATCCCTAGCATAATGTCCTCCTTGTCCACAGTATAAACACAGGTTGTTTGTACGACGTCTTTCCTTCTCAACAAAACTCAGGGGACCCTTTACCCCACCAATTTCCATCGGTTCAGGTACCTGTCTCTGTTCCCCCACACTTCGTGCTTCACTCCGCACTGGTATGGACCTAGACACAGAAAATCTGCTTCTTTCTCCCCGTCTCTCCAACAACCTGTGATTCAATTTCACAACCAAATCGATAAACTCTGTCCAATCTTCCGGAGGGTTTACCACCTGGGACACCACATCCTTTAATTCCTCGCATAACCCCTGATAGAACAACGAGGTCCTCTTATCTGCCGGCCAATGCGTCTCTGACACCAGTCTATTGAAAGTAGACACATAAGTCAGCAGATCTTGTTTACCCTGTCTCAGTTTTAGCAGCTCAGCGTCACTAGCTTGCATAAACACGTTTAGTAAAAAGACTCCGCATTTGTTCCTTAAATGAATTGTAGTTATACAACACAGGGTCGTCATTTTCAACCAAAGGTACAGCCCATGTAGCTGCAGTCCCGGCTAAATAGGAGATCACAAACGCCACCTTTGCGGAGTCATTAGGAAACGCCGTGGGTCTACACATAAAATGAAGATGGCATTGATTCATAAACACCGCATATTTGTTTGAATCACCTGTGAAACGCTCTGGGACAGCCAAAGGAACAGGAGTAGGAGTCGTGACATTAACGGTCATAGGGGTGCTACAACTCCCAGCTCCTCTCTCATACTGGAACAATGCAGGTTGGAGCACAGATTTACCCATCCCCCAACCTCCCTGTTCTCTTGATCTAGCCGTACTTAATTCCTGCCGTAACCCCTGGTTCTCTTGTTTCAAGTCCTGCAACTGCGTCTAGAGAGCTGTAATGGCCCCCATAAGTTCCTGCATAGTAGGGACCCTTTCCTCCTGACCACTACCTGACTTATCCACATCCATCCTCGCTCGGGCAGCGTAACTTTTCATGGGCTTGGTTTTCTGTCAGAGTTGTCACCCACTTGGAACCACGCTGCAGGAGCGAAGATTATCTCAACTCTCTGCCCCACACAGACTGCAGTGTGCCTGATATTTCACAACAACCAACGACAGTCTGGGTCAGGGAAGAGGGAAGGGTAAAAAGAAAAAACAAGGGGAAGGTATGGTATCAACCAATCCAGGACTTCTCCAGCCTCACTATATCACAGTGTCCACCAAGTGACTGAATTCCCACACTGCAGAGGGGAAAAAGAAACAATACAGAGTATCAGCACACAACATATAAAGGTGTCTTCTCTATCTGCACATGCAACTTCTCCCAAAAAGTATATACAACCCTTTTATTTGATAACCACCTCTTACCAGATGAGTAATTCAAGGGTCCAGGTCCGAAGACTCCAGAAATCAAAGGTAATATGAGGCTGGTACCAGAAAAAGCCCTCCAAGTGAAGATTACCACATGATTTGCTTTCCGCTTGTAAATAGGGGAGAAAAAAGGCACCCGACCAAAAAAACCCTTGATAGTCCAGGCGTGGTATGTATTGCACCACGTATCCCCGAAAACCCGATCCAGTGGCCACAAAAAAGGGAAGGAAAGAACCAAGACAAACACCGATTGTCTGCCGGTTCGCGAAAACGTCCAAAGTTCGCACAATGATGCTGATAGAAAACAAAACACCCGGAAAAAGAACACCGGCGTGTAACTTCAGCCTGTACGCAGCCGCGCACAGACCACAATAATCCAAATACAGTTCAAAGTCCAGCTCATGTTTTCATAACTCCAGGATTACCAGCTACCTCTCACAGTAAGCCATCCATAATTGGGGAAAAAAGCAAAGCCTCGCTCTTTTCAATTGACGTATGACCAAGACTCGCTCCACACGGTACTCGACAGGAAATCCCACGCTGGAAAGGGAAGGAAGGAACCACGACTAACAACGTGACCGATTGTAGAAACCAAGCACAGAACAACCGGCCGGGCTCCAATAAGTAACGTCACATGGGCAGGGGAGGGAGAAGGGCGTGAATGTTGCATGCACACAGAGAGAGGACTAAAAGGAGGAGAGAGGAAAAGAGTGAGGAGATGGTATTTCCCCGACTAATTCCCAACAGATATGTGACGTCTTACATCACAAAATTAGAAAAGACGGAACTGAAGGAAATGCGGGAGGAAATTTCACATGAAAAGAGTCTAAGCAAGAAATTATACAGTTACAGTCTGAAGATGTTGTCGCATCGAGAAATTGGAGCATATGAATGTTCTGATCGGTTATCATCAGCAAGTCTATATGCCAAATCTAGAACCATCATTTGGGTGAGTCTAGGTCTTGCTGCAACACGAATCCAATTTTTGAAATCTGTACAAGAAATCGAGTATTTGGCGGAGAAAGAACCAGACAGTACAGATATTTTGAAGACAAACATGTTGGATACATACTATTCAAATAGAAGTAGTCATCTTGAGAACGTTTGTCTCTATGAAGTTCTGCAAACCTATACTTTTAAGAGGAACGTCACAGAAGACATCAATAAAGGTGTATATGCTGTAATTGGATGTGAAGGCTGTCTGGTGAAACAAAGAAAAGGCCATTTGATTAATCATCAAAAATTGAGTTGTGAATCTCCAGACAAAAGGGAATTTTATTACTTAGCTCTTTTGCAACTCTTTAAGCCTTGGCTTACTGAAGAGGAACTAGTTGGAGATTTTCTTACTTATGAAGATTCGTTCAATGCAACCAAGGATACCATAGAATGTCCTGTTTTTTCAAATTAACTGCAAATGTTGAACGAGGAAATACAGCAAGAAGCTACAATTGCAGCAGAGATTGCTAGAGACAGTTCTCAAGACAGTCAGAGTTCTGCTTCATTGAGTCAGGATCCACTAGGAGGACCAATTATACAAAATGAAGCTGCCACTGCCATGGATGAAGTTGAATGAGCCATGGAACAAGCTCAGGAGGATGTAGTTAACTTGGAAGATTTGGAAAAAGAACTAAACCGTGAGCAGAGACAAATATATGACGAAGTCACAAAACACATTGAGCATGGTTTATCTCATGAGAAAAAAGAGTGCTCATGTACATCATTTATACCTGTCCAACTGTACGTGAGTGGAGAAGCAGAAACTGGAAAAAGTTTCCTGATTAAAGAAATTGCAACGTATCTGCAGAAAAGAACAGAGTCATTGCTGTCTTGTGTTGTTACCGCTCCAACTGGGTTGGCAGCACACAACATTAAAGGGATTACTTTACATCGCTTATTGATGCTGCCAGTAGAGCATGATAATAAATTACAATATCACAAGCTATCTGGAGAAGCTTGTTGTGAACTTTCAAGAGTCCTAAAGAAAATGAAACTTCTTATCATTGATGAAGTAAGCATGGTATCAAATGTAATGCTTGCTTTTGTGCATTTAAGAATTCAAGAAATTCTTAAAACAGAGTATGATGTGTTATTTGGAGGAAAACACATCATTGTTTTTGGAGATCTACTGCAGCTAACTCCAGTGAAAGGACAACCAGTGTTAAAAATGCTTACGCATGAAGATACCAGGAAGTGCTTAGGAAGCATTGGAAATGTTAACATATGGTTACATTTCAAATATGCAGAACTGCTTCAAAATATGCGACAGGCAAAGGATGAAGATTATGAAAATATTCTTCAAGATGTAAGAATTGGAAAACTAACTGAGCATGGCAAAGAAGCTTTACATGGACGATTAATTTCAAATGTGTTTCCAAATGAAAATATTCTCCCAAGAGAATATTTTTATGAAAATTCCTGAAAACAAATCTGTCATATTCTTGATGCCAACTCTGCAAGAATGTTCAATCTTCAACAACAAAATGTTAAAGTTGGAAAATAAAGAGATTGTGAAACTGAAAGCTATTGATAAAATAGAACATGAAGGAGAAACTATTATTTTGTCAGAAAAGTTGAAATCAAAATTGGATTCTTTAGAGAAGACAATATCTAAAACTGCTGGTTTGGAAAAGACTCTGTATGCATCTTTAAAGGTTTAGTAAATGGAGCAATGGGTCATGTTGTTGATTTTGTGAATTACCGAAATAGAGATGGAATTGAATTTATAAAAATTAAATTTGATGGTATTGAAGAAGCACAACAAATCAGTCGTTGTTCTGCCCGATTTTTGCTTGTGAAAGATTTATATGTCCGCAGAAAACAGTTTCCTGTTTCTTTGGCATATGCAGTGACTATTCATAAATCTCAAGGTTTAAGTGTAGATAGTGCTTTGGTGAATATTGGAAGTTCTGTGTTCAAGGAGGGTATGGCATATGTTGCTTTATCTTGAGTCAGAAATTTATCTGGATTGTACTTGATTGATTTTGATGAGACAAAGATTAGTGCAGATCTAAATTGTGTAAAAGAATATAATAGGTTAAGAAGAGAGTATGCTCCAAATTTACCTCAATATCCTCTATTTGAAAAGCGTGTGGTAGTCCGAAAAAGAAGAAATGAGAAAAATTGCAGTGAAGTTGTAGCAAAAAGAAAAAAAGTATATAAACCAGTAATTGTAAGCAGAAAGGAAAAGGATTCAGTTAATTATGTTGTTGGATTTCAGTTTGAAAAAAGTTCTGGTGTCAACTGCTATGCTAATGTAGTGGTTAATGTATTTTTTTCTCCAAACTGTACAAGAACAGATTGCTGAAAATCGAGATCAAAGATTTTGTTGTTTGTTGAATTCTGTGTTTGAGAAATGTAGCAGTGATAGAACAAAAATACAAAGTGTTTCTGAAATTCAAAATGTTTTAGACATATGTTCTGGTCTAAATCAATTTTCACAGAATATTCAGCAAGATTGTCAGGAATTTCTAATGTATATGCTTGTTGTATTGCAAGATGAAGGTGTAGATGTAGAAAATCTTTTTGGCCTTTCTTTTCAATGGCAGCTTAACTGCGACAATTGTTCCTTTTCAAGTACTACTACAATAGACACTGAAAGATTTATATATTTTACTTTACCAGACTGCAAATCAGTGTCTTTTAATAATCTAGTTAGAGAAGCAAATCAAAACATGGTCTGTACTCGATGTAAATCTGCAATGCTATCAACATTATTTATACAAAGATATGGACAGTATGTAATTTTAATGTTCCAACGATGTAGACCTGATGGAACTAAATTGACAACTTTAATAAAACAATTTGTGGCTTCTAAATTATCAATTTCAGGAAGAACCTTTGCAACTGCAGCAATTATTTACCATGATGGTCCTTCAACAACATCAGGACATTACACAGCTTATTTATAATGTCAAAAAGGCTGGAGTAACTGTAATGATACTCAATTGACTTTCAAACAACGTTTGCCTTCTGACTTACAAAATTCTTACCTAGTGTTCTTACAACTGAAATTTTAGGGAAGGTAATTGGCCTATGAAGATTGGAGCAGTTAATAAAATTTAGTTTGTTGTTCAAAATTACTTTCCGAGTGGGAGTGATGAAGGTAATAAAAAACATGTAGTTGTCATAGAGGTAGTATAAGTGTATCACGTATGTGTGATGTGAGTATTGTAGGAAATATTAATGAAAAGTAAGCGAGGAGTTGGAAATAAAACTATTGTTTCATAATGTAAAAGATGTTGGAGCTTTTCTTTCAGAAACTCGGGTAAATGGGAGATTAAGAATACTCTTGAGTAATTTCCAAAGAAAAGGACTTTCCATATACTATTTGGCCTCGTGGAAAAGTACGTGGATCAAAAGTGACTTAAGATACGTTTTTTCTAAATTTTACATTATTTATTGAAACGTTGTATGGGTTTTTTAAACACAATCATTTTGATTGTGTTTTTTTTGCCCGCTGTCATATGATGAGTAGTATTGAAGTCACTGTTTTAAGTGAAATTCAATATATTCTGAGAACAGCAAAAATAAACCATATAACATGTTGTACAAATTATTTTGTATTTTGTATTATCAAATATATAATATTCTCCCCTTGTCTTATGCTCACTCACCTTTTTCCACCCTTTATCACTCCTCTTAACTCACCCTCACTGGCCTTCTCTCACTCTACCTCACCTCCCTTTCCTTATTCCACTTCCCTCACTTATCCTCATTCTCCATTTCTTCACTGCCTTTTCCCTCTCTCCCATCCACCACTTTCCAGCTCTCAGTCACTCTACTTCACCCCCCTTCTTTCCTTTCTTTGCTCCCTGAATAATTCCAGTTCTCTCACTAACCTTGCTCCACTTCACTCACTCCTTCTTTCACTCCCTCTGTCCTCTCACATCCTCACTCCCTCTCTCTTAGCCTCACTCTCTCGGTCCTCTCACTCCTCTTCCATCACGCTCACTCCCTATAACTCACCCTCACTCCCTCACTTACCTTTCTTTGCTCCCTTACTCAGTTCCTTTCTCTCACTCTTTCCTTCACTGCCTCTATGTCCTCACTCCCTCAGTCCCCTTGTCTTATAATCACTCGCCTTTATCCACCCTCTATCACTCCTCTTTCCTCAACCTCACTGCCCTTCTTTCAGTCTACTTCACCCCCGTTCCCTTACACCACTTCCCTCAGTTATTTTCATTCCTCATGTTTACTGCCCTTTCCCTAACTCCCCTCCCACACTCAACTTCTTTCTGTCTCCCTTCTTCACTTCCCTTCCCCTTTCTTTCTTTCCTTTGCTCCCTCACTCATTCTTCTTCCTTTACTCACCTTACTCAATTTCTCTCACTCCTTAAGTCACTCCCTCTGTCCTCTCACTTCCTCAGTCCCCTTCCCCCAGTCCCTCTCTTTTAGCCATACATTCTCCTTCCCTTGAGTCTCTCACTTCTCTTTTGTCTCGCTCACTCCCTATAACTCACCCACACTCTCTCACTTACCTTTCTTTGCTCTCTCACTCAGTCCCTTTCTGTTTCTCTTTCTTTCACTACCTCTATGTCCTCACTCCTTCACTCCCCTTGTCTCATGCTCACTTGCCTTTATCCTCCCTCTATCTTCCCTCTTTCCTCAATCTCACTGCTCTTCACTCACCCTACCTCACCCTTGTTCCCTTACTCCGGTTCCCTCAGTTATCCTCATTCATCATCCTTAACTACCCTTCCTCTTTCTCTCCTCAAGCACTCAGCTTTTCCCAGTCCCTTTGCTTCACTTCTCTTTCCCTTATTTCCTTCCTTTGCTCCCTCAGTCATTCCCCTTCCCTCATTCACCTAACTCCCCCTTACTCACTCTTTTTCTCACTCCCTCTATTCTCTCATATTCTCACTTGTCTTCCCTCACTCCCTCTCTGTTACCCTCATTCCCATTGTCCCCTCACTGTCTTACGACCATACATTCACCCTCACTCACGTTCCATCCCTCAATGTCATGAATCCAGAAAAAAATCACTCCTGTTTCCCTGTCACTCACTCCCCTTTCTTTACTCCCCTTTCTTTCTTTAGTTTTCTTAATGCACATTCCTTTAGTATCTTACTCACTTTCACTTCATTTCTCTCTCTTTCTCTTGTTCTCTGTCACTGAATGTATCCATGACATTTTCCTCTTAGTAATTTTCTCTCCCTCCATTTCTTTTTCACTCTCTCTAACCTTCCCCATTCCTTTGTTTTCCTTTCTGAGTCCTTCACTCCTACTTTATCTCTTACTACCCTTTTATGACTTTTAATCTCCTGCTTTCTCTCTTGTATTGTAAAATATATATTATAAATATTATAACTTACTTTTTTTTCTCTTCCACAGATATTAAATTTACAGAAAATATGTAATTAAGTTTACATTACTTATAAGGTAAGTTTGACGTACAAAATTTAGTTTCTTAACACTCTTTTCCTTAACCTCACTACTCTTCTCTCACCCACCCACACCCCCGTTCCCTTACTATGCTTCCCTCACTTATTCTCAATCCCCATGTTTACTCCCCTTTTCCTCACTCCCCTACCACACTCACCTTCTTTAAGACCTTCTCCTTCTTTTCTCTTCCTTTCTCTTCCCTTCCTTCTCTCCTTCACTCCTTTCCCTTCCCTTACTCTCCTTACTCCACTTCACTAACTCCGTCTCTTACTCCCTCTGTCCTCTTACTTCTAAACTCCCCTTCCCTCATTCTCTCTCTGTTAGCGTCATTCTCTCTGTCCTCTTAGTTTCTCACTCCTCTTCTGTCACGCTCACTCCCTATAACACAGCCACATTCCCACACTCACTGTCTTTCAGATCTCCTGTTTCACTTCCCTTCCTCTCTCTTCCCTTCCTTTGCTCCTTCACTCTTTTCCCTTCCGTTACTCTCCTTAGTCCACTTCACTAACTCCTTCTCTCACTCCCTCTGTCGTCTTACTTCCTCACTCCCCTTCCCTCACTCTCTCTCTCTTACCCCCATTCTCCCTGTCCTCTTTGTTCTCTCACTCAGTCCCTTTCTGTCTCTCTTTATTTCACTACCTCTGTGTCCTCATTCCTTCACTCCCCTTGTCTCATGCTCACTTGCCTTTATCCTCCCTCTATCTTCCCTCTTTCCTCAACCTCACTGCTCTTCACTCACCCTCCCACACACTTGTTCCCTAACTCTGGTTCCCTCAGTTACCCTCATTCATCATCCTTAACTCCCCTTCCTCTTTCTCTCCTCAAGCACTCACCTTTTCCCAGTCCCTTTGCTTCATTTCTATTCCCCTTCTTTCCTTCCTTTGCTCTCTCAGTCATTCCCCTTTCCTCAATCACCTAACTCCCCTTTACTCACTCTTTTTCTCACTCCCTCTATTCTCTCATATTCACACTTGTCTTCCATCACTCCCTCTCTGTTACCCTCACTCCCATTGTCCCCTCACTGTCTTATGACCCTACATTCACCCTCACTCACCTTCCATCACTCAATGTCATGAATCCACCATCACTCACTCCTGCTTCCATGTCACTCACTTTCCTTTCTTTACTCCCCTTTCTTTCTTTAGTTTTCCTAATGCACATTCCTTTAGTATCTTACTCACTTTCACTTCAATTCTCTCTCCTTCTCTTGTTCTCTGTCACTGAATGTATCCATGTCATTATCCTCTTAGTAATTTGCTCTCCCTTTATATCTTTTTCACTCTCTCTGACCTTCACCATTCCTTTGTTTTCCTTTCTAAGTCCTTCACTCCTACTTTATCTCTTACTACCCTTTTATGACTTTTAATCTCCTGCTTTCTCTCTTGTATTGTGAAATATATATTATAAATATTATAACTTACTTTTTTTTTCTCTTCCACAGATATTAACTTTACTGAAAATATGTAATTAAGTTTACATTACTTATAAGGTAAGTTTGACGTACAAAATTTAGTTTCTCAACACTATTTACCTTAACCTCACTACTCTTCTCTCACCCACCCACACCCCCGTTCCCTTACTGCGCTTCCCTCACTTATTCTCAATCCCCTTGTTTACTCTCCTTTTCCTCACTCCCCTCCCACACTCACCCTCTTTCAGACCTTCTCCTTAATGTCTCTTCCTTTCTCTTCCTTTCCTTCGCTCCTTCACTCTTTTCCCTTCCCTTACTCTCCTTACTCCACTTCACTAACTCCTTCTCTTACTCCCTTTGTCCTCTTACTTCTACACTCCCCTTCCCTCATTCTCTCTCTGTTAGCCTCATTCTCTCCGTCCTCTTACTCTCTCACTCCTCTTCTGTCACGCTCACTCCCTATAACTCAGACACACTCCCTCACTCACTTTCTTTCAGATCTCCTGTTTTATTTCCCTTTCTCTCTCTTCCCTTCCTTCGCTCCATCACTCTTTTCCCTTCCCTTACTCTCCTTACTCCACTTCACTAACTCCTTCTCTTACTCCCTCTGTCCTCTTACTTCTACACTCCCCTTCCCTCATTCTCTCTCTGTTAGCGTCATTCTCTCTGTCCTCTTAGTTTCTCACTCCTCTTCTGTCACGCTCACTCCCTATAACACAGCCACACTCCCTCACTCACTTTCTTTCAGATCTCCTGTTTCACTTCCCTTCCTCTCTTTTCCCTTCCGTTACTCTCCTTAGTCCACTTCACTAACTCCTTCTCTCACTCCATCTGTCGTCTTACTTCATCACTCCCCTTCCCTCACTCTCTCTCTCCTACCCCCATTCTCTCTCCTCTTAGTCTCTCACTCATCTTCTGTCACGCTCACTCCCTATAACTCAGCCACACTCCCTCACTTATCTTTCTTTGCTTCCTCACTCAGTCCGTTACTGTCACTCTTGCCTTCAGTACCTCTATCCCCTCACTTCCTCACTCCCTTTGTCTTACCCTCACTCACCTTTATCCACCCTCTTTCATCCCTCTTTACTCATACTCTCTGCTGTTCTTTCACTCCCATTCTCTTAGTCTGGCTTCCTCGCTACCCCCCATTCCCTATCTTTCTCTCCCTTTCCCTTTACTTTTATCCCCCACTCACCTTATCTCAGTACCTATGCTTCAGTCCTCTTCCCCTCTATTCCCTTCATTTGCTCACTCACTCATTCCCCTTACCTCTCTCACCTACTCCACTTCACTCACTCTTTCTCTCACTACCTCTGTCCTGTCATATCCTCATTCTCCTTCCCTCAGTCCCTCTCTCTTAGCTTCACTACCTCCACCCCCTCACTCTCTCACTCCTCTTCCGTCACGCTTACTCCCTATAACTCACCCAAACTCCCTCACTTACCTTTCTTTGTTCTCTCACTCAGTCCCTTTCTGTCTCTCTTTCTTTCACTACCCCTGTGTCCTCACTCTTTCACTCCCCTTGTCTCATGCTCACTTGCCTTTATCCTCCCTCTATCTTCCCTCTTTCCTCAACCTCACTGTTCTTCACTCACCCTCCCACACCCTTGTTCCCTAACTCTGGTTCCCTCAGTTATCCTCATTCATCATCCTTCGCTCCCCTTCCTCTTTCTCTCCTCAAGCACTCACCTTTTCCCAGTCCCTTTGCTTCACTACTATTCCCCTTCTTTCCTTCCTTTGCTCTCTCAGTCATTCCCGTTTGCTCACTCACCTAACTCCCCTTTACTCACTCTTTGTCTCACTCCCTCTATTCTCTCATATTCTCACTTGTCTTCCCTCACTCCCTCTCTGTTACCCTCACTCCCATTGTCCCCTCACTGTCTTACGACCCTACATTCACCCTCACTCACCTTCCATCCCTCAATGTCATGAATCCACCATCACTCACTCCTGCTTCCCTGTCACTCACTCTCCTTTCTTTACTCCCCTTTCTTTCTTCAGTTTTCCTAATGCACATTCCTTTAGTATCTTACTCACTTTCACTTCAATTCTCTCTCCTTCTCTTGTTCTCTGTCACTTAATGTATCCATGTCATTATCCTCTTAGTAATTTGCTCTCCCTCTATTTCTTTTTCACTCTCTCTGACCTTCACCATTCCTTTGTTTTCCTTTCTAAGTCCTTCACTCCTACTTTATCTCTTACTACCCTTTTATGACTTTTAATCTCCTGCTTTCTCTCTTGTATTGTGAAATATATATTATAAATATTATAACTTACTTTTTTTTCTCTTCTACAGATATTAACTTTACTGAAAATATGTTATTAAGTTTACATTACTTATAAGGTAAGTTTGACGTACAAAATTTTGTTTCTCAACACTCTTTTCCTTAACCTCACTACTCTTCTCTCACCCACCCACATCCCCATTCCCTTACTGCGCTTCCCTCACTTATTCTCAATCCCCATGTTTACTCCCCTTTTCCTCACTCCCCTCCCACACTCACCTTCTTTCAGACCTTCTCCTTCATTTCTCTTCCTTTCTCTTCCTTTCCTACGCTCCTTCACTCTTTTCCCTTCCCTTACTCGCCTTACTCCTTTTCACTAACTCCTTCTCTTACTCCATTTGTCCTCTTACTTCTACACTCCCCTTCCCTCATTCTCTCTCTGTTAGCCTCATTCTCTCCGTCTTCTTACTCTCTCACTCCTCTTCTGTCACGCTCACTCCCTATAACTCAGACACACTCCCTCACTCACTTTCTTTCAGATCTCCAGTTTTACTTCCCTTCCACTCTCTTCCCTTCCTTCGCTCCTTCACTCTTTCCCCTTCCCTTACTCTCCTTATTCCACTTCACTAACTCCTTCTCTTACTCCCTCTGTCCTCTTACTTCTACACTTCCCTTCCCTCAGTCTCTCTCTGTTAGCCTCATTCTCTCCGTCCTCTTAGTCTCTCACTCCTCTTCTTTCACGCTCACTCCCTATAACTCAGCCACACTCCCACACTCACTTTCTTTCAGCTCTCGTTTTACATGTCAAGTCAAGTCAAAAAGGCTTTATTTCGATAAAAGTTATCATAAAAGCTTCACAGTAAAAATACATAAATACATTTGATTTAAAAAAGGGAAGAAAAATACAACAATTTAATTACAGTCAGCTTTAAAAAATATTGATTTTCATATAAACGAAGCATTTCATAGGTGATTAATTGAAAAGGAATGAAACAGTTGCTTTAAGCCTTTTACTTCTAATACACCAGGCCCATGATAAAAATTTAGAGAGAGTACAAACATACAGCGGGCGAGAGTCTGACATTAATATGCGTAGTGCCTCCACATGGTGCCTGGTCCCCAACAGGCAGCACAGATGCTTAAGCCATTTTTTTCTTGGTAGCGCATACTCCCGGCACTCAAACATGAAGTGCGCCACTGACTCTTGTCTAGATATGCACATTGGGCAGAACTCTGTAGTTTGTGCTGGCGGTTTCCACCGGGATGTGAAAGCATACAGAGGAAGAGTTCCAGTTCTAAATTTAAAATAAAGGGCCCTATCAAATGGTTTCTCAATAATGTCTAAGTAGAGTTCCCGAATTGGTAGGTCCTTGAATTTCAGAAAATCCTCCTTGAGTCTACCCAATGTGCAGTTGGTACTCCGTTGGGTGAGAATCCAATTCCAATAGAGACTCTTGAGCGTTGCCTTTGGGGGAGAAGATCTATTTACCCAGGCTTCACTTAGGCCCAAATTGCACAAGAGGGATTTCATATCTCTTAGCCATTTGATTATGTGCCACCCTAGTGATTACATAATTTCTGAGAGCCGTTGCGCGTATTTAGCAAGCTCAGGAACTCGCCACAGCCGGGCCCATAACAGTAGGGGCCGGAACTTAGCTAGATCTTCAATAGGTCGACATCCTAGATCAAGCATTAGTGGGGCCATAGGAGTGCCTTGGGGAAGTGACATGATGGCCCTACAGAACTTCCTCTCACATCTTGGCAGTTCGTTGGTAATGCATGAGCCCCATAGTTCTGCCCCTTAAAGAGCGGAGCAAACCCCATTTGCTGTGTAGATTTCAATAACAGGGGCTATAGGTCTAATTGCACAAGAGCGCTGTTCTTTCAGGAGAGCTCCTGTTACCCTCTTGTGGGCTAGCAGCATTTTGTCTAAGTGAGGGGCCCACTGCATATTATGCGACAAGCGAATGCCTAGGTAATCAAATACTTCTACCCTCCCCAAAGGTGCAGCATTCAACTTCGGGGGACATACAGGTTTTTGGGGGGGATTCATCACAAGGTATTTCGTTTTATCGGTATTGATTACCAGGCCCCGTTCTGTACAGAAGGACTGAAAGTTGTTAAGAAGTTTTTGAAGGCCCATTGGGTATTTAGATATCAAGAGCGTATCATCGGCAAAGAGAAGAGTAGGTATACGCTCCCCCACCAGGGATGGTTCATCTGAAGGATCTTTCAGCAGGTGCTCAACCACTCCGTTGATATACAGGAAAAAAGTGTGGGAGCTAAAACACATCCCTGGCGGACCACTCTCTCCCCGGAATGCTACTAGTTTTTTCACCCTCTAAGCCCCATCTTATCTGGGCGAAACTATTTTCGTGGAGCCTTACGAGTAACAAAAGAATATAGTGTGTTATCCCCATATCAGCAAGGACACTCCAAAGGGTCTCCCTGGGTACAAGGTCAAAGGCAGTCTTTAAATCGATAAATGCGAGATAAAGACTGCCTTTGCCTATAACCACCACCTTCCAGTACACCAGCATCAATCTGAATGCTTGTTCTATTGTGCCAGTACCTACTCTAAATCCTGCCTGGTAGTCAGAGAGGGTATTATTATCATTAACCCATTCCAATATTCTAACCAGCATAACCTTGCCGACTACTTTTTGGCTAATGTCCAACAAGCTTATGGGTCTATAGTTGGACGGGTCGTCCCTAGCACCTTTTTTAAAAATAGGGACGACCTCCGCCCCTTTCCAAGATGTGGGAATCGGTGCACCCCTGCAGATGGCAATAAGCAGGCAATGGATACATTTCCCCCATTTCGGGATGTCTGACCGCAGCAGGTCCCCGGGAATGCCATCCGGACCAGCCACTTTTTGGGGCATGGTGGTACTAATGGCATACTCTACTTCTTTTATTGAGAAGTCTGAATCTACAAAATGAGCCTCCCAATCCTTATGGGTCATAATTGGGACCGTCTCCCATCCCCGATCGTCCTTGTGTGTGTCTATGGTATTATGACCTGATTGGCGAGTGTATAGTTTGAAGAAATGGTTAACCCACTGTTCTGCCTGGTTTTTCTGATTAGATAGGACCAGCTCATCAGAGCATCACTAACTCAGCCAGAACGTTACCACCACCCCCTCCCTAGGGCCTATTTACAAGGTTTTCAACATATATCTACCACCTAAGGACAGGGAATTCCTAAGATACATACCCAGACCTCTTATAATATCAATATCGGCGATCTCGCGGTCCCAGACGAACCCAGACAACCTACCCAGACGGCAGCATCAGCGGCGATCTCGCGGTCCCATACGAACCCAGACAACCTACCCAGACGGCAGCATCAGCGGCGATCTCGCGGTCCCATACGAACCCAGACAACCTACCCAGACGGCAGCATCAGCGGCGATCTCGCGGTCCCATACGAACCCAGACAACCTACCCAGACGGCAGCAACTTATCCTATGATTACCATTACATAAAGGGATCAATCTCACTATTCATCAGGGGTATAGTACTACAATATTCTGGATCACACAATAGTTGCCAAATTGGATAATGTACAACATGTTCTTTAATTCAAGGGGCTCCTCTCTCCCTTATTCAGTTACCAATTACCTGATCAGGGTTAGCATCTGTTCACATAGCAGCATCTGACTAGAAGAACAAGTTACCCTCTCATACAAGAACACGCAGCACATGTCGGTTCACTAAGAACTGGGGTATCTTTATTACCTGACAGTATCAGTGTCCTATGATTACCATTACATAAAAGGGATCAGTCTCACTATTCATCAGGGGTATAGTACTACAATATTCTGGATCACACAATAGTTGCCAAATTAGATGATGTACAACTTATCCTTCAATCCAAGAGCTCCTCTCTCCCTTATTCAGCTATCACTTACCTGATCAGGGGTAGCATCTGTTCACAGTAACATCTGACTAGAAGAATAGGTTACCTTTTCATACAAGAATAAGAAGCACACTGGTTCACTATGCAAAGGTTCTTATCAAATATAAGCTCTCCTCTACCCCTTGCTCAGACCCACATGGACGGGAGATGCATCCGTTCACCTGCACCTGACTAGAAGAAAGGTTAGCCTCACTAACAATAATAACTCCTGCACAATGGTTCACTAAGAACTGGGGTATCTTTATTTCTCATTACAATAAACAAACATATAACACCATACTACAACACATAATAGACACATACACAGATCTTCAGGGTCTCTGTGAAGACCACATCCACATCTAACTAACAGGGACTGTAAATAGACTGCACACTGCTGAAAGGAAAAGGATTAGTAATACAATAAAACATTACAGTAGGGAATCTAACCTAGGAAATCAAAGCAAGGTTAATGTATATGTGTAAAGCAAACTAGTTTAGAACACCTCACCCTATTAGGAGGACTGTTTCTCTCTCTCTCTCCTGGTGGAATCAGGGCTCTCTCTCTCTCCCTCCATCACCACAGCTTCACTCCTCTGGCTCAGCTGCCCCAGCTGGCAACTTCCACTCCTCCATCTGACTGGTAATGCTTTAATGCATCCGGATACACTGGCAGCTCCAGCTGACAGTTCCAACATTGTTCTAAGATTCATCTGACTGCTTTCCCCAACTTCAGCAATCATCTGCCTTCTCTCTCTCCATTCACAGAATCCACTGCAACTGACTTGAACGGTCCAAAACACCAACTGACACTCCGCCTCTTCTGCACCTCGCTAATATGGAATGCTCTCCTCCAGTGGAAAGTTCCAGTCAATAGCCTCCTCCCATCAATTTCATGCACCAGGCTCCTTGCGCTAGACACTCTCACAGTGATCAGCTGCTTGTTTCGTCTAGAGACTTGAGCCCAGGGACACTTCTTAATTAGATTCAGCTCTGGCCGGTTCTCTCTGGTTTGCAAAGAGCGAACAACACCTCATAACTAAAACATCACCTTTACCCTGCAAGCATCTCAGTCTGCAGGGACAGAAAGCAAAATGGAGTCTCTCTAGTTCTGGGCCTTGTAGGCCTGAGAAGGATGAAATAACACTTAGCTCTATCAGAGTACCTACACAAACCATACCAATATGTAATATAAAGTCAAGACAACAGGATCCACCCTCTACTATAGGTAGAATCATGAAAGGACACATAATTATGTCAAAGGCAATAGATGGATTAGAGTCGACAATAAGGGATCTATCATCATATTAAGCAGCTATCCTCTAGTTTAAGCTTCTAGGTATGGCAAAAAGGCCTTAAAAGGACCAACACAAGGCAAGAATAGCGATTCAGGATGGTAGCAAGCTTAAAGTCACCATCACTCATAAATAGAGCCCAAAAAACGAGCAGAACACCCACGCTTGGCTAGTAATGTTGCATGTCATGAGGTCGCTGTCTGCTCTATTTCCGGCTCTAATTGTGTCCCAGAACCACTTTGGGTCTTTTTTTGTGCTAGCCTCTTTTAGAGTACGCCAGTACTCTCCTTCCCACTCCTTTTTTGCACATGCCAGTATTCGCTTGTGCTCTTTCCTGGCTTCCTGTATCAAGGTTTGAGATTTGCCTTTAACAGCCTTGATCAAAAGAGACTTTGCATGCCTACATGTAGATGTGTACCAGTCATGCTTACCCCTAGGATTCCGGGGTACCATATTCCTCCCCGCCCACCCCTTTTTCAGGAATACGTCGCCTATAGACCTCAGCGTTGCCTCAAAGATGGGTGTTGCCCTTCCAGTTAGCGAAGCCGGATTGATAGTATCCAGTTCCGTTTGTGAGGCCATGAGTAGTTCATTAATAATAGCAAGTTTAGCTTCATCAGTAGTGATTTTATTCCACTTCAGGCGTCTTCCACAGGAGGAGACAGAGATTTTGTGGATTTGTTTAGGGGGCAATACAGCTGATTTATTGGGCCAAGGATTTATTAGGGATAAAGAAAGCGAATTATGATCGCTTTCCACAGTAGAACTGACATATCCTGCACTAATCCCCATAGTTTAAAATCCAACAGAATATAATCAATCTTTGAAGTATGATTAACTCTGTTGAATGTGGCAGCACCTAAGCTTTACTTCCCTTCCTGTCTCTTCCCTTCCTTCGCTCCTTCACTCTTTTCCCTTCTGTTACTCTCCTTACTCCACTTCAGTAACTCCTTCTCTCAATCCCTCTGTCCTCTTACTTACTCACTCCCCTTCCCCCACTCTCTCTCTGTTACCCCCATTCTCTCCGTCCTCTCAGTCTCTCACTCCTCTTCTGTTACGCTCACTCCCTATAACTCAGCCACACTCCCTCACTTATCTTTCTTTGGCCCCTCACTCAGTCCTCTTCTCTCACTCTTTCCTTCACTTCCTCTGTCTCCTCACTCCCTCACTCCCCTTGTCTCACATTCACTTGTCTTTATCCACTCTCTATCACCACTCTTTCCTCAACCTCACTGCTCTTCTGTTACCCTTCCTCACCCCCGTTCCCTTACTCCGCTTTCCTGACTTATCCTCATTCCCCTTGTTCACTCCCCTTCCCCTCACTCACCTGCCACACTCACCTTCTTTCAATCCCCCTACTTCACTTCCCTTCCACTCTCGTCCCTTTCTTTGCTCCCTCACTCATTTTCCTTTCCTCTCTCACTGCACTCCACTTCACTCACTCCTTTTGAATTTGTAAAGAATACAGCTCCTTTTGGAGATTTGGAGGTAGTTCTAAAAAGAACTGTTTTTACTTTTTCCGAACGTTTTTAATTTTTTTGGGTATTTTTTTCTGAACAAAAACAAAAATAGGGAATGCAAAACTGCTCAACTGGAGCAAAAAAAGTGGAAAAATTCGGGCTGAGGAGGGCAGCGATGTTCTTGCCTTTTACGTACAATTAGCAGAATACTCTGCTCTCTGTAACAAAGCAGTTCGTCACACTGCTTACATCTAATGGTAATGTCAGTAAAAACAGGCTGAATGTTGGGTATCAGCTCCACTGCTCTTCCTCTCCCCGATGATGTTGCTCCTCTGGTGGAAGTTGAGGCGCCATCCCTCGGGGGATTACGTGCCAGGTCCCTGACACTCTCCCGGGCATAGTTCTGGGGGTGCCTCCTTTGCACATGCCTGATCATCTTTGAGTTTTCAAAACTATATTTTCTTCTGGGGTCACCCCGTGAAAGAACAGTATTGCAAATTTTGCACTCCACCTTTGGAGCATTTACCTTTTTCTCTCCTGGTGGAATGGTAAAAAATTTCCATATGAAGTGCTCCTTCACTTTTGGCTGAGGAGGGTCCTCTTGAAGAAACTCATCAGAGTCCTCACTGCTGCTTGGTGGTCTTGCAGCCATTCTTTCTAAAGAATTGAAGACAAACAGGGAACAGGTCTTGCTCTCTCCAAAGTGAAAGAGGTAGTGAAGGAAATGGGTGGGGTTTTCATTAGATGTAAAAAAAACTGTAAACAATCAATGAAAAGTGTTATTTTAAGGTCACATGACTTGACGTGCTTACGCTGCGTGCACCAGAGCGCTTCCTGGGGCGCTTACGCGGCACGAACGTAGGCGCTTCCGGGGAAGCTTACGCGGCGCGCCTGAATGACGTTTTGCTAGCTTTTCGAAAATACGTTTAAAGTTAAAATACGGGTATTTAAAATCAAAAATAATACTTTTATAAGTATGCCACTGAATTTCTTGCATTATTTTTTACTTTAAATACATACTTTTTTCCGCACGCCGGAAAAGCGCTCTCGCTGAGTTCTCGGGTGAGCTTACCGGTGCGCTCAACCTGAGCGCTCCAAGACAAAATGATAAAAAATAAAAAAAACATGAAAAATGCATTGAAAAATTAATTTTAGAAAAAAATAATAATAATAATAATTAATAGTTATAAAAAACAGCTGATAAAAAAACTTAATAATTCACTTTAAAAATCGTAGGTTACAAACTCGATATAGCAAGGAATCTCCTTTTAAAAAAACTTTGAAATTCACTGAAAAAACCAGAGGTTTCACAATCGTTATAGTTAGGAATTAGCATTTAAAAAACCTTTGAATTTCACTGAAAAAAACCATAGGTTTCACAATCGTTATAGTTAGGAATTAGCATTTAAAAAACCTTTGAAATTCACTGAAAAAACCATAGGTTTCACACCAGTTATAGTTAGCTGAACATTTTACTCATACAAAACCATTGAAATTCCCACGTTATAGTTAGTTGGACTCACTATAACTCACGCGCTCGCAATCCACTGCTGATGATGTCACATATGACATCATTCATGACATGGTCAGTGACATCACTGATGACATCACTGATGACATCTCAAATGACATCACTGATGACATCACTGAAGATATCTCAAATGACATCACTGATGACATCATCCATGTGATAATATGATGCACCTCCTCACACTCTAATCTAACCTTTGATACACCCAGTGTTAAATACAAACTACCATTGCTGAAACCATTGACACACCAATACCAGTAACTACATACGCACTCACTGATTCCTAGGTCTACACACACATTCACTCATTCACACATACAATCTCTCATACATACAAACACTCATCAATACAACACTATCATATGCACTCATACACCTATACAGACACTCACACACTGGCACTCATCCATGGAGATACTCACACACCTAGTCAGTCATGCAAAGAATCAATCACACTTCCATTCATCTATACAGTTATACACACAAAACCTTACTTATTCAAACATATACTAACACATACTTACTATCTTTTACAATCACTGATACAAGTACACATTGATCCATGCAGTCACTTATGCAATCACAGGCTCTCATGTATAGTCATTTATATATGCCAACTCTCATATACACTGTATTTTACATATGTACTTACTTGGACATATAGCACTGAGATATCCATTCACTCACCAACACACCTATGCACACAGTCAACCGCCCATACAGTTGTTTTCACATGCACTCTTGAACCCATACACCAAGTGAATCAACTGCTCACACATGTATGCACAGAGTCACACACCTCCTAGCCACCCACACACACATGCAGCCTCACATACAAATACTTGGGCAACCAATCAATAACTCATATAGCCACTCATATAGCTACTGATCAACACATGCAGCAGCTTCGACAACAACAGACATAATGATGCACACATTCAGACAGTTTAGTCACTAAGCCATACATTCAGTAAGACACATTTAATCACTCACTCATACAGTCAGTCACACACCTACTAAATCCTTCACCAGACACTTATACATCCACTCATTCTTCAATATGTAAAACATATTTAAAATTTACAGAAACACACAGACACTGGATGATGTCATCAGTGATGTCATCAGTGATGTCATTTGAGATGTCATCAGTGATGTCATCAGTGATGTCATTTGAGATGTCATCAGTGATTTCATCAGCGATGTCACTGACCATGTCATTAATGATGTAATATGTGACATCATCAGCAGTGGATTGCGGGCGCGCGAGTTATAGTGAGTCCAACTAACTATAACGTGGGAATTTCAATGGTTTTGTATGAGTAAAATGTTCAGCTAACTATAACTGGTGTGAAACATATGGTTTTTTCAGTAAATATATATATATGTAACATAAACAATGTCTAGAGGAGTATAGTTTTGAAAGGTGAATAGTTAAAGAGCAAAATAAATTGCTTTGTAGGTGCATGGGGAAACACAAAGAAGTGGAGCAAGACTGTTCACAAAAAAATGCTTTTCACATATATTTAGCTAAATTATATATTCATCACAAAAATAAATGAACCAAATGCACTGTGTTACATTAAATGTCATGTAACCTGTGATAACGTGCAAAGATGCTTGTGAAAAGGTGAACAGTGAAAGTGACGTGGGGGGTATGTGCAGCGGGAAAGGAGGCACAAACAGAATTAAATATATAGTGAGATAGAATGTGATACCTATACAGTTCATACATTTTATGTACAAATTCTTCTGAGCAATCATAGTCAAGGCATGAGATATTGATATTCTATTCACTTTTGTTTATCTGCACGTGGTTTTCCTGCAACTACAGACACTATGCCCATCAATTCCCTCACTCCTTATGGTATTTCTGATATGACATATACTCTCAAGCTGGCTAATTTATTTTCTGCCTAAACTCTTCCACTTATCTGCAACTCGCTACATCCTTGTTTTGTAATCATGAAAATTGTGCAATTACCTGTCCTAACTTGACGTGTTTGGACCCCTATTGACCTAATCATTTCTGCTTCTGCCCATCTGTTGCCCATTTCCTTGCCCTCATGGCCCATTTCCTTGCCTTTAAGACCTAATTTATTCTCTATGGGGCAGATGTATCAACATCGAGATTTGCGAATCTCAAATAGCGTTTTTTTAGAAATCGCTATTTGAGATTTGCAAATTGGTATGTATTTAGAAAATCTATTTTTTTTTGTGATTTCTTAAAATTCCTTAAATGCGCTTAGCAAATTGTGAATCGCAATTAAGGAATAATTTCCCATTCATTTCTATGGGCCAGGAGGCCCATAGGAATGAATGTGAAATTATTCTCATTTTGCGATTCGCAATTTGCGAATCGCAAATTGAGAATTATTTCAAGGGTGCAAGGGTGTCATAAGGACACCCTGATGCACCCCTGAAATTCACATGTGTGCGCATATGGCGCACATACATGCCCTAAGGGCATGTATGTGCGCCACATGGCACCTTCAAAAATTAAAAAAAGTGCTTTTGTGAAAGAAATCGCAAATTACCACCAACTTCAAGTTGGTGGTAATGTGCGATTTCTTAATGAGAAATCGCACAACTAGTGTGCTTCATAATTGCATTTAAGGAATCGCAAAATTTGCGATTCCTTAAATGCAATCGCAAAATAAGGAATCGCAAATTGGCGATTCCTTATTTTGCACTCAATTTTACTACATACATAACATTTAGCAAAAATGAGTTCGCAAACTGCGAAATTCGGCGAATTTCGGCGTTTGCGAACCCATTTGAGCTTCATACATCGGCCCTATATCCTCTACTTGTCACTCCTTTTAATGTCCACCATTGAATGTTCTCTCTAATTCCTGATACAGCACTGTATTGAAATTTTGTAACCTGGTCCTTACGATGGCCTAACATTGCAAAAAGGCCGAAACACCATTGACCCTCACAGCGTTATTTACGGCGCCTTGACTGTGATTGGCCAGAATAATTCACATCTTAGCTTATGTTTGCTATCAATGGCATGAGAGGCTGCAACATGTACAGGCATCACATTCTATCTCACTGTATATATAATCCTGTTTGCACCTCCTTTCCGGCTGTATATAGCTTCTACGTTTCACTTTTGCATTCCTCTTATCACGAGCGCCTTTCCACGTTATCACAGGTTACTTGACATTTAATGTAACACAGTGCATTTTGTATATGGATTCATTTGTTTTTGTGATGAATATATTGTTTACTTAAATATATGTGAAAAGCATTTTTTTTAAAACAGTCCCGCTCCACTACTTAGTGTTTCCCTATGCTCCTACACGGCAAATTGTTTTGCTCTTTAAATTTTCGCCTTTCAAAACGATACCCCTCAAGACAATGTTTATGTTATACTCAAGTACCCTGGTCTCAACTGGGACTATGAGTAACCTCCTGTAGCTTGCTTTCGCCCTCCCCATCCCCAAGCAAGAAGGAAAACGAAAATAATAGTACCGTTAGTTATTATCATTTTTGTTTTCCTTTTTACACTGCTCACAGAGCAGTGGGGCGACACTCCTCTACCTTAGTGAGGCGCTGCCGCTGGCATTGAGGTACCAAAGGGGGATGTGATGGACGGAGCATCTGAACCAATCAAACACTCACACCCAGTCAACAGATCTGGGTTTAATCCATCACCATTCTTTAGCCCACTCTGCCACCCCAGTTCAGACATAGCCATATGCAAATCAGTCTGACCCTGTGCCTCATGGAAATAGTCCAGCCCGAACTGCCAAGCCATGCCTTCCCTGGACCGGAAACAAGCTTTCTAGGACCGGTTTCTGGCATTACAGCCGTCTTCAGCCAGGCTTGCTTGAATCCAGTGGCAAAGTGATGACCCTGACATAAAATGACCTTCATTAGGATATTCTAGACTGTGTAGGGATCATAGTGGGCATGGCTTAAACTTGCTTTATTTGTGACACATAGTCAGCATTCTAAGAATTGTTTTGAGATTGCTGGACTTCCTTTACATGTAATAGCCATTCATGCCTACTGATTCACATCTTAGCTTATGTTTGCTATCAATGGCATGAGAGGCTGCAACACACATATACAATGGACAACCATAGGGTGTTCTTGTGATAAATGATCATATAAGGCATTGTCTGTCAATAAGTAGCTGTAGTACATGTTAGTTCTTGAGGAAAATCAAAATCTGTATTTAGTTTCCAAACTCATGTATGTATAGCCTACGGGCCAGTAGGTAGGTATAGTTAGGACCTAGTTTCTATTGGAAGAGTGTTTTTTTTGCCATTAACTTAACTTCTCTTGAAATTTTCAAAACTAGTATGGTGCTCACTTCAGCTGCTGTCTTGAAAGTTCCTGGGTGATTCATCAAGTGGGGGCCGAGAATTGGGGCTGGGTTCCAAAATGCATTTTCCCTATGCAATTTTCCAAGGTGTTGTTAGACACGGCTCCACTCCGAACTCCTTAATGGAATTTCACCAAATTTGCCAGAAAGGTAGACATTGGTCCAGAAATCAACTTTTTTTGTAAATTGGTGTAAATCATTCAGTAGTTTGGGAAAAATTAAGGGAAATCTAAATTTGTATGTAGTTATGTGGATCATCCAAGGATCCGACAGTACCCATGCTCAAAGATGATTGGCTGCCAAAACTTCAACCAGGAAGTGTTGTCACCCATCTTGGGACTCTGCTTTAGCCAAATCCCAAATAAAATCCTTAGGAGAAGGGGATGGTAGGAATAGCCTGACCCCTTAGACTTCTTTGTTTTTCAGCAGGAGTTGCGATGGATCCTCAGTTCCCACCCAAAAAATTAAGAAATGAAGCACGGGTTTCTGCGCTTCTGCAATGTTTAGCTCCTTAGTGGGCCAGGTCCTGTGGGTATGAGGAGTTACAAAAAGGAGGGGGGTGCATGGGCCCCCCTCCTTAGGCTTTTAAAAACCTCTGACCCACCACTTCTTTTAATTGATGCAGGGGGTTCCAGCATGGCAACTCCGACGCCCTGAGTACCTCCACCTCCCCAGGGAAAATCTCCAATAAATGCAGGGGGCCGGTGCACCCCCCACAACACCGGGACTGCAACATCCACAGGGCATTTAAGGATATGTATGCAGGCGGACCCTCTGGACCTGCCCATGCCCAGGACATCACCACCTCCCAGGGGCTAAACATAAAATTATTGCAGGGGCCTGTGAGTCCCCACCCCCATGTCCTGAAGGACCGCTAGCTCCCTAGGGCTGAATTACATTGATATAGGGCTCTGTTGCGGACCCCCAGCCCCATAGCCTACTACCTTCGGGGCTAAATACTACAATGGAGGGGAGCCGCACTATCCCCCTTGCGGACTCATGGATGGTCCTTGGGGACATCCACCTCCCTAGGTATAGCTTGTGCTACCTCCCAAGGTGCCCACTCTTGGGAGTTAGCTGTTATCATTTGCTTGATGGGAGTTGACAGCTCCCACCAAGGAAATGCAAACATAATTCTGCTCTCTGCAAGCTGGAGTTGTCAAATAGCTCGGGCTTGCAGAAAGCAGACTTTTAATCTGTATTCCTGCACCCAAATATGCATGCAGAGAAACAGATGAAAACATTGCCCTCGCAGACAAGAAGCTGCTTTTCAGTAGCCCTATGTCTGTCAGAGTAATGCCAGCTCCGGCGGGAGGCAGAGAACCGGCTTGGTCCACTATTGCAAACTGGGTGCCTTGGGGGCACCCAGGTGACATGCCTGGGCCCCAGGGAATGGGGTCCCTGGGATCTAAATCGACCAAGGTAGGGAGGGCGCACTGCCCCCTTCCCATAGTGAAAAAAAGAACTACTCACTTCTGTAAAGTACAAATCCTCTAAGAGTGTTTTCACTGCACTTCCACTGTGAAATGTTGTTTGTAATCCATGTTGGTGGTGTTTGCATCTCACAAAGTGTCTGTTATGAGGGGATCTTTTTTGTCATCTGCTCCTGAGACCAGAGATCATGTTCTAAACTTTTGAAAGCTAGTAGTTTGTAAACTGGCCTACAAACCCTGCCCGTTTGTCCTTGCCCCATATACATTAGTGCTATGCAGCGTCTACCTGCCCTTTTACAAGGCTGATGGGCAGCTTACTAAATGTCCCGATCAGCACATTTCCTGACAATTTTGGAGACAGGTTCTTAATGCCTAGTAATACGATTACATCTCCACGAAACAAAGAAATACTTACATCTATAAAGTACAAATCATCTAAATGTTTTTTCTCAGCAGTTCCACCTTAAAAAGTTATCTAGTAAAGACACTTCAGGGGCAATCACATTACAGATGCATAAGGTCACTGGAGACATTTCCTCTGCATCCTTTACACAGCTGTAGTGTAGTAGATGCAATATACATTTACCCAATGATCTAGCACTAACTAGCCAGTAGAAAGTACTTTAGTTGGGTAGAGGTTTTAACCAGACGGTGGCGTCTTCTTGGATAAATACACTGGACAGGATTCACTTCGGCATGATGCTCATTTTGACAGAAATTAATGGAAAGCACTTACAGACATAAGCAAAGCAGGTGCCCACGTCGAAGCTCCACTTCTTTAAAGTATTAAACATCCTAACTTCATACACGTGGCCAAGGCAAAGAGGTGGGTTTTCTCTGAATTTCCACTGAACAGTTATCTGTATGCGATTATGGAGGTGTTTGCATCCATGCTTTTCTTGAGTGCAATATTTCAAGTAGTGTCTGTGCCAAGGAGGTTCTTTCTTGTGATCTGCTGCTGAGATGAGAGATAGTGTTCTAAAATTTTCAAAACTAGAAGTATGTAAACATGACTAGAAGCCCCACCCTTTTGGTCCCACCCCATATACATTAGCGGTATGCAATGTCTTCCTGCTCTTTTCCTAGGATGATGGACAGCTTTCTAAAAGGCCCCCAAAGGGAGTATCCCACCGATTTTGGAGCAGGGGTATTGATGCCTAGGAATATGATCGCATCTCCACCAAACAAAGAAGTACTTACTTATGTGAAGTACAAACCATTCAGGTGTGTTTTCTTTGCAGTTCTACCATGTAAAATTATCTATTGAAGACGCTCAAGAAACAATCTCATTGGCAAAGTTAGAGACACTTCAAATACATACAGTTATGGGGGACCCTAGGACCAATTTAATGACCAAGCTCTAGACACACGTCAACCATAGGTTGTGTATGATGTACTCATGTTATACTTTTGACTCTTTTAGCAAACAACCGAATGTGTAAGAAAATACGGAAGAGTACACCTAGGAGGTCCAGGTGACTTTTATACCAGTATCTGATTTGTTTCACTTTCTTAGAACACTGTTTCTTTTTATTTGATTCACTTTTTTGTGTAGTAGCAGTAGTCGTTCTTGACAAGGTCCTGAAGAAAGCAAGGCCACATGGCCGTTATTTGCTGAAACATGTTGACCACGTTCCACTCCTAGACAGTTCATAAATTTTCTCTGTCTTTGCTATTTTTAACATTGGCATTGGAAGCTATATCTGATTAAAATAGTTCTCTGCTTCCTAAACCAATTTTAATCACACTCCCCTCTTTTTTTGCTATCACAGCTTTTTTGCACTGCACCTTAGCGAGTTACCCCATGAACCACACCACTCATTGATATACAACTAATCACGTTTGATAAGAAAGTGACCCCACACTGCCCACAGGAGGGACCCTTTATCATCCACTAGGCCCTTTCCTGTGTGTCATCAAGCAGTTGTTTGTTGTTGTGTGGGTCCCTGGAACCCCAAATGATGAAGGGCGGTTCCGAGTGGTGACTGATGGGTGTTCAAGACCATACACTTGTTTGGCTTATTCTTATCATTTTCTGAAAGTTTTGAAATTTGGCCTGTGGTATTAATCCCAGTCGCTATTCAGATAATCCTTGTTATTTCTTCTTTTTGACCCTCTGATACTTCTTGGTGATAGAAAAGTTAGAGACACACAAGGTCACTGGAGACATTTCCTCAGGGTTCTTTACACAGCTGTAGTGTAGGAGATGCACTGTACATTTACCCAACAGGGTATCACTTACTAAGGAGCCAGTAGAATACTCCCATTGGGTAGAGGTGTTAAACAAAATGGTGGTCTCTTCTTGGAGAAATACCAAGTACAGGATTCATTCTGGCACAATGCTCATTTTACTGAAATTAAACCTCAACAGGTTACAGTTAGGAAAAAACAATTACGTTGAAATTCACTGGCAAAACCAAAGGCTATGGGGACATTATAGTTAGGAAATAGGATTAAAAAAACATAGGAATTCACTTAAAAAAATAAAGGTTACAGAGACGTTATAGTTAGGCTCACATTTCACTCGTACAAAACTAGTGAAATTCAGCAGATATAGTAACCTGAGACAACTGTAGCTTACGCCCCCGCAATGCACTACTTATGAACTCACTTATTACTTCACTTATTACATGGTCAGTGACATCACTGAATACATCTCAAATGACATCACTAATGATATCATCCACAGACGCACTCACACACCAACTCATACACCTACTCACACATCCACACAACTCATGTACGTATTCACAGACCCATTCAAGTACTCACACCACCACTCACTCATCCATCGAGCCACTCGCTCACTCATACAGGCACTCATAAAACCACCCACTCACCCATAAGGCTATTCATACAGCCATTCACTTTCAAATCCAGACACTCACAGAGTCACACACTCACCCAAACAACTACTCACACATATGCTTGTTCACCTATATATCCCCTCATACGCCCACTCACTCACCCATAGAGACTCAACACAGCCACTCACTCACCCATAAAAGCACTCACACAGTCACTTACACACCCACACAACCACTTACATTCCCGTTCACCCATCTATGCAAGCACCCACACATTTGCTCACTCACTTATTCACACAGACACTTAATTTAGAATACAGCCACTCACACACCAACTCACTTAATCAAAACAGCCACACACTCACCCATACAGCCACTTACACAGCCAATCACTTACTCATACAGCCATTCAGACTCCCACGCACCCATAGTCACTTGCATACCCACTCACCCACCCATACAGCCACTCACACAGCCACTCACTCTCCCAAAATGCCATTTACACACCCACTCATTTACCAACTTAGTCACTCACACATCTACTCTCTCACTCCCCACACAGCTACTCACAAACCTACTTATATACCCATACAGCCACTCATACACCCATATCTGCACTCAGACACCCAATCACACAAGGATATACAAAGTCACATAGACACTCACATGATATAGGTTAGCAATAGTACCACTCATTAGTAATACAGAATTTATACTATTTTTAGCTTTGTAATACCTTGATATATATGTTTAACTCTCATAAATGTTTGGAAAACACGCACACTGACTGGTTGATGTCATCAGTGATGACAATTGAAATGTCATCAGTGATGTCACTGGCCATTTTATGAGTGATGTAATATGTGAGGTTATAAGCAGTGCGTTGGGAGGCCCAAAGTTATAGTTAGCTCAGGTAAATATAACTGCTAAATGTCAGTGGTTTGATATGAGTGAAATGTGTGCCTGACTATACAATCCCTGGAACCTTTGTTTTTTTAAGTGACTTTCTAAGATTTTTTTTTTTAATTCAATTTCCTAACTGTATCGTCCCTGTAACATTTCGGGTTTTTTCAGTGACTTTCTAAGGCTTTTTTATTTATTGCCTAATTGTACAGTCCCTGTAACCTTTGATTTTGTCAGTGAATATATTATATATATGTCAAAAGTTTACAAAAGGTCTTACCATATTGCATTCAATTTTTTTGGCTATTTCTTTAATATTGTTAATAAAATCGGACCACAATTTTGCCATTTTGTCATCTGTTTTTATGAAAGTTACCTTGGGGGCTGGGACCATGACCCCCATAATATCCTGAGGGTAAATAAGTGTTGCCTGTCATACGAGTTGAATATTTTGTGATTTCCTCTTCAGAACTATGAGACAATCAAGATTTTGGTCAATTTATTTAAAACAAATATTCAGTAATATGCTGAATTTGGCCTCCCAACTCTCCCGAGGAACCTCAGGAGGAAATACATGATTGTATGGTGTTATTTTGACTGCCTCTACAGACCTGCCTAGAAAACATTTCACCCTGGTTAGATTTTTGAAAGGGCCCTGGTAGACTTTGCTTTTTCAGCGAGTTTACCCTCAGATGTTTTGCTTTTTGGTCTCCTGTTTTTGACCCTGTTTTATTTGGCTTTAGGGCCCTGGGCACTTTACCACTACTATTCAGTGCCAAAAGTGCATATGCTCTCCAGGTAAATTATGTTATGGATTTGTGTTCCCATGATTGGCATATTTGATTTACTGGTAAGTCACTAGTACAGCGCACTGAGAGTGCCAGGGCCTGTAAATCAAATGCTACTAGTGGGCCTGCAGCACTGATCGTGCCACCCACAGAAGTATGCCCTGCAAATGTAACTCAGACCTGCCACTGCAGAGTCCGCATGCAGTTTGTAAACTGCCAAGTCGACTTGGCAAGTGCACCCACTTGCCATGCCCTAATCTTCCTTTTTCTTACATATAAGTCACCCCTAAGGTAGGCTCAAGGTACCCCTGTGGGCAGGGTGCTGTGTATGTAAAAGGTAGGAAATGTACTGATGTGTGTGCCATGTACTGGTAGTGTTTTTTGTTTTTCACTATAGAAAGGCTGTCTGTTCGATAGGATAGAATAGGAGTTTATTTATAAGATCTTATAAATATAACTTCCCATTGGGACTAGATAAAAAGATGGAGTTTAGTATGCCTGAAGTCAGAATATAAAAATGCATCTTTTAGTAAAGATTATTTTCATATTTTGTGTTTGAAAATACCACTTTTAGAAAGTGCATATTTTCTTACTTAGCCGTCCTGTGTTCCTCTGCTGGTTTGTAGATTGACTGTCTGGCTTTGGAGTATCAGGGGCTGGGGATGTGTATTCTCTCAGGTGGCCACAGGGGGGTTGATGTGTGTCCTGCCTTTCCTGAATGAATCAGGGTGGGCTGAATAGACCTGGCTGCATTTAGAGTAGTGGGAGGAGTTTTCACTGGCACCTGAATAGGCCTGGTCTGCATTCAGAGTGGTGGGAGGAGATTTCCCTTGCACCTGCATAGGCCCGGTCTGCCTTGAACAATTCCTCTCCACCTCCTGCCAGGAAGCTGCACCAGTGAGCACAGAACTGGTTATGACTGGGCAAAGAGCTTCTCTGCTACAGGAGAACAAAGGAATTTGTGCTATAAAAAGTGGGGCCTAGACCTTAGACTTTTAGATTACTTCTTAACTAAGGAACCTGCCAGGAAGAGAGCTGGAAAAGCTGCCAGGAGGGACTGCCGCTTTCCTGCATGCTCTGCTGTGTTGGCCTGTTGCTTCCTGCTTCTGTCTTGGGCAGGGAAAGGATTGGATTTTACTTTCATCATCCTGCTGTTAGAGTTTTCTCCAAGGGCTTGAAGTAGAACTTGTCTTCTGTTGGAAGTCTAAGGAAGATAAAAGATGTCAGAGAACTATTTTGGAACCGAGAAGAATGCCAAGAAGAAGAGCTGGAGAAGCTGTGAGGAGTAACTACCACTTTACTGTGTGTTTTGCTGTGTTGGCCTACAGTGGCTGCTTCTGTCTTGGGAAGTTCAAGGACTGGACTGAACTTTCTGCCACATCATTTTGTGAGTTTCTCCAAGGGCTTGAGGTAGAGCTTGCTCCCTGTTCACTAAGTCTCAGGAACAGAAAAGACTTCAAGTTCATCTGCTACCAGCACTGGGGACTGTGTATTTTGTACTGCAACAGAAGAAAAAGCAACCCAACGCCGTCAACGACACCACTGCCAACTCCGTGTCCTGAAGGCACCGCAGTGGGCACCGCCGCACTTTTGCAGCCCAGGTCTCATCGACACCGCTGGACTACCGTCACCGAACCGCTGCCTGCACCGTAACCTGAGGGCACTGCATGCTGCACCACTCCACTTCACACCAGAGCCCTGACGCCTGCCTACGCCTGCGCTCCCGACTTCAACTGCGCGGAATTCAATCTGCAACACGTGTGACTTCAAGGACACAACGACTCCTGCACTGATCTCCAGAACTGACGCCTGAAGATGCAGGCTCTTCGGGGCTCAACGAGAGGTCGCTGAGGCCCTACATTTATGAAAGGTATAGTTTTGTGGGTCTTTTCGACACTGTAACTGGCCTGCAATGCCAGGGTCAGACAGATCTGTTTGAATTTGTTGTTCAAGGCGCCATGATAGCTTGGGACAGTGCTATCGACTTCAAGGAACTATGTTTCTCAGCTATTTCTGCATTTTTTACGATATCTTGCAAAGTATATATTTTTAATGACTGTATGTTGGAATCTTGTCTTTTTGGTCTTGTTTTGGATACAAAAAAAATTCCATATTTTCTAAACTGGTGTGGTGTCCCTTTTGTAATGTTTTGCCTGTATTACTGTTGTTCATGTGCAAATGCTTTACACACTGCCTCTGAGATATGCCTGACTGCTCATGCCAAGCTACCAAGAGTGTGAGCAGGGGTTATTTTAGTAGTATAACTCCCTTACCCTCACTAGGAAGAAGGGTCCCTACTTCTACAAGTGTGAAATCCATTGCCAACTAAAGACCTCCATTCTAACAGGCCTGTTTTGAAAAAAGATTCTTGGTTAAGGCTTGCTCTATTTTCTCACCCAATGCAGTTAGAGATATGGTTCCAGGGGGTGGGGGGTATATTTTTTCAATTTCTTCTTTGTATGTGTATTCCTTCAACCTGGGACAGAGAAATATGCTGAATAGCGGGAGTAGTCTCCTGGAGACCAGATGGAGAATGTTTAAAAAAAGAAGTGACAGCCAGTCAGCCTGATTATCGGTGTGCTCAAAGAGATTCTCAAGTTTTAATACGCCACTGGCCTGGTGCACCCAATAGCCAGATCGGTGTGCTCCACATTTGGTTGACTTATCTAACATAAAACAAAGAAACAATTAACTCCTCTCCATGTAACTCATCTCTGCCTGTGAAATGGCCATATGACTTTGTGCAATGGCAAACATCCATTTGCAAGGAACGAGAGTGATTATCAATCAATGTTTTTGAGCCATGTAAAGCTATTTCTGCCTGACCTAATAAAAAGGAACTAGAGTTTTATTGTCTATTTCAATAGGATGATCTTTGTTGACTGTGGTTGGCATGTACCAAGCCTATGGAGAAAATCTGTTTTTTGTTGCCAAACATTTAGTAAGTTAAAACATGCTTACTGTCTCCATTTTGTTTTATAGTGTTTTTAGGTTAATGTAATTCTAATTTTCTTTTCATTTAAAAAATGTCCTCCTAGGCACTTGAAAAGATTCGATTCAACTTCAGGGCGCCGTTTAAGCAGTCCGAGAATGGATGTGAGTGACATTTTTATTTCAGGCATGCATTCTTACACGAAAAATGTACAGCACCTGAATTAGAAAGCTAATTCACTGTAGTTTTGAAACAGATTATAATGAGTCTTTATTTTTATAGATGTGTATATTTTCATTGAAGTAACTTTTAAGAGTGTTTATAAGATTCCTATTAACATTCTGTTTTCATTTAGGACAGTGTTCACATTGCTAATGACTTTATAAAACAAGCATTTGCAATGCAATCGGTCTCGCCTTTGGGAACTTATATGTATTTAGCTATGCAGGACATTAGCCTGGGTGCTGAAACAACTACTGTTCTTTAACATGGAAGGAAAGTAAGCATCAAACTGCGTGACACGCAAGGTATGGGTACACATGGAGAGAAATATTGGCTTTCAGCGGGAAATGGTATGGTCCAAAGCTCTATTTTTAATATACAATTAGGGCCTTCGGTGGTCATATCACTGATTTGAAAACAATATTATTGTCTATAGGTGCTCGTGGAAGACAATGTCTATGGACTGGAACTTAGAGAATGCTAAAGTCATTCTGGTATTTTACTGACCTCTGCTGGTCGTTTTCTATCAAGAGAGTTAAATCGAGGCAGTCGCTAGAAAAGTTAAAAAAATAAAGTCTCTCAGCAAAAAGCGATTCTGGTATATTACTGACCTCTACTGGTAGTTTTCTATTAAGACAGTTAAATAGCGGCAGTTGAACAGAAAAGAAACACCCTAAGCGGAAACAGACAGGTCCTAGGCCCGATCTCCAGAGCCCACAAAGTACATTCACATATAAGTGCATACTAAAGTAGATACAAGAGGTCTCGAATGTGCGACCTAAAAATGATCTATATTCTTAGCTAAGCAGAACTTGTATAATCTTTAAATTAACTTTTTAGAAGTCCATACAGCAATGGGGAATGCATTTTGTGTAATTTCTTTAGCTTAAATTTTTGGCTTTTTTTTGGTTCCACTTTGCACAGATTCCAAAGCACGTTTGGCAACCACAACTATCTTTATGCTCCAGAAGCTTTTTGTAATCTTTAACATTGACATTATCTCTCCACTCTAAATGAAACCATGGACAGACCTCATTCCAGAGCTCTCCATAACTTGCTGTAGCACACCTGAAACAGGCTGATGTTTACTACCTACCTAATACAACTAGAAGCTTTCTCTGCTGTAACACTTTGTAAAGTTTTGGACTGCTACTACAAATGGACTTCTGACAGATACGCAGTTGGTGTATTTTTTTTACACATCAATGTTTTATTAGTTTTCATAACAGCATACATGTTTGACAGTCAAAGGTATATAGTAGCAGTAGCAGCACAACTCTGTATCCTAAGGTAACACAAATATCCACACAAGGTACTTTGCTACAGGGAGAAGAGGGAATAGGATGATGCCTTTCTAATAGAACGCAAATAGGGACCAACATATACAGGAGGCAAGAAAGGAAAGAGAGGGAACTGGGATAAAAGTAGAAGGGGCAACTCCTCTATCAGTTACAGCAAGGTATCATCCAAATCTCCACCTTCCGGAAAGGCAACCACTGCCACAAAAACCTGAGGGGCATGGTTCTGTATCTCAGATGCATGAGGGAGCATAAAGACATCCCATTTCCCCCCACAGGGTGTCCTCCATCCCACCTCATTATCAGAAAGGTTTTCTTCAGGATGGGCCATCCAGTCTGAACACAGCCCGCATTGGGTAACAACGCCCTCCTCAAACCTTCATGAACACACTTGTATATTGGGCTGCCTATCTGAAGTCCTCAGGGGAGGTTCTACAACTCCAGGCCAGAATCACAGGGCACAAGTGCTGTGCCCTCTGGGGCCAAGGCCCACAGTGCATTTGAAGCAGCCTCTTGTCAGTGAACCTATAGGTTGTGAAGCGCAGGCCCTCACCCAGGCATCTCACTAAGTAATCGGTTTTTCTGATGAAGAAACGCACCCCAAACCTCTTCAAATATATGCTATTGATCATTAAGTTTGTATATAGTACACTGATAGGTAGCCATGACATGCATGCCCAACAGCTATGTAGTATAGGATGGCAGTACGGCAGATTTCCAATGACGTAGGATATCCAGCTTTGCTATTGCCAAAGCTGTGGGGAGGAGCTGTCTGTAATTTCTTTAAACAGCTTGACCAATAGTGACACAATAAAGGGTTTGGTTGTCTTGTGAAACTACATCAGGAAACCATTGTTTCGTGGCTCTTTCATGGTTGCCATATCATCGATAGCCCATGTTATTTCTACCTCAGTGATGTGACCCCCAAGCAACACTGCTTGATTGGGAGTTAGTGTAGGTGATGTTAGTAAACCCATTAACCCCCTCTCTACCTGAGTTTTGTTGCACGTTTAGAGGTATACAGGCGTCCACAGAAAGTGACAAATTCAATCAGAATGTCTACTAGAGCAGTGAGTAGTGAGTAGTGAGTCATTCATGGCCCTAATAGCCAATGTTACATTGCGGGATTGCACTTGTTTCAGCTGTGCGGCTAACAGGCGGCCCGCTGTGTCTCCACATTCATAATTCCTGTGCTTCAGTCTGAAGAGAACAGATTCTGCTTGGGACATATAATGTGAATTCAGGTTGAACTTGGCCATTAGCAGGTCCATGAGGAGGATAGGGGTGGTGTAGAGTTATACTGTACAGTGGACTGCTGTATAAGGTTTGTCAGTATATGTCGCTAAGACTCACAATGCTTCCAAAATTCAGCAGAGCCATTCCCCAGTCACCCTAAGTGGGATGGGCATGCCCCAGATAAGGGCCCTGTCCTCACTGTGCCACTGGATTCAAGCTAGCCTGGTTGATGAGGGGTGATTCCCCCAAACCAGTCCAGGATGCTTGTTTGCACTCTAGGGAAGACCTGGCTTGGCAGTCCGGGCTGGACTGTTCCCATGGTTCCCATGGGGAGCAGGGTCAAGATTAATTGGCATATGGATGGGCCCAAACTGGGGTGGCATGGTGAGCAAAAACGAACGATGGATTTAACTCAGATCTGTGACTTGGGATGAATGTTTGTTATGCTAAGTATGTGTTTATCATCTTATTGTGTTGCTATAGTCCAATCATGCAGGCCTTACCAGCCTCCCACAATAGTGATGAAATCAAATCAACATTGTCCTCTAAATATTAGCGCAGATATCCGCATAGTCTGCACTTGTCATCAGGAGATTTATAGTGTGGCTTGTACATTCGCCAGTGAGTCTGAGAGGGTCACTGGGTGTGATGGTCTACATCAACCAGAACGAGACAGACAGAATAGAGCGGGCCGGACTGGGAACACAAACCAGTCCAGGCAATTCAGTTGGAATGGCCCTGAAGGGGGTGGTTCGTGCTTGTGGGAAGCGCTGCTGCTACCTTTGTTACAGGGGGCTGATATTGCAGCACTGCTGCAAAACAAGCCCCAGTAACAAAAACAGGCCCCACCACTCACAAAACGGCTCCCACCCTTCCGGCCCTCCGGGAAACGCCTGTTGCCCGCTACGACCAGTTCGGCTCTGGAATAGAGGATTCAACTACATTGTGGGCCAGCCTAGCTGACATCATGAATAAATCAATGCATGTATGTGTGCCATGGACACAGGAGATGAAAGTATAATCCCTATCCCTCTTGTGTAGTAGGGCCATGGGTCTGTCAGGCCATAGTCATTGATGATATCAAGGATAATAAACCTGTCTCTGGCCGTCTAACTGAATAGTTTTCTGACTAAGGGCCTGACTTAGCTGTTGGCGGATTGGTTACTCCATCACAACTGTGACAGATATCCCGTCTGGCAAAATATAAATCCCATTATATTCTATGGGATTTATATTTTGGTGCCCAGGATATCTGTCACTGTTGTGACAGAGCAATCTGTTGACAAGATCTAAATCAGGCCCTTAACTAGAATTGGAAATAGAGGTAGATTCCAAACTCCCCCCATGACCAGCTTGGCAGAGGCAAAACAATGTAGAAGTTTGGCCAATGTGGCCAGAAGTCCGTTTTGTCCTCGACCAGTGTATATATATGGAGCCTATTATGAGTGTTTTGTCCTGTATTTTCAACTTCACAAAGACAAATCTACCGAAATAATCTCTCCATATCCGTAGTATGTGGGACTCCCAATTTGTGTAACATAACGGCCATTCTACCCTGTCTGTGGTCCAGTGGGGAGGCAATGTCTGTTGGTCTTCCTGGGTTTCTGCAAGCGTAAAGAGCCATGCCCACCCAGTCCTGCTGTAACTTTTCATGTTCAAATTCTCATAATTGAGTTTTCTGAAGCCGTGCCACATCTAGTGGATTAGACTTCAGGTAGGTAAGCCTTTTCTGTCTCTTGATAAAGTGTGTCAGCCCATTCATGTTTTGTGAGACCACACACAACGGGTCAGGGGACACAGAAGGCGTGCAGGACAGCTAAACAATGGAAATCACAATCTTTGGGAAGATGCCAGGGAAGGATGGTAAAGGGGAAGCTAAGTTCTGTTCCTAAGACCCTGTTGGGATGGCCCTACTATAGAGATTATAAAAAGTCCCAAGTTAAGCTCACACGTATATAACCTCTGTCACCCCTCCATGCCCAGTAATTTGAGCAACCTAACACTGTTGATTAGGGGAAGCAAAAGCAGGCACATGCAGCCCCAGATCCTGAATGAATGAATGAATGTGGGTTTTATAGAGCGCATAGTAACCCGGAAGCATCCCAGCGCTAAAACCGAGACAGCAGAAAGGGTGGAGTGCCAAGGAGAAAGGGAAGAGGAGAGGCCTACCACAGGCCTACCACAGGTATTTTGATTAGGGATAAAAACATAACAAGACAAACAGCATAACAATGTATACACTTCGGCCGGAGCAATGCAGCACTTCAATAACAGACAATCGCAACAATAACAAGAGCCCACCAGTATTGCAGAGAACTTTAACATGAAAAATTAGAAACAATGCCGGAAAGTCAGTAGAGAAATACGACAAGGTCCAGTCCACCTTCGTGTCAGGTTGGTTTGCAAATATTATCCTCCCTTCTTCTGTTCTGCAAGTAAATCACCTTCCTCGAGCATTTGTCATTTCAAGGCGGGGTTAAAAGGAGGTGATATCAGAATGGAGTGCTTGTACATCAGTGGCCGTTTTCGAGGCAGCTTCATTATTCAAACTTATGGTCACCTTAATTTTGGAGAGATCCATCAGCATGTTTCCAATGGCAATGGTAGCATAGTTGAGGGGTCCTATCCCCTGGCTGCCGAAGAAGAGGCCAGTGATATTTTCGAGTTGGAGAACATCCTCGAGAAGAGGAGCTGGTGGGTAGACTTGGATTCAGACATGTGTGGGCAACCCCCAACCCAAAGGGCAGTAAGAGTACGTCTAGTATGGTAACACAGATGGGGACAGTCTAGGATCTGAGCACTACCCAGGATCAAAGTACACCGTCTAAGTCACCCATCACCCAGTCCTGCAAATCCTGGCTACAGCAGATGTAGGAGAGGTTTCAGCAGAACGAATACCCAGGAGGCAAGCTTCCCGTAATGAAATCTGGGAACAGTTTTTGCAGCAAGAAACATTGAAATCCAGGTGTCTAAAGCCATGCATCCCCCCACTCAACAGGTGAAGACATACCTTCTGAGGAAAGCAATACAGTCTACAATGGCAGGGACATACATGGACCAATAACATCAGTGAAGGTCACACATTACAGGTATCTGACAATGCAGAGAGCCAAATGCTCACACTCAAGAAAGCTGCTGTTGTTGTTTCTGTCCCCCACCATCGTCAGTGAAGATCCTGCAGAAATGTTCCGGGAGAGGTGTGAGTAGGGCCGCTCAGTTTGTGACAGGAAAGTCTGACCTGAGTAGTGGAGCCAGGTCACCATGCGGCAACTGGTTACAGTGGGTGGTTGCGTTAAAGGCAGGCAGCTTCACCCAATATAGTGCTGGTCCCTACTAAGGGCCACAAGGCCAGTACCTCTGGTGCGATATCCGCATATGCCGGCAAGGTGGTTGGGGATCACAAGTCTTGTGTGACGTTCACGGTAAGTCTGCACATGGCTAATAGGTGCCAGCATGGCGTCACTGGTAATCTTGCTGTACTCGCTCCCTGGCCCTGTCACAGCTGGCAATGGGGGATGCACAGCCTCAAAGTCGAAGCTGGGGAGGCCACATGTTGATGCCAAAGGTGCCGGCAGCATGGGACCCAGTTGCCTGGCTCAGTCCTGCAAGGCAGCCAGTCCAGACCTAAGCAAGTTAAGATGTAGGCCTCAACACCAACCACTTTGCACCATGTAATGGTGGCCTGGCCCCCCACCGGAGCCTCTCTGCCCAACACTGCACTGTGCGGGTTCAGTCTGAAATGTTGCCTAGGAGCCCGGGCAGGTATCGGGCAAAATTGCACTGAATGGCATCCGTTGATTGACGGCTGGGGGCCCAGCCTGTGTATTCTTCACAATAGTATTGCTCTTTAGTGAATGTAATTGATAGCTATACAAATTGCCTTTAGTAAAAGTACCTCATCCCCAACTAAAACCTGTAATGTGTGTGGTTCATTTGTCTTTGGTTGTTTGCAGTCTACAAAATAGTTGGTACACAAACTACATCTGCAACTATTCGTAATCTATGTTGCATGCTCTATGCAGGTGTTACATCTATGGCTAATAAAAACTTTAAATGGCATGTTGTGTAGTATTGTATACTAGATGTGTTCATTTGCAATGCAGTAGACTATTAATATGGTAGCATGAAGGGGCTTCCATTAGAATCTACATGTTGTTGGGTGCCTACCGGCTCATAAGTCGCTGTTGATAAAGTTGCAGGCTGTAGTATTTGAAATGGAAACAAAAGGGGATGATGGACGGAGCGTTTGAGCAAATCAAACACTCACCCCATGTCAACTGATCTGGGTTTAATCCAACACCATTCTTTAGCCCACTCAGCCACCCCATTTCAGACATGGCTATATGCAAATCAGTCTGACCCTGTGCCTCATGGGAACAGTACAGCCCGAACTGCCAAGCCATGTCTTCCATGGACCGGAAACAAGCATCCTGGGACCGGTTTTGGATTCATAATCCTCATCCGCCAGGCTATCTTGAATCCAGTGGCCAAGTGAGCAAGGGACTCACGTCTGAGCATACCCTGCCACACTTAGGGCGAACAAAGCGAAAAAAAGGGGGATGATGGACGGAGCGTTTGAGCAAATCAAACACTTAAGTGTGGCAGGGTATGCTCAGACGTGAGTCCCTTGTTCACTTGGCCACTGGATTCAAGATAGCCTGGCTGATGAGGATTATGAATCCGAAACCGGTCCCAGGATGCTTGTTTCCGGTCCAGGGAAGACATGGCTTGGCAGTTCGGGCTGGACTGTTCCCATGAGGCACGGGGTCAGACTGATTTGCATATAGCCATGTCTGAACTGGGGTGGCTGAGTGAACTAAAGAATGGTGATGGATTAAACCCAGATCAGTTGACTGGGGTGAGTGTTTTTGATTTGTTCAAACGCTCCATCCATCATCCCCTTTTGTATTGCTTTGTGCGCCCTAGGTGTGGCAGGGTATGCTCAGACGTGAGTCCCTTGTTCACGTGGCCACTGGATTCAAGATAGCCTGGCTGATGAGGATTATGAATCCGAAACCGGTCCCAGGATGCTTGTTTCCGGTCCAGGGAAGACATGGCTTGGCAGTTCGGGCTGGACTATTCCCATGGGGCACAGGGTCAGACTGATTTGCATATAGCCATGTCTGAACTGGGGTGGCTGAGTGAACTAAAGAATGGTGATGGATTAAACCCAGATCAGTTGACTGGGGGTGAGTGTTTGATTTGTTCAAACGCTCCGTCCATCATCCCCTTTTGTATCGCTTTGTGCGCCCTAAATGTGGTAGGGTATGCTCAGCCGTGAGTCCCTTGTTCACTTGGCCACTGGATTCAAGATAGCCTTGCTGATGAGGATTATGAATCGAAACCGGTCCCAGGATGCTTGTTTCCGGTCCAGGGAAGACATGGCTTGGCAGTTCGGGCTGGACTGTTCCCATGGGGCACAGGGTCAGAATGATTTGCATATAGCCATGTCTGAACTGGGATGGCTGAGTGAACTAAAGAATGGTGATGGATTAAACCCAGATCAGTTGACTGGGGGTGAGTGTTTGATTTGTTCAAACGCTCCGTCCATCATCCCCTTTTGTATCGCGTAGTATTTTAAATGTCATCTGATTTGGTTACTCCCTAGAAACATTACTCCCTAGAAACATTACTCTGGGTTGGTGTGGATAGAAATACTTCCCTACTTCAGATGCTAGCAATGTGGACCCTAAGATTTCCACTTTATCTCCTCAAAGTTGTGGAGTTGCGGTTGATTGCCTGCTTTTTTGCTATATACTAGACATTTTACCCTAAGATAGAATCTGGCTAGTCTAATTGGCTTACTGACGGCCACTCGTAGCACCACCCTTAAAGAAATGGTGTGTGACACTCTCATTGAGCCTTCCTTTTAAGCAAAGCCACATCAACTCATCAAGCACGATCTTAGGGATAGCTTCTAAGACAGTCAGTATACTTTTTTTTAAATCTTCATTTTCAAATTTTCTTCTACAGCAATCAACAGTATATGAACATATCACATTGCAATTATTACATGTATACATTTTAGCAAATAGGACTTCGACACAACGGCAGACATGATATCACAGCAATTGTACAGTTTGTCACCTTCCCCTCAGTTTGCTTTCTTTTTACCTCTTCAGGCCATAAAGGACCATCGCTACCCCTCATCTGCTTTACAATCATTCCTTAAATCCAACGACCAACAGAGCAATATTGAGTTAATATCTAGATATGTGTCTAAGAAGGAGGTGGTGCGGTGTTCGGAGACGTGTCCAATCACCCCACTCCCTCTGGAACTATGCCGCTTGCTACTTGGGAGGCCACAGATTGGCGCATGGTTTCAATATACGCCTTATATGGGCCCCAAATGTCCTTAGGACGTGATGAACAAGGCATAAGGTTAGCATAGACCTCGCAGTTAACGTTGCAGAAAGCCAGGCTTCGCAGCCACCCCTGTAGGGTCGGGGCAGTTCGCTGGCCTCATAATAGTGCTATTTCCCGCTTGGCTAGCAGGAACCCAAGAGCTGCAAATCTCCTGATCTTTTTAGGGAAATTAACAGTGTACCCAAGGAGTGCTATCTCTGGTGTGGGGATAAGCTGCATGGCTGTCATGGCACCCAGTGTGTTATGTTTTGTTCCCAATATGTCTGTAACTTGGGACAAGTCTACAGGAGATGTGCGAAGTCCACGTGGGGAGCTGAGCATTTCAGGCAATTGTGGGGTCTAGCCGGGTCTAGTTTAAGCGCCATGGCTGGGGTATGATAAAGTCGGCGGAGAAATTTAAAGTGAATACGTTTGTGTCTGCTGTTAATGGATATTTCCCTTGTCACCCAACAGCACTTTGTTCGTCCGTGAATCGATGGCCGAGGTCGTGTTCCCATGCGGCACGTACCCCTCGTCCTTCATCGGTCTAGGACTAGAACATGACTTGTATAATTTGGAGACGATGTGAGTTCCCGCCACACTCTCGATTATCAACGTAAATGGAGCAAAATATTCAGGTTCAATGGGGTAAGTAGTCAATGTGGTTCATAGAGCCGAACCAATCCGTCCCAATACTCAGTTATCAATAAAGGAGCTGTCATATAACCGGTTGTTGTCAGCTACTGAAACAATATGGCCCTTTGGGTATAAATCAGCTACCTTTGTAATATTGAATTTGGCTAATGTGCGCTGCACAAGCGTTTCTCCTGTAAAAGGCAGCCAAGGAGGTTTGGGAGAGGCAGAGCAGGAGAATACAGTGTTGTGGCATTTAATAATCACCGTAGCCTCCACCATGCCTAGCTAGTAGTGGAGACTCTTTGTATGTCGTGCGGGTCTCTAGGAATGCCCTTCGGTAGCACAGTGGACAATTTTTCGTGGAGCACAAGGTCTGCATCTGGCCTTAGAAATGGAATTCTCCCATCTGGATGAAACCACACATATGCGTAACTACTCTGGGCCACTAAATATTATAATTGGAGATCGGGAACTCCATATCCCCCCTATCATATGCTTTTCTGAGAATTTGCCAGCGGACGCAAGCTTGCTTCTCTCCCCATACTAATCGAATAAGGTGCGCCCATAGTGTTAAACAAAATTTCTTAGTGAGGGATATGGGGATATTATTAAAAAGGTACAAAAATGAGGGGAGCACTATCATTTTGAGTATAGTGACCCTGCCAGCCATAGATAATGGTAGACGTATCCAGCGGTCAACCTGCGTTTCTAAAGTGCTGACAAGAGCGTCCATAGTTCAAGCTGATAATGCTTGCGGTGTTTAAGTGCACATGGATGCCTAAATATTTGACTGAATCATGGCACCATTCAAGGGGAAACTCTCTACCCATGGAGTTGTACTAGATGTTAACGGAAAGATTACTGATTTATGCCAGTTAATGCCCATTTCAGAGAAGCGGCCGAATCTAAGTATGTCTCTAATGATTGGTTCAAGATTTTCTTACGGGTGTCGTACATAAAGAATGGTGTTGTCAGCATAAAGTTAGACTAAAAGGGGTCCTGTGTTAAATTGCAATCCCCTGTGTAGATGTCGCTCCAGGAAATGCCGGATCAGGGGATCCATAGCCAAGATAAACGGGAGGGGGAAATAAGAAATTCCATTAATTGAGATAGCCAGCTGGTAAGTACCTTAGCCAATATTTTATAGTCCAGATTTAAGAGCGAGAGGTTCCTATAGGAGCTGCATAGAGATGGGTCTTTGCCCGGTTTGGTGAGAAGAATGATTACCACTTCTCGGAGTGTGGGGGGCAGAATCTGTCTCTAAAGGGCTTCTGCCTAAACTTCTATCAACTGTAATGCAAGGATATCTTTATAAGCCTTATAGAAGTCACTGGTAAATCCATCCAGTCCTGGGGCCGAAGAGCCCCAGAGGGCCTCCATCGCACCAAGAACCTCTGTTTCAGATATGGGCTCCACTATGTATTTTTCCAAATAAACTAGCTCGATTTCAGATGAATAATCTTTCTGGTCTGTGAGGTTACTCCATATTTTAGAACTGTATAAGGTCTTAAAATAATCCAAAAACATGTCACGGATCTCTGGGGTGGAGAAGAGCAACTGATTAGAAGGTGAGCGCAGCTCGGTCATGTATGCCTTGCTCTATGGGGGGCGGAGCAATGGTGGGAAGACTCTACCAGGTCTCTCTCCTTCACCGTGTCTTCTGGCTGTTTGGTATTTGCCTAAATATAATAATTCCCGGTCTGCAGCCTCATAAAATTCAACTAAAAGGGCGAACCGTTGCCCTTCGGTTTCTGCAGTGGCATTACGCAGCATCTCAGCTTCTAATGCAAGTATGTCTCGTTCGATTCGTGCAAGTGTTGTACGCAGGTCTTTCAACACGCCGGAGTGCTTGGCAATACAGACACCTTGAAACCCTCCCACAATACCGCCCAGGTGTCGACTGATCTGTAGTTAATGGTGAAATGCTCTTCTATGGTTTCTCGAACCTCAGCATTACAAACCTCATCTTATAGGGCATTGCTCGGGATTCGCCACTGCTGCTCGAGGCCTCCAGGGAGCGGGACATTTAGATGGAGTATCACCGGGGAGTGGTCCGAATATGTTCGTGGTTGTGTCTCCAGGGCCCAGAACCAGCCAGCAATCCCCGGAGAGACCAGCCAGTAATCTATCCTAGTCCACCTGCTGTGGTATCCCGAGTAATGAGTATATTGAGTGCAAGTGGGGTTATGCTTTCGCCAAATGTCTAACGTGAGAGCTGCCTACAAAGATCAAGTAAAACACGGCGTGCCCACGGCTTGGAGTTAAGGGAAGAGTAGGTGCTATCCAATTTCTGATCCAATAGCAAACTGAAGTCTCCTCCCATTATGATTAGGCTAGGATCTAATTTCACAAAATGTGTATGTAAGAAGTGAAAAAAGTTGGGAAATAATTTGAGTATACACTCACATGAGAACCCAGAAAGGGAATCGAGGACTTACAAAGGTAGGAAAGCATTATACAAAGGATAGAAACGCAGTGGAGGAGTAGCCATTTTAGTTAAGTCCCAACTTCTGGTCTCCACTCTCACTTCTTCAACTTCTGAAGTTCTATTATTATTCTAAGTCACGCCCCACGCCTGACTACCCTTATCTTTTATGGTAATATATTATTCCGGGAATGCTCCTATTCTGGGAATACTCCTATTTTTTCTCAAGATTTTTCAAAGACTTTCACTTACTTTAGTACTTTGTACTCATCTACACTCATCCTTGGAGATTCTTTTCTTCATATTGATTATCCTCTCCTTTAGGTCCTACTGCTCAAATGTTTCTCACTGCTCTTCTTGCTTGTGATCTATTACAATATTCTAAAATGGATACCTGCATTACTAGCCACCTTTTACACCTCCTCATCACTCCTGGTATCAGTATCACAAGCACCTCTACTTTCCCTTCAGGGCTGTCAGAGCACTTCATAATTAAAGTTTCTCTACCTTCTAGCCAGGTTTGTCTTGTATGTTCTCTGGAGACAAGACAAACTATTTGCTCTACTTCTATTTCTCCTTCTATTTCTCCTATGCATATTCTATCAAAGTTTGACTCACTATCATCTCTACCTCTCCAACATCCTGAAGCCAAGCAAAAATCCTCACCTTCTTTGATGATCTGCTCATTGTGCTTAAACGTAACGTGACATGAGTGGACAAATCACTGAGATAAAAATATAATTGGTATGGTGTTTACACACTTAATTTATTCTGCACTCTCTCATTTTACCCGTCAAGATTTTTTATTAAATTCTGAACCCACGGATCACCCTTCCCTTCTTGAGTTGATGAGTACAAAGTACAACTGAATCTCCTTTAGATCCTACTAAGAGTTTGTATTCTGTCACAACCTTTAATTGATGTTCTGAAAAAAATATTGGCCCGAAGGCTCGGTAGAGTGTGCCCTACATTCCTGAGACACCTCACAAGCACCTCGACATCTGGGAGTGAAAAAGGCTGTTGAGCGCCGTTGCTGGACCCCATGAATATCAATTTGCACATCTGATGCTGTGCAAAATTTACGTACACATTCACCTCACATCTGTGCCTGGACCACCACAACACTGTTTGGGTGGCAGGTTTGAGATGAGGCCTGAGGAAGGTCTCCTAAAGAAAGACCCACTTTTCCCAATCACAGGGAGGGAAGCACATTACAGGAAGTGGAGCATGATAACCGTTCATCTCTGCACTACAGACCTGTGTCTCCTGTCCAGAGTGTGCATCTGGTAACTAACAACTGAGCGGGAGTATTACTGTATCATTGCACTTGCCAGGATGAAGTGAATAAAACCTCCCCTTGCATCCCGAATAAGGTAGGAAGGACAAGAGCAGCCCTTGCCTCAGCTGGTGATAAGGGAAAAGGCTGCAGGAACTTCCAAACAGATTCTGTGCAGAGATTATGAGCTAGGGAAAGGCTAACTAGCACACTAACAGGACACCGAGACCTGGAACACCCAACAGAAGGGAGGGTAGCCTGAGTCCCTTCTTTGTTGTCACAGTGCCAAAGGGACCACATTCCTTGCATGAACTGTCTCCCCTAGGCAATACCTGCAGTTCCCTCCACACTGGATTATTCCCCAAACACAGGTTTATCTATTTTGGATGCCTTCTGAACTTGTATGTTAAGCATTGAGTTGTGTGCTGAATCAAAGCACTGTTGATTTTCTATAAAAAAAGCACTGGTCAGACATTGATTTTTTGACTAAGGTTATTTCCAACACCTCCCTTAGTAAGCCTTGAACTGCAAGATGTTGTTACTTAGAGGGTTTGGTTTAGGAGGGTGTACTCGGTGAGCAGTTTTTCTAAATCAATAGCCAGGCAGAGCCCCGATATAGCAGTGGTAAAAGGCTCTGATTGTCACAGCCTGAGCCCTTTAAACCATGTCTGCCATGGGAGTCCAGAAAAGGTTTCTGCATCATCTTTGCTGTCCAATTTGGTCCTTAAGTCCTTTAATACCTGTGAGAAAGTGCCCTCCTTCTGCATGGCTGCACCCACTTTTTGCTGAACTGCGGATGTGCTTTGTCTGAGTGTGCCCTGGGCTCCCGCTCACCATCGGATACCCAGGGCCTATGTTCTTTCCCTAAAACTACATTGAAACCTAAACCCAATTGGCATCTCAGGCCACAAGTCAGCCCTTGGTAGATGGTACCACAGGTACCCAGGGCACTGTGACCAGAGAAGGCCTCTGAGGACTGCAGCACTTATTGTGCTACCCTTCGAGGTCCTGTACCATTACACTCACACACTGCCTTTGCAGGCTGCGGGTTTTAGTGCAGAACAAAGTGAAGAGTCGACATTTCACACATATATTGTGTGCCATGCCTGCAACTCACTGCCCTAGCATAGATCAGTCACCCCTCTAGCTGGGTGCACTATACCAGTGGTGACGGTACAGGTGCATGAGCCTTGTTCCCCTACAGTGTCTAAGTCCATTCTTATATATTGTAAGTGCAGTGCTTCCATTAAGAGTATGTGGTGCTGGGAGTTTTGATTACGAACTCCACTGTACCATAATGGCCACACTGACATTCAACCCACACTGATGCCAGTGTGGGATTTAATGAAAAATTAACCCAGAGAGCATCTTAGAGATGTCCCCTGAAAACTAACCTACCACTACTGTCCAGGCTGAGTGGCTACTTTCAGCTGCCACCACCAGTCATGTTTCTGGACCCCGTGGTCGAGAGCCTGCTGCTCTTTGGGGCCTGAAATAATGCACATCCTGGGACAAGGAGCCAAGCTTCCTCCCCCAGGATGGGCAGGGTTTACGAAGGGGAAGCTTCAAAGGCTTGCCATGTTTGTGAGCTTCCCCAGGCCACTTGCTGCTCTCAGCAACTGGTCCCCACTGGTTCTAACCCCCACTTTGGGCGGGAGAACCGGTGGGAAAAACAAGTGAGGAAGCGAGGTGTGCCCACCTCTGCCAATTCCACCCCTCAGGAGGGTGGGCGAGGTGAAGCACAACTCTCAGTCGACATCTTGAAGATTGGGGGACTCTGCCAACCAGGGACAGGCTCATGCCCCCTCCCACTGGAGGGTGGTATAATAGGGGGTGTACCCACCCCAGGGAAAGGACCCATTGGTCCCTACCTTTTACCTACCTGTAACGCCCCTAAACCTAGTATTTAGGGGCACCCCATAACCTTGCTTCCTCAGACAAGAAGAAACTACAAGAAGAAGAAGGACCAAACAGCCGTGCTGTAGCTAACAAGAGGAAGACACCTACTGACTTGGCCCCAGCTCTACCGGCCTGTCTCCACCTTGAACTTGCTCCTGCAAAATCCTGTTGTGTCCTACAGCCAGCAACCTCAAAAATCCTGAAGGACCTGCCTGCCTTCAAAAACAAAGACTGTGTCTTCCGTGAACACTGGATTTGTTCATCTGCAACCTCTGGCTCCAGCCAGACACTGCAAATCCACCCCACTCTGCACCCGCCGTCCACGGCCCAAGCTCGAGTGGGCAAACTCCACGAGGATGTCCCCCTGGCGATCCTGACTTGAGATCCTGTGGCTCCTAACTTGCTTCAAGCCTCCAGCTGATGCCAGCAGCCTAAATCAGGGAGGTTCCCCCAACCTTGACCAGGAGCTGGTAAGAAGTTCCGACCCCAAAAGGCACCCCTGCACCCGACGCCCCGCGGCCTTGGGTGCCCAAACCGACGGTGCCTAACCAACCCCTAACTTCCCAACTTAGGTCTCGAAGTGGTGGATGCACCCAGAAGACCTTCGTCCCCAAGCCTGCCGTGCCTTTAAAAACTGGAGGTTCCCCATTAAAAACAAAAAGGCACCCAACGTCGAAACAACACCCTGCACCCGGCCACCCAAATGCGATGAGGGTGCACCTTTGGTGCTACTTTGTTTCACTGTTTGCCCTGAACTAAAGTCCAGGAGCTTTGCTCCCACAACCAAGTGGCCTGCTTGCCAGCAGCCACCAACCGGAGGCCCCCTATCCCTCATTGGACAACATTGAGCCTCAGCACTCTGCACCCCTCCGCCCTAGTGCTGCTGAGGGTGTAATTAGAGGGCATCCTTGACCCTGGGGGAACCCTGAGTCTAGCCCCACAACCTCAACTCTCACTACCAAATACTTATCTCAAAACTGATAGCACTATTTTTCTTCATAGGATAACATTTCCTCTTTTTCTGTGAAAAGTTTCTAAGTGTGGAGTTTGGAAATCTAAAGAAATTCTTTAAAATTGCAGTGTTTAACAAAAACTATTTTAATTACCTGTTTGCATCAAATGTCCCAGTGCAGTATGCTGGTATACTACTCTAAGTAAGAAAAGTAATCTAAAAGTAACTTTCCTGTAATCTTAATGAAAGTCCCATTCACAATATATGTACTGTATTCTGAAAAGCACTGTGTTATCAGCAACACTACTGTAATCAAATCAAAGTACATTTACAATTGCAATCCAAACTGTGCTACAATCTGTATATTTACTGCAAAGTACTTATCACTTAACTATGCCAGGCTTGCTTGGTTCTAGGAAATAAATTACCTAACAAATATTTTTGATACAAAAATAATTGGTCTGAAGTTCAGTCTTTGAGTGTGTGAATTCATTTGCTGACTGAGTGTGTACAACAATTGCTTAACACTGTCCTCTGATACTGCCAGACCACACTACCACAAATAAAGAGTGAGGTGCTATCTAACTTTTCCTCTGCCTACCTTTGGGGTTCCACTGGACTCTGTTCACACTTTACCTCACTTTGGTATAGTATATACAGTGCAAGCTACCATGTTGATATTGCCTTTTCTGATGATACCTGAACAGTACCCTTATAATACACCAACTATTGCAAAATCGTTTGTGCCTGCTGTACTAAAAATGTTGAACTTGTGTACCAAGTCGCGTTCTTCTTTCCTTGAACACAACACAGCCTTGGATGATGATCACAATAATGTCAGTCCTCTCAGAAACACTGAGATAGTTAGCTTTGTGGGCCATGAAGCTCTTGAATGCAACTGATGTCAGCAGTGTTAACACTATGGTTCTTCTTCATCTTTTGGAAGCACATGACATTATCAATCAATCTCCTCTTCTGTGCTAACTTTGTAGCAAGGCATTGACAGCACACTAGCAAACTAGCCGTCCATCTTTTGGGGAGAGAGACTGGAAAAAGTAATTATATTTTCTTTCTTCGCATCTGTCCATTGCTGGCCCCCAATTCTTCTCTCAGTATCTCATAGTCCTCTAGCAGCAGTCATTCACTTCTTCAGCCTCCATTTATACACTTATGGTGATGGCACTTAACTTGTTTTCAGATCAAGCAATGACTCTTAAGACAATCTCTCCTTAAAGAACTGTCTCAGCGACCTGACGCTGGAATTGCTAAATTAGCTTACATTTAAACTTGGATAAAACCTTACCTCTGGTTCCACAGGAGTGGTGCAGGTGTGGCTGATGCCAACCTCTAGCACACCGCGTTATGGCCACCTGCTTTTAACCCTCTCAATCAGTTAAAAGTGTGGGCATGAAACTCGGGACCGGGTGTACTAAAAACAGGCCGCAATTTGATCATCAAAAAATTTGACAAACCGACTGGTGTACTAGTATGGTGGTTCATAAAATTCCAATAGGGATTGTAAAATTAGTTTTAAATCTGCCTGTTTTCCTTAAAGGAAATAGCGCAGCCTACTTAAAACAACGTATTTAAAGTTCATAAATGAGAAGGGGTTATTAGAAGAACACTTTCCCTTTTGCAAACGGGTTACCATCCGAACTCAGGAGTTTTGTAATGCTTCAATGTTTGCGACCGTAGTTCGATCACAAAACACTGCTGAATCTCATAGAGTACTGTTATTTATAAGTGACTCCTACCGCACGACCCTTCCAAAAAGCTACTCAGTATCAAGTTGCAACCAGTTTTAAGATTCAGTAAAATTGTGCAAACTCCTAAAATTGCCATTAGTACATGGCAATAGATCACTTTTGTAGTCGCAATCAGCACGGGACTGTTTGCTATTGTAAAATGTTTAGTACATCTGGACTTAGATTCAGCTCTGCATAAGGATGCTCATGTGTCATCTTTTCATTCCTTTCCCCTTTCACATGAGTAAAACATGCACGAATGTTTATAGTACTATCTCGGATTACATCTAAATTAAATTTCTTTGACAGTATTTAGAGATTAAATCATCTATGATTCACTGATTCCACACCATCCACAATAAAGTTGTTCGCACTGTTATATACTGCTACCTAGATTATTTCGGCCTCCCCCTATTTTGAAATCTGTGCTCAGTTCCAAATCAGAGTACATTTTAAGGCATCTTTCATAATTCAGGGACAGTCCTTAATGGTGTTATTAGTTGATTATTCCGTAACACCCACTCCGGGAGCGGTGCTTCTCCATAAAGTTATTTTTCAAATATTTTTTTTACATTTTTATGTATACACCCCAAACTTTGCTAAGGGTATTTAGTGCTTTAGAAGACTTGCTTACTAGAAGGGATGCTCGACTAGTAACCAAGTATAGTTAAACTCTAGCCTTTGGACCAAACCTCCCATCCATATGGGATTCTCAAAGGATCTCAGAAGTGCTATCTGTGATTTTTCTGAGGTAATAAGCTGTCTGCAAAGGGTATACCCCAAAATTGACGTGTATGTGAATGTTCACCTAGTGCTGCCCACAAAAAGGCATCCAGCATTTTTGGTTCTGAAAATTTGACTGTACTGGTGGAATTTCCATATTTACAAATCCCATTATTGTGAGAAACCAACTTGCTGCCCTGCGTCAAATGGAAATCGCAGGAATGTGCCATATTTACTAACATATAGAGCAGGGGTACTCATTGTACGGCCCGCAGTCCGCAAGCGGCCCGGTAAGCCTTCCTTGTCGGCACGCGGACATAGCAGACATCGTACCCGTGTTTTAAAATAAAATTTAAAGAGTGTCTGCAAACACTGCCGGTTTCAGCAGCGCGACTCTGGGAGACTCTGCTCTTTGGGGGTCCGGCGATTCCAGGGATAGTCAGAGTGGAGCTACAGTGGCACTAAGAAGAGGTGAAGTACAGCAAAGTCTCAATAACATGCAAATGGTCTTTTAAAGACCTGTGAAGTGCTGGGTGCGGCTGGGTGTGTGTGTGCCTGGGAAGCTGTCTCAGCTCGGGATGACACACAGGCAGGGTGAGATGACAGAGGGTGACAGAAGGAGGTAGAGGGAGGGAGACAGAGGGGGGAGGGAAATGAAGGGACACAGAGGGAGACAGAGGGAGAGAGAGGGAGGGAGACATAGGGAGAAGGAGGGAGGGAGAGGGGGTGAGGGAGAGGGAGACAGAGAAAGGGAAGGAGGGAGAGGGAGACAGAGAGAGGGAGACAGAGAAAGGGAGACAGAGAAAGGGAGAGGGTTTGAGACAGAGGGCGAGAGACAGAGGGTGACAGGCAGACGGAGGGAGACAGAGGGAGGGAGACAGACAGAGGGAGACAGACAGAGGGAGGAGGGAGACAGAGGGAGGAGACAGAGGGAGTGAGAGGGTGACAGGGGGAGGGAGACAGACATATGGAGACAGAGGGAGGGAGACAGAGGGAGAGGGAGGGAGAGGGAAACAGAGAGAGGGAGGGAGACAGACAGAGGGAGACAGACAGAGGGAGGAGAGAGACAGAGAGATGGAGACAGAGAGAGGGAGACAGCCAGAGGGAGGGAGACAGACAGAGAGAGAAGGGAGGCAAAGGGTGGAGGGAGACAGAGGGAGGAGAGAGACAGAGGGAGGAAGACAGAGGGAGGGAGACAGAGGGAGACAGACAGGGGAGACAGACAGAGGGACAGAGGGAGGGAGACAGAGAAAGGGAGAGGGAGGGAGGTAGAGAAAAGTAGAGGGAGGGAGACAGAGAAAGGGAGAGGGACAGATACAGAGGGAGGCAGCCAGAGGAAGACAGACAGAGGGAGGGAGACAGAGGGAGGGTGACAGAGGGAGGGTGACAGAGGGAGGGAGACAGAGGGAGGGAGACAGAGGGAGGGAGACAGAGAGAGTGAGACAGAGGTAGAGAGACTGAGGGTGACAGACAGAGGGAGGGAGACACAGGGACGGAGACAGAAGGAGGGTGACAGAGGGACGGAGACAGAGAGAGACAGGAGGACACAGACAGAGGGAGGGAGACAGATAGAGGGAGGGAGAAAGACAGAGGGAGGAGGGTGACAGAGGGAGACGAATAGAGGGAGACAGATAAAGGGAGACAGACGGGGGAGACAGACATAGGGAGACAGAAAGAGGGAGACAGAGTGAAGGAGACAGAAGGAGAGAGAGGGAGACAGAGTGAGGGAGAGGGGAGTGAGACAGAGGGAGGCAGACAGAGGGAGGGAGACAGAGGGAGGGAGACACAGGGAGGGAGATCCAGGGACGGAGACAGATGGATGAAGGGAGACAGAGGGATGGAGACAGAGGGAGACAGAAGGAGACAGACAGAGCGAGGGAGACAGAGGGAGGGAGACAGAGGGTGACAGGCAGAGGGTGGGAGACACAGGGAGACAGAAGGAGACAGACAGAGTGAGGGAGACAGAGGGAGGGAGACATAGGGTGACAGAGAGAGGGTGGGAGACACAGGGACGGAGACAGAGGGAGGGAGACAGAGGGGCGGAGACAGAAGGAGACAGACAGAGGGAGGGAGAAGATAGAGGGAGGGAGACAGACAGAGGGAGGTGGGCGACAGAGGGAGGGAGACAAATAAAGGGAGACAGATAAGGGAAACAGACAGAGGGAGACAGAGTGAGGGAGAGAGAGAGAGAGAGAGAGGGAGTGAGACAGTCAGAGTGAGTGAGGCAGAGGGACATAGGGAGAGAAAGGGAGAGAGAGGGAGAGAGAGGGAGTGAGACAGTCTGAGTGAGAGAGGGAGAAATAGGGAGACAGGGAGAGAGAGAGAGAGAGAGAGAGAGAGAGAGAGAGAGAGACAGAGAGATAGAGAGAAAGTGTGAGAGAGAGAGAAAGAGAGAGAGCGAGATGTGTGTATGCCGGGTCTGGTGGCTCAAACGATACAAAAGAGAGTGATGGACAGAGCGTTTGAACAAATCAAACACTCACCCCCAGTCAACTGATCTGGGTTTAATCCATCACCATTCTTTAGTTCACTCAGCCACCCCAGTTCAGACATGGCTATATGCAAATCAGTCTGACCCTGTGCCTTATGGGAACAGTCCAGCCCGAACTGCCAAGCCATGTCTTCCCTGGACCGGAAACAAGCATCCTGGGACCGGTTTCGGATTCATAATCCTCATCAGCCAGGCTATCTTGAATCCAGTGGCCAAGTGAACAAGGGACTCACGTCTGAGCATACCCTGCCACACTTAGGGCGAACAAAGCGATACAGAAGAGAGTGATGGACGGAGCGTTTGAACAAATCAAACACTCACCCCCAGTCAACTGATCTGGGTTTAATCCATCACCATTCTTTAGTTCACTCAGCCACCCCAGTTCAGACATGGCAATATGCAAATCAGTTTGACCCTGTGCCATATGGGAGCAGTCCAGCCCGAACTGCCAAGCCATGTCTTCCCTGGACCGGAAACAAGCATCCTGGGACCGGTTTCAGATTCATAATCCTCATCAGCCAGGCTATCTTGAATCCAGTGGCCAAGTGAACAAGGGACTCACGTATGAGCATACCCTGCCACAATTAGGGCGAACAAAGCGATACAAAAGAGAGTGATGGACGGAGCGTTTGAACAAATCAAACACTCACCCCCAGTCAACTGATCTGGGTTTAATCCATCACCATTCTTTAGTTCACTCAGCCACCCCAGTTCAGACATGTCTATATGCAAATCAGTCTGACCCTGTGCCTTATGGGAACAGTCCAGCCCGAACTGCCAAGCCATGTCTTCCGTACCGGAAACAAGCATCCTGGGACCTGGTGGCTCAGTGGACGAAGGCGTCCGCTGCAGGGACCTCTGTTCAACCTCATGGTCACAGTTTTTTTTGTTGCTCTAGCCCGGCCCCTTCCCCACTGACCCAGCCCCCACCGATGCAGCCCTCGGACACAAACCACACTGTAAATTTGGTCCCTGAAAGAAAGTTTGTGAATACCCATGATATAGTGCATTCCTATTTTCTCTCCGCGCACTTGGGCTGTCAAGCGCCAATGCGGGCATTTTGCACTGTGGTGCAAGGTGGCCTGCATTACAGCGCCTGATTGCAGAGTAAGACTCATCTTTGTGACACTGGAAGATTAAGTGATTTACCTCAATCCACAGCATATTGAGCCTGTGGTAGGGCTCGAACCTGCCTCACTAGTTTCACAGTCGGTGGCTCTGACTGTTAGGCCACGTCTCTATCTCTGCATTCCTCAATTTAACAAAGCTTATGTCGCTAGCTGAAGTTTTTCTGTTTTGGAGTTCATATGAATTTCCTCCCGCCTTCCTTTCAGAAAGGATTACACATTTTATTTTTTAAGTACCATCTTTCTAATAGCTTCAGCTTTCCAGTGTCTTTCAGTTTATCACTCAGCGCCTAGTCAATATAATGTAACATAACATAACTTCAGACAACATAAATCGATGTAATACAGCACCTATAATACCTTAATAGATAAAAGTATGCTGACTTGCTGATTCATTTGATCACATCAGTTGTACACAGTTGTAAGGCATGAATTCCATCTGTTGTTTTATGCAATATGCAGAGAACACTTATTTGATGAAGTTTATATGTAATGCATGTCACAAGCTCTCTTCGTGTTTTACATCAATGGTAATATACCGACAAACACTAACCTTTTTATTACATTCCTTGTTATCCTTGATATGCTTCGTACAACTAATATATCACTGTCGTACGAAGACGACATGACCGACTCATAAGTTCCATAAGCGTACATCCATGGTTATATAATGATGCGCGCCACTCGCTTATTATGCTGTGATTGTATCCTGCCATATTTTGTAAGTTATTACATTTATTTTTTCTAAATTAGAAAATTACTATTTATTTGCGTTATTTGCACAAAAAGTGCAGTCAAGTCGATACTCGAATCTGGGCCTAACACAAGGACCAACAGGCTCCACGGTGTGGGGGATGTTGGAGGGGTTTGTTCGGTGGGGGAGGGGGGCTTCTCCAGCTCAGCGGGGCCCCTCAGCTGCCTGTGCTGTTTAGGGGCAAAGCACACATGCTGTGACGCTGAACGGCAGTGACACAACGCCAGAATGGAAACAAAACCTGCAGAACAAAATGATGTCAGCAATACAAAAAGATGTAATTCCTTACAGGGATCAAAGGATTCATCAGAGTGATAAACATTTCGAATGGAAAGATGCCGTCGACATATCGTGATGATTGTAAGCAGCATGAAAACAACCGTTTGTAGCCTTGTCTTCAGATATCCCGTTTCGGTGAATAGCAATACATGGCGTGCCTGTCTTTGAGTGTGAATGCACCTGATTGGTTCTAATGTGCATTAACATATATGTATTAGTAACTGTGGAGAATTAGTGGATCAGCAGTTTCTTCTACTGAACTTTCAGATCAGAGATATGTGCTAAGATATAGACATGACGAGTTTTGCATATTGTCATTTCATGCATGACACACTCAGACTAATCATAATGGCTTACCAAATGCCAAGTAGTAAAAGTGGCATCTCACACCATTTGAACTCATGGTACCTCCCAGTATTGACAGCTTGCCCCATCATTGGTTCCTCATCTGCCTGCTATTTGATGCTGACAGGCTAGTGGAAGGACGATGACTGGAAAATACAGAACAGAAACGTGGCTCCTAGAATCCTATTTACTTTTTGTTTCTTCTGCTGCCTTTGGGACCTCTAAGAACAGAGGTAGCAGGAGTAGTGCCCAGAGAATGAAAGGGGTGCTGCTCGCAGAAGTTTTGCTGCCTGTATCGGAGGGTTTTCTTCAAAGAGGGACTGCGAGGACCAGCAGGCCTCTGCCTAACCAGCTGTAGCCTCTTCCCACATTGTTCCCGCCCCCTGCCTGGATATTGAAATACTTCTCGCGTCCCCCACTCCGCGGGAGCCTCTCGCAGACGTTTTGCTGCCTGCATCGGAGGGTTTCCTTCAAAGAGGGACTGCGAGGACCAGCAGCCCACTGCCTAACCAGCTGTAGCCTCTTCCCTCATTGTTCCCGCCCCCTGCCTGGACATTGAAATACTTCTCGCGGCCCCCGCTCCGCGAGAGCCGCTCGCAGAAGTTTTGCTGCCTGCATCGGAGGGTTTCCTTCGAAGAGGAACTGCGAGGACCAGCAGCCCACTGCCTAACCAGCTTCAGCCTCTTCCCTCATTGTTCGCGCCCCCTGCCTGGACATTGAAATACTTCTTGCGGCCCCCGCTCCGTGGGAGCCGCTCGCAGAAGTTTTGCTGCCTGCATTGGAGGGTTTCCTTCAAAGAAGGACTGCGAGGACCTGCAGCCCACTGCCTAACCAGCTTCAGCCTCTTCCCTCATTGTTCCCGCCCTCAGCCTGCACGGATATATTTGACTCCTCCCACTAGCGACGCGGGACGCGCGCGTGCCGGCCGAATCCCGGGCCAAGGGCGGGCACGTTTTAGCCCGTTCTAGACCGCGAAAGACAGGACTGGGCCACCCCTCTTGGCCATTACTGCAAACTTTGTGGTGTGTTCAGGGTCTTCTACTAACACCGGTCATATTACCAATCGCCAAGTAGGATAATGACGGGCTGAGAGACTAGGAGCAATGTAACATCTTCGGGCACATATGTGGCAAGTACTTTGGACAATTTTCTGGTCAGAGCAAGCTCGGTTTTATCCCATGAAATAATTATTTTAGAACGGCGACTTTCCCAGGAAATTGACAATATTAAGAGATCCTCGCTGGGGCACATAGCGAACGCTAGAACTCCTGAAAGGTGCACGGTCTCCCCTGTTGTTTCCTTAAACTATGATGACCATTTAATAACCACTGACTCGCCAAAGCCCAGGAGTAGCCTTGCAACGTGCAGAGATTCTCTACCCGCTATCCCTGAATCTATTCTAGTGCCTAATATTTGTGATAACTCGATAGCTGACAGCCTGCCTGAGCTTAATACTCGTCAGCTCTGAGGGAATCGGGAGGGGGCCGTTCCAAAAAGAAAATGCGGGGCACAGACAAGCGGGGGAAAAAGGCGAAGTTAGCCAAACGTTCTAGCCACTCTGATCCTAAGACCCAGGTACAAGGTAAGGTGGATCCCCCAGTAACCAGCAAAATTATTACTTCCTCTGCCCTGAGTTTCCCCACAGTGCAGCCCAACAATTTTAATACTGGTGGTGTAACTCTGGCTGGGGCAGACCCATTCACTTTTAACATAGGCACCCTTTTGAAGTCCCTGCTTGGCCCTTTAGATGCCAGACTTGCCCAAATTGACCTTAGGCTGACAAACATAGAAAAAGTTACACGGGCTATGGCAGATTATTTGCAAACAGCTAAGATCACGCAGGGGAAGCCTGAAACTAACGAGGGGGGGAGCGCCTATAGCTAACACCCATTCCCCAGCAATCCCCCTCCCTACAGTCCAGAGTACCTCAAATAGGAACGCCCTTTCTGCCCGTCCTGTTAGCTCTCTGAGGTTGGCTAAAAAGCCTAACTTGCACGGTGAGCAAAAAGTTCCAGAGGGCAATACATTGAGAAAGAAAATAGAAAAAGATCTACCTCCGGAAGCAGCTCCCCTTGTAGTGGTCTTAACTGGAGTTCCTGAGCTTGGAAATCCAGTTGCAGAATCGTTTGCATCATTTAAAAATAAAGTTGCAAGCTGGCTGAACAAAAATAGACCTCTCCCCCCACATATTTCCAGCGAAATTTTGATGGTTGGACGGATTTCCTGGGTGGGCAATACTACCAAAAACATTAGTGGTGACTGTGTCCTGGTTAACTTCAGGGACCCAAGAACTGTTTTTCATATCTGTAATTGGCCGGACGGCGACCCCGATACTATAATTCAGCCCCTCCCACTGTCCTTCTTTTATCCATCTGACACTCTGTCCTAAACTGGGGCCAGACGAAGGTTGGACTAGGGTGGTATCCAGAGGGCAGAGCAGGGGGAATAGGGACAAGTCTTATAACACCTATATGTCTACTCAACATCTTAACTACAATCGGTATAGCTGCCTGGACCAGGTTGGCTGACTACAGCATAACCATGGAGTAGCAGGTCGACCTTGGGCAACTGATGGTCGGTTGTATGACGATCCATCGTACTGAATCGCATCGCGGTAATTCACATCGCCATCACTACATCGCAAATGCTGTCACATCGGCCATTTTAGCATCGCACGATGTTGCAACGCAAATGCGGCCATGCACTAGGATCGCGTTTCACATCGGCGACTTAACATCGCGCGACATGACAACGCGATGGTTTAGCCCGCACGTTGAAAATCGTTATTCCCTTCAAGAAGCTACACAAGAGAACAGTTTGTCGCTTTTACAGTATCTCAGAGACCTTCCGAAAAATATGGGATGTTCAGTAACCTTCACAATTGTAAATGCGTCAAGCTCACACAGAAAGCTGATAAAACAAAAATCCCAGGGAAGCTGTGTCTTCACAAACACACATTGTCTGGCGCTGTGTGCCTACTAATGTACTTTGTGAATTGTGATTAAGAATATAATATATGTTATAATTACCGCAATCGATTAGAACCTTGGTCCCTCTGCAAAAAAGCAAGGTATGGACATTTTTTTGTGTTTGTGGCGTGTGTGCATAAAATATAAGTACATATTGCATGATTTCCTTTGTTATTCGAAACATATATTTCAGATAGATTTGTAAGATCCATAAAATATTTTCCATAATTTAACGGAGTCACATCATTCTAGAGGTAGGTAGAGCCAGAAATGTGCGTGCTCACATGGTCAGCGGAGGAAATCTTTCTATATTTATCCCCTGGGCCTTTTCTATAGCTCTAAGATTCGCGGTATTTGCTCACATTGGAAAATCAAAGAAATGTGCAACTCCATTTTGAAAACGTGTGCTATGTGTTTCATTGGCCATGACTGTGTTACTGTTTGTTTATGTTCAATAAGCACTAGACAGTGCGAGCAAATGGCATATGCTTATATACGATATTTGTAGAGCACGAACTGAGCCCAACAGGGAGCGCTGAAGCAAGAGCTGTTAATTTGAAGCGCTATGATCTGTACCAATAAAAAGAAAAGCGAGCTATGCTGACCGTCATAACTTGGATAAGTACAGGGAGACAGGCTATGATTAGCAATGGCATTCAACATACATGGAAGACAGAGGAGGCAGGCTGACCCGTTATGAGGTCATGCACATGTAATGATAAAATGGAGACGTTGGTATCCAGTAAAACATGGAGGGCTGGCTACATGCTCTGTATCCAGCAACATAAAACAGCAGATAAGATAGCTCAGCAAGTTGAGCTAATGCTGCGGAGATGTAAGTGTAACCCGTTAATCTGAAGACGGCTGACATGTGACTGTGAGGTAGGTTGAGGGTAAGCATAAGGAAGGCTGTCTAGTGAGAAAGGGGGTCGATCGAGCAACAACTTTGAGTCTCATTGATCCGTAAATAGGAAGAGAGTTGATCGGTTAACAAAGAAGGTGACCAAATAATGGGCCAATTAACCATGGCCCAGTAGGGAAGCCTCCACAATGGCAAACTTTAGCAGTGAAGGAGACAGGGGGGGTCGGCAATCAGATATGAGCCCGATGAGGTGATGTGGCGTGCAGTAAAACATTAAATACAGGTCTAAGCGTCATACATATCAACCTACCAAGCCATCTTATAGTTGTTCATACATATGACTCACAGGCCACAAACACATATTTCTGCTCGTGCATTCAAGGCCCAGCTTTCTTACGGGCTTGACATCTGTCACCTGCCGGATGCACACACATCTCTCCAGCAGGCACATTATGACACAGACCAAGTCTACCCGGACGCTGAGCATGCGACATGCCGCTTTCACAGAGGAATTTACATTCAAAGAAGTGACTTTTTTTGGAAACAAATGACTGGAGCATAAAGACCCCTGTGGTAGCAGCATTCACTCACCGAGCAATGCGGAACTTGGAACTTAAAGCTCTGTGTAAGCAGGGCCTCAATCAAGAAAATAAACCTAATACTGAACCGCAGAAATCATCGTATCTACGCGGTAAACAACGAGATTTATTTATGGATTTGGGACAATTTTAGTTGTGAGGTATGCGTGCACATGAATTACCTGCGGCATTTTACAGAGATTGGAATATATCTATCTTCATGTAGAGTACACCCAGGTAGGTCCTTATCATGTTTGCACCCTCAACTGTCCTGCTCAGTCTGGAACCAGGACCCTTCAGGATTCGCTCGGATCCCAGGAGCAGGCACATTACTCCACTGTGCTGCAGGCATGCGACTCGAAGTGGGGAATGTGGCCTTGGGCAATGAAGAAATCTATGCAGTTAGTGCATAAGTCACTGAGCGATCTTAGTGGGATTTGAACCCGTGACCTGCAGGTTACACTTAGCTCTTTGCAGCAGGAGCATTAACGGTTTCAGAACGCGAAATGAATCAGGTATTTGAATCCCGAGCACACCTGGATCTTTGTAGCACGTGTATGTACGTTGCAGGCTATATTAAAGAAATTAAAATTAGAACCCCTCCATGACCTGGAAGTTAAACATCTCCCTCTGGTGCAGAGTCCGGGTCACGACCAGCTGTCTCACTACAGTTGGACTGGGACTTTAAGGCTGCAGATAAACCACATCAGTCAGCCCTCACCTTCCTCAGTTATGCTATGATTCCAGGCTGTGAACTGCAGGCTACACGCACATCTCTGCAGCATTAGCTCAACTCGCTGAACTATCTTATCAGCTATTTTATGTTTATTGATACAGAGCACGTAGCCATCCCTTTATGTTTTACTGGATACCTACGTCTCGATTGTATCATTATATGTGCAGTACCAAATATAAGTACTCGAGGTACAGAGACAAAACACCATATGGATTGCATAATTATATCGAAATATTAATGTTTTTAATTATATCGAAATATTAATGTTTTTGCAATGCAGTGTGCATGTGGACTTTCCCGTTTCTTCACTGTGTATATGGGTCCATTTTAGAAGTATTCCAGGCAGATTCGCGTTGGATCACGGTCGTTTACTCCTACCATTTCAAACACATGTTTAATAATGCAATTTAGCTTCAATTTACTGGAAAAAAACACAATTGCCATTTTATTGACACAATTCTGCTCGTATATTATCTTGCTAGGAGCTGTAAAGTCTCTTAAATAAACACATGCTCCTTCCCGGTATAAATACAATTCCCGATTCACGATGTCATCGTTAACGATGTATATGTAAATGCGATGCACTTGCATGCGTCCTGATGGCATGCGATGTGATGTCGTCCACGATGTAATAGGCGCGATGCAATGTCAGCGCGATGCGATATATCCGTTGTAAGCGGTGCTTCCCCTGATGGTCCTACCCATAACTTAATTCATCATAGGGGGACTGTCACACGTATGAGTGAAGGCAGGTCTCAAGGAGTTGACCACGTGGAGAGTAACCACTTAAGGCCATTGGCATGCGCACCCTCTGGACCCAACAATTGCGACAACCAGACAATAGGCCTAAATAATTTACACATCCTATTAGCTAACACAACTAAAATAGGATCTAGTTCCCCAATTCGGGGAACCAGAATTAATGCCGACTCACTGTCAATATTGTCCTGGAACTTGGCAGGTCTGTGTAATAAAATGGCCTGTCCTGAGTGGGGCTCCTTTATAGACAAGAACGACGTGTGCCTCTTCCAGGAAACCTGGGCTAGGGAGGACCAACTACGGAGGGGTTTTGCCTCGTTTTCAGTTCCGGCTAGGTGGGGCGGAAGGGCCGCCCATCTGGGGGCCCAACTATTTGGGTGGGCTCCCACTTGGGCTGTAAAGCCTGGGCCATGAACACTTCGTCTGGGGATGTCCAATGCGTGGTCTTAGAGTGGCCGAACGCCTCAAGGCTCGCATTGGTTAATGTCTATTCCAGACCTGTGAATATTACAAGCGAGTCCAGAACCATCGAGGAGCTTTCTTTATTCTTGAACATCATTCCTCACGGTACCTTGCTTGTGGTAGGGGGCGACCTGAACTGCCACTTCGAGCCACTTCTGGGCTTGATGGATGGCACAAACCTGGAGGAGGATGAGCACTGGAAAATACCCCCAATAGTGGGCCCCCCACCCAGGTCATGGACGCCGTTAGCGATCCAAATCATGGCTTTAACACTTAACCATTCAATTAGGGTCTGTAATGGAAGTGTAAAATCTGATATCCCCCCAAAATGTACTTTCAACAAGCCTGGCCAGGAGTCACGCTTGGATTACATATTTGTTGAAAGTTGTGCCTGGGCTAAGGTCATCGACATCAGGGTTAATACAAGAGGTGAGAGCGATCGCAATGAGCTGATTTTGGAGTTTTCCTCCCCGGGCATCCCTAAAGACATCTGCCCGCCCAATGATGCTCTCGATTCGAGGGCGATTCTATCTAACAATAGGCGCAGAGTTAGATAGGACAAATTGGTGACACATCCCGAGCAAGTGGCTGAGCTTTATGCTCAGATTGTCCCGGTATTGGAAGCTGTTGGTGCCTTAATTTCGCAGCATTTCACTCCTGACATATACCAAAAACTTGGGGACCTCCATCAGGAGCTAACTAGTACTTTAGCAGAGGTTCTTAATCCCCTGGCGCCAAAACGGATAATCAGGGGAAATAGAGCCACATGGTACAACACTGCCTGCAGAAAGACGAAGGCAGAACTGCTTCGGGCCGTGAAGCAAAATAACAACAAGGCACTAATTAAAGCTAGGAGACTAGAATACAAGCGGCTAATCCACTATGCCAAGATCGAATGGGATAATGATAACTGGGCCAACTTAACGTCTGCCCTTAAAATAAGAGACGCTCGGAAATTCTGGTAAATTGTGAATACGGGGTCGGGCGACCCACCACCGGCAGTTGAACCAAACATTGCCGCAAATGTGTGGGAGGATCATCTCCGCACCCTGTAAGGAGGGGGCAATGCCAAATGTGATGGGGACCAAGGGGGGTTGTTGATTAATCCTACTGCCCAAACTGATGGGGTTGATTTTACTGAGGGAGAGGTCTGTGTTGCAATATCCAAACTTGCAGCCGGTAAAGCGCCGGGGTTGGATAAACTCCAAGGCGATCTCTTCAAGCATGAACCCATGGTCTGGGCCCCCTATTTAACGGCTATATTCAATGCAGTCCAGAGGGGAATGGTGGTCCCAAGTACTTGGCTGGGAGTAGAGATTGTCCCTATCTTCAAGAAGGGCTCTCCTCTTCTCCCAGCCAACTACAGGCCTATCAGCCTCATTGATGTGCCACAAAAGATCTTCGCGAGGATGATTCTAGACCGCCTCCTGGACTGGATGGAGGAGTGTTCAATTTTGAGTCCCTACCAGGCAGGGTTCAGGAAGAATACATCCACTACAGATCAAATTTTTCGTTTGACCCTATTATTCTGGAAAACCGTCAGGATTGAGGGTGGTACACTTTACACCGTTTTTGTGGACCTGCGTGCGGCCTTCAATATGGTCCCACGGGGAAAATTATCATCTGTGCTCCTAGAGCTGGGCATCCCTCGCCAACTTTTGAACATAATAATGCGGCTCCATAAGGAGAATTTTGCACAGGTCAGGTGTGGAAAAAATGGCGTGTTGTCATCTAGATTCACCGTTGACAGAGGGGTGAGACAGGGTTATGTCTTGGCACCGACCCAGTTTTGCCTCTATGTCAACGGGGTAATCGCCCACCTGAACGCGGTACCAAACAGCGATGCCCCCAAGCTCGCTGGTTGCCGGGTGCCTGCGATTATGTTCGCAGATGATACCTTGCCATTGTCTAAATCCCCTATGGGTATTCAACGCGTGCTGGATGGTTTTGAGGCATTTTTAATCCCCCAGCAACCACACGTTCAAACCCGAGGATAGGCACAGCTAGGTTGGAAAGGGTCCAGACCTTTGAGTACTTGGGGGTGACCTTAAATGAAACCATGACTTTGGCCCCACATTAAATTAAATCCCAACTTAAATTGGCCCAACTAGCGGGGGCATCCTTAAGCTATCAAACAAATCTTCCGTCAAACCGATTGGGCCACCCCTAGAAATATATAAATTGCAGGCAAGGGGGGCAGTAATGTATGGTGGTGAACCCTGGGGCTACCTGTGTAGACCTAAGATTGTCGTCACTGAAAATAAATTTCTAAGACTGCTTTTGGCTTTGCCCCCCAGCACGCCTCTCTTGCCGCTTAGGCTCGATCTGGGCTTCAGACCTATAGACGAGGAACTGGGTCTCAAACCGCTAACATTCTGGCGGAGGCTTTGGACCACCCCAGAGCTCTTGAATTACAGGCAGGAGCTTCTGGAAATCCTAAGACTCCCGAATGTGGGGAAACTCCCATGATTCAAGTATTTGAGAGATGAATTTGGGAGGATAAGACTTCCCCTACTGTGGTCTGACCCGGAGACTGCCTACACTAGGGTCCCACGCAAGCGTTTGGAAAAGTTAAACTATGAAAGCAAACTAATTGCCTCTACGCAGAATGCACAAATCGGCACCTTTTCTGGAACAATTTTAATGATTAAAGACTCTTATTACTTTGAGCACGTTTTAGATGACATTTATCCCATTTTAATCAGAAAACTGTACTTACAATGGAGATACGGCACCCTGCCTATCAGAGCCTTCTCCAGAAAACTGTCCCGGTTGTAATTGCGAGCAGGAAAATGAATTGCATATATTGTTCTTTTGTCCAGCCTACGAAAAGTCTAGTAGATATTGGATTATTTCCCTATGTAAAAACCTGGGCTTTACACATTGTATGCAAGCCTACAGAATTTTTAAAACAGATCTATCCACTGCGACTGTATTTGCTGTAGAAAAATTCTTGGCAGCCATGTGGAACAAGAGAAGAATGTTAACAAACATTGCCTGAACGTAGATCTTTTCTTTGCAAGCTTTTTATATCCATTTGCTATAGTTGTATAGATGTACAGATGGATGTATTGAAATTTTTAGGTATGTAATGGATGAACTTATGGACCCATTTAATTAACTGTGGTTTGCTAAGTATTAACAGGTCTTATGGGTAGTTGCATTTTCCTCGCTTTTACTACATTGATTATTTGTGTACACTCTATTATTTCTTTTAAATGCTCAATTTTGTTAATTCTTTTATCACAAAACTTGTCAAAATAAAGATATAATGAATTAATGAAAGGGCAAGCCATGGACAGCAGCAGCTGTCATCAACCTACATTCTTTGGGGCTATCAATATTAATTATTAGTTCGGACTGGACTGTTCCATTGGCGCAGGGTAAGAGATTCCTTTGCATATGGCTGGTCCAAAATGAGGCGGCATGGTGGGTGAACGATGGGTTGGAGTGCTACCCCGAGTTATTGGCAGTAATTAGACTTATTGCCAGGATTTCTCCCATCACCTTTTATGTGTTTGTTGATTATTGAGACATAAATGCTCAAAGGCATGGACTTTGCTGATATGGTAATAAGTTTGCAAAATGTACACCCAGCATAAGATGCATTCTTTAAATTGTATCTTACAGGTCATCAATAGTCCAATGCAAAGGATAGAACGATTGTACCTGAAGTCTTATTTTGAAAAAATAAATAGTAAAATTACCTATAACCATTGGTTCAAAATACCTGTTATAGGAATACTGTGCTACTTATTGTTAAAATGATGAAACACTTTCTAAAAACATTAAATTACTATTCTGCATGGACATGTTTATCTTCTGCTACATACCATGCTATCAAGAACACCAGAGATGCTCTGGAAAGAAAGCATCTTAGCACCAGCAGCGTGTGACCATATCTGAGAAAGAAAACAGAAAGACAAATTGAAAATACACAAGAAAATAATCACTGTGGATAATGATATCAAAACAGTAAAGAAACCACAGCCTGTGTCACAAACATCACTTGGTAGAGTTCTTCAATCCAATCTTCCCATATCCACCAACCTCCAGTTACAAAATTATTAAAGAGGATCTACAAGATCAAGAAAATAACATGGATGCGACCGTGCAAATCATCATCTTTTTTTCTAGTAACAGCAACCAACAAGCATTTACAATGCAATGGTCTCGGCAATATTATAGGTAGAGCTATTGGGATTGCTTTTTTTTTATCCCTAAATAAATGGCATTGTCATTTCTGTTGGCATTAGCGTAATATTTTGCATATGTGATACCTATTGCATTAGCAGAGAGAGAGTGAGGTAGTGAGATATAGAGAGAGAGTGAGGTAGTGAGAGAGAGTGAGGTAGTGAGAGAGAGTGAGGTAGTGAGATAGAGTGAGTGAGGTATTGAAACAGTGATGTAGTGAGGGAGAGGGATGTTGTGAGGTAGTCAGATGTAAGCAGAGAGTGATGTTGTGATGTAGTGAGATTGAGAGAGAGGTAGTGAAAGAGACAGTGAAAGTGAGTTAGTGAGATAGAAAGAGTGAGGTAGAGAGATAGAGAGTGAGTGATGTAGTGAGTTAGAGAGAGAGAGAGAGTGAAGTTTCGATGTTGTGAGATAGAGAGTGAGGTAGTGAGAGAGTGAGGTAGTGATGTTTCTAGAGAGAGAAGTTGTGAGATAGTGAGGTAGTGATACAGATAGAGGGGAGTAGTGTTGTATAGAGAGTTATGTAGTGAGAGAGAGTGAGGTAGATAGAGAGTGAGGTAGTGAGAGACAGAGAGAGTGAGGTAGAGAAAGAGTGAGTTAGTGAGGGAGAGGGATTTTGGGAGGTAGTAAGATAGAAACAGTGAGTGATGTTGTGACGTAGTGAGATAGAGAAAGATTGAGGTAGTGAAAGAGAGAGTGAAAGTGACTTAGTGAGATAGAAAGAGAGAGTGAGTTAGTGAGATAGAGAGTGACGTAGTGAGTTGGAGAGAGAGAGTGAAGTTGTGAGGTAGTGAGATAGAGAGTGAGTTAGCGAGAGAGTGATGTAGTGAATTTTTGAGGGAGTGAGTTGTGTTATAGTGAGGTAGTGAGAGTGATATCGAAATAGATAGAGTGATGTTAGGGAGAGAGTTAGGGAGAGAGAGAGTGAGATAGTGTTATAGATATATTTTGAGTAGTGATGTAGTGAGAGTTTTTTGTGAGAGAGTGAAGTAGATAGAGAGTGAGGTAGTGAGAGATAGAGAGAGTGAGGTAGTGAAAGAATGAGGTAGTGAGGGTGAAAGTTGTTGTGATGTATTGAGATAGAAACAGAGAGTGATGTTGTGAAGTAGTGAGCTAGAGAGAGAGTGAGGGAGTGAATGAGAGAGTGAAAGTGAGTTAGTGTATTTGAGAGAGAGAGAGAGAGGTAGTGAGATAGAGAGAGAGTGAAGTTGTGAGGTAGTGAGAGAGTGATGTAGTGAACTTTAGAGTGAGTGTGCCGTGATATAGTGAGGTAGTGAGAGTGAGATAGTGAGATAGAAATAGATAGAGTGAGATAGTGATATAGAGAGAGTGTGAGGTAGTAAGATAGAGAGTGAGTGAAGTTGTGAAGTAGTGTGTTAGAGAGAAAGATATTTACTGTGGTAGTGATATTGTGATGCTGTGAGAAAGAGAGAGTTGAGTAGTGAGGTAGAGAGTGAGTTAGAGAGAGAGTGAATTAGTGAGAGATAGTGTAGTAGTGTGAGAGATAGTGAGGTAGTGAGAGAGATAGTGAGTTAGTGAGAGAGAGAGTGAGGTAGTGAGAGAGAGAGTTAGGGAGAGAGAGAGTGACGTAGTGAGAGAGCGAGCAAACCCCACACACATACAGACCCACACACACAGAGCCACACACATACAAAGAGTATCACGCAGACATACATAAAGAGCCACAAATATACAGAGCTACAGACATCCACATACATAGCCACTGACTTACACATACAGAGCTAGCCACAGACATAGTCACCTAACACACAGAGTGAGCCAGCCACATAAAGATACTGAGCCATCTATACACACACATAGAGGCAACTATGCACTTATTGAGCTACACATACACTGAGCTACACACACGCACAGCTACACACATAGAACCACACAGACATACACAGACCCACACATACTGAGCAACACACACACAGAGCCACACACACATACAGAGCCACACACACAGAGTGCCACACACACAGAGTTACACACATATATCCAGCCGAAACGTAGGTACACACAGACAGAGCTACTTTTAAATAGAGACACTTAGCCATATCGGAACCACTTCGTGCAAAGCGGTGCACATCGCTGCAGGGAGCACGGAGACACCACGGACCATGTTGGACCTAGAAAAAAGAGAAAAAACAAGATTAGCAAAAATAAAAATATGCCTTACCTCTAACATAAACAAAAAGCAACATACATACCTGTCTGAACGACTTCGTGCACAATAGTGCACACGGCTGCAGGGAGACGCCACGGGCGATGTTGGACCTAGAAAAGACAGAAAAAACATAAGATTAGTAAAATCGAAAAGATAGCTTACCTCAAACTGCAAAAGAGCCGCATATCGGAACCACTCCGTGCACAGCGGTGCACATCGCTGCAGGGAGACGCCACGGGCCATGTTGGACCTAGAAAAGAGAGAATAAACATAAGATTAGCAAAAAAAAACCAAAATGGCTTACCTCTAAACGAAAACAACAACAACATACATACCCGTCTGAACAACTTCGTGCACAGTAGTGCACACGGCTGCAGGGAGACGCCACGAGCCATGTTGGACCTAGAAAAGAGAGAAAAAACATTGTAGCAGGGTTTCTGTTCTCCCACAGAACTGTGCACAGAGGATTGGAACCTAAGAGAATTAGGGTGACCCAAAACTCACCTCAGTACCCAACAAACCCCTTACCGAGCTAGCTACAGTGTCTCATTGGTCATAACCAACTCCCAATGTTTAGACAAACCAGAACATGAACTTACAAACCTCAGGTTACGTGGAACACATGAACACTCTTTCGTTATACAATCATTACAAACCAGAACATGGAGTAAAGAAGAACACGTGAGCATTTGAAATGTTTATTTACTAATGCCGTCTTTTCAGGCGCAGTATCTTAGATAATACAAGTAAACATATTATCAGAAGCAAAGTTACCAGCATAGTTACTAGTCCATAAAAAGCGAATGGTGACAGCATGTTAACATGCTGTAAATGAATAAGGGTTAACAACACTTATTTCTCACCCTCCCTAACTCGCATATTATATTATTAGCTAAGAAGGTCTCTTTGGGTTGAATTAGGGCGGGCCCATACCTCAGTGTCCTAGAATGAAGGGATCACATCAGCATACACCAGCTCTCTCTGCATGCGAACAGCATCAAATGTGTTTGTGTGCCTTAAGCAAAGCCTCAAGCCCAAAGTTGGCAGAAGTGGTACTTATGTTATGTCTATGAAGGCGCGTAGATCAGACCTCATAACAAATCTGTATCGTGTTGTTCCTGAAGCTTCAGCACTCTCTGTACAGACATAGTTTATTAAGCAAAGCTGATATCAGAGTAATAACATATTATTCTCATGTAAACCACAACGAACTACTGGGTTGAAAGCTAAATCAACAATTAAGTGTCGTGTGCAGAAGCAGCAAAAGGAAAAATGGCGTTTAAACATTTAATGAGCCTATGCTAACTTAACACATTATAAAGATATACAGTAGCTATATGACACCCCCCATGATCCGAGGACGGATAAGATAAGATAAGGGCAACTTCATGAAAGCAGAGTTCAAGAACTGCGAGCCATGAAAATACTTTAAAAATTTTAATATATTGCTCAAGTCAATAGGTCTGGGAAATTAATCAATGTACTAAAACTCGCAAAAAGATGTAAGCTGAAAGTCAAATGGCTGGACTTAAACCATGGAAAAGTCTTTAGGACAAGACCGTATAAGCAAAATATGCAGTAACAGCCTCCAGCATGAAATCACCGTCTTCATCCGAAAACAGTTCAGCCATCCAATTCAAAAGTGGAAAAGAACATACGTGTTCCCCAAGTATCGGAGCCTCTATTACCATCAGAGGACAACTCGGTGGGTTTTCAATAAAGCTCAGTTCCAAGAAATCCCGCGCTGCTGCGAATAAGTCCCAGGGACCCATTAGTCCATGCACCACTGCCAAGGCCATAATCCTTTCGTCAGAACAAACCAACTCGTGAGTAGTGATAGGACTCATCAGCTGATTAAAATCGACGTCAGGAGAAACCGGTCCGCAGAGACACAAATCAATGGCCCAATCAAAATCACAACTCAGGCAGTGAAACACAGGTTGGACACAGGTGAAGTAGGAAAATCGAAACGATAATCCATATGCCGTGCTCAAAATCGCAAGAGGCAGTGTGCCAAAATATTCAAGCATCCGGTTGCGAAACAGCGGCAGCAGGGGCTGGGCGGCTTCTTCCACATGTGGGGCATCCATATTTAAGGAAGCAAATTACAATTAGGACTCCTGCCGCTAGTGCCAGTAAAACCGGGAATCCACCAAACAGACTCGAAAAAATGGAATGAAAGAAACTAGGGATCACTCCAAATATCTTTTCAAATGAAGTCACAAGGCCGCTGCTAACTGTTTTGAAAAAATGCGCTAGCCCAGATGTCGAGGACGCGTTAAAGATAGAATGTATCATTTCGCCAAAATGCAATGGTAAATCAGTATTTAAAAGGGCCTGAACCTCAGTCCGGGTGTTAGCTATGTGAAGCACGAAAGTTTCCCTAGCCGAACTCAAGGCCACTTCTTTCTGGGAAAATAGAGCCCTCAGTCTAGTCATGCCGTTGAACTCTGCCTTCAAGGTTGGTATGCGTGGCCAAATGGAAACCTCCCTATTTTCATGTGTGGGTGGGTACAAGACATTTCTGCAGCAAACGACACGTTCACTTACTGTTACCACATAAGCTACACCTTCAATTAACCTGCAACAATCTTCATTATTCAAAAGTAAATAACTCCCGTTCCCCAACAAGGTAAAAGTCGGGGTAATTGCTGGTACAGGAGTGCCTTTTAAAACACAGGCCAAGTTTGGTCGGTCCTGGTTGCAAGAACCGTGTAATTGTATGTGTCTACACATTAACGAATGATCTGGAGTTTCTGTACATTCCTCCCCATTTAGATAAACTTCCTGGCCGTCCTTCAAACATCTATAAGTAAAAGGAAGGGACCATACTTCATGGAGAAAACCACTACCCAAAGGCTCATAGCGACCTATGGCAACATATTTCATACAGTTAGTAAATTTGTACAAAGCAAAAAGTAATGTTATCAGACTGTGGATAAGCCACGTTGCAGCTGAGGCCTCTGCCACAGAAAAAGGCAAGGACTCCAACTTCTCAATATGCAACTTAGAAAAAGAAGCATCACGCATACAAAGCAAGCGTTGTTTGTCAGTCAAATTAAAGGGGGCAAAGAGAGCGGAAACATTCATGTAGCTCCATGGCACCTTGCCAGATTTAAGAGTTTGCAGTGTCCAGGCAAATTGCATGATAGAACGTAATTGATTCTGACCATGGTATAACACAGACACTTCATCATGCACAATATCCACTACAGAAGACACAATGTTATCTAGAGTGTAAATGCGGGAAGTAAGCATGTTAATACTATTATCTACCACTGCAAGCACTTTTTCAAGATTTGCTTGATCTATAGCCCTAAGTCGAGTAGCTGCCTCAATCTGTGATGTTTTCCAGATTTCATTGTAGACAGCATATATCCATCTTTTCGACTTACCACTAGCCGGGCCTTTGATGAAATCATTTAATTCGACATCATCATTTAGTTTTGCAAGATGTAATTTAACCGCAGATAATTTAGAATGTTTCAGCCACGTTTGACATAATTTACCCACAGAGTAAGTTGTGACCGAATGCTCAGTTTCAAAACGTGAATCTGGTTTAACCTGAGCAAAACCGTTAGACAAACCCAGAAAACGGCGCTGGCAAGAATCAGCACTCTTGTGCCACACCAGCCAACCTTTAGGGTCTATACTGGATATGTTAAAGGTAGAATTCAGCAATAGGGTCTGTAAGTCCCTAATCGAAAATTGAGTATAATTACTCCAGCCTGAATATTCCTCTAACTCGGGGATAGAAGGAAAATGTAGTTTTTTAGCAGTAGCCAATCCAAAGCATGTCGTTTGTGAAATAGTAAAATTCAAAAACAAAATCTGATTCGGGATGAGACATGCACGGTGCAAAGCCTCAGTGCCTTGTACCTGCCAGATTTTAGAACCCCAAACTGATTTTAGGTCAATTGTTTCCTTCCATAATTCATAACCACCAATAGCTAGTTGATCAAGAAAGGACTTCGAATACAATAGTTTGGTATCGGTAATTCTAACCTTGGACATAGGTTTCTGTGTCATTTTAAAATAAAAGAACTCAGGATTAGACTGATTGAAGTCAGTAAAATATGTGTACTTTTTCAAAAAAGTACTTGAACTGCCTTGTATAGGGGCCGGACAATGCTCCCATTGTGTATAATTTACAGTATTCCTCCTGGATGTTGTTTTATGCAAGAAGTGATTGCCAAAATGTTGAAAGCAAAACAAATCACCATAATTAGCAGATTCTAAATATAAATCTTCAGCATCAAAGGCAGCATAATATTTCAAATCAGAAAACAAAGACTCTACGGCCTGAACATCCCAATCATCAGAACGTATGTTTTGTTTCACTACATCCCCCATATTAACTCTAAGCACGTTAGGGACATTAACAACTTTCGTAGGGCCATGAATTTGAAATCGAACGGCATCCCACATGATCCCATCAAGGACAGGCCAAGCAGTGATGTTAACAAATGTCAAGTCTCTTCTCAGTCTATGTGCAGAATGCGATGAGGAAATGGGGGCCAAAGTTCCATTGAGATGGCGAATGTATGTTCTTTCCTCGACATAGTGTCCATTTACCAACCGGAAAAAATAAAATACAAAACCAACTGACATAAAAAGGTAAATAGAAAAAAGTACCAACCAAATATATGTCCAAGGGGGAATCAAAAAATGTTTTTTAAACAAGCTGGCATAAACTGCAAAACAAGAAGGTTTCTTCGAGGCAAGGGAAACAGAGTCAAATGAAAATCTGGATTCCGTGGCTAAACGTGCTTGCAGATCAGGCATGGACAAATCAGTGGGGTAAGTATAGTCTATTTCATGTTGGTCAGCACCGGGTAAAGTACTTAATAAAGGACTGGAAATTGCAGGCAATTCGATGGCAACTTCAGTTTCATGATTAGAAGCAGTGGGTACAACTGAATTTCTCACAATGGAAGGACAGGAAACTGCTGGTGTCATACTAAGAAGCATCGGCCACTCTGTGTATCTTGACATTGTCAATTGAAATAAACCTGTTTTCCTTACGACCAGGAAGCGGTGGTAAAATGACTGTTCTTGTGCCCTTCACACCAAGCACTGGAACCGGAGCTCGATAGGAAGGACCAAATTCTTTCTTGTTATCGCTCTTCTCTCGAACCAGTTCTCCAACTTGGGGTAGCCAGCCGACTACCGGGATCTGCAACGCAACATCCGATGTAGAGGGCAAATGTTCCTTTGCAAGACTGTCTCTGCTCTTTTGTAGATTCTGTAAAACATTGCAATGTTCATCTGCGTCAAAGGAAGTGGCGCGAACCACACAGTCTAGACCGTCAAGGTCAGGGACGTACATCTTGATGCCAAAGAGCATTTCGTATGGGGTCCGCCCACCCAGAGACCTTCTAGGGAGATTATTAAGCGCACGCTGCACGCCATTGAGGTGGGCTAGCCAGTTTCTGCCAGTGCCTATAACTCGAGCTGTCAAAGATTGCTTTAAATCACGGTTCATTCGTTCCACTACACTGTTACCCTCAGGTCTGTAGGGAGACGAAAACTTGACTTGGACCCCCAACGAAGTCATGGCATCCTTATACGCCTTAGAGGCGAAAGCCGGACCCTGATCCGAATGGAAGGTACCACAGGCAAAAATCCCTACAAAGACACGCAAATCTCTAATGACAGTCCGTGAATCAGCGCTGCGATGGGGCCATACCCACACAAAGCGTGTGCATGAATCAACTGCTACTAAGATGTACGTATACGCAGTATCAGATGAAAAAGGACCGCAGTGATCTAAATAAACACAACCTAGTGGTTTATTAGAAATGTACAACTGTGTCTGTGGCGGACGCGTGGCAGTTGAAGGTTTAATCTGCTGGCAAATGTCACAAAGAAGGACATAATCACGCGCCTGTTTGTACAGTCCCCGCCACCAGAAGCGTTGTTGTAATTGAGTTACAGTGGCCGAGACGCCCGCATGCGCAGACGCCACACCTTCATGTGCCGCTGTAATCAAGTCTGCCCTGCAATCCGAGTTGGGAATCAAACGTTCTCCAACATCAGGAATTTTCACAAAAGGAACCTTTTTCGGGACTTAAGTGGTATGTGTACTTCGAAGGGAACCCCGTAGGATGTTTACCTCCCTTCTCAGTGGCAGCAACAGCCACCAAGATGTCACTATCAATCTTAGTTTTGGACCTAGTAACTGCTGCAACTAAGTATGTAGATACTGCTGATTTCGCTGCCTCATCAGCAAGCGAGTTACCGACAGCGTGTGCACTTCCCTGGAAATGAAGTCATCGTTCAACATAGCACCGACCACAATGGCGCAAGCAGAAACGTAGGCGTGTTTAGAGCCATGCGCAACCTGCGCCGAACCATCAGTGTAAATGATGCAATGGAAGTCCTCCAAAGGTCGCATAGCCAGAGGAGCAGGATGAACGAACTCATACTGCAAGTACTCTTGCGACCGTGGACGTCAAAGACGCAGCCCATTGAATCCACCGAGGGTGCAAAGCTTTTGAATTTGGTACACTGGCTTTCGTGACTGCCTCCAAATGAGGACAGGGTGTTACAACCAACATGCGTTTCCCCTGTGACAGAGCTCGTTCCTTAAGAATCGCCAAGTGCACAGCTGTTAAAACCTTTTCCACAGTGGGAAACCGCATTTCAGCCGAAGTGTACAAGTGCGACTTGTAAGCAATAGGTACTGTGTCTCCTTCATTAAAAGTGAGGTACGTGAAACCCACTGTCCCAGGGACAATTCTTATCACAAGGTTTGTGTGGTTATCACGAGTCAGTAAGAATTTAGAAGCGAGCAGATCAGCCTGCAAGGACTGCAAGATGGCTGAATGCTCAGGCAGCCAGCATGATTTAGAAAAAGTAGGTTGTATCAGAGCATACAAAGGCTTGATACGCTGGGCATATTCCGGAATGTATGTCCTTCCAAAATTTAAAAAGCCCAGTAAAGACTGTAATTTTTTCAGTGTTGTAGGAGCGCGCAACTGAGCGCATTTCTCCAAGAAGTGAGGAGCTAATCCTCTACCTTCATTGTTGAGCTCATAGCCCAGGAACAACACTGTGTACTCAGCAATGTGCGATTTTGCAAAGTAAAATTTGTAACCCATGTCTGCAAAGTTACAAATTATTGAATTTACTCGACACAGATGCATCCAAATTTCGTCGTCTGTGAGATAGATGTCATCCACATACGAACAAGCATCTGGGTCGATCCTCTCCAAAAGGGAGACTATGCATGCGGTAAAAATACCTGGACTATTCTTATAGCCCATTGGGAGACGCCGGAATTGTTTTTGGACCCCAGCGCATGTAAAACTGGTCCATTGGGAGCTGAAGCTATACAATCTATGGGCATAGAAACCGTTGGAAATGTCAAGCGTTGTTTTAAAACGCGTACGCACTAGACTATCCACTAGGGCAGAGCCGTGAGTATTCTGTACTGCACAGTTATGGCAATGCGAGTTTAAATGCCGGTAATCCAATACCAAACGAAATGATCTGTCAGGCTTGGTCACAGTAAAAAGAGGGTTATTCATCGGTGACACACACGTTTCAATAACTCCCTGATATTCCAATTGTTCAAGGATTTCCGCGACGGAAGCTTTTGCTTCACGCCGAATGGGATATTGAGGTTGAGGCTGCGGCCGAGACCGCAACGGAATTTCGTGGCAAGGGGATAATTTATCCCAACCACATTGGTTACGGTACAGAGTCGGTGCGAGAGCCCGAGCCCACTCATCTGCAAAATGCTGCGCATGCTCTTTCGAGACAGTTTTCGCGAAACTGGGGAGGATTACCTCCTCCCCTCGCGGCGCCGCGAGCACAAAAGGTGGGGGCCAGTCAGCCTCCGAAAGCAAACTGTCATACGTAGAAGAAATATTTTCCCAAAATACCCCCTTTACGGTACGCTGTATGTCACCTTCAATTAACAGGACAATTTCATAAAGTCTTTCAGGGGGAGCAAGTCTTGTATCGGCTGTTTCAATTACAACGTAGACATCAGTCGATGTCACCCTCAGTAGTGGACGCAGCGCCTCTCTGACTATGGTAATCTCCGTCGCGCTGTCCAGCAAGGTCAGAGCCCACGTCAGATTCCGAAGCCGCGTTCTCACTATCTGTGACATATCGATGCGCTGTCAAGGCTGCGACTTTCTTCTTCGCAAACTGCTGTCTTTTTTGCGTAGAATCTTCCTGCTTCCCTGCGCCTTCTGTCTGGTGGGGCTGGCCACGTCCTTGTTGGCCACCACGTCCCTTCCCGCCTCCTCCTCCACCGGTCTTCGGGGCCGATGAGTCCTGAAAGGAACGAGGAGAGCGTTGATCAGAAACCTGAAATCGATCAGGTGATTTAATCATCGCGCGGTCGCGCAAATCATAAACTTTCTCAGCTGGCGCAGGGACCTGTGACGCAGGATAAGCATCCTGAGTCTGCAGTTGTTGCTTCCCCTGTTTCTGTTTCTGAGGCCAATTCTGTTTTTTGGACTTGGGTTGTACATCTGCCGCAGCGAAATACTTCAAACCCTTACTTGTGCGACCGATTGTTTTATAAGCGGCCACCACAATCTTCGCCAACTGGCGGGGCTTTTCGGCATCGGGTAATGCTGCCAAAGCATTAAAAACCTGGAAGTTCACTGCATCTCCTTTGATGTTGGAGAGTATGAGATCACTTACAATCTCAAAAGAACCACACAGGCGCATACCCAATTCAACCGCTGTCTCCGGACCGTGATCGTAGGCAGTACAGCCATAGATGGGGTGCCGAAACACCTTGCAAAAGTTTTACCCCAACTTTCACCCCAACGAGTTCGGGAGTTATATCCTTAGGTAAAGTAATCGTCAACATTCTATGTTTATCAGCAGGAGTAGAATTTGGAAACACGGCTTCCAGTTGGTCAAATTTCTCGGCCAGCCAAAAAGGAAAATCATCTTTATTATCGGGGCGTTGACCAAAAACCGAATTGACCATAACCGGATTGAGCCGTAAACCACCACGTTCCGTTTGAACGGCCGGACCCCCCGGGGGACCTCCCGGGAGATGTCGAGCAATGTATTGCACTAATGCACGAATCACGGCAATCGAGACAACATGTAGTCTGCGAATATCCGCAAGGGAACAAGCGCCGTGATTCGGGTGCGGGGTGAAGCCACCCAATGCAGGCCAATTTGTACCTGGAATGGACAGTGGACCTAACCTCGCAGTGGACAAAGAGTGGGGGAGGGCGCCATCAAACCAAACGCGATGCTGCCAATGATCAATAGGTATCTCCAGTGCCCTGTACGGTGTATATTCAGCCGGTACAGGGGAGGGTGTGTAGGCGTGGAACAAACCAGAAGTTGCGTCCACTGCCGGAAACGTTACCCATGAGTAAAACAGTTCGAATGGGTACGCCGGATCTGCACACACCACTAAAATCACATCCATGCCCTCCAACGGGACCTGGTATGTCTGTAGATGGGTGCGCACCGCAATGCGACTATGCTGCGCAATGGCCACAGCCACAGACATGATTTCACCAGAACTACTGAAAAACAATGTTAACTTCGTAGCACAACTGGGTAGTAATTCAAGGAAACCGTTTAGAAAGATTCAAGCTTGAAAAGACCTATTAAAAAATAGGTAGGTTTTACCGACACCACCGTTTTCCGGAAACGACAGTGAAGGGGTTAAGGTTAGAATGAGATACTACTCGAGTGCCATGATATAAGACCACCAACGTACGGGCGCCATGTAGCAGGGTTTCTGTTCTCCCACAGAACTGTGCACAGAGGATTGGAACCTCAGCGAATTAGGGTGACCCAAAACTCACCTCAGTACCCAACAAACCCCTTACCGAGCTAGCTACAGTGTCTCATTGGTCATAACCAACTCCCAATGTTTAGACAAACCAGAACATGAACTTACAAACCTCAGGTTACGTGGAACACATGAGCACTCTTTCGTTATGCAATCATTACAAACCAGAACATGGAGTAAAGAAGAACACGTGAGCATTTAAAATGTTTATTTACTAATGCCGTCTTCTCAGGCGCAGTATCTTAGATAATACAAGTAAACATATTATCAGAAGCAAAGTTACCAGCATAGTTACTAGTCCATAAAAAGCGAATGGTGACAGCATGTTAACATGCTGTAAATGAATAAGGGTTAACAACACTTATTTCTCACCCTCCCTAACTCGCATATTATATTATTAGCTAAGAAGGTCTCTTTGGGTTGAATTAGGGCGGGCCCATACCTCAGTGTCCTAGAATGAAGGGATCACATCAGCATACACCAGCTCTCTCTGCATGCGAACAGCATCAAGTGTGTTTGTGTGCCTTAAGCAAAGCAATATAAAACCCGCCTCAAGCCCAAAGTTGGCAGAAGTGGCACTTATGTTATGTCTATGAAGGCGCGAAGATCAGACCTCATAACAAATCTGTATCGTGTTGTTCCTGAAGCTTCAGCACTCTCTGTACAGACATAGTTTATTAAGCAAAGCTGATATCAGAGTAATAACATATTATTCTCATGTAAACCACAACGAACTACTGGGTTGAAAGCTAAATCAACAATTAAGTGTCGTGTGCAGAAGCAGCGAAAGGAAAAATGACGTTTAAACATTTAATGAGCCTATGCTAACTTAACACATTATAAAGATATACAGTAGCTATATGACAACATTAGATTAGTAAAATAGAAAAGATATCTTACCTCAAACTGCAAAAGAGCCGCATATCGGAACCACTCCGTGCGCAGCGGTGCACATCGCTGCAGGGAGACGCCACGGGCCATGTTGGACCTAGAAAAGATAGAATTAACATAAGATTAGCAAAAAAAACAAAATGTCTTACCTCTAAACGAAAACAACAACAACAGACATACCCATCTGAACAACTTCGTGCACAGTAGTGCACACGGCTGCAGGGAGACGCCACGAGCCTTGTTGGACCTAGAAAAGAGAGAAAAAACATTAGATTAGTAAAATCGAAAAAATAGCTTACCTCAAACTGCAAAAGAGCCGCATATCGGAACCACTCCGTGCACAGCGGCGCACATCGCTGCAGGGAAACGCCACGGGCCATGTTGGACCTAGAAAAGAGAGATAAAACATAAGATTAGCAAACAAAATCAAAATGGCTTACCTCTAAACGAAAACAACAACAACATCCATACCCGTCTGAACAACTTCGTGCACAGTAGTGCACACGCTGCAGGGAGACGCCACGAGCCATGTTAGACCTAGAAAAGAGAGAAAAAACATTAGATTAGTAAAATCGAAAAGATAACTTAACTCAAACTGCAAAAGAGCCGCATATCGGAACCACTCCGTGCACAGTGGTGCACATCGCTGCAGGGAGACGCCACGGGCCACGTTGGACCTAGAAAAGAGAGAATAAACATAAGATTAGCAAAAAAAACAAAATGGCTTACCTCTAAACGAAAACAACAACAACATACATACCCGTCTGAACAACTTCGTGCACAGATGTTGCACACGGCTGCAGGGAGACGCCACGAGCCATGTTGGACCTAGAAAAGAGAGAAAAAACAGTAGATTAGTAAAATCGAAAAGATAGCTTAGCTCAAACTGCAAAAGAGACGCATATCGGAACGACTCCATGCACAGCGGTGCACATCACTACAGGGAGACGCCACGGGCCATGTTGGACCTAGAAAAGAGAGAATAAACATAAGATTAGCAAAATAAAACAAAATGGCTTACCTCTAAACGAAAACAACAACAACATACATACCCGTCTGAACAACTTCGTGCACAGTAGTGCACACGGCTGCAGGGAGACGCCACGAGCCATGTTGGACCTAGAAAAGAGAGAAAAAACATTAGATTAGTAAAATCGAAAAGATAGCTTACCTCAAACTGCAAAAGAGCCGCGTATCGGAATGACGCCGTGCACAGCGGTACACATCGCTGCAGGGAGACGCCACAGGCCATGTTGGACCTAGAAAAGAGAGAATAAACATAAGATTATCAAAAAACCCCAAAATGGCTTACCTCTAAATGAAAACAACCACATACATACCCGTCTGAACAACTTCGTGCACAGTACTGCACACGGCTGCAGGGCGACGCCGCGAGCCATGTTGGACCTAGAAAAGAGAGAAAAACATTAGATTAGTAAAATCGAAAAGATAGCTTACCTCAAACTGCAAAAGAGCCGCATATCGGAACCACTCCGTGCACAGCGGTGCACATCGCTGCAGGGAGATGCCACGGGCCACGTTGGACCTAGAAAAGAGAGAATAAACATAAGATTAGCAAAAAATAACAAAATGGCTTACCTCTAAACGAAAACAACAACAACATACATACCCGTCTGAACAACTTCGTGCACAGTAGTGCACACGGCTGCAGGGAGATGCCACGAGCCATGTTGGACCTAGAAAAGAGAGAAAAAATATTAGATCAGTAAAATCGAAAAGATAGCTTACCTCAAACTGCAAAAGAGCCGCATATCGGAACCACTCCATGCACAGCGGTGCACATCGCTGCAGTGAGAAGCCACAGGCCATATTGGACCTAGAAAAGAGAGAATAAACATAAGATTAGCAAAATAAAAACTTACATCTAAAGAAACAAAAACAAAAATACAAGCAAGCATACATACCGTCGGAAGAAGTATTCAGCGACTTCTTGCAGAGATGATCAGCGCAAAATGGCATTTACAATACTACGGCCATTTTCGGAGTTGGGGGCGTGGTTTTGAGGTTCTGAGTGACAGACAACGTCACTGTCTAAAGAACAGCAAAACTTACGCCCCCAAATCTGAAAAAGGCGGGTCTAAATCGGAGTGATGCATCTCTCCTCCAATGGCTGGCCTCCGTTTAGGAAGCCAGCCAATGGAGGAGAGACAGGGCAGGGAGGCGGGTTATACAGCGCTACTAGGAGACATTAAATCTCCGACCCCAGACTGCGCAAGTGCAGCCTTTAGGTCCTCGACCTAAAAAGGCAATCCATTGTCTCAAAAACTGCATTATACTAGGGTGAAAAGTCACACACCAAATGCTTCAGAAAAGTCATAACTTGTTGACTGCTGCTCTTAAAAAACTTATCAATGTCCTTTGCAAGAGAGGGCAAACTATCAGAACAATTGCACCCTTATGAACCTATATATGAGAGTATTAAACAACCTCTTAACATTCAGACCTATCAATCGTAATTAATGTGAAACTGTCAATCTTTCCGGCATTACCGTCACGGGGCTGTAATCCCCCCAAGGCCACTCTCCTCACCAGAATTATTGTTGGACCCACTCTCCCTGCCTTTGCCCGAGTCCTCCCGCTGCCGCGCTAAACATCTCTGCCCCACCACCCCCTTCTTCCTTGTGACGTCCTGATGAAGACCCCGTGAAAGGACTTCATTTGGCCTAATTGTAGGGGTCGAAACGTTGACGTGTTCCTTTTGTCGAAATTCCGGCACACCCAAGATTCATCTATTAAGTAGATGTGACCGTCGAATTTCATTTGCATGAACAATTTGTATTTTGCCTTTTATTTCGGCTTGTGTTTTATAATTGTTCTGACCTATGTTTGTTAACTGGTATTACATTGGTTACCTCTTCGATACTGTGTCACTTTTTCCTGAAACTAACACCTCCCCGAGCACCACTACCCCCCCTTTTCTCCCTTTGGGGCTTGACTATTTATGAATTAATGTGATTAATTTTTTGTCTTTTGGCAATCTCTGAGCATTGGGTATTAAATTAAATTACCAATCGCAAAAAGGTTTTTGTAATTGTTTATATAAATTCAGTGTATGTTGTTTACAATACACCTTCCTCTCTTACGGGGACCCCTTATATATGTACCACTTAGCACCCAGGTCCCCGTGACTATATGGGTTTAACCCCCTTTTTGTAACGCGCTAAACATCTCAGGCGGCCGCCGAGTGGAGGACTCGGCTACCCAGGATTCCTAGCGGTGGCGCAGACCTTTCCTGTCAGCATCGGCGCCTGGAGGCGCGTTAAAGGTCGGCGTCCTCCGACCAAGGGCTGCAATCTTTCCGGCATTACCGTCACGGGGCTGTAATCCCCCCAAGGCCACTCTGCTCACCAGAATTATTGTTGGACCCACTCTCCCTGCCTTTGCCCGAGTCCTCCCGCTGCCGCCCTAAACATCTCAGGCGCCGCCGAGTGGAGGACTCGGCTACCCAGGATTCCTAGCGGTGGCGCAGACCTTTCCTGTCAGCATCGGCGCCTGGAGGCGCGTTAAAGGTCGTCGTCCTCCGCAACACGGGACGCGACGCGGGACGCCGGGCGAAGCCCGGGCAAAGGGCGGGCCGTCTGGGGCCGTCCGGGGACGCCCGAGGACGGGACGGGCCACCCCCTTTACGCCTTCAACTGTAAGTGGAAGGTAGGAACATAATACTATGGCTTCAAACTGTGATAAATCTAGTACTGTGGGGGGCAGTAAAGGAACACTAGAGAATTACTTCACCAGGGCCTCTGTGGATTTGGGCAAGGATGACTTGCTGACTGAGCGTAGGATTGAACGTCGCCGCTCTATTGAGTCTCTGAAAAATAGATCATTGATTGATCTGGCGCCTACATCTGCCCTGCCGGATAATACCATTGACACCTATAACGAAGATCCACTGTCCATGGATAAATTTCCCCTACTCCTCAGAGACACTCCACCGTCCCCTGGCACAGTATCCATTGACTCTTTACCTAATGTGTTGCCTTCATGTGCTCCTTACACAGGACTAAATGTAGAAAATGTGCCTTGTGCTCCAACTAGGGAGTTGCCTAAAAGGACGGGAAAGCTACCTCATATGACCAAAGCTCTTGGTCCACCGCCATCTAAAAAGAGGAGGGGGTTGGGTGCTCCCCAGAGGGGTAAGCTTAGCCACTCCGAGTTCGGCAAATCCCTGAAAAGCAAGACTACTGGTGTAACTATAACTAAGGCCCCTGTACCATTTGATATAGTGTCACCAGTAATGCCAACCCTAGACACAAATGCTATATTATCTGCTACTAATACAGTAAGGGAAACTGGGGTAGTTTCCCCCTCATGCCAAGAAGTTTTTTCATTCTCTGATACCCCGTGGAACTCCGCTGAGCAGCTACTTAGGTCCTTTATGCTCCCTATACTGGATATTTTAAAGAGGGTGGAGCATCGACTAGGTAATCTAGAGGCATTGTTTGCTGATAAAGTTGGGACAGGGCCTTCTACGACCATCCCAAGGCCCTCCACTTTGCCGACATCTCTACCTCAGATTCCAACTGTCCTTGTTCCTACCCTGGTTGCCTTTAATGGCCCTAATAATGGCACTATAGGAGCCAACAAACCTTCTGGTAATAACAAACCGAGAACTGTAGGTTCTCCTAAGAGCTCCAGTAAGGATAATAATATAGCTAACAAGCCCCCTAGTAATATTCAGCGGAAAAACTTGGTATCCCAGCATGCCCAGGCTCCTGCGGCAACAGCGGTAAAATCTATAGCCCAGGCTGCAAGTTTCAAGTTTCAAGTTTTCAAGTTTTATTTATTATGATAAAGGAACTCTTTATGAGGTCCACATAAAAACCAGAATATACATACCAAGCAAGAGGCACATAAAATGTCATATCAACACTACAAACAAATAAAAGTAAACATCTTAATACAGGTCCAAAAAACATTTAAAAAAACCGTACAATTTAAAACAAAACATTTCATTAGGTGGGTTAATCAAGGCCGCCTGAAATGACGAAGCTGAAAGAATGTTGAGTTGATGGCAAATTGGTCGTAACCATCTACGCCTAAAAGGCATCAGGGCAGGACAAACAAAAATAACATGATTTAAGTCCTGGTCATACATCTGACAAAGATCACAAAGTGCTGAATGGCCATACCATCTGGCACAAAGATCTTTCAACGGAAGCAGATTTTGTCCTATTAAGTACACTAAGCGACGAACGCCATGAGAGATGTTCCAGTACATATAAGGTTGAGCTTTCCGCAAAATACAGGACTCAATAACAGGAGTGCCACCTTTTTTTAACAGCCGGGAATCTCTGTCCTGACAAAACCCCAGTTCCCATGTGGTAGATTTCAAGATGGTTTTTAATTGGTAAGAGGATAAAGAAAATAAAGTCTCTTCATCCAGTTTCAATTGTGCCACGGCAAACCTGAAGTTTTTTACAATTAAGGAATAGTCATTGAAGTTTCCCAGCAATTCATTTTTTATAAGATCTCTTAAGGTGTTAGACTCACTTTTTGCTATACCTACTACCCAACGTATGATACTGGCCAAACCTTGAGCCCAGCTACTGCGTATACCAAGTTCCTGTCTCAGGGAAGCAGTAGAATTTGCTGTACTAACAGATAATAAACTACGCAGAATTTTCCCTTCTGCGGAGTTTAAAAAACTCCACTTTCTTAGATCTATTAACTCTATTCCGTATAACAGGGAGGCAGGAACTTTTGCTCTAAATACATCTAGAAGAATAGAAAAATGCCGTCTACCTGTGGCTTTATACAAGGATACTAAACTCTTTCCCTGTGAAATAGCCTTCCGGGAGTTATTGTCCATATGTGCTTTGTCACTTAGATTATTTGTGACAATTTTGCCAAGAAAGGTATAAGATTTCACAATTTCCAATTTTTGATCCCCCACAACCCAAGGAAAGTTAAGAAATTTAGGTTTCTTCTTACCGGAGAAACACATCACTTTGCTTTTTGCCGTGTTTATCAATAGGTAATGGTCTTCAGCGTATTCAGAAAGCGCTTGCAAGCGATTATTCAAGCCCTTCGGGGTAAGATCCAAAATCAAGATATCATCTGCATACATAAGGCATGCAATTGGAACTCCACCCAAAGACGGGGCAATACCAGCGCATGCTGAAAGGGCAACAGGTAAATCAACTGTATAAAGGGAAAACAGCAAAGGAGCCAGAAGGCAACCTTGCTTTAACCCATTAGAGGTAAAAATTATTTTGGATAAACCACGTTCACCTCCCAGTAGAACTCTGCACCAGGTATCTGAGTAAAGTGCGCGAATTAATCTAATAAGAAAGGGGGGCATACCTAAATCAAATAACTTTCTCCAGAGCAATATTCTATCCACTTTATCAAAAGCGGTGGAGAAGTCAATAAATGCGCCATATACCTGCCCACCACGGACTTTCACATATTTTTCCGTGATAACTTGGAGTGCCGTCAAGTTATCTAGAGTTCCGTGATTTTGTCTGAAACCTGTTTGTTCAATAGGCAGGATTTTAAACTCAGTTACCCATTGGTTCATTAAGGTAAGAATACATTTTGCGAAAACCTTACCAATGGCGTCAAGCAAAGCGATTTGACGATAATTTTGGGGAAGATCTCTTGCCCCTTTTTTATATAAAGGAACAATGATACTTCCTTTCCAGGAAGGGGGGACTGTTCCACTTGAAAAGCAAAATTTAAATACTGGAAAGAGGATTTTGCTCCAAAGTTCACTCTGGTTTTTTAATACAGAGATGGGGACTTTATCTGGACCCATCGCACCAGAGGAACGCATGTTCATAATAGCAAATTCAATTTCCTTTACCGATGGACAATCAAATACACGTGAAACATAATTAGATTCCACCATGGGAAATTGTGAATTATTGTTACTGTACAAATTCTCGATATATTGGACCCAAATCTGTTCCTCAATGGCAATAGGAGTGGCACTGGCTCTAGTCCCACAACCCTTGCCGATTAAAGACCAGAAAGTCTTGGCTTGGCCGTTATAAGAAGCTTCCCTCAGTTGTATCCAAAGAGAGTCTTCCTTATTGCGTTTTAAACGGGCCTTAAGCCTAACTCTCCTTCTTTTTAAAATTGACAACTTATGCTTGGCTTCTTGGGTAAATGATAAATATTGCCCCCTTATTACTTTATTTATTTCTATATTTATAGCCCGCAGTAGATGAGGGACTGCAAAAGATTTTTTCACATAAGGTTTCTTTTCCGCTATGGAAATTACCAATTCTAAAAAATTAGCAAATCCCAGCAGCTCTCTCCCTTCCCAGAGAGGTAAACTCTTGACAGTTTGATTCAAAAGGGACACCAAACTTTCAAAAGAATGAAAATTCCAGAAACATTTCCCTGAATTGGAGTCAAAATTCACCAGATCCGTATCCATACTCCAAGAATCCACTTTCGGAAGACTGACAGAGACTATAAGCATCAACGCATTATGGTCTCTAAGATTAGACTCTATCACTTTCATATTTTTCAACTGGGAAAATAAAGCATAATCTGCCATAACATAATCAATGATAGATTTTCCCTTGTTCGATTTATGCGTAAAAGCAGCCGGGGTGTCAGAGGGGAGCCTCCCATTTACTATTAAACAGTCAACTTTATGTAGACCTTCTAGGACAAGTTTACCTCTTTTGTTAGTTTTAACTTTAGCAGGGAACTGGGCCGATGGTATATTCAGAGACTCTTCCCTAAGGTTGTTTCTAAATAAATCCAGCCCACAATTGGATATATTGCAGTTCAAATCCCCAAACATTAAAACATGAGGAGACGGGGAAGCATCCATCGTTTTAGTTAAAAAGTAGGCTGCAAGAGAACCTCAGAAGGGTGGTGTAAACCCCAGTATTACGAATCAGCAACTGGGAAGGGGAAGGTCGAGCTTGCTCACTAATGATAAAACACAGGGCCACAATGTTGAACTACCCCCCGAGGCTGTACCATTCGTAGTTGTACTCACATGAGTCCCTACTCTAGAGGCAGGCAAAAGGGAGGGGCATCCCCAGCTAAAAAACAAGATTCTGCACTGGCTAGGACAAAATAGACCACTCCCATATTACATCGACGGGGAGATAGTCCACGTCAGGCGCCTCTTTAGGAACCCAGAGGCAGTTAGATGTATATTAACAGGGTCCTCTGGGAATTTGAATACTGCCATAGTCCCATACGATCTAACCTATTTTTATCCAAGATCACATGCGACTCCCCTTCTTTTCCCCGGAGGGCTAGTCGATCCTCACCGCAACAAGAATGTGTATATGTCTCCCCATAACATCCACACGGGCCATTCGCTCAGGCCCCTGCCTACTGGGAACACTTCGGGGTGGAACATAGTCCCTGCTAGTGGCCGCAGTATGCCTACAGGGGGGTTGGACTACTTGTATGGGAACAGGAGTATGGAGCATTTGATCCCTTTTACCCCGCTGGAAACTTCTAACATATACGGTGTCCTTTCCTGTTTCGATGGCTGTGATTGACTTTCCGTCTCCATCATTCCTCCTCTAACTAGCTTAAGGGTGGGTAAAGGGGAGCTAGCCCGGGAGGACACTCAGAGTGGGATTAGGTTGATATCTACACTCTCCCAACCTATTACTGCCCCCTCCATATCATACGAGGCTAAACTCCCCATATCTAGCCACGATACATCTAAGGGACAGATGAGCCCTGAAGTAGGTGACCCAATTGTAGAATCTGCTACATTTTCCAATCAGCTAATTGATCCACCGACCCGACAAAGTAGACATTTAGCGGTCCTATCATGGAACGTGGCGGGTTTGGCTACAAAATTAGACAGCACTGATTGGTGTGATTTTGTGGATTCTTATGGTATCTGTATATTCCAAGAAACATGGGCCATGACTACCCACCATAGAATGGGTTTTGTTACCTACGCTGAACTTGCCATAAAGGGTGCTAGAGGCAGGCCATCTGGTGGCCTGACCATATGGGTGGGTGTCCATCTTGGGTTGTCGGTTAAAAGGATCAATACTAATAGCCGCAACATAATATGCATTCTCTTAGCTCGCCCAAACACACCCAAAATGGCAATCATTAATATTTACTTACGCCCTGTTCGTGGGGGAGGGACATCACAGACTTTAGAGTCCTTAACTGATCTATTGAATAGCCTCCATAGCGAGACTAAGGTGCTAATAGGGGGAGACTTCAACTGCCACTACGAGCCACTTGGGGGGGTTACTCAGATATCGTCAGATGAGGATGACGCCTGCCAGATTCCATTTCCCAATGACTATCAAACCAAATCCTGGTCACCTATGGTTATGCAGCTTACATCCTCAACGTATACATTCTCACTTAGAGCATGTAACGGTCGCTTTCCGGGGGATAGTCCAGGAAAGAGTACTTATAATGGAATGGGCCATTCGTCAATAATTGATTATTTTATGGCTAGTTTGTCTTTATGGCCACTGATCCGTCACTTCCATGTACACGATCGCTCGGAAAGTGATCATAACCCTTTGGTGGTGGACCTGGATCTGCCACATCCTGAGGGGGTACATCAAGAGGCTGACATGGCTTCTAACAATATTAGGATTACACAGGGTGGTAAAAGAATCCGCTGGGCCTCTATTAAGACTTCACCAGAAAACCTGGCTTTGATGTACAAAAGTGTAATTCCTCAGCTAGAGCGGTTGTCAGCACTATACGAGAGCGTCCCAAATTATGTTGAAGGCGCTAAAATTTTAGAAATCCATAAAGAATTAATGTCGGCCTTGGCGGGCTGTATTTACAAACCCTCCAAGCAGAGCCAACGGCAGCCACGGGACTCTATACCCTGGTACAACCAGTCATGTAGGAAGGCAAAAACTACTCTAGTATCTGCTCTCAAAACAGGCAGTAGGACTTCCATTATGACTGCAAGGAAGGCTTATAAGGATCTCCTGTTCCATGCAAAATCTGAATGGGAAACTGATAGATGGTATGCAATCAAACAGGCATTAATTGCGAAAGATGCCCGAACCTTTTGGAATCTGGTCCACACTGGGAAGGTAGAGGGCAAGTCCAAGATCGATCCTAACATTGCTGAGGAAGTTTGGTGTGCTTACTTTAGAGATCTTTATTCTAGTCCCGCTTCCCTAACCATTGATTTATCAAGTTTTTCCTTGAGGCTGGATCCAAGTTGGCACCCTCCTTTATTTACTTTGTCGGAAGTGACATTAGCGGTACTAGCACTGAAACCTAATAGGGCTCCGGGGTTGGATAGGATTCCTGGTGATCTCTACAGAGATGAGCTGAAGATATGGGTTCCTTACTTGACTGTCCTATTTAACGCCATCTTGGACGGACAAGAACTCCCTAGCACTTGGCTGGGGGGCGAAATCATTCCGGTTTACAAAAAGGGCTCTCCGCTGGCACCATCAAATTATAGGCCAATTAGCCTTATCGATGTTACACAAAAAAATCTATGCCAGACTCCTTTTACAGCGCTTACAGGATTGGATCACAGAGAACAATATTCTCTCCCACTTGCAAGCAGGGTTTAGAGCCAAAACATCGACCATTGACCAACTACTACGGCTCCAGGTACTCTACTGGAAGCATGTGGTCCTGGATGGGGGCAGCCTGTACCTTACGTTTGTGGACCTCAAATCCGCCTTTGATATGGTGGATAGGAACCAACTGTGGAGTATACTAACCAATATGGGGATTCCTTCTTACCTGTGCCATCAATTTAAAAGACTCCATGAAGGAACCTTTGCGAAGGTACGCTATGGTAAATCTGGTCAGTTGACAAGAGCATTCCCAATCGAGAAGGGAGTCAGGCAGGGGTCTGTACTTGCCCCTACCCTATTTTCCCTCTTTTTAAATGGCCTCGTAGATGATTTGACCAGCGCAAATAATATTGATGCCCCCAATTTAGCTGGCGGTAAATTTCCTGCACTAATGTTTGCGGACGACACCCTGCTGCTTTCAAAAACACCAATGGGGATGCAGCGGGTGTTAGACCAATTTACCGAATTCTGTAAGAAAAGGAATCTGGTGATTAACATAGATAAAACAAAGTACATGGTGTTTAATGCCAGCACAATTAATTGCCCTCACCCGAAAATGGATGGACGACCCCTGGAAAGGGTAAATAACTTTGTCTACCTAGGTTTGACGCTGAACGACAAAATGGGGTGGGACACCCAAATGTCTAGGGCTAATTTAGGGCTTTCACAGTCCGCGGGGGGAATCTTAAGAGTGCAGAAAACTTGCGTGCACAAACTAGTGAGTGACCCGCTAGAAATATACAAGGTTCAAGCCAGATCTTCCACTCTTTACGGGGCGGAACTCTGGGGGCACCGACCAGCAATCGAGATCAGTGTTACTGAGAATAACTTCATTAGACAGTTGCTTTCTCTACCAAAAAATACACCGTTAATTCCACTAAGGCTGGACCTAAACTTGAGGCCAATTGCAGAAGCAATTGCCTCTCGTCCACTTCTCTATTGGCGAAGATTGTGGAGTGTCCCGGAGCTTGAGAGCTATAGAGAAGAACTGAAGATCGTGATGGCCTGTCAGGGTGTAGTTAGGATACAGTGGTTATCATTCATAAGGGGGCAGGCGTCCAGGATTGGCATGGAGAACCTGTGGTCCAATCCGGAGGCCGCATGCCAAACTACCTCGAGACAAACCCTGGCTGAGACCATAAAACATCATAATCTACAGGAAGTTCTCCAATGAGCCAGGCCCTCCAGTCTTACCGATAGTTTCTTAGATTTCAAGAATGTTTACAGCTTTGAGAAGGAATTAGATATGATTGAACCAGTTCTAGCAAAGAAACTGTATTTACAGTTTAGATACGGCACACTGCCTCTGCACTCATACACAGACAAATGGAAAGAGGGTCCAGCTCGCCCCTGTCCAGGCTGTGAAAACCCTAACGAGACCTTAATGCATGTGATCTTGTTCTGTCCCGCCTACTGCACCAGTAGAAAGAAATGGATTGTACAGCTATGTGTGAACCTGGGAGTTAGGAATTATCTAGAGTTTTTTAGAATTTTAAAATCCGACACCAATGCACTAATAGTTACAGCCATTGCTAAGTTCCTGTTTTCTATGTGGTTAACAAGACGGAGAATGTTTCGGAAGTGACAAAGCTCCCTGGTTTGCTGTTAGATAACCTTCCCAGGAAAACTTTGGGCTTCTATTGTATTTTAACTTTTTAATATGTTAATATATAAATTATTGTCTTAAGTATTTTAACGGGACTCCATAACCATATGGAAACTTATGGACTGTGTATATGAACTAGGATGTAACATGTGTATTATTCTATTGCTTAAAACGTGTTTTCTTTTCTTGTTGTACTTTTATGGTTCATAAACAAACCGAAATAAAGTTTAGAATGAATGAATGAAACTGTCAAAACAAATTATCCAGTGCTTCTTCAAGACATGTCAGGTGTTGACAAATCCTAAAGTGGATCCGTGTGGGCTTCACAAATGTGCTGTTAACAGTTCACACGTCATTTACTTTACTTTGTATCACTGAGACCTCACTGAAGCCTTTGCTTCAGTCATCTGATACCACCTTCAGCAAAACATGCAAAACAGTAGCTTTAATGTTCACATCCTCAAACTCCTCTTATAGCTCGGTAGCAAACTTACTGGACAGGGCTTGTATAGTAAACAACATATGAGGAGAGACATGATGAGGACAAACAAAGGAGCCAAAAAAGAATAGCTGATGGCTCATCCGCTCTTTAACAATGGAAGAATGTGAACACCAATGCTCTCTATTGACACGATTCTGTACTGGTGGTACACAGCTGATAGCCCTGTCTAGGGAATCAACATTTACACAGCAAGGAAAACAATCTGAACCTCAATTAAAAATAACAGACATGATCTGGGCACCACAGTAATCAATGTTTTCAGTAGTGTCCAATAGTTGCCACTGGGAAGAGTAAACAAAGACATTTCTATAAATAGACCTCAAATCCAAGATAAAATTATCCATGATGCCACAAGTCAACTGAATCCTAAACAGATGAAAAATGGAATTCTGAAAAGTTTGAAAGAAGATTTGGCAATGGCACCCCAGCCTACTTCGATATAGTATAATTGTAATCTAAAATATATTTATAGAGCACTTACGACCCATGACGAGGTTTTCAAGCACTTTTTCTCGGCAAGTAACTCGTTACTCCAAAATTAGTAGTTAGTAGGTTATTGCATTTTTTTTCTTGTGCATTAGTTATGCTAAGATGTGTTTTTGGATGTTTGTGTGTTTAGTAGAGTTTGAGGCAGAGATAGAATGGTAGCAGTACATAAGATCAACTTTGAGTGACTGAGATACCCAACTGGGGAAGGTGACTTAGAACAACCTGTCGACAGCGCCTCCTGACACCTTTCCTTGCCACAGGCTGTGGATAATACAAACATAATCCTTGCAAAATGGTATGTTAGTATATGCGTATCATTTGTTTTCCTAAACGTTACCATTTCTGATACATAAATATGTCAATCAAAATATATTTTGGTCATGAGGATACGAATGAGCTGAAAATGTATAGTACACTCAAAGTTGCTCTAAAGAGAGAAGCAAAATCTTAATATTTCCCTGAATACTCCACGAAAAAGGCAACAATTTTAGGAAGGGAGAGGCACAGGACTAATGGGTGGAAATGAAGAGAAAAGAGAGGGAAATGTGCATCATAGAGCGAAAGCATCAGCCATTATGTGACTCCATTCAAATCAGACGTCTAAGCAATATTCCCACTTGCTTCACATCACAACCTGTGTGACAATGATTAGACTTGGGTAGAGTACTACACAGACATTCTCTTTTTTATGCTAAAATCAGCCTTTATTAAAATCTGTCTTCCTACCCTCCAAAAAGCATACTGCACCAGAGTGAAGAAGTGATATGACTTGGTCTGGTGGGACAATTTCAATTTGGCTGTGAAGCAAAAATTCACAAAATGCATCCAGACTCAACAGCTAGTTTTTGGTCATCAACAGTTGTTGCCCCCTTTCCTATATTTCTACAAGTAAATCGGGAAGAAAGGAGAATCCTACAGATGTTTTTCATAAATCTTATCAGAGGTGCCAATGTCTTCAGTTTATATAAAAACAATGTTCCTTGAGGAGTTATTTGAATAATACTATAGGTTTGAAGGTCAATATATCCAATTCTCTAATTAATATCAAAAGTAAAATTTTCAACATGCAACCAAACAATCCTAGCAATACTAGAATTCACTGTAATACAAATCACGATTTGGACTATGGCAAATGCACAGTGAAGCAAGTTCTTAAATAAGTGATACTGCTCGAGAAAATAGCTTGATATTACGAAGCTCTATTGTGTAATTGAAATTGATTTTCTTCCTAGAGGTTGTTCAGGGGTGTGTCCTGTTGTTGGGCAGCTGAATAATGTGTTCTAATGATGGTTTCGGGGACCGGATGCCCATATGAGATCGAAACGTCAACAATACCTCCTCCCAAACACCATTCATAGTGATGTGATTCATGCTAGTCCTTTTGAACATTGGATATAGGCAGGAAACATTCAAACTGGACTCTATATCTGGGAACATACATAGTTAGGAGCATATATCACTCCCATCTGATCTCTTTGAGAATAGGTGTATAAAGTGTGTTTTCAGATCAGGTGGGTGATTTCAGTGTTGTTATATTGATAAATCCAAAATGTATTCTTAATCCAGCACATTGTAAAAAGATTGTTTATGATATTTTGTAAAATATGAATATAAGAAAATACAACACATTTTCTTGCTATTTTAGTGCGCTTGAAGTTTGAATCATTATTATTGCTAGTATTGTTTGGTTGCATTTTGAAAATTGTGCTTCTGATGTTAATTACAGCGGTTGGATGTTTTGCTCAAAGAACTGATAAGTATTATTCAAATAACTCTTCCAGCAGCATTGTCTTAATCTAGTGACTACCCAGTCCCCTGGGAAAATATTGGGTTGCCCTAGTGGACTCATAGACCATCTTCAGTGTAGGCTCTCGAAAATTCGAGGTCCTTGAGAACCATCATTATTACCACAGATGTCCCAAGGTAATCTGGAAGGAGGGGGTCAAATACTTCCTAAAAAGAAGCACATCAAGTCACTCAATATTCTTTTGCATCAAAAGGGGGTTAATGAGCTGAAAATAGACAAACAGACCAAACATCCTTAAGAAGTCCCTAAGTATTCCACTTTAAAGGAAACAATGGTAGGAAAAGGAGAGACACATGGCAAATGCATTGACATACGTGAAAGAAACGGGTAGGGTGGTAGTAGAGAAATCAAATAATATGTATAAAGAAATGAGGTCTGGTTAGCATTCCGCAATCCAGGCATGCCTCCACGACTGGAAGTGAAAAAAGATCCACTTCAGTGAGGAGGCCCAAGGACCTAAAGGCACAACAGAGTCTCCTCGAGCTCCAGGAGATGAGACTGTCCCTGAAGGAAAAAAAGGTGAAGCTGGGACTGAAGTCCCAATGATTTGGTGGCAGCAACAAATACACAGAGGCAACTGCAGGGAGTGCCTATGATCCCAGGTTGCCCAAGGGTATTTTTTCCAAGAATGGGTAGATGATACATACAAATGGCAAGCATCGTATGAGAGGGCTCCCAGGATGAGATGGGTGGGTACCCACCTTTGGGGATCCCTATTGTGGGAACTAGTTCCAACAGCTGGGTGAGATAGGCTGCTGACTCTTGAATATGATGTGGCAGAGTCATACTCACATATGAAGGAGGCCCTCATTGAGCTGTTTGGTCTAACCCATAAGGAAAACAAACAGAGGTTCAGAAATAGGCATAAGGGGTCAACTCAGACATGGGTGGACTTTGCTGTGGCTTCTGTGAAGTCACTGGAAAATTGGATGAAAGGCTACCAGGTAGATACTTATGATGGGCTCTAAAATTTAGTGGTAAAAGAACACATACTTACAGATTGTACCTCAGAGAAATTTCACCATTGTCTGGTAAATTCTAAGTTATCTAGCCCTAGAGAGCTGGGGAAGGTAGCTGATGAATAGGTATGCACCAGTGTGTCCAAAACATCCTAAAGCAGCTGTCAGAAGAAGAAGAAGACAAGAATAAAAATACAGAAACTCTCAAAAGATCACTAAAAGATGACTGGGATGATGGGGGATCCTGCTGCCACATCCCACTCAAAGGGGAGAAGGAACCTTGGAAAGAGCCTTGACCCTATTAGAGCTAGACTGGCCAATGACTGTAAACAACAAGGGCAAAAGAGGGGAGATGCCGTGTGTACCAAAAAGTGACCTACTGGTGACTATCCCAAATGCATTGCAAACGTAGGGAAGGGGTTGGAAGTTTTCCTTGTGAATTGTAATGGGTGCACAGGGGCTACCTTAGTCTCCACGAGTAGGTATGGAAATTAAACCTTTGGCCCACTGGCCTGCCACTGTGGAAAAGTGCAGGTAGTGGCTACAAAATGATGGGGTTGAGGTCCAGGCTCTGAGTCTCTGAGGGGTACAGGTGTTAGCTTCACCATGGGTAAAGTCAAGCTGGTTTCTCCAGGGCAGATCATTCCTGATAAGGTGCACCAATTAGTCAACTCTGACAATTTTACAAAGTCTCATCCCATGGCAGCAATAGACTCTGATTGGGGTTGGATTACTGGCTCAAAGAAAGTAGTGGTGTCTCCTGCCATCCCAGTGAAGTGTCTGTTGGGCAATGACCTTGAAACATCTGCCTGGTCAGAGGTGGAGAGAAGGACTCGTGCAGAAATGCAGAGTCTCCCTGGATGGGTATGTGTCTCCACTAGTGCACAAAAGACCTAATGGGAAAATAAAAGGCCCTTGGAGCCTGGAAAAATGTCCCAAAGCCCTAGAAAAAAGAAGAAGGGCAGGGAGCATGGCAAAGCCACTAAACAAAGTTCACAGGCCCAGAGGGAGCCCAACTCTAAGTGGGAAGATCCTATGTCTTAACAGGAGGCAGCTTCTCAGAGATTTTCCTGACTTGGGAGAATTTCGAGGAGTAGGAGGACCCTCGAGAGAGATTTTAAGTTTGGGACAAAGGATGTGTCCCATGACTGAAGAGCTGAGACAGCTGTCTGTCAAACAAGAGGAAGGAGCTGTCACTATCACCATAAGGTGAAATGGAAGGAGGATATTCTGTACAGTGAGGCAAGAGACCCCAAATCCCGGGAAACCAGGAGAGTGATAGTCCCCACACAGTACAGAGAGTTCCTCCTTGACCTGGCCCATGAAATCCCTTTAACTGGACATCTCGGCAGACCAAAACATGGGAAAGATTCATGAATCACTGCTACTAGCCTCATATTTCTGAAAAGGTGAGAGGTTTTATTGCTTCTGTATCACCTGTCAAGCCAGTGGCATGAACGGAGGTTAACTAAAGGCTCACCTTACATCACTACCTGTGGTAGGGACTCCCTTTAAGAGGATGGGGATTGACAATGTTGGACCCAGGGCCGGCTTTAACACTGGTGGTGCCTTGTGTGTAAATTTCTTTTGGTGCCCACCTATGACCACTGCTGCCACAGATATCCTCACTACCACCTTTTAACAATGCCCCTCAAGTTTCTATAACCTTTCTATGTAGCTCCTTCCCCCTCCCCTGAATCTTTCCCCTTGCCGGCTTTTCCCCTTACGTATTTGTGCTTATTGTTTTTCTTGACCTTACAAGTAACTATGTTGCCATGTTTTAATAACTGTGTAACCTTTGTAACGATGTAACCTGTAACTGATCTGATGCTCATGTAAAGCGCTCTGATACCTCCGTTTCTAGCCAGCGCTATATAAAACCTTTAAAATAAATAAATAAATACATAAATAAATATAAGCAGCCTCTCAGATTCATTTCGTTTTATAGCGCCACTCATACAAGTGCGAGGTGTCAGAGCACTTTACATCATAGACACATTTAACAGAGGATATCACATGTATAAATCAGTGCATAGGAAATGCTACATAAGACATAAGATTACAAGATGTAGGAGTCACATGTCATCCATACTGGTAGGTGGTATATTTTAAGAGTCCTTGGTCTGGAAAAGCACAAATTCAGAATTTTAAACATAATACTAATTGTTAGGGGTTCTCTTTAATAATAGTAATAATAATAGTTGAACCCTTTTTGCAAGATTAGGTTAGGGAAAGACCGGGCAAAAAAATTATGTAGGTCTAATATACAACTTGCAGTTGGCATGCACTTCTTTGATGACAGTTAATAGCTTATCGTTCTATATTAGGATTTTAACTTATAAACTACAAGTAAAACTAAGACTTCTCTGACAAAAGCAGTAACCCATTGACCTATTAACATTATATGCACTTTGTGATCTGCATGGCATACTTTCTTAGCAGCAGGCATATTAACCCTCTGAGCTACCTTAGGAGGAGTCAAACTTCCACTAGACTAAAGTCCGTCTCTCTTCTCTAGGAAGAATATTAATCACCAGACTTATCTTGACATTGTTATTGATGTCTGAAAATTGCTGGAGGCAATAAAAAAGGCAGCAGCAGGTGGTTTCGAAACAATAATATATTTGCAAACAGGGCGCCCCCAACCCAGATCAATGCCTGGTGCTGAGGCACCGATCGCACCGCCCTAGAGCCAACACTGGTTGGCCCCTATACCCACCAACTGCCACTCATAAATGGTTCATCATAATAGTAATGGACCATATTACCTGGTATCCAGAAGCCATACCCCTTAGAAAAAGTTACTGCCCCTGCAGTAGCTATCGTCCTGCTTGGCTTTTTAACTATGGTTGGGTTCCCTCGGGAAGTCATCTCAAATAGGTGCACAAATTTCATGTCCGCCCATCTGAAAGAAAATGTGAGATGAGTGTGGTGTGACGTACGAATTCACTAACCCCTTTCCTCCACGAGATACTGATGCTTCTGAACATGGGATTGGGGCAGTCTTGTCACATCTAAATGACCAAGGTCTGGATTAACCAGTTGCCTTTATTAGTAGGCAACTCCTCCCCAGAGAGCAGCACTGGCGTGCCATTGAGAGGGAAGCCCTTTCTGTGGTTTGGTCCCTACAGAAGCAGAGACCCTACCTGTTTGGGACTCACCTAGGTGTTTAAACGTCAAACAGACTACTCAGATGACTGATGTAGATGGGAGTTAAGAACTTTAAACTATTGAGGTGGTCAGTTCCCTACAATGTATAGACTTTACAGTGGGACAGAGACCTGGCACTGACCATGTCAACGCAGATGGCCTTTCCAGGTTTTTCAACTTAGATGATGATATCTACCAAGACTAGGGTTAGTTGCTTATCACCTTTCATCTGTAGGGGGACATGTAAGAAAATGCCTCTTTTTGCATGATCACTCGCAAAGATTTGGAATGATGCTGCTCTTTTTTCAACTTTGAGAGTGCACTGAGACCTGGTAACCAGACCTCAGTGCCAGTGTTCTCAACCTACACAAAAGGTTTGCTGAATTTAATACCTCCAACTGGCATGCCTTACTCAAAAGACTCTGGTATATGGTATCGGCGGTACCCAAAGCATATACATATGTGCCCATCCAGGGCTGCACAGCAAAACACACAATATGATGGACCGGAATCAAGCATCCTGGGCCGCTTTCTGGCTATCAGCCGTCTTCAGCCAGGATAGCTTGACTCCAGTGGCGTAGTGAGCACAGGACCCACGTCTGGGCATACCCTTCCCACATAGGGCGTTCAACAAAACACACAATATGATGGACGGAATGTTGCACAATGGCAAAACATTCACCCCCAGTCACAGATATGAGTTTAATCCATTGTTATTTTGCTCACCAAGCCACCCCAGTTCAGACCTGGCCATATGCAAATCAGTCTTGATCCTGTGCCTCATGGGAACAGTCCAAACTGAACTGCCAACCCATATCTTCCCTGGACCGGAATCAAGCATCCTAGGACAGGTTTCTGACTATCAGCTGTCTTCAGCCAGAATATCTTGACTCCAGTGGAGTAGTGAGCACGGGACCCACGTCTGGGCATACCCATCCCACATAGGGTAAACAGCAAAACACACAATGTGATGGACGAAATGTTGCCCAATGGCAAAACATTCACCCCCAGTCACAGATCTGGGTTTAATCCATCTTTATTTTGCTCACCAAGCCTCCCCAGTTCAGACCTGGCCATATGCAAATCAGTCTTGACCCTGTGCCTCATGGGAACGGTCCAGACCGAACTTCCAAGCCATATCTTCCCTGGACCGGAATCAAGCATCCTAGGACCGGTTTCTGGCTATCAGCCATCTTCAGCCAGGATAGCTTGACTCCAGTGGCGTAGTGAGCACAGGACCCACGCCTGGGAATACCCTTCCCACATAGAGTGAACAGCAAAACACACAATGTGATGGACGGAATGTTGCCCAATGACAAAACATTCACCCCCAGTCACAGATCTGGGTTTAATCCATCGTTATTTTGCTCACCAAGCCACCCCAGTTCAGACCTGGCCATATGCAAATCAGTCTTGACCCTGTGACTCATGGGAAGAGTCCAGACCGAACTGTCAAGCCATATAATCCCTAGACCGGAATCAAGCATCCTAGGACTGGTTCCTGGCTATCAGCCGTCTTCAGCCAGGATAGCTTGACTCCAGTGGCGTAGTGAGCACGGGACCCACGTCTGGGCATACCCTTTCCACATAGGGTGAACAGCAAAACACACAATATGATGGACGGAATGTTGCACAATGGCAAAACATACACCCCAGTCACAAATCTGGGTTAAATCCATCGTTATTTTGCTCACCAACCCACCTCAGTTCAGACCTGGGCATATGCAAATCAGTCTTGACCCTGTGACTCATGGGAGCAGTCCAGATGGAACTGCCAAGCCATATTGTATTGTATTGTGCATAACTTTATTCGATTTACAATATCATAAAAGTATAAAAACAGTTTAAAAAAGAGGAAGGGGAAGAGTCACAGCCCTTTGTTATAACATTCACACAATGTATAAAAATATATAGCATAGTCAATCCTCAATATATAATATATACAATCAATCAAATAGAAAGCTAGACATTAATTTAAAAATAGTTCGTCATAAAAGTACAAATCAATGAAAGGTGGCAATCTACGGTTACATTGCCTCAACTTGAGTCGCCCTAGAAAGCTTCGCTCTTATCAACCAGGCACAGCCCAGGTATTTAGCTATCCCACAAATCACACTGGGGATCGAGGTCTCAGATGTTAGGATACGCTGTGCCTCCCTATAATTTTTATATCCCAAATTGGAGCAAACAGGTTTCAGCCATTTTCTCCTCGCCTGACCGTACACTGGGCAGGCGAAGAGAAAATGAGCGACAGATTCTGTAGGGGAGGCACAGCCCAGGCACCCTGTGTCACTTTCCCTCGACTGCCTCCAACCCACTCTAAAATCATTCAATGGGAGGGTGCCGAACCGAAACTTCAGGTAAAATGCCCTGTCTCTAGGGGACTCAATAAAATCCAGAAGGGATTCTAGCTTAGGTGCAGGCTTCACATCTAAAAAAAATTCCGTCAAGGATGATTCCGATCTCTTGCAACAGCTACAGAAACCCAGCCCTAATAGGTCTTCTTTACCACTTATTTAGATGGTGGGTTCTGGCTCACCCAGGCCTCTCCCAAACCAATGTCCCCTACTAGCTGTTTCAATTTGGATAGCCAGACTATCTTATGGCCTACATCTAGTTGGATCAGTTCAGTTAGTACAGAGGCATAGTGATATAGTTCCGGGGTCTTTCTGAGGCGTGTCCAAAACAGTAATGGGCGCAGCCTTGCCACCTCGTTTATTGGATGTCTCCCAAGATCATAACGGAGCGGGACTAGTGGGGTCGATGGAGGGAGCGAGACCAGATCCCTAAGAAACTTGTTCTCTGATCTTATTAAGTCTGTAACATTCTAGAAACTCCAGAGTTCCGCCCCGTAGAGGGATGAGGGCAGGGCTTTTCCCTCGTAGACCTTGATGGCAGGAGCCACAGGTCGACTATGGGAAAGGCGCTGATGTTTTGCAATGGCCCCCGACACACGTTTTATGATTGAGCAGCATTTTTGCCAGATGGGAAGACCACTTCATCTGGCTGTTAATCTGCACTCCCAGGTAGTCGAAAGCTTCAACAAGTTTCAGAGGAGAATCATTCAACCTGATGTTATTTCTAAAACTTATTGAATGTGCCAGTGACATTATCTTTGTTTTAAATGTATTTATAGTCAGGCCTCTTGCATCACAAAACTGGGTGAAGCGGACGAGTAGTTTTTGTAGCCCCATAGGGCTTTTTGAAATCAAGAGGGTATCGTCCGCGAAAAGCAACGTGGGCGTTTTTCCCCCACCAGGGTTGGGGCATCGGCCGTGTCCTCCCTCAAATGGTCCACCACCCCATTCACGAATAGGGAGAACAGGGTCGGGGCCATAACGCAATCCTGGCGGACCCCCCTCTCAACCTCTATCCTCTCAGTCAATTGGCTCTGGCTACCCCACCTCACTCTGGCATAGTTCCCCTCATGGAGACGTTTGATGAGGTCCAACATCAGGGGGGGCACCGAGATCGAACAGTACCTGCCATAGCTTGGCGCGGGGGACCAGGTCGAAGGCCGTTCTTGAATCAATGAACGCCAAATAAAGGCTGCCTTTTTCGATAGTAACAGACTTCCAGTAGATTGCAAAAAATCTGAAGACCTGGTCCACCGTGCCAACACCTTGTCTGAACCCTGCCTGGAAGTGCGACAAAATGCCGTCCTCATCAATCCACGTCCTCAGTCTCGTCAGGAGGACCCTGCCAACCACTTTCTGAGCTACATCGATCAAACTAATCAGTCGGTAGTTGGCAGGATCCTCCCTATCCCCCTTCTTAAAGATGGTCACCACCTCTGCACCCTTCCAGGAGTCTAGCACTGGGTGACCGCTCGCGATAAGATTGAGAATCCGGAGAATAAAGAGCGCCCAGAGGTTTTTATCATAAAGCATTAGATCACCAGGGAGTCCATCGGGACCGGCAGCCTTGCCCGGCGCGATTGTTGCAATTGCCGATAGAACCTCTCTTAGCCCAAACTGTTCCCCCTGATTATGGGACTCTGGAAAAGACAACCTAGTCTCTTGCTCTGTTGGTACATTCCCTGCCCCACTGGAGTACAAGCCCAAGAAAGGCTCAAACCATTGGCACCCTACTATATGATTTGATATAGGGTCTACTCCTTTCCTTGTACTGATGCTAATTAACTCCCAGAATCTAGTTAAGACTTTCAACTGGGCCGCGGATTTTAATTCTTGCCAATGCATTTCTTCCCACAGGCGCTTGGCTTTGTCAATGGTCCTGTAGTAGGTCTTTCTCCCTGCAATTACACTAGGCTGATCTTTTGCTCTTAGGGCCATTGACAGCTCCTGTCTCCCAACCCTACATGCCTCATGCCACAGGTTTTCAGACTTTGGACGGGAGGCCTTTCGGCCACCTTTTTCATTGACCAGGAAAAACTCCCCTACCTTCCCCAGAGTCTCCTGATATACCTCTGTGAGCTTCAAGTCCTGTGTGGCCACTGAGATCGGACTCGATATAGCATCGAGCTTTACAATGCTCTGTTCCATAACCACTCTAATGGTTTCCAGTATTGATTTCTGCTTAGCAACCTTATGCCATCTCAGGCGGCAGCTGCAATTAGAGGGCGTTATCTCCCTTGTCAGCAGCCTCGTGGAGCTGGTCGGCTCGATAGAGATGGTGGCCCATGCTCGCGTCAGCTGCATACATAGAGGATTTTGGTCACTGTCGCACCTGGGAATCACCTCCATATCAATGAGGTCAGCCCACAACCCCACATCAAGTAGTATGTAGTCGATGCATGATGGGAAACTAGATCTATTATAGGTGTATGCTCCCATGGGGTCAGATCGAGTTCTGCCATTTGCTGCTCGTAGGTTGTGCTCCAACGTAAGAGCGTTAATTTGTACGGCTCTTTGGGACCATCTCTTTATTGGGGCTAAGCTAACTTGAGGGATAGCCCATTTGGAGTCCTCGTCACCAGTGCCCAAGATATCTTCACTACACAGGGGCTCGAAGGTGCAATTGAAATCACCAGCAACGATGATCCCTGTATCAGTGGAGATAGCCGACAATTCTGTATCAAGAATTGTTAAGGTAGAACTAACTTGGGCTCCTGGGGACCCTCTGGCATAGATATTAAAGATTTCCAAGTGAGCATTATTTTCATCCCCTCCAATGGATAAATGGAGGATGTCCTGGGATAAGGTATTGTGGTTAGATACTAGCCAGTTCAACTCAATGTTCACCCAGACGGCTGTCCCCTACCCGATTTGGTCGCGGGAATTTGAAATGTGGTAAACCCCAGGTTATAAAGAGGAACCAAACTCCATGTCTCCTGGAACAGAATGATATTGTAGTTACCTATAAATTCATTCCATTCTGGATCGGCTAAGTTTTTTTGTAGGCCTGCTATATTCCAGGATATTAACTGGATTACCCCCGGTATTTTATTGCTGGAATTGGGATCGTACAATAACCCTCTCCCCACTGTACCAAGATTGTCAGGCGCGGTCTCCCCGTTGGTCGTAGAGACATCAGCAGCTCGGTCAGGGGGAGCTTGGCTCATGGTTTCACCACTTAGTGGGTGCAGATAAGAACCCAAGGGAAAAGTAAGTGCACTCTCTAGTCAATCAATTTGGCTCAACCCGGAGTCCTCTGGCACATGGGCCTGTGACCAGAGAGGAAACCGTTGGATCTGCATTTGAAGAGTGTTCGGGAGGAGATGTTCTATAATCAAGAGTTAATAGATTCTCTGCTATAGTAGGGTCCAAAAATTCAATCTCCACACAATCCGTCGTGGAGTCAGCCCTAGTAATCCGCCTTACTCTAGCCATGTCTTCTCTTATGAGAGATCTGCACCCCCTTGTGTGCCTCAGCCAGTGAATAGTTTTGTTATGAATTGACTCACTGTTTTCATAGCCCCCTGCCATGACCAATTTAGGGACGTGAGTCATATAAACAGTAGGCCTGCCAGAGAGGCAATGTGGTGGAATGCCTTGTGCGCCCATGAGTGATGGAAACCTGTTCGCAGCTGGAATAGGGCGAACCACTGGTTGCTTAAGCCTCGTGGATGGGGCTTGTCCCAGAGAAGGCCTTATTGGCATACTGCATCTCACAGAGTCTGCATATGACCTAGAGATGTGAGGTGGTCTAGTTACCCTCCCACCACCCTTTAGATCATTTACCATTAAGGAGGGGGCATTTGGCGAAACCTCTCTAGGTTGATCAAAACCTGCCTTGTTAGCAGTTTTAAGTTGCCCCCGTGGGGTAGGTGGAACAGAGTCTAGGCACTTGGCCACTCTCCCTAGTAGTAGTAGTAGAAAAAGCTTTATTCGATTTTTATAAATTAAAAAAACCATAAAAGCTACATCAAAGAAAGAAAAACGATACATAGTATACATAAAAATAACAATGCATTTAGAACCGAGTACAAAGTGAATAAATGAAAATAAGTTATAAACATATTAAACTTTTCCTTTTTCTAAAAACACTTTTTAAAAAGCCAACCACGGTAGCCACACACAGTTCATCATTAAGTAATTGGAGATACAATAAGGCTGGGCGGCACTGATACCAAATTCCATGGTTTTTCAAGAGTGGTTTGATCCATCGAACTCTCTCATTATGATAAAATTTGCATAAGAAAATCACATGGAGAGTTGATTGATCTGCCCTCCCATCACATGGACATTTGGTAAGCTTTTTAGACCAATCATTTGGATGTGGGAAAGACACCAGGCGAAAAAAGATGTTAAATCTGTGCCTAGTAAGTAAAAATCTGTCAAAACCCTTGGTACACCAGCTCAGATAGGGTTCCATGTTGGCCGAGGTGAGCAGCAATTGGTGCCGCACTACCGTTTCCTTGTTCAGTTCAGAACCTAGGCGCAAGGATTCTAAATGGAGCCAACAGCTATTCTTTAGATCTCTCCTCGAGATCCTGGCTAGCTCATCTGGTGACGTGTAAAGCTCAGGTTTCCCCAGGTCCCGGCAAAACTTTTGAATGTATGTCAACCATGCTATGTTATTGGATTTGTCAAGAGCCATAACATCGCGAAGAATCTCTCTATTGAGTTCCAAGTCTGCTCCTGTCCAGACCCTGTGCCAAAGTAACAAGGGTTGCATCGCAATCAGGTCGCTAATGTGTCTAACCCCCAGCTCAGCATGACAATTAAACACAGGTAAACTGGGTGGGACGGCTAAAATATACCTTAAAAAAGCGTTTTCTACAACTTGTAATTCTCTAGTATCCTGGATGCCCCAAACACCGGCCCCATAAGTGGCTGTACTAAAGCATTTGGCCATATAAATTTTAAGGAGGATTTCAGGGGGTCTTTTACCCATTTTACGTGAAAAGACCATTAGAGCTGCGGTAGATTTTTTGAACGAGAGGGCCCTGCTCCTAATGGCTGAGCCCCAGAGTCCCCCCCCTCAAGGACTACTCCTAGGTAAGAGAAAGATTTTGTAGTCTGCACTCTTTCCTTTCGTGCAAACAATTTGCAGGTTTTAGACTTGCCCCTGGCGCACGTCATAGCAAAGTTTTTTTTCACATTTAATGACAGTCCCCTGGAATCCAAAAGTTCATATAAGCATCCAGGGCTAGCTGTTAACCTCTCTCAGTCCTCGCCATAATAACGGCGTCATCAGCGTATAATAATGACACCACTTGCTTGGAATTGATTCTGGGCGAGTCAATAACTTTGGACACCAGGACATCCTCTAAATCATTTGTATACAAATTAAAAAGGAGGGGCGCGAGTACGCACCCTTGCCTTACTCCGCGCTTTACGTGAAATAGCTTGGTGCATTCTCCACTGGTACCAAATCTCACCCTTGCCCTTGCCCCCACATAGAGTTGTCTTAAAAAAGAAATGATGGCCTGTTCTACTTTAAGATCCTCTAACACCTTCCACAGTCGATCATGCTTCACACAGTCGAATCCGGCACTCAGATCGACAAATGCTGCATAGAGTTTGCCTGCCTTAGCCTGGACGTATTTTCCACGAAGGAGTGTAAAATTTAAGACCAGTTCCACAGTTCCCATCCCCTTGCGGAATCCGTACTGGACCGGAGATAGTACTGCTTCCTCCTCCACCCAGGAAGATAACCGGTTCAGGACGGCCCTTCCCGCAATTTTCATAAAGGAATCAAGAAGGGAGATAGGGCGATAACAAGAAGGGCTCTCCCTATCTCCCTTCTTGGAAATGGGTATAATAATGGAATCGGACCAGGTCCCAGGAAACCCCAGTTCACAACTAGCGTCCAAGACTCTCTTCAGTATGGGAGACCATAAATCAACTAAGTATTTAAATAAATCAATAGGAACCCCATCTATTCCTGGGGCTTTACCTCCCCTACTCTGCTCGATGGCGGCGGACATTTCGCCAATTGTGATGTCTAAATTAACCGGTTGAAAGTTCCTGGCTGTGTCCCTATCCGGATCCCCCATGTCCACAAGTTTAGGAAACCCCTCCGGATTGTAAACTTCCGAAAAGAAGTCAATCCAGGAGGCTTCATTGATGGCCACCTCAACCCTAGCATTATTTGGTGGGTTAAAAAAGGGTGCGTTGACTGCTCGCCAAAATAGGGCGCTATCCTTTGATTGTGCGGCAGTAACCAGATTGTTCCATGCCTCCTGCTTAATATTGTTCTTACAGATCTTCCGGGAAAGACGATAGTCTTTCCTGCAGTTGGCCACCTCACACGGATCCCTGATCTTTTTGTGTAACGCATCCATAAGATGTGAATGCGCCCTGGAGCATGGAGCATCGAACCATGAATTGGTCGTCATCCTAATGGTGGAGCCTTTCCCCTTACGGGACAGACTATCCCGTATGGTCCGTGTAATATCATCAAAAGCTGCCAGTGTCTCCTTGTGAGAAGAAGCTACATCTAGACACCTGTCAATAGATTCCAAGGATCCCCTGACTATCTTTACAGACATAACCTCCGGGTCAATCTGGCTCCATTTGATGGCATAGCCATTTTGCCTAGGCATATCGCAAGATTTCAGCCACGACAATCTCTCTATTAGTGAACTAGACTTAGCCTGAGGTATGTTAATAGCAAAAGAAAGAGGGAGATGGTCACTAAATCCTACATGATGGGTGGAATAATCTGTGTACCAAGTAGCGTGGCTTTCCGAGGCGATGATAAAATCTATGGTGGTGCCGAGCCCTCTACCCACAAAGGTTGCTCCGAATTCAACACTAGGGGTGCACAGCCTGTTAACAAAGTCTAGATTAAAAGATGCCATCATATCGTTCAATGAGTCACCGCCTTCCTGATGAGAAAAGTGTGGAGAAACATCATCCTCATCTTCCCCCGTCAGTCCACAACCCCCCCTCTCATGAACACACAAATTATAATTGAAATCTCCCCCACAAATGATAATACAGTCCCTCCCATTCGGGGTAACAATACCATTTATACCTTTAATCACAGAGGATACCAATTCAGGGACTAATCGCTCATGCAGGTTGTTATAGATATTAACCAGGATAATATCAACCTTAGAAACCAGCCTGATTAATAAAATTTGATAGCATAGTCCTGACTTGACTACTTTAATGTTCGCAACACCCAACAGGTTCGAAATGTAAATACATATCCCACCCTTATTCCTCCCTCGGTTGGAGGGTACAGCTGCAACATGAAAGGTTCTAAACCCGTTTAGATGAACGGGCTCAACTGTCCAAGTTGCTTGAATACACAGTATTCCAAAAGGTTCGACAAACTCAACCCAAGAAGAATCCGTTGCCTTGTCCTTAATCCCTGAAACATTCCAAAATAAGAACTCAAAGTGCCCTTGAGCACTGTATTTATCCACTTGACCCCTGTTACTACGGTCCACAGGAATCTCAAAGATCTGGCTGGAGCTACTAAGTTCAGGGACATCAGGGATATCAGGGCTGAGGCTACATGAGGTGACTACTGTACTAACTTTTAAAACATCAAGATTAACAAAGCCTGGGCTACAAATTGAAACTGGACCTAAATCATCACATTGCCCAGGAGTAAAAGTGGGACCGGTAACATTGAGCGGCACTGAGACAATGGGTGGACTACTGTGACAAGTTGCTTGAAAAGTAGAAACTGCAGGACAAGCTGATACATGCGAACTACAACTCAGTCAATCTACACCCTCCAATTCTCGAAGGCTTTCAAAACGGTTATAAAGGGGGATTTGGAACCTGTTAAGAGTCCAAGGGATAGGTGTAGTCGGGGGATGATTAAAATACTGAGGCCACGAATAATGGTGGAACGGATGAGCCGGAAAAACAGGATCAACTTAGTGTGTGTCAAATAAAGGTCTAGGTGCATGATATTGCCCCATAGGATGGGAGCACTGTCCCCTCATTTGTTTATCCTGCAGGTACTTAAAAGGCCTGGTTGTATTTGTCACATTAAAAGCCCGCTGTCTAGGATTAGTCACTGGAGTTTTCAGGTTTCTAGGATAAAAATAAGGCAGTTCTCGAGGAGTAATCGAGCTTCTACTATTAGACGAGGACCAGTTTAGGATATAACTGACCGCCCTGTTATCTTTGAAACTAATTATAACGATATCCCCTGTTATGCTTTTTTGGGTGGACCCTAGCCATACGAGCCGTCGTACCATTAGTATTTCTCCATTAAGGTATGGAGGTAAGGGCCGATTCTGTTTAAGCCAATAAATGGCCTTGTTTTTAAGTTGGACTTGGTCCTCCCTCTTACCCGGCTCCAAGACCGGAACGCCGGTTAAGACCACCACAAAAGGTGCTGCTTCAGGGGGTAAGTTAACTTGTTGTCTTTTAGGGATTTGTGATCTGACAGTAGCATCTGCAACCACGGGTTTGGATTGTGAGAAAGTAAATGTCATGCCCCCCAAAGGATCCTTAACTGCACCATCAGTGTCGCGCCTGGGAACTACAGTAACCAACGACGCGGCACCGTTGGGCTGTTTGGTAGATTTGTCTTTAGTCCGTGGTGCAGGACTCCGAGAGGCAGTGGTAACAGGGGGGATAGAGACTTCCCCACCTGGACCCTTGTTACTCGGATGTATAGCCTCAAATGCCTTCTCTAAATCTCTCAGCTGAACAGCAATCCCCTTAAGTCTCTCCACCAGGGGCATGGTAAGTGATCTAATCATTTTTTCCATGCTCCCCAGTAGATCGGGAACTTGCTGATCTATAGAGGGAGTAGAAGTAGGACTCTGTAGGTTTATGGTTGGAGAAGAGAGATAGCTCTGCTTAGTACAGGGGGAAGATGCGGCTAACTTACGAGCTATACCCTTCGTTCTCCTTTTCTTAGGCGGGGGACCGTAACGCCGATTATCTTCCGCAGCTACAGCTACAGCGGGCGTATCGGGTTTAGGGAGGGGCTCAATTATTGTCAGCAAGGAGTCCGTCATAGATGCAACCTCGTCTGATAAACTAACCAACGAGGCTGAGAGATCAGTGACGGGGTTGAAAGCAACCTGGGATTCTGGGGGGCTATCCCTATCCTGTAGTAAAAAAGGAATGCTAGAGTCCAGCAGATGCTCAGAACTCGATGGGCCAGCAACTGAATCTAGTGGTACAGGCAAGCCAGATAGAATAGGACCCAGTGAAGACCTTTTGTTCTTAATGTGCTCAATCGAGCGGCGTCTATTTGCTCGTCGTTCGGATAGGGTTAAATCCCTATCCGCCATAGAAGCTGACCTGATGACGAAACAATCCAGTGTCCCTTGTTTAGCACTTCCTTCAGCAGGTAGTACAATGGTGGGTGAAGGCATCCTCCAACACAAATCAGGATATAACTTTAAAATACAGACTATGGAATATGGTGTCTACCTGGAAACAACTGAGGTACAATAGAAACAAAACAAGCTTAAAACTAATGTGTGGGCAGTAGACTACAGAGATACCGCCTTAGAACGTTCCAGTTAATAATATACAGCAGAGGCAGTCAAGGGAGCAAGGGCCGGCCTGTCCTCCTCTGGCCTCGGAGGGCCTCAGAGGGCCCGCCCTTTGCCCGGGCTTCGCCCCGTGCTGCGTCCCGCGCGCGTCCCGCGGTTCGCGGGAGCGGGGGCCGCGAGCCGTAAATAAACTGTGAAGGGGCAGGGCCGGGAAGAGACACCAGCTGCGCTGAGTTGTCAAAGCGCTTGGTATGCTGGGTCTCGCAGTCCCGGGCCCTGGTGCTGCTGTACACGATCCTCCCCTCGGCAATCCCCGCCTTAGTAAATTCGGCTCCTGATGCCCAAAGTCGCTCTCCTCAGGGTCCGTGATGATCAGTGAATCCCAGCAAAAAATGTCACAGCAAGGAAACGGCTGCGAGCGGCGCCCGCGGAGCGAGGGGCGCGAGCCGTAAATAAACTGTGAAGGGGCAGGGCCCGGAAGAGACACCAGCTGCGCTGAGTTGTCAAAGCGCTTGGTATGCTGGGTCTCGCAGTCCCGGGCCCTGGTGCTGCTGTATTCAATTCAATTTTATTTATTATGATTTTGGCTCTCAAAAGAGGGCCACATAAAAGTATACAAACTTCAAAACACAGCAAATACATTTACAAAGGAAGAGATAGCAAACACGAAACATATACCATTTGACAACCCTGAAATTAATACCATGCTAACATGTGCCCAGAAACTACACAGAGTCGGAACCTCAAAACATCTCCCAGAACACATTAATAAATAACAAGGAAGCCTTTAAAAAAATTAAAAATATAAAAGCAGAACATTTCATTGGGAGGACAGTAAAGTGCAGAAAGGAAGCCATTCAATGTAACTATGCCCAGACGAAGACAGATAGTTTTTATCCATCTGCAGCGCAATTTACGGAGTGCAGGGCAGATCAGTAACACATGCATACAGTCCTGAATGTTCACTTTACATAGATTGCACAGAGGAGATGAACCATTCCATTTAGATAACAATTGGTTAAGAGGTATTAAATCGTAGCGTAGGAGAAACCAAAATCTACGTATACCATGGGGAAGGGACCAAAAAACATAGGGTTGAGGTTGTTTCAACTGATAAGAATCAAGGAGGTGAACTACATGCCTTTTTTCACAAATTGATTTTTTATCAGAGAGAAAACATAGGTCCCATGACGCTGCTTTCAACACCGACTTTAACTGTGATGGAGAATACAAGAAAAGTGTAATTTCATCTAGATTTAGCAAAGATACAGCTTTTCTGAAATTACCAACAAGTTGAGAAAACTCTTTAAAATTACCCAACAATTCATTTCTGACGAGGGCTCTCATTGTCCCTACTTCAGCTCTAGCAAGGCAAGCCACCCATCTTACGAGGGCACATACTCCCTGGACCCAACTACTCCTAAGGCCGAAGTCGAGCCTGCAGGCTGCCAGCGAACACGCAGTGTTTAAGGAAGAGAGAGATCTTAAGAGCTTCCCCTCGATCTTATGGCAAAAGTCCCATTTTCCCATATCAATAAGTTCGATACCATACAGTATTGTAGCGGGGATTTTGGATCTAAATACTTCCAATAAACTAGGAAAGTGCCGTTTCCCCGTTGCAAGGTATAGGGCATTTAAACCTTTGCCATGGGCAATAGCTTTGCGAGTACAATGCTCAATATGGAGCTTCTCACTCAAGTTAGCTGTAACAATTTTCCCTAGAAAAGTATAAAACTTTACCACCTCCAGTTTTTGATCCCCTATAAACCAACCATAATCTACAGATTGGCACCTCTTCCTGCCAGCTATACACATGACTTTACTTTTGGTAATGTTAATCTTCATGGCATGGGCTACCGCAAAAGAATGCAAAGCATGGAGCCGATTTGCTAATCCCTTAGGTGTTAGGTCAAGGATGAGAACGTCATCGGCATACATCATGCATGAGATCGGAGCCCCCCCCACCACCGGGGCAATGCCCTCTCCGGCAGCCAAGGCGGCAGGTAAGTCTGCCGTATATAAGGAGAACAAAAGGGGAGCCAATAAACAGCCTTGTTTAAGGCCATTCAAAGTTAAAATTATATCAGATAACCCCCTTTCGCCCCCCAGCAAGACCCTGCACCAGGTCTCTGTGTGTAACGCCTTCACCAACTCCAACAAGTAGTGTGGGAGCCCAAACGCTGCCAATTTTCTCCACAGCGTTCCGCGATCAACTTTATCGAACGCTGTGGAGAAATCAATAAAGGCAGCATACACAACGCCTCCTCTCACCTGCACATACTTATTTGTTACCACATGAAGGGCTGTAAGGTTGTCTAACGTACCGTGGTTCCTGCGGAAACCAGTCTGTTCTATTGGCAAAATATTGTTCTCCTCAACCCAATCGGAGAGGGATGTTAGAATACATTTCGCAAATACCTTTCCGATGGAGTCGAGGAGCGCAATCAGACGGTAGTTGCTAGGACTATCCCTGGAACCTTTCTTAAAAATAGGGACCAAGATACTTCCCCTCCAGGAGGGAGGTACCATTTTAGACAAAAAGCAGGCTCTATACAGCGGATACAGGATTTTGCTCCACCTTACAGGATCAGATTTCAAGACCGTCATTGGGAGTTCATCTGGGCCCATTGCCCCTGAGACGCGCATAGTTTTTATCGCCGTCTCGATTTCTTTTTCAGCGGGGTAATTACAAAGATCCACAGAGGTAACACCGCTGTCAAAATCATTACAGCTGGTATCACCGTTGGTAATATCGGTGATTAAACTCCCATTCCCTGAATAGAGATCTCGAATATAGGTGGTCCAAACATCTTCCGCTATAGCGATAGGAGATTGGCTTACTCGAGAGCCGCACCCCCTACCGATTATTGCCCAAAATTCTCTAATCCTGCCATGCACAACAGCTTCCCTCAGGCTAAACCATACCTTATCCTCCCCTTCCTTTTTTATTTTTTGCCGGAGTCTACTTCTCTTTCTTTTTAACCTGGAAATTTCCTTTCCACGATCCATGACTCTGTCAAGATATTGTTCACGGACCAATTTGTTTATTTCCACATTCAAGCTACTCAAAATGCTGGGGACCACCACTCCATTTTTAGGACGGGACATTTTCTTTCTTTTTGCATACGAGGTAACTTTTCCCATAAATTCTGCAAAGTAAACCATTTCATTCCCACGCCACTCATCTAAAACTAATAGTGTATCGGATAAAAAATCCTGCACCCCATTTATGGCAGAAGGATTCCAAAAGCACCTACCAGAAGAAACATGGAAGGTCACATCCCTACCGTGCGTAGACCAAGGTGCGATTGACAAAGGATTTAAAGAAAAAGTTACCAGCAATATGGCATGATCACTCAAAGAGGTAGCTATGACCTTAAGGTCCAGAATAGAAGGAAACAAACCATAGTCCGTGACTACATAATCTAGGATAGAAGACCCAAAGGGAGACTTATGAGTAAATTTAGCAGGCACATCCGACGGTAATCTCCCGTTTAATATAAGTCCGTCGACGGCCGCTACTTCATTTAGCAAAATCTTCCCGCGTTTATTTGTCACTAATTTATCAGGGAAGAGTGACTGAGGAATTAAATAAGCCTCTTCCTTAGGTTTATTCCTAAAGAGTTCCAAACTAACATTGGAGATTTTGCAGTTCAGGTCTCCCACCAGCATGATTTCCGGAGGAGATGGAACATTCTTAATCGAAACAATGTATTGAAATACCTGCTTTAAAATCTCATTAAAACACTCCTCAGGAGGAATATAAACATTCAAAATCACAATAGGGGATTTTATACCGTTATTAAACAAATTATCAATGGTTATAGCATGGAACAATTTGCTTGGATCAATATAGTGAGAGAATCTCCATTGCAATTTATTTGACAGTAAACAAGCAATGCCCCCCCTAGCATGGCCTTTCTTGGAAGGGACAGCAGGCACTTCCAGAGCATAATAGTCCTTAGAAACCTTCAACGTATTAATACACCACGTTTCCTGTAAACAGATCACATCAGCTCCCAGGGAATATAAAAACTCAAATTTCTCTGGGCTACTGTGAATACCTGCCGCATTCCAGGAAATAATATTTAATGAGGTGTTAAAGATGTTGAAACAATCTGGGATTATCTTTAGTTCTTGTAGATAGGGCACTTTGTAGCCAGTTCCACCGATTATTGTCCTCAGAAATGGAAGAATTCTGAGACAGCGGAAGTGGCTGTACTTGGGAGACCGAGCGTTTTCCCTTACATACCCAAATCCTCAGGTCTCTAAGGGGAGAGGCTGCACCACTTATCTCCTCTCCTCTGAGTACCTCCCCAGAAAACAGGTTTGTATTATCACGCTTGAAAATCGGGAGAATATCAATACCTGTACGTTGAAAGTGCTCAGCTTGCTCTAATATCAAATTTACAATGATAGGTGAATAAAATTTAACCCTTATACTCGTTACCTTAACTTCACCAAATAGGGAAACTAACTCAATGTCCCTAGTTTGGATATGACGGAGACTTTCTATCTCAATGAAACGTTTAAGGAGCCAAGCTCTGTTTAAGAGCAAGTCCCCGTCAAAAAGGGGTAAGAAGTCTAACTCAAGAGTTTCCACTGGAGCTTTTACAGCTATTACGGGCGATCCGGAACATGGCGATCTCCCCTCTCAGCAACTACTAAGAAAGGAGAGGCCAGAGGATTAAGAGCCCCCGATGGATGAAGGATGGAACCTCCAATCCTAGTCGAGAGAGACAGACTAGGGAGGGAGCCCCCCCTTTGTGGGATACCATCCGAAGATGTTGATGGACACAAATCACTTTCCTCCTTAAAAAAGGTAGAAATGGGGGGGTTCACTTCCATATCAACATCCACATTAGCGGGTCTAAAAGAAGGATCTAAAACAATCACTTCTTTCTCCGGTGTGGTCAGAGAATTTTGAAAAATTATCCGCCGTTGCCTTTTCTTCTTGTATTTTCTTAAAGGTTTCTTTTTATTCCCCTTATTCTTTCTAAGTTTACCATTTTTAACCTTTATCTCCTGTTTATCATTGATAGGTTCTTTGTTATTTTCAGACATAAAAATGGGAAAAAGCTCTTGAGCTGCTTTAAGGCCAGATGTGGGTCTGTCTTCCTCCACAATCTCAAGAACTGAGTTGTTAATACAGTTGGGCACTGCAGTTTGGGGCATAGTTACAGGGTGTGGTGTCAAAACCTATGTCCCCACTTTCTTTTCAAGATCCCCAGGAGGCACATTTAATTCCCCCAATGACAAACCATGTTCCGTCCTAGTAGGGGGGACACTTCCCGTTTCCGATGCCTTTTGCAACAAGGACTTCAGTATTTGAGTAACAGACTCCAAAATACAGTCCGAGTTACCAACAAATTTCCCTAATAGAGATAAAATAGAGGCTAGTAATTGTTCCAAAGCAATCATAGATTCAGAAATTGGTTTTTCACATGCTACCCCTGGCCGGCCAATACCTGATAGGTCAAGACCCGGGGGCCCAGAAGCGATTAACAAATCAGACATATCCTGACCATTCAACGAGGGGGTACTACTATACAGTAATAATCCAGATGGGGTAGCACCCCCCGAAGATTTGACATGGGCTAGAGACTCCACCTTCCCTGTACTAACATAACGGCCGCAAAGATCAAAGTCAATGGATAGTGGAGACGAATCGCCACCCGATTGACCCTTCGGCGGGGTGTGGGACACAGATGGTAAGATAGATTGTACATGAATAAGTTCCCTATCAAGAACTGGGAAGGCGGGCTCACTCTCATCGATCCCCTCCGAGAAGACACGGGGGGGAGATGCCACAGGCACAGACTGTTGAGGTAAGGGCTGCCCAAGAAAGGGCAGCGGGGATGTGGTTACTTGACTATGTACCCCTAGAGCCATGGCACAGGCACCTTTATTTGTAGATAAGTTAGCGGTCTTGGGGGAGGGTAAATCCCAAAACTCGAAGAGTTGGCATTGACCCTTCAAAGGGGGGTTATTTACAGATTTATTTCTGGTGCAGTTAATATCTTTGTTCACCACAGAGTTACCACCCACTTCCCTACCAGACCGTAATTTTTTAAACATGTTCAAAACGGATGTATCCACAGACTAATCTTATAAAGAGAAAATTACTCCTGAGGGCAAATGACACAGAATAATAAGGACTTCCTAAACAATAAAATTATAGTCCAGGAGATGCAAAAGTGACTGGCCAACGATGAAGTCACAGAGCGTTATAAAAAAGTCTCGTTAGAAAAAAAACTTTCTTCAACGAGTAGGCGTATTTCCCAATAGGCGAATAAACACAAGATACAGTCACTGTCGATGAAAATAACTGGGCCCAGCCCGGCCTACCTCGGCCACTGAGGGCCACAGAGGGCCCGCCCTTGTCCCGGGCTTCTCCCAGCGCCCTCACGCGCACTCCCGCGCAGCGGGGCCCTTCTACTTCTGATAAGCAATTTAGAGCTGAGGGGGGAGGAGCCGGCAGGGAGAGCGCCCCAGCTGATAGTAATTTGTGGAAGTTGCTGGCGCTCCTGGGACAGGTAGTCCTGCGCCAGCAACAGCTCGCAGCCCTGCTTCCCTCTCTCACCCTCGTCCAAGTTGAAGATAATGTCCGCCTTTCACGCAGCGGGACCCGCGGAGCGGGTTCCGCAAGCAGTAGGTTTAAAAGCAAGTTCAGGGAAAGGCTCTGCCAAAAGTATTCACAGCGTCCGGGCACAAATGAGGAATCCGCCGGTATGTAGCAACGCAGAAGCTATTCAAAGCGGCAAATGCGAGGGAGGAGCCGGCAGGGAGAGCGCCCCAGCTGATAGTAATTTGTGGAAGTTGCTGGCGCTCCTGGGACAGGTAGTCCTGCGCCAGCAACAGCTCGCAGCCCTGCTTCCCTCTCTCACCCTCGTCCAAGTTGAAGATAATGTCCGCCTTTCACGCAGCGGGACCCGCGGAGCGGGTTCCGCAAGCAGTAGGTTTAAAAGCAAGTTCAGGGAAAGGCTCTGCCAAAAGTATTCACAGCGTCCGGGCACAAATGAGGAATCCCGCGAATACCAAAACACTACTGAATCCGTAACGAAGGAAAGTTGACCGGTACAACTACATGTGCTTTTGGGAGTCCTACACGTAATGGTGCTGCTGTACACGATCCTCCCCTCGGCAATCCCCGCCTTAGTAATTTCGGCTCCTGATGCCCAAAGTCGCTCTCCTCAGGGTCCGTGATGATCAGTGAATCCCAGCAAAAAATGTCACAGCAAGGAAACGGCTGCGAGCGGCACCCTAGTACTAGACCCTCCACCTTCACGGTTAAGGATGTCACTAAATTTTCCAGGTTCTAGATCCTATCTAGTAGCTCTAACTTGGTGGTCATGCATAGGTTACAACTAGCATCTCTCCCCCAGTAGCTATATCAGGATTACCCCTCCCTGCCGATTCAAAAGTATCTACTGTAACTACAGGATCTAAATCTAGGGGAGCAAACCTATTTGTACATAGGACCAAAGGCATCACGACCTGATCCTGGTCTGGCCCCTCACAAGATTCTGCCTCTGGTGCCTTAAACACAGTAGGGTCTTGGTCTGGTCCTGTTTTTGGCGAGGCACTAGGGCTCTCCTTGCAGGGGTTCTGTTTGGCAAACATGGTAGGAATTAGTTTTCTTTGCGGCTTGGGTGGAACCCTAACAGACTTTTGGGCAGAAGCATCTAGGACCTCGATACTGTTCCCAGCTAGAACCTCTTCGCAAGCATTAACTATGTCTTCAATTCTGGATAACACACAATTCATTGCTGCGTGGGACTTTTTTTAGCCTTTTTCCCCTTTTTGCTGGAGGATACGCCCCCACCCTCCATGGCCTTCCGTTTGGTGAACAGCCTTTACGACGCAGCTGTTACACCGCCGTGCCGTTACAACGCGGTCTTTTCAACGCAAGTCGTTACCATGACTTGCGCTGGAGGGCGCTGCAGGACAAGGAATTTTTTAATTTACTATCCAACACCTTCCCTACTGTACGTAGGCTGGTGTTGGAATAGTAAATTAAAAAATTCCTAAGTCCGCACCCCCTCCAACAAAAGTCGTGGTAATGACTTGCGTTGAAAAAATCGCTCTCCCTTTGCCCGGGCACGCCCGTGCACGTCCCGCGTGATGGAAACAGTGGTTCCCTCAAATACTTCCGATAACTGTGGGAGGGGCTGGATGTCAGGTGGTAGCCCCCGCCTGAACTTACACACCACATGCAAGTTCGCAGCCTCTACCGCGAAGCAGGAGGCGCAAGAAGTATTTGAAGTTCTCCGGTGGCTGTGGGAGGGTCTGGATGTCAGGTGGTTGCCCCCGCGACTTGCTGGTCCCGGTAGTCCCCGCCTGGACTTACACACCACAGGCAAGTTTGCAGCGTCTCCCGCAAAGCGGGAGGCACAAGAAGTATTTGAAGTTCTCAGGTGGCTGTGGGAGGGGCTGGATGTCAGGTGGTAGCCCCCGTCCATCACATTGTGTGTTTTGCTGTTCACCCTCTGTGGGAAGGGTATGCCAAGGTGTGGGTCCCGTGCTCACTACGCCACTGGAGTCAAGCTATCCTGGCTGAAGATGGCTGATTGCCAGAAACCGGTCCTAGGATGCTTGATTCCGGCCCAGGGAAGATATGGCTTGGAAGTTGGTTCTGGACTGTTCCCATGAGGCACAGGGTCAAGACTGATTTGCATATGGCCAGGTCTGAACTGGGGTGGCTTGGTGAGCAAAATAAAGATGGATTAAACCCAGATCTGTGACTGCCGGTGAATGTTTTGCCATTGTGCAACATTCCGTCCATCATATTGTGTGTTTTGTTGTTCACCCTATGTGGGAAGGGTATGCTCAGACGTGGGTCCCGTGCTCACTACGCCACTGGAGTCAAGCTATCCTGGCTGAAGATGTCTGATAGCCAGGAACCGGTCCTAGGATGCTTGACTCCGGTCCAGGAAAGACATGGCTTGGCATTTTGGGCTGGACTATTCCTATGAGGAACAGGGTCAAGATTAATTTGCATATGACCATGTCTGAACTGGGGTGGCTTGGTGAGATAAATAACGATGGATTAAACCCAGATCTGTGACTGGGGGTGAATGTTTTGCCATTGTGCAACATTCCGTCCATCATCTTGTGTGTTTTGCTGTGCATCCAGGGCTGCAACACTGATGGTGACACCCTGAGCGTACAAAAGTGCAAGATGATTCCCAGCCTGTCACTGCAGACTGGGGGGCTGTTTTAAACTGCTCGTTCAACTTTGTCATTTAAACTTATGACAAAGCCTAAGCGGCCCTTGAAATGTATATGTCACCACTAAGCAGTGAGCAGTCTATTAATAAGTAGGACATGTACTTTAATATGTTCTAACTGTAAAATTCCCCAAATTGTTGTTTTTAATGTGGAACAGCTAGTAGCCTTATTACAAGTACAGGGTTATTGGCCGGCATCTCTGTCCTAGTAACTTTTGAATGGAACTACGAACATTGAAACCTCCAGTTATCAAATGAATTGTGACATCAAACCCAACTTAATGCCCAAGTCGAATTTAAAGACTCTTTATCGGGCGTGGCCGAGCCAAGCAGCAAGATGGCCTCTTATTGGAGAGGCTCTGCAGGCCCAGGGCAAAATCCGTCAGATATCCTGAGACTGACTGCCCATCTACTCAAGTGCACCCGAGAATCGCATGTAGGTGATGAGGCGGGATCCATTGAGGCGCTTCTGCCCTTGCTGCAACGCTGTCAAGGGGTAACAGTCCTATCCGCGATCTCGACCGTTGCGTGGCCGATCGTGCAACATGGCCACCGAAGGGATCAGAGCGGGTTGAGCGACCGCCACACGGATGTATGCTGACCCCCCTGGGACTGTAAGTACGTATCAAGGAAGACCGGAGAGCGCACGAGTCGACAGCTGACTGCAGTAGACCCCTGCGGAGTGGAGGTGGAGCTGCCACCTCGAGCTGCTGCTGGAGCGGCGCAGACACTGTTGGGCCACGACCGCTGTGCAACTACTCACCTGGTGCCGCTACAGAGGGACGCTGAGTTGAGAGGAGGTACGCCACGCTAGATGTAAGATATCTGCCAGGAGCTAATGGCAGAGGGCGCCCAACGCTGTCAGATTACTAGCGCGAAGGCCGCACTAACTTCATAACAACGACAGTGCCCGGAGTCTCCCTCAGGAGCGTGAAAATCGAGGCCAGTGGCAGCTGCTCTGGAGGCCATCGCACAGCCCAGGTGCTCTGCATATCTGTGATTGCTATCCCCACCGGGAGGAATATAGGAGGCTCGTGGCCTGCGGGGGCCCCCGGCGAGCGCTTCCTGAAGATCCCGCCTCCCCTCCACAATACCTGCAGTAAGGCACAGCAGCGGTGGCAAAGTGTGGAAAGGGAGGGGAGGTGCTGAAGGCCTAGGATAGATGACATTGCGCCCACAGTTGCAGTAGCGCGCCAAAACAGCGATGAAGATAGCAAGTACAGCTCACCCTCCTGAGACAGGCAGATTTATTCCTGCGCCACCACCCTGTAACAGACGCACTATAAAGGAGTGGGTCAGCCATAATGTTTTGGTGACCACAACAACTCGCAACTCCCACAGACGCAGTGGCAGCCAGGCGAGCACCAAATTGCCGTAGTGATGTGCTGAGACACGGCAGTGACAGCTGTAAGACGCAATGGGTAAAATGAATAATGTACAAGGGAAACTCGTCTTTGAGAAATGCACCGCCCGCCTGCAAGACTCAGACCCGACGCAGGCAACAGTGGTGCCTGAAATGCTGTTGGACTTAGATCCAGACGAGGATATTTGAGCCATGCTAAGAGAGCTCAAAGGAAGCCTGCAGCAAGTAGACTCCAAAATAGACTCCCTGGCTCAGGACGACCACCAGGCGGAGACGCAGGAATGCTTACTGCACATGGACAAAGTACTAGAAGGAATCAAGGCACAGAACGAAGACCTTGAAGCACGGTCATGCAGAAGTAATGTCTGCATAATTGGAATTCCGGAGATCACGAATATAACTAACATGGAACACCTTGTAGAAGAGCTCCTGAATGACGCCGATATTCCTAGTGGAGCGCGCCCATTGCACTCTGGGACCACGGCCGCCCCCGGGCCCCCACCAAACACGATTCTGGCCCGACTATTAAACTATAGGCACAGGGACACTGTTCTGTAGATGGCTAGAGAGAAAGGAGACATTCAACATCAGGAAAACAGTATCTTATTTTACCCGGATTTCACCCAAGCTGTACAGGCCATCCGCAGGGAGTATCTTCCAGCTAAAAAACTGCTCCAGAAGACCAGCACAAAATACGAAATGCTCTACCCGGCAAAGCTCAGAGTGCAACCTGGGGGAAAGCCCTTACTTTTTGGCAAGCAAAATGCAAAGAAAAATCAAAGCCGGCCTGTGGCAGCCGACGACTCTCATAACAGTCAGCTAAGTGTCAATAACTGAGAGAGTGATATGCCGTCTAGCTTGCCATATACATGCTCTTTAACTAGCAGTTGCTTATAAAAATTTGACTTTCCCACAGGCTTGCACCCAGAAGGTGATTCAATCAATCAATCAATCAATCAAAGGCATTTATAAAGCGCACTACTCACCCGGAGGGTCTCAAGGCGCTTGGGGAGAGGGGGTCCGCTACTGCTCGAACAGCCAGGTCTTGAGCTTCTTCCTGAAGGAGAGGTGGTCTTGGGTCAGGCGCAGGACGGTCGGGAGGGAGTTCCAGGTCTTGGCCGCCAGGTAGGAGAAGGACCTTCCTCCTGTTGTCGCTCTTCGGATGCGGGGGACGGCGGCGAGGGCGTGACTGGTAGATCGGAGATGGTGTTTGGGAGCGTAGAAGTTGAGGCGGTTGTTGAGGTAACTCGGGCCTTGGTCGTGTAGGGCTTTGTGCGCGTGGGTGAGGAGACGGAAGGTGATTCTCTTGTTGACGGGGAGCCAGTGAAGGTCTCTCAGGTGTCCGGAGATGTGGCTGCGTCGGGGGATGTCGAGGACGAGTCTGGCTGAGGCGTTCTGGATCCGCTGGAGTCTCTTCTGGAGCTTGGCGGTGGTTCCGGCATAGAGGGCGTTGCCGTAGTCCAGTCGGCTGGTGACGAGGGCCTGGGTGACCGTCTTCCTGGTCTCGATGGGGATCCACCGGAAGATCTTCCGTAGCATGCGCAGGATGTTGAAGCACGACGAGGAGACGGCGTTGACTTGTCTGGTCATGGAGAGGGAGAAGTCCAGGATGAAGCCCAGGTTGCGTGCGTGGTCTGTAGGTTTGGATGCGGTGCCCAAGGCGGGGGGCCACCAGGAGTCATCCCAGGCGGAGGGCGAGGAGCCCAGGATGAGGACTTCCGTCTTGTCTGAGTTCAGTTTCAGGCGGCTGGTCGTCATCCACTCGGCTACGTCTTTCATCCCTTTGTGTAGGTTGGTTCTGGCGGCGCCGGGGTCGTTGGTCAGGGAGAGGATCAGCTGGGTGTCGTCGGCGTAGGAGATGATGTTGAGGTTGTGTTGGCGTGCGATGGCCGCAAGGGGGCTCATGTAGACGTTGAAGAGGGTGGGGCTGAGCGAGGACCCTTGAGGGACGCCGCAGATGACTTTGGTGGCCTCTGACTTGTACGGTGGTAGGCGGACTCTCTGTGTCCTTCCGTCAAGGAAGGAGATGATCCATTCCAGTGCCTTCTCTTGGATTCCGACGTTGCTGAGGCGCTGCACTAGGGTGCGGTGACAGACAGTGTCGAATGCTGCGGAGAGGTCTAGGAGGATGAGGGCCGCTGTTTCTCCGTTGTCCAGCAGGGCTTGGATGTCATCGGTGGCAGCGATGAGGGCGGTCTCGGTGCTGTGGTTGCTCGGAAGCCAGACTGAGAGGGGTCGAGGGATCCATTCGTCTCGAGGAAGGCGGCCAGCTGCTTGTTGACGGTCTTCTCGATGACTTTGGCTGGAAACGGGAGGAGCGAGATGGGGCGGTAGTTCTTGAGTTCGGTGGGGTCCGCTGTTGGTTTCTTTAGTAGAGCGCTGAGTTCGGCGTGCTTCCAGCTCTCAGGGAAGGTGGCGGTGTCGAAGGAGGTGTTGATGATGTCCCGCAGGTGGGGTGCGATGACGGCGTCGGCCTTGTTGAAGACGTGGTGAGGGCAGGGGTCGGTCGGAGATCCGGAGTGGATAGAGTTCATCGTGCGGATGGTGTCTTCTGTGTTGATCGGGGTCCAGGCGCTGAGGGTGGTGGTGGGGGGCGTTGGTGCGGTCGTGGGGAGCGTTGGTTGTGTGCTGAAGCTGTTGTGTATGTCGACGATCTTGTTGTGGAAGTAGGAGGCGAGGGAGTTGCAGAGGTCTTGCGATGGGGTGATGTCGTTGGATCCAGCGTTGGGGTTGGAGAGCTCTTTCACGATGTTGAAGAGTTCCTTGCAGTTGTGTGCGTTGTTGTCCAGCCGGTCTTTGAATGCTGTTTTCTTGGTGGCGTGGATCAGTTGATGGTGCTTTCGGGTGGCGATCTTGAGGGTGGTCATGTTGTCCGGTGTTGGCTCCCTTCTCCAGGCTTTCTCGAGGGCTCGGCAGTTCTTCTTGGAGCTCTTGAGTTCGTCTGTGAACCATGGGGCCTTCTTGCTGCCGGGTCTGCTGGGCAGGGTCTTCAGTGGGGCGAGTTCGTCCGCGCAGTTGCTGATCCACTTTGTGAGGTTGTCGGCGTCCTGGCTTGGGTTCGCTGAGCTGGCGGGAGGGTGCTGGCTCAGGGAAGCGGCGAGCTGGTCGGCTGTGATCTTGTTCCAGCTTCTTCGTGCAACCTGTTGCTGGTGGTGGTGGATCGTGGTTCTTCTGAAGGTGAAGTGGATGCAGCTGTGGTCCGTCCAGTGGAGTCCAGTGGCATGGCTGAAGGTGATGTCTTTGCTGGATGAGAAGACGGCGTTGAGTGTGTGTCCGGCGAGGTGGGTGGGGGTGGTCACCAGCTGCTTGAGTCCGAGGATGGCGAGGTTGTCAAGCAGGGTGGTGGTGTTGCGGTCGTTGTCGTTCTCCAGGTGGAAGTTGATGTCCCCCAGGAGGATGTAGTCGGCGGAGGGGAGGGCCTGCGGGCTGATGAAGTCGGCGATGTCTTCGCTGAATGGTGTACGTGGTCCCGGGGGTCGGTAGATCAGGGTGCCTCTGAGGGTGGTCTTGGGGTCGGTGTGGATCTGGAAGTGCAGGTGTTCGGCGATTGTCAGGGTGTCGTCGGTGTTGGTCGTGATGCGGATGGTGTCCCTGTGGATGATGGCGATGCCTCCTCCAGTCTGGTTGTCGCGGTCATTCCGGGTGATCTTGTAGCCCTCTGGGATGGCGATGGCGATGTCGGGCGCTGAGGAGTCGTTCATCCAGGTTTCCGTGAGGAAGGCAACGTCAGGAGCAGTGGTGTCGAGGAGGTTCCAGAGTTCGATGGCGTGTCTGTGGACGGAGCGGGTGTTGAGCAGGATGCACTTGAGGTGGTTGCTGCTGGTGTTCGGCTTGGTCGGTGCTGGCTAGTGCAGGTCCGGATGCAGGCGAATTTGCAGGCGTGGCAGCTGAAGGGTCCGTGGGTGCGTCTCGGGGTGGCTCGGTAGCATCCCGGGATTCGGCCGGTGTTGAATGCGTTGAGGGTGGCGGCGTCGTACGTCCGGCGGGTGGGGAGGCCTCTGCGGGGGCCAGGGGTCTTGGCACTGGGCGCGGTCCAGGCGCGGACGGGCGCAGACGGGCTTACCTTTGGCGCACCTTCGGCGCGCAATCGGCGCGCCCGCTGCGCGTGCACGCTGCGCGTTCGCCACTCTGCCATATGAGGAGACTGGGGGGGGCGGAGCGAGGGAGGGGCAGCTGGGAGGGGGAGCGGGTGGCGAATGGGGAGGGCGAGCGAAGGAAGGGGGCGGGGCCGCAGGGGGGCAGCGGCGGGGAGGTGGCGGGAAACGCGGCCGGGGCTGGGCGAGAAGAGGGGGGGAGCCCAGGAGGCTAGGGCAAACGGCGGGAAAAAGACGAAAAAAGGCGGCAAAGCAAGCTGGTGGCAGGGGGCGCAGGAGACCCGCGGACCAAGCGGATCCGGCGGTCGGGGCACAGCAGAGGGCACAGCTGGTGGCAGGAGGCGCAGGAAACCCGCGGACCAAGCGGATCCGGCGGTCAGGGCTCAGCAGAGATGCACAGGGCGCAGCTCAGGGTAGAGGCGGCACCAGGGGACGGGCTCACTCACGAGGAGTGTGCTCGGGGGGTGACCTGCCCGGAGGGCCAGAGGTCACTCATTCAACCCATTATACATGGGCGGTCAGTGCATACACCGCTAAGCCACACTGTGGCATGAGACAAGGCAGTTTGCAGGCAAACCCGCGCCCCCCTGGGATGATTCCCTTTAGCCCTAAGTTTCAAAGGTATCTGTTTGCAGTAAAGGGTTTATTGCGGGATGCACAGCCTTATTGGGGGGTTGGTGTGGGAGGTGGGAGAGAAGGGGATGTTCTTGTTTATTCTTGTTTGATGCAGTACGAGCGAGCCCACAGATTCCGCCGGGCCTTTCCCGGCAGCAGAGCACATTACCTAAAACCAAACAACATACACTATGGCAGCACATCACTGGGGTTATAGAAATATGGAGGACACAGAAGGAGGCTCTAGAACCAGGATCCCTCACATGCTCATTGCACTGACCTGGCAAATCTCTGGATGTCCAGGATCACCTATCTGACCTGGAACGTGCGTGGTCTGAATGACTACCGAAAGGTGCGCCTGGTGCAGTTATACCTAGCTTGCCATGGGGTAGACATATGTCTGCTGCATAAGACTCATCTTATAGAAACAGCCCGCTCTCGACTGGCCAACAATAGATGGAGGGAGATATATACGGTCAGCTATTCTTATTACTCCGGGGGTTACAGTACAGATAAGGAGAGGAAGGCCCTGGCAGACACAACAGACACTCTCTGACCCAGATTGTCCCTATATCATACTAAAGGGAACACTGTTTCATTGGCCACTCATTATTATCAATATCAACCAACGATGAATAGAGGGTCTAAGGGAACATTTAAAGACCAAGCGTGGATATATTCCCCTAAAGTTACTCAAAGAACAAACAAGCTATCCACGGGTCTAATAGGTCTAAACAGGCCATCCAATAAGCAAAGACTTAAGGAGCTTTGTTCCTATTATCAAAGGACACTACCTTAAAAAAGGAAAATCCTTAAAATGGATGGATTCCAATCAATCACCGAAGTGACATGCTTCATCATCTGGGATCTCCTCCTGGTTGCACAGTGGTGTAACCAAGGGCTACAACCTTCTCTCCAAGAGAGGGGAGCTCACAGATATTTTCAATTCAGTGTGGTAAATGTAAGGAGCTTGTATCAGATCCTAGAGATGTGAAATAGATATTGTGTGTACGAGAATGATGGACACAGTGCAAGTGATAATAAAATTGGGTAACAGAAGAAAAGCATTTAATAGGTATCTTCTGTCATCCAAAATTAAAAAGAGTGCAACAGCAGTTTTAACAAAATAACTGCTTGGATGTTACTGGGTCTACATGTTTCAGCATTTAGAAATATAAGTTATCCTTGGCTTTCCTCATGACCACCATAAGAGTTTGCTACTGTGTAGTGAAAATAAAAATGCAAGAAAATGGTGAATCAAAATACACAAGGTTGGAATGAATACCACCAAGTAACCTGATACTAAGGTTTGAAGATCCTCCGTAATTTACAGGATGTTGTTAGCACCTGCAAAATAAGAGTGGTATTAAGAAAACAGAACATTAGGTCAAATGTTTGAACTCTTTTGACAATGCAATAAGTAGTAGCACTGTGACCATCTTTTTGCGTATATCACATATACTGTGTAATACAATGATAGATTTCAAAAATTGTGCTTACCCATACTTATGAGGAATGGACCTCACCTCACCTGGCAACAGCTCAGGAATTGAGGCCCCGCCCTGTGAACAAAAGGGAAAATCCGTCCCATCATTACCCTCTGATTTATAAAAAACCTGAATTGAGTGACTCTAAACAGAACTATAAGTCAGCAAAAATGAAGAAAAAAACTCACATACAGATCTATCAATTATGATATGTTCATATCTGTGTACACTAACAACTTGATACCTCTAGAAATGTAAAGCCAAGATACCAAGTGTCTCGGTATCACAATAATAGTTAAGAGAAAGAGACCATACCTTAATTGTTAACATGATATAATCGTTTCTCATTTGTAAAGTGGAGCTCCAGCAAAGTGAGCATTTGTAACACTCCCTAGTTGCAAGTTCTCTTTGAACTCTCTGCCATTAATTAAAAACACTCAACAGAGTGATTGTGGAGTATTAGATGCAATCAGCATGGCGTTTCTGCTATAAATCTAAGGTGTTTTGCCCGTGTTCTTATAGGAGAATCACCCCTCCGGGGATACTTAAAAATACTAGGTCACTTTAACAGAGACCACATCACACACACATTATGGCGAATGCTTTGCTGCTTGAAAAATTGCTTTGCTAACAACTGGGGAAAGAGGAAGCAACACTCACACTGCAGATCCACAAAATCTGCTTATGCCCTTATCCGTGTATATACCAGCTGTAGTCCGCAGTCAGCCCTCCGTGACACATCAATGAAATAGTAGTATCAGGCATACGCGCCTCAATGAATTTAAAGTTTAAGGCTTACGTGCATTACTAACCTATCCATCGGTACCCTAGGCTACTTCTGAGCTGTAAATGGATGTACCGACGTCAGGGACGTGCCTTGTTTAAGTATACCCAAGTATCACAGCTGATGCGCATTAGCCTCAAGTATACGCGATATGATGACATGAGTACCCCTTGAACTACAAAAAGACAGGGGCATCATGGGAAACATGGTTTTACATTAGAATAATGACATATTTCTCTCGAATAAATAGAGTTAAAAATGCATGTTAATCACAGAATAATTCAGCTGTAAAGACTGATGGTGGTAAGTAAAGGTACAATGCTAATGCAGACAGGGTCTTATAGAAAAAAAAAGTAAGAGACAACCCTATATGCTTTGCGACTACATTGGGGTCTAAGTTTCATGGGAAATGTAGTTCAACAGCAAACATGAATACCTTTCTAGTCAAAAAGAGATACGAGAAGGACGCCAGATTGAAAGCATAATTCTTATGTTAGAGGCCAATACATAGCGGCAATTAAAGTTTACAGTGTTGGCATAGGCCTGTAACTTAAGGCATGCAGTGCATAAAAAGCCTTGTATATTCAGAATCTGTATACTAGCTTGAGCTTCATCGGGCAAGTGGTTCACCCCCCTGATTGACCCCTTCACCGCGGAGCAAATTCACCCGCAGTGCGGGAGAATGAAAGAGTGGGCAGCGCTGTGACGGCCAACGGACGTGCGCAGCACCAGAAGTTAGTGCTTGCACCGCAACTGGCCGACGCAAGCACCGAACGGGTTAAAGCGCGTTTATCTTTCTGATTAAAACAGGGTAACATCAGCAAAGAAAGGGGAAGAACACTGCCTTTGCTGATATTATTGAGAAACCTATCTTGCTGTTGTGTATATGTAAGATGGATTCAGAAGAACCTTCATGGTCACAGTTCAAAAAGTCAAACACAGTTACAGGGAGGTCCACAGTGTCTCATCATTGGGCCCTAGTTTGTCAGACTGAAGTTTAAAGACCCACGTCTGTTCTTTCATGAACAGGAACCTAGACGCATCAGTTATGTGGCTGGGGATGAATGGTTGCTCTAACACAGTCCATGTAAAGTTTTCAGCATTGTGTTTGAAGTAAAAGAAGTGTTTCGTCAATCTTGTGGCCTGTTTTTTACACCTAATTGTGCTCTTGTCTTCCAGGATTCTACATTTGACTTTGCGGGTCATCATGCCCACGTACCGATAGTTACAGGGACATGTCATTAAGTAAATCAATTTGACGCTGATGCAATTGGTACATTTATTCTGCACCCATGGTCTATCTGTGCCTATGTCGACTATCTTGGACTGTTGGGTCTGCGGGCATGCAGCGCAGCACCCACAGGGAAAATGTCCGTGAACTGCTGGGAGGTCCCACAAAGTTGTGATTTGGGTCTAGCGTGAACCAATTTGTCATGCAGATTAGTACTTCTCTTAAATGAGAAAAGTGGCAACAGAATCTTTTCTTTGCCAATGTTTCAGTATGCGCAAATGTTTGCGCACGCTCTGCTGAATCCCATTAGACAGTGTGCTGAAAGTATTGACAAATGTTAGTGTTGGTGGTTTATTGTTAGTTGCTCGTTTGAGAGAGCGCCACACCAATCTCTTTAGATACTTTCTAGCCTGTAGTTGTGTAGATAGTGTGTTTACATGGTCATCATATTTCTCCACAGTAGAGCAGATCTGCCATAGCCGGAGAAATTGACCATACTGTAGTGTTGTATAGCGTTTTTGGACCCTAGTGTAATTTTCCCAATTCATGCCCTTATATAGGTATAAAGTACCGTATCCTTACATAGGCATAGAAATCATAACTATATTAAGACATAGCTCATGCAGTCCTAATACTGCATGGCTACTTCCCTAGTTCCAAAAATCTACAACAATTTCTTGGAAAAACCCGCAATCCACAGTCAGGGACTTCCCCCTGCTTGAGTATTGATTTATCCAAGAACTCATGGAGTTTTCAAAGAACTGAGACTCTGTGATGACGTCTTATGTCCAACCTTACATCAAACTCGGCACCTTCAAGGTATACATATGCCCACACTTGCCCAAGCAAACACACGGCTGTTTGGAGCAGTTCGACTATCTACTTGTCTGATGCATCTCGCTGCAGCAAGTGCCGAAGGAAGCCGAACCTCCAGCAGACGCACTGAGAGAGACGCTGTCTTATATCCTGACGAGAAATCCAGCTCCAGTGTTTCCAAGCTACCCTTGCGTGTTCTTGGGAAATCGAGTCCTGAGAGAGAGATACCAGACCTCCTTCATTCTAAAATCAAGGTACGGAGCTGATTAGACCCTAAGAGAAATCTTGGATACATTCTTTGCCGAAAGAATACTGAAACTTAATCTACACCTTACTTACTCCTTCCCTCGTACTAGACCTAGGATAGGTACACCGGGGTAGGCGTATTTTAGAAGCACCAGTTGAGTACTTTTAGTATTTATTATTTATGTATGTATTATATGTATTTTATGGCTTAGAAACCATATCATGCTTTTACAGTTTTACAGTATTATTTTATAATACTCTTCATACTGTAGACACTGTAATTTGCAACCAGTATTACGATTGTAGCAGTTAATTTCTTCTGTATGAGAAAGAAGACTGTTCAATAAATACCTTTTATTGAAAACGCCCGTCTTTCTATTTCTCTACACTTCTGGTGAAACGAAGCATGCACGATTGACTGAGAGAAATAACTATCTATTGTTTCCGTGACTCTAGAGATGCATTTCTTATTTTTGGGAAACAAAATTGTCATGTTTATGCGTTTGTCAGAAACTAATCCCTTCTTGTTTATTCGAGAAAGTTTCTAGTGACCTCTGAGCTAGCTGGCACTCACAATTAAGTCTAATATGATCGATAGAGACCTAGTCGACCTCAGTCCTACGTCTTATCTATAGGAGATATTATTCCTATGCGCAGAGCCTATTGTAATATAGGAACTACACTACATGGCGTCTAACATTTTGTAAGGCACTAATTTAATGCTATATACTAGAGTAACTCAGTCGTGCTTTTCACACAGACCCCTTTTTCCCGTAAAATACTCCAATAGACGTCTGGAGTGGGTTAAAAGGATAATATCCGCCATAACTGAGTAGGACGAAAATCCTATGTCTTAGTTTTTGGTTTGTTCAACGTTGAAGGATACAGTGTTCCAAAATATTGTGCACCTTATCTTTGTGTCCTTGAAACTTGCTCTGCAAAACTTCATAAAAAATGCCGGAGAGTGACGAAGAAATAACTAGAGCTGCAGCAGCATCATTTGCACAAAACCTAGACTCTACAGGTTTTAATGAAAATGGCCCGGGTGCTATACACATCCCGGCAAATGTAGGAAAAATTATAACTTACAAAATTATAATTAATGGAGTATCATCAAGAGGTGGTAAAATAATCTTTGTTATAGAGGCACATGAATACTGGCAGGCAAAGGTATTCTATTAATGAATTCTGTTTCCTGCAGCAAATCCAGTAACACACGAGTTCTACTACTACAAAGTAGAGGAACCTCCAGCGAAATACATTCCTTTCGAGGACGTTGAAATTCCGTTAACTTACCAAGAGAATCAACTCTGGTTTTTAAGGTGCCCTACAACATCAAAATCACATTACCAGGCTCGGTCCACTAGGTAGATCAGGAGCATCATGGCCGGTAGTATCCAGCTATACACCACATCCTGACATTGAAAGAATGACAGGTCCAGAACTGTTAGCTCAGCTGAAACAGTTAATTAAAATACATAGACAGTTGGTTCAATATGTCATGCGGACTTTAACAGTCCAACCTGCTGTAAGAATGCCACAGCACACCCCTCACCAGGGGAACACAAACAAAATTACACAACAGACTATACAACCAGTCATTGGCAAATTACCAGCAAAACGGGAACAAATTCCGTTCTGGTTAGCTAAAAGAATTACTCAAATAGAGGCAGTATTTCCCGATAGTACACCTCATGAGAAACACAGGATTTTAACAATCTGTTTACCAATGGGGATTGCACCACATGTGGAGGACTGTGACCCTTGGGGTACAGTCTTTGCTTCTATCTACACAAAAACACATGGTGTTCCGTCTATGGAGGTGATACCAGACGCCCTAAGACAGATTCAAAATGAATACGGACCAGAACCTGCTTTGAATCTGGGTATGAAATTACTAAAAGATTTCAAACAGGTCTCGGCTATACTATTAGCTAACATTAAAGGTGAAGCAGCATCTGTGGCAATCCGCCAAAAGCTAAAAGAAATAGATGTAACTGAGCAACCGTATGAACTTGCAATAATAATTGAAAAATCCTATGAAGAACTAGGTAAAGATAGTTTGGGAGGGAAACCAGTAAAGCCCGAACTAACAGAAAAGCCTGAAAAGGTTTTTATTACAAATAATCTCACTACTCCTAAAAAGAAGAGGTAAAACACTAAACAGACACTTCCTAAAGAGAAGCGTTCTCAGTCCAGAGATAGGTCTCTTCAAAAGGAGCCCTCTGAAAAGAGATATAACCTCAGAAATAGGGATAATTTGAGAAAACCTGATAGATATCAAGATACTGATACACGTCCTCTCGTACCTTTCAGACTTCCTCGCAGAAATCAGAAAGAAGAGGACGGTCAGAACAAAAGGAAGAACGTGTGAAGTCCAAAGACGAACAGCACGTTCAGAAAAATAAGAAACCCCAATTCACCAAAAAGAAGGTAGCAAGTCTAAAAATCAGACATGCCGAGGATCTTGAGGATACAACTCAAGAACGGGGAGTGGGCCCAGACAATGCTGGACAGTGCAGCAGAAGTTACCTTAGCTCGCAAGATCCTGAAGGATCATCTGGAGACAGTAGACTTGAATGAATGCATTTAAGTTGAAACTGCCAACACCAGGGTTAGTGTACCCCATACGTTATATGAAATAATGCTTCGGATGGAAGGGGACATACCTAGGAAACTAAAAGCACTCTTTTGGGAGAAGCTATCTAAGGGTTACGACATTCTTTTAGCTGAAAAAGACTGGCCACCAGAATTTGTCAGGGAGAGCCCACATGGCGAAGAAATCATTATGCCAGCCTTCTCTAATCATATCCCTATTCATAAAAAATACACCTATGCAAGAAAATGGGCAATAGCCCAGGCTCCACCATTACATAAAAATCATGTAGGATGGGATGAGGACTCTCCTCACCATAAGATCCTGTTAAAAAATCAACCTACTACACAGAGGCAGTATCAAGTTAAGCAAGAAGCTAAAAAACAGGTCAGGGTGATCTTAGATCAACTTGAATACTAAGGGGTGATTGAAACATGCACCTCGTCTATGAATAATCCTTTGTTACCTGGCCCCAAACCAGACAATACATATCGTCTAGTTTTGGACTACAAACTTTTAAACTCTTGTAGCAAAACTTTTGCAGTTCAAAATGCACACAGTGCCGCACTGATGAATAACATTGTGCGCAAAAAAGTATAAAACATTAGATATTTCTAACGGTTTCTTCTGTCAAAACATTGCACCAGAAAGCAGGTATTTGACCGCTTAATCAATAATGGGAAAACAACGACAATGTTGACGTCTCCCTTCAGGGATTCAAGAATAGTCCAGGGTTATTTTCAGTCAGAGTAACAGAGTTACTACAAACGTATGATGATGAGGCATTATCTTATGTCGACGACATCTATTTTACAGACGATGATTTGGACGTACACTTGAAAAGAGTAAACACCATTATACTTGGGTTTGCTTCTGAAGGGTGTAAATTCAATTTTAAGAAATCACAAATTGCCGATCTCAACGTCCTATTCTTAGGATACGAGTTATCAAGTGAAGGCAAAATCCTGGCAGACAACTTTCAAGAGAAATGCGTGCTGCACCAACCTCCAAAAATGCTGAAAAACTTACAGTCGATTCAAAATTTCCTGAATTTTGGAAGAACTTACATTCTAAATTACGCAGAAAGGATTAAACCTCTCTATGAACAAATCAAACCTGATTTCAAACTAACTGATTGGACTAAAAAAACACAGAAATTTTGCTTTTAGTGCAAACAGACATGTTAGCAAAAACACAGTTACAAACACGCGACAATATACGCAATCTTGTAATCCGAATCATCCCAGGAAGATGCGGATTCACATACCTAACCTTTAATGAAGGTGAAAAGGTACCAATAGCTTATAAATCACACTTGTACACACAAGCTGAGATGAAATTCACTTCTACAGAACAAATTCTGACAGCGGTTCAAACTGCAGTTGAAAAAGAGAGAGCCCTCGCACAGGGAAAACGCATAATGGTCCTTACACCTGTACCTGCCTTAGAGGCAGTGACAAAAGCGAGCATTCCAAATGCTAAAGCTTTACAGCCTAGATGGATTCAATGGGTAAATTCTCTTGCTGCAACAGACGTTGAATACGCTTTTGACCCCTATTTGAAGACACAAGAATTTCTCCAATACGAACAAGAATGTCCTCTGCCCATTGAGATTCTGCCTCTAAAACATTACGGATGTATAATTTATACCGACGGATCAGCACAGCCCGCTATTGGGGGTAAACAAGCTTATAGTACTGCGTGCGCGATTGTTAAAGGTCGCTGGCACGATGGTAAATTCCGAGCAATGGTCACAAAAACTCAATCACTAGGAGACTGTACAGCTCAGCGAGCTGAACTACACGCTTTCAAGATGGCGCTTGAAAATGCACACTCATGGTGTGCGATTCGTATTTCTGCGTTCAATCTTACAACGAACAATTGCAGAGCTGTGTTCAAAACAGTTTCAAAAACACAAAAGGTGGCACAATCAAACATACATTGCTTTGGGAAGAAGTAGTTCTATTACAGAAAGAACTACAAAAGACTCACATGATCCATACACTGAGTCATCAGTGTGATGGCGTTCACGTTGCAGGGAATTCATTGGCTGATGAAGCTGCGAAGGCAGCTGTGCAAACAGCTTCCGTAGCTGCAATCACTCATTCAAAAATGAAAATAGACAGCGAAATAATGCAAGCTGTCACAGCCTCAATAAAAGATAGTGGTAAAACACTTCCAAAAGGCTTTCCACTCAAGTACTCATATATAAGTGATGCAAATAATGTTCCTTTTGCTCAAATCCCTGGAGTGGGGGATAGAGTAATTCCAAACATGGAACATAGGTCAGGACTAATCTTAGCGGCACATGAAGGGCTTGCCTCTGCGGATGCAGGTGTTACCGCCACAGTATCATTATTAAAGCAATGATATTGGTGGCCACGCATGAGGAAACAAACCCCAAACTATGTTTTGGAATGTGAAATCTGCCAGAAGATGAAAATCTCTACAGTGAAACGTCCTGCACAGACTCCCCTTCTAATCTCAGATAAACCACTAGAATGCGTTTACCTGGACCACTGTGGTCCCTTACAGAGGGATGGCAACTATAAATATATCATGGTCACAGTGGATTCATGCTCAAGATTCATTTGGATGAGGCCTCAGCGCTCGGCTGACCCCCGAACTGTTATAAACGATTTGCGAGTCTTTATCGGCACATACGCAATTGGCACGCTACATTCTGACCAGGGTCCTGCGTTTAGCTCTCGAGCTTACGAGGAGGCCATGGCTAGTTTGGGCGTTGCATTGCGGTACTCAAGTCCATTCCATCCTGAGGGAAATGCCGTAGTGGAAAGAAAAAAACTGTGACATAAACCAATCTCTAACAGCTAGGGTATTAGGCTCGGGTGACGGATGAGTGAAACATCTAATAAGTGTCCAACGTAGTCATAATAATCTGCCAAGAAATTCTCTGGGTGGAATCACTCCATATGAAATACTGTTTGGTGCTAGAATGATCATCCAGGATCTTGATCGTCATACTTCAGTGGTAGAACAAAAACCTTTTGATATCAAAGACCGTTTGGCTGTTTTACAGGACTTAAATGAAACAAGAAGAAGTCTAAGCAACACAACACAAAAGCCAACGACCACTGAAGAAACACGATCTGTCTCAGCAAGAACTGTCTGGATTCCAAAGATTGGGGGTCTAGTCAGGGAAAAGATTGTGGTGAAAAAGGAATTTGGGCTTTCTTACAGAAAACCAGTACCTGTCTTAGCAATCCGAGGAACAAGATCAGTGTTACTGCCACCCCTTGCTGGAAGAAAGGAGAACAGAGTTGTATCCATCGACCTTGTCATATCACATCATGTGGCCGATAATAAGTAGTAGGCCAAGTGGACTCCCGAGATGTAGCAGACGCCCGAATCTGGCTACTATCCAAGAGGTTCAAACTGAAAGACTTATCACCTTTGATAAACCTACAGTGAGAAAAGAAGGACTATGCAACAAAGCCATGGAACTTGTGCCTCTTGATACCCAAATAACAGTTGGTCAAGTAACACCTGTCTACAGATAAAGCATTGGACTATACTAATATGACAAGGGAACAAGCAGCTCCAGTGATTTTGAGTAATCCTAATGCAATTCCAACAATTGACAGAACTGCCTCTGGCTATTTTATCAACTTTGATACATTTTCTGAGGATCCCAAGGAACCGAAAACTATGCCAGCAAGTAAAACTTACAAAGAAAACATAACAGAACTCTTACTTCAACTTGACAAAACATACCTGGTTTCACCATGGGCTGAATTTTGGATTGTGTTATGTGTACTTTTTTTACTACATTGGCTCATCCTTGTTTTAAGTTTGGGAAAAAATGATAGATGAAAAATACAGTAAAATGGACATAGCAAGTAAGAATATTAACTTGCTCCTGAAGCCACACAAATCATCTCATCGTGAAAACAGAGACTTGTCATCAGTAAACATCACAGCCATTCCTATACCAGGTGGTATAGAATGGGCCCGAACTGATTATGACATCTATGGCCCTGAAGAGCTGTTGAAGATTCTACATCAATTTAAGGTTTCTTTAAATGACTTTGTTTTACCCAGCACCTTTTCTTATGATTGGGACTTTGAGACTATTAATAACATGATGACAGACTTAGAAATGTCAGCAAAATTCACAAAACATGAATACTTAGAAGGTTCATCAAATTATGAACAAATGTATTCTTTTAATCACCATGTTCATCATTATTTGCATAGATCTACAAATCCTAGAAATGTTTTTACTTATAATCAACGGGAACATTGTCCAACGCCGCCAAAGGGCAGCTCGAAAACATTTTATGCAAAATTTCCATACTTTTCAGGCTTCAATGTCACAAATCTGGAAACTTTTTACTTTAAGAATGTTAATAAGACAGGAAAGAAAAGTATGTTGACCAATACTAAGCAAATTTATTCTGCGACCTTTTATGCTCAGCTGTCTACATTAGGCTTTGACTTTTGAAAGACAACATTGAGACAAAAACTGTCTGGTGCACAAAAGACTGGGAGGTGAAAGGTTTAGAAGCCTTATTCAGAGCCTGCATCATCCCAGAACAAATAATGTTTTTAAATGACACTATTCAACAAACATCTTGTCTTGGCATAGCTAAGATAAAAGATTTAAATATACCGTCCATACCTAAACCTACAACTGATAGTACTAGGACTACAGATGAGGAGGTAGACGTAAAGTACATTTTACCACAGAACAGATCTAATCCTGAATGGAAAAAATGGTTAATCTGGCCCACAGACACAAATAACTGTCAAGATAGATTCCTGAACAAAACCCAAGGATTTACAGTAATCATGCCAGACCCAAGGTATATCCAAAGACAACATCCAGGGATAGTAACAACTTACAGTGCAGGAAAACTGTGTCTTGAATGCCAACAAAAATGCACACTCCCAGAAATTAAACAACACTTATCTTCACTTAAAGATGGCGTTGATTTAAGAGAATTCCTGTTGGGACCTCGTAAACAATGTCATAAACGTTTTGTATATGCCGGTTTATATGCTGCTTATAATGAAGCTTGGAAAATCTCACAAATAGATACTGCAGAAAGAATACGAGAAATTGACCGTATTAATTTAGAGAAAGCTCTCTCTGCAGTGGACAATGGGTTAACGACTCTGACCTCCAGAATGTATTCTTTGGACAGCATAGTGTCCTCTGCCATAGACATAATGGAACAATACTTACTAATGTTACAACATGGTCAGTCTCAAATACGTTCTATAATGCTGCTAGGCTGGACGTTAAAAAATCTCCGTTCAGGCTACGTGACATGGCGTCTAATCAACACAACGTCATTCTTTATTGCATTTAACCCTACAGATAAAGACATCGCTTTGACACAGAGAGGAGCAGACTATACGGTGCTGCACATAGAAAGACTGGAAAGAAGCATTAACAGTTTCTGAGAAACCAGCCATAAAATGGATAATACATGGCACTTTCACGATACCAGTGACGATTTTCAAGTTTCAGTATTGCTTGAAACATATACCAGCAGGCCTATATGAAAGGTTGGGTAAAGAATACATTAAGTCAACCTGGGATTTACCATGCACACACACATGTTGGAGTGGGGGAAAGGAAATATTTCTTAGTGGTAACAATTGCAAACATTCACTAAGCGGTACACTTATGTGTCAAGGTATTAATTTACATGGAGCCTGCGAGGGTTCTTCAAATAACCTTTCTTGCCACATGCACGGTTCCCCGGCAGCAGTGATAACACCAGTATTTAGGCATCTATCCAATAGTAGCTACATAATGTTGAATGATCACTGCTGTTGTGAAATGATGCCAGGTATAGCCTATCTAGTTAGTTTGTCAGCCAGGGTCACTTGTTGTGTGCAAGTATTGTTTCCAAAAATGAAGACTGATGGGGAGTTGCCGCTCTGGCCTTCCCTGAACATCTCTTCTATTCGAATTGACACTTTAAGCGGAATGAAAGCCATTCTTTTACAAAAAACTGTGCCACTGACCTCGTCCAAAGAAACGTATGATCTGCAAGTTGCAAGGTCCTCTGCGGAGATACATGCCTTGTTATCAACAAACTTCCCAATACATTTGCAGAAATGTTAGGTCGCATCTTCAACATGTCTGATACCAGTGGTATTGTACATGTATTTAAGACGATTTTTTCGGGACTGTTTGAAGCAATCGTAGGCATTTTTCCAAATTTCGTGCGCTCTGTGTTCAGTGGTCTGCCTCTCTTTTTGGGACTCGTAGCAGGAATACAATTTATTTATTCTGCTCCGATATGGCAAGTCCAGTCACCGGCGATACCCAGATTACCATGGAAAATGTTCTTCTGGCGATGCGGTATCGTGAAGGAATAACACAGATTCTTGGCTCGTTTAAGAGATCAGAATACCACTTGGTTCCTTTCATTCAGACCAATATGGCAAGATTGCATCTTACCTGTTCTACGATGCCTACTTTGTGGAGAGGAATGTGTGTTAGACGTTTGTTTGACACTTCCATCAGCACTGCCAACGGATGTTGACGCTTTACTGGGTCCGGTAACGGCTCATGCATTGTGTTGTTCCCAGCCGCTACCAATCCTGATGACGGCATTCATTGAAGTCTCATAGACGCAAGTTACTAGTGAGATTCATGGACCAACAGGCACACAGGTACCATCTACTGAGAGCATTGTTATGCGGTCGACGCTGACGGAGATACTTCTCATCTGTGTACAATTGATCTACTTAATGAAGTGATTCAACTCTCATCTACTGTGGTAGACAAATTATTTGCCAAATTAGACAATTTGATGTTTTCTCCTGACACCGAGAATAACTTTTGAAATTAGCGCACAGAGTTCCATGAACTCTGAATTCGACCTTCACCTTTCAAAACAAAACTTCTGACTTTGGAACTCTATGTTTTCTACTATATTTGATTTGACTTTTTCCAAAATTGATCTTTTTGGCACAAAGTAATCTGCTTAAAGTAGAACTGTTCTTAGAGAACAAGAAATTATTTTAATAACCTCCGAGAGACGATATTTGGCCTTGTCCTCCAAAAACAATAACAGTCTATTTATTCTGCTATGGAATGGTCTCAACCTTTTTTCTGTAAACTTAGAGCCATTTCATGAATGCCATTTGATGATTCATTCAGATAGCTATTCCAAATGTCGCTAACATATGCTTTGAATGATATCTATTACTTTTAAATTCGTACAGTACTACTGCAAATTTATGTATGCAACCATTTTCAAATGCATTTTATGTATTTTTGGGGGGATTATGAACACATGCTTTAGTTATGTTTTAGCTACTTACAGGTTTAGTAATATCAGGCATAATACGTGGAGTGGGTGTTGTATAGCGTTTTAGGACCCTAGTGTAATTTTCCCGATTCATGCCCTTATATAGGTATAAAGTACTGCATCCTTATATAGGCATAGAAATCATAACCATATTAAGACATAGCTTATGCAGTCCTAATACGGCATGGCTACTTCCACTAGTTCTGAAAATCTACAATGATTTCCCGGAAAAACCCGCCTTCAGCAGTCAGGGACTTCCCCCTGCTTGAGTATTGATTTATCCAGGAACTCCTGGAGTTTTCAAAGAACTGAGACTCTTTGATGACGTCTTAAGTCCAACCTTACGTCAAACTCGGCACCTCAAGGTATAAATATGGCCACACTTGCCCAAGGAAGCACACAGTGGTTTGGAGCAGTTCGATTATGTACTTGCCCACCGCATTTTGCTGCAGCAAATGCCGAAGGAAGCCGACCCTCTAGCAGGCGCACTGAGAGAGACACTGTCTTTTCTCCTGCTGAGAAATCCAGCTCCAGTGTTTCCAAGCTACCCTTGCGGGTTGTTGGGAAATTGAGTCCTGAGAGAGAGATACCAGACCTCCTTCATTTAAAAAAAAAAAAAAGGTACGGAGCTGATTAGACCCTAAGAGAAATCTTGGATAGATTCTTGGCAAAAAGAATACTAAAACGTAAGCTACACCTTATTTACTTCTTCCCTCGTACTAGACCTAGGTTAGCTACACCGGGGTAGGCTTATTTTAGAAGCACCAGTTGAGTACTTTTAGTATTTATTATTTATGTATGTATTATATGTATTTTATGGCTTAGAAACCATATCATGCTTTTACAGTATTATTTTATAATACTCTTCATACTATACGAACTGTACTTTGCAACCAGAATTACGATTGTAGCAGTTCATTTCTTCTGTATGAGAAGGAAGACTGTTCAATAAATACCTTTTATTGAAAACGCCCGTCTTTCTATCTCTCTACACTTCTGGTGAAACGAAGCATGCACGATTGACTGAGTGAAATAACTATTTATTGTTTCCGCAACTCTAGAGATACATTTCTTATTCTAGGGAAACAAAGTTGTCATGTTTATGCGGTTGTCAGAAACAAATCCCTTCTTGTTTATTCGAGAAAGTTTGTAGTGACCTCTGAGCTAGCTGGCACAATTAAGTCTAATATGTTCAATAGAGACCTAGTCGACCTCAGTCCTACGTCTAATCTATAGGAGATATTATTCCAATGCGCAGAGCCTATTGGGAATATAGGAACTACACTACAGTAGGTTGTCCCGAAGGGACTTGGGATGATGACTGACATAGCAGAGGAGAGAGTTCCTGGCCATGGACACACTGTTGTACTACCAAATGCAGGGCCAAATTTGACACCTTCCCGAATCCACTTTAGAGTGACCAGGGGCTCAGTAGACGAATGCACACAGATGTTGGGTGCTTCCGGTGCAAAGAAGGGATGCCTGACTCTGCAACCACGAGGACCAGGAGACGTAGTGGAACACCAGGAGCCGGTGGTGATCTGTCCCATGAAGGATGTCGAGTGCTGAGTGACATAGACTCTCTCCCCTCTGTTTGCCGCGGTCGGTGTTCGGCGGGAGCACCAACAAGCCTTGGCAACAGCAACACATGCAGGAAGGACAAACAGGTTATGGTGTGGACCAGCAAGGTCCAGGGAACTCTCCAAGCAGTGGAGATTCAGGAGCAACCAGAAAAGCCCAAGAAAAATCAAGATGACCCTCAGGGCGATCCAAAGTCCGAAGGACCAGGAGTCACGAGGGGACCTGGAGCAAGTTTGCGAAGCACCAGCCCATGGAGCACACAGTGTGAGGAGGCCGTAGTTCTTTGGTACAAATACTGCTCAGAGTCTGGAACACATGGGGTCTAATGCACAAGCTCAGGAATCACCAACAAGCATATGCACTTGCATATAGACGCGGTGCACAGGGTTTCGGATTACGCAGCCCCCACGAGGGATACTGGCCTCAAACTCAATAAGAGGGTATATTGACCTCAGGGAACTTCATGAACCCACCTCCTGTGTTGCTGAAATCTTCAGAGTTTGCAGGAGCTCAGGAGCAGCTACCAGTCAGTTGCGCTTTTGGTGCCTGCGAAGCAGGAGAGGGACTCCTTCACTCCAAGGGAGATTCTTCTATTGTCTTAAGTACCCCACGGGTCCTGCACGGAGCCTGTATGGAGTCACAGCACAAACTAAGGTTTGCACGGAAAGGGGGATGAAGTTAAGCCCAGTCGAGGTCCAGTGAAGTCCACGTGTCCAGTCAGTGATTTCTTCTTTGTAGAATCTTGTCCATGTAATATCTAATGTCCTTTAGCCAGGTAACCCATTTAATACCCATGGGAGAGGGTTGGATAGATTCAGTGGACCCTCCTAGCCAGTTTTGTGCCAGAGCAGGGGCCAATGGCTCCCACAACTGGTTTGAGCTGGACTATGCACAGGAACTCCAAATGTGCCCACAGTGCAGACTTTCACGCACTCTCAGAGTGCATCCACCTAGCCTCAATACACTTAACTCTGTCTGGGAGTTGTCCACACCTCCCTGTAACAGGATCTCTAATGTGCTGCCTTCCTCTGCTCGAGCTTGGCTCAGCAGCAGGGGGGCAGAAATGTGTCTCTGGCTGGCAGCATCCATTTGTGCTGTCCGGGTCAAGAAAGCTGGTACTGGGTAGACCGGTGAACCCCCGAAGCTTGCTTCTGAAGGGTGTAATCATACCTCCTGTATAATTCCAAGGTGTTTGATGCCAAACACAATATGTTTCTATGCAGCCATTTTCGAGAAAGCATTTATCACAAGCTTATAATGCACCTCTACTATATGTCCGGCTGAGTCACAGACAACCTGGGAGAATGGTTTCTGAAGGCTGCAGAAGGAGCTCTGCTCATGCAGGGCACACTGGCCTCAGGATTGATAAGAGCAAGCCCTGATCTTTTGACTGGGTAGGAGTGTTCTGCTTAATTCAGATACTCTGTCCATCACCACCCCCCTTTTTGAATCGTTTTAGCCACCACAAGTGTGGAAGGGTATGCTCAGATGTGAGTCCCTTGCTCACTGCACCATCAGGATTCAAGCAAGCCGGGCCGAAGACGGCTGTAATGCCAGAAACCGGTCCCCGGAAGCTTGTTTCCTTTCCAGTAAAGAATTGGCTTGGTAGTTTGGTCTGCCCTGTTCCCATGATGCACTGGGCCAGGGTCAGACTAATTTGCATGTAGCCAGGTTCTGAACTGGGATGGTGCAGTGAGCTAAAAAACGGTGATGGATCAAGCCCTGATCTTTTGACTGGGTAGGAGTGTTCTGCTTAATTCAGATACTCTGTCCATCACCACCCCCCTTTTTGAATCGAATCAGGATTGATAAGGACTGCTATAGGGGTGACATATACGTTTTTAAGGGCAGTGACCATTATACATAGTGAACCTATATCTACAGTAAGTGGTGCAAGCCCCATCTTACACAGTCTGCAGTGGCAGACCTAGAGTACCATTTTGCATGGCCTCTCATGGGTGCATAATACATGCTTCAGCCCACGAGAGGCCTCTGGGGTACCTATGTCCTGGGTACATGGTGTACAATATACTAGAGACTTATAAGGATACCCCAGTATCCAATCTGGAGTGTACCAAACTACATTTATGTCAATTTAAGGCAGAAAGCACAAAGGCCGGGATCCTGATTAGCAGGATCCCAGCCAGAGTAGTCAAAAACAGGGAGACATCAAGCAAAAAGTGGAGGTATCCATAAGAAGCAGATCCTACTTTCCAACACAACCCTCCCTGTTTTAGCCATAAGAGGGGCTTATAGCCTGTCTGAACAATTAAGTGACTGCCAAACAATTATGGCCTCAACTCCTTCAGAGCCCAAACCACAGCAAAGGCTTCCCTCTCAATAACTGACCAATGTTTCTCTCTGGGGTCAGCCTTTCGCTTATAAAAACTACTGGCTGAATTTGACCCTTATCATTCAGTTGTGATAACATCGCCCCTAGCCGCAACTCAGATGCATCAGTTTGAACAATTACTTGTTTCGAATAGTCAGGACTTTTCAGAATGGGAGCAGTGCACATGGCCTGCTTTAGGTCAGCAAATGCCGTTTGACAGCTAACTGCCTACTGAACTTTCTTAGGCATTCTTTTAGAGGTCAGATCATTCAAAGAGGTCACTATGGATCCATATCCTTTGACAAACCTCCTGTAGTACCCAGTCAGGCCCAGGAAAGCTCTTACCTGAGTCTTGGCAGTTGGAGCAACCCATTCCATGATGGTCTGAATTTTGCTCTGCAATGATTGAACTTGACCTCCACCCACAAGGTGGCTCAGGTACACAACCTTACTCTGCCCTATCTGGTACTTAGTGGCCTTGATAGTGAGGCCTGACTTTTGACAGGGCCTCCAAAGCATTTCTCAGGTAGACCAGGTGATCCTTCCAGGTGGAACTAAAGAGAGCAGTATCATCAAGATAAGCTGCACTATAGTCTTCCAGGCCTGTGAGAACTGTATTCACCAACCTTTGAAAAGTGGCAGGTGCATTCTTCAAACCAAAAAGCATTACAATAAATTAATATTGCCCACTAGGGGTTGAGGGTTTGAGAATGCTGTTTTGGGCTTAGCAACTTCAGCTAGTCTGATGTGCCAGTAGCCAGCTGTGAGGTCAAATGTACTTTGATACGTTGGCTTCAGCCAAGTTTCTATCAGTTCATCTGCCCTTGGAATATAATGAGCATCAGTCCTAGTGACTACAATGAGCCCCCTGTAGTCTACACAAAACCTCATCTCTCTTTTACCACCCTGGGTGTGAGGTTTGGGTACCAGGACTACTGAACTAGCCCAGGGGCTATCTGAGGGTTCAATAACTGTCAATTCCGCATCTTTTGGACCTCTGTCCTGATGCAGTCCATGACATGGTCAGGCTGTTTGTAAATGTTGTTATTTACAGGTAAGCTCTCTCCTGTGTCCACTTCATGGGTACACCAGGTGGTCTGACTGGGAGTCAGTGAGAACATGTATCTGTACGGATTGAGGACTTTCCTGCAATCAGGCTGTGGCTGTTCAGTGAGGCTACCTGCCAAGGCTACACCACCTACTGAACATCATCCGGGTTCAGTGAGAGGAGGTCAGGAAGTCGGTCACTCTCTTCCTCCTGTCCCTCATCAGTAGCCATGAGCAAGCCCATGTCTGCCCTGTCAACATATGGCTTGAGCGTGTTCACATGGAGCACCCTGTGGGGGCTCCTGGGAGTTTCAAGGTCCACCAGGTAGGTAACCTCTCCCTTCTGCTCAAGTATAGTATGGGGCCCACTCCACTTTTCTTGGAGAGCTGCTGGGGCCACAGGCTCCAACACCCATACCTGACCTGGCTGGTACACAGTCAAAACAGCTTTTTGGTCATGCCAAGCTTTCTGTGATTCTTGGCTAGTCTCAAGCTTTTTGGATGCCTTCTTCATGTAGTCACGTATGAAAAATTATAGAGAACCTGGTCACCAATTTTCAAGGCTTCTATTTATCTTTAGCAGACTAAGGAACAATGCCTTTAGTCACTGCACCTTACTTCATTTTATACAGCTATTTCAATATTCAATGGAACATTCAAAAGATACACACTTCAGTTTTCAGATTAAATTCAAACATATATATTAACAATAACGTGTGGATTAAAAAAGAGATGTAAAAATGATGTACAAAAACATTTCATACAATGACACCAGTCTGTGTTATTTCACCGTAAGCTCTCTCAAAACAAAGGACCTTGTACTTTGCCTCTATTCAAAGACGAGCTGCCTATGGGGAGAGTGGAGATAGGAATCTCTACGGGGATATGTTTGTACTGGCAAACCCTGTCCTGTATAATTACTGCCCCTCATAGGAAAAAAAGATAATGCCGACGCGTTTCCAATCCCAATGTAACATTAGGGATTATCGTCAGGGCTGAACTACGGTGTAATCTGTGAAAGTTAAAAGAAGGAATTGTTTAGAGCCGGTATCCGCCTTCTCGTCTATAATGTTAAGGTATTTGTGTATGGATTAAAACGCACCTGTTCTTCAGATGAGGACAAACTGTCTGTTTGCCTAGCTGTATCTTCAAACAGCCTAGATGTATCAGGTGTATTGTGCTAAATGGTAGGTATTGTTGATTGTAAGTTATCTGATTTTATGCTCTATGCCATTTCAGTTACAAAGACATTGCTTGTGTGCTTAGGTTGCTTACTTGTGTGCTAGACTGTTCCCAATCTGTAAAAGGCACTATTGAGTTTAAAAAGTGACTGCTGATGCTTTTATATCTGTAACAGTGGTGCCGTGAATTTGTCTCTCTGTGCCGGAAAAGCCAAACACATTTAAGTCTTAGATTGTATGGAGACTAAACATTCATGTAATTGTTAAGCGCTCACAGGTTTTAAAAGTATTCTTACTTAAAAGGTCGCTGTTTTCGCCCTCTGTTGTCTTAACAAAATCGATGTGTGCCTTGGAAGTTCAGCGCCCAGCACCCGTGTATAAACATTCGGTTTCTAAAAAATTAAAGAGAATGGTGTTGACATTGTAGATTGTAATGGATTGAATAGAGCGTATCACGTGTTCTTGGCTCCTAACATAAGGGTGTGATTTTGTTTAGAGCTTTTAATTGCCAATAGGTACATGTTACTGGTGCCAGTTAGAAATCTATTCACGGCTTGAAGAATTGCAACGTTGTAACACTGTCTCGCAGCTTTCAATGGGGCAGCCAATCACTTACGCACTTCATTTTTGCTGGAGTTTCCGTTCCAAGTGCTCTAGGAAAAGCCTTGCGTTTGTGCTATTTAAGAATGGGCACCCTCTTAAGCAAAGTCGGTTGGCACTTACTTCTTTTCTTCTTCTGATGCTGACTCAATTAGGTAACTCTTCATCAGTGAATTGCGTTTGTGCTGACACCTCCAATATATGAAAATATGGAAACAGGAAGTCATGTGTGGATGTTGGTGATTTTATGGGAATTGTAGTCTTTTGCAAAGTATTATTGTTTGTGAAGTACTGCATTCTTAATAATTGATATTTAAAAGAGTTGGACCACGGATATTAATTCATTGCTTGATTGAGTTCTGACATTTCGTTGAGACCTTTCTGGGTGCAATTAAATTTCAGAATTAAGTAAGCTTCCCTTTTCAGAAGTACATTTTCAACATAAGCTCCGTGTGGAAGTTGTTTTATTCCTGATAGCACTGTCCACACAAAGCCATTCTTGGAATGATTGTTTTCCACAAAGTGTGACACCATTGATGCTGTTAATACCTACTTTTTAATTCACGATCAATGCTGTACTATTCTTTGGTTGATTTGCTGGTTAGTCTTACCATTGTACAATCTTGGACATGGGTACTGAATGGCATAAAAAGTATTTTTGGTTTTGCAGTTAGTAAATTCTTTGTGCGTCCATTTGATGGAATCATATAGGAACTCGTGTCCTTCAATGGTAGTGCTATATGCAGAGCAATTGCAACATTTGTGGTGTCCTTCAATGGGCTGCATGTGCCAATGGGCTTGGAGGTCTTTCCTCTTGGTAGTGTGAGCAATATCTGCTCTGATGATTTTTTGACAAACGCTTTTTTTTTTCATTGCATACAAATGTCTCTCAATTGAGCATTCCAATTGGGTTAAAAGATGTCAATCTGTTAAAACGATCTTGCGAAATTTGTTAGTATGAGGCCCAAAGGTGGACACACACACGAGTTTCTCCATCAGTGTTTTTTCTTTCTTCGTTAGTAGTACTTCTCGCGGTGTCTAGCATGCTCTCTTGATAGCATGTTTGAGCATTTTCTTGGCTAACCTCTTCAAGTTGGTGGCAAAAGGCTTCAGCATTTTTCATGAAGTCTTCCTTTCATGCACAATTTCCACGGATCCAAAATAGTTGCCAATAAGGTAGGTTATATTTAAGACTCCGCAGGCGAAAACTTTGGTAGTGGGGTATGGTGTTTCTATCTGTAGGTTTGCAATGTAGCGTTGTTATCAATTTTTGGTCGTGTACAAATACTTCTACATCAAGAAACGTAAGAATAGTCCTGCTCTTTGTGATAGTAAATTTGATGTCTCGATGTCTCATGTTTAGCCGTTCACGAAATTGTTCTAGATGCTCTTCTGTGCCACTCCATAGGCACCAGACATTGTCTATGTATCTGTACCATTGCGAAATAAATTTACTAAACGGGTTGTTGTTGATAATGAACTTATCTTCGAATAGTGCCATAAAAAATGCGGCCATTTCTGGGTCGAAGGGAGATCCCATCGCAGTCCCTTTAACTTGCATGAAGAAAGTGTTCTCAAAGTTAAAATAATTCTTCTTTAGTTCTATTCGGGACAAATCCAATGTGAACCTGGTGGGGACCCTGTGGGGGGTGGGCATACCTCCAGATAGTATTCCATTTTTTCTAGTGCTTTGTCCTGAGGGATTTCGGTATATAACGAAGTAGCATTGAAGGTGACTAGCCATTGGTTTAAGGGATCAAATAGTTGTCCTTCAATCTTGTTGAGGAAATCTGTGGTGTCTCTTATGTAAGATGGCACCTGGTTCATGAATGGTTTGAGGAAGATGCCCACGTACTTCGCGATAGGCTCCGGCACCGATTCACAGCCAGTAACAATTGGTCTTCCGGGGGGCTGTTTCAAAGTTTTTATGAATTTGGGGAGAAAATAAACTATTTAGGAACTCGTACTCCTTTGGTCTTAAAATCCCTTGCTCCAATCCCCATTTAAGTTTGTTGTTGATCTCCCCTTCAATTTCTTGTGTTGGGTCTTCACTTAATTGGCGGTATCATTCCGTATTCAGTATTTGACTTTTTGCCTCAGTTAAATACATTTTTTAGACCATGAGACTAGGGCGCCGCCCTTGTCTGTAGGATTTATGATTATTGAGTCATCTCTTTGGAGGTCACTAATGACTTCATGTTGTTGTTTAGTGATGCTCATTTTTGTGAAGGATTTGTTCTTTTCCAATTGCGAAATTGAGGACAGAACTGCCTGCTCCATGGCTAGAATTTGTTTTGGAATAATATTTGATGGTGGATTGAAATGTGATAATCCAGATTGTTCAGTGTTCCTACGATTTTCCTTTCCATAGAAAAAGGCTTTAAGGCGAATTTTGCGGAAAAGTGCTAAGGCCCCTATCTTCAATTTGGCATAGTCTGTAATTCTTGAGGAAACAACTTTAACACCTAATTCCAAAACCGACTCTCCATTTTTATTCAATCGTTTTGATGATAAGTTCACTATTGTTGTTGTTCTTAGATCTTGGAAAAGTTTCTGCGGGTTCTCAATTCCCATTGTGGTTATTGTAGCTTGAATCATACTCGGTGTCTTGGATTGCCTTGCTCTAAAAAAGTGTTTTGTGTTTAGATGGGCCTTCTCTAGGATTAGTGTCTCCTGATGAATCTGAGGAGAAATATTCTGCGAATGTCTTGAATTGATTCTTTGATCACCCTTGATACTGGGTTAGAGCCCTGCGTGATTCAACTTGTGTATGATAATCGTCCTTGAGATAGGGGTACACAATCTCAATGTTGAAGGATTTGCTATCCTTTTCAAACTTGGTGGTTTTGAAGTTTATGGTGTTGCTTTTAAACATTTGGATTTCTTTTTCAATCTTCTCAAGTAAAGCTTTGGCTTCAGACGTGGTGTGGTTGTTCTTGAATATTTGAGTCAAAGTATTGAGTTCTTTATATTCTTTTTGACAAATTCTGACAGCTATTTCTATGGTATGGACCATGTGGTCACAACTACACTTAGTGCTTATAAAGCTAAACCCTTTCTTGTATTCGGGATCTTCTGTAAAAATCGCTGGCATATTTTTAATCTGAAGACCCCAGGGAATTGTGCCTGCTTTTAGGTGTTCGAGCCAGAAATGTCCGTGGAGTTCCATCCTAATGTGTTTTTTTTTTAAACGAATGCGTTTCTCAGACTCATTTTGCTGTTTCGCTGTGGTGCTTAAAGATATAGAAGAGAAGGGAGAAGGAGTTGAAATGAAATTCTGAATGTGTGACTCTGAGAATGAGAGTATATCCTTCTCAGGCATATTATTCAATAGGCCGGACTGTGGGACGGCCTATATGATTCAATCTAAATGTTAAGCCTAAACCAGCTTAATGCTGAAAACTCTCGCGGGATCACCCACTCTACATATGTGTAAAAAAGGGGTTACGTCCATCTCGTGGGCCTGGTGAGACGTGATACAGTGTATGAAAAAATATTCAGAACCTGGCCACCAATTTTCAAGGCTGCTATTTATTTTTAGCAGACTAAGGAACAATGCTTTTAGTTACTACACCTTACTTCACTACTTTGTATTTTTTTTAAAAAATGTTATACAACCATTTAAATATTTAATGGAGCATCTGAAAACTGAAGAATCTATCTTTTGAATGCTCCATTGAATAATGAAATGGCTGTATAACACGTTCCTTAAAAATACAAAGTAGTGAAGTAAGTTTCAGTGACTAAAAGCATTGTTCCTTTTCTGCTAAAAATAAATAGCAGCCTTGAAAATTGGTGGCCAGGTTCTGTATATTTTTTCATACACTGTATCACGTCCTACTAGACCCCGAGACGGACATAACCCCTTTTTTCACATTCTTCATGTACTCATCCATCCTGGAGTGGAGACTAAGTACATAGTTCACTATGTCTTGTTTAAGTGGTGTGAGAGGTAACTCCCATCCCTCCTTCACTAGACACAATGGACCCCTAACTGGATGTCCAAACAGAAGTTCAAAAGGGCTGTAACCAACCCCTTTCTGCGGCACCTCTCTGTAGGCAAACAGAAGGCACAGCAACACTAAATCCTATCTTTGCCTAAGCTTTTCTGGCAGACCCGTGATCATGCCCTTCAGGGTGTGGTGAACCTTTCAACTAACCCATTGCATTGTAGGTGATAGTGTGTGGCAAATTTGTAATTCACTCCACACTAGCAGTTATGTAGCTTGACATGCTGTTTGCACCTCTGTCAGTTAAGACCTCCTTTGGGAAACCCACTCTGGAAAAAAATTCCCAGGAGGGCCCTGGCCACCACAGGAGCTGTGATAGTTCTAAGGGGTATAGCTTCTGGATACCTAGTGGCATGGTCTACCACCACTAGAATAAATCTGTGCCCAGATGCTGTTGGAGGATCCATGTGACCAATAATGTAAATCCCAACCCTCTCAAAGGGAACCAGCATCACAGGTAGTGGTATCAGGGGGGTCTTTGTAGTACCACCTTCCTTACCACCGGCTTAGACAGGTGGTACAGGAGCGACAAAACTCCTTTGTGTACTCTGACATATGAGGCCAGTAAAAGTGAGGGACAAGCCTGTCTCAGATCTTACTTTAGCCAAAGTGTCCTGCTAAAGGGATATCATGTGCCAGTGATAATAGGAAACCCCTAAACTTGAGAGGTATGATCAACCTCCTGGTGACACCAGGCTTGGGGTCTCTACCCTCTGAGTAAAGGAGTCCTTCGTCCCATTAGATCCTGTGGGACCCACTGGCACTCCCAATAGCCTCAGCTGCTGCTTGCTGTCTGAGGGGTTCAAGAGAGGAGCAGCTGTGCTGCTCCAGGCTCAAACCTGCCCTGGAATGGCCCCCTGTCCCCAAAAACTCAGCCTGATCAGGTGCAAATCCCTCTGAGACAGTTCCTTCACAGGGACTGGGATCATCTTCCTCAGGAGACTGATCCTCACTCTGAGTCTGGGTGGAGACACTGCCTTACCCCTCCTGCTCATTCTCTTGGAAGGCACCTGGTCCATTCTTCAAGGATCCAGGGCCTGTTCAGTGGAAGATATGTTTGCCTGTGACCTGGTCACAGCAAACACGTCTGCAGAGATGCCCAACATTGCTGCATGTGTCCTGAGTTCCACCTCAGCCCAAGCTGAAGTTTCCAAATCATTGCCCAATAAGTATTCCACAGGAAGGTCTGAGCTAACCACAACCTTTTTAGGGCCAGTTACCCCGCCCCAGCTGAAATTCACAACTACCAAGGAATGGTCTGTCCTGAAATTGCTTGCATTGGTCACTTGGTACATCTCACCAAGAATGATCTGATCAGGGCTCACAAGGTCCTTAGTCACCATTGTGACACTAGCTCCTGTGTCCCTGTATGCCATGGCCTCCTGTCCATTGATTAAAGGCTGTAGCCTGTATTTTCCCAGATTACTCAAATAAGGAAACAATATCCATGCCCCAATCGCAGACTAAAACAGCCTGAGCTGGGGGTTTGACTAGGCCAGAACCCACCTCAGTTCCCAGGGTTTTATCAGAGTTTAGTTTCAGTTGATTAGCGTACATCCAATCACTGATAAAGCTCATAGTAGATTGGAAGTTGAGCACTGATGAGGTGGAAGAATAGATGTTAAACACCAGCTGAAGGTCGTCAGAATAGTTAAAGGTTTTGACCATTCTTGAACGCAGAGACCAGATCAAGGGCAGCAAATGCAAGTTAAAAAGAAGTGTGAGAGGGAAGAGCCCTGAGAAACTCCACACATCAACTTCATGTTTTTAGAGGAGAAATTGGCAACGTGGACTGCTTGATCTATTACTAAGGACGGCTACAGCGAATCCCGCCTGAGTAGCCACCGGTGACTCGTAGCCCCTTCGTCAATGGAGGTAGTGGAGACAAGTATCTGATCGCAGCTGAAGGCGGTCGCGGAAGAGATTGCGGCAGCATGCTGATGACCCACAGACCGCAGAGAACAGAATTATTTTTGCTGTGTGTCTCTGCCTGATTTTCGGCTGCCTCTCCCCAGCAGGATGGAGTCGAGGAGCCGCATGGGTTAAGCAAGTGGAGATGACGTAAAAACGCCCCTTCAGGTATTCTGAGCCACTCTGAGCATGCGGGACAGGCTCTAAGGCATTGCAGCAGTCTCCTGTGATTTCTTGCCTTTCTTGAAGTTGCGTGGTGGACTTTTATCAGATGATTGCCGCTTCGGGGCTTGAGAGCTTATCTCCCTTTTCTTGAACTGTTCCCACTTATTAAAGGCTATTAGGGGAAAGATACTATCTCCATGAGTATAACTGCTATCAAGATGCCATGAGACGTGCACTGCAGTAATTGAAGTGCAAAACAGCAGAAAATAAAGGAAAAGAAAGGGGAGAAGGAAGGAAGGGGGAAACAAAATAGACTGAGCTTCAAACCTGAGGAAAGAGGTCAGAAGTTGTTCCAAAGTTGGTGCCTGCTGCAGAGTGCTCAAAGGGATTTCTTTTCTTTTTTACTTTTTTTTTATTGATATAGTCTTATAAACTTTCCCCTTTGCTGCTTTAGTCTGCCTCAGTGGAATTAAATTGAGAATACTGATCTCAGACTATATTCCATACTGGCGGCGCTTCTGACAGTAGGCCAAATTTAAAGTGGGTCATTTCGCTAAGATGGGGAAACATTTAAAATCTAATCTGCTAACCCATGCTGACACAAGTGCGGGGGTCAAATCAAAGACTCGATCAACTCAAGCGAAAATGGCTTCAGCAGCTTTAAGAGCTGAACACTTGCAGAAAACGCGTCAAGGCACGGCTAGAATATCGAGCCCATTAAGTTCTGAAGACAATTTGGCAGATCTTGGGAAGGGTACCAATGATGATCAGTCCCACGAAACCCCAGAAACCCCTGAAGGCTAATAAAGGCCCTACATCGGAGAGATCAGCAGTGCCTTAAGGCGATTTAGTCTCAAAAGGGGCTATCTTACAGGACGACAGGCAGGAGCTGGGAAAGCCGGTGAATTCAGAAATATTCCAAAATCAAGAGTCTGTAATTGAGGATTCTACTGGTAAACTCCTAACTAAAGCAAAGGGCTATCCTTTTTTTCTGAAGACCAGAAGACCTCTTCCACCTATGCAATTTTCAGGTATAGCACAAGAAAAACACAAACACAAGCACATGGTACAACGGATGTTTGAGTATCTATTTGTTCCCCCTCGATTCCACTTTCAAGATCCCCGGATCACTCAAAAAAAGTAACCCCCGGATCACTCAAAAAAGGATTTAAGGGATGATCAGCCCTTGAGCTCCCTGGTAGAAACAACTACCTCTCCAGAAAGCCAAGTATCGACTCCAGAAGAGACCACCCGACCCAGCATGTAGACACTGGAGCCAGCTTTTAATGCGACATTAAATCCATGTTGAATCTCATCTTAGATGAGATACGGGAGAAGAAAGTCACAAAAGCAAATGAGACTATGGCCCTACATCTCCGTTTGTCAAAAATTGAAGAGGCATTCGTTAGTTATCCAGTGAGATTGCAGGAGGCTGAGTCAAGGATATAATTTCTTGAGGATCAGATGACTGCAATTCAGCAGCAGGCAACCCTGGACAAAGAACAAAAACTTTTCTTGAAAAGCAAGCTTGAAGAATTGGAAATAATTCCTGAGGTTCCAATCTTTGACTGGTCGGGGTCCCAGAGGGTTGTGAAGGGTCGCAAACGCTCCAGTTTATTGGAGTCATTCATTAAGGATAATGTGCTGCCGGGGTTTACTGAAGATCTCACCAGCCCATAGAGTACCAGCTCCACCAATCCCGAACTCAAAGTTACCTAGAACAATCCTTGTGAACTTTGCTGATTTTCAGATTAAAGAGCCGGTATTGACTCAGGCTATCCAAATGAGACAAATTTCAACTCGGGAAGTTCCTAGCTGCCGTATCTTATCTGATATGTCTGCGGCAGTGGTCCGCTGCCGGGAAGAATTTGATAAACTTCTCTATCTGTTTAAAGCACAAGGGGCTCAGGCTGCCATAGCCCAGCAATCTAAGCTCCGGGTTCTTGTACATGGGAAATTTCACATGTTCACAAACCTGGAAGAGGCATAGGAGCTCCTTCAGAAAATCACAGCGGGAAAATAGAGGACTAAATTGGGTTGCCATGTGATATGGCTTTTGTGTTTGTCTTTTTTTGCTGTTTGTGTTTTTTTGTTTTTGTTTTGAGAAGAGGGAAGAAGGAAAGTCAGAAAGACAGGGAAAGGAAAGAAGTATGTTTCTATTATGAGTTAGGGGAGGGGCAGGGTCACAAAGGGTGCAATAACATGGCACCCAGTTTGAGTGGTGGACAATGGGAGTATGCAGGGGGTATGGTGGGCAATTCCCCATCTGCAGGGGTGCACAGGGGTGGGCTGGTAGGAAGGCTGTGGTTGGGTTGCTGGGGTAAGAACCAGGGAGGGGTAGGGGTAGGTATAGTAAAAAAGGAACAGGGAACATATAAAGCTGTACGAATGATTTAATTTGGGAGGAGGATCTCAGAGAGGGATTACTAGAGGTAATTCTGGGAATGGTAATCTTCAAGTCTTTGGGAGAGTACGAAGAAGTCAAATAAAAGGGGGTCAGAAATGCAAAATATAAAAATTGTTACTTGTAATGTTAAACGGCTACTTAATCCGTGTAAATGTGGAGCTATTCTAAATTGGATAAGTGCCCTCTCGCCTGGGATTATATATCTACAAGAGACACATTTTAGGACTAATACCCCAAAGATAACATTACCAAAAATGTATCAGCAGGCATATTTTTCATCCGCCAATTTAGCTGTTCAAGGAGTAGGTATTTTGTTATCTAATACTTATGACTGGCCGGTCAAAGAGGTTCGAAGAGATACGAAAGGCAGATGGCTTTGGGTAAAAGTTATGTTACAGAAGACAGTCTTGGATTTGGTTACTTACTATGGTCCTATTGAGGATGATACAGTAGCACTAGGTCAAATATATCAATTAGTGTCACAAATGGAAGGGATATTAATTTTGAGCGGCAATTTTAATGTGATCCAGAATCTGGAATTAGATACATCCAATAAGACAAAGCACCAACTTAAGCCAAAAACTGCAAAATTAATGTGTAGTCTCTTAAAAGATTATTCATTAACAGATGCCTGGAGACAGGGACATCCCAGTCTTTTACAATTTACCTGCTATTCAGCAAGATATAGGCCAACTTTCGACTTGATTATTTGTTAGTAAATAAATCGGTTGGCAATGGTCCTGCAGAGATATTGGCTCATTCTTTTTCAGATCATTCTTCAGTTTCATTTATGTTGAGGTTAGAAATATCAATTAAAAAAGTGGGCTAGATGGCAATTCGATAAATCTTTATTACAAGATATTACGTGGATGTCAGAGACCAGAGGGTTTATTATGGAGTGTTTTTGACTTAATATAGATTCCGCCCCTCTGTTCATGGTTTCGGAGGGTTTTAAACCTACTCTCTGAGGTCAAATTATATCATATAAGGCAAAGTTTAGTAATCAAAGGAAACAAAAGATTTCAGAACTACAAATTGCCATTGAAGAGGCCAGGTCGAGAGTAACTTTAACGGATACTCCCGAAGTTATAAGAAAAGAACAACTGCAAGTACTAGCGAGAGTCAAAGACAATCTGAAGGATTTTTTTTTATTAGAGGAAATAGTAGGTAGCAAGGCATATCAACAAAAAGTATACGAGGAAAGCCAACAGATTGGCAGATTCTTGGCGTGGTCTACGAAATGTCAAAAAAACTGCCCAAGTAATTGCCAAAATAAAAAATCAGACTGCAGGTGTATTAGAAGATGATAAGTCAGCCATTTGCGGAGGTTTTTCTAGCATATTTTAATAACATTTATGGAGAAACACATGTGATAGTTCTGGAGGAATTATTGAATTATTTTGATGCATTTGAGCTACCATTTTATATTTCATAGCAGCTTTTGGAAATGTTAAATGGTCTGATAGGGATTTTAGAAATTAAATCTGTATTATAAAGTATGCCTAATGCTAAGGCAAGTGGGATGGACGGGTTTCCCGTGGAAATATATGAGGCATTTCAAGAAGAACTATTACCTTTTCTAGTAAAACTATTTAATCAAATTAAAAAAGGTATAGATATTCCCAAAAGCTTCAAATAATCAGTGTTAGTCATTTTTTTTAAAAAAAGATAAAGATCACTGTGACCCCAGTTCTTACCATCCTATTAGTCTGTTAAATACAGATTATGAATTGCTCATGAAAATCTGGGCAAGAAGTATAGCCCTATGTGCAGAACAATTGGTTAACAGTGACCAAAATGGTTTTATTCCAGGGCGCTTGATGACATCTAATACATATTTCTTAGCTCAAGCTATTGATTATTTTTCTATTAATAAATCTAATGCCGTAATTATGATGATGGATGCAGAGAAAGCATTTGATTTGGTAGACTGGGCTTTATTTTTTATTTTGGACAAGTTTGGTTTTCCCTCGCAATTTTTACAAATGCTAAAAGAAATATATTCTCATGCAGAAGCTAAAATCATTATTAATGGTTTAGAAGCCGGTAAAATTAACATCAAGCGTGGGACACGTCAGGGGTGTCCAATATCCCCTCTTTTGTTTTCATTGTTTATTGAGCCTCTAGCGGTAAGAGTTCAGGAAAGCGTCATGATATTGCCTCCCATAGAGGGGATAGCAAAAATTAAGCTCTATGCAGATAACCTTATTTTATATCTGAAATCAGGGGCAACTATTATACAGAATGCTTTAAATGAAATTCAGAAGTTCACACAGGTGGGTGGATATAAGGTTAATCAAGCGAAAACTGACATTTTAACGTTCAATGTGATTCCCTCAGGTATTCCATCTTCTATTCAGTTAAAACCATCCCATCCAGTTAGGTGCTTAGGGATACAGGTTATAAGTGATTTTGGCCAACTATTCTCCTTGAATTATAAATAATGGTATGCTCACAAAAGTGAAAGAATTATTAGATAAGTGGTCGTTGATTCAATTATCTTTAATAGGGTGGATATCAATGGTCAAGATGTCGGTACTCCCATTGTTTTTATTTCTCTTTATTAATCTTCCTTTGAGAGTTCCGAAGCATTATTTTAAGGAGCTAGATCAAATATTTAGGAAGTTTATTTGGAATTATAAACAACCCCGGTCAAAATGGCAACATTATAATTGGATGTTGCATCAGGAGGATTGGACCTTCCACATTTGTTTACATACTATCAGGCTTATTTAGCCAACCTACTCTCCCAATTAGGTGAGGAAAAATCAGTTTATGACAATTTTTTGTTAATAAAAATGTTGAAGGAGAGTGTTATAAGACTTCCTGTTTTTCTACGGCAGGCGAAACTCCCTAAGAAATCAAGATATAAGGTAATATTGAGTCTTGTCGAAAGAATACAGCTATATTTTAAAGTAAGAGGCATTCCAGCTTTTCATGCATATACCCCCACACAGGATACTGAAGTTGGTGGCCTGATATTGTCTAGAGGGCTCCTCCAGGCTTAGCAAGAATTATGTTTCGTACAGCGCGGTGATTTTTATAATTATCAAACATTAATTACTTGGGAAACTGTGCAAATGCAAACCATCACAATGACCACTGCCCTTTCTCTGAGTTTTCTTCAGCTAGCCAATTTTCTTAAAATTAATTATTTAACAATGGGCAAAATCACATGTCAAATTGCTAAACAAATGGAAAACGAAATGATGGAAGGGGGGCTGTCTATTGATATCGTCTACTCCACCAAAAGGCCCACTCTGCTGAGATTATGACAAAAGAGATTCAAAGAATTTATTCTACAACAGGTTGTGGGTTTGAGTTTAAAGAATGGCAGCAGCTCAGTGAGTTAGCAAGTAAAGCACTCAGAGGGGCAAATTTTAAGAGGATGAATTTTTGGGCAAGATGGTTGCTGTATCTTGAACCTCAGAGATTGTCCACTATCTTTCAAACGTGTTTTAATCATTGTTTTAGATGTAAAAACAGGATGAGGGTGGTTGAGTACATATATTTTATGAGTGTAACAATCTACGACAGTTCTGGAAAGGGATTTTTGCTGAGATTTCTTTGATTCTATCTGTAAGAATTGAGCCATCAGTCATGCTGGTGTTATTTGGTTCCTCAGGTGAGGTAAAAAGTTTAACCAAAAATCAGCAGTATTTTATATAAATTTCTATTGCTGTTGCCAGGTCACTAGTTCTCCAAAACTGGAGAACCAATAAACAATCTAGTATTGAGCATTGGTACAGTAAAATGGTTCACACCTGCAGATTTTTGGAGGCCTATGCCAAACGTGTAGGAGCTATCATGAAATTTAGGGGTATTTGGAAAAACTTTTTCCCTAATTCTATACCGGACAATGCACTTTGGGTAATATTCGATTCTTTCTTGGTCTTATCTATGAAGGTTTTGAGTAAGGTACTCAAGGTGATTGGAGGTATTTATTGCACCTAGACTTATATGCACTTAATATCAGAATGTTTTTTTCTATTATGTTTGGGTTGGTTTAGAAAAGTGATATTATCAATTAAAATAATGTAAAAGATTTAAAGGGAGTTTTTCAGAGAGAAAGTGGACATTTTGAGAATGATGTTTTATATTCGATCGACTATATACCTTATTAATTAACTGTGTATTTTTGTCGACTCTACAAAATACCTTTATTTTTTTTATTTTTTTTATTTTTTTAAGAATGGTTTCCTCGGCAAAATTGTCTGATTGTATATGCTTGAATTGATTTGCTACTATGTCGATTATTTTCCCTGTTCTCAATAAAAAAAAAAGAGATCTATTACTAAGAAAAGAGGAGATCCACTGCAACGCCAGACCCTGGATTTTGGGGACCATGATCGACCGTGTCAAAAGCAGCTGACAAGTCCAAATGGACCAGGGAATGGGTAAGGTCTTTATCGGCCCCCTCCTAAGCTCTTCCATGTCTGCCAGGATGACTGACTCTTTAGAGTGTGCAGGTCTTAATCTTGCCTGGTGAGGGTCAAGGAAGTGGGAGTGTTCAATAAATGATCTAAGACAGTTTGCTACATGGGCCTCCAAGATTTCGCCTAAATAGGGAAGTAGGGACATGGGGAGCTAATTGCTAAGTACCAGAGGGTCAGAATCGGGTTTCTTCAAGATTGGGACATCTTCTGCACTTTTGAAAATATCGGGGACAATGCCTTGTTTAAGAGAATTATTCTGAAATGAGAGGGGTGGGTCTGGACAAGTGAGGAAGGCTTCCTGTAGAATATGAGAAGGACAGCAATCCATGGGGGAGCCAGATCCAACTTTTCTGAGTAAGACAAAGAACCCATTTTATACCCATGGGAGAGGGTTGGACAGATTCAGTGGACCCTTCTAGGGGAGGGGCATTACAGAGAGGTGGCTACACCCATGTCCTTTGTCCAGTTTCACGCCAGAGCAGGATCCAATGGCTCACAGAACTGGTTTGAGCTGGACACCAAATGCGCCCCCAGTGCAGGCTTTCAGGCACTTCCAGAGTGCACCCGCCCAGCACCAATACACTAAACCATGTATGGTAGGTGGTAACACCTCCCTGTGACAGGAAGCCTATTGAGCTGCCTTCCTCTGCTCAAACTTGGCGCAGCAGGGGGATAGAAATGTGTATCTGGCTGGCAGTGTCCATTTTGTGCTCTCCAGGTCGAGAAAGCTGGTTCCGGGCAGACCGGTGACCCCACAAAGCTTGCTTCTGAAGGGTGGAATCATACCTCCCAAAGCAGTTACTGGTGTGGAGGTTTGATTCCAAGGTGTTTGATACCAAACACGATCTGTTTCTATGCAGCCATTTTCGAGATAGCATTTACTGCAAGGTTATAATGCACCTCTACCTTTATGTCCGGCGGAGTTACAGACAACCCGGGAGAATGGTCTCCAAAAGCTGCAGAGGGGGTCTACTCATGCAGGGGCACCCTCTCACATAAAACCCAGCACCCTGCCCAGGATTGATAAAGCCTGCTATAGGGGTGACTTTAAGTTTTAAGGGTAGTCACCATTAGATATAGTGAACCTATATCTAGGGTAAGGGGTGCAAGCACTGCAATAGAAGACCTAGAGTTACATTTTGCATGGCCTCTCATAGGTAGCAAAATACATGCTTCAGCCTAAGAGAGGCCTCTTGGGTGCATATGCTCTGGGTAGATGGTGTACCATATACTAGGGAGTTATAAGGGTACCCCAGTATCTAATCTGGAATGGACCAAAGTACATGTATGTCAATTTAAGGGAGAAAGCAGATAAGTTGGGGTCCTGATCAGCATGATCCCAGCCAGACTAGTCAAAAACAGTGAGACGGAGGAGCTACGCTACGAACCAAGATGGCCGCGTGAGCTCCCGGCTCCGCCGACCTCCGCCAGCAGCTCGATTATCCTGTCTTCAATCCTGATCTTACGCCTTATCTCCTTGTTTATGAAGGTCTGCTGCTTCTAAATGTGCAATCACGAGATTTCTACCTCATCGGCTGACGAAGATACGCCGTGTTTCCATTCTCGGCATAACACCGCGTGGAAGCCGGGGCCTCGATTTCTAGCCTACCCGGGTCAGAGTTGAACAACATCGGCCGTGAGACCTGACTGAGCCCGGTCTCCCGAAGAGTGCCTGAATTGTTGTCTTTTTGTGAAGATCCTTTGAGCGATCTACACCGGGGACACGCCAGCGTGTCACGCCGGCTGCTGTGGTGGGGGCCCAGTGCCCGGAGACCTTGCTGCCTTCCCGGGGTCGACGGGCTGGGGCCCTCTCTGGCAGCGAAGGTGTGTTCTGTAGGACGAGGAGCGCCCATTACTTGATACCAGATTTGCGTGGCCTGCGACTCCGGAGTAGCCGGCCTCCGGGGTTCAAGTCCGGCTCTGTCGCCTACTGAGAGGGGATGGAGCGGACGGAAGGCACGCCATCGCTGCAGGCCGTTGTGGCCGCCATTGGGGCACTCCATTTGCACACAGTCGCTGTGTTCCGGACACTGATGGTGAAAGTGGACGGTATCCTGGAACCTGAGGACGACGCCTCGTTTAGTTTCCAGCTAGAAGTGGTACCAGCGGTGCATTGCCCATCAGAGGTCGGGGTCCCCGTGCATAACCCGGAATTCATGAATCTTGACAGTCCCCTGTTACCAACGAGCCAGCCCGTGCTTCTCGCTAGCGACTCTTGCCTGACCCTGCGGCCGCCCAACGCATCTATAGACGGTCTTCCATGTCGCTACGAGTTCCTTGGTGATGGTTCCAGATACTCGCTGTTCTTGGACACCTTTCCTCGTTCGAGCCGTGAACTTTTATCCTGTATTCTGTCCTCCTGTGCTGTCAAGAACTTTTATGGACGCTTTGCCTTTACCATCAAAATGGCGGCTCGAGTGGTACAGACTTTTCTGACGGACCGTACTGGCCAGGGCTGAACTTTATCGATGGGGTCCGATATAATAGCTTTTTGCAATGCCGGGGTTGTGCCTATATTGTGACGGGAATTGGGTGGTTGTTGTTTATCCTCCCCTGACTGGTTTGTATAATTGCTAAATATTGATTGTACCATGTCTCAGGGTGGTCACTGTTGGCGGGGAATATGGGAAACCGGGAGTGTGTTTGCTTTCTCCTCCTCCGCTTTCTCTTTTCCCTTCCTTTAGGGTAGTTCTGGGGCGACAGGCACACTGCTAGTGGGGTTAGGCCGTAGCCATTGCAGGGGTGCAGGGTGGGGGGTTAGGGGTGGGGGGTTTTATTTTGCCTTTCTTTTGTTCTATGGCCCCTTTTGTCTTTTCCCTTTCCTTCTACGAGAGATGGGCTGTTTATTTTTCACGGATCCTTTATTGTCTGGGTGTGTTCGCTGGCTTAATTATCCTGTAACATTGTGGACGAGGTCGCGCGGGTGGGATTGCTTTGACTGATTAATAGATTGCTTATTTCCTTATTCCGTTCTGTGTACCCGTGATGGGCCTTTTACTTTTTACAGTGATTCTTGTTTGTATATTTCCCCCGCCTGGCCCTGCTCTGTATTTCAATGCGAAACACCTGATGTCTGTATTGCCTATTCTTGTCTTACTGTTAAAATAGAAAAATATATTTAAAAAAACAGTGAGACATCAAGCAAAAAGTGGGGGTAACCATAAGAAGCAGATCCTACTTTCCTACACGTGAGTACTAGGGTATCCATTGGTGGGATTGCTCTCCAACCTTCTGTCTTCCAAGGGGATTCTTCAGGGTCCTCTGGGAAGGGTCCTAATCTCTAAAAATCCAACAGCAACTTGCACTTATAGTTGTACGGAGAACACGTCCGTGTTTCCACACTGCACATGCTCTCCGTGGGTTCCCCATCTACTCACCTTGGGTGGTTCCTTGAGTCCCAGCACTTCTACCTCCTCTCGACCCTGTCTTGACCTGATTTGTGGTTCTTATACTACCTTCTTAGTATATGGTGGGGTCCCCCCCTGGGGCCACTGTGTATTTCGTGCAATTTACTGTGTTTCTTTGCTAACGTATTGTGTGCATTGTGTTTATCTCCATGTTGGAGATATTGGAATGTACTAGAGATTATTATATAATATATACATATTTTTATAAATACTTGGTGTGGTTCTTTTTCACTTAGTCTATTCTATAAGATTGCATTCTGGTAAAACAAGCTGCTTTACACTCCTTCTAGACTGTGCCTGAAGGCTGCTCCCCACTGATACCACTTAGGGAACATTCTAAGGTTGCCTAAGACCTCTTAAATCACCATAAGAGTTGTTTGGACTGGTGCAAGGTGCCCACTTACATTAGTGGACATCATATACCAAGCCAGCTTCTGACAAAGGAGAACCACCACATTTATATCATATGCTGCTGTCCCAGATGAAAAAATTGAAACAGGACAAGTCTGCTCTCACCAAATTAACACATTTTACCCAGAAACGTCATTCTTTACTAATAATGCAAATGGAAGTTGTCTGTGAGGGAATTCTAAAATGGCAGGGGTGTTCCTCTTCCTGTAAAATTTGAATCTAACAATACTGTTTGGCTTCTAAGGAGAAGGAATGGGCTTGCCTGGATAGGTAAAGACTGAAGTGTAACTTGGTGAATGCCTATTCCTTCTTGTACTGCCAGGGCAGCAGCCCACTAAGTCCTTCATGTCTGACATTCAAATGGATTTTGGGAGCTTGCAAATGCATAAGAGAGATTGGGCACAGTATCCCATGCTCAAATTTTGTTGTCCTTTTAGCCCAACAGTAATTGATAAAAGTTGAACCTTTTAATTATTCTGTAGTTGATTGCCAGGTTATCAAACTTGATACCCCTGACTCTTTTTCCTCAATGTTGAGAAGTTTTTGTACAGCATTAGAAAGCATTCCTCACGTTTACAATATTCCCTGTCAACTGGTTATGTCACAAGCTCTAACTCTTGCACATTAGGATCATTTTATTCATTGGACAGCATCCCCCCCTTTTTCTGATGTATGTGCACACAGCACAATACTGCCCCTCTTGCTAGCCTGGTGCTGTATAGCTGTTTATATATCCGAATCACCTGCCCCAAAACCTATAAGTAACACAGACCATCCATGTAGATCCATGCTTCCTTCACCGGGCTCTTTCTCCATTCATCGTGCCTTTCCATACCTATCTCTTTAACCAACTCTTCTACCACATACTTCTGCACCTCAAAACAAAATAAGAGCAGCTCTCTGGTAACCTTCGAGTGACAGTAAAAACAATTCTAACATACAATGGCGTTGAATGCCACACACTACAAACCTCACACTCCCCCATAGTGTGGATGTTCCCTGTCCAATAATACTCTTCAGCGCCCGATAACACTACATAAAGTGCTATACATAATCTACAGTCTAGTATCTGTTGAAATATGTTTCTATGGACTAGATGTATAAAGCTTTTTTGATTGTCGCAAACAGCCCTTACTGCAGAATTGGGCCATTTGCCACTGCAAAAAAGGCATTTTTTTGTACAAAGGCTCAATTTGCGATTCGGTAGCCTATCTTATAAATATGAATGAGGTGGGTCTATTTGCAACCTGCTTGGAATTGCACACTGTGTTAAACACACTTGTGCATGGGAAACTTTTATAGACACAACATGAGCCTTTTGAATCCTTTCTATAAAGACAATTCACTGTTCTAATCCTGACATGCTCCATGTAGGTGCTGCATAAATTGTCGAATATGTAGAGGCAGCACCTTGTTCCAAACCGTTAATTGTGATATTTATATTATCTATTTTAACATGGTGGACAATTCTGCATGTATATATTTTCATGTTTGCATGCATACATTTCTGATGTATTTGTAAATGTGTTTTTTGCTGAACAGCATTTCTTTTCCCTTTCAGACAAGGGGTCATATTATCAAGAACAGAGATAACATTATCGCCGCTTTAGCGGCAGGAAACTGCAGCTAAAGCTGCGATAATGCGCATGATAATATGCTCTTGTGAATTCCCATAGAAGCCAATGTTCTGGTGTGAACCTGGGCTTCTATGGGAATTCACAAGGGCATATTATCAAGCCCATTTTCACCGCTTTAGTGGCAGTTTCCTGCTGCTAAAGCGGTGATCATTTTAACGCCGTTCTTGATAATATGCCCCATAGTTCGCTCTGAAGAACACTTGTTGTTATATAAATCAGTTATCTTGACAGAGCTGAATGCCGCTGTATATTCCTTGCGTATAGCACAACAATAGGGGAAGGAGTATATCAAAGGATATTAGTTTACATCTAATGTTGTCATTTTAAATCAATTTAAAATTCAAATATACGTGCCATGTCTGCCTCCAAAAATATGAACTTTCTATAAGCTTTAACAACAAAGCACATGTCCCATTCAATACACAACAATGTAGCATTACAAAAGGATTTCTCTGCAGTCTAGAAAAATTAAGAGGGCTTTCCGAATAAATCAAAAGAAATTATGGGGCATATTAGCAAGAAAGGGCGTTCCATTATCCCGCTTTTATCGGCAGGAAACTGCCGATAAAGCGGCGATAATGGGCTTGATAATATGCTCTATGAATTCCAATCGAAGCCCATGTTAGATGTCTTCACATCTAACATGGGCTTCGATTGGAATTCATAAAGCATATTATCAAGCCTATTATCACCGCTTTATCGGCAGTTTCCTGCCGATAAAAGCGGCGATAATAGAACGCCCTTTCTTGATAATATGCCCCTATGTGACATTTTTGTACAAAATGCATCCTCACATTTATTTTGCATGATGTGAACTTTATCTGCTTACAGTCTGTTCGATTGCATTGTTTCCTTGCTTCACCCACAACATTTTTACCCAAACGCAGTCTCAAATACACAACATGGCATCATTTACTGAATCATAGGCATTTTGTGATAATAAAAGCCAGAAATTAGGTGAGTTTATGCCGGTGTAAATTAAATGTCTTCCGGACCTAATAACAATACCAATCCAACACTCAAGAAGCCGTTTTAAAATTCATTTGGCCCAATAAGGTTAGCTGTCTGTTAGAGCTTTTGAAATTAATTAATTATAAAGCTTACACAGAGGCCACCTGTAGTCATTTCATTGTTCAAGTGTCAATCATATTATAGATAAATCCACAGATTACCCTTAGGGTGACAGGGTATGTAAATGTGATTATTCATGACACAGTTAATTAAAACCTTTACTTGATGAGTGAAAATGCAAGTAGTAGATATAAAAAATACTGTATGCACTTCAAAAGGATTCTTTGTGACGCTTGTTTGGAAAAGCTTGATGCTATAGTGCCTTCCAATTCTATCTTTGACAGGGGTGTTAGTCATTTTGAGAGAATATTTTGCATCATGATACATCGAGGTGTGGTGAGCACTGACAGGCAATGGAGTCTGTCTGTAATTATCACCTTGGTACATGGTATACCTGCCCATCAGGTACTGGTGTGTGGCAGCAGTGGTGAGGCTGGATAGAGCTGTGAAGCCCCACACAGGGCGGTGACTGTAACAGCATGTCATCAGATGCTGCTCGGCATGGATCACCATGTGGGCTGTATTTCTTTCATTGGTCTGTTCCTCGAAGAGGAGACGGATTTGGAGGAGTGCCAGGATTGGCCACCTCTGCTCTGACTGATGCTGGATGTTGGTCATGGCCATCACATCCCACTGGACTGCTTGGTCAACAGCAATCCTTTTAAGGCTTGCTCTGCGGATGAGTGGATCCTAATCATGTCTGAGTAAGCTGAATCTTCCCCCAGAGAATCCCTGTGTCATATATTGTGGCTTATAAATCAAAGGAATCCAGTCTTGTTCTGGTGATTATCCATATTTGCGATTATCATGCGTCCCAAAAATGGTGTTTCAGGCTGATGTTAGGCTTGCAGCTCAATATCTCCACCTATGAAATACTTCCTAGTGATGTTTTCAGCCTAGTTTTGTATAATTAAAAATTAAATGTGCCACAAATGTAAAGTATTACAAATTGATGTTATCCATCCTCTCAGAATGCCCACAATTTGGCTTTGGGTGATGACATTCTCTGCCTAATAAATCCACGATGATATGCAGCCTTGCATGCTATTCTGACTAGTGCAGTCAGAGCAAAGCACTGTTCCGAGGTTTATCCTCATCAGATATCCCTTTTTACCCACTGATCAGACTTATGCCCAAAGCTGTACCTTCCCTTCTTTATGCAGTATTATGTATTTCACTGCAAGCCCTTGGAACTACAGTGCTCTTGCATTACATTTCCGTCCTTGCCTATTCACTAGCCTGCCTGTAGAAAATTGAAGAGTATTGTAGGACTAGGATTAGGATTAACAGTGGAACAAAATGTCAAACCTGTTACATCATTGATTAAAACGAATACATGTGTCACTTTTGTTCTTTTGCCAATGCAGTAAATCCATAGCCATGACATTATTACCTTCAGCTTGAATGGTTGCATTCTAAAAATTGCATGTTTCTTTCCTTTTTTGATCTCTCCTTCTTTTGGTTTATGTGGACTGACCTTTACTTGTCTGACTCTTCATTAGGAATTACACTAGAGCCTTATAAAGGCATCCCTTGCTTTGTTTTTCTATTTCCTCCACATTGATGTGTGAATGTTTTGTGGCCCAAATGCAGTTACAAAACATTCGCATTTTACCACCTACTTCACATATGTGGTAATCCAGTTGCAAATGGGAATGAATCCCCAATGGACGGCTTCCCCTTTGTGAATGTTTGTAAAAAAAAACTTAGGAGCAAGGAGTGTGTAGGAGAGTAGGGTCTGCTATCCTATGGTCACCCCAATTTTTTGCTTTTTGCTTCACTGGTTTTCGACTTAATGTGGTTGTGGGCCTGCTAATCAGACCCACAGCCTGCTGTTCTCTCTCTAAATTCACAGACATGTACTATAGGTACATAACCAATTTGGTACTAGACACCTTGTCAGCCCCAGTCCAGTGCACTATTGGTGCCAAGGGCATAGGTGCATCCAAGGCCTACCAGAGCTGCAACATATCTTTTGCCACCCCTGGCTGGTACTTAAATTGACACAACTGGATGATCCCTCAGCTGGGGCAAGGTGGTGTAATCACCCCTTGCTTAGATATAGTATACCTATATCTAAACCTATATCTGGACACATATAAACCTATAAGTCACTCCTATGGCAGGCCTTAACAATCCTGGAGGCAGAGTGCTTGGTTTTATGTGAGATAGTTCTCTAGCATGAGCTGAGCCCGTCTGCAGTGTTGGGACCAATTCCTTAATGCTGTTCCAGTGATACTGCCATACCATATACTCTTAAGTGCATTATAATCCTTACGGTTATTGCAACTCCGGTTTGGCTTTATCAAAACATGTCGTGTTTGGTGTCATACAAAGTGGAATACTACCCCCTCACCAGTTCTGATGATGGTGGCAGGGTCCAACCCCTCCAGGAGGGGAAGACATGTTACTTACTGCAAATGTGTTTAATCCTAACCAGAGCCCCAGCACCACAAAATGGATGCTGCTGCCACAGACACGAGTCTGGCCCCCTACTGCTGACCGAAACTCGGCAGAGGAGGCTTGATCAAAGGATCTCCTGTCACAGGGAGGTGTCACACCACCCCAGACAGGAGATAGTGGATTGTAGCATGGGGGTTGAATGAAACTAGACATTCATTCGTGCCAGAAGAAATTGCAGTGACAACATAGAATTTGATTCATGCATCCAAGATATGACTAGACGCTTCTCCAAAAGAGGATACAAACCGCAAGTACTACACAAAGCAAAAAACAGGATTAAACGAATGGCCAGGGAAGCGACTCTCACTAAACAAAAAAAGCCAACGGATGTACATCAACCAGTGAGATTAGTAATGGACTTCAACGATGTAAGCTCAGCAGCAAAAAGAAGCATCAACAAACATTGGGGCATCCTACTAGCAGACAGTACGTTGAAAGATGCACTTTCAATTAGACCACAGATCACCTATCGACGAGGAAGAAACCTCAGAAATAGACTATGCCCTACAGTTCCACATGGCACGAGTAACGCCGATTGGCTAACACAAAGATCCAAGGGCTTCTACAAATGTGGAAATTGTGGAATGTGCAAATGGGCCAACCATGGCATAAAGACCTTCAGTGGCTTCCACAAACAACAATTTACCATCAACACCAACATTAACTGCAACACCAGATATGTGGTATATATTATTCAATGCATGTGCCACAGTCTGTACGTTGGAAGTACCATCCGACCCTTGAAGGAACGAATCAGAGAACATGTACTGGCCATTCTACAACAAGATGTCCGTTATCCAATGGCAACACACATGGCCACCTGCCCCTCCCAAGGCACAACTAAGAACTTCACCTTCTTTGGAATTGATGTAACAGAGGCGAACATGAGAGGTGGTAATCGAGAACTAAGATTAAGACGTCAGGAGGCAACATGGGTCATGCGTCTTCATACAGTCAGACACGGACAGAACACTGATGATGAGCTCCATTATTTTTTAGGACCATAATATAAAAAGAAATGAGATATCAGGTTGTTCCACCTTATAAAAACACTGTTTGATCAAATCCATAAAAAACTGTCTTATTGTCTATACTCCAATACTCCATGCGATTTTCAGTTGTATTTTGTCATATCCCTCTGCAATTTTGATATGCTGTGACTCTGTGCCCCTAAAGCTTTAACCCACACTTTTTCTTCTTTCTAATAACACGCTTCAAGTTTTGCCTCGGAGATTCCGTGACTCCATCCACATGTCTTTCTCTCCCCTACTCCCCTTTCTCTTCTTTTCCCCTTCTTCTCCCTTTACTCTTTCTACTCAACATTTTAATTGATAAGCCTTTATGCCCCCGACTGGCCTCGCAACTCCTGGGCCCAGTCTTTTCTTGATTTCTATTGTTCAACTCTTGCTGACTGCATTCTTAGTGATTAGCGCTCTAGATTTCACCTCTGACGCATTGCTAGTCGAGTATATATGACGCTCCTAGCATCACTCGGGGTGTTTCCTGTATCCGGCAATACCCTCGTCACTACTCGTCAGCATACCGGTAAGACTGGTCTGAAGTGATTCTCTCGGATTTTTTAGCTAGACGTCCTTAACCGGGGTTTACTGACCCAACGTCATATTCTCTATTCCATGCAGCTTCTTGTTTTCCCGACAACAGGCATTACCCGCCTTTCACCACGACGAGCCTCTTTACCCTGTTACGAAATACACCTTGTGCCGACCTGCACAATTTACGGAAACACCCGATCAGGACCGGGTCGGAATTATCACCGGTGCCCCAGTGAGTCAGATTCCTTTTTCTCGTAGGGTTCTGATACAACACAGGAGCACAAACTTACATTGTGCTTCCTTCCTTTTAAACAATGCGGCCCTTTCACTTTTTTACCCACAGATAAGACGATTTATCACACTTATTCAGGTACCCCTTACATCACGATACTTTTTCTCTCTCTTTTTTACACTTCTTAGACACTACTCTCCTCTTCTTTTATCCCTGTACTTGAGATTCTTTTCTCTCCCGTTCTTTTTCGGTACTGTACACGAAATGAGCCTTTTTGTTACTATGTGTAAAATGGGACAGTACTGTATGTGAATGTTTTCTCCTACGTCTACCAAAGGTTCGACCTACTAGCCTAGCGATAAAGAGAGCACAGGCTCTTCTGTTTTTTCTCCTCGCAAATAGGTGGAAGAATCATGGATAATCGTCGGCTTACAATATGCCATATGTATATTTTTCAATACTACTTGTATACTCAAGTGATTCAAATGCATACACTGTTTCTTTTCTTCTTTCTCCCAGGGCGGCAAGTTTTTCGTTAGATAATGCAATGCTGTATTCACCGAAAAATGCTTTTACAATGATATACGCTGCAGTCAGTTAAATCATTATGTCACTGGGGATCACATCACCGCACTCACTTGAGATTATACCATGTTCCTTGTTCTACTCGTTCCTACCTTGTTTTACAGGTGCTCATGTAGTTCCGCAGTCAACATTAAGCTAGTTTTCCTAGGACCTTATGTGTTTCTTCCTACTATGTCTTTTTTCCTTTTCCTTCTTTACATTGCTTAATATGCTGCTTCAAACCCCAAGAATACGTTTTTTTCACTTACCATCACACCAACCACCACATGCTCACCATATTGCTATCTCGCACTTTAGGTGTTACTTATTCTTTGAAAGTCACTTCCTTTGTCCCTTCACCTTTCCTTTCTCTGGTTTCCACTCACACTTGGTCCCCTTCCCCTTACTTGAATTGTGTTCTTTCGCTATTTTATGTTATTATTCCCGAACCCTTTTCCATCTTCCTTTTTGTATCACTTCCAGCCCTGAAGAGTCAATGGGTTAAACCCTAACTGACGAAACACGTGTCGGCTGGTTCTCTTTCTTGGTGGTGTCTCCTTTTGACAGGAGGAGCACTCACATACCCATTAAACCACAACAGAAAGAACATCGTGTGTGATCTTATCCTTCACCACCATACCTTGAACACTCTAAACATTACATTTGTTGTGTGCGCTTGACTGGTTGTTTAACTTATCACAAGGGCTAGTTCTTACACCCTTTGGTTTCAGAGTTTTAGGGTTCTCTCTGTACAAGGAGCACCAACCACAACTACCTTCTTGCAACTACCCAACCACTACATGTTGTGCGCCATCTAATTTCTGGAAACGAATAACCCCTCGCTGAACTGCAACCCATTGGTCTCAGAAAGGCAGCCACAGTGGTAAACACGACATTTACTTAATTGTTTCCTAAAAAATGGATAGGGATAAGGTCGCCTCAGAACTGTTTGATAACTTGGCCAGTGGTGCCCAACCAACAAGCACCCATTCCAGTGGAAACCAACAAAGCAGACTAGGTCTGAAAGAAAAATTCATAAAACTAGAAAAACTCAAAAAACAGAAAACTCCAGATGGTGGGACAGTGCCACTCTTAAACAATATCTCAGACTCCATGGAGTACCAAGAGGACTACGCTCACAAACCTTTCCCACATTTGAGGATCTGGACGACGACCTATTAAACAAATGGGAAGAAACACTAACTAACAACTCTAATACCCTAATACTTATTCTAATCGAAAGTGCAGAGCGCAAAATGGCAAAATTGCAGGTAGAGATTACTGAATTGGAAAAGGAAATCCAGGACTTAGACCTCAAAGACGCAACTGAAAAAAATTATAAAATAATGAACAACATCCTATTGAAACACCAAAATGAAATAAAAGACCGCAAAGCAAGACAACTAAAGAGGGACGAGGCAGACTACCGTGAAGGGCGAGTATTCACTTTCACCAAAAAATATGATCCACTCATCAAAAAAACACCAAGCTCTGATCAGAACGCAAGAGCAGAAGTCTCATCAATCTCCTCCAGTTCAATCTCACTCAACAGCATCCCTAATAGCGATAGTGAAAATGAGAATCAGACCACTCCCACAAATGCAGCAGGATCCAGCACTACCCCATCAGTATCTTCTAAAAACATTTCTTTATGGAAAATACAAACAATAAGACGAGAGACCTGCTCACGACCAAATACCATGGTAAGAAGACCCGGAGAGGCAACAGAGCAGGCAAAAGAGAACTACAGGGAGAAGCTACGCTCAGTGAGCAAGAAATAATTAATGATAACAACAAAGAAGTACAAGTCGTCAACCTTTCCTCTGAACAATTAGATCCTAACATGATTTCACTCCTAAGCAAGGGCCTCAGTTTTAACCCCCATGAACAAGGGGACCCTTGCAGGGTTAAGATCGATCTTTTTAAATTTGTACGAGGACTCAAACTAAAGAAACACTTCTTCAGTCAACAAGGCAAACCAGTGAGGTCATCCAGTCCACCCCAAAATGATCTCCACAACGCACTCACCATAAGTGATCTGCAAGCAACCCATCTACTTCTCTCCCTAACAGACTTTGACGATCCGCCGAACTCTTTTGAGAATCTACTTAACGATCTAGAATTAGATACTCAGCAGACAATTGAGAGTGGTCTCAAAAATAAGTCAAAATGGACTCCAACTCTACCAGGAGGCAACTCAGTGGACATATTCTATAACCTAGTCCTTTGTGACACTGAGAAACATGAAAAAAACTGAAGACAAACAAATCCAGACATATGGACAACCTATCTAGAGATGAAAGACTGGCACTACAATCTCTAAGCAACAACCATGACCTTATAATTAGAGAAGCAGACAAAGGGGGGAATGTTGTGGTCATGGACAAAGCTGACTACCACAACGAAATTCTTACTCAACTTTCAGACACCAGCTGTTACGCTAAACTGGACCACAACCCTATGGGACCTCTCACAATCCTCATTAACAAATACCTCGGTGAATGGAACATGCAAGGTCTTATTAATGATGATGAACTTCTGTACATGAAAGTAACAAGACCTACTTATCCCAGGCTTTATACTATGCCGAAAATTCACAAACGAGGTACATTCACACCAGGTAGGCCGATAGTATCAGGTATTGGAGGTCCAACTGAGAGAATATCACAATACGTTGATGTATTCCTAAACCCAATGGTCAGCAACCTGCCGTCATTCATACAGGACACCAAACACACCTTGAGCATTCTTAAAGACATGGAGTGGCAGCCAGATCTGATAATGGCCACTCTTGATGTAGTTTCCCTCTACACCTCCATCAACCCGACAATGGGACTTACAGCAGTCAACACATTTCTGAAAAGCAGACCCATCGCTCTATGGGAACACACCAAAATGCTCATGTCCATGATGAACATCATACTCAGGCATAACATTTTTCTTTATGATAAACAATGGTACAGGCAACTCAAGGGAGTAGCCATGGGGTCTAGATTTACCCCCTCCTTTGCCAACCTATACATGGGAGCCCTGGAAGCAGAATTCATCTGGGGCAACAAAGGCCTGCCCTTGGTAGACCACATTGTGTACTGGGGCAGGTATATCGACGACTGTTTACTTATTGGGTCCGGTACAATGAAAAAACTGGAAGACTTCTCTCAATATCTGAACGAAAATAACATGGACATGAGATTTACCAGTCATATAAGCCCCACTATTGTCACATTCCTGGATGTGGAACTTTACATCAGTAACAATGCTCTTCACAGTAGACTGTTTCGAAAAGAAACCTCAATGCGGTGTTACACACTGACAGTTCTCATCCTCCTCATCAGCTCAACGCTATCCCATATGGGGAATTCATTCGTGCCAGAAGAAATTGCAGTGACAGCATAGAATTTGATTCATGCATCCAAGATATGACTAGACGCTTCTCCAAAAGAGGATACAAACCGCAAGTACTACACAAAGCAAAAAACAGGATTAAACGAATGGACACGGAAGTGACTCTCACTAAACAAAAAAAGCCAACGGATGTTCATCAGCCAGTGAGATTAGTAATGGACTTCAACGATGTAAGCTCAGCAGCAAAAAGAAGCATCAACAAACATTGGGGCATCCTACTAGCAGACAGTACGTTGAAAGATGCAATTTCAATTAGACCACAGATCACCTATCGACGAGGAAGAAACCTCAGAAATAGACTATGCCCTACAGTTCCACATGGCACGAGTAACGCAGATTGGCTAACGCAAAGATCCAAGGGCTTCTACAAATGTGGAAATTGTGGAATGAGCAAATGGGCCAACCATGGCATAAAGACCTTCAGTGGCTTCCACAAACAACAATTTACCATCAACACCAACATTAACTGCAATACCAGATATGTGGTATATATTATTCAATGCATGTGCCACAGTCTGTACGTTGGAAGTACCATCCGACCCTTGAAGGAACGAATCAGAGAACATGTACGGGTCATTCTATAACAAGATGTCCGTTATCCAATGGCAACACACATGGCCACCTGCCCCTCCCAAGGCACAACTAAGAACTTCACCTTCTTTGGAATTGATGTAACAGAGGCGAACATGAGAGGTGGTAATCGAGAACTAAGATTAAGACGTCAGGAGGCAACATGGGTCATGCGTCTTCATACAGTCAGGCACGGACAGAACACTGATGATGAGCTCCATTATTTTTTAGGACCATAATATAAAAAGAAATGAGATATCAGGTTGTTCCACCTTAGAAACACTGTTTGATCAAATCCATAAAAAACTGTCTTATTGTCTATACTCCAATACTCCATGCGATTTTCAGTTGAATTTTGTCATATCCCTCTGCAATTTTGATATGCTGTGACTCTGTGCCCCTAAAGCTTTAACCCACACTTTTTCTTGTTTCTAATAACACGCTTCAAGTTTTGCCTCGGAGATTCCGTGACTCCATCAACATGTCTTTCTCTCCCCTACTCCCCTTTCTCTTCTTTTCCCCTTCTTCTCACTTTACTCTTTCTACTCAACATTTTAATTGATAAGCCTTTATGCCCCCGACTGGCCTCGCAACTCCCGGGCCCAGTCTTTTCTTGATTTCTATTGTTCAACCCTTGCTGACTGCATTCTTAGTGATCAGCGCTCTAGATTTCTCCTCTGAAGCATTGCTAGTCGAGTATATATGATGCTCCTAGCATCACTCGGGGTGTTTCGTGTATCCGGCAATACCCTCGTCACTACTCATCAGCATACCGGTAAGACTGGTCCGAAGTGATTCTCTCGGATTTTTTAGCTAGACGTCCTTAACCGGGGTTTACTGACCCAACGTCATATTCTCTATTCCATGCAGCCACTCGTTTTCCCAACAACAGGCATTACCCGCCTTTCACCACGATGAGCCTCTTTACCCTGTTACGAAATACACCTTGTGCCGACCTGCACAATTTACGGAAACACCCGATCAGGACCGGGTCGGAATTATCACTGGTGCCCCGGTGAGTCAGATTCCTTTTTCTCGTAGGGTTCTGATACAACACAGGAGCACAAACTTACATTGTGCTTCCTTCCTTTTAAATAATGCGGCCCTTTCACTTTTTTACCCACAGATAAGACGATTTATCACACTTATTCAGGTACCCCTTACATCACGATACTTTTTCTCTCTCTTTTTTACACTTCTTAGTCACTACTCTCCTCTTCTTTTATCCCTGTACTTGAGATTCTTTTCTCTCCCGTTCTTTTTCGGTACTGTACACGAAATGCGCCTTTTTGTTACTATGTGTAAAATGGGACAGTACTGTATGTGAATGTTTTCTCCTACGTCTACCAAAGGTTCGACCTACTAGCCTAGCGATAAAAAGAGCACAGGCTCTTCTGTTTTTTCTCCTCGCAAATAGGTGGAAGAATCATGGATAATCGTCGGCATACAATATGCCATATGTATATTTTTCAATACTACTTGTATACTCAAGTGATTCAAATGCATACACTGTTTCTTTTCTTCTTTCTCCCAGGGCGGCACGTTTTTCGTTAGATAATGCAATGCTATATTCACCGAAAAATGCTTTTACAATGATATACGCTGCAGTCAGTTAAATCATTATGTCACTGGGGATCACATCACCGCACTCACTTGAGATTATACCATGTTCCTTGTTCTACTCGTTCCTACCTTGTTTTACAGGTACTCAAGTAGTTCCGCGGTCAACATTAAGCTAGTTTTCCTAGGACCTTATGTGTTTCTTCCTACTGTGTCTTTTTTCCTTTTCCTTCTTTTCATTGCTTAATATGCTGCTTCAAACCCCAAGAATAAGTTTTTTTCACTTATCATCACACCAACCACCACATGCTCACCATATTGCTATCTCGCACTTTAGGTGTTACTTATTCTTTGAAAGTCACTTCCTTTGTCCCTTCACCTTTCCTTTCTCTGGTTTCCACTCACACTTGGTACCCCTTCCCCTTACTTAAATTATGTTCTTTCGCTATTTTATGTTATTATTCCCGAACCCTTTTCCATCTTCCTTTTTGTATCACTTCCAGCCCTGAAGAGTCAATGGGTTAACACCCTAACTGACGAAACACGTGTCGGCTGGTTCTCTTTCTTGGTGGTGTCTCCTTTTGACAGGAGGAGCACTCACATACCCATTAAACCACAACAGAAAGAACATTGTGTGTGATCTTATCTTTCAACACCATACCTTGAACACTCTAAACATTACATTTGTTGTGTGCGCTTGACTGGTTGTTGAAACTAGACACTGCCTGGGGAGCACAAGGTGTCCCTGGGCAGATTCCAGTCAAACCGGTTCTGGGGAACTCCAGCCCCAGTCGTGGTGGCAAAATGGACAAAGGAAAGGGGTGTAACCACCCCCTTCCTGGGTCCCACCCATAGGAGGGACCTAGCAGGTAATCCAGCCCCCAGATTTGGAATATAGGTGGGAGCAGTGCCAATGCACATCAAATTATCCTGACTGAAACTTATGAAACAAAACTCTGGACCCTTCGACATCCCACTCGACGTGGATGACTGAAGAATCTCCCTTGTGGTCAAGGAGTGACCACCCTGTGCAAACAGGCACCATCCAGCACCTCAACATTTGCTTTGTTGCAGTTCCCGCCGGAACTCGAGCAACAGAGACCAACAAGAGCCAGCTATCCTGACTTCCAACAGCCCGATCCACAGTCCATGCAGAGCTGGGACCCGTGGAGGCGATCTGAAGCATGGGAGCGGCCATCTTGAAGTAACTACGAAGCGCTGACCGTGCAGCACCCGAGGCTCCCTTGAAGCTGTGCATTGGAGCGTGAGAAGCTCTAGCCCCGAGGAGCTTTTGCACCAAAGCTCACCCCTCCACACTTGATGAGTGCTGCATGGGGCCCTTTTGCATTTTCCTGCTTGACGCGTTGGTCCGGTCGCTTGCCCGTTGGCTAGTGGCCCCAGAACCGACGAACCTTTAAACTTGAACAGCTAGTCTAGTTGCTCCAGACTGGCCCTCACTCCCCTGAAAAGGAGCACCCGCTCAGACCTTGCTGGTCCGAGTGTTAAGCCATCTTTGAATCCTGCATGGGTTGCCTTTGCCAAGGCTTGTTGACTCCGATTGTGAAGCTGACACCGCCGACAGCGAGAGCCTTCGTGGGACAATTTGTGATTTACTCCAGGACATCCTCGGTGCCACAGAGACCAAGTGGCAGTGGAGAGAAGCTACACAACATCGACCTGATTGCGCCCAACATTGCCTGGTTCCTTCCTGGTTCCTTCCTGGTCCCTGCCTAGTGACCCAGACTCTGTCCCCTCTGCTTTCAGGTACCCTTCAACTTCGATCCACCCTTGGATCGCCCCGGACACTTCTCTTCTGGACGCCTGCAGCATCTTCATCTTCAGGCACCATAGTACTGCGTGACGAAACCCGACACATCTTTACACCTGTGCACCCACTTCCTGTGGGTGAGGTAACACTTGAACGCCGATGCTTCTGTAGAGGTTTACACCTCTAGTGTCTAAGTCTAAAGTTTTGTCCTTCTAGTCCAGTCGGAAGACTCTTAAAACTGTAACTCGATAACTTTTACGCACCATTGACTTTACATTGGTGCATGCTTGTGCTTTCTGCACTGCACCCGAATCCCGCGGGCTACTTCCGTCCTAACTGTGGTTAGTCCAGTGTAGTCCAAGCAATTCCCAAGGCCCTAGGCCTTACCCCCGATGGATTAGTGATTGTTATACCACTTTTTTGATATATGGTTTGAGTGGCCACCGGCCTCATCCAAAAACGTGCAACTTGTATATGTTATATTGTGCTTTTGTTTAAACGCTTGTGCTTCATTGCTCATAAAGAGTAGTGGGGATTATTCTGAGAATAAATACATATATTTTTATAATATATAACTTGTGTGGTGTCCTTTCATTTGATATTACAGGATTGCATATGGTAAAACAGCTGGCTTCACATGTCCTCTTGAGTTAAGCCTTTAAGGCTGCTTAGTCCATGCTACCCCTAGGATAGCTTGTCTATAAGGTTGACTTACAACCACCACCATAAGGGATTGTTTGGACTGATACAAGGTGCCCACAGAACTGTGGACATCATACATCAGGCCAACTTCTCACAGAGTGGTACAACCGAACACTACCTACTTATAAAAAACTAAAAGAATACTTTTGCATTTTCTTCTTGAACCAAATCCTGTTTTCCTTTAAGTGAGTACCCAGGGTTTCTTGATTTGCCTGGAGGGGACCGAAAATGGAGTTGAAAAAAATAGCAATTTGTGCATACATTTTCACCTGTAACCATGCTAGAGTTTTTTAAAGCAATTAACCAGTACGTCCGCAGGACCCATCTTTTTGGGGGGATATAAAGGGCTTGTAGGTTCACCAAGAAACCAAGGTATTGTATTGTAATTGCATTTGTGTATTGCTTACTACCCCTGACGAGGCGTCCAAGTGCTTTTTCGGCAAGTAGCATGCTACTCCGGGACCCATAGAGGATTAGTGTTGAATTAGTACAGTGGAACATGTAAGTAGATTTTAAGTGGTGGATATGTTAGTCAGGTATTTGGATTCGGAAGGATAGCGGAAGGATAGAAGAGGAAAGAAGGTTTGTATTTATATAGCGTGTCTAACCCCTGATGGGATGTTGAAGCGCTTTTTTTGGCGAGTAGCACACTACTCCGGAAACCCATAAAGGATTAGGGTTGAAAATTAGTTTAGTGAAATATGAAGTCATTTGAGTGGTGGATATTAGTCAGTTATTTGGAGAGGGAAGGATAGCGGAGGGATAGAAGGGAAAGAAAGGTTTGTTTTTATATAGTGCCTGTTACGCCTGATGGGCTGTTGAAGAACTTTTCTGGCAAGTAGCAGGCCACTCCGGAACCCATAAAGGATTAGTGTCGAAAATTAGTATAGTAAAATATGAAGTAATTTGAGTGGTGGATTTGTTAGTCAGTTATTTGGATTGAGAAGGGTTGGGGAGGGGTAAAAAAGCAAAAAAGGTTTGCATTTATATAGAGCTTGAGGTGTTGAAACACTTTGCTGGGGAGTAGCACGCTACTCTGGAACCCATAAAGGATTAGTGGTGAATTAGTATAGTGGAATATAGAATTAGAGAAGTGAACGTGCTAGTATGTTATTTTGATTGAAAAGGATAGTGGAGGGATAGAAGAGTGAATGATTTCTTTTTTTATGTCATAGCAGTAGGAGGAGGCTTTTGGATGAGTAAAAAGAGTTTTTGGAGGAGAAGATTCAGAGGGAAGAATTTAGAAAGGTTTGTTTTGGAGGGTTGGTATATTAAATGAGGTGTCAGATGATGCAAGGAGGGGTAGATTAGGAGAGAGTCAAGAAAATGTTATTTTTGGGGAACATAGTAGTGGTATGGGGTTTGGGATAAATGAGAGAGTGGATGTAGAGGATATAATGATAGATGTATAGGGTGAGAGATAGGCTATTGAATTGGAAAAAGTAGTAGAAAGAAGTTTGAGATGTTTCAGAAAGTTGGACTAGAAAATATATTGAGAGAAGTATAAGCTGAGAAATAGGGTAGTGAACTGGAAATGCTAAATTAGAAGAAAGTGATAAATATATAGATCCATAAGTACATTGAAAGTATATAGATGCAAAAAGGAGGTAAGTATATGCAGAATAAAGATATTGATCGAGGTAGCGGATGAGAAATAGGATAGTGCATTGGATATGCTTAGAATATGCTTTTTCAGGAGAAAAGTAACAGGCACACTGATCCAAGTAGGCGGAGGTACATAGATGCACAATGGAAGCAAGTACATGTGGACCAAAGATGATTTTGTTTTCTGTTGTTTTTGTTTTTATAACAACATAATTATTGTACATGTTTATACAAAGCAATACACAAAGATAGGCACATATCTATAGTGAAAATAAATGCTTACATACAGAGGGACATATACATAGGGTGGGTATTAATGAATGGGAAAATGGGCAGCATTTCTGTCCCAGTCTTGAACAGGCTCAGACGGGCACTCTCCCTTGTCCTCTCCACTCTTAGACTCGACGCCTGGACTGAGACGCCCTAAGCCTTGGCCGTTTATAGCCTAGTAGTCAAGTGACCCATTCAGCCAATGGGAACCTAGCCCTAACACTATCCAACCACATCACTAGCCCTAAATTCTAGAACCAATAGGAGACAAGAACCTTACAGCCAATCTTAGCTCTAGTCCAAGCACCCAATCAGTTTCATAAACCCTGATCTCTACGTTCAATAGAGGCCCTGACCCTACCAGTAGTCTCAACCCTAGTCCAATCAACCACTGGCTCAGGAAGCCCTAGTCCCTGCTTCCAATAGAAAGCCTAACCCTACTCTTAGTCCCACACCTAGTCCAGCAACCAATCACACCAGAAGCCCTAATCGCTACTTCCAAATAAAGGCCTAACCCGAGCCCTAGTCCCAACAACCAATAACACAGGAAGAGCTAGTCCCTACTTTCAATAGAAATCCTAACCCTAGCCCCAACCCTTCACTACACTGATTGAATTACAGACCCAGAAACCAATCAGAACCCTCAAATACCCAACCCATGAGGACACTAACCCTAATCCAATAGAAACATCAGATACAACCACCAATCAGTGTACACATGTACCAAATAATATCAGACTATATAAGGGCCCAGCTTCCTCAGACAGGATTTACTGGCTAGGGAGTTGGAAGCTGCTCCTCTAGTCAGAAATCTCCTAGGAGACAGACTGGCTCAATCCACACTTTGGACTTCTACAGGTAAGGCTCCAACAAACTTGTCCTCTAACAACACTATTTGTATAAAACTTTACTCCCTCTCTACGGCCAAAAAATGAAGTTCACTGTCCCTATTAAACACAATGTAAAGAGCTAACAGCAGATTACTGCTGTCTCAGGGGGGAAAGGGGGAAGGGGGAGGCTGGTTTCACTGACTGTTAATACAAAATGGTCGCTTGGGGTGCACTGCTTAACATGGACGTCTTAGCACAGAGCAAAGGAGACATTTGGAGGGAAAAACTGATAGTCACAGGGAATGAGAGGAAAAAACTGCAGAGTTTGGACGGCAAATCCCACAATTCAACAGGTTAAATGGCAGCAGTCACAGGCAGGAACAAGCATTGGCATAGCCATTAGGTCTCGCCTTTGGGATGTTATAAGTTATTAGTAAAAAAAAAAAACAATCAGTCTGGGGAGGGGACGATCTATGTTGAAACACTGGGTAGGTCTCATGTTGCAGATCTCCAAACACAGGGAGATTCGGTCTCCGCCCTCCCTCCCGCCCTCAGAGCTGCAATGCCAGTAGGCAGGGAAACCTCCAACGACACTGTCCATAAAGCACAGCAAGACCAGATTGCAAAACTCCACCATCTTAAAAGACACACACACCTTCTACCTACAGCACGCAGAGCGGAGTCTGCACTTAGTAGGCAGAAGTGGCAGGGGACTCAAATCTGAGCCAGGGAGTCCTCGCCGTGGCGTGCGGCACTGATCTGTCTTCTTGCGCAGTGCCGCAAATAATCCGCAATGCCAGCCCAGAGACCGGCGGGAACTCGCCGATAGTCAGTGACACCATGATGACCCCGAGTAAATTCCACTGTTACCGGCGGCGACGCGGCAACACAACAGTACCAGGACACACAGACACTGAAGTGTCGACTCATGGCCGCCGCCGTGCAAGAAGAGAGGCATTGGTGATCGCAGGCGGCGCCGCAATCTAAACTGCTGCCAAGTAGGGGGACGAGGAGTGTAACAGTGCTGAGTGTAGGACCTGCACAGGCCGGACTAAGGCAGACAGCTCAGTATTGCCGATCGGGAAAGTGCATTGTAGGGTGTGGTCGGAGTGATGACCTATGACCGACCGTCACACGTCTGGTTCTTTTGCAGCAGCTTTCAGGAGCGGACTTGGACAGGCTGCCTGAATTCTCCGGGCACCGGCGGCAAACCAAAAATTATTTCCAGGGAGGGGGGCGGATGGCACGAGCCAGCCCTTAGCCTGCTCCAGAATCAATCACCGAGGCCAGACACACAGTGCTGTGACTCCCTGGATGAAGATCGGATCACCAAGAACTGAGCTAAGTAATTAAAGTAATCTGAAAGAAATAGGTTATTGTTAGATTCCTTACCTTAGAATATCCCCAGGCATCAGGCTGGATCCGGAAAGTTTTTGTCAGCAGTACCCTTGCACATCGGTAGGCGTCGTCTGCGGCTCCACGTCCGTCGTCATTGTCGTGATCGCCCGAACGACATCGTCGGAGTACTTATCCGTCGCCCTCGCGTGCTGACGTCAGTTCTTCTTTTTTCCGCGCCAGCTAGCGCAGATCCGGGAAGAGCAGTACTCTTAGTTATTGTTTTACTAATTTTTTTATCTATTTTGGATCTCTTTTTTCGAGTCGACTTCGACTCCTGGTGCCGTAGGGATGCCTGATGTTGGAGACCGACCCCCACCATCGGTGTCTCTACTGCCTCGAAAGCTAGGCGAGAGCGGTCCCATAAGCAACTGGAGATCCGGCAATCAGCTCTGCGCCACTCGAGGTCCCACTCAAGGCAGAAGTCGAGGGACCGGTCACGGAGCTGAAGTCGTCGCTCATTGAGTCAAGTCGAGGCACTCAAAGAAAAAGTCGAAGAGGCGACATCGCTCTTCAGATTCCCATCGCCGCTCGTGTGACGCGTCTGAGGGTTCGGGCGACACCGCCCACTCGGCTCCGCTGGAGCCGCAGGCACCGCCTCCAGGCCCATACCCTCCAGTCCCTGGCCTGCGAGCAACGCCGGAGGAGATTCATGATTTCCTCATTGCCTTGAGGACTCACTTCCCCCAGTCGACACCTGCTGCCGTGCCTTCGGGCCCCGCAAACCCGACCGAGGGCCTTGGCGGGCCAGTGGCTCCGGCCCCAGCGCCCTCGGGTGCTTCGGCCCCGGTGCCATCCTCAACTTCGGTCCGACACCGTCAGCCCCAGTGGGATCCGTGCCTGGATCCCGGTCAACGCCAATTGACCTTAGAAATGCTCCGCTGGCGCCGACCCTAATGGTGTTGCTTCCGGCGCCGTCCTCGGACAACGTCGCCCCCAGGTTCAGCCCGGGTTCGGGTCCGGCATCGATGGGTGACGCCTTCACCTATGAACCGGCTCTGTGATTCCAGCCTGTTTATCAGGACATGGATTAAGGGGAGGACTGGGAGGGGTCCGAGGACCCTCTGGCACGGTGGTGCCAGTTGAGTCAGGACTGGGCAGATGAGCTTGGGGAGGCCAGTGGTTTGGACATGTCACCTGACACTGGATTCATCTCTCCTCCCTCCGTGGCTACAGAGGAGGGTGCTACGTATGGTGTGGTGTTGCGTAGGGCAGCCAAGGCCTTGGCTCTTGAGCTCCCTGCTGCGGCCGTGAGGACTAACCTCCTCACTGAAGTGCTTCAGCCACCAGTATGCTCCTCAGAGCCTCTACTGCCGTTCAATGTGGCCCTCACGGATGTTCTGATGGGTCCCTTGTCCAAGTCCTCCACAGTTCCCCCTGTGGATCGGAACATGGCCCGACGCCACCGCCCGGCTCCACGTGACCCTTGCCTTCTGACCGTGCACCCCACCTCTGAAAGCCTGGTGATCCAGGCACCTATGTCCCAGACCGCATTCCCGACCGCTCCCCTGGATCGGGAATCCAAAAGTTTTGATCAGTTTGGGCAGAAACAGTTCTCCTCATTGAGTTTGGGGTTGCGTCTATCAACACTGCTTGCCTTTTGGGCCATTATACCCACTCTTTGTGGGACACGGTTGCGGACGTGCTGCCCCAGTGCCCGGAGGAGGCCTGGGCCCGGCTTGCCCAAGCCCTAGCAGAGGGGTGGGATGTGGCATGTTATTCCATCAGGTGTGGAGGGGATACCATGGACTAGCTGGGAAGGGTGATTTCCAAAACAGTTGCGGTTCGCCGCCACGCCTGGCTGAGGTCCGCTAATTTCTCGGGCGATGTCCAGGCCACGCTCATGGACATGTCTTTTTCGATGGCCATCGCCTGTTTGGCGACAAGGCAGACAGTGCGCTTGAGCGTTTCGAGGACTCCAGGGCAATGGCCAAGTCCTTGGGCTTGTCCGGCCAGCTCCAGCAAACTTCTGCTTTTTTCCCCTTTCGTGGCCAAGGAAGGGGTGCCCCCTCATGTCCTGCCAGCCACAGGCCGTAGAACCAGCCTCAATGTGGTCCACACCCGCTCCGCAGCATCTGCCTCAAAGCCTTCCTAGTCCGAGCTTTCAGGCCCATTCGACGCCAGTGGGGCGCAGGGTCCGCCATCACCTCCTCCTCTGGGGCTTCATCACGTTGGACAGGTGGGTGCTGCAAATCATCCGAAGGGGGCTACTGCCTCTCCTTGGAGGCAACACCTCCAGCCATGCCACCGCAGTACCACTGCATGTCGGGGGATCACTTGCAACTTCTGCAGTAGGAAGTTATAGCCCTCTTGGCCAAGGGGGCCATTGAGTGAGTTCCTGGGCCAGAAGTAGGATGTGGTTCCTACTCTCACTACTTTCTGGTACCCAAGAAGGGCAAAGGAGGCCTACGCCCTATCGTGGACTTCCGGAGCGTCAACGGCTTCCTCCGGAAGGAGACGTTCAAAATGCTGACTTTAGCTTAGCCCTAGACCATGGAGACTGGATGGTAGTGTTGGACTTGCAGGAACCATGTTTTCACAGCCCCGTCCTGCCGGCCCACCGGCACTACCTGCTGTTCACGCTAGGCCATGAGCACTTTCCGTTTACCGTGCTCCCCTTCGGCCTTACCAGTGCCCCTCGGGTGTTCACGAAAGTGATGGCGGTGGTTGCAGCTCATCTGCGCAGATCAGGGGTTCCAGTCTTCCTCTATCTCGACGACTGGTTGTTGAAGGCAGGCTCGCCCCAGACAGTCGTCAACCACCTCCATAAAACGGCCGACTTCCAGCATTTGCTGGGTTTCTCCATCAACGTGCCGAAGTCGCACCTGATTCCCTCTCAGAAGCTTCTCTTCATCAGAGCGGTTCTGGACATGGCGCAGTTTCAGGTTTATCCTCTCGAGCAGCGGGTTCGGGATATTCAGGCTTTATCTCGAGTTTTGGTCAGGTTGAAGCTGCTGCTCCTGGGGCTGATGGCCTCCTGCATCCTACTGGTGCATCATGCCAGGTGGCGGATGTGGGCTCTCCAGTGGGACCTGAAGTTCCAGTGGGCACAGCATCCGGGCAACCTGTCCGATCACGTCCTAATCTCGGAGGGCACTGCAAGACAGTTGCAGTAGTAGCTCACGGACAGCGATTGGGTCAGCAGCAGATTCCTCTCCCTTCCCCAACCTGAGCACATAGTGGTGACAGATGCGTCCCTCCTGGGATGGGAGGCCACATGGGAGAGGCGGAGATCAGAGGCCTCTGGTCTTCGGCAGAGTCCCGGCTCCATATCAACCTTCTGGAGCTGCGGGTGATCCGGCTTGCACTGAAGCCATTCCTACCGCCTGTCCGGGGAAGTGTAGTACAGGTGTTCACAGACAACACCACTGCCATGTGGTACTGCAACAAACAGGGCGGGGTGGGGTCGTGGACCCTTTGTCAGGAGGCTCTGCGCCTCTGGACATGGCTGGAACACCAGGGCGTCACCCTGGTGGTTCAACACCTGGCAGGTTCTCTGAACGCCAGGGTGGACGAACTCAGCCACCGGTGCATGATGGATCACGAATGGCGTCTGAACTCTGACGTAGCGCAAGGTCTCTTTGGTTAGATCTATTCGCCACAAAAGAGAACACTTAATGTTATCAGTTCTGCGCGTTGGAATTACCAAGGAGACGCTCGCTCGGCGACACTTTTCGTCGCGAGTGGAGCTGGGGTCTGTTGTACGCCTTTCCGCCTATACCACTTCTGCCCAGAGTGCTGAAGAAGATCAGGCGCAACCAGGCCTAAGTCATCCTTGTGGCTACAGACTGGGCTACTCAGCATGTCAGTCGATTCCCCGATTCGTCTGCCTCTTCAGGAGGACCTTCTGTCGCAGCAGCAGGGGACCGTCCTCCACCCGAACCTGTCCAGTCTCCACCTACATGCGTGTAGATTTAGCTGCGACAGTTGATACCATTTGACATGCCTCCTGAATTCTGTGATGTAATTCTGGCAGCCAGGCATTCCTACACAAAATCGGCATGCGCCTGCAGGTGGAACAAATTTGTGGCATAGTGCACAGAAAAGGCTGTGGATCTACTCTCTTCCCCCCTTTCAGAGGTTCTCCTCTTTCTTCTTTCTCTTGCCCAGCAGGGCTCTCCTCTGGGCACTATTAAAGGCTACCTCTCGGCCATTTCAGCCTTCTCGAGGCTTCCTGATCAGCCTTCTCTTTTCAAGTCCCCTGTTGTAAATAGATTCTTGAAAGGCATCACTCACATGTTTCCTCCTGTTCCTTTCGTGATGCCTCAGTGGGACTTGAACCTTGTACTGACTTATCTGATGTGCGCTACCTTTGAGCCACTTGATAACCGTCCTCTACATCTTCTGACTCTTAAGACTGCGTTCCTGGTTGCCATCACCTCTGCCAGGAGAGTGAGTGAGCTCCAGGCTCTATCTTCCTAACCTCCTTTCCTCTCTGTCCATCCAGACAAGGTTGTTCTGAGGACTCGTCCTTCTTTCCTGCCCAAGGTGGTTACAGCCTTTCATATCGGGCAGACCACCAGCTTGCCCACCTTCTTTCCCCCTCCGCATCTCTCGAAAGAGGAAGAGAGGCTCCACCGTCTAGACCCAAAACGTGCGCTCTCCTTCTATCTAGATCGCACATGCCAGTTCCCGGTAGACAACCAGTTCTTTGTTGGTTACGTGGGCGCTAAGAAGGAACGGGCGGTGCACAAGCAGACCATCTTTCGGTGGGTTGTTTTGTGCATCAAGGTTTGCTACTCCTTGGCAAAAAAGGAGACTCCTGTGGGGCTAGGCGCCCATTCTACTCGGGCCACGGCGGCTACTACTGCCCTGGGTCGGGGAGTCCCCTTGAAGGACATCTGTCAAGCAACTACGTGGGCCTCGCTGCACACGTTTGCTAAGCACTACTGCCTGGACAGCCAAGTCCGGAGAGATGGCTTTTTCGGCCGTTCCATTCTCCAGGACTTTCTGGTGTGGGCTTGGTTCGCAGACCCACCACCGGGGTTGGTATTACTGTGGTATTTATTCTAAGGTAAGGAATCTAACACTAACCTGTTTCTTTCAGATGCACAAGTTACTTACCTTCAGTAATGACATATCTGTAAGAAACAGTAGTTAGTGTTAGATTCCTTACTGCCCCACCCATCCTCCCCGTTCTGCGAACCGATATCTAGGGTTAAGGACATCCCTTTCAGGGCCCTAGTTTTATGGCACCAGTGTCGGTTTCTATCATGGCTCTGAGTTCCTGGCGCGGAAAGCTAGGTGCAGAACTGAAGTCAGCGTGAGAGGGTGGCGTCTAAGTACTCCGACTACGTCATTCTGGCGAAAACGACGCCGACGATGGATGCGGAGCGGCAGACGATGCTTACTGACGCGAAAGGGTACTGCTGACAAAAACTTTTGGATCCAGCCTGATGACTGGGGATATTCTAAGGTAAGGAATCTAACACTTAGCGCTGTTTCTTACAGATTTATCATTACCGAAGGTAAGTAACTGGTGTGTTACCACTTGCCACCCCCACTTGAGTCTCTGTCAGAGTACTAGATTAGTGCCCTTCAATTTCTGGTCCCCTGCAGTACTCTTAAGATCTTCTAAGAGTTTCTCCTTGCTGAAATTAGTTTATTTGCTGGTGTTTATGTGCTTCCCTCATCTTTATGTTGCTTGCGAGAAAGTGTCACTTATAGTCCCTGGAATGTCAATCATATTTTCACAGAAATTCTGCAAATGTCACTCATAGCAATTTGAAACCTTTGCCTGCGAGAAAGTGTCACTTATAGTCCCTGAAATGTCACTCATATTTTCACTGAAATTATGCAAATGTCACTCATAGCAATCTGAAACCTTGGCAGCTACGGCAACACTGAAAGGAACTTGTACTGCACCCTCTCGCTGGAAAGGAGGGCAGTTGGCAACAAGTTCTGGTGTCCCTCGAGTGCTGCTAAATATAACAAATGAATTAATAAACGGGGTGCGGTGAGCCTAAATCGGGCGCCGTGCTCCGAATTAAAGTAAACCAGCACTGTAAAAAAAATAACCATGCCCACGAATGGTACGCGTGGGAGCGTGCACCAGGGCACGATAATTTAAAACACATGTCGCCCCTGAGATGCGGGAGCTGTTGGTGTGTGCGCGCGGTTGCGAGCAGCAGCATATGTTTCCAATTATCGCGCCCGCGTCTGGGCACAATAATTAGAAACATATGCTGCTGCTGCGCGTAACCACAAGCAATAGGCCATGGGCGTGCACATGGGTGTGACAAAAAGAGGCTTCGGCCAATTGCCTGCTGTCTTTGTTAAAAAGACGCACGCAAAGGCAAATTGCCTGGGGCAAAACTACAAGCACACGCGCAAGCGTGTGCGAGCGTGTGGTGGATTTCTAAAAGCCCTTACTTAAAGTCGAGGTGAGCAACGCAATCGCGCTGCGCTAGGCTCGACCTAAAACACAATTATAGGCACAAAAACATGGGATAAATTTTGCAATCACTGTAAGGTTACAACTACAATTTTAAACTGTAACAACCACAGGCAAAGACAGTTAAAGTATTTTGAAAAGAAAAAAATAAGATGATGCAATCACAGGTAGGAAAAATCGTTTTTTAATAACTTTTTTAGAAAAGAGACAGCACTAGTCTGCCTCCTTACTACATCCTGGACTCTGCTCACTGCAATCTGGGGCACAGGTAGACTGAAACTCACAAGATGGATATAACTGTCCAGGTGTGCTTGTGTTGTGCCAATTGTGCTCTGTCCAAGTGGAAGGACCAGGAACAGACAATCCTTTTAATATATATTTTGAGTCTGCTGGGATAGATTGGAGCTCCATATTTTTTCTGCTTCCAGAACTTGTAAATAATCTGGTAGATAGCATTGGTGTGATCATCCCAGCTGACTAGTTGATATTTCCTGCCACAAGATGGCCTCCAGGTTTGCTTCTCTAGCCATGCACAGCTTATTGCACAGCCCCCAACCACCCTGTGATCTTAGAGACCAAACTCAAGTCATATCTGGGCAGGGGATGAAGTTTTTGGTAAACTCAGCACTTGCTTAAAAATTCTTGTTTTTATTTTATTAACAAGGCTGTGATTTTCCCCTGCATTATCTCCTGACAGTTGGAAAGGTAGTTAGAGATTTCTTCTTTCATAACAGTTATTAAAGGAATCTGGCTTGGGCTGGACAGCTGCCTTGCGAGGTTCATAAGTGCTACCTGAATGGTCAGAGCTTTAGCTACAACCTCATCTCTGTGTTTTGTAAATGTGCCTCTTCTATCCATGTGGACCTCTAAGTATTTATATGAGTCAGTCCTTTTAATACTTTTGCCATTATAATACCAGCCGTCACTTTGATATTTCCTTGAACCATAGGTGATGACCTTTGTCTTTAATAGATTTAATTCCAACTCATTTTTAGTGGTATAAAAGAACAACCGGTCAAGTAGTCTCTCTAAGCCGACCCTGGTATGGCTGAGTACGACGAGATTGTCTTTGTACAATAGATTGCAGGTTCTAGTTCCGCCGAGTTTTGGGGAATGGGAGTTACATCTTCAAGTAGCTGCGATAGATTCAGGATAAAAAGGAGGGGCGCCAGCACACATTCTTGATTTACGCCATGTGTATTTTTCTAGACATGTGACATCAATCTCCCAGTTTATGCGGATCCATGTGTTTGTGTGTAACTGGATTATAGCTTTTAAGAGTGCAGACTGAATCCCCCACTTCTGCAGCTTGAATTACAGTTGTCCCCTGGGCACACAATCGAAAGCAGCCTTGAAGTTAATAAAGCAGCAGTGAGTTATTCCTGAGGCTGCCGCTTTGTTCAACATGACCGATATTGTAAGCAGGTTTATTATGGTTCATGATTTTGCCACAAATCCTGTCTGATTAAAAGGCAGAATATGTTTTTGTTATGGCCCACGATGACAGGTCATGAAGCAACAAACTGGCATAATATTTTGATTCAACATCCAAGAGGGCAATCATTCTATAGTTTTTGGGGTCTGATCTCTTGCAACCTTTGTGTATTGGATATACTATTGCTCTGCGCCAGGATTCAGGGTTGAGCTGGTTAGACCAGCAGTAACTAAATAAGGGTGCCCGGTGTTTAGCCCAGACATCAGTATCCTGTTTATACAGAGCCTGGAGAACACCGTTTAGGCCGAGTGCCCCATCTGAACTGCTTTTGGTTATATTTCATGCTGTTCGAGATGTCAATGCTTCTAATGATTTTGATACCTGTTAAGGGGTCACATCTTGCTCGAGCTGCGATTTGGTTTCAGTTGCTGGTGACGATATGATTACCAGGTGTTCCCGTTGCTCAGATATCCCGGCTTGAGTAACTGCAATTGACTTGAATTGATCTGTTCAGCAGATGTTGGAAATTTGGCCAATGGGCCTTTTTCCTTTTCTGGTTTTTTGAAATGAGCAGTTAAGAATGATACCCACTCATCTTCATGGATATTTGCATTGCTTTGTCCTCCTTGATTAAATGTTCTCCCATTCACAAGGGACCAAAATGCCTTGGAGTTATAATTTTTGCTTTCAAGGTACCCAGACCCAAACCTAGAGCTGCACCTTGAACAATAGGTATCAAGGAAACCTATATTTTTCCCACATCTCTGAATTTGTGGGTAGCCAAAGTAGCATGTGAATTAGAGGGAATTTTTTTTTAATTACTTTTTTACACACTGTTTTACATTTGGAAGACAGAAATGCATAGAAAAACAACTGGCAATAACACTTGTTTGACTATTTTGTGTTCTCCTGAGTCTCCTGATATAAACAGCACCTCGTTTGTGTTGGTAGGTCTTGTGCCCTCAACGGGAAACAGGCCCAAATGCAATATGGACACTTCACATTTTCCACTGAAAACTCCCCTTTTTTTGCAATGTGTCTAGCTGTAGATTTTGAGCCCTAGTTCAGCCGACACCTAGAAAAACCTAGTAAACCTGTATGTACATTTTTTAATACAAGACAGACAGGGGAATCCAGGATGAGGTGACTTAGGTGGCTCTCTCAAAGTTATGGTACCCAGTATCCCTAGCAACCCTACAACTTTGTAAGAAAATCAAACAAACAAAAACATTTTTCCACACAATTCTGTGATGGAAAGTTTTGGAATCTGTGGGGAGACACAAACTTTCAACAACCCAGCATTCTCCCAAGTCTTTCTATAAAGATGGCACCTCACTTCTGTGGATAGGCATAGTGCCCGCAACAAGAAACAGCCCAAAACTCAAAGTGAACACATCACCTTTTTCCACAGAAAACTGACCCTTTTTTTCCCAAAGTTAGTTGCTGTGGATTTTGAGCCCTATATCAGCTGGCACCTAGGGAAAATAGCAAACCTGTACATTTTCTAAAGCTAGACGCCCAGAGAAATCCAGAATCAGGTAACATGTGTGGCTCTCACCAGGCTCTGCTACCCAGAATCACTTGCAAGCTTCAAACTTTATCAAAAAAGCGAATTTTCTTTACATTTCTGTGATGGAAAGTTCTGGAATCAGTGGGTAGCCACATACTCCCACACACCCAACATTCCTGCTAGTCTCTCGATAAAAATGGAACGTCACTTGTGCGGGTAGCCCTAGTGTCCGTGACAGGAAAACGCCCAAAACACAACATGAATGGTTCTGTTGGGTGAACAATTTGTTAGGATTCCATCATTAACATGTAGAAATATAGAAAGAAACATATAAGAAGAAATTAATCAAAATTAGTATATTATACTTTTTTCTTCTTTTTGTATATGTAAGGCTGTCACAGCTGTCACTTCAGTCTCAAAACTAAACAAGCAACCAGCGCACAAGGCCTAAAACGAGAACATGTGTCTGGCTACATGGGGGCAAAGAGTGACTGACACATGCTTTTTATAGGAAGTGAAACCTTGATGGCCATAGACGCTCTAGGTCAAAGGTGAGAGCAGCGAGAGCGGAGCTGTTCTGAGGTGTGACTAAACAGACAGAGACAAAGAACAAACAAACAAGCAACACCTGCACAGCTCAATCAATGGAGGGGGAGGGAGTTTGGGGACATGCAAGCAAAACTGAGAAATCCTCTCTTTGAAGTCAGAGTAGGAAATAAACATGAGCTTGAAAACAGCATCTGCCATCTGATCTCAGCCTTTGAATGCACAGCAAATGTAACTAGATAACACAGTTTAAGGAACTCATAGAAGAAAGAGAACGTTAAAGTGATAAGTGGTATGATCCAAGCTCATAAGTCTGGATTGCCATCAACTTAACTTCGTGATCAGTATTATCATTTGGTTATCCAGCTAAAGAAGTGGTATGTCTCTTGATAATCGAGACGTACTACCATTCCAATAGTGGTAAGCTGGATTATGCCCACAGTCACTTGGAAACAACAAATGAGCAACTGAATAGTTGATTGCCAAAGGAATGATAAAGTGCAGTGCAAAAACACAAAGAGTGTGTGGTGAGTTAAAATAGAGTGGTGTGTCCAAACATAATGCACATTGTATTGAAATATCTACACATCCCCTAATTAAAACCAGAACAGTGCAAAGGGCAGTTTAAAAAAATTACTGCCAAAAAGGGCTTGGATCATACCACTTATCACTTTAACGTTCTCTTTCTTCTATGAGCGTTGGGCGTTCTTGGTAACTTGGGTACTTACTTACCACAGTGAAGTTAAGGATAGCCCGTCTAATATTGGCCTTTAGACCACCGGTTCGTTGTGTTGATTAGATGTATTATTTGGGGATGTGAACCTGGGCTGGTCTTTAAAATTTCCCTATGACCCTTCCTCTCCCTGTATTGTTGTAGTAGTAACCCAGTTACAGGCCTGTTTACAAAAATGGAGAAACTGGGTGAAAACAGCACCAATTCTGTGAATTGCTTTTCCAGAAATAAGAAAGGAGTTTCTGAACAGATATTGAAATGTTGGCCAGTGTATTTATATGGTACTTAGTCCCTGCTCCCGGGGGACGGCTAATCACAGGAAGTGGCATGACAAATGCATGCCATGGACAAATAGGGAGAGGAGTGTTGCAACACAAGAAAATAAAGGATGCAGCCCCTCATTTACCCATAGACAGTAAGTGACATAACAGGAACTAAGCAGTTGCCATCTTGGATTGGGAAAAGATAATGCAAAGAATAGGAAAGACCCCCATCTTAGAATGGTAAAACAAAAAGTCTTCCCAAGGCCCTCATGGAACCAGGACTGTGGAATCATGGGAAGAAGAAGGCAACAAGATGGCCCCAAGAGAAGGATAGAAATCAGGAATTAGTATTAAACAAAACGGTATGGGAAATATGCCCAAGGATTATGTCACTGGAAGCCACAGTTGCAGAACTCCCAAAAATATTTCTTAACGGGCCACCAAGGGGAACTGTGGTGTGCCTGACTCAAAAACAAATAGGCATGGCGGAATGCAACCCCAACACCAGAACAGTAACAGCGGGCTGCTGTGCAACACGGTGATGCCCAAGATGAGAGAGGAGCAGCGGGGGGCATCACACGCTCACCGCGGCCCACGGAGATTAAGCAGGTAGCATCACAGGCCGAATCATGGCCCATGGTGTGACAGGTGATCCAACAACTTCCCCAAACTGAAATGTGAGTAAAATGGTTTTTTTAGAGCAAAATTCGAGATTTGCAGGGATTCTGGGTAAAACCCGCGTTGGAGGATCCACGCAAGTCACACCTCCCTGGACACCCACATGTGTCTAGTTTTCATAAACATCTGGGTTTGGTAGTTTTCCCTACATGACCTCCGAGACTGGGACCAAAAAAGCAGGTGGCCCCCCACGCAAAATCAGGTCATTTTGTGATTGATAATTTTTGATGCCTTCACAATAGATTTTGGGCCGTTCCCTGTCATAGGCACTTGGCTCACCCACATGAATGAAGTACCTTTCTTATAAGGAGACCTGGGGGAACGCTGAGTGGTAGGACATTTGTGTTAGCCTGGGGATCCTACAGCTTCACCATAGAAACATATGAGGAAAATGTGACTTTTTGTGTTTGAAAAATTAGAGGTTTTAAGATGATTCTGGGTAAGAAAACATTGGAGGATCCATACAAGCAACACCTCCCTGGACTCCCCCGGATGTCTATATTTCAGAAATTTCAAAGTTTGGTAGGTTTCCCTAAATGGGCACCGTGCCAGGAACAAAAAACACAAGTGACCTCTTGTAAAACCAAGTTGTTTTGTGTTTGATAATATTTGATGCCTCAAAATATGTTTACTAACACAAGTGAGGTAGCATTTTTATTGGCAGACCTAGGGGGACAATTAGTGGTAGTCAATTTGTGATTTATTTCTGAATCTGGAAGAATATAGCACAGTACACAAGGAAAATGTGTGACTGTAGTTACATTTTGAGATTTGTGGGCATTTTGGGTAAGATAATGTGTTGGGCTCCACGAGAGAAACACCACCCTGTACTCCCCTGGGTTTTATAGTTTACAAAAATATCTAGAATTGGTCGATTTTTCCTAGAGACAATGTACACCTTGGCAAGCAAAGACAGAAAAGACAAATAATTTAAAAACTGAACCAATGACACTCATTTTGTGAGCTGCAAAGCAACGTTAAAGCATATATATCTTTACAGACCATTCACACAAGTTTTATACGTGACACTTCAAAGACAATTCACACTGCCTGCTACCGGCCCAACACATTACAACACGCACATCAACAGACAATGAAGAGACAATGTACACCCTGGCAGAAAAAGGCAGGAAATACAAACATTACATCGCAACCAACTATTCCTCAAGTACACACACATACTGGTTGGATATGGCAAACGGTGAGCGAAGGTTTAGCGTGTAAAATTTTATTAACAAGAGATTTCACAAAAAGGAAATGCACTGTTAATAATTGAAAGGTTAATTACCTGAACCAGTGAATCACATCTTGTGAGTTAGAAAGCCACAGCAAGGCACCAACCTCTTTACGGGCCATTCACACACCTTTCATAAGTGGCACATACAAGACCATTCACACTGCCAGAAATGGGACCAGCACATTACAACACTCACATCAAAAGACAGCGCCATTCAAGGGCCCATCACTTCATACATCCATATAATTGACACAACAATCGGCTGGTGGTTGACTAAGTGAGTACTTTGGTGTTTGATTAGCAGGGTGTGTAGTAACCGGCAATAAGTCACTACTCATACACCTCCAGCCAAACACCAGTCCGCTCACAACACCAGCAAAGTGCCAGTCCACTCACACTGCCAGCCAAGCCCAGTCCATGCACACCAGCCAAGCCCATCCACACACACCTCCAGCCAAGCACTTGTCCAAGCACACCGCCAGCTAAACGCCAGTCTACGCACATGACTAGCTAAGGTAAAAGCAGATTGTACCACAAGCATAAGTGTCCACTTTGAACAATTCCCTGAACAAAGACACACCAGTGTAAAATGTATCTACATATAAATGGTGACCTTTGTAAAAAAGTCCTCTACAAAGTTCAAACACAATTTTCTGTAAAAGTGGACAGAAACCCTGGGGGATCAATACTGGAATTCCTACCAATGTAGACCCTAAATGCGCTGGGTATGCCCAGACTTGGGTCCCAGGCTCACTGTGCCACTCGATTCAAGCTATCCTGGCTGATGAGGAGTGAAACCCTGAAACCAGTCCTAGGATACTTGTTTCCAGTCCAGGGAGGACATGGCTTGGCAGTTTGGGCTGGACTGTATGCATGAGGCACAGGGCAAGACTGATTTGTATAGGGCCTGGTCTGAACAGGGGTGGCATGGTGAGCAAGAAAATGATGGATTGAACCCAGATCTCTTGACTGGAGGTGAATGTTTTGATTTGTTCAGCATTACGTGCCTCAATTGCGTGTCTTTTCCTTCCTTGCCATAAGTGTGCTGGATATGCCCAGATGTGGTGCCTGGGCTCCCTGTGCCACTGGATTCAAGCTATCCTCTTTGATGAGGGGTGAAACCCAGCACCCGATCCTAGGACGTGTGTTTCTGATCCAGGGAGGATCTGGCTTGGCAGTTCGGGCTGGACTGTTCCCATGAGGCACAGAGTCAAGACTGATTTGCATATGGCCAGGTCTAAACTGGGGGGGCATGGTGAGCAAAATTATGATGGATATATCCTAGATCACTTGACTGGGGGTGAATGTTTTGATTTGTTCTGCATTCTTGTGACCCTGAAATTATAGACCTATCCAGTACTACTGTCAGACAGCCTGTACCTCTTAATTCATAACATGCCCTCTTTCTATTAATCTACTGCCTACAAACCAATCTGCACTTGAACAAGAACAAAAACTCAACCAGGTATTTTTTTCTCTGAAAATCGATCTACCACGTGATCAAGGACAGGATGAACCTTAAAATGGTGGTCACAATCAGGGTGATTGCGTGGCAATGCTAAATCATCATCAACAAAATGCAACTTCCGAAGAAGAAGCAAATGACAATTATGACTCATGGTTGCAGGAAATATAGCTGTTATAATCAAGGGAGTAGTAGACCAATAAGAGGACAATGACAACTTCCTTCTCATGCACATCAAAAACGTTAAACCCAAGAACTTCTTCAACTCATCCAGATTTGTAGGAGTCCACAGAGTAGGTCTATTGAGGGGCTTAAGTCTGGCACTGTTGTCCCGCAAATACTGTTCAGCGTACAAATTAGCCTACTCAACAATCTCATCCAAATTACATCATCTATGTACAACTGAAAAAAATATATACATTTTTTTCACAATACCCTGCAACACAACTAATTGCAGGCAACAGCCGATGCACCATGTTTGAGTCAACCTAGAGTCCAGCAATTCGAGTGGGAAGACTTTCAGCCTCAGGCTGCAATCCAGGTGCCTGCTGTTGCACTATTGGCACACCAGTGTCTTCCTCTTAAAGTGGCACTTCATCTGCACTAAGAGTGGCGTCATCATCAGATGATTCCTCTCAGAACAAAATTCACTGCTGGAATCCTGTCCTTCTTCCTCTGCCTCAGATGGAGAGTTAGCCTCAAAATCGTGGTCAGAAGAAGACTCCAAAAGCATACCAACAACCTGCAGGGCAATCATCCTGCAGATAGCCATTATCCTAGTTATACAAGTAACATGACAAACAAGTCAACAGTACCCTAAACTGGGTAAAAAAAAGTAATAAACAAAGTGCAGATTTTTAAAACAAAATGTAAAACTACTGGCATACAGCAGTTGAGAGGGAAAGTCAATCAATACAATGCACATAAATACCTGTATACTGTAAAAAAATACCACTCACTTGCCAGAGACCAATCGACTCACCAGCAACCTACACTGTACCGACATAGCAAGCACCAATGATATTCCACTAGAAAAGAAATCAAAAGAAAATTACACACACAGCAACACATTACACATTTTGCACAAATACAAGGGAAATGTTACACACATTCAAACAGAAGCTAAATAGGCTGCTATTTATTACAACATTTCCAAAAATGTATTCATGCAGGTCTATGATTCTCATTTGGAGTTAACAATATAAAAGCCTTACCAAGCACTTGCATCTACATTAACTGTAGCTCTACTGGGTCCAAAACCACAGGAATAAGTTACACCAAAGTTTAAAAAAAAGCTTTGCACTAAAATGAAAAGGAGAAAAATAAGTTACGATCACAAATGATGGCAAAATACCCAGACCATCTCCCAAACTGCATTTCACACACAAATGGTCTAGTGGCTATTTCCCCCCTTGAGGGACACTTGGTCCTAAAAATAAAGGGCCTACCTGCCCCCAATAGGGGCAGAAACAGCCAAAATATTAACCTCAAAAGAGGAGGGATCCTTGCACAAGGGGTCATTCCCCAAACAATTTGCACCATAAACAATAAAATCTCTGGTGGTCTAGTGGATTCTGCCCCCCCTGGCAGCAGCTGGGCATAAACTTTTAAGGCCAATCTGCTACCCACATTGGGAGCAGAAATGGCAAAGAGGTCACCTCCAAAAATGGAGTGTCCCTTGCCCAAGGGTCCAGTCCCCAATGCATTTTGCATTATATACAATAAAATCCCTGGTGGTCTTGTGGCTTCTGCCGCCATTGTGGCAGATAGACCTAAAGTTATGAGTGACCCTTGCCCAAGAGACCACTCCCCAATTTTTTTTTCACTATATACAAAAAATTCACTGGTGGTCTAGTGGCTAAAAGGGGGGCAGAAATGGCCAAAATATTCATCCCCAAAAGGGGAGCGATCCTTGCCCAAGAAATAGCTCCCCGTGATTACTAAACAATTAGCCCCTGGCTTCTAGTGGGTTTCCACCTCCCCTTGGGGCTAGATTGGCCGAAGAAATGGCAGATCTAGCTTCGGGGGGACCGAAACACGGAAAAAGCGAATTGCCCACTGGGGAAAAACCCACTCCCATAATGCGTAAAATTTAAATACCTGGGGCCTAATGGTTTTGGTCCCCTGAGAAGTTGATCAACCTGACAAATGACCAGTTTAGCCCCCAAGGAGGCCGAAAAGCAGCTACACATGCCCCAGGAGAGCGACCCTTGCCATTGGCGTCGCTCCTCCAACAACAAAAAGAAACATCCCTCTTGGTCCAGTGGAAGGATTCCTGCTCGACAATCGCGATCCTCACCCTCATTTGTAGAGCAGGAATCCATTCAAAACAGGCACAGTGGGAAAGGAGGAACTCTTACATTTCCCTATGTGTCTGGTTTCCCAAACGAACCTCCAAGAGAAGGTCGTACCCAAAATCCCTCCTCTCTCTGGAGGTGCTTGAATCAGATGGCTTCCAGCGAGTCCCTGGCAGCCTATGATGGAGTTGACGCGCCATCAGCGCGTCAATGTCAACACATTACCGGGGGGGGGGGGATGGGGGGGTATGACACCGGAAGTTACTTCATCTGCCATCCCCAGTAGCATTCCCAGTGGGACGATCACTCCAAACCATTCGAGTCCGGCACCCACCTTTGGAAATGACACATCTCGCTGTTTGCAACCAGGAAAAGGTAAATTTTTTTCAGCTGGCCGGTGCTCCAACGCATTCGGCCCGAACTTTGACTTTGCCCTGATGCAGCGCAACCTAAAATAACCTTTTTAGCGCTATTTGATTCTAAGCGCTCTACTGTATTTATTTCTTTAAAATTCAATATCTCAACTTCTACATGTTGGATTTTTGTCCCTTTGGTCTTGCTGTATTTATTACATCATATCTTATCTTTCTAAACTGTTGTGGAGTCTTTTTGTGTTTTGTGTGTTTTGTGTTTTTACTGTTACTGTATGAGTTATTGCTCAAAGATTTTACACATTGCCTTCTAAGTTAAGCCTGCCTGATCTGTACCAAGCTACCAGAGGGTGAGCACAGAACAAGTTAGGTTGTGTTGTCACTTACCCTGAATAGGACTGTGGTACCTTATTGGACAGGGTGCAAACCTCTGCCTAGTAGAGACTCAACTTCTAACAACATTCATGTGTTTCAAATCACTCAGTGAGGTTTTAAAGTTGTATCCCTAAATTATTGCACAGAGTCCTCACTTTTGCCTCAGTGATGATCTTCATCCAACGGTCGATGCATCTGCAAAAAAACTGCCATGTTGAACAATAGTTAAGCATGTTAAGTTATGGTTGCCTTCACTAGTGTGATGGGGTTCATGTTGATATTAAATAGTGGAGGAAAGAATATCAACACTAGACAATCAATAAAGTGTTTTTCTCTGGGTTCAAATTTAAATTCTTTCTGACAAAAAAGGTTTCTTGCTCCATTGATATATACTGACATATAGGATAACAGAACTTAATCAGCACAGAGAAGTTGCAGAAACAATAAGGGACACTGACAGGGAAATCATACAGAACGCACTCAAAGTTGGAGATATCGGTTTCCGGTTTTATTTTTCAAGAAGAAAACGGATTTCATCCCCACCAAGGGAATGATGATTTGAGTATTTGTAGAGTGACTTGAGGACATTGCAATTCCGACTATAAACACATCTACACTATCTCTTCTATTAATTATTTACCTATAAATAGAATAAAAGAAGACTGTGACTCTTTGCAGAAGGGGTCACTCTTTCAATGCATGCTCTAGCATAATTAAGTTGGGCATTACAAACTGTAAAATCATACAAAGAGCTTTGGCTTTTGATAAAAAAAAACGGTGTCCTATTCCTGCTTTATAACATTACTGCACAATAGCGAAGTGGTTCAAAAAAAGAAGCATTCGATAGTCTTTTACTGATTCAACAAATAAAAAGCACATCCTTTTGTACCATTGGTGATCCACATTTAAAGAGGTTATTGCATGGAATTATTTCATTATTGTATTGTCTTCAAGTAACCTGACACTCAGATGCACAATTCCCGTGAAATCCATGTTCTCCTTGACTTACGTTTCTTTCACGAAATCAGCTGTCTCAGCAGCAAAGGAATATCCTTCGTCTGACTTTGGAAAACTTCCTCCCACTATCCAAAAAGATATGTCGACAAGGTGCGCAATCAATAAATAAATGAGTTGTGAAGACATGCAGAATCATTGTACTCTATCATGTGAATATTTCTCTGGATTAAAAGTGTGTGCTGTGATCTGTATTCAGCAACACTCAGATACTACTTTCTTCTTATAAACAGCAAAGTAGAAAATTGGTGATGCTTCTGGAGAGTGGAGTAGAGGTTATTTCTACCAAAAGTTCAGACCTTTAGAATAAATGGATGTTGACAACAGGGTTGGAGATATCAGAAGAACACTGGCAGCGGTGTCTGACATATACATCCAAGGTATCCAGGAAAACACACCTGAAGTACACCCAGTTCAATTATTTAACCGCACATATGTTTCCCCATAGAGTCTAGGGAGAATGCATAGAGGGTGGATACCGGGTGTCCTATTTGTAAAATATTGGCATGGCCGATGAGCGTCACTCCATTCACAGAGTTTTCCACACACTGTGGAGGACACGGAGTTCCGAAAAACTCAGCTCAGCTATGCTCAGCAGAGTTTTTTTCCTCAATCACACTCACCAACATCAAATTGGTCAGTGCGAGTGAGTAAAATCCACCCCCGAGTGAGATTTCTCAACGCAGGCGGTTGAATTTCTCAACGTGGGCATCGCGGATGGACATGACAGCTCGCGTTGAGAAACTTTCTTTTGCATTGAGAAGCTGCCGCTTGAGTAGAAAATATACTAGAATGACAGAAAAGAAGCAGCACCCTCTTGCTCTGCACATGGTACAGTTGACACTGATTTTACAATGTGGGGTAAAACACCCGGAGTTGAAAATCAATGAGAACAGTGTGGCTAAATGCACTCCGCCGCTTGTTGTACTCTACGTAGCACGGTGGAAATTCCTTCTCTGCGGTACTCCACAAACTGCACCCAGACCTAATAAAATAAGGAACCCACACTTTTTCAACATGGTTGGGAATGCCCCTTAATACAGACATTTTGGGAGGATGCTCTCAATCTCCTTGTGGATGTTACTAACAGGCAGGTTGCGCTGGGTCTGCTTACATGCCGTTAGGGTCAATTCTTGCAATCCAAATGGAACAAGCATTTGTCAAGGTTTCTGACTCTAATACTAGCTTTAGTGGAAGGGCAGATAAACATGTCTTGGAAAGCCATACTACCACGTAGCATCAGAATATGGTTGAAAGATGTACACAGGTGTCCACATGCTGAAACTGCAATACGTATAAGAATACATAAGCATATTCATGGAGGCATGTCGCACAGGGCATGGGAATACTTTTTTTTTATCAGTGTAGGTGGTTTATAGATAAATATTCACTGTGAGGCACCCAGGGCCAGCAGAGATTTTGATTGTATGGTTATAAAGACGTACTGCATACTGGTACTGAATCTGATCCCAAGATAAATCGCCTAAGCTATACCATGACCATTTTAAGATTATGGCTGATGGACTGAAGCTGTATATATGCATTGAGGCAGCATCTCACAGGTTTACATGAGGTGCAGCTTCTCTCTAACTAGGGATTCACATTACTTTAGCACTGAGTTACAACACGTGCTGGGTATCACCAGCATATTTTAAATGTTTACTACTGTCTTCAATAAGATATTCCAGACTTTGGATGCACCTAATGCATGTCTTCATATGTCATTCCTATATCTTGCATCAATTGGTTACTGTGAGGTGTTATTACACTGTACCACGTATTACACAACTGCAAGAAAACGAAAATCCAATAAAGTGGTATGGAACAAAAAAAGGAGTTTATTAGCATGAATTTTCTCTTCACGACTATTCAATTGTTTTTTGTTTTCCTCATATTACTAACTTTTAACATTCATGCAAATTTTCCAAAAGCAGTGGTACACTCAGTCAGGATACTAGGGAAGGTAATTTAGGAACATATTTATCATAAAGTAATGCTGCACAGCAATTCACTTTGCTGCACTGCTTTACAGGAGAGAGCCTGATTCATCACAATACTGTGCATTCCAGCTTTTGCCCAGCGCAGGCGCAAAAAAGGCTGCTTAGTGGCCATGCAGGCACCCTTGCACCATGGAGCAAGAATGCCTGCTTTTTATGCAGGATTGCATTTGTGCAGTAAGGGGCAGGTTTCTTCACAAAAACAATTCCCTGAGGCATTTTCCTCTTTCTATTGCAGCATACATAGAAAGAGGAAGTAGCAAGGAGAAATAGAGATATTCCCCCTCATTACGCCACACCTGGGAAGGCGTAGCATTTTGACGAATTTCCAGATCTACCAGTAATGGTAAATCTGGGACTGCATCACAATCCATGGATGTTACATTAAAACACCCACACACTGCCCATGGATTACCTCCTTGGGGTAGAGTAATGCAATGCATCAATTTGTGCTGCATAACTCTCGATTTATCAAGCCACTTAGGACCATGCAAAGTGGCCTTTTGAGGATTGATATATCTTTTCTGGGCTCTGTCACGCTTGCACCACAATCCTTGGTGCAAAAGCAATACAACCGCTATATAAATATGGCCTTCCGTTTTTAACTTTAAAGCAGACTGTAGCCATCGCAAGGCCAAATATCTCTTGAGTGCTGTATTTAGTGTGCAAACCTGTAAGTAGTTTGGTCATTGGTGTTGAGATCTTCCCTAGTTCTACCAATAAATCAAGTTAAATCAGTTGGTATACATTTTACAATTAGTGCAACATTGTTAAAATAGGACATTTAGGGCAGGGATATGTGACTTGGACCAGGTTTCTGTATACGTACTCGCTAGCTAGAGTGAGAACTGGGGGTACGATTTCTGACGGCTATTGGGTGGGAAGGGGCACTAGGTAGAGTGTCCTTTGTTGCCCTTCCTGTTTGCACTGCCAGTGCAAACAGGAGCCTGGCTTGTCATGCCAGATATGAAATCCCCTAAGGGGAATGGAAGTCTTGGGCAAACAGTACCAGATCCCATTATATGCCAACAATCTTTTGCTCTTTCTTCTGACAGGGGAGGGTCTCAAGCTTACTGGTCAACTGGACAAAGTTGTGCTTGTTTCCGACAGTTGCTGATAGAGATAGAACGGTAATAATACATGATGTGGTATGGGAACCCAGATGCCTGCCATACCTAGGGGTAAAAATCTATCATGACTCTGCTGATCTACTGGAGGGCAATATCGGAAAGGCTATACAAGAAACAAGGTCGAGTATGGAGTCCTGGGCTTCATTGCCCCTCTCTGTAATTGGCAGGGTTGCCCAATTGAAAATGGTAACGCTGCTGCAGTTGCTATACTTTTTCGTAGTCCTCCAAATATGGATTCCAGCTGGAACCTTTCAAGACCTCTGATTACTAATACTTGGTTTTATCTGGCAGGCAAAGAGTCGCACTGTCCACGATGCAGAGACCAACTGTGGCAGGCCGCATGTCCCCCATTGACTTTTAAAGTTATTACCTGGAAGCCCGACTCCAAAGGGTCACGCAGTGCATTGCTGGAAAAGTCCAGCGAACACTGAATTTGGACGCTCTTATACCAGACCTTCGTCAACAGCCCCGAGTGGTGCTGCAGCAGTCTGCCCCAGGGACAGAAGATAGCCCTGAGCTTGAGTGCTCTGTAGGGGTTAGATTCAGAGCCTACGGAGGGGGGAAATTGAGCGCCCTATGCCCTGGATATTCCGCTTGAATTTCATATCAAACTTCCACATGGGGGTAACGGACGAGGACTAAGGGAGTGGACAGCAGCCGGTGCATCAACAATAGGGGTTCTCTGTGAGGATGGGATATGATTGCAATTAGAGGACCTTAATGACAGGGACGATCTACCGCTAGGACACTTCTGTGAGAAGTTGGCCTGATATAAGCTGTCCACTAATTAAAGTGTGCACCCTGTACCAGTCCAAACAACCCTTATTGATGATTAGGTTAAAGATAACCTTTATGAAAGCTATCCTAGTGGTAGCTATGGAGAGCAGCCTTCAGGCTAAGTCTTGAGGAATGTAAAGCAGGTTGTTTTACGAGTCTATAACCTCCTGAATAACTAAATGAAAGGAGAACCACACAAGAGATATATAAAATATATGTATTTACTACTAAACACTCTCTACTAACCTCTAAGAGATTAGAGCACAAGGCACACAATTATTAATCATTAGAACGACAGTAAACAGCAGAATACACCGCGGGCTCCGGGGGGACCCCAAGTAACCACCCAAAGTAGTGACACAGGGGATCCACGGAGGACGGGTGCAGTGTGTGAACACAGACGCAAGTTCCGTACAATTCAATGGGAAAGTTGCGGTTGGAATTTTAGAGTTTAAGGACACTTCAGAGAGGACTTCAAGCAATCCCTTTGGAACATAGGGGGTTCTAAATCCAGGACCCTTGTGAGTACCAAGATACCCATGTTACCTATCCCAGAGGAGCCAGGAGCATAGTGGTCAAGTGGTGTCGGAACCCTTCATCATTTTCAATGGCGTGACTCAAAGAAGTGCTGTTGCCGGGAAGATGAAAAGTGTCAATTGGAATCCAAGCCTGGATTCGAGGTGAGAAGAACCTGAAAGTAAAAGGGACAGAGTCTGGGTCACTTTAGGGTGACCATGGGCTCTATAGACGAATGCTCACTGATGTCTGGTGCTTCAGGTGAGATGAAGGGTGCTTGACACTTCAGCCACGGGGACCAGGAGACGTTGAAGATTACCAAAGTCCGGAGGTGAACTGTCCTATAAAGGATGTCGAGTGCTGAGGGGTCAGTGTCCAGATTGAACACCACAAAGTCTTAGCAAATGCAACCCACGCGGGCAGAGGAAAGCAGGCCCCGTGTGGACCACCAAGGTCCTGGAGACTCTGCAAACTATGGGGAGTCAGGGCACTTCTGGAGCAACCAGGAAAGCCCACTTGAAATCAACATTATCTTCACAGGGAACCACAGGCCAACGGACCAGGGATCGCGAAGGGACCTCAAGCTGAATCCCGAAATACAAGCCCACGGAACACTCATACTTCACAGGACATACCTCACACTGGAACGGATAAACCCTTACTTTGTGACAGTGGAGGCTAAATGCCTCCTTTGTGAATAATCAGGAGCTGGGTTTCTTCATATGTATCAGAGCTGCCCAGTGCTGGGCGACTTCTCGAAGGCGGTGACGGACACTTTGAACAAGGTGATAGATAGGGAGGTCCACTGCACTCCAGGACATTGTCTTCTTCACTAGTTCCCACATACTCCCAAGACTAAGGTGACTAGTATATATCAGGACCTGGCACTTTTTCTGGTTAAATGGGGGATTGCAGGACACAGAGAGGGCCCAGTGTGGAATGTTGGAGAAGGGAAGTTCTGCGCTGGTAGGATTATGAAGGAGCTGTTCATTTGAGAGAAGCCTAATGTGGCCAGGCATTAGTGAAGGAACTGAAACATCCAGAGCACTCCTTACTTGAGGAGCTCCCACACACCCCCTGATTACATGGGTCGCACTCTAGGCCTTTTGGGTGGGTGCCTGTACTGTGAGATTGTAGACCTCCCCAATATGTGGACTCAGAAGATTTTAGGATCTGGGCAATAATACCATCGCAAGGCTTTGTTCAACACCATCTTGACTCCACAGTAGGTAAAACTTGTTGTAACTAGTAGGTGGTCCGACAATGGCACACCTGGGATGTGGGGAGGCAGGGAGGAGTTGGCTGCTCTTTATAGGTAGGTGCTGCATCCCATTGATCAAAGAACCTTGTGTGTGCAAGATGGTGCTGTGATTGAAATATTAATGTTTTTAATCTGGTAGGGTTCCTGTTGCTTATTAGGAAGGCCTGGAAATCCTGTGTTATTTCGGGTGGGAGATTGAATATATTATTTACCTGTAACTATTTGTCAACATTGAATGTCTATCTCTCTTACTTGTTAACAGGCACCTTATTGAAACTGAAAATAATAGACATACCATTCATTCATTCATGATATCATCCAAAGTCTCTTCCATTCCCATCTTTACCTCTCACATCTATGCTTCAGAACCCCTCTCAGCTCCATAGCTGCTATCGTTGTATCGCCTTCTGTCCCCAGTTTCCTCTAGCCTTTAACTTTTTATTTCATACTCATCACTTTAATAGTTTCTACATCACCCTGTGTTGTGTTCTCTCCCAGTTTCACCGCTTAACCACATTTTTTTAAAACAACTCTCTCTCTTATGCTCACAGTTCAATTACCATTCCCCTCCCACCACCAATTCTCATGACTATTGTTCACATATTTCCCATTACACCTCCCTCTTATTCTCTCACTTCTGTATCAGACAGGTTCTCGCTCTTCTTTCTCATTTCTCTGCACACCTTCCACTCTAATTTTGGTACAAAATTTGCCTCTTCCTTCCAGCTTCATCGCTCTAATTTGCTTGATTTCTCTCTCCTTATTTCACGTTCACCTACATCTTTCCCATTTTCCTTCCCAAGTCTACCTCTCTCATTATCACCATCATACCCTGCACTTTTAGACCAGCTATCTTGAGCTCACTCAGTTTGCTCTCATACAATCTCATTCTTATCTTCGACAACTAATTGTAGCTATCTCTTGATTCGCCCTCTCTCTAATCCTCTGATATGCCTCCCTCACTATCCCACCTACCTCAAACATTCTCTAATGGTTGGATGACTTAACAACGCATGCATTTTACAACATGTCTTTACCATGCTTCTATTACCATGCAATGCCTTTACCACACCGTCCCTGTACAACACAAACTTTTGCCATGCATATGCCTTTGCCATGAGTGCTGTTACAACACAAGGTAAGTGGTTAGAGCCTCCACACAACTTCTCACACCTGAGTGATTTATTGCCACGAAAAAGTACTGATTATGGGTTGAGTTGAGCAGACTTCCTGTATGGGATTCTTTCCACACAATTAAGAGTAGTCTGTTTTTACAACACCTGGATATACCACATGCATCAGACCATATTTTACCAAATAAAAAATTCTGCTGGTAAAATCGCATAAGGAAAGAACTGCATTGCAGTCTAGACCTATTTACCAGCTCAGCCTCACTCTCAAGCTAATTGTAGAAGAAACATGTAGTGATCTTCCACAAGCCAACATCTTCCATTGCCCCTTCCACCCTTCCCATCACGTTATCGCCCACACTGGAACCCCTGCACATATTTTCCAACTGCTCAGTGCAGTTGTTAAGTGTATGTGTTACACCTCTCTGAATAGGAAATACTGTGGATAATTATGCCTTGTAATTCAGGGAGTGCACAATTATTCTCCATTCCAAGGGGTTTAACACAGAATTGCATTGTGCGGGGGAGGTGTTATATCCGTATATCGGAATTTACGGGCGTAGAGTTTGCGCCCTAATAGTACCAAGCAACTCAGAGGTGGAGATATAGAGTCATATATAAGACCTGGAAATGTCACACAAATACACAATTAAGCAAACATAACACTTGGCAGTAAGGCTGGACTGGCCGTACCGGGCATCAGGCGATTCCCCAGGAGGCAGGGCAGGTGGGGGGTGGGGGCGTTTATTTAACTGGTAGCTGATTTTGTAGCAGAGCAGCAGTTTTAAAAGCACCAGCTGCAGAGTTCTTTGAATATATAGCAGTTTTCAGGCAACAATAAAAGTGTCAAGATAACTCTGGTGATTAATGTACCCGCTAGAGAGAGATCCAGTTGTCTAGAGGCAGTTTGGACTAATCTAATGAAGGGCAGAGGGTTAATATGCCTGCTGAAAATAACATGTACCATGCAGTTCACAGAACAGTATTTTATTTGCAAAGCTCAGTGGCTTACTGCTTTTGGCATAGAGATCCCTCTTTTACTGTGCAGTTCTTAAGTTACAATCGTAATCTAGAAAAGTGAGCTGTGAACTGCCATCAAAATGCTGCATGTAAGCTGCATGTCACATGTTAGACAGTTTTGTTTATTCCTAGTCTTTCATTATCCTAATGTTGCTAAAAAGGATGTGTTTGAATAGAAATAAGTGATAACACTACAGATGGACACAACACAGGTTTTATAAAAATAATTTTTCTTTATATAGACTTAACATAAGACCACAAACGACAAAAATCAACAATACTACACTTAAGGTTACTTAAAAGATGATTAAAGTCTCTTAGTTCAAGTTGATGGTAGATGCGACAAAGTTCTCAACAAAGTACCTGGATGCGTAACGCAAAGTAAACAAAAAGAGTCGCAGAAGGGAAGATGCGTCGGTTCCATGACCCGGGGGAACAGTTGCGTCCTTCCTCAGTGCTTGCACAGAGTAGGGGACTCGTCGTGAGCCTTACCGGTGCGGAGATGATGCTTAGATTCTCGGCCTGCGGGCGCTTTGCGGTGCGCAAGATGGCACTTTGAAGCGATGTGATGACGATGAGATGATTCAGTTGCGATGCGAGAAGATGGTGCCCTTGATGCGGTGATGCAATGACGGTGACGCCCTGGCAGCCTTGCAATGACTCTGTACTTTGGAGCTGCGACATGCGCTGCGACACCCTTCTCCGGCGATGCGATGGCGACTCTCTCGATGGGGTCACACTTCTCCGGCGATGCGACAGCAGACAGCTTCAATGAACACACGCTTCCAGGGAGATGCGTGGAAAGCTCTCCTCTCCGGCGTTGCGATGATTTCAGCTGCAGGCGGCGACACGCTTCTTCTCGATGTGTCGCACTTCCAGCTCCCAGCGGCACGCAAGTGTCTGGAGTCAGAATTCACAGCAAGGAAATTCAGGAGGGAGCTGGGGGTGAAGTCTTTTGGCCCTGAGACTTCAGCAGGAGGCAAGCACAGTTCAAGCCCTTGGAGAATATTCTGCAGATGAAAGTCCTTAAAAAGTTCAATTTCCTCCTTTCCCTTGGCAATGAAGCAACCACTGCAGGCCAACCCAGCAAACAGCACACTGGCAGGGAGGCAGTCCAACTCCTGCAGCTTCCTTGGTTCTTCTCCTTGGCAGAAAGGTTTCTTGTTCCAGAAGTGATCTAAAGTCTGTTGGACTGGGTCCCAATATTTATACCCCAAAATCCTTTGTTTTCTGAAGGCAGAGAGGCCTCTGCCTAGTTCAAACCAGTTCCTGAGCACTTTGTTGACATGACTCTCTTCTTCCTTTCACTGTGCAGGGCAGAGACATCAGCCGCCCCACAGGAGGTGGAGCCAGCACAGGGGAGGGAAGATACAGCTCTGGAGCACGCTGTTGACATGATTCCTCCTCTCCTTTCACAGTGCAGGGCAGGGACATCAGACAAGCCACAGGGGTTGGAGCCAGCATTGTAGAGGGAAGGCCCAGCCCTATTCAGGTCCCAGGTGCACTCCTCCCTCCCATCTGGATGTAAATCTCTCTATTCACCACTGGGCTGTCCCAGCCTGTCTCCTGGAATTTCCCCAGCCCTGTCACACACAAACCCAGACAAGGAATACACAACTCAGCAGAGGCGGGCTCAAATGGTTAAGCAAGCAAATACCTGCTTTCTAAAAGTGGTATTTGCAAACACAGAATATTAAAATCAACTTTACTAAAAGATGTACTTTATTATTCTGAGTTCAGGCATACTAAATTCAAATTTCTACCATGTTCCCTGAATCAGTTAGGATTGTAAGAATGTAACAACCTTAATAGCCCTTGCTGGCCTATGAGAACAGGTCGCATTCAATAGGGACAAACGAAAATGGCTGTAATTCACTATTAGAACATGCTACACACACCAGAGCATGTCCTACCTTATACTTACAAAGCACCCTTCCCTTGGGCCTACCATAGGGGTGTCTAATATGAAGCAAAGGGAACGTTTAGTGACTGGCAATTAGGTGCACTTGGCCAAGTCAACATGGCAGTGCTAGACTGCACACAGGCCTTGCAATGGCAGGCCTGAGACACACTTTACAAGCTGCTTCTGTGGGTGACACAACCAGTGCTGCAGGCCCACTAGCAGCATTTGATGCATAAGCCCTGGGCACACATGGTGCACTGTACTAGGGGCTGACAGTGAATCAAATAACCCAATCATGGAATAACGAATCAGTACATTATTTTAACATAGGGAGCACTTGCACTGTGGCACTGATTAGCACTGATTAGCAGTGGCACAGTGCCCAAAGCATAAATCCAGCAAAAACATATCAAAACAGAGGAGGCAATCTGTCAAAAAATGGAAGGGAGACTCACGCCAATGATGTCAGGTCTATCAAATTCTTAGACAAAGACAACCCTAAACCCTGTGTAACGTTCTGAATCATGAATTTGTGCTTCTCAAGGATCAAGAACTCCTAGAAAATGCCTACAAGTATGGATGACATGTGATTCCTACCCCTTGTTAGTCCCCTTAGTGTTATGTAACATTTTCTATACACTGATTTGCACTCATATGATTCATTATCTCTATAAAACAAATTAAATATTTGTGAGATAGGGGATATGGAGAAATGAGAAGCACTGTTGGAGGGTGATGGTGAGGTAATCATTCAAGAGCCCGAACAAAGATTGTTGTATCCTGGTGTACTGCAAGGTCATCATTTACTATACTGTACAAGCTAATACAACTCAATATATATTGAAAAATGTTCTGTAAAATGCACTATCTTTGCCATTTGTTCCCAAACTTTTTTTGGGGGGGGGCATGCCAAGCCCCATTTGTGGTGCTCAGGATCGCTCACTATGCACCATATGGGGTTGGTCTGAGAAAATTTGCTAGGGCTGCTTTGTGTTCCCAGTCCGGCCCTGCTTGGCCGATGTGTAATGCAGGAGAACAAACAAAATCACATATTGGTTTGCAAATATGAATCAAATCAAACAAAAAGTAAAATGAAACCACTTACTTAGACTACCATACTGTGATTCCTGGCAGGTTGCAAAAATGCTTAGTTTTGCAAAAGTGCAGGTGTAACATACCAGGAAGAAAGCTGGGATCCAGCAACATGAGGAACAATACATGCCACTCTAGAAGCACAGCAAAATCCACAGCCTGCAAGCCAAGCAAACTCATGCTTGGTGGAGGCTGGATGCCCCAGAAGGTGTTGCTAAGCAAGAACTTAGCTGTTCCCACAAGTTGAAGTATTTAAATGTTTCTATTTTGCTCTGTGCGCAGCAGCCTTCAGAAGCTGCTTTTTTAAAGAGAGATGAATGAAAATGCCTGTTCATCAATACCTGCTGGACAAGTTACTTGCTTTAAGTAACTCCTTATCTGGAAGAGACATGATCTAGCCATAGGTTCCTTACCTTTGAACTTCCAGGTGTCAGGCTTGATCCTGAAGATTTTTCTCAGCAGTACCCCTGGGCGCTGGTAGGTGGCGTCAGTCGACTCCCACGTGACGTTATCAGCATTGTGTTCGTCATCATCGTGACGTCCGCGAATACAGAAGCAATACCATTCCCTGAAGAGAGACTGTGAAAAGGTTTAGACCAGAAAATCCTGCAAAAGAAAGCAACGAAACAGGCCTTCTCTGCTAATCTGGGAATTCAGGGAGTAGTGTCTGTGAAACGTATTCAGCAATGTTCACGTGGCTGCTTGGCAGATATTGGAAACAGGAACACCACGCTGTAGAGCGGTGGTGGCCGCTTTTACCCTGGTGGAATGGGCCCTATGCCTTACAGTGGGATCTTTCTTTGCTAGGAAGTAGACATTTTTTATACAGAGGATAACCCAGCAGGATGTAGTCCTCTTTTGGACAGCACGCCCTTTCTTTCCACCCACCAACCCTATAAAGATTTGGTCATCCACCCGGAACTCTTTGGCTTGATCGGGCTAGAAGGATAATGCTCTTTTTAGGTCCAGACTATAGTGACACTCCTCTTCTTTGGAAGGGGGCAGTGGAGCAAAGAAGGTGGGAGGAGTTCCCGACTGTCCCATGTAAAAGGGTGTCACCACCTTAGGGAGAAAAGATGCCCTTTAGTGGAGCACCACTTTATCCAGGAAGACTGTCAGACAAGGAGGCTGTGATGACAGTGCCTGCAATTCGCCCACCTTCCTGGCATATGTTATTGCCACAAAGAAGGCTGTTTTGATAGTGAGCAGCTTTAGAGGGCAGTTGTGCAGTAGCTCAAAAGGAGCGCACATCAGAAAAATGAGAACCAAATAAAGGTCCCACTGTGGCATAATAAAAGTTGAAAGGTGAAACAAATGATATAACCCCTTCAAGAATATCTACACCAGAGGTGATTTGAACAGAGAAGGCGGATCAGGCTCTCGAAGAAAAGAGGAAAGGGCCTAAAGATAGCCCTTCAAGGTGCCAAGAGCAGATCCTTGCCTGGTCAAGGAAAGTATAAACAGGAGGACATCAGATAAGGATGCAGATAGAGGGTCATTAGACAGGTCTGTACAATATTTACAAAATGTCTTCCATCGGCATGCGTATACCGATTTTGTGGAGGGATGCCATGCTGCCAAAATGACTGCACAGACTTTGGGAGGGAGGTAAAAAGCTGGCAACTGTCGCCGGAGAGTGGACAGGTTTGGGTGGACAGAAGAAACTCCAACGATGCAACCTGACCGGATGACCAATGCTCATGTCTAGAAGCTTGGGATAACATATTCTCCGTGCCCAGTCCGGAGCCACAAGAATAACTAATGCTCATTCACTCCTGGGCCTCTTGATCACTCTGGGCAGGAGTGGTATGGGGAAAAGGCATATAGGAGGCCTGAACTCTACACTTGTACGAGCCTTCCCTTTATCGACGGCAAAAATGCTTTCAGCATCAGTCGGATTGCCCAAGGCTCCAACATATTGACTGGAATAGGGTTGCTGCGGTTGATAGCCCCTTCTGTAGCAACAAAAAGAGAAAAAAGTAGATCCACCCGGGGAGTTGTGGTGAGGCCCAAGGACTTGGCCGTGGCCCGTAAGTCCTTGAAATGCTCGGGCAACATCTGCCTTGTCTACAAAGTGATGGGAGTCACCTAAGGCATGTCCATGAGGTTAGCTTGGACATCCCTCAAAAATCCAGACGTTCTCAGCCAGACATGGTGACAAGCTGCCACTGTTGTGGAAATCCTTCTATCCAGAGTGTCTGTTGTGTCCAAGCTACATCTGATGGCAAACTTTGCTGCGTCTCTCCCGTTGGAAATTCCTTGGAAGAGTAGAAGCTGGTCCTCCTCCAAGACCCTGGGCAGCACCTGCACAACCGTGTCCCATATAAAATGGGTATATTGGCCCAAAAGGCAAGCCGTGTTCACCGACCACAATGCAAGAGTGTCAAAATAAAAATAAAAATATCTTTGAAATCCTCCAGTCTCTTGGACGTCCTGTCCAGGGGTGTAAGGGTGTAGAAGGGAACATGCTAATGGAAGTGGAAGCTTAGACCACCAAGCTTTATGGGGTGAGTTGGGTGGTGAGGAAAAGTGGGTCACCCAGCACTGGGGGATGGTGGCGGGCAATCATCCAATTTACAGGAGCCCCTTTGCTTTGCTTGGAACAGGTCCCTAAAAGGAAGTTGGTTAAGGCCTCATTAAAAGGCAGGAAGGGTTCCGAGCTGGAGACCCCAGGCTGCAGGACCTTTGTCAAGACTTTACTTTGATTGCTTGATTCCCACTGTAGGGAGCTACAGGTCCAGGACTTATGCCACCCAATGCACCACCATAGCAAATGATACCCCCTCCTTCACAGCCAGGGTAGGTGGAGACAGCATGCCAGCGGAGATGTCCAAACCACTTGCATCACCCGGTTCCTCATAATCAGTCCAGTGAATTTCTATGGGATCCTGCTCCCCCTCCCAATCCTCTTTACCCATCGGAGGATGACAGACTTGCCCTGTGTCATCGAGTAAGAGGATTAGAGAGGCGCCACCGGTGGACACTAGCGCCGCCGACCTTCCCCGGCGCTGCCTCCCGCACCGGGGAAGGTCACTGTGGAGGTGTGACCGGCGCCAGTCCGGACCCCAGAACGGGTCCAATCAGAGACCGTTGCTCTGGGCCAGGCCCGCTGGCACGGTACCCATGGGGACATCTCCATTATCCGAGCCTGCGGGCCTGAAGGAGTGCCAGCAGGGTCAGACCGCCCAAATATGGTGCCCATTGCATTATAAAAATCTTTTAGCAGGGTGGGGTCTCTCCCGGAAAGGCAGGGAAGTGTGCCGCCAACTCTGGTACCCACTCTGCGGAGCGGGGCCTTGAACGCCGAGGTTCCTTTGTCACGTCGTGAGACTGGCATGGTTAAGTCGTAGTACACTTTGACTTCTTGTATTTTTTGTGGTGCCTCTTACCTGACTTTGACGACATTGACAAAAAGGACTTGATTTACCGGAGCGATGCTCGGACCACCCTCTCAATCAAGACCGAAACCGGGGTCGAGACCGACGAGACGACCTCCACCATGCCTGGTGCTGGGCACGAGCAGCTTTAGGGACCGCTCCCTAAAAGCCTTCGGCACCATGGCCCTCCAGTCAGAGCACGACTTTGAGCCGTGTTCGATCTCAAGACACAAGAGACACACTAAGTAGTGGTCCATGACCGACATGGCGCAGTGACAGGCACCACAAGGCTTAAATCCCAAAGTCTCATTACTCGACATGACTCCTACACACCAAAAGAAGTCGACAAAAAGTTGAAAATGTCTGTCAAAAAATGACAAGGGGTAGTTCTCTTCAATGGATCGGCACTGGCTGGGGAGGAAAGAAAATAACTGATGTTAGTGTGCAGGAGTGGTGGTTATATTGACAACACGGATATCATGATGATGATGAACAAGATGCTTATGATGTCACACCGAGTCGAATGACACCACCTACTGGAGCGCAGGGGTATGCTAGGAAAAATCTTCTGGATTCAGCCTGACGCTCTAAGTTCAAAGGTACGGAATCTGTTGTTAAATGTCTTTACCAGATGCGTCCTATGCAGCCTCTGAGGCCAGGGGTCACAATGGAAGTGCTAGGGGTTGCAAGGGGCAAGGTAGGAGACACTAATATGACCTGTGGTGAGCCCTAAAGGATGTCCTTGTGTTCCTGTCTTTTTTCCTTGAAAAGAGCATTCATGTTGCCTGTGACTTGTTACTGCTTTAGGATCATTTATACCTTAACTTGCAGTTCTGAACACTATTACCACAGGTAAGCAACTTATTTATGACAATTCGCAAATCATGTAGCAAAATTAAGTATTCCTCTATAAAATATGAAGGATATAATTTCAACCTGAAACTTTTTTAATGCTTCATGCTGGGCTCAGTCTAAGCTGTTTCTGTAATTTGTTTGCCTCAAAGGGTTCATTCAGAGCTCTACCATACTCCCGCTCTTTGACGCGCCCATCAGTACCTGGTGAACAAAGGTATGTAATTAAGTAATTTTTCAATGTTCATGTTATGGTGTTATATATTGCTGGTGTAAGTCAATCTGTTCTTTCTTAGCAAACAGATGATAAAACTGCTATTCTGGTGTCATGTGCATTTGTAGTGTGTTTTTAAATAAAATCAGTATTATATCTGCCACTGATACTGTAGTAGCACAAATGAAACTTTTTTTTCTCCAATCAGGAGAAAATAATTATTGATTTTTCTTACCGGGGTTCTTACTTTTTTTCCACAACCACTACATTTATAGGGCTGAATGATAATTTTCAGACAGTTACTGGTCACTGCATTGATATGTTACATTTTGTCAAATTGCCCCACCATGGCAGGGTATGATGATATTTGTTTAAATGTGGCTTGATACCACAGCGATGTGCAATAACTATTGTTTCCAATAAACAGAGAGTGGGGTTAGGGTCAGCCCCTTTTAGCCATTAGCTTATTTAAGTCGGCCCTCTTTTGCCATTGCTTTTAAACTTTGGATACCACATTTTTGTCACCTCAAAGGAGTATGCATCTATGCATCTGTTTCACCTTGTGCTGTTGACTGTTAGGAGTTTCATTGAACATCCTAGAGAGTGTTTCATTTGCAGTACACAAAGGACTATTTTACATCTGAAAAGTACGCTCAATCACCACACATTCCATTCTTTTCCTCATAAATGCAATGTAAACAGAAAGCTATCTTCCTAATTCATATTCTTTTTGTATATACCCTTCCGGATTGAAAATGGCCTTCCCAACGTCTCGCTAGATCCTGGATTACGCTGTACCCAGACATCCTTGCCACTGTGGCTTCTGGAAGTCCCAGCTATTCTAGAGAGTGTTTGTTACTTTGTTATGATGTTGTCTTCTTTAAAGAGGGTGCCTTCATAGCTTTCTTAAAGTGGAGCAGGCTTGGGTATCCCTGTTTGTTAAAGGATTGTTTTTCCAGATCCTGACTAAATGCATGGGGAAGGACTATTGTCTTGTTTTTTCTTTTTTGCAAATCTTTGTTGAAAATGGCCCTATCTGCAGTGTTACCCCAAACCTTTATCTTCCTCCTCCTCTTTTGACCTTGTTTTTGTTTGTTTTAGGACTTTTTCACTGCTAAACAGTGCTAAAGTGTTTGTGCTTTCTCTTTCAAATGTGTTAACTTTGGCTTATCAACAATTGGCTTATTTAATTTACTTATAAGTCCCTGGTAACGTTCACTGCATGTGCCCAGGACCAGTGAATTAATTGCTACAAGTGGGTAGCTACATTGATTGTGCTACCCACTTCAGTACCCCTATAACATATCTCAGGCCTTTCGTCGTAGAACCTGTGCATGCAGTTTTACACTGCCATTTTGACATGGCAAGTTACCCTACTTACAAAAATTGAAGTATGCGGTGCACACCTAAACTTAATTGTTTAGACAACTGGTAAATTGCGATTAAACAGGGGATTGGGTGTATAAGTGTGTTTTCTCTGTGCTACACAGCTGCCTGTTCCACGTATCGCTAATCATCTAAAAATCAAGAGAGCTCTCACTTGAGTAACTGTGTGCACTACAATGTACTGTTTACATAAATTTAGACAGCCTATACAAGCTTATATGGAACTCATCCTGTTAGGCATGATTAAACACAAAACATTCCTTACACAAAGTTGTTATCCAATGAAGATTGTTTGTTATTGACACAATCAATATGTAAATGAGGACAACCTTAATGTACATCATTCAATAATATAACAAAAATCTTTACATTGTATCAATGAGCTGACATTCTGACTTTCCAATATTTGTACAGAGACGCAAAGCATTCCAGGGTGGCCCGATGCATTTCGGGACACCACATCCCTTCTTCAGGGGCCACTATAAAAGGAGGAAGTGGATAAATGCAAAGCTGAAATGCACGAGTGCAAACACTGGAAGAAGTCAGTTGATGCGTGTTCGAGCTTTGGGATCATACTTCTACTTTCAGCGTTCTCCGACTTGGTCGTAGCCTGTGTTTACAACAGTCCCTACCAGAACACGCATCAACTGACTTCTTCCAGTGTTTGCACTCGTGCATTTCAGCATTGCATTTATCGACTTCCTCGTGATATAGCCTAAAAACGTATTTGTTTAGGGGTTTGTGTTGGTCGTGGTTCCTGCCAGTGTAATGCCAAGGCGCCGAGATCCCCCTGGGGATGATTCGCTGCACCATATAAATATTAAATAAATAAATAAATGAATACATAAATGAAACATTTGCATGTCAAGTTTTACTTATTGGATTTTTGTCGTTTTTTTCTTGTTTTACTTAGATAAATAATCTTTATGTTTCTAAACTATTGGGGAGTTTTTTTGTGGTGTTTTCACTCTTATTATTGTAAATAAAAAGTTGCACAAATACTTTATACTTCATTTCTTAAGTTAAGCCTACCTGACTTATGTGAGCCAAGCTACCAGAGGCTGAGCACAGGTTAATGTAGGGTCTGCATCTGACTTACCCTGAATAGGATTGTGGTTCCTGCTTTAACAGGGTGCATACCTCTTCCAACCAGAAATTAGATAGTGACTTTGTCAGCCAGAGGGCAGTGATCCTTGTCATGATGGCTTTGGAGATGTTGCAGCTGCTTTTGGAGATGTGCTGACTGACAAGAGGGGTATGTGGAGTTCCATCATGGTGTAGGTGATGCAATCCTATTTCTTCAGGCATTTAATGAGGTGTTGTGTGGCATGTAAGGATGTCTTTAAGAGGGCCAGTATGGAGTCTGCGAGCTGTGAAGTAGGGCGTTGCTATCATCGAAATGGAAATGTACAAAGGCCTGGGTGACACTTACAAAGCCGCTTTCTTGGGTTAATGTCTCACTTTCTTAGTAATAAGAGCTGTCATCAGGCCATCCATCTTGGTTATCTTGTTAGTGCACTTCACAATTGTGTGGTTAGTGTTCCGGATTCATTTGAATAACATTTACTTTAATTAAATGTGGTGGTTAAATGTGTTTAGATTCACAGCATTGTGCGAGGTTTTGACTAACTTTTGTTGCAACCTCTCTCAGTCAAAAGCAAACTAACTAAGCAGGAAGATTGAGTGTGACACGCTTTTCCATCATGTCGGCGGCTGTTGGGTTGTGGCTTGGTTAAAAGGCACTGGGCAGGACAAAAGAAAGTTGTTTTCTTTTGATGTTTTGTTAGAGCTAGGACGTGGAGGAAAATTACTCTTCACTCTATAAGCACAAGAGGGTGGTTTTGGTGTTGAAATTTGGTGGTAATGTTGCCTCATTCAATTTTTCATGCTAAGATAGATATTGCTATATTTAATGTACCCAGGCAGTAATTGTATTGCTTTTAAAGCCTAATTGTTGTTCAGAGTGAAAAAACTTCCTTTACAACTAGGGTTTGTCCAGGGAACTAGCCACCAATATTCAATTTCTGTATCTCAGGGCTACCATTCTATTGATGTTAGTACTCTGAATTTGTTAGTGAGAAAACGTTGACAGTATTACTGTGACAGTGTCCCTGATTTACCTGAACAGGATAAGCATTAACCCAAACGTTTATCTGATCCAGCTCCTGTCATTTGTATAGTTATCGATCGTAAGTAGGGGAAAGTTGGGTTTTTCAACTATCAGTGTCGGGTGAATTCCTATCAGCCTGAAGTTTCACCGAAGGTTCATTGTCATGTTGAGGATGTCAGTGTAGGTCCAACACATTGGTGGTATTCACTGGAGAATAGCATTAAATGGGATGAATGAGCAATGCAATTGTTGCCAAAATTGTATCCCATGCAATATGTTGCTGGATCTGCCCACAGGAGTCACAAGTGTCTTTTTCAACTATTGTCTTCCAAGATGTCACGTTTTTCAAAATATTTGACTGACAGTCGTATGTTTTGACTTGTATCTCCAATCTTACATATATTTACTGACATGATATAGCTGCTTATAGAACACGCAATTACAAAATCTATTTGGTTGACTTTTTATATTACTGGTACTCCATGTGAACTACGACAGTATTGCAGCTCATGGCCTTTTCATATGACAAGCTAATACTTTCTCAGGGTTGAGGTTTTGGTATGCTTGAACTCCCCAACTATTTTCTTAGTGAACAAAAATATTTAAAATCTAACTCATAGTCTATGTAGCTGTGTTATTTCTCATTGAGCACTTTCTGCAATTTGCGCCGCCGGCACTGATTTTGCTACTTTGGTGTTTAGATGTTATGAAAATAATGTATCACCTTGGTATTGTACTCTGGGTGTAGTGTTGCACTTATTGATACACTACCACACCCATAGGGGATCAAGTACCAGTGGGTTTATTGATAAATCACCACACACATAAAGGATTAGGGACCAATGGGGGTGATCAATACACTACCACACCCATAGGGGATCAGGTACAAGTGTGGTTATTGATGCACTAACACACCCACAGGGCATCCGGTACCAGTGGGGTTATTGATACACCACCACTTCCACAGGGGATCAGGCACAAGTGGGGTTATTGATACACTAACACACCTGTAGGGGATCAGGGGCCAGTGGGGTTAACAATACACCACCACAAACCCATAGTGGATCAGGTACAAGTGGGGTTATTGATATACCACCACTTCCATAGGGGATCAGGTACCAGTGGAGTTATTGATACACCACCACTTCCATAGGGGATCAGGTACCAGTGGAGTTATTGATACATACCACACCCATAGGGAATCAGGGGCAAGTGGGGTTATTCATACACTACCACACTCATAGTGAATCAGGTACCAGTGGGATTATTGATACACCACCATTTCCATAGGAGATCAAGAACCAGTGGGGTAATTGATTCACTACCACACCCATAGGGGATCAGGTATCAGTGGGGTTATTGATACACCACCACTTCCACAGGGGATCAGGTACCAATGGAGTTATTGATGCACCAACACAGCCATAGTGGACCAGGTACCAGTGGGGCTTTTGATACACACCAAACCCATAGGAGATTAGGTACCAGTGGGGTGTCAGATCTTTGGCAAACATTTGATCCAGAGGAACATTGTGTATTTGTAGTAGAGTGAACAACATTACAAATCTTGGAATTTGCAGCAAGAGTTATGAACCATCGGGAACAATACGTTGTGCGTGAAGGCGATCCCTCCAATTTATCTGCAGATATTTAGACGAGGGGTGCTAGAATTAAAATGAGAAAACACAGCTGGGCTTCGAGGACGGTTTGAAATGTGCACAACTCCTTAATAAATTATAGTGCTTGGTACTGGGGTTTGGAAGAAAACCTACAACGATTTAATGAAATGTGTTAATGGAGTGCATCTACTGGATATATTAAAATGTATATGCCTGTTATTAATCGAGTCAAAGCGTTTCTAAAAGTGACATTTCATGCTCAACACCTTGTTTCTGTATTAATGTGATTGTTTAACTGTCTCTCGAGATTGCATACCAAATATCCATCCTGTAGTAGGACTTCAGGATATGCACTGCACAACTGTTTCACGTGCCAAAAAAAGGGGTAGATTCATTTGAACCTTGTGCAATATCTATGAATACAGGATGCAATATCTGTGCATAGCACAGCACATTAATATGTCCTGGGGATTTGTTGCTCAGCCATTGCAATGACCGTGCATATTGGATACTCCATCAACTGATATCCTGATGCATTTATGTCGATTGAGAGCATTCTCTAGAATCACTCTTTATCCTTAGTCAAACCATCCTTGCCAGGGGATGAAGTGCAATTCTTTAGAGTTACCAGGCACACGTGATCCCTGTCTGTACCATTTCAGATGATTAGTGAGGACTAATCAGCAACAGTGATATCTTCAGATAAAGATAGTTGAATTGAGAACATACTGACTGGGTTTCTTGAATGATGGCTCTTTTTCTTAATTGAGGAAAGGCTTCAGTTATAGAGGAAACTTTGTTTCAGTATGAAGGTTACAGATCCACACCATCCTTGGACTGTTTTTGTTTTGCTGGAAATTTGAAGGTCTTGATAAATTCTATAACAATTGGTCTTATTTTCTAAAGATTTGCAGGATTTCTAGAAAGTTACTATGATCTTCCTTTCATTATTCATCCTAAACTAGGCACTCATATTTTCCACAAAACGTCAATCTCATTTTTACAATCAGATTTCTAATTTCAAGGATACACTCTTTTCAATTTCAATTTCAATTTCAATTTCAATTTATTTATTTATGGTAACGGAACTCGATTGAGATCCACATAACAATTCTGTGAGAAACAACAAAATTTCATTAAAACAGATAAAAATATCAATATAATGCTAAGAAACATTTAAAGAAATAAAACAGTTTAAAACAAAACATTTCGTTTGGAGGGTTAAGCATTGCTGCGATAAAGTCAAAAGCAGTAAAAATACCCAATTGAAGGCACATAGGTTTTAACCATTTGCGCCTATATGCCATAAGGGCCGGACAAACAAAAACAACATGGTACATATCCTGGCAATTAGAATTACAAAAATCACAAATATCTGAACCACCATACCATTTGGACAAAAGACAGTTCAGAGGGAGTAAATTATGCCTTAGCAAAAGGGTAAATCGCCTAACTCCATGTGGGAGATTCCAACATAAGTATGGCTGGGGTTTTTTTATTTCACAAAATTTACCAATAGAGAGCATTCCTCTCTTTGCTTTACTTGTCCTACTATCTAATCTGAAACTCAGCTCCCAAGACGCAGTCTTTGAAGATAACTTTAATTGGGCTGTAGATAATCAAAAGAGGCTTTGTTCATCTAGCTGTAATAAAGTGTCAGCCTGTCGAAAATTCCTTACAATTGAAGAATAGGCATTAAAGGAACCCAACAGCTCATTTTTTATTAGGTACCTCAATGTGCCAGGCATTCCTCCAGCTATATTAAAAACCCAACGCACCACACTCGCAGCTGCCTGAGCCCTGGAACTACGCAGGCCAAATTCTTGTCTTAATGAAGACGTAGAATTTGCAGTATTTACAGAAGCTAGGTTACGTAGTGTTGGACAGGCCGCATGTTCAGGCGGTCCCCCCTCCCCGCAATGGGACCGGGACCCTGGCTCTCCCTGCATCCCCAGCCAGAGTCCCCAACCGACCACCCAAAGTACCCTGCAATCCCTCCACTACAAGACACCAGCTCCGGACCCAGCTGGCCCGGGTCACCATCCACACCACGACATCGACCCGGCCGCCATCTTGGGGCACTGCAGCACGAGGCCGCGTGGCCTCAACTCGACCCTAACCCTGGGCCCGGCCGGGCCCGCCACCGAGGCACCAACCTCCCCCCAGGAGGCAGAGTGACCACTTGGCGAGTCAATGGGAGAAGGAATCGTCAACGGCTCTCCTCCGCCAGGTGTCGATCACCCCAGGCCGCCCTGGGCACTGGCTCCACCCCCCTGCTGGGTGTCTGGACTCCCTCATCCCGGACCTCCCGGCCCCCAGGCGCGAGGGTCCGGACATCAAAGGGGACCAGACCTATAACTGGGGCAGTGCCAGACCAGGAAGGCAGTTGTATCCTGGAGTCGAGAGACCCGAGAAGAACTCATCCGTGACTGGCCTGCTGGCGCTGCCGCGGCCCTCTGCCTCGTAAAACCATCGTCTCGGCCTGCTGGCGCTGCCGCGGCCCTCTGCCTCGTGAAACCATCGACTTGGCCTGCTGGCGCTGCCGCGGCCCTCTGCCTCGTGAAACCATCGACTTGGCCTGCTGGCGCTGCCGCGGCCCTCTGCCTCGTGAAACCATCGGCTTGGCCTGCTGGCGCTGCCGCGGCCCTCTGCCTCGTGAAAACCATCGACTTGGCCTGCTGGCGCTGCCGCGGCCCTCTGCCTCGTGAAACCATCGACTTGGCCTGCTGGCGCTGCCGCGGCCCTCTGCCTCGTGAAACCATCGACTTGGCCTGCTGGCGCTGCCGCGGCCCGATCCACAGACACTCCAGCTCGAGGATTGTGAGCTCGCCTCTTACCCCTACCTGTACCTATCCGGTACCAAGACTGTCCCGCTACCCCCTTTCCCTACAGAGACTAGAAGTGAGAGGACCCCCGGGTCCGAGATATCCTGTATCGCTGATATCCTTGCCTGAAGAACCTTATATAAAGCATTGAGCTCGACTTGGTGTGGTGCCTGTTTGTGGGGAGGGAGGTAACTTGTCTGTACGATCGCCAGGAGACGGTCCCCCTCGGGGATCTCTTCCTCAGTATCCGGCCGACCCTCAGGGTCCCCGTCTAACATTGGTGGCCAGCGACGGGATCCGAACCTACGCATAATCGTACAGAAAGTCACCCGACCCACGACACACGACCACCATGACAACAGAGAGCGGAACAACGGAGAAATTCCAGATGGAAAAATTGGAAGACTACAACCACCGAGAACTGAAGCAATATTGCATGGAACTTGGTCTCCCAACCACGGGTCTGAGTACGAAGGAAGACTTCAAACGAGCCCTAGAAGCCTGGGCGGAAATGGGTACGGCCGTACCCCGAACACAAACAACCGAAACGAGCCCCGCACCAACTAAAGAAAGAGCGGGTCTCTCCCTGGAAGAGATCCGAGAAAGAGAAAACACCAGACTCCACAAATTAGAACTAGCCCGACTTCGCTTGGATGGAGAACTCAAGCTGGCAGAACAAAAAATAACCCTGGAACACTTACGGCTCAGGGAAGAGCGAGAAGACAAGCAAAGACAGAGAGAGCTAGAGGAAAAGAAACTAGAGTACGAACATGAGCGCAATCTCAAAGCACTGGAGATCCAGAAACAGAATAAAGACCTCGGGCTCCCCGAACGACCGACCCCGTCTGCCTCGACCGAACCCAAGGTTCACATCCCCAAAGATGTCATCCGGGAATACCACAAGAACGATGATATACAGCAGTGGTTTAAAGCCTATGAGGTGGCAATGACCTCCCACCGGATTCCCCGAAGCGATTGGGGAGCCGGATTATGGGGGAGGTTTGTCAACGAAGGGCGGGACGCCCTGCTGCAACTCCCGGACCAGCTGATGACCTCCTACGACCACATGAAGGCCGCCCTCCTCACTCGATACGGGCTCACACCCGAGATGTACCGCCAACGGTTCCGCGACTGCAAACGGATTCCGGGTACAACTTGGGTGGAGTACGTGAACTTTTTTAGCCGAGCCTTCGAGGGGTGGATCAAGGGCAACAAAGTAACCACCTACGAACAACTCTTTGACCTTATCGTATGGGAACACCTGTCGAGCAACTGCTTCGTGGAGCTCCGGCAACACCTCCTGGACAGTAAGCTAACCGACCCTCGACAACTCGCCGTCGAAGCTGACCGGTGGGAAAGCACCCGAGTTGGCCGGAACGCACCCAGCGAATTATCCAGACCGTATCGCCCCAGAGGGGGAGGAGGAAGTCAGGGTCGGGGGAGAGACCCCGGCCCCTCGTCACCCCCCAGAAACCCCTCGACCCCGGTTGGCCGAGGAAGCCCTGCCGTCCGGGCCGGTTTCCGGGCCAACATTACGTGCCACAGGTGCCAGCGACCCGGCCACTACGCCAGTGATCCCAACTGCCCAAAGAATCCGAACACTACCCCCCGCCAAGTTGCCGCGGCGGCCCTAGGGGAAGAACTAATCCCGGAAGACCAGGAAGAGTACGAGACCGATCCCTCTGAATGGGCACCCGCCGCCATGGCACTGGTCTGCTTAGGGGAGAGAGACATGATTCCGCGGGCCCCCCTTCCCGCCAACACACAGAAGTACGGTCAATGGGTCAACATTAATGGCCGCCGGGCGGAAGCCCTCCGCGACACCGGGGCCAGTGTAACGGCGGTCCGACGCCACCTCGTCACTCCAGACCAAATCTTGCCGAACATTCTTTGCCCTGTCCGATCAGCCGACAACTCCGAAAGCCTATGCCACATGGCCTGCGTCCCCTTCGAGTGGGGAGGAGTAACAGGGATGTTAAAAGTAACTGTCCGCGATGATGCCCCCGTGGACTGCCTCCTAGGAAACGACCTTGAAAGCTCTCCCTGGGCAGCTGTCGAACGGAGGGAGCACCTGGGGATGCTTGGCCTCCCCGAATGGGTCTGCGTCACGACCCGGTCCATGACCGCCCGCGCGGTCCCCAGTCTAGAAGAGCCCGAGTGGCCGGAACCTCCTCCCGCGCTCATCCCAGAGGAGGCCGCCCCAGAAGCCAGTCCCTCGACCCAAACCGAAGAAGGACCCGACCAGCTTCGGGACGTCCCTGACCTGGCACAATGGCGGCAGGAGGGAGGCCCCACTCAGGAACAATTCCGGGCCGAACAGAAAGCATGTCCCTCTCTTGAAGGACTCCGGCAGCAAGCCCTGGCCCAGAGCACCGGGGATACCTCGGGGGCCCACTGGATCTACTGGGACCAAGACCTGCTCTACAGCGAGCAGAAAATTGCAGAACTAGGAGCCAGTCGGGTGCTGGTGGTGCCCCTTCGCTTCCGAGACTTCCTCCTGAACTTAGCCCACGATGTCCCCCTTGCCGGACACCTGGGACAGGATAAAACCTACGACCGCCTGGTGACCCATTTTTTCTGGCCCCAAATGCGAAAGGATGTCACCAACCACTGCAAGGCCTGCCCCACCTGCCAGGCCAGCGGAAAAAGTGGCCGAAAAATCAAAGCACCTTTACAACCCTTTCCGGTCGTCACCACCCCGTTTGAACGAGTGGGAATAGACATTGTGGGGCCCCTCGACCCTCGAACAGCCCAAGGACACCGGTTCATCCTGGTCCTAGTAGACCACGCCACCCGCTATCCCGAGGCCATCCCTCTCCGGACTGTGACGGCCCCCGTGGTGGGCCGAGCTCTGATGGGGATCTTCTCCCGGGTGGGGTTCCCCCGGGAGGTCGTCAGTGACAGGGGCACGAACTTTATCTCCAAATATATGAAGTCTCTCTGGCAACAATGCGGGGTCACCTACAAATTCACGACCCCCTATCACCCGCAAGGAAACGGACTGGTTGAGAGGTTCAACCGCACCCTCAAAGGGATGATTATGGGCCTAGAAGAACCCCTTCGACGCCAGTGGGACGTGCTACTTCCATGCCTCCTGTTTGCCTATCGAGAGGTCCCGCAGAAATCCCTCGGCTTCAGCCCTTTCGAACTCCTGTACGGGCACCCCGTCCGGGGCCCCCTCAGCCTAGTCAAGGAAGGTTGGGAGCAGCCCCCCCAGAAAACTCCCCCGGACATCTACAGGTACCTCCTGGCTCTCCGCAACCAGACCCGGCGGTTCCGAGACACCGCCAAAGCCAATCTCGAGGCCAGCCAGGAGGACATGAAGAGGTGGTACGATCAGCACGCGTCCTCCATTGAGTTCGAACCGGGACAACAGGTCTGGGTGATGTCCCCGGTTGAACCCTGTGCACTCCAAGACAGATGGTCCGGGCCCTTCAAGGTGATCGAACGCAAGGGGCCCGTCACCTATTTAATCGACATGGAGACTGCCCGAAACCCCCTACGGGTCCTCCATGCCAACAGGCTCAAACCCCATTTTGTGCGATCCGAACTCAGCCTCCTGATGGCTACCGATAATGGGACAGAAGAAGACTCCGAACCCCTTCCGGACTTACTAAGGGTCCTCGAACGGGATGGCTCAGTGGAAGGGGTCCAGCTCTCCGAGGCCCTGTCCCCGGAGCAACGCCAAGACTGCCAAACGCTCCTAAGGCGGTTCGCCTCCCTGTTCTCCCTCACCCCCGGAGTCACCCCCTGGTGCCTTCACGATGTGGACACCGGGGACAGCCCTCCTATTCGACACCGGGCGTACCGCGTACCCGACCGGGTGCGCACCTGCATCCAGACCGAGGTGTCCAAAATGCTGACCCTGGGAGTGATCGAACCCTCAGACAGCCCCTGGGCGAGCCCAGTCGTCCTGGTCCCCAAAGCGGCCGCCCCGGGCGTTGCCCCTGAGCTCCGGTTCTGCGTGGACTATCGGGGGCTGAATGCAGTTACCAGGACCGACGCTCATCCCATCCCCCGGGCAGATGAGCTAATTGACCGGATGGGGGCCGCCCGCTACCTGAGCATCTTCGACCTAACAGCGGGCTACTGGCAGATCGCCCTCACCCCTAGGGCCCAAGAACGTTCCGCCTTCTCTACCCCGGACGGGCACTACCACTTTAAAGTAATGCCCTTCGGCATGAAAAACGCCCCGGCAACGTTCCAACGGCTGGTAAACCAGGTACTGGCGGGCCTGGAAGACTTCAGTGCCGCCTACCTGGACGACATTGCTGTGTACAGCCACCAGTGGACCGACCACCTCCGCCACCTGCGGGAGGTTCTACACGCCCTCCAGCAAGCCGGGCTCACCATCAAGGCCAGCAAGTGCCAGGTTGGCCAAGGGTCCGTGACCTACCTGGGACACCAAGTGGGAAGCGGGCTGGTGGCCCCTCTCCAACTCAAGATTGCTGCCATCCAGGCCTGGCAACCCCCTACGACCCAAACGGAGGTCCGGGCCTTCCTGGGGCTCACCGGATACTACCGGCGGTTCGTGAAGGACTATGGTAGCATCGTAGGGCCCCTCACAGAGCTCACCTCCAAGAAGGGCCCCAAAACCGTCAACTGGACCCCGGACTGCCAATCGGCCTTCGAGAAACTAAAGACCGCCATGTGCACGGCCCCCGTGCTCCAGGCTCCCGACTACAGCCGGGAATTCATTGTGCAGACGGACGCCTCCGATCATGGTGTGGGGGCCGTCCTCTCCCAACTCAACGCCGAAGGGGTCGACCATCCGGTGGTCTTCATCAGCAGACGCCTCTTGCCCCGAGAACAGCGCTGGAGCACCATTGAGAGAGAGGCCTTCGCCGTAGTCTGGGCACTCAAGAAGCTCCGGCCATACCTCTTCGGCACCCACTTCCGGGTGCAAACAGACCACCGACCCCTGCAATGGCTGATGCAAATGCGGGGGGAGAACCCGAAGCTGTTGCGCTGGTCCATCTCCCTGCAGGGGATGGACTTCACGGTGGAACATCGTCCAGGCCAGGACCACGCCAATGCCGACGGCCTGTCACGCTTTTTCCGCCTCAGCGAGGAGAGTCCCCAGGAGGATGGCTGACTCTCCCCGCCTTCAGCTGGGGGGGACGCATGTTGGACAAGGCCGCATGTTCAGGCGGTCCCCCCTCCCCGCAATGGGACCGGGACCCTGGCTCTCCCTGCATCCCCAGCCAGAGTCCCCAACCGACCACCCAAAGTACCCTGCAATCCCTCCACTACAAGACACCAGCTCCGGACCCAGCTGGCCCGGGTCACCATCCACACCACGACATCGACCCGGCCGCCATCTTGGGGCACTGCAGCACGAGGCCGCGTGGCCTCAACTCGACCCTAACCCTGGGCCCGGCCGGGCCCGCCACCGAGGCACCAACCTCCCCCCAGGAGGCAGAGTGACCACTTGGCGAGTCAATGGGAGAAGGAATCGTCAACGGCTCTCCTCCGCCAGGTGTCGATCACCCCAGGCCGCCCTGGGCACTGGCTCCACCCCCCTGCTGGGTGTCTGGACTCCTTCATCCCGGACCTCCCGGCCCCCAGGCGCGAGGGTCCGGACATCAAAGGGGACCAGACCTATAACTGGGGCAGTGCCAGACCAGGAAGGCAGTTGTATCCTGGAGTCGAGAGACCCGAGAAGAACTCATCCGTGACTGGCCTGCTGGCGCTGCCGCGGCCCTCTGCCTCGTAAAACCATCGTCTCGGCCTGCTGGCGCTGCCGCGGCCCTCTGCCTCGTGAAACCATTGACTTGGCCTGCTGGCGCTGCCGCGGCCCTCTGCCTCGTGAAACCATCGACTTGGCCTGCTGGCGCTGCCGCGGCCCTCTGCCTCGTGAAACCATCGGCTTGGCCTGCTGGCGCTGCCGCGGCCCTCTGCCTCGTGAAAACCATCGACTTGGCCTGCTGGCGCTGCCGCGGCCCTCTGCCTCGTGAAACCATCGACTTGGCCTGCTGGCGCTGCCGCGGCCCTCTGCCTCGTGAAACCATCGACTTGGCCTGCTGGCGCTGCCGCGGCCCGATCCACAGACACTCCAGCTCGAGGATTGTGAGCTCGCCTCTTACCCCTACCTGTACCTATCCGGTACCAAGACTGTCCCGCTACCCCCTTTCCCTACAGAGACTAGAAGTGAGAGGACCCCCGGGTCCGAGATATCCTGTATCGCTGATATCCTTGCCTGAAGAACCTTATATAAAGCATTGAGCTCGACTTGGTGTGGTGCCTGTTTGTGGGGAGGGAGGTAACTTGTCTGTACGATCGCCAGGAGACGGTCCCCCTCGGGGATCTCTTCCTCAGTATCCGGCCGACCCTCAGGGTCCCCGTCTAACACGTAGTATTTTTCCTTCGGTAGAGTCCAAAAAATTCCAGCATGCCATGTCTACTATTTCTAGTCCGTAGAATAGGGATGCGGGGATTTTTGCTCGGAAGACCTCGAGCAGTATGGAAAAGTGCCTTCTACCTGTCGCCTTGTAAAGTGAGATAAGACTCTTCCCTTGAGCAAGAGCTTTCCTGCTATTGTTCTCAGTGTGGGTTTTTCCATTTAAATTACTCGTCACTATCTTTCCAAGAAAGGGATAGGATTTGACTACTTCTAGTCTTTCACCCCCAACGGACCAGTAATAATTTTCATATTTGGATTTTCTCTTTCCCCGAAAGCACATTATTTTGCTTTTTAAAATATTTATTTTTAGAAAATGAGCCTCGGCGTAGAAGAACAGAGCTTGTAAGCGGCCATTCAAGCCTTTTGGGGTAAGGTCCAAAATTAAAATATCATCTGCGTACATTAAGCACGCTATTGGAGATCTCCCCAAAACAGGTGCAATACCATTACTAGATGATAATAGAGCCTTGGGGAGGTCAGCAATATATAAAGAGAATAACAGGGGAGCCAATAGGCAGCCCTGTTTAAGTCCATTATTTGTGGGTATAACCCTAGATAGTCCTCTCTCGCCACCCATTAATACTCTGCACCAAGTGTCTGTATGTAGTGCAATAACTAATTTTAATAAGCTGGGGGGCATCCCTAATTTAATTAACTTATTCCGCAGTAAAGATCTGTCCACCTTATCAAAGGCTGTACAGAAGTCAATGAATGCCCCATATACACCTCCTCTACGAACTGTGACATATTTCTCAACCAGGATTTGAAGAGCAGTAAGGTTGTCTAAAGTACCATGTTGTTTCCTAAATCCAGTCTGCTCTAATGGAAGTATTGCGGACACAGACATCCAGTCATTTAAAGAATTCAATAAACATTTAGTAAAAACCTTGCCTATGGCATCTAAGAGGGCTATTTGTCTATAATTTTGGGGTAGATCTCTAGCCCCCTTTTTGTATAGAGGGATTAACAAACTCCCTTTCCAAGAATAAGGAACAATGCCATTGGTATAACAAACTTTAAAGACTGGATAAAGGATTTTCCCCCATAAGGTACTATGTAATTTTAATACTGAAATCGGAATTTCATCTGGACCTAATGCGCCGGAAGAGCGCAGAGCTTTAATAGCAGCAACGATTTCCAATTCAGAGGGAGGATCATATGGAAACAAGTCTTCCTGCAGCTTACCGAAATCAAACTTCTCACCATTACTGCTATAAAGATGCTGGATAAAATCAACCCAAGTCTGCTCATTAATAGATATCGGAGAGTGTCTGGATCTTACCCCACATCCCTCACCAATTAATGACCAGAAGGTCTTTGAATGCACACTCTTAGATGCCTCCCGAAGTTTAATCCAAAGAGCATCTTCTTTCTCACGTTTTAATCTAGCCTTCATCCTTTTTCTCCTTCTACTTAAAAGGGATATTCTTTGTCTACGTTCAGGGATAAAGGAGAGATATTGGGCCCTAACCAATTTATTTATTTCTGTATTTAGGTGACGAAGATCAGAGGGGATTTTAGGTATTATCTTTCCTGAAGGAGGCTTTTGAACTTTAGATTTTAAGGTTTGTAGAAGGGACACAAAGCAAAGTAGCTCTCTACCTTCCCATAAAATTAAGTTCTCTGCTGTGTATTCTAATATATTGGTCAGACTTCTAATGGACCCTGAATTCCAATAGCATTTCCCTTTTTTATTATTGAAGTTCAATAAATCATCCCCAATATTCCAGAGGTCCCTTTGAGGAGATGTTACATTCAATTTTACAAATAAGACATTATGATCACTAAGATCAGTAACAAATACAGATAAGTCCTTCAGAGAGCTAAAAAAGGTACTGTCAACTATCACATAATCCAGGATCGAACCACCATTCCCTGATTTGTGTGTAAGATGAGCAGGACTATCCGAGGGAAGCCTTCCATTGATTATTATACAATCTGCTTCAGCTAAACTCTCCAAGATTAGTTTCCCTCTTTTATTTGTTTTAATATTCTCTGGAAATATAGCTTTAGGAATCAGGAACGTTTCCTCCTTTGCCTTATTCCTAAATAACTCTAAGGCACCATTAGATATTTTACCATTTAAGTCACCTAATAATAAAATGTGAGGGGGAAAGTAGATTCCTGAAGATTTAATATAAAAGAACAAATCATCTTAATTCCATAATTATAATTTGTGTCTGGAGGTAAATAGGCATTTATTATTACAATTGATTTCTTGGGGGCATCCTTAGCAAAATTTATTAAGGTTATTGCCTGAAATAATTTGTTCGGATCTAAATAATGAGTATAATTCCAATTGACTTTGTTTGACAAAAGACAAGCTAGCCCGCCCTTCGCACGGCCTCTTGTAGAGGGAGTAGCATTACTCGCCAATACATAATAGTCTTTTACAACCGGAAAATTCCCTACCAGCCAAGTTTCCTGCAAGCAGATGATGTCTGCCTCTAAAGAATGCAAAAATGGCAACTTTGCGGCGCTCTGGATTAATCCAGCAGTGTTCCACGATATTATTTTTAGGTTATCGTTAAAAATCTGAATTCATTCTAGGTGTAAAACCAGATTTATCTGACAGAATAGCGGGCAACCAACTCCACTCCAGATCGGCGTCCTTTACCCTAATTTGTTTTATAGATAGCGGATTATTTACTGTCACCTGTCGCTTATTTTTTGATATACGTATTTTTAACTCTTCAGTCGCTACAGGGAGACCGCCTGAAGAATAAGATTTTGTACCCTGGTAGATTAAAATTTTTTGGGATCTTTGGTTTTCTATTTTAACCGGAATAAAAGGATCGACATCGATTCCTCCTATTTGAAATTCTTCTGCTCATTGTAGGATGTGATTTATTACCAATTTGGAATACAATTTTACCCGTGCTATCTTTCCATTCTCCGAGTTTATTAATGTTACAACATCTATATCTGCAGATTGGATCAATTTTAAGCTCTCTATTTCATGAAAGCAGTTAACTTATGCAGATCTATTTAAAATAAGATCTGGATCGAAAATGGGTATAAAATCAAGAAAAAAAGTATCCACATTTTCTCTAATGTTAGACACTGTCTTAGATACATTTTCAGATGCAACTACTTCTGAGAATGGAGTAGCCAGGGGGTTAAGAATTAATTTTGGTTTAGAATCAGAAATTGGAATTAAGTTTTGATCATTCACCAATTTGATCTGATCATCAGAGTACTGTTGGTTTGTATGAGATAATAATTCTTGTTGTATCACTGTGGGAATCAGCTTTGGAGTTCCCACTTGCTCATAAGATGAATTAGAGTCCAAATCCACAGGATTGGAATTATCCAAAGAAGGCTCTTTTTCATATTCAAAAGTAATTTTCCTTTGCCTTTTTTTTATAGAATCTACGATTTGGTTTTCTTTTTTTGCATCGTTGTTTTTTTGATACTGTTATTTCGGATTTCTTCTCTTTTAACGGAGAAACTTTATCCGATGAAACAGGGAAGTTTAATGTTTCTTTATTTGTTTGGGAAATGAAAATAGGGAAAATAGGAGGTAAAGTATTAGTCAAGTTATCCTCCGTAGATGGTAATACCTCGATCTCCTGGCTAATAAGAGCTACACAATTATTATTAATTGGATTCTCATTCCTATATACGGAAGATTTAGCAGGGACTACAGTATCAGTGTTAGTTTTAACCAGGGGATCAGACGGAAAAGATACATCAAGAGTTGTTTTTTCCTTTACTTCCTTATTTCCTCCCTTACTTGAATTTTTAGATGGAGTAATTATCTTTGAATGGATGACACCTTCCAATCCTGTGTTGTGACTCAATAGTGCCTTTAAGATCAAGGTTACTGTATCAAATACGTTATCTGACCCATTAACTAATTTTTCCAAAAGCTGTAAAATAGATGAAATAAGCTGCTCTAAAGAGGTTAGAGAGTTGGATATTACATTATCTTCTCGCGTATAAAAGTTTAGGAGATCTTTATTTTGAATATGAGTGGGGCTAGGGAATAAGTTCATTTCAGGGGTGGAAAACTCAGAATTTTTTGAAGGGGTACTGCTAAAAAGATGTAGCCTAGGAGTAGCTACAATGTCCTGTGAGATAATAGAGTTCTGTGCTTTAATTAAACCTTTCTGGGACTCAAAGTTTATATCAGGAAGGGTATAGTCCTCTGGGGGGATATGCAGAGAGGTAGAGGTACCGGGATAGATTTTTTGATCAGCCTTTAGAGGAGGGGGAAGATTATGAACTGCAGCTATAACAGGAAAAACGGAGGAGTTACCTCGATCTACAACGTTTATAGCTATTTTTTGGGCTTCCGGATGATGAGGAAGGTCTTCCTCGTGGTTCTTATAAGATATATCTTCTAAATGGGGTAGGGCAATGATACCTAATAAGGTACTGTCACTTTTAGTAACAGAGGGGTCTCTCACCTGTTCTTTACTGCTGATATTAATATTTTCAGTGAGGGCCCCTTCCCGATCTACTTTATCTTTACCCTTATCCCATAAAGAATATAGTTGACATTTACTTTTTACTTGTAAGGCTGACCCATCTCTGTTTCGCAAGGGGTTGGATTTAGTTTTGGAACAAGCTCTACCGACTACAACTCTTCCAGATCTCAATTTCTTAGTAGTCATCTTGTCTAAAGGGGCAATAAACAATGGCACCCTACAACTAATCAGTTTGTATCAAGATATGAAAAGAAGGAAACACAATATAGTCCATTAGTTAGCAGAAAACATTAAATACTCTATCGGTTTTAAAAATGAGAGACTAAAGGGGAGTGGCCCAGCCCAGCCTCAATCGGTCTCTGTCGGTCACAGTCGGTCCCGCCCTTGTCCCGGGCTTTTCCCGGCGCCCTCCCGCGCGCTCCCGCGTAGCGGGACTCGGCAGCCGTAAATGAGCTAACTGGGATGTAGGGGGAGGAGCCTGCAGGGAGAGCGTCCCAGCTGGTGACAATTGGGGGTTGCGGGCGCTCCTGGGACTAGTAGTCCTGCGCCAGCAACGCGCTCGCAGCCCTGCACGACCAAGCTCCCACGACGATGTTCACGTGATGTCCTTCAAAGTCTGCCCCACACGAAGCGGGACCCGCGCAGCGGGTTCCGCGAGCAGTTTTCCAGAGATGCAGGGAAAAGTTCAGAGGCATAGCAGACCCAGCGTTTACACAGCTGCAAGGTAGAGGAATCCACAGATGAACCTGGGGCGAGGGTTTTTACCGCAAGGTTGAGCGAGGGAGGAGCCTGCAGGGAGAGCGTCCCAGCTGGTGACAATTGGGGGTTGCGGGCGCTCCTGGGACTAGTAGTCCTGCGCCAGCAATGCGCTCGCAGCCCTGCGGCCCTGCAGCCCTGCACGACCAAGCTCCCACGACGATGTTCACGTGATGTCCTTCAAAGTCTGCCCCACACGAAGCGGGACCCGCGCAGCGGGTTCTGTGATGTATTCCTATAGGTTCTGTATCGATCCCCCTATTCCTGACCCTGTTCTGGTTAACAAGTTAACTAGCAGCCATCCCATGATGCAGAAACCGTTATCTGATTAAGCCACACCACGGCACAGGAACGTGTTATCTGATTAGGTCATAACGCTTGCCATCTAATTAGACAAGCAATATTCCTCCAGCCCCTGATAAGGCATACGGAGTTCTCAAAACAAATCAAACCTATGACAACCTGGGAAAAACCCCGCGGCCATTGTTTTGATTTCACCGAGAACTTCAGCAAAAGAATGTGCTAACGACCAGTTCGTATGACATCCTTATTGACGTATCTATGTCCATCCTTACGTCAATCTCGGCACCTTACAGGTATAAATATTACCGGTATTGCCTTAAGCAAACACACGTGGTGGTGACGAGATCGGAGCAGCCAGAGCCCAGAGCAGAGCAGACCCCGCTGGCGCAGCCCCGCCTTCCTGACGCGCTGAGAACGAGGCGCTGCTTTCTCCTGCCGAGAAATCCAGCTCCGGCGCTTCCGGGCAGCCCTTGCAGGCAGCCTGGAATATCGAGACCAAAGACGAGAGATACCATCCCTCAACCATCCTAGATTCCAGGTACAGAACTGAATAACCCCTTGCAGAGAATTCTTGAGTCAGTCACTTGGCAAAACAAACTTAACTTAAACTGCTACTTTCTATTCCCGCCCACGTATTAGGCTTAGGTCAGGTACACTGGGGTAGGCGTAGTTAGAAACACCAGTTGAGTACGATTAGTCAAATGTATATGTGTATGTATCTATTTTATCCATTTTAAACCACCATATGGCTTAGAAACCATATAAATGTTTATACAGTATTATTTTATACTTCTGCTTTTATTGTATGCACTTTACTTAACCATAAGTATTGCGATAATATCGATCCATTTCTCTTGTATGAGAAAAGAGACTGATCAATAAATAACATCTTTTATTGAACATGCCCGTCTCTTCCTTTTCTCTACAATCTGGTGAAACTAAGAATGCACGTACTGACTGAGTAAAATAAGTTGTCTTTTGTTTTCACACGACTCTAGAGATACACTCTTGATTAGGGGAGAGCAAAGTTGTCATGTTCTATGGTTGTCAGAAACTAAATCCCTTCTTGTCTATCCAGGGAGGTTCAACTCCTCCTTGCCTATTCGAGAAAGTTTCTAGTGAACTCTGAGCTAGCTGGCAAACCCAAAACTTTAAGTCTAATATCGACAGTAGAAGACCTAGTTAACGTCTGGTCTAGGCCTATACTATTGAAGGTATTATTCCAATGCGCAGAGCCTATTGGGATAATAGGAACTACACTACATGGCGCCCAATCGTTTGGAAAGGCGATAAAACTAACGCA